>NC_064633.1:172401120-173807995 GCF_023864275.1 Schistocerca cancellata | reverse complement strand
CTTTGGTGATCGTGGAGATCTATGGCGTTTAGATCATTTTCCATGAGAACACTGCGACACATCCTGGTATGACAAAGAACCCCCGATGTGGTGCAATAGAAAGGAAAGTGGTTCATACAGAAATGCTAAGTTAGACTACAAAGACCTTCTGACAGCAAGTAAGTAAATTCAAACTATTCAGGAATTACGGTAATGAAATTCAGCCCAAATCTTGGACTGATCAGTTTACCACCAATTTGTTGTCCAGAACTCAAATAAGAAATTCTCTGCGGTTATTTGGAAATGAACCTGTGGCAAGAATGCGCCCGACAGTGAGAGATTACCAAAGGTGTAAATGATTTCTACCGAGCATTTTGTCAGTCTACTGGTCGCATCCAACACAAGATTTGGTAAAACATTCCATTATATTATTACGACACTTTGAACAATCTGACTTCTCTACCACAGCTTAATTCTATGAAGACACACTACGCAGATATCAGTACCCATCAAATCCAAACATGTCGTAAGTGGTAATTCGCATTCAATTTGACGTAATATATGATTTAGTTGCATGTCAGACATGACTTTGGAACTGTAATTGGACAGTAACAGCAGTTTTACGAAAACAGGCAATAACAATCATAACTGAAACTATGACACGCCTAAGATGCTTACGTACCGCGTGAAAACAATCACTGTGGGAACTTCCATAACAAAGACAACCACAGAAACGTTTACACACAGGATAACCGACAACGTCCGGAAGACGCAAAATTTTCGCAGATGAATAATGATCATTGTGATAGAAGTAATTTCCGGGGTCTGATTATGAACGTAACAATGGACATGACAGAAATTATGGTAAAGAGAACAGCCGTAATCAGTGTTACCGTAACAATCAGTATAGTGACAGACAATTCTGAAAATCAGATTAAAATTTTCTTGGGCACGATGTAGCTAGATCGAATCCGCAATATACATTGCAAAACAACAATTATGCAAATAGCAACCAACACAGTCACAGTAATCGACATCATAATTCACAGTGCCACAATTCTGGAAGGGCAAACCCAGCGCGACAGATAGAAACAACTGAAGTCACAAGAAGAGATAATCATCGACGAAAAAGCAATACAGTACAAACACATTCACACATTCCAAGAGGTTCTCAATGAGTTACCACACGATACTACGTCATTATTTCCGTTCCTTGTGCTCAACAATCAACAATCAACGGATCATATCAGGGAGTAATTCCATTTCCCGCTTCAAAAGAATTAAATCGTAAGGAAGTTGTAGATATAGCGGTAAACAACATCAAAAAGGCTGCACAATGAGAAAAGAAACCACCACAGGGACAAGTAAACATCAAAAAACTACAGTTTGGACCAAAAATTCCGGGTTAAGTTTCATCCTTTATCTGCTTAGTCACATATTCTTTCTTTTATGTAAGGGACCTTATAGGACTCGTAGAATTCCACAATATGATGTGGAAACAAACTATGTGGACACACTTGATAATATTCCCCTTATCAAATCATACATATAATAATTACATTTTCTAAATATGTACCATGATGATAGATCCACATGCAACTTATTACGAAAATATCTCTTGTGTTACAGCGCACAGCATCAGTTAGCGAAAAAAAAATGCTAATGCACCGCATACCAGAGCGCTGGAGACTATTTTCGACGAGAACTGGGCGACTATCTTGCTGCACTCGACATTCATTTATCACGCAACAAATCAACCGATTTGCTGCCACAATGCGTACTCCAAATAAACAGCTACGAACTTTGATATAAAATCCGAATGAGAACAAACGATATCTAATAAAATATACATTGACAGTATTTTGCAAACCAATTCTGAAAGGATACATAGATTATCAGCCTTGTATTGTTAACTTGAGAAATATGTTTGGCTATTCATAGTGATGATAATACAGAGATATATATAATTTCCTGCCACTTTTGATGAGAGATACGGTGTGTTAGGATGGTAATTATGTTGACTGGAAAGAAGAGTAGTAATTATTTTGATAAGAAGATTCTCAGGATCTATTGTGAGGAAGTAAAGGCGCGTTTACTGAACTGTAATATTTACAATTACAACTTTGAGGTTTTGTCTACATGGAACCAATGGGACGAAAACAGAGCAGGGAATTGTTATCTGAAGTGTATATTGAGAGGAAGATGAGAATATATTAGATGGATTATGAGATTTATGTGGTTAGGTACATGAGATGATAACTATGAAAATTATGATGGATACTGTAATAGAATGAGGCAATGATTACGATGGAGATGATTAATGTACAGAAAGAGTGGGCGAGTAAAGCTTAAGGTATATGTACCCTGGTTTCCTTTTACAGTCAGTTTTTATGTCATGTGAATACATTTCATGTTTATAAGCATGAAAGGTAAGTTATAGAAAAGTTGTGGCTTGATAAGAATAGTGAATGAAGGTAAGGTGAGTTTTGGAGGCTATAAATATCTGATGAAAATGGCTCAGTCTTCTTACTAAACGTACACTACCATTTCTTTATTGAACAGCAGGACATGGAACAGTTTCGGGAACTATACAGTAACTTTACAAGTGTATAATTTTTTACTTGTAGTTCTCTAACTCACATTCTCGTAAGGTACTCTTCACTATGTATTGTAACATGTTTCGTGTGCTTCATCGATAATGTATAGAATTCATTCCTCATCCCATTCGTATCAGAAATGACCCTGGTACAAAAGTCTACTTATGAAGGCTGGAGGATATGTAATTTATGCATGTCATTTTGATTTTGGTAAGTTTTCGATGTGCATGTGAGAGACAGAGAGCAAGTTATGTTACTGTTAAACAATCGTTGGTCATGCTGTTGCACGTTATTTGATTCTGCGCGGTCTGAGACATTCTTAGTTGAAGTGTAGTAGGTAATGGATGTATTTAGTAGTGCTGTGTTGACTTGTGATGGTGTCTGTTCGATGAAGAAAGATTTAATGTGTAGGACTGTAAGGATCAAGAAGATGCATATATTGGAAAACGAAGAGAATATCGATTTTAAATAATGTTATTATTTCTGAAGAAAAGAAGCGGAGCAAACTTTTTTGAAGAGTTGTTGTTAGCTAGTAAACTTTGTTAGTTAGTTAACTTCATTTTAATTCAGTTGCGCATTTAACATAGAGACAAGTTATATCGTGACCAGAACAGTTCAGCTAAAATTAGGTTCCGTGCAGTGAAAGTTTAGCATACTAGTTTAAGTTGGATAACATTGTGGATACACAGTTTTGTTAATATGTAGATTTTTGTAGAGTAGGAGGTAAAGGTGGGCTACATTTCATACAGAAACACATACTGTGTGGAGGTTACAATCGTATAGAGCATTATTGACTTGGCGCTCAACAACTTCACGGTTCTGTCGATCTAACGCGCCAGTTTCACTTAAATTGTAGTCCTTTTTTGAGTGTAGATGCCTGTCAAAGTTACCAAGTTGCGTCCCATTTGGGTAATTCCATCGTTGTGTGTGATTCTCTTTTTTTCTTAGACTATGTATTTTTGCGATTAATCGAATATATTATCGATGTTTTAGAACCCGCTGCCACGTATTTTATATATAACAGGAAATAGCTGTCAGTCATATTTCTGAAACATTCCTTTATTCCAGACTGATTTGAGGATATTTGCAAAAAAGAGATGGTCACAGTTGCTGCATTATCATATATTTTTGAAGAAAATGCTGCACTCTCAGGAAACGTAGTCAGTTACACCACGGTATAATACGTGCATATCGAGAGACTGTAGTGCAAGTGATTAATACACTATGTGATCAGAAGTATCCGGACACGTGGCTGAAAATTACTTACAAGTTCGTTGTGCCCTACATCAGCAATGCTGGAATTCAATATGGTGTTGGCTCACCCTTACCCTTGACGACAGCTTCCACTCTCGCAGCCACACGTTAAATCTGGTGCTGGAAGTTTTCTTGGGGAATCGCAGCCTATTCTTCACGCAGTGCTGCACTGAGGAGAGGTGAGCCCTGGCACGAAGTCGGTATTTCAAAACATCTCGAAGGTATTTTATAGGATTCTGGTCAGGTCTCTGTGCAGGTCAGTCCATTACATAGATGCTATTGTGGTTTAACCACTCAACGTAAAGCCGTGCATTAGAACAGCTGCTCGATCGTGTTGGAAGATGTAATCACCATCTCCGAATTGTTCTTCAAAAGTGAGAATCAAGAAGGTGTTTAAAACATCAATGTAGGCCTGTGCTGTGATAGCGACACGCAAAACAACATGGGGTGCAAACCCTCTCCATGAATGACACTACCATACCATAAAACCACCGCCTCCAAATTTTGCTGTTAGCACTACACACGCTGGCAGATTACGTTCACCGGGCATTCGCCATACTAACACCCTGCCATCGGATCGCCGCACTGTGTACCGTAATTCGTCACTCCTCACAACGTTTTTCCACTGTTCAGTCGTCCAATGTTTACGCTCCTTACACCAAGCGAGACGTTGTTTGGCACTTACCGGCGTGGTGTGTGGCATATGATCAGCAGCTCTACCATGAAATCCAAGTTGTCTCACCTCCCGCCTATCTGTCATAGTGCTTGCAGTGGATCCTGATGCAGTTTGGAATTCCTGTGTGATTGACTGGACAGATGTCTGCCTATTACACATTACGACCCTCTTCAACTGCCGTCGGTCTCTGTCAGTCAACAGACGAGGTCGGCCTGTACGCTTATGTGCTGTACGTGTCTCTTCACGTTCCCACTTCACTATCGCATCGTAAACAGTGAACCTAGGGATGTTTAGGAGTGTGGAAATCTCGCGTACAGGCGTATGACACAAGTGACACCCAATCATTTGACCATGTTTGAAGTCCGTGAGTAACCGCGGAGCGCCCCATTCTGCTCTCTCACAATGTCTAATGACTACTGAAGTTGGTGATCTGGAGTACCTGGCACTAAGCCTCTAGTATAAAAAACGTATGTTTTGGGGCTGTCTGGATACTTTTGGTCACATAGTGTATGTCACGCTCATAAGCAGTCAGATGGCGCTCAGGTGGACTGTGTGTGCTCCCATTGTTTTGACTCTTGCGTCAACATCTGTGCTGAATTTAGAGGTGAATAGTGCTTGTGACATTCTTGCTATGGTACAGCCATGGCAGTTGACGGGTACGTACTACATTCACAACTATGTCATACTCCGAAAGGCAGTAAACGGTGTGTGGCAGACGGTACTCCTGGTACCATTAACTGATTCCCAATACGCTGTTCTTTTAGCGAATGACACGTGTGAAGCATGACTGACGTTAAGCATTTGTATTGGCTCTAATTTCTCGAATTTTTTCGTCGTGCTCATTACGTAAGGTGTATTTCGCAGAAAGTAATATGTTGTTCGACTCTTTCCGGAAAGCACACTCTCTAAATTCCAATATTAATCCAGTATGTGATGTACAATCCCTACATTGTAACCCCTGCCAGTTTTATATACAATACGGGTCAGTGTTCTGATTGCAAGCTTATCTGCATTGAAGGCATGCATTGCGCAACACATTCTGAGCGTCACCCCGGAAACACTTTGATCAGTTGTGGAACATGCTGTTTCTCGATTTAAACTTGTTGTAGAAAACGGTGGTCAGCATATCGAACATACTTTGCTCCAGTCACACAGAAATTAATAATCCGATTAGATTTTGGTTGATACTGCTTATGCGGCTTTTGGCCTCACAAGCGAACCTCCCCATCGCTCCCCCCCCCCCCCCCCCTCAGATTTAGTTATAAGTTGGCACAGTGGATAGGCCTTGAAACACTGAACACAGATCAATTGAGAAAACAGGAAGAAGTTGTGTGAAACCATGAAAAAAATTAGAAAAATGTACAAACTGGCTAGTCCATGCGCCACATAGGAAACATAAAGGATAATGTGAGCTCAGGAGCGCCGAGGTCCCTTGGTTAGCGTAAGCAACTGCGGAACGCGAGGTCCTTGGTTCACGTCTTCCCTCGACCAGAAAGTCCACCTTCTTTATTTTCGAAAAGTTATGATCGTTCGTTCATTGACGAATCTGTTTACTGTAATAAGTTCAGTGTCTGTGTTTTTCGACCGCACCGCAAAACCGTGCGATTAGTAGACGAAAGGACGTGCCTCTCCAATGGGAACGGAAAACATTTGATCGCAAGGTTATAGGTCAACCGATTCCTCCATAGGAAAACACGTCTGATATATTCTACACGACACTGGTGACGGCATGTGTGTCACATGACAGGAATATGTTGTCGACCCACCTAGCTTGTACACTTGGCGAATGGGTAAAAAGATTCTTCTACCTTGCCCGATTTACGTTTTCTTGTGAATGTGATAATCACTCCCAAAAAAGTAATGAAAACATAAGAGTTTGTCACATAAACTGCAACAAATGAATGTAAGAGTCGCACAGTTTTCCCTGTGCTCTGTCAAAACATATGTTTTTAACGTTTTAAAATTTTTCCGTATGTAGACCGTCAAATTCCACATATGTCCAAGCAAATCTGAACATGTCCTGGAATTGGAGAGCGAAGTCGATTATGTGTGGGAGCCTGAACTATGATAATTAACACACGATCACCTCGCATCGGACGGACGGACGGACAGATAATAATTGTCTGAAAATAAAACATTAAACTTTTCACTCGGGGGCAGACTTGAACCAAAGACCTCTCTTTCGGCAGCTGTTCGCGCTAACCAGGGGACCGCAGCGCTCATAAGCTCACACTGTCCTTGATGTTTCCTATTATGTAGCGCATGGACTACTCAGTTTGTATATTTTGCTAATTTTTTCATAGTTCCACACAACTTCTTCCTGTTTTCTCGATTGATCTGTGTTTAGGTTCAAAAATGGTTCAAATGGCTCTGAGCACTATTGGACTTAGCTTCTGTGGTCATCAGTCCCTTAGATCTTAGAACTACTTAAAGCTAACTAACCTAAGGACATCACACACATCCATGCCCGAAGCAGGATTCGAACCTGCGACCGTAGCGGTCACGCGGTTCCAGACTGAAGCGCCTTTAACCGCACGGCCACACCGGCCGTCTCTGTGTTTAGGTTTTCAAGGCCTATCCACTGTGCCAACTTATAACTAAATGTGAGGGGGTGCGATGGGGAGGTTCCCTTGTCAGGACAATTAAAATTCGATGTGATTAAGGCTTTTTATGCAGTTTTTTGCCTTTGGACAGTCAAAAACCGATGTGAGTGATGCTTCTTATGCCGTTTTTGGCCTCAGGACTATTAAAAACCGATTTTTCCCATCCTATTTGATATAACCTTGCCTGGTGAATGGGCTTCTGTAACTAACATTAGCCGGCCGGAGTGGCCGTGCGGTTCTAGGCGCTACAGTCTGGTACCGCGTGACCGCTACGGTCGCAGGTTCTAATCCTGCCTCGGGCATGGATGTGTGTGATTTCCTTAGGTTAGTTAGGTTTAAGTATTTCTAAGTTCTAGGGGACTGGTGACCACAGCAGTTAAGTCCCATAGTGCTCAGAGCCATTTGAACCATTTTGAACTAACAGTATGGCGCCTGTACTCCCATGCACACTGAGTAGTACAATTTGTTTAGTGTCAAACGTACACCTTAGGCATTGATATGTGATTCATTTGTCATTTTCAGTCGGCCACTATTAATTTATGATGGTTAAAGTGCCATCTATTGCTACATTTTGTAACTGTTTATTTTTCTTGTGGCATATGTTTGCCCCACTGCTCTGATAATATTCCGTAGCAGTTTGACGTAATTCTGACCAGTGGGGTTATTTCTACAGCAGTTTGAAAGTTTAACTTTAATTATAATTACCCTGAACGTAATAACCCACAACCCAATCCAATTAGTGTTTCCTAATATTATTACAATGATTGTTGCAGCTGAATTATATTGAACTTCAAGAAGTTCAGGTGTTCTGACTACAATGGGCAAGGTACATTATCATTGACATTAGTCTAGTGCAACTTCAGTAATATACTGAAACTAAACCTCTACCCTACTGGCAGCGTTACAAACCTACATTTGTGACGACTTTGCTCACCGAGCTAATCCTGGTGAGCGTTCCCCTGGCACTAGGCAATTTCAAGATGTCTTTACTCTTCGCTGCAGGTTCCTATTTTCTACTTCCTTATATCTAAGTCCTACTTACTAAAATCCTAATCTACGTTAAATCAGGTGCGTTCGTCTAGTTAGGTCTTGTTGTTCCCCTCCCCCCTCTCTCCCCGCCTCTCCTTAATCCTGGACTTGTCGGATTTCGACCGTAACGGCGGTCGGCCTGTTGAAGCCAATGAGGTACGAGATTGGCGTGCTGGAATAATTACATTATTTGTTGTTAGACGCGATTGTCACTCAGATACTATAGAAGAACCAGTCCGCCTGCTTAGCAGCATGGTAACGTGATAGCCTTACATGCAAAAGGGGTGTGGTTCGATTCCCCGTCACGTTGCAGATTATCTCTGCTCGGGGACTGGGTGTTGTGTTGTCCTCATTATCTTATCATCCTCATCACCGGCGCGCAAGTCGCCCTGTGTGACGTCCAATGAAATAAGACTTGCACTTGGCGGCCGAACTTCCCTGAACAGGGGCCTCCCGGCCAACGATGCCTTACGCTCATTTTCCATTTTTTCTAGAACAACCGTCTGTGATACCTCTTTGGGCAGGTCGTTCAGCACTTGATGTGCATCCTCATTTCTAACAGGGTAATGTGTTATTGTTCAGTAATTGCTGCCTCAACACAGCTGGTACATCGTTGTGTAGGGGGCACTCATAAACCGCATGGTCGCAAGTATCCTCCGGTGCAGCACAGTCGCACAAAGCTGTTCTCCCAAACCGACACAGATATGTTGGATAAAGCCAATGGTCAGCGACAAAGTGAAACAATCCGCTTGTCAGCTTAAATTATCCCAAACTTTGTCGCTCCCTTTTATCTGGCAGGAGTTGAAAAGTTTTACATCCAGTGTTATCAGCTTCCTTACCACAGCTCTACACTCCATCTCTTGACTGTTTCCTTATCCCCAACATCAATACCCAGAATATACCTTCTTTTCCCAATCTCTCCGATCTTCGTCCAGAACTATGCAGCCTGTTCTCTAATTTTGATATCAAGGTGCCAAAGCCCCAATATTACCAACAGTAACCCACCTGGAGATGTCCTGTAGACCCCAACTCACTTTAATAACATATTTCTATGTACCCTTCCCATGGCCCACCCTCGTGAGCCAATGTGTCCAGACTCCCATGCTGTAACCCACTATTGATATTAATATACTGTTATGGTATAACTTTATAAGTTCAGGAGGGAAATGGAATCTTTTGTGCCCAATGCATATGAGGTTGCTGAGCAAGACTAAGGCCCCTTAGTTACAGTTTCAATTCCCTTTGTGAAGTTCCACCTTTCATCAATAATGACTCCCAGATAATGTGCCTCTTGTTGTCGGAGAACAAGTGAGCCCTCTATTCTATAGGAAAACTGTTGTCCTTTCAGCAAAAGCTAGGTTGACTTATTTGGTGCAAATTTCATTTCAGTTTTTTGGAACCATTCTTGCAATATATTTAAGGCCCTTTTGATCTTTGGCTCAATGTCCTCGCAACTACGGTCACAATCCAGCAGGAACAGGTCATCTGTACAGGGCATCACCTCTAGCACCTCTTCACTCTGTTGCGTACTGTCCTGTAGTGGTTCCATATGTATGTCCCATAATAAAGGCCTCAACATAGAGCCCTGGGGGCATCCCTTTGTTATTGATTTTCTAACTCTCCCACTGTAGAATGATAGCCAGACCTCTCATCCTCACAGTAACTCCTCAGACAAACATATAGTGGCCATGGACATTCCTTCTCCATTAAAAAGGAGAAGAGCAAAGGCGGCGATATCACCATGATGCCAAGTATGTACTTGTACAGGGCTGAGTTACAGACCTCAGCCACCAGGGCGATTGCGTCATCCTGTACAGCACTCGATGTGCAGCCATTCTGTCAGTCAGTTATTCCACAAACAATTTTCCGAGAAAGTTCAACAAATATACGACTTCGTCTCAGTCGGGTCTTCTTCTGGTCCTTTGTTTACTATGAGTACGATTGGTTTTTTCCAAACTTTAGGATATTTTTGATGGCACTCGTTATGTAATTCTGTAAGTGATGCTACTAACTGAGAGACTATTAACTGCACCACCTCCGCAACAATGCCGTCTGTCCCAGGAGCTTTTCCTCTCTATAAAGATATAACTTGAGCAGCCACCTTCTCGTTGGAAAAGGGGTGTACAGCCCAATCATTTGTGTATCCTACTGGATCTGTTTGTCTTATTTGGCTCTACCACTATGTTTCCCCTTCCTCACTGTTGTCAGGCAACTGGAGGACGACCTCAGCAGTTTTCTGCCAAGACTCCATCATCTACTCCCCATGCCAGACTGTGTATAATACCATTGGAGAGAATATCATATCCCTCACTAAGTTGTAGGGCACTCCACATGGGCCAGTAGCCAAAGGGTTTCTGACATATTTCTCCCAACTTCGAACTCTAACTGCTTCAAGCTCCTTCTGGAACGTCCCTTTTAGCTCCCTATGTTGTTGCAAACATCGTTGCTTTTTGCACCAGTCTGTTATTGTTTTCTCCTGAATTTCGTATTGTTCCTCTGTGCGTGTCTCAATCCTCTGCATAACCACTGGTCGGGCCACTACCATTGGATGCCCTTGCAACCTTTGGTCTTCAGTCGCCCTATGCCCCTGGCTTTTGGAGGAGGAAGCTTCAGCTGGTGTGGGGACCTCCGTTTGTATTCAAATATAAACCGTTTTTGTCCTCTGGGTGCCTGAAAACATTCTTAGAAATTGTTTGAATTCACTTGCCCTCATCGCACTCCTCGTTTTGCTCGGGGATTTCCTTTTTGGCATGGCTTCGGCCATAATCAGTTCTTGAAATTAATCCTTGTTCGAGCATTCTGTAGGCAAGGCAATTCCTACCAGTGACACCACATGATTTTTTGCTCCTCTTCCTGCATGGGATACATACCCCAACTTCATTACAGTCTTTACTTATGTGGTTTTCCGCACCCCTCTTGAAGTAACCCGACTCCCTAGAACAATGCTTCAGAATGTGGTCTAGGTCCCCACAGTTGTGACAACGAAGTGGTACTATATAATATCTGACATTAACGGCATGGAAGCCTATGTAAAATTTGTCCATGGTTGTGATTTTTCTCTCCAATGCTCCAGTGACCTCACAAGCGTTATGGACAAAATCTCGCTCCTTAGGTCCCGTTTGTTTGTCCTGAAAATTTGTCTTTTTATCACATCATACAGTTCCTCCTCTTTCACTATAGTCAGCTCATCAAACAGTATGACAAGAGGATTCCGCGTTTTTCGTGGTTCACATTTTACTGTATTGCATAGCTTTTGTTTGTTTAACTTCTTATCCTTGTCCTCTTCCGTTACCACGTCTACAGTTACATCATTTTTACATGGTTTCTTGTTAATTCTGCTGGGTTCACCACTGTTTTATGTCTTGGCCAGGCACAGGTCTGAGAAAAACCACCTTATCCCGCCGCTTGGTGACCCTTGTTATCGTGTCCTTCGTAGCTTGTGGCTTGGGTGATCAACGCAGCCACACCCAATGAGGTCTTCACTGGCTACTAGCATAGCCTCTCGTTTTCCTTTTCTAGTTCTTTTACACGGCCTTCAAGCCTCGCATTGGCAATGGCCCACGCTGACAACCCACTTTTAATAGTAATGAGAGCAGCTTAGCTTATTTACCCATTCTACTCCAGGAGCAGTGTTACTCTGGCATGCCTACTCATAACATTCCGTCCGTTGCTTGTCCCGACTCGTCATGTGAGGAGGGGACACAATAGAAGTCCTTAAAGGCGCACTCGTATCTCTCGTCCGAGAATCAGCAGTCTTGATGTTTCATGAGTGTCCCGACCAGGACCGGCTCCTCTGGCAGGGGGAGGAGGGAGAGGGGGAAGGGGAAACTACTGCAGCTATACCACCGACCTCGCCCCTAGGGCAAGGGCGCTCCTGAGCTGTCAGGTTCAGCATGCCATCTCCTACATACAGCTCCCTGTCGATGGCCCTGTCACTCAGTTCTCCTCGGCAAGTACGCCCTGCACTCTGGAGAGGCGCATGCACCTCCCGCCCTTCGCCGCCTACTAGCCCGAGCTTCCACCTCTCGGCCAAGGACCTACTACTACGCAGGTGGTGCTCTGGTCACCCAGTCGTTCATGGGACCCAGTTAACCTGGCGCAGGCGATGTCACCATCCCCTGGGTTTGACGGAACATGCACTGGTTACCTACAGGCGCGGCGAAGCATCCTTGCTGACTTGCGCCGAGATCTCACGTCGACGAACGAGGTCGCCAGCATGCAGAGCACCTGGTGGAGTGTGCATTATGCGAAGATGGAGGGAACAGCAGCCTCCTAGCCCTAAGGAGTCGTCCACGAGGTGGGCACCCCCCCCCCCCCCTTCCACCGGACTAAAAGCCCGTTCACTCCTTCCCCGCCGGCCGGTGTGGCCGTGCGGTTCTATGCGCTTCAGTGTGGAACCGCGTGACCGCTATGGTCCCAGATTCGAATCCTGCCTCGGGCATTGATGTGTGCGATGTCCTTAGGTTAGTTAGATTGAAGTAGTTCTAAGTTCTAGGGGACTGATGACCACAGATGTTAAGTCCCATAGTGCTCAGAGCCATTTGAACCATTTTTGAGCTCCTTCCTCAACGGATATATCATCAGCCCCTGGACTCAGATCCCCCTGTGCCAAGCACCCTTTTCTTTCGCATCAGGTTGGGTCGCAACTCTCCCTTAAGATGCAAGGCAACACCCAGGTGGGCCTGGGAAATATCGAGCGTCACGTTTGGCTCCAGGTGATGGAGGAAAGAGACACTTTGGAAGGAGAAGCTACGTGTGACACATCACTCCGCCATGTGAGGCCAGTCGCTGGAAAGCCCCAGCATGAACCGAAACGTCGTCATGCGAGATTCGTGCCTTACGGCGCGCCGGCGACGGGCAGGCCAGCACCAAGCGGGCCGCACTAGCTTCCGCTCGCGCTCAGCCTATCTGACCTCTAGCGTGACACGACGTGTACTTGGTGAGAGGCCTATTCTGAAGAGCATTCACCCACGACACACAGGTCGCGACATCATGGAGACGGGGTGTGGGCATTACTTACAGCTCGCGGTCACATTCGGTGTTTCTTACAGGATGAAATAAAGAGTGGCCGCACAGGTCGTTATCCTTTCTGGTGCTGTCGTTTCTTTCATGATGTAGGTGGGGGCGGTGGGGGCATTAGTTACAGCTCTACATCTACATCTACATCTACATCTACATCCACACTCCGCAAGCCACCTGACAGCATGTGGCGTTGGGTACCATAAGTACCTCTATCGGTTCTCCCTTCTATTCCAGTCTCGTATTGTTCGTTGAAAGAAATATTGTCGGTATGCCTCTGTGTGGGCTCTAATCTCTCTGATTTTATCCTCATAGTCTCTTTGCGAGATATACGTAGAAGGGAGCAATATACTGCTTGACTCCTCGGTGAAGGTATGTTTTCGAAACTTCAACAAAAGCCCGTACCGAGCTACTGAGCGCCTCTTCTGCAGAGTCTTCCATTGGAGTTTATCTATCATCTCTGTAACGCTTTCGCGATTGCTAAATGATCCTGTAACGAAGCGCGCTGCTCTCCGTTGGATCTTCTCCTTTTATTCTATCCTCCCTATCTGGTACGGATCCCACACTGGTGAGCAATATTCAAGCAGTGGGCGAACAAGTGATCTGTAACATACTTCTTCTGTTTTCGGATTGCATTTCCTTTGGATTCTTCCAATGAGTCTCAGTCTGGCATCTGTTTTACCGACGATCAACTTTATTTGATCATTCCATTATAAATCACTCTTAATGCGCACTCCCAGATAATTTATGGAATTAACTGCTTCCAGTTGCTGACCTGCTATTTTGTAGCTAAATGATAAGGGATCTATCTATGTATTCGCAGCACATTACTCTTGTTTACATTGAGATTATATTGCCATTCCCTTCACCATGCGTCAATTCGCTGCAGATCCTCCTGCATTTCAGTACAATTTTCCATTGTTACAACCTCTCGATACACCACACCCTCAGTGAACTTCCGATGTCATCCACAAGGTCATTTATGTATATTGTAAATAGCAACGGTCCTATGACACTCCCCTGCGGCACACCTGAAATCACTCTTACTTCGGAAGACTTCTCTCCATTGAGAATTACATGCTGCGTTCTGCTATCTGGTAACTCTTCAGTCCAATCACACAATTGGTCTGATAGTCCATATGCTCTTACTTTGTTCATTAAACGACTGTGGGGAACTGTATCGAACGCCTTGCGGAAGTCAAGAAACACGGCATCTACCTGTGAACCTGTGTCTATGGTCCTCTGAGTCTCGTGGACGAATAGCGCGAGCTGGGTTTCACAAGACCGTCTTTTACGAAACCCATGCTGATTCCTACAGAGTGTATTTCTAGTCTCCAGAGAACTCATTATACTCGAACATAATACGTGTTCCAAAATTCTACAACTGATCGACGTTAGAGATATAGGTCTATAGTTCTGCACATCTGTTCGACTTCCCTTCTTGAAAGCGGGGATGACCTGTGCCCATATCCAATCCTCTGGAACGCTACGCTCTTCTAGAGACCTACGGTACACCGCTGCAAGAAGGGGGGCAAGTTCCTTCGCGTACTCTGTGTAAAATCGAACTGGTACCCCATCAGGTCCAGCGGCCTTTCCTATTTTGAGCGATTTTAATTGTTTCTCTATCCCTCTGTCGTCTATTTCGATATTCACCATTTTGTCATCTGTGCGAAAATCTAGAGAAGGAACTACAGTGCAGTCTTCCTCTGTAAAACAGCTTTGGAAAAAGACATTTAGTATTTAGGCCTCTGGTCTGTTATCCTCTGTTTCAGTACCATTTTGGTCACATAGTATCTGGACATTTTGTTTTGATCCATCTACCGCTTTGACATAAGACCAAAATTTCTTAGGATTTTCTGCCAAGTCAGTAGTTAGAACTTTACTTTCGAATTCACTGAACGCCTCTCGCATAGCCCTCCTCACACTAGATTTCGCTTCGCGTAATTTTTGTCTGTCTGCAAGGCTTTCACTATGTTTATGTTTGCTGTGAAGTTCCCATTGCTTCCGCAGCAGTTTTCTAACTCGGTTGTTGTACCACGGTGGCTCTTTTCCATCTCTTACGATCTTGCTGGACACATACTCATCTAATGCATAATGAATAATGGTTTTGAACTTTGTCCACTGATCCACAACGCTATCTGTACTTGAGACGAAACTCTTGTATTGAGCCGTCAGGTACTCTGTAATCTGCTTTTTGTCACTTTTGCTAAACAGAAAAATCTTTCCGGCCTCAGTGGCCGTGCGGTTGTAGGCGCTACGGTCTGGAGCCGAGCGATCGCAGCAGTCGCAGGTTCGAATACTGCCTCGCGCAGCAGTCGCAGGTTCGAATACTGCCTCGGGCATGGATGTGTGTGATGTCCTTAGGTTAGTTAGGTTTAAGTAGTTCTAAGTTCTAGGCGACTGATGACCTCAGATGATAAGTCGCATAGTGCTCAGAGCCATTTGAACCAATTTAGAAAAATCTTTCCACCTTTTTTAATATTTCTTTTTACGGCTGAAATCATCGATGCAGTAACAGCTTTATGATCGCTGATTCCCTGTTCTGCGTTTGTTTCAAATAGTTCGGGTCTGTTTGTCCCCAGAAAGTGTAATATGCTATCGACACGAGTCGGTTCTCTGCACATGGTAATTTTCAGATAATGCACATAAAAAAATTTCACTGGATTCTTTGTCCCTGCCACCCGTTATAAACGTTTGAGTCTCCCAGTCTAAATCCGGCGAATTAAAATCTCCGCCGAGAACTGTAACTCGCGGTCACATTCGATGTTTTTTACAGTACGTAATAACGAGTGACTGTACAAGACGTTATTGTTTCCGATGCTGTCATTTCTTTGACAGGAAGGTAGTGTGTTTTTTAATCAGGACAGTGTACATCCACATAAGGCTTCTGCAATGCACCGTGTTTTCTTAGTATACAACAATTGCCCTGGCAAGCAACATCACTAGATCTCTCGCCAATTGAATATGTATGGGACACTGTGAAGATGTACCTTATTTGTCTTCCGGAGCCTGCACCAACAAGTGCTGGATTGTAAAAAAAGTTGAAAGATGCTTGGGACAATCTGCCGCAGTATGCCATTAGCCGTTCGCACGATATTTTGATTCCGAGAGTGCACTCCTGTGTTTCCGCCACAGCAGGATTCGTTGTGCATTGATGTAACTGTTTGGGCATCCTTTTCTATGACAGGTGTGTCCCTTTAGGTCTAATTAATCGTCACATGCTCCCACGATTATGAATTATCCGTCACATCACTTATCAATAAAAGGTGCTTCTCTTTGAAGGTTCTGTATACTTTTATGGCGGAGTACGTTCTTCCCACAATAGTGTAATGTTCAAAATATCTAAAATTTTGGTACCCGGTAAGCTGTCTTGTGTAGCAGCTTTAAAGGCCAAGAGTACACTGCCACTTTGTCTAGTAGGAAAATTGTCGCATGTATACACCAGCGATCATAAGGAAACATCATGGAAAATACAAAGTAACTCCATACAGATAAAAACTGGAACTGGGGACATCTCATGTTGTAGTAAATTCGAATTACAATTTGCATTAACAATTTAGTTACAAGTGACGGAAACGCACCTCCTGATATTGTTACAGATACCAAAATAAACTGTTTTATCTGCTTTAATGACTACTTTATATATTACCAAGAGGTAATCTGTTGACAGAAAAAGACCAATTAGAAGATATCGGTGCGTAATTTCAGTCTGCCCCTATACACTGACCAACTCCAATAAGCCATTTAAGTTAGTACAACATTTCAAATCCATTACTCTGTAGAAATTAATGTAATATGATCCTTCTAGAGCTTTCCCTGTCCCCGAGCGAGATAAGAGACGGCTCCGTCGTGATAAGCGTACTGAGAGAATAATTAAGCGGTGGACATTAGGGTATAAATTCACTCACAGTTTAACGAGAACATACTCGTTTCAGAAACTCATGAAGGAACGAGCGTGTTGTGCAGCAAGGAGTGTATCGAGTGAAGGCTTTCCTTCTGTAGGAACTGGTTTATAATGTTAATACGAAGCATAAAAATCAGTGAGTTTTTAGAGTAGTTGAGTAAGATTGGGACTGAAGAACGTGAGTAATATTTAAATTAATGCAGTTACTGTTACTGGAGATCACAGGAAGTAAAAAAATTACGTTAACATCCTTGTGAGGCATGATATTTGACAGAGATATGAAATCTTCGTATCGTGTTGGTTAGAAACTTAGCAGTAGTAGGAAATTACACATATGGCCTTGCGGTTCTAGGCGCTAGAGTCCGGAACCGCGGGACTGCTACGGTCGCAGGTTCGTATCCTGCCTCGTGCATGTGTGTGTGTGATGTCCTTAGGTTAGTTAGGTTTAAGTAATTCTACGTTCTAGGGGACTGATGACCTAAGATATTAAGTCCCGTAGTGCTCAGAGCCATTTTGAAAATACACATATGTTAAAGAACTATTCTTCCTATTATATTTAATAAAAACTTAGCACTGGTAGCAAAATGAATATCTCTTAAGTTGACAAACAGGTCATTGCGAATTCATTATGTGCTTAAACACGTAAATCGCGAGCAGGCTGCCGATGACTGTGACACATATTTACACAAAATTACACTTAAGTTCTTAGCCTACCTACAGAAATACACTCCAGTATATATAGAGACTAGGTCATGTTTAAAAGTCAGTAACAACAGAGAATTTCCAAGGAGAATAGCACCACCGTTAGATACCACCTAGTATCAGGATATTCTTTCCCACAACAGCTCGGTATAAATTCCCCTGGAAACCTCGAGAGTAGAGTGTTAAATCCAACCATAATCATAACTGAGTCGATAAATATATAAATTAACATCTAGTCAATCTAGTCATTGTGAATTTTTAGGGTAAAATTAAATTTGATTGTTGGTCAAGGTAATGATCAAACTGTTTCTAGTCACACGATAATATGCGCATTTTGTCTAGATGTATGTGCACCAGCACTTTCATGAATCAAAAATAAATTCCTGTGCAGAGCTCTCAACGCCTTTTGTTTTGGATTCTACGATGCTGCTTAGTGAGGTTTCGTTTTTCATTTAAAAATTGGCTGTGTCGACCTCAAAACTCGACTTTTATAGCTGAAGTGCTCGCTCAAACTCTAAATTCCATTTCGTAATGCCGACTGCCTTCATGTCATGTAGTGCTGTTTTCGTCTAATGTGTAATGAGCCTTCCGTGTTTCATCTCTAGTTACAATTGGTCTTCAAAATTCGCCATCACCTTTACAGAGAGCTTCTGTGAAGTTTGAAAAGTAGGAGACGAGGTACTGACGGAAGTAAGGCTGTGAGGACGGGGCGTGAGTCGTGCTTGGGTAGCTCAGCTGGTAGAGCACTTGCCCGCGAAAGGCAATGGTCCCGAGTTCGAATCTCTGTCCGGCACACAGTTTTAATCAGCCAGGAAGTTTCATATCAGCGCACACTCCGCTGCAGAGTGAAAATCTAATTCTGGAAACATTCCCCAGGAAGTGGCTAAGCCATGTCGCCGCAATATCCTTTCTTCCCGGAGTGCTAATTCAGCAAGGTTCGCACAGAGCCTCTGTAAAGTTTGGAAAGTACGAGACGAGGTACTGACGGAAGTAAGGCTATGTGGAAAAAATGGTTCAAATGGCTCTGAGCACTATGGGACTTAACACCTGAGGTCATCAGTCCCTAGAACTTAGAACTACTTAAACCTAACTAATCTAAGGACATCACACACATCCATGCCCACGGCAGGATTCGAACCTGCGACCGTAGCGGTCACGCGGTTCCAGACTGAAGCGCCTAGAACCGCTCGGCCACACCGGCCGGCCAGGCTATGTGGACGGGGTGTGAGTCGTGCTTGGGTAGTTCAGATGGTAGAGCACTTGCCTGCGAAAGGTAAAGGTCCCGAGTTCGAGTCTCGGTCCGGCATACAGTTTTAATCTGCCAGGAAGTTTCATATGAGCGCACACTCCGCTGTAGAGTGAAAATCTCGTTCCATTTCACGTACAGCCTGTGCACAGCCTACACCGCTATGGTTATCTGCTCAGAGTACAGTTTACGAGTGCCACTTGGAACAACGTCGAATGCCTCCAACATTTCCGTCCTCTGTGCTATTTACTGATGAAGCAAGGTTCGGACATGATGAAGGACTTCAGCATCAAGATCAACATGTTTTGAGCGAGGAGATCAATCCACATGCCAAATTTCCTAGCTCTCGTCAATTGCGGTTATATGTGGGGAGATGTCGTTGGAGACTGTTTAAATGTGTTATATAGCCTACCTAGGCCATTTAAGGACAGTCATTATTTCAATCTCAACTCCAGAGCATTGTCATAATTGATGGACGACGTGCCGTTCGCAACATGACAGCGCATATTTTTCCAGAACGACGGGGTGCTGGCATATTTCACTCGTCCTGCACGTCGATTCTTGAACCGACAGGTACGAAGAATTTGGAATGGCAGTGGTGATCACGTACCATAGCCTACTCGAGTCCCTCATTTGATCGCTGTGGTCTTCTTTGTGTGGCAAGAAATGTGCAACCTTGTTTACAAAATCCCTGTTGAATTACAAGAGGATCTGGTCGCCCAGTAGGAATTAGCGACACTCCTGCAGTATCTGTCCGCCTTAGACGGAACATGACCAACTGGTGTAAGCCCTGTTAGTAACTCAATGGAATTGTTTTAGAACTTCTAGTGTAATTGAAGTAATTGCGTTGCATCTTTCGGTAATAGAGAATTAAAACATGTTTATGTTAATTTTTCTCCCCATAGAACTTTATAAAAAAGAGTTATCATTGCAGTGAGCAACTTCTTAAAGATTGTTATTTTACTTAATTTTCAGCCACGAAAACTCACTCAACCGGTTAAAAAAATCTTCGAACATTTGAGACTAATATTTGTTTAGGTGTCCTGTGTAGCTTCCCAGGACTTGTCGGTTTGAACAATTTTCACACTGTATTGGGCTAGCTTATAGCAATTTTTGATCCTTTTAAGGAGCCCTTAGTTGATCGTGAGCAGGGACGGCCACGGTTTGCCGTAGGGCAAGCCTTCCTGATATGCGGACCGTGGCTTGGCCTCTATCGCCTCTGTTCGGTCCTTCTCGGAAGTACCCGGTAAAACATAAAATTTCATTTGTTGGTGCGGAACAACTCTCTTCAGGTCGGCAGAATCGTAGTGTTTGCAACACTTTCCCTTCGCTGCTTGTTCGCGGTACGAAGGACGTTCTAAAGTCCAGTAGTTGTTAGCACAAAAAAGGCAACCTAGCGATCTAATTTCACAAGGCCTTCAAACACAATGGGAATGACACTAGAAAGAAATGAGAGTTCTCGATATCTGGTTACGCGGCGATGTAACCAACGATTGAAACAAATTTGATATTAAACGACATTACAGTGCCATGCAAAAAGAATAGGTACGCAGGAGAGCACATGACGCCCATCTGTTCCAAAATGCCACGCATAAGAACTTGATATTTCGGGAATTCAAACAGAAGGATCGTCTTACTGTAACTATGATACAGTAAAGGGTAAATTTTTGAGTGTTATACTCTTCCTCCAGCTTAGGAAAATGAAGCAAATGTATTGGTCCTCTTGCATTAGATGTAGTGTACTGTCCGCCCTAAGGAGCCTGTGGAGGTACCACTTAGTTCATGGAAAGTTCTTGAGAAAACCAGAAAAAAGTGTTCTTTACCATATTTTCACCGTCAGCGTGTGTATTACTAAACGCAGAAAATTACTCAGCATTTAGCAATATATTTTCTAGGCATTTATCCAGGGGTGTCATCTACGAATTTCTAAAATCTTTAGCTGTCATCGAGAAGCCCCTCAAAAACGTGGCTTTTGGGCACCAAAACCTTGACACTGATTACAAGACGGTTATGCCAACCAAATGGCTCTAATTTTTACAATATATTCCTAAGTTATTGCGCAACCTTGAGAGTTTTCTTGATCGCTTCCGAGTCACACAGGTTCAAATTTACTGTACTCATATACGTAAAACATGCATGTAAAATCCTGTGTGAGGCAACATCGGAGTTTACAAAATGACGTAGCATGCCGGAACATGCTGCACAGTGCCTCTGTTATTACCAGAAGTGTTCTGCAACTACCATGTTGCAGTAGTGAAGCACATGCACAATTTTTGCACATGTAAAATCCTGTCGGAGATGTAGAATTGGTTGTGCATTATTTCAGCTCCTTGTAAGTGAGCTTTAGAATTGTGACTGACCTGTTTATAAGGGTGACAGGCCGTGCTGCAACAAGGAAAACAAGAGAACCAGCAGGAAAATGCTCCTATCAGAGCACAACGAATGTCGGGTAGCAGCTGCCTCAGTCTTCCTTTCTCATTTCCTTTAATAATGATCCCAAAAAGTTTGGCATGGGACAGTATTCGGTCTTTTTTATGCTGAGACAGGGGCTACAACGACAGTGGGAAAAGGACGCATAGTGCTAAACACAGGAAGACAGCACGCAGTGGTTGTATTACAGAAAGAGCGAAGGAAACAATGGCAATGTAAGGGAAAGAGTGGCAGTGGAACGTAGTTGACAGTGATACAGCAGTGCTGGGAAAAGAGTGAAGTAGACAGTCCCAGTTGGGGAGCAATAAAGAGAATGAAAATGTGAAAGTGGGTAAGAACCAGTGTTAATGAGATAGAGACTATGACAACGGCAATGGCGAAGAGACGGCACCGGTGGCGAGGCATGAATGAGATTGTAGCAATAATCGAGAGTAATAGGGAGACAGCGGCAGTAGGACAGAATCAGGGAGACTGTGGCTGTGACACGGGAGACAATGACAGTTTGAGATACACAAAGATAGAATGACAGTTAGCTAGACTGCATGAGTAAGTGAGAATTAGCAGGTGGGTGTGGATGGGTATGAGGGATTTACACGGATGGACTAGTGGGTGTAGGCGATAGCAGTTAGGGGAGCTTGTGGGAGTGGGACGTGTGTTCATGTTAGAAAGAGCGCGATTTTGTTCGCTTACCAAAATTTTTGGGAAGGAGCTGAGGAAGGTACAATGAGGCTTCAGGTACTCACTTTTTCATTTAGTATTTTAAAAAAAAGGGTATTGACGTATTTGGTGCTCCGGTAGTGGTATTTTTCCGCTACTTTACAGATTTAGTGGAATTGAAAGAGCGAATAGTTACAACGATCGACAGACGAGATACATTGTCCCGTATATCAAAAAGCACTCTATACTATATGTTCGGGCATGGAACACACGAGGAAGTTGGAGGAACGAATAGAAAAATTTCTCAAGTTGCTAGCAATATCCCACTGTGAGATAAAAGTTTTGGATGGTTTGTAATGAAAAATATACATTGTTTATATACTGCAGAAAATTACATTGGATAAGTTTGGTACTTTTTTATTTAAAACGAACTATCGTTCGATTTATGAAGGAAAACAGAGTGCAGGAAAGAAAATAAGAACATCTGGAATATTTCTGCCGACCTCGCATTTTATGCCCACTTGACTTACGCTGTCGAAAATCGGACATTGCTAGGTGAGCAACAACACACTTCTGATATGTTGTGGATGCAACTAAAGACAAAATTGCGTTGTAGAAGGGACTAATTGTAACCAAACATGACCAATTCCCTACGTTCACTGGCGTTAAAGGAAACTTGTGTTCTGAAGAACTCTTTGTGGCGTTGGAGTAATTACGAGAATAGCTTTGTTAAGGTTTTTAGGACACAGCCAGTTTTACATCTGTTTTAGTGATCATTTCTAATTTCAATTGAAAGCGCTGCTATCCATGTGCAGATGTAAATAATTGACCTGCAATGTAATCCTCTTTCGTTAAACCCGTTGAGTACGTCTGTATTTCCCGCAGGAAGAGCTTCCATGTATTCGTAATGATGTTGTCGAATAGCTACTATATTTCGATAAATTTATGTGTGTGAAAGATCTTTTTTCGATTATGAAACACAGTAAGTCTTGACTACGTGAAAAGCAAAAAAATCTGCGAAAATGTCTGTGACTTTGTAGAAGATAAAAATTGTATGTTCAGCTTAACAAACATTATTAAATAATAATGAAATTTTGTTTTGTTTGTTATACATGTTGCTGAGAAATGTGAAACATAAGGCTAAATCTTTCGTTTGGTTTCGTCTTGGGGCACAATAACTAGGGTGATACAGGCCCAGCTCAGAATCGTAGAACACCAAGACGAAAAAGAAGTTACAAAATATACACACCTGGAAATGGAAAAAAGAACACATTGACACCGGTGTGTCAGACCCACCATACTTGCTCCGGACACTGCGAGAGGGCTGTACAAGCAATGATCACACGCACGGCACAGCGGACACACCAGGAACCGCGGTGTTGGCCGTCGAATGGCGCTAGCTGCGCAGCATTTGTGCACCGCCGCCGTCAGTGTCAGCCAGTTTGCCGTGGCATACGGAGCTCCATCGCAGTCTTTAACACTGGTAGCATGCCGCGACAGCGTGGACGTGAACCGTATGTGCAGTTGACGGACTTTGAGCGAGGGCGTATAGTGGGCATGCGGGTGGCCGGGTGGACGTACCGCCGAATTGCTCAACACGTGGGGCGTGAGGTCTCCACAGTACATCGATGTTGTCGCCAGTGGTCGGCGGAAGGTGCACGTGCCCATCGACCTGGGACCGGACCGCAGCGACGCACGGATGCACGCCAAGACCGTAGGATCCTACGCAGTGCCGTAGGGGACCGCACCGCCACTTCCCAGCAAATTAGGGTCACTGTTGCTCCTGGGGTATCGGCGAGGACCATTCGCAACCGTCTCCATGAAGCTGGGCTACGGTCCCGCACACCGTTAGGCCGTCTTCCGCTCACGCCCCAACATCGTGCAGCCCGCCTCCAGTGGTGTCGCGACAGGCGTGAATGGAGGGACGAATGGAGACGTGTCGTCTTCAGCGATGAGAGTCGCTTCTGCCTTGGTGCCAATGATGGTCGTATGCGTGTTTGGCGCCGTGCAGGTGAGCGCCACAATCAGGACTGCATACGACCGAGGCACACAGGGCCAACACCCGGCATCATGGTGTGCGGAGCGATCTCCTACACTGGCCGTACACCACTGGTGATCGTCGAGGGGACACTGAATAGTGCACGGTACATCCAAACCGTCATCGAACCCATCGTTCTACCATTCCTAGACCGGCAAGGGAACTTGCTGTTCCAACAGGACAATGCACGTCCGCATGTATCCCGTGCCACCCAACGTGCTCTAGAAGGTGTAAGTCAACTACCCTGGCCAGCAAGATCTCCGGATCTGTCCCCCATTGAGCATGTTTGGGACTGGATGAAGCGTCGTCTCACGCGGTCTGCACGTCCAGCACGAACGCTGGTCCAACTGAGGCGCCAGGTGGAAATGGCATGGCAATCCGTTCCACAGGACTACATCCAGCATCTCTACGATCGTCTCCATGGGAGAATAGCAGCCTACATTGCTGCGAAAGGTGGATATACACTGTACTAGTGCCGACATTGTGCATGCTCTGTTGCCTGTGTCTATGTGCCTGTGGTTCTGTCAGTGCGATCATGTGATGTATCTGACCCCAGGAATGTGCCAATAAAGTTTCCCCTTCCTGGGACAATGAATTCATGGTGTTCTTATTTCAATTTCCAGGAGTGTATATCACTCAAAATCTCAAGTCCACAGCTGCTCCAACATACAACTCACGAGTGTTTAAAATCACTTTTGATACTTTTGCCGTTCGTTATATAAAACAAACTGAAAGGCCTTTTAGTGTCAAGTACAATGAACATTTACTTGGAAAAAGAGGCACTAATGAACACAATTCCACATTTGATGATCATGTGCTGCTTTCCGGACACAAACCGAAATCCGTTGAGAAAATTACCATTTTATATAGAGAAAGGAAAAGTCATAGGCTTGACATACTCGAAGAGTCGGAGATTTTGAAGCATATTTCTAAGAACGATGTCCCCATCCTCAATGAACAGTTACAAGTACATAACAAAAAAATTAGAGGTTTTAATCCACAGTTCGCGGAATTTTGATTCCTCTAATTTTTATTATATTTTCCTGACTGTGGTTCCGAATTATAATTTTCTTCGAATCTCATGGATGTGTGCTACTAAAGCTACCTTCAAGCGAATACTTTCCGGATTGCACTGCTGTTTTTATACTTGGTTCAAATGGCTCTGAGCACTATGGGACGTACCATTTATGGTCATCAGTCCCCTAGAACTTAGAACTACTTAAACCTAACTAACCTAAGGACATCACACAACACCCAGCCATCATGAGGTAGAGAAAATCCCTGATCCCGCCGGGAATCGAACCCGGGAACCCGGGCGTGGGAAGCGAGAACGCTACCTCACGACCACGAGCTGCGGGCGTTTGTATAATTCTTTCTATATTATTGGTTTTTTTTTACATAACAGAGATTACTACGAAGCCTAATAGACAGCTCTTCGATATAGTTCATCTGCTGTGTGTATTAAAAAGCACATTAAGCCCTCTTCCTTTCTACATTTTAAAATTAACTATCGTTTTTTCAATTATTTCTGTTATAAAGTTTCAAATGGGCAAATGTCATTGTCCGCGCCCGATAGGAGTCGCAACCTGTATTATTTTCGTGGTAGCCATGTAAGCTGCTGGGACAGTCAGTCTGTTGTTGTTCCTATCTAGGCACACCTGCCCAAGGCTGGAATATGTTTCATTTTTTGACTTGAGCATATCAGCTTTTAATTCGGTCCATTGCTGTCTCGCAATGTAATATTACGTAAGTAACTTCTCTACGTCGTAACAACGGTCATCTTGGTTAATGCTTGTTGTCATCCTAAATTTTGTGTGTAGTGTTTTATAGCATTTCTCAAAATTTCATTCTGATGAAAAGCTGCGTAGAGGTCAGTGTACCAAACAGTTACTTGCAACCGGTTGGTTGCATAATCCTACGTTGATGCTAATGTACAGTTGCTAAATACAGATATGTTTAAAACTTTATGTAGGAAATAACATGTTGTGACAATGAGAATATTGAGAGATTTGACATTCTTCACATCTGTGGTAAATAATTAAATTGAGCCTCCTACACAACGGCACAGCAGTCGAACTTTGAATGTTTACAATTGCAGTGCCAAAGACAGGGACGACGGCGTAAATCAGCAGCTGATACACACTCGTGTTTTTTATGTTTTGTGGTGTTGTGTATAATACAATAGTTAATCTTCAGCAACAATGTATTACTAATTTATGAATAGCATTGTGTAAGCAAAATAAACCCATCGGAATTGACTGGCCACTGTGTCGTCCAGTGCAGATGGTGTAATTGGCTGTGTTACGGACGGGAGTGGTGTCAGCACACTGCTCTCCCATCCTTCGTAGGATTTTGTGCCCAGCAGCCGCTGCTACTTTGTCAAGCAGCTCCTCAGTGGACGTCACGAGGCTGAGTGCAACCAGTTTCTGTTCTCGCACTAAGTGAAAGTCTTTGGCTGTACCTGGAATCCGTCCCGGACCATTTGCGTGTCACGTCACCCACGATTATCACTCTGCTAAGGAGGACGACACACAGCATAACGCATGTCTTACTTGTCTGATGTGCGAAATAAATTCTCAATATATTTGTCACCTTATCCATCCTCAGCAATAGTATGAGTAGTTTTGGAAAAAAAAAGAAAAGGAGCCAGGTGCACAACAGAAATTTTGTTGCTTGACCGGCTTCAGACGCCCAGTGCCATTCTCCAGAAGATAGTACATACAAATCTGCCACATAGGAGTACAACGTACATATAAATATTAAAATCAGAGAAAGAAAACTGTAAAAATTTCAGATAAATAGGTGGGTCTTACAGGGCCCTTGCTGCATTTTGCGCGTGGTTTGCGCCGCCACATTACCTGCGACATGCTATTGACTCCTCTACACCAATCCATTCATGTGCTCTAAAACGCACCACAGGGCTGCTATTAATGTCGCTAGTTACATCTATTTTATGATAGGTGTTTTCAGTCATGCATGTATTCCAGTACTGTTTGTTTACCGTAACACTTGTATACAGCCAGCCTGGGTGGCCGAGCGGATCTAGGCGCTGCAGTCTGGAACCGCGAGACTGCTACGGTCGCGGGTTCGAATCCTGCCTCGGGCGTGGATGTGTATGATGTCCTTAGGTTAGTTAGGTTTTAGTAGTTCCAGGGGACTGATGACCTCAGAAGTTAAGTCCCATAGTACTCAGAGCCATTTGAACCATTTGAATTTGTATACAATAATGTGCACACTTCCTCTCCTCTATAGTTATTTCTAGCTCTTCATGTCTAATGCTGACTAGGGACTGCCTCTACCCTTACTCCAGTTTCAGTTTTCTCCAACATGATATGCTTCGCACTTTGTTTTATTCACGTGTTACCTGACAGCTCTCTGCTGATCTCACTGCACCTGTTTCAGTGGTTAATACGTCCAACCCACAGCAACATGTTTGTATGATTTTATATTACTTATCAATAATATATATGATTTTATGTATTAGTACGCTTGTTATGAGCACTTACATTATCGTTTACGTTTGGCGGCTACTACAACTGGTGAGCTTTTACCTAGTTATTTTATCTTACTTTTACTCTCCCTCTGAGACGAACTTCAAGATACGCCTGTCATTAGCTCTTTAGCTCGAGTTCTTCCACATTACCGACACTTGTTCCTACGTTTCCTTATAGTATATTTCTACACCCATTTTCCTCCACATGTAAGCAGTTAACGAGTTCTTTCTGTATTAATGCAGTTTGTTATTCTGCTACATACTGTTTTTTTTATACTGTAATATGCTGCTTATACCTGCTTATATTTTAGGCTCGCTAGTAATGGGACATTTATAAGTATGTATCAAATTTTCTCTATATCTTTTTATATTTTTCCCTCTTAAAGTTTAATATTCAGATCTAGTTTGCTCTTATTTGTGGTGCATTTTTCTGTACAGACTTCTGAAGAAGGGCACCAGCTGCGTGAAAGCGGCCGAGAAATAAAAATTTCTTTTCTACAACTGGTTGATAACTTTTTCAACAAATTGTCATGTACGTCTAAATAGCCCTTTGAATACCAAAATCATTTGAAAGTTTGCACTATAGGTTCGACAATACTGTGTCTGTAGTCACTTTGTTAAGAAGCTGTTTACATCTAGAAGGAATTTTCCTTCCGCATTGGAGTGTTTATTGATATGGAACTTCCCGTGAGATTGAAACCGTGTACTGGAACAGGACACGAGCCTAGAAGTTTTGCCTTTCGCTGGCAAGCACTCTACCAACGTAGCTACCCGAGCGCGTGTGTTTGGAGAGTGTTGTTGGTGGGTCACCTGCCAGCGGAAGGTAAGAGTCCGGGGTTCGTGTCCTTGCCTGGCATAGAGATTATTCCACCAGGAAGTTACAGCTGCCCACATTAAGGTGTATAAAATTTTTGATTCTCTTTTTTTAACGATATATGGAGAGTGTTTTACACTCGCTTTGATATTCCATTATGAATTATAAAGGGTGTTTCACAACTGATGTTACACTAGTCTAAAGTTTGTAGAGGGGACTTATTAGATCAAGCTTAACATAGAAATCCATGTTCGGAGACTTCATTCAACGATGCTACAAAGCGTCAGAGCTATAGGCGCCGGTGCCTGTAAATGGATGTATAGATACAGGATGATAACGCGATGAGGTTAGGAAGTTTCTACGTTGATGGAGAAGAATAAACGTATCAACTTTAGGCAAGGGTCCCCGTACGAGAAACGAAGGACTTAAAGCGAAAACCATTCTGATACCTCTCACAGTGGAATACATGTATTGGTACTGTTGCTGAGATTTAGACGAGGCAATTTTGCGAGGTGGCAGTATGGACCAAAAGAAGGAAAAAATGTCCAGTAAACGTAGGCCCTGCAATGCATACCTAAGGAGCTATGAGCACTTGTTCATTTTAGCCACTGTGAAACACATTTCCTCTACTCCATAAGTGAACATAGCTTCTCAGGTATGCATTTTAGAGCACATAATTACTGGCAGTTTTTTCGTTTCTGATCCGTACTGCAAGATCTGAAGATTTCCTACTCTACAATGTAAGCAACGAGAGTACCAGTAGATGTATTCTACTGTCAGAGGTGTCAGTACAGTTTTCGCTTGTAACTTCTGATTACTTCGTTTCCGGTACAGGTACCCTTACCTCAGATTCATAGAGTTATCCTTTTCCATCATCCGTGGAGGTCTGTGACATCATCATGGAATAACCTTGTGTATACACATTTACAGGCGCTCTGTAGCGTCGTTTGAAGACGATTCCGGACATAGATTCCTGTGTAAAAGTCGATCTACTCATTCCTCTCTAGAACCTCTAGAATTGTGTAATTTGAATTGTTAAACACCATGCATACAGCTTCCCATTAAGTTTACTAATGTAACTGCTGAGCTTGTCCACAAAATATACTTAGTAGTCACTCATGAAAATGTAGTTAACAATATTTATCAGAACCGGATGTCCATTGTGCACAATTCATGTGGGGTAGCGCTTAGACGTGGAAATATGATAAACTTCATTTCTTTTTGGGAATAATTCGGATATTTTAGGCTAAGACACGATGGGGCTACATTGTAATTAGGAATTTCACTTTAATGGCTGCTAAAATACCAAGTTTTCGTTTGAGGAAAAGATGAGAGGTGTAACATTACGCAATGTTTCTCCTATTAATGTTCAAACAACTAGAAGGTTTTATATATATATATATATATATATATATATATATATATATATATATATATATATACAGGGTGAGTCACCTAACTTTACCGCTGGATATATTTCGTAAACCACATCAAATACTGACGAACCGATTCTACAGACCGAACGTGAGGAAGTATGTTCTTTAACAAAAACCTACGTTTTTTTAAATGTAACCACGTTAGTTTTGTTAGCACATCTGAACATATAAACAAATACGTAATCAGTGCCGTTTGTTGCATTGTAAAATGTTAATTACTTCCGTAGTTATTGTAACCTAAAGTTGACGCTTGAAACCTTCGACGTTCAGTTGCGTGTTGTAACAAACACGGGCCACGGTCGGCGAGCAGCATCTGCAGGGACATGTTTACGATGACGACCGTGTTTACGAGTGTGGTTGTAGTGCACTGTCGTGGTTTGGTCTAGTTGTCGCAGTGTCCGCATGTAGCGATTGCTGCTATTGTTATTCTGCATTCGTCTCCGCACGCAGACCAACTGTAGTACACTGTGTTACCAGACGTCTGTTGTAGTGTAGTGTTGTAGAAACTGTGACCATGTTGTATTAGAACTCTGAAGGGGCGGAGATGATACTCATCTATGGCGAGTGTCGACGAAATGCAGCTGAAGCCTGCAGGGTGTATGCAGAACGGTACCCGGACAGAGAGCATGTAACGTGCCGCACATTGTAAAACATCTACCGCCAACTGTATGCAACAGGTATGGTCGTAGCACGCAAACGGGTCCGTAAAAGGCCCGTTACAGGAGAAGCGGGAGCAGTTGGTGTGTTAGCTGCTGTTGCCATGAACCCACACATGAGTACACGGGACATTGCGAGAGCCGCTGGACTGAGTCAAAGCAGTGTAATGCGCATACTGCATCGTCACCGCTTTCACCCGTTTCATGTGTCGCTACATCAGCAATTACCTGGTGATGACTTTAATCATCGAGTGCAATTCTGTCAATGGGCATTAACAGAGGATGCGTTGCAGTTCTACCTGTTTACCGATGAAGCGGGTTTCACAAACCACGGGGCAGTGAATCTACGGAACATGCATTACTGGTCCGTGGACAATCCTCGGTGGCTCAGACAGGTAGAGCGACAGCGACCGTGGACTGTAAATGTATGGTGCGGTATCATTGGCGACCACCTCATTGGTCCTCACTTCATTGCAGGGGCCCAAACAGCTGCAACATACATCGCGTTTCAACAGAATGATCTGCCAACGTTGCTCGAAAATGTCCCACTGGAAACGCGTCGACGTATGTGGTATCAGCATGATGGTGCACCTGCACATTCCGCAATTAACACTAGGCTGACCTTTGACAGGATGTGCGACGGGCGTTTCATAGGACGTGGAGGACTCATAAATTGGCCAGCCCGTTCTCCTGATCTTACACCTCTGGACTTTTTCTGTGAGGTACGTTAAAGGAGAATGTGCACCGTGATGTGCCTACAACCCCAGAGGATATGAAACAACGTATTGTGGCAGCCTGCGGCGGCATTACACCATATGTACTGCGGCGTGTACGACATTCATTACGCCAGAGATTGCAATTGTGTGCAGCAAATGATGGCCACCACATTGAACATCTATTGGCCTGACATGTCGGGACACAGTCTATACCACACCGTAATTGAAAACGGAAACCACGTGTGTACGTGTATCTCACCCCTCATGGCAATGTACATGTGCGTCAGTGAAAAAGACCAATGAAAAGGTGTTAGCATGAGGACGTAATGTGCTGTTCCAGTCTCTTCTGTACCTAAGGTCTATCACCGTTCCCTTTGGATCCCTACGTAATTCGGTGCTCTCCGATACACACGATCGAACAGCGGAGGAGTGGTACTCAAGCGTCAACTTTAGGTTACAATATCTCCGGATGTAATTAACATTTTACAATGTAACAAACGGCACTGATTTCGTATTTGTTTATATGTTCAGATGTGCTAACAAAACTAACGGGTTCCATTTAAAACACGTAGGTTTGTGTTAAAAAATATACTTCCGTGCATTTTTTTATGGTTTCTATTAACCAATTACACTAGCCCCTCTCCTCACGTTCGGTCTGTGGAATAGATTCGTCAGTATTTGATGTGGTTTACGAAATATATCCAGCGGTAAAGTTAGGTACACAGTACACACCCTATATATATATATATATATATATATATATATATATATATATATATAGTGTGTGTGTGTGTGTGTCAGCATACAGGTGTGTCTACAAGTAATGTTATGTGAATGTATTTGACTTTCACGGCAGTTACGCACCTTAAACAAAATTTTACGGATTATTTAATATCACGCCAAAGGTACGTAAAATTTTTTGACTGTCAGAGAAAATATTCGATTAGCTTGACACTGTTTTTAAGCTCCATTCTATTATTTCACTGATTAAACATCTAGAATTGCAAACACACACAATTATGTTCGACTTTCACAAAAGTAATATTACTTGGTGCTGTTTTCCATTTTAATAATGTACTCTGTTCGGATGGATGGGGGTAGGAAGAGAGAGTCATCATAGATTACTAAGTACAACTGAGCTATCTCCCCTATTCTGCATAACCGGACGGGAGGTGTGGGTGATGGTGTGTTCCCTGAAATGTTAGCGACAAGGAGGGATGCCGCTTGCCACCGTCTTAATGTTGTCGCGCATTCAAGGTCATTGACCTGGCCTCTTGTCTAGGGAACCTGAACTAACACCTGCACATTTTAAGCTAACTTAATAGCAAAAAAATGGTTCAAATGGCTCTGAGCATGATGGGACTCAACTGCTGAGGTCATCAGTCCCCTAGAACTGAGAACTAGTTAAACCTAACTAACGTAAGGACATCACACACATCCATGCCCAAGGCAGGATTCGAACCTACGACCGTAGCGGTCTCGCGGTTCCAGACTGCAGCGCCAGAACCGCGCGGCCACTTCGGCCGGCACTTAATAGCAAAGTGTTGAGGATAGCACGTAACTATACTACTTTCTATGTAAAATTGTCCTATGTATCACATGCATAATTTCTTGTTCAAATGCTAAGAAAAGACTATATGAAATTAATTTATTTAATGGTTTCACAATTTGCCATAAGACCCATATTTCATTTAGCCTTTTTTTTTTTACTGTGAGAAGAAAGAAATATTGAGTGAAAGTGAAACTAAAAAAGAAAAATTTAACTTCTTTTTCTCATGTCAGCATATATGGGATCGATATTAATTGATTGAAAGATTGGGGCCCATAATTCACTGAAATTTTTTAAAAATGATTTTGTATTTGGATCACCGCAGAAAGACGAGGGCTTTTGTTATCAGTAGTATCAGAGTTGCAGAGTTGTCTGTGCTGGTGGTGACAAGAACAAATATATTGGAAGAAAAGTGCTGTCAATGTTGAAAATTTAATGGTGTCTGATGATAAATATATGCTGATTGTAAATAATTTAAACTTGTGTATAAATTGGCTGAAAGAAGCGAAGCGCCAGCTACATTTTATCCATGGATGCATGTGTCTATGGGTTAACGACAAGAAGATGTATTTTAAGGAATATGTTGGTATCCATATTGGGAGGGGTATTGTAGTTGAAAATTAGAGTATGTAATGGACACGTCGGAAAGAAGGAACAGCAGCTACAGAATCACACTAATTCAAGATTCACAGCAGGATATGATTTCCTTTGAAAGGCTCTGAAAGAATAAAACTGTGTGAATGGCTGGGATTTCAGCCTGGGCCCTTGCCTTTGCTGTCACTTATTGAGCTATTTACACATGATTCTCGACTCACCCTCACAGATATACTCTTGCATCCACTAGTACGTCTCTGCTACTGACACACACACAGTGGTTACGGTTACTACAAGCAACACCACAAGTTGGGAAACTGGGCCAAATTTCTAGTAGTTTACTGTAGAGTTGAGATTTTCACACACAAATGTTTTATACATATCTTATAGAAACTAGCAGTACGGCAATAAACAGCCTTTTAAACGCGCCGCTAACGGAAATCAAGTAATTTACAGCAATGCAACAGTTTAAAATTTCTTTTAAAAACGGCAATCAAGTAATTTATAGCAATACAACACTTTAAAAAAAATTAATATCATTAGTAAACAGGCTACTAAAGTAAATACAGAACTTTGTTAATAAAGTACGGTGAGGTAGTGAAGCTACCAACACCGCCATTAAAAAAAAAATCAAAGGTCTCAGCAAGCACACGATTAATGGCAATAAAGGAATGGAGGAACTGAAAATAATTTTTAAACAAAAGTGTCCTGGAACATCATTAGAAAATAACAGATAATACGGACCCGTGTAAGGTGGCCACAAATCACCCACTCATGGATGCTCAGGTTAGGCAGAATACTGACCAATTTAAATACGCCCGTAAACACACTTTTGTGAGCAGTCCTTAGGTTAGTTAGGTTTAAGTAGTTCTAAGTTCTAGGGGACTGATGACCATAGATGTTCAGTCCCATAGTGCTCAGAGCCATTTGAACCATTAAGCACAATTGCCACTCTCAGGCTGATCACCGCACCGACCTTTAGCCAGCGAAAACTTGTAATAAGAGGGCTTAACTTGCTGACAGAATTAGAGCTAACCTCGTGCAAGGAAACATTACACCACACAGTCCTGAATGAGCGACCACATGATCAACCAACAAGAAGCATGAATTTACTCATAACACACGACAGAATAGGGAAACAAACTGCTAAAACTACACCTCCCGTCGGGCAGCAACGAGAGGAGGAAAGATCACTGTTTTCAATTACACCGGTGCCGGGGACAGGAAATCTGATCGCCGGAGGCCACAAGGCAGAAGAGACACTGGTTACGCAAACTTATTACTTAATGATTAAACCTTCCACTAACTTAACTTGCAATTATGCTCGAACAGGCAGTACACGACCTCCGATGGCCAGGATCCACACATCCGACGGCGCACGCGTCGCCAGTGTACCCAACACGCCACGGTCACGCGAAACACGCTCTTTCACCGGAGTTCACGTCTTCGCTGCAACGTTGACGGGTAGTGACCGCTCCATGTTAAGTGTCTCCTTTTTAAACTCCAGTGTTGAAACGCAGGACGTAAAGAAACTTGTTAACGTCCCACTACGGTGAAATGAACAACTACTCGTGGGGCGATTCTGTATACAACCAAGCCACGGGGAGCTCTTCCGTCAACTCCATCCGCTTGTTACACACAACCGACATACATCACGTGGTGACTTGGTACAACCGACCACGTCTGGTCCGCGCTGGAGAGCCACACTGCCCACCCGTGTCGACCAGACTCTCTCAGCGCACTACCTCTACTACCGCGCCACCACACGGAGTTAGCACCGGTCAAAGATCTCACTTCCTCCATAGCAGTTTCCCGGACACAAAAACGCAGATATCGATAGCAGAGAGAAAAGACAACCAAGCAGCCACTTAATGACAGACAACATATCAAACAAACATGTCAGGGGAAGAAAAGGAAAACCAATTCAATCTAAACACAAGGTGTAGCACGAGTCGATACACGGCTCAGCTACTATCCAAACTTGACAGATGTTGTCCTGAATACCTTGCACTACCAACTCGCTTTCAGAAGTAAAAATCGTTCTAATACAACAGCAAAGGAGGAGTTGATGTAGTATCAGTGAGCTTGCTGTCCATATGTAGAATGAGGAAGACGCGCCATCTATCTGAGTTCGACAGATTGTGATTGCCGGAGGCTCGGCACGAGCTTTTTGCCAACTTCACGGCTTGTCGGGTGCTCGAGGAGTGCTGTTCAAAATGCTTCAAATGGCTCTGAGCACAATGGGACTCAACTGCTGTGGTCATAAGTCCCCTAGAACTTAGAACTACTTAAACCTAACTAACCTAAGGACAGCACACAACACCCAGCCATCACGAGGCAGAGAAAATCCCTGACCCCGCCGGGAATCGAACCCGGGAACCCGGGCGTGGGAAGCGAGAACCCTACCGCACGACCACGAGATGCGGGAGAGGAGTGCTGTGGTGAGTGTCTTCAACACGTGGTAAAACGAAGGTGAAAACCGTGCTCAGACATCGTGGGTTTGGGTGGCTACATCTCACTACAGATGTCGGACGTCGTAGGCTGGGCAGACTGCTAAAACAGGACGGACGGCAAACTGTGGCGGAACTAAAATCAGAGATCTGGGCAGAGTACAAGTATGTGTGAACACACAGTGCACCGAACGCTCCTAACAATAGGCCTCCGCAACAGACGACCCATGCGTGAGCCAGTGTTAACACTACGACATCGGCAACTACGACTGAAATGGACACATGACCATCGGCACTGGAAGCTGGACCAGTGGAAGAGCGTTGCACCGTCTGTGAATCCCGTAACCTTCTTCATAATGGCGATGGGAGAGCGCTAATCCGTCAACATCTAACGGAACAGTCCCTCGACACCTTTTCTGCGGAACGGAGACAGGCTTGCAGCGGCTCCGTTATGCTCTCTGGAACATTCATGTAGACATCCGTGGGAGAGTGGAGCTCGTGCAAGGCACTATGACGGTCAAGGCCTATCGCACACTGGTTGCACAGCACGTACACCCCTTATGACGGTCATGTTTCCCGACGGCAGTGGCATTTTTCAACAAGACAGTGCTCCATGTCGCAAGTCCAGGAATGTGATGGGGTGGTTTTGAGAACTCCATGGTGCGTTCCAATTGATGTCTAGCCCCAGAGCGCGCTAGGTCTGAGCCCAATCGAGCACGTCTGGAATTTGAACGTGGCGCCAGAGCTCTTCGGCCCCTCCCCGTATTTTGGGGTGACTTGTGTGTGCAAACGTGATGCCAACTCCCTCCTGTGACCCACCAAGGTGTCATTGCTTCCATGAAACTACGTTTCTCCACTTTTATCCGTGCCAAAAATCGACGTACTGGCTATTAGGTAGGTATATCTTGTAATGTGTCATAAGAAGTGTTCCATGCTGAATTTTTGATGCTGCTTGTGGTACACCCTTGGTATATAAAATGTCGTCTACCCTACAGTTTTGTACCTTTCTTATTCAGGGTGAGTCACTAACTATTGCCACCAAGCATAGCTCCGAAAGTATGATAGGAGCGGAAAAGTTTGTGGCACAAAAGTTGCATAGGACAGGGGGGGGGGGGAAGCATAATATGAAGTTAGTTTTTTGTTGCTGGGTGGGGTCGCGTCAGAGAGATGAAGGTCAACTTTGTGTTTTTGAGTGGGATGCTGTAGTATCGTACTTATTTTCTGATAGCGGCTGTCGAGACAAATCCAACGATGTGTAACAGGAAAGTCTTTGAAGTTCAACGAAGGTCAAAAACGTGGCATGAACGTCCATTTACAGAAGGTGTTCGATGCGATGACCGTTGGTATCAATGCAGTTCTACAATCTTCTTATCATGGATTGAGTGGTATTCCTTATCACATAGGCACTTATCGAAGCACATGGTCTGACAATTCTGTCTCGCATGTCTTCAGGTGTAGCTGGAATGTCTTTATAAACTATGTCTTTTACGAATCTCCACAACAAAAAATCCAGAGGTGTCAAGTCAGGCGAACGAGCCGGCCACGACACATCTGCTCCTTGTCCAGACCAACGATTTGGAAATTGTCGCTGCAACTCATTTCCATCCATCAGCGAAAAATGTGCCGGACACCAATCGTGCTGATAACACATTCTGCTCTTTGTTCCTAAGGGTATTTCTTCCAATAACTGACCTAATGTATCTTGCCTGAAATTGGTAAACTTCCTCCCATTCAGATTTCCTTCGATGCAATAGAGGCCTATAATTCTGTCCTGCAGAATCCCACACCATAGATTCACCGACCACGGTTTTTGGTCTGCAGCTTGCCGCATCCAAAATGGATTATCAATTGCCCAATAATGCATGTTATGGAAATTAAAATTTCCATGGTTCGTGAATGTAGCCTCGTCAGTAAATAAAATCCAATTAATAAAGGCGACATAGCTTTGAATCTGAAGTTGAACCCATCTACAGAATTCAGTGCGACGCATTCAATCCGTACCAGTTAGTTCTTGTTGGAGACTGATATGGTAAGGATGGTATTTATGACGATACAGAACACGAACAACACTACTATGGCTCATGCCAGATTCCCATGCGATTTGACGCACACTAACACAAGCATCTCGAACCACAGTGGAAAGAGTACGAATTTTCGTTTCCTCGTTACTAACTTTCCTTTGCTGGATATGTTTCAGATGCGTTAAAGATCCAGTTGTTCTCAATTTATCATACGCATATTTAAATGTACGACGTGTAGGGTGAGTACGTTGAAGATATCTTTCAGCGTACAAATCTGTAACTCTTAATGAATTTCGTTGGCATTCTTCGTAAGTGAGAAGCATATCGACTTGTTCTTCGAAGGAATACATCATTTACATTCGTTTGATTCGACGCTACTACTCTTACCGTTACTATTAACGTTATATTGCGTAACCGTCGAATGGTGTTTACATGTTAATGGCATGTTAGATGGATACGACGGATTCGGCGAATATTTACTATATGCATGATATACGGGGGAGAATTGTCAGAGCATGTGATTCGATAAGTGTCGATATGTAAGCAATAGCACTTAATCCATGATAAGAAAATTGCAGCGCTATAGTGATACCAATGGTCATCACTTCGAACACCTCCTGTAAATGGACGCTAATGCCACCTTTTTCACCTTCGTTGACCTTCAAAGACCTTATGGTTACACATCGTTGGATTCGTCTCCATAGCCGCTATCAGAAAATAAGTACCAAACTACAGCATTCCATTAAAAAAAAAAAAGTTGACCCTCATATCTCTTACGCGACCCAACTTAGCAACGAGAACCAGCGTCATATTATGGCCCCCGTTGTCCCACGCAACATTTGTCCCACAAGCTTTTCAGCTGCTATCATACTTTTGAAGTTATTCTAGGTGGTAATAGTTAGGGACTCACCCTGTATAATATTGATTTTTGTATGTTCTGGCATTTCACAATAATCTGAAAAATGCAATATCGACTATTAAGACATTTCCTCTTGGTATCTCATGAGGGTTCCCACTGTGTTGTACATTTATCTTATGCATCAGTATGTAAGTATAAGGAATTACATCATTTCAAATTTCTATAGTGATACATCTTTCAGAAGTGTACTTATAACTTTTTACTTCAATAGACATTCATCAGTCACAAGTAAAACCATTATTTTCTATTTTTCCGAAATACTATTATGCTGTGGTTATTCGTAAAGTTTTCCTTTATTTCACGGTTCTTGCTTGCCAGTTAATACTGTACATGCAGAATATACCCGGATAGCACCGCATCAGCGAAATTAGTAAGCCATACTTTTTGTTCGGGATGTTTTTATACCTACAGTGGTGGCTGAGCTAGGTGGGTTGCAAGCCACTAAAAATACTGTTGCTGGTTCTTAAGATGATTAGGAACATGGTCGTTTCTGCACTAACAGAAGAAATATGGCTTTAATTTACCGATATTTAATTTCACATTATATATTACTCTGAGATATAGTTCAGTTGTCGTATGGCTAAGAGGTTTCCATTTATACTGTATCTGTTAAAAATGTAACGAATTTCTTCATTTGATAAATGAACATGGGTATGCATTATTCTGTTCGGCAGCCCGGCACAAATTTTTAGTAGCTGTATTACTAATCTTTAAGTCTCGTTTCGTACCGTCGACTATAGTCGCAGACATGTTGTAATAACGGTGACACTTGACGACGGTACCGCGCTATAAGAAGATAGAAAGTTATAGGAATGAGAGTGTTATAGCAATGTAGCAACGTAAGGCACCCAAAGCCATAGCCTCTAGTGTCTTTGGATTGCTTGAAAACATTTACAGTCTATTTGCAGCAAGTTATAGCAACTTGATTAACATAGGTAAAGGCAGCAATATTTTTAATTTTTATTCCCACCGTAATAGTAACCTGAGACAAATAAAGCGTTACATCTCTTTTGCAGGCCTGACAAAATTTTGATTTGGGAATACATTGGATATGGCGTTTTTATGTTCTTTTTGCTTACAACCGAGAATTTGTTTTTCGCTCTCCGCTTTCCGTTGAGTGTAGCGTAAATCTTAACGTATCACTGGCCTCGGCAGCGTTAAAATGAACGAGAGTGGCGTAAACATCCAGCTGGCGCTTTATTCAAACGTCCGCAACACAGTATAACAATCGTAATGTTCATTGCTTATTTACGCTCAGTAATTTTTGCTTATTAATAAAAGAATTACATTAACATTTTTTCTCAGCCAAATCTGCTACTCACACTATTAAACAAAACTTTAACGTGCGTATCTTCGTGCTTAAGAAAGTGGCGAAAACGCTTCGGTCCTTGTTTTCTGCCGGCCGGAGTGGCCGAGCGGTTCCAGGCGCTACAGTCTGGAACCAGGCGACCGCTACGGTCACAGTTCGAATCCTGCCTCGGGCATGGATGTGTGTAACGTCCTTAGGTTAGTTAGGTTTAAGTAGTTATAGAGGACTGATGACCTCAGAATTTAAGTCCCATAGTGCTCCGAGCTATTTTGAACCTTGTTTTCTTGATCTATGGGCAAGATTCAGCTGGTGATAACAGACTGCATATGCCTTCAACGAATAGAAAGTAATTTGACTGGAAAAACTGATGTGCCTATCTCTGTATGTAGTAGATGAAGATAAAAAAATTGTCACTAACATGTGAAACTCGTGATCATGTACCTTATCAGTGAATGAAAGTAGCTTTACTGTTCTTAAGTGTGTATGTTACTTTGACCCACGTAAAAGGTGGCCGGGAAAAAGATTTTATCAATTGAACGTATACTAAAATTTGTGGATAGCCCTTGCAAATAACTCCTCGGTCGTAATTATGGTGGTAGTGATTTCAAAAAATGCTTAAAAATAAAATAAATATATCAAGTCATCTCTACACTTTCAAAAAGTGTATAACGGGAACTGAGGAACACTGGGTGTCTGATGGACTCATTTAGTATCGCTGAGAAGTAACTTGTATTAAGTCACAGAAGATAAGTATGGGATCAAGGAATTGAGCTTAGTATTTTGTCGAGAACTTGATCAATACAGGGAGACGAAATGATGAGATAAGTCAAGGACGATGGCTTACAGTGGCCGTGATGATCTTTCCTTACACTTTGATGTAGTGAAACGTAGGCTGTAACGTCCGGCAATGGATCTGAATACAGGCCTGCCAGAATTTGTAAAACCTGCTCCACTTCATTTGGACTGTGTATTTGAGATAAAGTTTAACTTAAAGAAGCGAGTGTACAGCACATCGTTTTTCTAAAATGGAAACGTTCCACCTCCGTCGGGATGGAAAGTGAGGATGACAAAAGGTATGGTCGACAGACGAGCCCTATTCTGCACAGTGTTTTAAAGTTGGAGGAGCCATCATGTATCGTAACAAGTCAACGTCCTTCGTCGCGGTGAACAGAGACTGCGGGCTTCGTAGCAGCGCACAGACGTCATGAAAAGCACCCACCGGCAAGTAGGCTTCGTAACGAACAATGGAGTGGAGAAATATTCGAGAAGAGATAGGCGGATCCCGGGAACGGAGGACGCGGTGCGAGGAAAGTGAACTCGCACAGACATGCGGGTTCCTGCTTCTGTGATAATGGGTGCCTTTCAGAGAAATGGCGAAAGTAATCTGCAGATGCCACAGCGACCTGCTTTGAAAGGCCGCTAGACAAAGCCGGCGAGGAGGATACCGCCTGCCTTATGTCTGATGTGGTCTCCATGGTGCGCTACGGCGAAACAGACTGTATACATTTCCGGCAAACGTGCTTCCGGTTCCTGCTTCCAAACATTCCGCCTTTGATGTAAATGAAGTCGAGCTTCCAAGCTCATCGTTCGCTATTTCTACTTTCGAATTGCCAATCCGACAATCAACGTGAATCATGCAGCGAGAGTACCGGAAACCAACTACATCTTTTCCATTGGGGAGAAACGGCTGCAGCATATTTCAAAGAAACTACATTACTCGTTCCCTGTGGTCAATCACTGCTACCAACTAAACACAGATTCTGAAGTTGGGCTAATTCCAGGCTTTCAACACTGTATAATGAACCTTCTACAGTTTTCAGTCAGATTTCTAAGTGGTCTTCACACCTTGTACGCAATGTATTTTGAATGGTATTGTACAAACGTAGGAACCCGTTTTTTACAAACCGCAGAGTGTCATACAAAACAAGAACCTCTTACTCGTAAAAGATACCGTTTATCACACACTATGTTAATTCGCTGAAATGATGGAATAATAATGTCCGCTCAGTTGTGAGAGTTATTCTCAGTTTAGTGAAATTTAAATAAAAAAGTGATAAAATCTTGAATAACCGTGAATTCAGAATTTTCCTCATTTCCTCCCATTCGTATGAGTTTATTAGATTTTAAGGAAGAAAACGGGCAATAGGGAGTTGGGTTCGAGCTCTGTGGTTCCGTAAAAAGTTAATTATGTACAGATTGCGAGTACCAAAATATATGACATAAATGGCCATACCTTTTGACTGCGTTGACTGAGAAGGTTAAATTTTTTTTAACAGAAAAGGGTTCTCGTGAATCGATCATGAACGATACCTCCACCTTTACTTGCTCGTTATTGAGACCAATAAAACGGTGCAAATACTTATTAAGGTGTTCATTATTATTTCCATTCTGAAATTTTGTAATCTATTTTTACGTTAAATTTGTTTAAAGATGTTCCTGGTAATTCCTGTAGTGTTATATAACCTGGTACTGTTGACGCATAATTCCCACTGAATAATAAAAATTATTAAATGTTTACAGGTATGTGTGGTGGTTCTATTTGAATTCAAAGAAACTTGAGTTTCCGTAGTACATTATGTTGAATGTTTGCTTTAATTGAGTAAAATACAGCTTCGTTCAGTTAAGTGAAATATGTTTATCCACTGTCATGGCATCGTCAGTTAACATTGCACTTTGTTTTATTTTACACCGTTGTATAAAGTGATGAGAACGACAACTGATAAATAACAAATTTACACTACATCACCATGACTTGTACTGTATATCCTAAGTTGTAACTCCTTTGTCGGATTGCTATTAAATATTTCTATAATGGAGGGGCAGACTTTTAACGTTCAACTGAGAAAGGATTCTAAGTAAGTGTATTTGACGGAAACCTGATTTGTCTTTGGGATCGCTATTTTAATATATTTAAAAAACGCCCTTGTATTCATCATGCAAGCATTATTCATGAGAACAGTACTGCTGCTCTCTCTTATTTAAAAGATGGTAGTTCGTAATAAAATATATGATAGCTCTTTTGAGTGTAGCAACGTTCAATACGGACTGACGTGTTTCTTTGCATTTATCGCATAGTCGCACCTGCTAAATCGAGGTGACTATGACTAGTGGATAGTTTTTCCTTATATTTTATACTTAGAGCAAAGCAGATACCGTAAAATTTTATTTTTGGTAGTTACGTAATGATTCTAATGCCACGATGACTTAAAAAGTATTTGTGGTGTTTCTTACATCGTTAAAATAATTGTCTGCTTCCTAGAGAACCTAACTCAGCAGATGAAGAAGCCTGTTCCTAATATGTATATAATTAATGAGATATGAACTAAATGTTGAAAACAGACCTCGAACGAAAATACTCTTATGACATTATTCACAGATATTGTTATAGTTTCTCCTTACGAATAAAGCATCCGAAAAAGAATTTTCACTAATACAAATGCTACACTTTCGCTCAAGGTACATATAATGTCTACGTAATAACACCTAACGAAACACCATAAACAAAATAGAACAGAATACATTACTTCTGAGCGTTTTATTTCAATTGCAAACTAACGTACTGTTCGTAACAGTTTTTAATTGTTAAAAGCTTCTTGATATTGAACAATTCGTATCTTTGGTAACTGCTGTAAGCACCAAAAGCCAAGGTGGCTAAAAAGCATTTTATTGAACGACTGGTTTCAACAGAGCTATGATGACATCTACGTATCTCAATCTCTATCGACCTTGGCTTGTGAAGCTTCATTCAATTGCTATACGTTGCTAATCGCCACCAGGCCGAACATGTCAGGAATATGTAATTCGTATCCTTCTTTAGCTATAGTTAAAATATCTTCTTGTTCCACACAGCGAAACTAGAGTATTTGGGGGACAAACCCATAACATGAAAAGTTATAATTTAAAGTAGATATAGGTGTAGATATTCTGAGCGATAACTTGAGTTACACGATTTTACGAGAATTTGTAGGAAATCCCTGCTATGTCCAATGCGGAAGGCACCACAGTAGTTCACAACGCGTAGCCATGTTTTCCTAGAATGAAGACTCCAGTACGGTAATTTGTAATTTATAAAATAATCCTTCGACACCCTTCCTACCTTACGGAGAAGAGCTCAGTTATAACGGTTTCTAAGAGAGATGCTTTAAGACCACTTGCAAGATGATGAGGGAGGGGTAAGGAAGTTATCCCAGAATATCGATGGCGGTAAGATCATATCCCTCAATTGGAATTTACCGGAATCTCATTTTCAATCGACGTGCAGTTTCAGTTCATTTGACAATAGCTGATATACAGTGAGGTTCCTTCAGAAAATGGCCTGTAAACTTCTGTGCGTTGTTCTTTCTTCTGGGAGTGTTATTCAGCACGGTATACACGAGAGCGTCAACGAAGTCAGAAAAATTATTTCAGAGTGTAGGCTGTAGGCCACATAGAACAACTATATTTCCTTGTGCGTCTCATTATTTGTACCAAAATCCAGGACTTAGAGAACAGCGGAATGAATTTGAACACACTGTCCCCATAATGTTTGTATTTCACAAAGTGCAGTGAAATTAAACGAGACAGAAGGGAAAAACCTTGTGAATTCTTTATTATTTCAAAAGTAATCGCCTTAACTGTTATTAAATTTATCACACTTTGTGACAATGCCGTCAACGCATTCATCGCAAAATGTTTACAGCTGCTTACGGAAGCATGACTTATCATAGAAGATAGATTATGGAAGGGCAAACCTACGTTTCCAGCATTTGTAGACTTAGAAGAAACTTTTGACAATATTGACTGGAATATTCTCTTTCAAATTATGAAGGTGTCAGGGGTCAAATACAGGGAGCGGAAGGCTATTTACAAATTGTACAGAAACCAGATGGCGGTTATAAGCGTCGAGGGGCATTAAAGGGAAGCAGTGGTTGAGATTGGAGTGAGACAGGGTTTTAGCTTATCTCCGATGCTATTTAATCTGTATATTGAGCAAGTAGTTAAGAAAACAAAAGAAAAATTAGGAGTAGGAACTAAAATCCATGGAGAAAAAAAAACTTTGAGGTTTGCTGATGACATAGTAATTCTGTCAAAGACAGCAAAGTACCTGGAAGAGCATTTGAACGGAATGGGCAGTGTCTTGAAAGGAGGATATAAGATGAACATCAACAAAAGCAAAACGAGGAAAATGCAATGTAGTTGAATTTAATCAGTTGATGCTGAGGGTATTAGTTTAGGTAATGAGACACTTAAAGTAGTACATGAGTTTTTCGGTTTTGGAAGTAAACTAACTGATGCTGGTCGAAGTAAAGAGGATATTAGATGTAGGCTTGCACTGGTAAAGAAATCGTTTCTGAAGAAGAGAAAATTGTTAACATCGAGTATAGACTTAAGCGTCAGGAAGACTTTTCTGCAAGTATGGAGTGTATCCATGTATGCAAGTGAAACATGGACGATAAATAATTTCGACAGGAGGATAATAGAAGCTTTCGAAATGTGGAGCTACAGAAGAATGCTAAGGATTAGATGGGTAGATGACGTAAGTAATGAGGAGGTAATGAATAAAATTGGGGAAAAGAGGAGTTTGTGGCGCAACCTGACTGAAGGCATCGGTTGGTAGGACACGTTCTGAGACATCAAGGGAATACCGGTATTGAATGGATGCGTGGAGGGTAAATATTGTAGAGGGAGACCAAGAGATGAATACCCTAAGCAGATTTAGAAGGATGTAGGTTGCAGTAGTTGATGAGGCTTGCACAGGTAGGGTAGCATGGAGAGCTGCTTCAAATCAGTCTCTGGATTGAAGACCACAGCAACAACAGCAACAAGAACAACGACATGACTGCACCAAGGCGTGCACCGAACTTCCGAAGGAAATCGAGGAGCGCGAATATCCTTCTTCAGGTCTCCAAATATATGTAGGTATCGTGAGGAGAGATCGGGATTCTATAGAGGATGTTTAAGAGTTTCCGGGTGTAACTTCTGAAGCTTAGCCGTAACATGTGGACCCTGCCAGATGTTGCCAACGTTTTTTTCAGTACACTGCAGAAGTTTCGCAGTGCAGAAGTGAACGTCGCACTCACAAACCCTGACTGCACCAAAACAACACATAGGGAGTTCCATAAGTAGGGAATTGCAGGGGGAACTGGAAATCCAAAACCATTTGTCAGTGATAAATATGCCCATAACAGGAACCCACTGTGCAGAAGCCACTCGACCTGGAAGAAAGTCGTTTGTCGCATGAGTGTTGTTGCAGACTGTTTCCAAGTTGTGGGTTCCGTGATGCTATCTGAAGGTCGGTCTTGGAACTCCATTGATCCAAGGGGTGCTCTCCAAGGTCTCCCCACTGCCATGGACTGTGTGATCAGTTTGGTTGATGAGGCCTGCTCCGTGGTAGAATGTTTGTTTCCGAAAGGCGATGCTCTGTTACAAGACGCACGGCCCCAGATCACACAGATAGTATCTTACGGGACTGATTTTGTGAGCCTGCGGATTAATTTTCGAATCTACTCTGGCAACAACAGTCACCGAATGTCGGTACCATTCAGACTTTGTGGCCTACTTTAGAGAGAATAGTGCGTGATCGCTGTCCATCTCCATTATCGTTAGCTGAACTTGCAACCATTTTTCAGGAAGAACAGTATAACGTTCTCTTGAGAACCAAAGAGGACATGTATGAATACGTTCAGAGAAGATTCTAAGCTGTTTTCAGCGCCATTCGTTTTCCTATACCGTATCAGGCATGGTAATATGCTGTGTTTTTGTTGATTCCAAATTTATGTATAATTTGCTTGTGTGCCTGATCATATAGACGTCCTATTTTTCAGATAATTGAAGAAGAAGTGTGGAAAAGAGCTACTCGGATTGCATGAATTTCTTCAAATACGTCTGTATTTATTGCAGCCAACGCCTCAAAAAAGTGTTTTCGATCATCTGTGCACTGTAAGTCTTGTATTGAGATAGGAAGTAAAGTGTCCTTACTAGCAGGGGAAACAAAATGCATGGACTCTAAATCAGTGCATTAAGTACGAACTTTCACGACCAAGAAGAGAAATGGAATCTGGCCTGTAATGTTTAACAGAATAGTTCTTGTGAAGAGAATGAAATGAAATATTAGGACAACACAAAACTCACAGTCCCCGAGTAAATAAAAATTTACCATCTGACCAGCACTCGAACACGGAACCCCGACATTGGACGATTGATACTTGCTAATAGTCCACAAGTCACGGACAGTGCTTCTTAATCGAAGCTGAGCATAGTAGAGACACACAACACTTAATAATTAGTCTCTGAACTTCCACTGCCTCAAGGATGCATTATTTCTATGTGAACAGAATAACATAGAAAGAGCTGAATAAGTCATTGCTTTTTTCTTATACCACCCAGTTGTGCATATTAGAATATGCCAGCAAGCATGTAGTCACTGATTCTAAGCATGAAGGAACTACTGAGCCATCAAAATTAGCACATATTTAGAGAGTACAATTTCCATCTGAATTCTCACTAAGTTAACAGATCACTCCCCAACACAGTCGGTAAGCACCTATCGCCGTAACTGAAGTAGGGGACCTACCTCTCTTCATCTGAAACGTAGTTTAATGCGCAAGAGGAATTACTTATTACTAATGTTTTGCAGTTGCTAGCTTAATGCAGTAAGTGGACTCTTGACACATCAGAATAGTCATGAGCTGTAGTTAGAATCAACAAGTTAAAGTAATAAGGCGGCGTTGCACAGAGGTACTGTATCACATACAGGTGAAAAATAAATTAATTTGCTTATTAGGAAATAATGCAATTGGGTTATCATCATTATGTATATGTACACATTGTTACGGAAACGATGGAATCGGTTTACAAGATGACTTGAGTCCTCAAAACCAAACTTGCGTGAATTTCACAATGAGCAATCCGAATAGAAGTTCTGAGAACAAAAATTTAAATAAAGTACCAAGTCTTTTGTAATCTATAAGCGAATGATAACATTGAACCTAGAGGACTACAGACTGAAAATATAACAATCGTTACTGTCATGAGCTACCATTTATCCAAGATTGTACTCGTACAACGTACGAGATTCCTTTTCGTCAAGCGAAGAATACCATCGCGGACGTAAACATGCAGAATTTTCGAGTAAACTACGCAGAAATTTAGCAAGCATTTCCGAACTAACCGAGGCAACTCGCATTGATTTACTGGTCCGTCGGTTCTTAGCAGAATATTTTACATACTATAAAGGAAAACACATTGAACACTGGTGAATTTTCTACAGCTATAATTATTTATTTCACAACCAGTTTTAGGCTGTTGCGTCATCATCAGGTACAGAGATAAACATCTAAGGAACTTGCGTAAATTTACCATGTAAATTAATTGAAATGGACTCTGCAATTTTTTCTGTCCTTGTAGAATATCCAAATCAATTTAGATCTACACCAGATGAACCCAGTCTTCATCCCAAAGGAAAACTGTCACCAGCGCAAGAACAGAGCACAGGAAGCCCCAGAATCGTTGAATCATTGGACACAATGTGGCTTCTAAACGGTAAAAATTTTCCGATATACTGATAGACAAACGAACTATTGAAACATCTAAAAGTTCCTCAGCGGACAAGCAAAGCTGTTGGTCAATGAGTTTATTTCGACCTTTAAAATATGAAGGGATCTTATGTCAATGCTGGTCGGGATATCAGAGGTTGTTTGTCTGCCTAGTGCAAATGTAACTAACTAACAATTTGCGCATCCTTGTGACTAGAATGAAATGAAATGATTAGGAAAACAACTGCCATTCCTCGAGAACAGAAAAATTTCCGATCTGACCGAGAATCAAACACGGAAACCCGAAACTGGAACAGTGATACATGTTATTGGCCCACAAGTGACGGACAGTGCTTCTTAATCGAAGGTGAACACAGCAGGGACACACAACACCTAATAATTAGTGTATCAACTTTAATTCCCTCAAGGTTGCATTATTTCCAGTGAAATAATATTCATAGGTGCACTGTAAGCGAAGTACCAGAGATATACCGATTGACTACTGTCATATATCTTTTCGAGAAGAAGTATTACTACACCGACATGAGCTGCACAAAGCAACTCGACGCAGTCCATTGTATTTCTCGGGACAACTTAGTTTACTGAAATAATAACGCTAATAACTTACACTTAAAGATATATCTCAGTATTCTCGTAAGTTGTACAGTATACTACAACTTTAATTTTATCATGTAACTAAAAGTGATGGTTTTACCGGTTACTGCAGAAGTATAAGAACTGCATTTACCAAACGATTTACTGTTATGTAGTTGAAGATACTGAATATTAGACCCAGTCTTATTTTCAGATGTTATTCTGAAAATCGGTTAACGGTTCTTACATACAATTCTTCCATTGTATCTACTCTAAATGCCTCTTATATTGGATGTTACCTGAATCTAAAGACTGTAACAACTGCGATACTTCTTATTTTTTGTGTAACATGTGATTCTTCCGAATCAGTTACAGCTAGAAGTACAAGTAACCGTGATGACATGAAAATATTTTTGATAGTATGGATGTATATGTTTATTAATCTTCCCATTACTGAAAGTCTGTACCAAGTAAACATTTTCTTCATATTTTTGCTAATGGTCAGTAATATAAATATTGAAACTTCCTGGCAGATTAAAACTGTGTGCCCTACCGAGACTCGAACTCGGGATCTTTGCTTTTCGCGGGCAAGTGCTCTACCATCTGAGGTACCGAAGGACGACTCACTCCCGGTCCTCACAGCTTAACTTCTGTCAGTATCTATATAAATATTCACTTCAATAACGTTTCTAGGACTGTAAATCACCTTCTGACCGAGTAAAAAAGTTAAACATCGGTACATCTTATATGGTTCTGTATTTTTCCGAGCTGGTGAAGGTACGAAATACACTGTGCAGTGACATTAATGTAATCACCTATCGAAAGCCGGAATAACTGCCTTTTACAAGGCAGCTGTGAGACGTGCAGAAAGGCAGTCATTGAATTTCTGGAAGGTACACATGGGTGTGGAGCCATGACTACTCCAGTGTCGTGAGCAGCTGCGCGAGGTTGCTCGATTGAGGATCCTGCCTGGAGGAGGTGGTTTCACATTTTCTCGATTAGTTCTCAAGCCGCGCAGTTTGGTGGCCATGAGAGTACGGTAAACTCATCCTGATTCCCTTCGAACCACACAAGTGTGCTGCGAACAGTGTGACACGTTACATTGTCCTCCTGGTAGAAGCCATCGTGCCAGGGAGAGAAAACTGCACACGAGGGTGGGCCTGGTCCCGAAGAATGCATGCATACTTTTGTTGATCCAATGTGCCTTTCAGAATGATGATATCAACCAGGGAATGATAGGAAAACATTCCCCAGTCCATAACTCTCCCTTCTCTTTCCTACACCCTTCTTGAGATTGTTTCAGGGTGTTCACTTTTAGTCTGCTGAAGCACAAAATGTGATTCACCTGGAAAGGCTGCCACTCGCCATTTAGTGAACGTCTAGTTGCGATATAGGCGTCCAACTTCCAGCCATCGTCGTCAACGAACATAAGTCAGTATATGAGATCGAACCAGTCGCCTGCTGCAGAAGCCTTTTAGCACCAACGTTCGCTGAACGGTCATGACTAGACGCTGTTGGTAGCTCCTTGGTTCATCTGGGTGGCCAGCTGCTCAACATTCGCACGTCGATTGGTCCGTACACATCTCCACGGCAGTCGTTCACTCCTATAGTCAAATGGCTCTGAGCACTATGCGACTTAACATCTGAGGTCATCAGTCCCCTAGAACTTAGAACCACTTAAACCTAACTAACCTAAAGACATCACACACATCCATGCCCGAGTCAGGATTCTAACCTGCGACCGTAGCAGTCGCGCGGTTCCGGACTGAAGCGCCTAGAACCGCTCGGCCACCGCGGCCGGACTCCTATAGTCAATCACCCATGGTGCACCCCAGCGTCCTTTGTTCCGGTTTTAAACAGGGCCATTTGGCACGCACAGTATGGGCTACTTCAACCGCAGAGGCACTCGAACAGTTTACAAACTTAATCCTTTCGGAAATACTTCCACCCTTGGCACCAAAAACGATTACCACGTCCTTATGGACGTCAGCGGCAGCACTCCGTTTCGATATATCGACAACGACTGCACTCATATCCGTGTCCATAAAACGGTTAAATAACGTCTACTGCTAATGTTTGCACCCTTAGTCTGTGAGTGGTTACTACACGTTACCGTCGAACATAGGCGGCGGTCACATTCCCCTTCTTTCCTTATCTCTCTCGCAGCTGTGCCATCGTCGGACGAACACACACGCACAAATTCCAGAAAACAGGACGAGGACGAGAGAAGTAGGAGCTGCGAGAGATGTAAAACGTATTACAGATAGAGACGGAAAGAGCTCTCTTGATTAAGTGTCCACGTGCAGGCATAAGCCTATCAAAAGAAAGTAAATAGCCTCCCGGACAGAACGTAATCAGCTTACTTCACTTTTTCAGCGAAACGCACCACATTTCATTTAGTTGTGGACGCTCAGTTGCAGTAGCATCCATTCGAGAAAGAGTAACATCTCTGAAAATTTTCATTTAACTACGTAATTTTAAGTCGCTGCTTCTCAGGGGGGAATAGCAAAGAGGTTCTTCCACTGATACCACTCGCAGATATGCTCATGACCTGAGGCCTCGTGCTAACTCTGCCCGCAAAACCCCTGCGTCATGGGGACTAATTGCGGTATTAATGGGCTCAGTGAGGCCGAGCTGATTAATTGCGTACGTGGAAAGCCTAAACAGGGACAACATACGTTGGAGAATGTGATATTCCAACGATACCGAAGAACGGAAACCTGAATTGCCAGTGGTACATTTCAGGCACTTAGCAGACTATATTGTCGTAATATACTGATCCAGACAGCGCTAATAACATCGTATATTTCATAATTTATTGGCATAATCACATGTTCCGCAGATAATGTTATGTCACGATGGCTATTTGTTTCTTTCTATCCCCGGCGAACTCTAATTTAAGAGAGGACTTACAACATGCCTGTTTCTGTTGAATTGGAAAAGTACGTGATGTTCTTGCCATTTGGTTGTATTTAACTTACGATGTTTATTGCTCATTTTCAGATATTTTCAGAGCAAGTTTTTTCCTCGTTGCTAGTTAGTATTGATTACAGTCGAAAAATATTGGTTTCAGTGGCACAATTCGTTTAATTCGCGTTTTACGGACTCGTTTGCATTTTGGGTTGTTTGCCTTCTCTGCCCTTAGGAAAGTTTTGCAGAGTTATACAAAACAAATGTTAGATCCAACGAAAGCAAATGCGGCAACAGTTAAAGCGGGTTCGTAGAAAACGGAGAAAATGCTAAGGGCTGAGTGAAACGAATCGTTTTTCACTGCCGGTAACTAAATAAATATCTTTTACCGTCAAAATATTTAAAATATGCAATAAATACTCATAAGCGAGACTGTTTAACGTATAAGTATCTGAATGCAGAAGTGTATTATGTATACGACATTCTCAGAAGGGCCATAGACGATGATGCGGCAATGTAAGCGAGCCGTGTTTGGTGTAACAGTCCCTTAAACGCTACTCTCTAGAAAGACGGAAACAAAACCATAATACCAAAATATTCCACTCTGAAGGGCACTGATTATCTGACCTAAATTTACGTCTTTCGCTATTATACTGCACAAAAACTAATTACACACTGAGAGAAAGGAAACACTAGTTACTAGGGGCTTTCTGTAACTAATACAAGACTTTTTTCTCGGCTGATTTCCGTTGGAAGAATGCAGAATACACTGTGGGACATCGTGGAATATTCCCGCTTCAGCCCCTGTAGTTTCATGAAGTTACAATAGGTGGCGCCGCTGTCGTGCCCTCCAAAATGACGTCTGCCATGGAGGTGCGTTCCAAGCACAGAGTTTCATCTCGTGGAAAAACAGCACATCTCAGATATTCATAGGCCCTAGCAGAATGTTTACAGAGACCCAGCAGTGAACAAAAGCACGGTGAGTGGTTGGGCGAGGCGTCTTTCATGAAAATGGTCGCGCAACCCTGTCCGATCTCCAGCGCTCTGGCCGGTCACATAAAGATGCGACTCCTGCAATGGTGTAACGTGCGGACATTCTTATTGGTGGTGATCGACGAATCACAGTGTATTAGGTCGCTGCAGGACTGGATGTCTCTGTTAGTAGTGCTGACAAACTCGTCCACCTATTGGGATACTTAACGGTGTGTCTCCGCTGGGTTACACGCAATTTAATACAAGACCAAAGAAAAGCAACAAAGGACAGTCTGTATGGAATGAAGAATACGCTCCTCGAGAAGCACTGTGTGGATGATGGGGACGTTTGCTCCGACGTCGACAAATAGTGTTGTACTATGGAGGCATACAGACCCTACCTGTAGGGTGGCGTAATGCTGCCACATTCAACGAAGATTACCTTGAAGAATGGATTTCGCACCCAAAAGAGTGAAGATTAATATTATGGACTTGAATCTTGAATAAAAACAACCTGCATTATGAAAAAAAATGTGTTGAATTATTTATTGAACGCCCCTCCGACCAGGGCCTTCAGATGCTCATATGTACGTTTACAATTTCTTCCTCAACGTGCGCTGTATCGAAGTTGAGGGTGTACAGATTATCATTTTGACATACAAGTAGAGTCGTTCAAGTGAACTGAAAATACCCAGGAAAAGCCAGATCATATTTAAAATTTCCTATACTGCCAAACTCCCACTGAGGCACAGGCCAAGAGCCAAAGGCGTAATATTTACTGAATTATGTGTCGAGCATTGATATAATCGAGCAGGTACATTCAGTAGCATATGTATATAATGTCAGCAAAATATGGTGCGAATAAAGTTAATGGTAAAGAAATAATAATTTGAAAACATTATTCCTGAGAAAGTTAGCTCCGCCTCGAATGTGTTAAACAAATAATTAACAACATAATTGTTTTTATCTACAGACTAACAAAATATGTTCTTTCGTGGGAGCTATAGCTTGTGTGTATAAGTTAGTAGTCGGACTTTCAAAACATTGTTAGGTTCATTGAACTTTTTACTTTAAATTTACATATTTTGGCTACGCTATTGTTAAATGTGAATCCACAGATGAAATTTCAATGTAGTGGTAATTAACATAGAAAAATTCAAAAGAATTTATAATATACAGGGTGGTCCATTGACAGTGATCCGGCCAAAAATCTCACGAAATAAGCATCAAACGAAAAAACTACAAAGAACGAAACTCGTCCAGCTTGAAGGGGGAAACCAGATGGCGCTAAGGTTGGCCCGCTAGATGACGCTGCCATAGGTCAAACGGATATCACCTGTATTTTTTTTAAATAGGAAACTCCATTTTATTACATATTCGTGTAGTACGTAATGAAATATGAATGTTTTAGTTGGACAACTTATTCGCTTTGTGATAGATGGCGCTGTAATAGTCACAAACGGATAAGTACGTGGTATCACGCAACATTTCGCCAGTGCGGACGGTATTTGCTTCGTGATACATTACCCGTGTTTAAATGGACCGTTTACCAATTGCGGAAAAGGCCGATATCGTGTCGATGTATGGCTATTGTGATCAAAATGCCCAACGGGCGTGTGCTGTGTTTGCTTCTCGGTATCCTTGACGACATGATCCAACTGTCCGGACCGTTCGCCGATAGTTACTTTATTTAAGGAAACAGGAAGTGTTCAGCCACATGTGAATCGTCAACCACGACTTCCAACAAATGATGATGCCCAAGTAGGTGTTTTCGCTACTGTCGAGGCTAATCCGCACATCACTAGCAGACAAATTGCGTGACAATCGGCAATCTCAAAAACGTCGATGTTGAGAATGCTACATTATCATCGATTGCACCCGTACCGTATTTCTATGCACCAGAAATTGCATGGCGACGACTTTTAACGTCGTGTGCAGTTCTGCCAATGGCCTCAAGAGAAATTACGGGACGTTGACAAATTTTTTGCACGCGTTCTATTTAGCGACGAAGCGTGATTCACCAACATCGGTAACGTAAACCGGCATAATATGCACTACTGGGCGACAAAAAACCCACGATGGCTGCGACAAGAGGAACATCAGCGACCTTGGTGTGTTAATGTATGGTGTGGCATTATGGGAGGGAGGATAATTGGCCCCCATTTTATCGATGGCAGTCTAAATGGTGCAATGTATGCTGATTTCCTAGGTACTGTTCTATCGATGTTACTACAAGATGTTTCACTGCATGACAGAATGGCGATGTACTTCCAACATGATGGACGTCCGGCACATAGCTCGCGTGCGGTCGAAGCGGTATTGAATAGCGTATTTCATGACAGGTGGATTGGTCGTCGAAGCATCATAACATGGCCCGCACGTTCACCGGATCTGACGCCCCGGATTTCTTTATGTGGGGAAAGTTGAAAGATATATGCTATCATGATCCACCGACAACGCCTGTCAACATGCGCCAGTGCATTATCATTGCATGTGCGAACATTACGGAAGGGGAACTACACGCTGTTGAGGTTATTTTGAGCATTTATTGCATTAATGTGGTACTTGCAGGTAATCACGCTGTAACAACATGCCTTCCCAGAAATGGTAAGTTTACAAAGGTACATGTGTCACATTAGAACAACCGAAATACGATGTTCAAACGTACCTACGTTCAGTATTTTAATTTAAAAAAAAACTTACCAGTTACAAACTGTTTGTCTAAAATTGTGAGCCATATGTTTGTGACTATTACAGCGCCATCTGTCACAAAGCGAAAAAAGTGGTCCAACTAAAATATTCATATTTCTTCACGTACTACACGAATTTGTAATGAAAAATGGGGGCTCATATTTAAACAGAAACGCAGTTGATATCTGTTTGACCAATGGCAGCACCATGTAGCCGGCCAAACATAGCGCCATCTGGTTTCCCCCTTCAAGCTAGACAAGTTTCGTAATTTGTAGTTTTTTCGTTTGACGCTTATTTCGTGAGATATTTGACCCGGTCACGATCAATGGACCATCTTGTGTATGAAGGAAGTAACTGTTCTCGAAAGAACAGATACCATTGATGGCCGTACAGTTTCTCTAGAGTAAATGATAATTAACTGAAACCCCCAGATGCCGATAGGTGTTGTTTATATACCTCGATGGGGACAGCAGAAAATATGTGCCCCGACCGGGACTCGAACCAGGGATCTCCTGTTTACGTGGCAACCGTTCTATCCATTTGAGCCACCGAGAACAGATCGATAGCGCCACTGCTGGACTTATCCCCTGCACGCTTGCCATGAGATCCATATTCCCAACTGTCCACATTCTACACATGTAATGTACCTAATACTCGTAGATATTTGCCCATGCACACATTCCTCGCGCACACTAAGTTAACGATTCCCGTAAAAGTTCAGGCAACCTGTGCGCATTTGCACAGACGAAGGACAGTGGCTGCGTAGCCTTTAACTGTATAAATGAAGATAGTAACTGTTCTCGAACGAACAGATACCATTGATGACCGTCATTTATAGTATTCAAGTACACATCCGGTAACCAACAAGCTATCTTTCTCTTAAAATGTCGCTTACAGTCCATTCCAATCCTCCGCTTACCAAAAATCAGTATAGCTTCGCCTACCAGCTGGGCCTCTCAGGCCAGTGTCATTTCAATTGAGATAAATTGACACTGTTTTCACTGCTTATGATTTGAACGATTTTTGAGGCATAAATACTTTTAAAATAACTTTATTTATTTAAAGTTTACATTTTAAGAAAAATTTCAATTTTTATACTTTTAATAATGGCTTTTATTGTTATTTGTGCAAATTAGCAAAGGGACTACAGACAATAGCAGAACGTTACGAGCACACAAATTTGGTGCACTTATAACGTGTAATTTGAGTTTTTCTATGTTTCTTCTCTACACATTACGCAGGATGATCTCCAGTTTGTTGGTTGGTGGTTTCACTGTCCTTCCTGGATCCGGTGCTAATAATGAAATCATAGATTTCTTCAAACATGCTTATTCCTTCCCCAAATTGATGATAAAATCCCGACGTCTCATTTTTATGGGTAGCCAGCATCATTCAAATTATGTCTGCCTTCATTGCAGCTACAGGATCATGTTCAATAAAATAGCCAGTGGCCAACGTATTGTTTTCTCTTCACACTGTATCATAGCGTCTTCTGGTCCATGGTGTCAACGTCGTCCTCTGTGGCCTTGTATGTCGTTATAACTTCAGACTTATTTACTTGTGATGGTCATCAAGAGAGTTAAGAACTGTACGAACTTTGTTTCTCTGAAGAATGTAAGGGACTATCTTCACACCTGCTTGAAAACCTAATAATGCAGACCATACTTCATGTTCCTTAGAAGTAACAAAATCGGCAGACAGTTTACCTTTTTTTTTCGGATAGCAGTAATTAGTGTCAGACCTTCTGACACCAAAAAATGAGCTAAATCGAGCGATGTAAAGATGTGATTATAAGTGATATTACGTACAGAGTTTTTAAATCTAGTCTCTGTGGTTTTCACAACTCTTTCTCTAATCGCAAGGCTCTGGTTTTCTCCTCCTTCCCAAAATACACTTTCATCTTCCATCTTGTTGCACTGCTCCAAATTGCCCAGAGCCTTTTTCCGATCTACAAGGTTTGATGGGATGCACTTCCGAAATGGATAGCTACCTCCAAATATGACCAACTGTTCATCAACTGTCCTGCACCATCCTCGAATATAGGCACTCCTAAGGGTAATTTTCCGCATCTCAAAAACTTCTCTGATTCGTTCCAATTTGTCACTTAAACTATGTTCACATTGAGCTGTTGCATGGTCAAAGCGCAACACCCTCATAATAGCATGGAAGCGGTCGTGAGACATAATTTCGTTGAATGGTGGTCGACCGTTCTTGTTACTCCAAAGCTGACTGATTTCTTCTTTCCTTCACTTGTAAACTCCAGTCAGGATTAGAACACCAATAAACGTTTTTGTTTCTTGCATATCTATATCCACCCAGTCCTCGTAAACGATTCGATCTTCCTTGTTTGTCCACATACACACTTTGTCAATGAGGGATATACCAAAGAACTAAATTCTTCATTATCACATGTCCTAATCGAATAAATTGTGGGTCACTGATCTTCTTTTAATACTTCCGTTTCACTTCGCCTACCAGAAATTCGAGCTTGAGGAGCTATAGCCCGAATTTTATTCCCTTTACAAGAAAACAATAAATAACATTCAACAGAATTTTGCACTAAATTGATCTTCTCTATAATCGTAAAAGGATTTTTCATAATCAACATCCTCGTGTGGCTTTGAGTTTTCAGGGACATCTGTCACACTGTCATCATCATTGGAAGATTCACGTTCACTAGTTGGGTTATCAGAATCAGAAGACTGCTCCTACAATTCGCTTAAACTCCTTATCTGGTTGTCCTTTCCTCCGAACATTTTCAGTTTGTAGAACAGACAACGTTATGAAATAATGCACCAAAATAAGCATGCAAATATCACAAGGAGAACAATTGAACACGGGGAGAAGAAAGGGTCAACAATGTCAAATGACGAACAGACACTGCCCAGACAGACATGTGTTTGTTGAGAAGTTGCTACTAACTCGCACTGGCTGCGAGGCCCGTACGAAAGGAAACGTGCACCAACGCTTTAACACAAAGTCATACTTAAATTTTTTTATAATTTTTCCAAAAATGATGACTAACTTGACAAATTAGGGATATCATAAAATTTCATAAAAATAAAATGCATAGAACAGAAGATATTAAACATCCCGGACGGGCCTCTGAGCCACAATGGTAGCTGAAGAAACACGCAAAACTGAAGTATAAGCAAAATTGAGCGTTCATGGCGGAATTGATTATGATACAAATTGAAACATGGGTAGCTTAATTTCCGGACTGATCTGGAAAAAATAAGAAAAAAGAACCTTCATAACAACACACGATAAACGTGTAGTCTGAATCATCATCAGATATTATGTTCTCATCATCTGCCGACACGGGAAGGACTGTGTAAATCATTTCATCCAGACATTTCTCCTTTCCACTGCTCATTTAGAAAACAAAACAAACGAAACGTAAAGAACTTGAACGTCGGCTTGCACCTATGAAACAAGAGACGATAACCAACGTTTCAAAACCGCCGAATTTTTGGAGTAATCCATCTAGCAAAAACTACGAAGCATGCAGATCCGACAGACGTTTGCAGGAGCCTTGAATATACGTTCGACATCGCGGGAAATCATGTCTGGAGCGACGTAATATTACGTCTGCCCTACATTCCCATATCCCGCAAGCGCCATAATATTACGCAAGCCGGGAACTGTGTATTAATGTCTGAACTTTTCTGTGCACACTACTGGAGTAGTTGCTGGAATATTTTCCGCAAACCTCAAATTCGAGAGTAATATCGTTATTCACTATATCTTTTTCTGTGTAATAGAAACACGAAACAGGAAAACCGATGACTGGCGATGTAAGTCAATAGGAACACACTTGATTTCCAAATGGAAATAACTTGGTAGAAAAGGGAAAGATGTTCATGCTGACAGTAATGGTGGGAGCTGCCTTACTCGTATGTGTGACGGCTTCGAGATATATGGGAATTTACTGCCATAGGATAAAAAACTCTTCTTTGACAGCAGTATCAAAGATTTCTCTAGAATGAATACGCGCTACATTTTAGTGACTTGTGACTTGTCACCAGTGCCAGACATTCCAGTATACGGGACATTCACTGTACAACTGCTGCCGAAAGGTAGTCATGGCGAAGAGACGTAGCCAGGTGGTGTCTCAACTCATTGTTAAAAACTACGTCATTGCGAAGAAGTAAAGGTCTTCAACAATAATCCCAAGTTTGTTCTCAAACTAGTGCCCTAGATAGTGTAACAGAGCGAAAATGTTTGGAGAATGGTTTGAAACAAAAGTCAACTTTACCCTGGAACAAAACTGCAACATTACAGTGGTTGAAGAGACACAAATTAATGACCTTTGACGACTGGAGGCATGCAGGTATGTCAGATGAAACACTACTTTCCTCCAAAATTTTAGAAGGAATGAATGCTCATTTGTGTCGTACACGTCAGGAATATTTCTGGGGGAATTAAGCGCGGGAAGTGGAGCACGTTGGAAGAGAGTTTCAAACTTTTATTTGATATTCAAACAGAACAAAAACGGTTAGTTAGGTTGAGGTAAATGGTACATTAAATTGGGAAGACTAATTCTTGCTGCTGGATATCTACTTAGTGTCAACTGTACCTTACCAGGGAACGCAAGATCTGTAATGTTGGATAATATTTACAGTATCCATCAGGAAGAACGTGCATTTATTTCGTCAAGGGAATCATTTAGCACCAATGCTATAAATTGGACTTTCCTCACCCTAACCGGATTGTAACTCAGAGTTATTCGTCTTGAACAATGTAATGTCACAAAATCTATCTAAACGAGACTAACGCCAAGAGTTTTTAAGACGTCTTATATGTCCGAACGCTACTATAGTCCATGGCAGTGTGAACAGCAAATGCTAGAGAGATCACTGATGTACTTCATACTGTCACTCATAGGGAGAACATGATAGTTTTCAGTGAAATTAAGGTATTTTACTACTAGGAAAACGGTATCTGGAGAATCATTTTGTTATTAGCCAGTCATATTATCAGTGTGTGCTCACTGATGTTGATTGGCTACTGTATAAGAAAAAAAGTATTTGGCAATGACATATATAATTTTTACAGACCTGTTACATGTTTTTTGACGTTCCAATAACTATGATTTTCTGTGTTTATCAGTCCATATGTATGGAGACCGTGCATTGTTATTCCATGTAAAGGAAATAAATTTTCGGATTGAAGATAGTATGACGATCGAAGGATTTTCTTGCCAAATGTTATCCATAAACGAGCGTCGGTATGGTATTTATGAGAAGAAATTGCTGCAAATTGTATTTCGTTTTCAAATACTTCTTATCTATCTAGAGGGGGACGAGGTTACAGTACACTTCTAACATATTCATCGGAGATACCTACATCAATGGGAACTGCGAAATATCAGACTTACGTGCTGGAACATGTTTCCGCAGCAGTGAGATATATAAGGGTAAAGTTATAAACACTACTCGTGGAACTGCAGTAATAAGAAAGACATATCGTTTATGGAGACTACTGTTATAATAGCCAAAATGAGATTAGTGTGTGCGCTAGCTGCTGTAGTCTTACAATACGATTATCAAGACAGCACTTTCAGTAGAGCTGCAAGCATATTTTCATGTGGGTGAAAGTGAGCTGCATTAGACACGGTTAACAATAACAGAAAGAAATTTTTACTCATTAATCCAGAAAATGAGATCCTGAAACTTTTCTAGAATGTACTTTGAAGAACCGAAATAAAATCATAACATCTTCAAAAGAACATTTCAAGCAAGTCAGATTAATATACATTATATTTTGATATCACTGTTTTCGTCATGCTGTAAAATAACATGCTCTTACACCTTAACAGAGCATTGTTTTGAATCAAATGCATCTTACTGAGTAGTAAGTTTCAAAATTCTTTCGATTCAAATGTGGTAGTAGAAATGTTAACTTTGAGCATGAATGCAAGCAGGGTTGGACTAATCAGGTCTTGTGCTTTAGTTATGCAGCTTTAACCGGTATATGATGTACGAGAAGAGGTATTTCGTGCCGCAGTGAGTAAAAAAGCTATGAAGAAAGCTGATTGTGTAGATATCACGCCACTCACCTCGTCTCTACCACTCTAACGTGAAGCCTCCCACTTCGCCGAGATTCATTATTTTGACTAATAAGATGTAGAAAAGTAAGCAGGTAATATTAAAAATGGCGATTTCCTATAATTTCTTCGTAATTCAGTTACAGTAATTATAGCTGAAGATCTCATTTTTACTGTTGATTACCTAGGATCAAATGTGAAGATTACTTTTATGTCATTGAAATACTAATAACTAGTAATAACTAATATTATGTGGTAGAAATTCTAATTAGCAATAATACTAATAAAATAACTAATAACTTCCTTCTTTCATTAAAGACTGAAGTTCTCAGTCCTAAAGTGGACAACTTTTGTTGGAACTAACTACTTCTGTGTTGCTGAAATGAATATCTGTCACTTACGCTTATATTGAAACAGCAGTCACTACTCACAAAGAAGCAATTTTTTTTTTTTTTTACATTGGCTACATCAAAACTGAGGTTCATGATTTTTTTAATTATTCATATGATGATTAATAGACAAAAATGAATGAATAACTATTGTACGCTACATGTTAAGTGTGTGACCTCACTTTAATTCTTACAGCCATAAATTGTGAAGGTCAAGTATACATTAACATCATTATTTCACTGAAATAATAATAAATTTAGATTTTCAATGAAACAAAGTTGCAGTGCTTGAGTAAGATAGCATATATAGTTACAAAAATCCCAGTAGCCACATAACAGAATTTAATATAGTCCAATGAAACAGAAATGTCTGAAATTTAGAAGATAAATTTCTTTCAGTAGGTACTGCTAAAAATAATTTCAGAACTTTGATTAATGTTGTTACTAAAAATTTAATTGGTTAGTTCAGTTATTTAAAATCATCTGAAATGTGAGACTGGGAAGTATTTTACTCTTAGTTTTTGTCAAAATTATTCATTTTGATGTATCATAAAAGTCATTATGACACATGAAATACAGTATAACAGAACTCAGACCATGATCCAAATAATGAGGACCCTAGAAAATGATTATCGTTCACATTTATATTTTGCACGAAAGCTACGTTTTCCTTACAGTGTCAAACAGTGGCAACCCCTTTACACAACTAAAAGTCTCATACTATTATTTGATCTTACAGTTTGTACTGTTGCAGTGAAAAAGTATACTCTAAGAACGAAAATGTGGGGAGAAACTAAGCCTAATGAAATGGTGAGCTATAGGGAAGACGACTGTTATGTGGATAAGGAATAATATTTTAACAAGGTGAGGAAAATGAAACAAGTCTATTACGGGATAAAAATGTAAGCTGTTGCTGTTAAATTGTACTAACAATTTAATACATAGATCACCAGATGTCTGAACATAAATAATTAACTGAAAATAAAGGAATATATCCTATTGTCTTTAGGTTGCTTGGAAGCTGCCTATTATTTAAAGGAAAGTTTTCACCATGGAATTGCCTTAAGAAACCATGTTCTCCACATACAAGTGTGGCTGATGCCCTTGGCTAATCTACAGTCTCATATCACAGGATTAATTAACCACCGAAATTATATCCAGAATGATTCAATTATCGCAGTTATTTTAGGAAACACTACACACATGGGAAAATTAAACATGTCAAACATCTCTTTTCAAAGAAATAACAAGAAATACGTGAAGTAATAAACTGCCTAGTTACAAGCTATACATATATGGTGGTTCTGTAAGGTAGCGGTAAACACTGTGTAAAAGAAGCATTATTCCCAGATATCGCAACTGTATCGACTTATATGACGTGGCAGAAATAGCCGCGCTACACATGGTATTAAAGACTTGCTCCAGAATAAATACGTGCACCGTGGAAGCTAAGGAGTATGTCATGGTAACTCAATATTCGCTTTAACAAACATTCAGTTCCGAGTCACGAAAGAATTGTAAAAGGACTGTACTTCGAAAGTGAAGTTTACAGATCTCAGCTGCATGTGAGTGAAACTCGAACCTCGATGCTCCGCTTCTCTGGAACGGTTGTCTTAACAGCCCTAACAATCAGGGCACACCTATTCAACCCAAATTCCCACATACCGCACACTTTCTCCGTCCCTTATCTCCCATTTGCTCGCAGCCCAAATTCCCACATGTTGTACAGTACAATTATAGTATCCTCTGACCCTTATCCCCAATTTTCTCGGAGCTATTCAGCTATTCAGATGAACTCCGCAAGCTTTGAACGACTGACAGCAAAGACAAAGTGCTTACATGTAAATATTTACATGTAAATACTTATATAACTTGTTTGAAGAGGAAACTGGAGTCGATAAGGAAGGCATAATGGATCCAGTACTAGACTCAGAATTTAGAAGAGCTCTGGAAGATACAAGATCAAATAAAGCAGAATCCACTGACAACATTTCATCTGAAATTCTAAAATAATTGAGGGAAATTACAGTCAAATGACAACTGTAGTTTGTGTGGAGAATCCGTAAGATGGGCGGCGTACCATCTGACTTTCGGAAAAATATCATCCGCACAATTCCGTAGACAGCAAGAGGAGAGAGGTGAGAACACTATCGCAACATCAGCTTAACATCTCATGCATCCAAGCCGCTGACAAGAATAATATACAGAATAACGGGAAAGAAAACTGAGGATCTGTTAGATGACGATCAGTTGGCTTTGTGAAAGGCAAAGGCACAAGAGCGGCACTTCTGACTTGGCCCAAGACTGAAAAAAAGATAATGATACGCTCATAGGAGCTGTCGACGCAGAAAAACCGTTCGAAAGTATGGAATGGTGCAAGACGTTCGAAATTCTGCGAAAAATTGAAGAAAGCTGTAGGGATAAATGTGTGACAAATAATCGCTGTAAAATTCGAGAGGGAGTAATAAGATTAGGAGACCAAAAATGAAGTAATCGTACACAAATGGTATACGACAGGGATGCAGTCTTTCGGCCCTATAGTGCAATCTATGCACTGAAGAAGAAACGAAGCTTATAAAAGAAATGCTTAAGAATGGGATTAAATTTCATGGCGAACTGATGTCGGCGATAAATTTCGCTGAGGACACTCCATCCTACGTGAAAGTGAAGAAATATTACAGGATCTACTGAACGGAATGAACACTCACATTAGGCAAAATATGGATTGAGAGTAAACCAGGTAAAGACAAAAATAATGAGAGTTGGCTGAAATGAAGACAGTGAGGAATTCAACATCAAAACAGATTGTCACGTAGTAGACAAAGTTACGGAATTCTGCTGTCTTGGAGGCAAAATAACACTTGAATGACGAAGTAAGGAGGGCATAATACAGGCTGGCACTGGGAAGGATTGCATTCGTGGGCAAGAGAAGTGTATTGGTATCAAACATAGGCCTTCGTAGAAGGAAGGAATTTTAGTGAATGTACGTTTGGAGCACAGAGTTGATTGATAGTGAGTCAATGAAAGTGGGAAAAAAGGAACAGAAGGGCATCGAAGAGACTGAGATGTGGTACTACACAAGAATGTTAAAATTCAGGTAAACTAATAAGGCATAACAGAGGATGGAATTCATCTAAAAATAACTGATGACTTACGGCCTTGCCGCAGTGGTAACACCAGTTCTCGTCAGACCACTAAAGTTAAGCGCTGCCGGGTGGGTGACCATCCGGTCTGCCGAGCGCTGTTGCCAAGCGGGTTGCACTCAGCTCTTGTGAGGCAAACTGAGGAGCTACTTGATTGACAAGCAGCGGCTGCGGCCTCGTCAACTGACATACGACCAGGAGAGCAGTGTGAGGACCACATGCCCCTCCATCTCCGCCTCCAGTTTCTCCTATGTCTGAGGATGCCACGGCGGCCGATCGGTAACGTTTGGCCTTCCAAGGCCTGTCCGCACGGAGTATTATTGACGACTTAGGACGCAAGGGCTACGCTGAAATGAAAAGTTTCGCACAGGAGAGTAATTCGGGGAGGGCCACATAAATAACTGACAGAAGGCTGAAAACAAACAAGTAACCTGTCCTTTCAAGGACCATTACTACATCTTTGTATTTTTCCTGCTGCCATTTCATTGCCTTTTCTATTTATTTCATTCCCAAAACGCAGGCCTATCTTTTCCTAAAGTACTTTCTTTTACCGTCGATCAGTTGAAATACTTATTTTCTCTAGGTTCAAAAATGGTTCAAATGGCTCTGAGCACTATGGGACTTAACTGCTGAGGTCATCAGTCCACTAGAACTTAGAACTACTTAAACCTAACTAACCCAAGGACAACACACACATCCATGCCCGACGCAGGATTCGAACCTGCGACCGCAGCGGTCGCGCAGTTCCAGACTGCAGCGCCCAGAACCGCTCGGCCACCCCGGCCAGCTATTTTCTCTAGGGTTTCTTCGCAATTACCTTCCATGCAGCCTTTTGATTTCTTTGTGTGTAGGTGGCTATTCCCCTGTGAGGTAACAGCTGAAGATCACTGCAGAACTCCTTCTTCATTCCCGCTATCACACATGTATTCTCCTGCAACAATGCCTTGAGTTTCCGAACCGCTCTGTTCCCTCATGACTGCTATTCGTCGATTATCATCTCACTTTACACAGAGGCGACAAAACTCGTGGGATTTCGATATGCACGTCTGAAGATGGTGGTTGTATAGCGTACACAATGTTTGAAAGGGCAGGGCACTGGAGGAGCTAAATGGTAATTAAAGCTAGATGCATGGGGGATTCCATTTCGGCAATGGTTAGGAAAGTCAATACGATCCATGTCTTGTCATCTGAGCGATCGTACCGAGTTAGCCGTTCAGTAACTTCATACACTGCCACTTCATTTTCCGCTTGTGAAATTCACATCTATACCTGAATTACTGCCGTTGACGTCTGTTTCCTGCCGATTCTGGTGGAAATAATCAATTACTCAATTCTTCAAAGAGACTCATTCTCTGGCTACCCTACCCATTCCTAACGAAACTCACTCCCATTATCGTATTTTCTGCCTTGCCATCTGCTCAAAAATACTTATCTTCTCTCCATTTCACTTCACGCACCAGCTCTATACAGGGTTTCCCATAAATTTTACGAGAACTTGGAGGGGTCGCAGAGGGTGTCTTGAAGAACAAATGAGCCAACAAGGAACCATTGTTCGGAAGCGTTACCCGAAAAGGCTACAGAGCGTCGAAGTTACAAGAGTCCCCTGGGCTGCCCCTTCAATAGCAAACGTTACTTCGTCCGCTAACGGACCGTAGGCGGAATGTCTCGCAACTGATTGCGACTGAGTGCCACGTTCACCACTGGGGAAGATGGAACTAGCTGCTTTTCCCCTACGAATACTGTACTCTGTTGCTTCGGCGAATGAAGGTTTCGGACACAGGTTTTGGTCTGCAGTTTATTTTTCTCCCGTAAGCAGGATAACATTAGATAGGTATATTAGAGGGCCACTGGAGAAAAATAAGCTGCAGAAGGGAACCCTTGTGTGAAACTGTCATCCACCGAAGCAACAGAACATCATATTCGTGAGAGACAAGGCCTTTCTACGCAGTTTCTCAACTGGCAACTGTAACAATCCGTTGCGAATTCTGAATATCAGACAACATTGCGAGACGTTCACCGTACAGTGAGACAGTGTATCAAGCCACGTTTGCTGCTGAAATGGTGGCCTAGTAACAGACGCCGGCACCCGCAACCTCGACTCTCTATAGCGCCGTTCTTTCACGTTTACGTGCACGGCTTCCTATTCTTGATTTCTGCCTCATCATACTCTCTACAACCCCTCCAAATTTGTCGTAAACTTCTGAGACAACCTTTTCGTAGACTGATCCTTTACATTTTCGATTTCAGATTTTGCAGCTTCCCTATCACTGTCAGACTTGTGACATCATTCTGCGCTTCAACGTGTAGGATGTCACCGTTTCATTGTTTATTCAATATTTTTTCTCATCGTCACCTCTCCATTGGCTGTCCATTCCCTGAGGTCTCAACCAGGGACTAATCCATAATCTTTCGCTAATGGAGAAAATATCATGATTCTTTTTTTAAGTCCTGTGGATGACATTAAATATGTCTAATACAATGGTTTCCAATAATTTCTGCATCGTCATGCGGTTGGTCATTGCTTGTTGTACAGACTTTTGAGGACAGTTTCCCACCCAAACGGCAGCAGGGTTCTCCGGACCTCTGTCTCCGCCTTTTTTGACAAGATGGTTGGCAAAATGATAGACGATTCCTTATGCCAGAAGTCATCGGCTGCCACTGCAGACGATTTTTATTCAACATTTAAACAGCAAGTGAAGTACTGAACAGAAAAGAGAGAAAATAGGAATCCAGAGGTCGCTGCAGAATTACGTAAAATACCCAGGGAACTTATATGAAAATTACCAATATTTGCCATACGATTTTTACCAAATTATCAAAAACTGCTTAAAATTAGAGAATTTCTCTATCAAGTCATCCGTAGGATAAATACATGGAATTAAAGGGAAGCTACTGTATGTTTTATATGGTAAGCGAAGCTGCGAAGAGGAAATCAATGTACTACACGTCTAATCCCGAGAATTTATGGGGCCTAAGCACTTGCGGAAGTTATTGCCCAAGCATGGTCGTAAAATGAAACTAGACCTACGAAAATCGGTAGTACGACGAACTAAGTACTTTTGGGAAAGCTGTATTGCAATGAGACAACGAATTCTAAACTGCAATGTAACTTTTCATACCAGTTAATATTAGAGGATCCTTCACCGCTATAACTGAAGTGTTACTTACCTCCTCGCACAATGAAGTGATCCTATCAAACTGTGTGTGAACGAATTGTGAAACTTCCGACATTAATGGGGATCGATAAATTAGTTGATATATCAAGGTTTCTCCGCTTCCAAGTCTGTTGTCTGAAAACAGTGTTCCTCGTTGTGGCCTTGTGCTCAATAGAAAGTAAAGTACAGTATTGTTCCAATATTATTCACATTGTTTAAAATAAGCTGATATGGTGCTGACTTTCTTAACTTTATCTACAGTTTCGTGAAGTCGTTAAGTATCGAAGACATTCGCCAGGTAGCTACGTACATGAAAAGTTCAGTATATACTCACTGCAAAATTAATAGGGGTACTGTGTTTAGTGACAGGCAACGCATAGACCAGCATAGAAATACCGCATCGGCACCTTAGATTTTTAATAACAGTTCGGCGTACCGCTATGCATGGCGTTCTGCGACTGTGCCTGGCGAGTAATTGCCTCCAGGTGTAGACTTTAGCTATGTTTGCGTTAACTGGTCATGAACGCAAAAACGAAGGCATTAATGTCGTGACATGCGGAGGACAGCTGTAGCAGGAACAAACCACACAGCTTTGTGCTTAAAGTGATGGAATCAAATGTGGCAAACCATTGTCACTAACGTGTCCTTACCTGTGTCGCACAAAGAGACAAGCATTTCTGTGCGGACAATAACAGCCTACGGGTACGTCCACAGCTAAGCATTACTTGCTTCCATTCTGAAACAATGCCGTCGGTACAGTGACCTGTTAGTTCGCTATTAATTAGCCGCTATTGCACAAAGGAGTCCTCTGTCACAGCGAAGCTTCGGCCGGCTTTCGAGCGCTTATGCGGTGCTCCTGCAATTGTCGCGTGCTCTCGAGGTAGAACCAGATACAGTGACTTATGATACAACGGTCATAAAGGAACACCTGCTCGTTTCTCTCTCGCAGTAGCCGAGTGTACGCTCACACGCAAGCGTAATTGTCGAACATACTGAGCAGTTCCTCTGCAGTGACGTTGTAACCGATGTGTTCATAGCACAAAAGCCAGCAGCAATTGGCATTCTGTTTGATGACGCACTCCCAGGAACGATTTATGACGATCGAATGCCTGTTTACGGGTTCCCGTTACGACATTTAAGTTCTCCCTTTGCGCAGTGACTTTCATTTTAACGATAGCACATATTCTTTCCATTAACGACAAAATCACCCTGCTTCTCCATTTGAACCAACTAAAAACACATTTTCGTATAGTAGCTGCGCTAGTGTTGTACATCTACATTCTATTATTATAGAAAGAATTATCGCTCTTTCACCAACCTGTTGTTCGCAAATAATTTAAGAGTTTCGAAGGTCACACTACGTAGTGAAGAACGGGCAAATATCGTACTGTATGGTTGTTGAGAAAACATTCAATTCAAGCTGCAAAATAATTACATATTACGTAAACATTAAAGTTGAGAATGGTTGTTTCCTTTCTTCATCTTTATTTAATTACGTATTTTCTTTGTTCATGCTCAATCATCTTCACTAAAGTTACTCCATACTGGAACAAGTTAATACACAATAAAGAAAGAAACTGTCGAAGTCAGTTGGTGCGTTATGTTAGGATTATCGATTTGGGCCCGTTTACAGGTCATCTTCAGCCCCACACAAGAATACTCCCCCTCACCCCCCCCCCCCCCCCAACCTCCCTTACCATTGCTTTTGATCTGAGCTTCGAATAAGTAATGTGGATGTCAATATAACCTCCTTTAAGGGCCGAAATAAATTATTTAAAGATAAGATAGGAAGTGAGCCAGACAGTTTGTCTACTTGTTATTGTTACGATGGGGAATACCATAGAGGCACTATGCCTTCAGTTATTCAACGAGGTAATAGCAATAGTATTTTCTAGGTCTTGCGCCTGCTTTTATGCGGGCAGAGGGGACTTCCTCTCGTTTGCTAAACACTTTACCTCAGAGCAGCACTTGCAGCCTATATCCATAGTTATTTGTTGGTTACGTTCCAATTGGATATATTCCAGTGTTTGTTTTCCGCTACAGTTTGTACCATCGACAGCTCTCTCCAGTAAGATAGAAGTTTTGCCTGATATCTTAGCACGAATCCTGTCAACGTATACCTACGTCTTATCAATGTTTTTGTCATAATTTCTTATCTTATAAGTCCATCTAAACTTTAGCATCCATCTCCTGTACCACACTGCAAAACTTTCGATTATCTTCTCTTCCGGTTTCTCCACAATTCGTGATTCATTACCATACAATTCTGTCCTCCAAACATACAATTCCTCGTCGAACTAGGGCTGATATTCGATACTAATATCTTCTTTTTGGCCGGGAAAGCCCTCTTCGCTTGTGCTAGTCTGCATTTTATGTACTCCTTGCCAAAACTGCTGTTAGCTCACCCGTATGAAAGTCTGTCACCGCTCCAAAAAATTATAATAATGGATTACCTTCATCATAGCACAGCAAAAGGGCGATGATTTTCAAAGGCTTATAACAGCAGCGGAACGTACAATGATGTTTTTTTTTGGTTATATAATTGAAGTACAGTAAAGGTACTATACCACAACGATTTCGATGATTGTGGACAACTCAAAACTGATTTTTTTTAAATTATCCACGTCAAGAGGTCATACTTCGAGGAAAAATAGGTAACCGTTACGCATATCGTTTCATGTTATCTTTTCACGGTGTCATCCTGAGTTTCTGCCTGACAGTGCTTCGGGTGCCAAATGTCATGAAAGTATTTAAAACAAATAAATCTGCTGTATCGTGCACACTGAAAAAGAAAGACACTTTGGCGTACGCACACTTCTTCTGCCTAATATTTCCGGGAAGTAAACTTGTATTATTTTCATCAACACTAGTCTTTGCGTAGTTAGGAAACATTAAGAGTCTGACTCAAGAATAATACGAAATATGTGTTACGATTATCAATAACCACATAATGCATTAATCTTAGACATGTTATTTTATTATCCTGTAGGTACTGGAGAAAGTAGTAAAACCCTTAAAGATAAGCCTTCATGGACACTTTTTAGAAGAGGAGACTGGTTAATTTTCTGTTACGATTACCTTACCCAAAATGAAACTTCATTCTGGGAATATTTATCACGTTAGACCTTATCCCGCATGCTTTGTAAATATTTTGCTGTATCAAATGACAGTGTAAGGGACTGAAATTAGTGTTTCAACGAACCATTCGTTCAATACTCACCAGTGACAGCATACGATTCAAGCGCAGGTATCCGAACCACCACGCGTTGAGTCGAGCCACGTCAATTCATGAATCATGAGTAATTTTCAACAAGCATATTCGAGGCTACGTTATTGTTCTTGTGGAAGAAATGAATTTTCACGGCGTCGGGCGCTATGTAACGTTACGATTGGTGACCCCAACCAAACTGTTACACAATGAATACAACGATATTGTCACAGTGGAGTATACAGTAGACGTGGGAGAATTGAACGTTGGCGTCTAACGTTGCCAGTCCATGATAATGAAGTTGTAATTACATTACAACAATCTTTGAAAGACGGTGCAGTTGGTAAACAGTAGTACTGCGTTTCCCTGGTCGATTGACACGGTTTGGCCTCGGATTTAGAACGCTGGGTAGCAAGGTAAGTGAATGGCTGTCAAACGTATGTACCTTGATTACCCTCTATTCTGCTGTTTAGCATTTGTTACGAAAAATGCCCATCGCGGAAAGTAATATATTCTGACGAATCCCATATGGATTGATATTCCAGTATAAGTGCATAGGCTTCATTAAATCCCTATCGACTCAAAATGTGACCGTGTGTTTGTAGCAGTTTGGAGGTGAATGTGTTCTCCTAGTCGATGGAATTTGGATGCTATATTGGATATATGACCGACTTCATGCTGCCCAGTATATTCATCTTTTGAATAATTTTATTACTACATCAGTGAAATAAGTACCTCCTGAGGGCTTTACTATTTCCAGCAGGATCAGTTTCCAACGCTGCTGTGCATGGAGTGGCTTGCGGAACGTTATGAGATTTATGTTCTCGGCTGGACCTTTCTGCACCAGTCCTATGCCCGATTAAAAACATGTGTACAGACGTGGAATAGGCCACGTGAGATAACCGTCCTAGCCTCCTCGAAAAGCCTCGAAAATAAGACGTAATGACCTATCTAAGGTGGCCCTACATGCCAGGGAGGAGACAGCAGAAAATAATAGATGTGAAACTTCCAGTCAGATTAAAATTGTGTGCCGGACCGAACTCGAACTCCGGACCTATGCCTTTCGCGGGCACTACCAGGTCTCGAGTTCGAGTCTCGGTCCGGTACCCAGTTTACACTGCAGAAAAGTTTTATATCAGCGCACACTCCACTGCAGAGTAAAAATTTCATACTGGATTCAAGAGGTGTTACTCAAATCATTGAATGCATGTCCATTGAAGCGGAATGCTTTTGTATGGGATTTTAAGTGGTAAAGAATCCACATCATGTGCCCTATACAGGGCAGAGATAATCTTACGAAGAAATGTGATCCATTCATTCAGTTAATTTCGTATTTTCTGTAGATTGAATAAAGCAGAACAAGAAGAGACTGAGGCACAGTAGGCGCAGTGGAAGACAGCAATTTAAAAGGATTAATGTGATGAAAATGAGTATGACCAATTGAAACTAGACCACCGAAGACACACAAAATAAGTTATTATGGAGACTGAGATTGGGGGTGCTGCAGAAGCCATAGGACTCCCGGATGTCTGCATGCGAATCATCATCGAGATTCAAGACAATATTTTATCCAGTGAAATTAGATCAGGTGTGTTTTGAGAAAGGTATGAAAATGAAGAGCTCGCAACACTGTTTTGCAACGCATAGGACTGAACAGAGGAACGTGTACTACGCGCATTACTTTACCACCCGTCGTCGCTCAGCAGTTCCACCTTGCACGTCGAGCGAGCAGCTAGTTCCTACTTCCACGTGTATGAAAGTGCCAGGAGTGTCGCACTTGTGTGTACAGTACTCAGTCTTGTGCGTGTATTGGCCGGAGACGCATCGTTCTTGCCTAGCGGAATTTGTTGTTGGTTTAATGTTTAGTCTCTGGCGGCGCTGCTCTCCACGCTCACCATGATGTGGGCGTCGAGGCTCCAAAGGATATTCCTTGTCAGTGTCCAATTCGCTTTAGTTTTGAGAAAAGTACGCATCATGTTCAACCCGGATCTTTAGAAATTGACGATTGTTTGGTCAATACTATTCGAACTGCGCCTGATCAGGTAGATAATTTTTCTCTGAATCTTATTTTTATACGTTTTTTTAAAGTTTCATGATCCCTTACAAGTATACTCGGTTTGGTTCTCAGGTGATGTTTCGATGTTGTCACACTTCCGTTAGTCCAGTCATTCTTGCAAATGCAGCGATCGGGTATATTCTGGTAGTAGTGGAGCTAGGAGAGCGTCACCCCACTCTCCATTGATGCCAGTTGTATCCTAGATGGCGATGATGAGGTCATCCAAGATTGCGGCCTGTAGACTTGGCAACAGTGCATGATATCATCCAAGATGGCGACCTTGACGTTATCCATGAAGGAGGATTTTGGCTGGAAGATAGGTCAATAGGGATACCTCCAGTAACCTAAACCCCTCCCTTCCCCTCCCCCAGATAATGGCAGGAAGTTCTAATTCTATCAGAAAAATGCAGCATACCACATCTACCTCTACTAACTTAAGAAAATGGAGGGAAAATTGTTCACTTCAGCTACCTCCACTAACCTAAGTCCTCTAATGGCCAACTTTTCGTATAGGTTGGACAGAGATTTGAATTTAGGCGGTAAAAAAGCCCACTTGTGCTATCTCTTCTAACCTAAGAAAATAGTGGGAAAGAAAGGGCACTTGGGCTACCTCCACTAACCTAAGACAGCCAACCACCACCTCTTCCTAGGAAATGATGGTAAGAGGACTTGACCTGTGCTGGACGTAAGTTTTTTCTTTGATTGCACTATTTATTTAAAATATTAGCGGCAGCACCTCCATTCAGTGTGTTCACCACCAGGACCAAAGTCCAACCGAACTAGTACACAGTCCTGCCACTAGAGGTGCCTGTCATTAGTCCCATTATGTAATCCTAGATGGTGACCATGATGTCAGCTATTGGCGCCAGTATAACTATCCAAGATGGCAGATTTTGGTGGGAAATAGTGTGTTTACCACAAGGCCTGCATCTAGTACACAGTATTGCCACCAGAGGGTGCTGTCTTTATTACCATTGCATAATCCAAGATGGCGGTGGAAAAAGGTGGGGAACAGTGTGTTCACCATTGGGTCCAAGCCTAGTACACAGTACTGTAACCACAATGCGTTGTTGTCCGATCCGTGACATAACCAAATATGGCTTTGTGGAGGGGAATTGCACTCTGTCTGCGCTGGGCTGCTGGAGAGAGGAAGGAGTGTAGTTTACTTATTTTGGAACAATTTATTTAGGAACGGATTTTGAGAGATAGTATATTTATCAAAGTGATACAGAACACAAGCTCTGACATGCTTGGGGTAATGCAACACATCCTACAGACCTGTAAACTACTAGTAAATTACCGAAATAATGCTCTGCCGACATGACAACAACTCCTAAATTAACGAAATAATTTCAGTACACAGCAGACATACATGCTAACTCCTTCTAAATAATGCAGTACACTGATGTGCAGAAATGAAATCAAATCCTAAACAGTTCAAACAATGCATAGCACAGCCTACAGACCTTCTCACAAAAGAATGCAACAGACACACACACAATGCGAACAGGCACTGCTCGCTGCCCTGTCCACTGGACCACATAGTAGGGTACAGCCCACACTCCCAGAAGTCAGGATGCACCAGTAGCCCCTGCAGAAGTGACGCGGCCATCAGCTGCCAAGCCACACACAGATGCCGATAAAGGGCAGTCAGTGCCGACATCCCTTTCATACTCAACACCTCATAAATCCCTCTCAAAATATGCGATCACCTAGGCGTCATTGCTGACATGACCAGACGGGAGCAAAGACCTATTTGCAGAGAACAGACGCTCCAAGGGCGTGTGCCCATAGACGTTGCCGCAAGCAACCGCTGGACGCAAGTCAGCACAGGCCATTGCTCTCATGCCACTGCTGCCTACAGCGAGCAGATGAAAGTTGGGTCTGTTTTCGGGTATACAGTTAGAGTCCTTCAAGTGTTTTGCTGACGTCACAGAACTCCAAGGTGCGCTCACACGAGATGCCTCTGGGCAGCATGTTTGTTTACTGTTGCTGACATAATATCTGTGGATACTGACGTCATAGAATAGCACAGGGTGCCTTGTTCCTTCTGATCCTAATGGGTCATGCAATCTGCAACTAGCTGTGCATGCATACCCAGCACGGCTGACGCAGCGCAGGAAATGATCGTCCCGCTATCAATATACGTCTGAGAAACGTTGAATGTTCTCACCGCTAAAAGCCTGTGCATGATTGTGGAAACACAGTTAATCATATAAGAATTCTTGTTGTTTGGAAAGAGAGCACTCTCTAAGCACGGTCAGGGGGAAATCAGAGCAATTACACAAACAGAATTCGAAGGACTCTCTTACAGAACAGAAAAAAATGGCCGGAATTTTCAGTATCCTACAGCTACAGATCTGGCAATGTGCAAATAATACAGTGGCGGATGAGTGACAGCATCCATGGCAGAGATAGATGGTCTGCTTCTACTTGATTTAAACCCTTGTTTTTTCAGAACTTTCCATTCTTCTTCTTGTTCAAATCAGTTTGTAGACCCTCCTACATCCCAGCACAAAGGATGTCTTGTGAATGAATAGAGCAATATGATTGTATTTTGTACAGCTCACCATATTGCACTGACAATTAAACCCAACCAAGTGGCCTACAGATCATCAAATACGCAAAGACTCTTAGTCAATTACACTGCTCTCCCACTGAGGACAGGAGCCTGAATATTAGAGTGCAGACCAGATCTCCAACCCAAGAATATATCACTGCATACCGTGTCGATATAGTAAACATGCAATTTGTATCCTGCACCATTCAAAATCAGCCTTTTTATATCATTCATGTCTATACTGCAAAGACGGACAGCACCGTATACACTCCATGCAGCACTTGATATTTCCCTGCGAGGTCGGCGGGCATCCACCGCCGATGGGTGATCAGAGCGCCCTCAGGGGACTGAAGTCATTCGCAGAAATGTTCTACAAATTTAGGCTCATTCCCCTTCAGCACAGAGGCGTTACAGTTTCTGGTCCGGACCTGCTTGCTTGCTTGCTTTTGTACACCCATCTGTAGTTTCTGGAATAACAAGACCACATGTATTTTCACATGGTTTGCCATAATATTAAACCATTTTCGTGCTAATTCTCGATATCAAGCACTCAGCAGTATCCTACAGATCGCTAACGCCACATAATTCCGAAGATAAAGACTGGAAATTATTTCTCTACAAGCCCAAATCCTTTGCTACGTTGGATGTGCTGTAAACCACTGACTAACCAGAAACTTGTCATGTCTGTTAAGACATTTACGCCGAAACTAAAAATAAAAAAATAGAGAAAACTGATATTTCCAATCGTGAAAATCGATGTCCGTGATGAAGCAGATTAAAAATCATCCCTATAATTTACAAGGTGTCTTTCGTGTCTAGAGAACCGACAAACCTGTCTTGCACATGCTAGATGCACACACCACAATCGATCTTCTCTCAACTAGATAAAGGAGCGAAATGTGCAGAACTAGCCATCTGAACAATTTACATGGGAGGGAATAACGGTCCAGTGCAAACACACTTCGATATTCGATCTTCTCAAATTCACAAGCGATCACGAAAGCTATCTAACACATACTAAGTATCAGTTCGCTATTCGACCGTCTAGGGGACAACATGGTTAAGTCATCTACATTCCATCACTCCAACAGGCCTCTCCATTGAGACAGCTCCTACCATTAATGGGAAACGTGAATCATCCCTGCACAGATCACTGGTACTGCACGCCAAGCACGCACAGGTAGATTCATCATCCTAAGAAATTAGTCACGTATATATTTTATCCCTGAACTTACAACTAAATGTCACAATTACGGTCTCAGCTGAACGACATTCGACAATGAGCGAAGTATCATAAATACACCCTGTTGACGGCTGTGGCTCTGGAAGTAGAAACATCAGTATCATTCTTATGACTTGACATACTTTTCCCTTTGCTATCACAGTACTCGACGTCCAAGACATACCTTCCTTACAAATGGACGTAGTAATTTCCTTTGCACAAGCCAGAATACTAACACATACATTATAAGCCTGGTGCTCAAGGCGAACCTATCACACACCTCCTACTACTTAGTATAATCCTTTGTCAATACTGGATCGCTGGCGATACGAAACAATACCGACCGAAATTAACAATGGGTAGACATGTCATAGTTTTCTTATGAGTGTCTTAGAAAGGGAGGTTTAATCGTCTTAGAAACCGCCGCACAACAACTGCTGTGTGTTACTGTCACAAGCGGTCTTGGTTCTACATGTGCCTGCAAGTATCCATGTTAGAAGCTATATCGGCTTTATAAATCCATGTATGACAATACCTACAAATCACGTGGTTTTTCCTGATAAATACCGAGATGGTGATCGTTGGAGTGTATATTATCAGACCAGCAGCCTGGTTACACGTAGCCCATGATGCAAACTCGTCATACAGTAGATGAATTTTGAAGGTGATTCTGCTAAGGAAAGTGGTATAAAACCGCTATTTGCAACGTCCTCACGTCAACGCCACTAGATATTTCTGCAGTATATGTAACCCATTCTGTCTCGATGCCATGTCAGAGGTTCCGCGATATATCCACTGAGTTATAGGAACGATTGATTGAGAAAGATCAAAAACTGTAGTAGATGGTATGACGATTGAGGTCGTCAGAAAGGTACACTAGTTTTTCAGATCTCTAGTGTAACGCTATCTGCTAGAAATGATGTCTATGATTTGGAATCAAATCTTTCCATTCAAGCACATACCTGCATTGGCTTCTATGGAGAAGTACCCTAATGATTACAGCCGCAAGTGAGTCGTTTTTCAGGACCTCTCATAACCCGGAACGAGCCTCCATTCTCGAACCTATCTGATGCAGTAATATTCGAATACGGTTTTAAGTAGCCCCTATGCATCTTGCAACAACTCCTCAGACGCTCTGCTACCGACCTTGCAGCTTTGCCCATGTGATTGTTCCAATGTAAGTTGTAACTGTGTGGAAGTCGGAGAAAGCTATATCTACCACCTTCTGCAACCCATGTAGAAACAGGTGAAGCTGAGTTACTGCAACAGAACTGTGTTTTGAGCATTTGATGGAAACTAAGCCTGCTCCTGCAACATGAGGTAGTATAAAAGACAGTACAGGAACTTGGGGAAGGACATCGATTTTGCAACTATATTGTAGTGCATCCTCAAACTACATACAGATACTATGAAGCAGATCCACGTCCCTCAGGTCCCAATCACATCTATCAGCCCAACATGCTATCATCGTTATTCTGTACCATCCAACATAGAAAAATTACAAAATATCTTCATCCGATAGAGAGCTTGATAAGATTTTTACCCCATCTCTCTCCTCCCATGAATCGAAAATAACAATTTGTCCATTATATTTGGACTGTTGAGCTCCGTGGCCGTGGATAATCATATATCACTGTAAAAATACAGCAACCAGCCACTTTTTAATGCGTTTTATTTATGCCAATATGCATTTCAGGTTTGCACCCATCTTCAGCTGGCAAATTACATGGATCTTCAGTTACTACAGTAGTACAATCTCGACAGCAGTTTGGATGCTGCAGCAGGCCTGTGCAAAAGCAACGATTCCAATCATTTACTCCAATTTCGCGAGTTTAAAGTTACGCACTATCAGTTGTTCATTTTACTTACATTCTCCTCTCGTTGTTTTTTCTTCGCTTTTCTTCTTTTTTGCAACAACACAAACACTTAAAAAGTGTTTGTGTTGTTGTTGCAAAAAAGAAGAAAAGCCAAGAAAAAACAAGGAGAGAAGAATATAAGTAAAATGAACAACTGATAGTTAACACTTAAAAAGTGTTTGTGTTGTTGCAAAAAAGAAGAAAATCCAAGAAAAAGCAAGGAGAGGAGAATGTAAGTAAAATGAACAACTGATAGTGCGTAACTTTAAACTCGCGAAATTGAAGTAAGTGATTGGAATCGTTGCTCTTGCACAGGCCTGCTGCACTATCCAAACTGCTGTCGTGATTGTACTACTATAGGAACTGAAGATCCATGTAATTTGCCAACTGAAGATGGGTGCAAACACGAAATGCATATTGGCATAAATAAAACGCATTAAAAAGTGGTTGGTTGCTGTATTTTTAAAGTGAAAAATCGAAAATAAATACGATCTGTGTGCCGACTTTGAGCACATGTGACAATCCTATTTAATATACAGGTAATGATCCACTGCACAGACTAGACCAGACCTATACTGTAGGAGGATGACTGTATTCCACAGATATATAATATCAGTCGCAAGAGACGCTCCCTGCGTCGTTGTCTGAAGCATAGCTTATTTTTCTCATCTAATGCACTTTGTACACTGGCACGCATTTTGTTTTTCCGCCATGTCTTCGAGGTCTGTTTCAGGTTTTAAACTGACTTTAACACGTTCTGATCTACAGTCTCTCGCAGAAAACTAGACCCTGCACTGTTATGCGATTGATGTCAATTAAGATTGCTGCTGTGACATCAGTTGATGATGCGATTGACGTCATTCAAGATGGGTGCTGTGACGTCAGCTAATGATGTGAGTACCATTACCCAAGATGGCGGGAAAGTGCCCCCCCCCCCCCCCCCGCCGCCGCCAAGCCCTCCTGGTGAGAAATTTGAATTTCGGAGGGAAGATAACAACTGGACTACCTCTACATTTAAACTCATCTGTCACAGTGATGGAATAGTTGATGGCTCTGCATTCTCTTTCGGCTGATTCCTCATATTACACTCATGTAGACGATCACTATTTCGGTTCTAGCCATCCCCAGAAGGTGTCACCCATCCACAAAACTCATTATCCAACTCAAACAAGCGTTGTCAGTCAATCATTATTCGGTAACCAACAGCGTACTAACGGACTGAAGGGATGGAAAAGAAATCCCCGACGTACAGAAATAATAAACATTACAGTTGACAATGTGAACAATTTTAGCAATTTTACAGTAATTTTAACACTGACGAAAGATATGACGGCATGTTTCCCAATTTCAGTATCATAGCTAAACCACCCCTTCTCCAATTTGCAAGTATCGTTGTGAATGTAGATAGATGATTGTGCGGTATGTCAATTAATTGATAATTGTCAAACACGCTTAAGAGGTCCGTGATCCCATGAACATAGATATTAGTATCCGACACCCAGGACGACAGCAGACAGAAGACGATTGTCAAGCACTGCAGGAGGCAGTTTCATTAGTGTCGACTGAAGGCAGTACTGGGAAGATGGGCAAGAATGGTGGCTGAGGAAAGTTCGGTGTCAATGGCGGATGTGCCGAGTGAGGAGTAAACTGTAATTCACCGGAGTGTGACAAATGAGCGCATTCCTCTTATCGTAATGGGATGGAACCTCATTAACACCGTTTCACGAGTGACATAAAACTAAAACTGACCAGTGCCGAATTAATTGTTTTGCATCAACCACATCGGCCAGCAGCAACTATGAATTGCAATAAGCTTTGTTGTGAATATTACCCATCATCATTGCATGTGATGAAGTACTTATAAACAGCAACCAATAACAGATATAACCGTAAATAAATGAGTAAGGCGAAGGTAGCAGCTGCCTCAGAATTTCTGTATTAATAGAAAATACATATCAATCGGTATGTCGAAACCTTTGTGGTCTTTAATGTTAGAAAAAGCTTTCAATTATCAACTATTCCATCTGAGAACAACCGCACTCTATTGAAATACCCTCGAAACCACAGCACAAAAACAGATCGCCTTTCATCCATTAAGCACACAATCATATAATTATAACAATTAATTGTTTGGCGCCCGCATCTCGTGGTCGTGCGGTAGCGTTCTCGCTTCCCACGCCCGGGTTCCCGGGTTCGATTCCTGGCGGGGTCGGGGATTTTCTCTGCCTCGTGATGGCTGGGTGTTGTGTGCTGTCCTTAGGTTAGTTAGGTTTAAGTAGTTCTAAGTTCTAGGGGACTGATGACCATAGATGTTAAGTCCCATAGTGCTCAGAGCCATTTGAACCAATTGTTTGGCGGCTTTGATAAATTGCAAAAAATCCAATAAAGGGAATAACAGGGGTGTTTCACTTGGCTCCCATGCCTAGGACATTTACAATCTTCGGATTCGAACAATGGTTTATTAAGCACCATGTTTGGTTTCAGTGGAAAGACATTGGCAATTGGCTCTGAGCACTATAGGACTTAACTTCTGAGATCATCAGTACCCTATAACTTAGAATTACTTAAACCTAACGAACCTAAGGACATCACACAAATCCATGCCAGAGGCAGGATTCGAACATGCGACCGTAGCGGTCGCGTTGTTCCTTACTGTAGCACCTAGAACCGCTCGGCCACTCCGGCCAGCACATTGGCAATTATTGAACGATTTTAGGCCAAGAATAATTCGGTATGGTTGTTACCATGACTAAAATTACAGTATTTCAACTACAAATAGTGTAATGTAACGTATTTATGGAGAAATTAGAAATTACGGGTATGAAGCACATTATTTAGACAATACAGTGCAAAACTGACTGAGATAGAGTAAACAATTCGTTTTTACAAGTTTAACTTACCAGAGCAGTGTTAATAAACTATGTATTGAAGTATGGACACTAAAACCCGGATAAATTACTTTTAAATTCATTCTCTACGAAAAGGCGCGTTTGTGTATAATAGCGTGTCAACGAGTGAAAATTCCGTTAGGAAAGTATTAGGAGAATGTTTGCAAGTGATTTTGTATCCGAAATCATCTTTTTGAACGGTGTAAATCGTTTAATTTGATGTAGACCCATAAACTGTTAGCACATTTGCTGGTGTTGACTGAGGTGTAAATGTTGGATGATGTCCACCAGAGTCTATGAGTGGCCCGCCAAAGCATTTGAATTAGTGAAGCAGTTCCATACGCCACGACATCAATGAATTTAATTGCGGAGGTGTACCACACTGGGCAGGGACTGCAGTGGAGCCAAGTGGACAAAGTAGAAACACCATTAGTGAAGCAGTTCCACACGCCACGACAGCAAGGAACTGGATTGCGGAGGTGTACCACACTGGACAGTGACTGCATTGGAGTAAAGTGGCCGAAGTAGAAACAACAACAATGCGGAGTTCTACATCTAGTGGCGAACCTCCGAATATACTGCGCCACCTACCCACCGATCAGCGAAGTACGTGACAGCAGCTCCATCCCGACGCCTACCGCCTAACTACTAGGCTGCGTCAGCACCATTCGCGACGGACTTCGCTGTGCACATGGCACCACACTCAACTACAGCAACGTATCGTCTGACAGCTGGCGTACCTGAGGAGCCAACGCCAACACGACTAGTAGCGCGACTTCGACGAGAATCGAGGGGTGAGTGAAGACAATTTGCTGGCGCGATATTGAACAATATTGCACTATCTTCAGAGCATGGAAGGAACTTCAAATTAAATTTGGCAATTGCAGAAAATATAAAAACAATATTTTTAAATTTTTTTTGCGAAGCTTCTCTGATGCATTTTATGCTAATATGTGTGTGTTTTCATGCTGTACAGCAGAGAATAGTGTTTCACGTGCACTATGTATTGTAAATTACATGTTTATATGTCTTTTATGTTGTTTTGTGTATTTTACTTCGATAGTTTAAGTATAAATACGGTCATTGATGTCTGTTTTGCCAATATGGGTTAACCTAATACAGAGAAGGATTATTTAAATATTGGATAATTAGTGAGTGTTTGGGTAACTAGGAGGTAATTTTTTTCTGTGCATAGTGAGAAGTTGACTTGGACCTGAAATGAAGGAAAAGGTTGTAGAGGAGGTAGTTACGAAAATGAAGATAGGGCAGGAGGACAAGAATGAGTCAGGAATTGGTAGTAGTGGAATGTCAGTGGACAGTCCATTGGGTCATTCACCTGGTTGCCCTGAGACTCCGGTAAAAACAATTAGAAAGAAACTGAGTCTAGAAGATGGAGAATCGAAGTCTATAATATTCAAGATGCTCCTAGGAATCAACAAGCCTGTAGAAGAGATGTCCAAAGGACATGAAAAAAATCAACAAGTGTGGAGAAGAGATGTCCAAAGGAAATGATGAAATCAAAGGAAATGAAGAAATCAACAAGTGTATAGAAGATATGTCCAAAGCAAACCAAGAAAACTTTAGAAAAGGACTGCAGGGATTCCAGGAACAGATGAGAATTACTTTTAAGGAGAGAGATGACAAGCTGCAGGTACAGATAGATTGACTCTGAGAAGAGATGAACGATATGAAGGCAGAGATAGTTGGTAAAGCTGAGGGAGATGTCGCGGGCGTCAAAACTGAATTGGAAGTGATAATAAATAAATTGAAACACACCAACACCGACAGATTAAGCATGTCCTTAATCTGTTGGTGCTGATGTGTTTCAATTTGTAAGAGAATTGTAAGAGAATTGAAGTAATGCATCAGCTTGTAAATAGGAAGGCATATAAAGAAACAACTCTGTATCCCTGACCAAATTATTTAAGGAGCTTGTATGTCTCGGAAAATGCCCTATTACAGTAACTTTAAGTCTTCTGAATGAGTTTATAAAATAGCTATCCATAAATGAAAAATTACAAACGGAAATTATTGCCAGCACACAACACAGCCTACGCAGACCTTACTCCATCACAAGATATAATTAGACTCCTCATCTCTCTCTCTCTCTCTCTCTCTCTCCCCAAGACTGCACTCCATACACAAGCAAAGGTTGTACTAACAGTATCTCAGAGTGCCACCTCTTTGCCAGAGATGTTGCTTGCTATTACTTTGATGCTACTGAGGCTTCACTTTTCCCTGTGACATCCATAAAATTACCAAAATTACTAATCTCTGTATAAAACAAAACCCTTAGATTACCCTTGGCCTCCCTGGCCATACTTTGCATGATGATTTCTGTTGGTTACAGAAATTAGACTTCAAAATTCTACACTAAGGACAAATAATCACATTTCATATAAAAAGAAAACTGTAAAATTAAAGTTGCTGGTTTGAACTATGTACACATTCTAAACTATATGCACTGATGCAGTTATACGCATGTAGTCGCATATGAAATGAGTACTTGAAAAGATTCAGCTAAGGATTACTTTGTCCTTTTTTACGATTTATCACTTCACTTATTCACTGTTTCTACAAGAAAATGCTGCTAACAGCCTATGCCAATTAGCACTGTTGACAGTGTTTGAAAAGCGCTGAATACAAAGCAAATTTCTTGATGAGAAGAAGGTGAGTAATACTTGAACTGCAGTACACTCCATTGAAATCAGATGATATCAGATAGTCCTCAGTAATAAAGGCTGCATCGCACTGGCATTCTTCCATAGAAAATGTGTAACTTCAGATACTGAGTGCAGACTCAGAGGAAGGAATCTATTGTTGTTTTCATGTTATTACAATCGCAACTGACAATCACTCAATAACTTTCTACTACAATGTCAGAAAATAATACCGTCCAAATTTATCAAGTACATAGTCGCTCGAAGCATAATGTAGTTCAATCACACAAAGTAAAAAGAAGAGAGAGGACAGGTTACTCTCTCGGCTATCTTTCATAAAGAGTTTGTTACAACTTGAGCAAGACTCGAAAGTTAAAGACCTGATCAGGCATTGATGGAGCCGGGTAAGGTACTAAAAGCATGAGGTATTTTTATGGTTCTTGGTCGCAGAAACGGCACGTTGGAAGCTGAAAGTAAGTGGTGGCGAGGGCAACCGTCAGTAAATCTCGCCGGACACGCCCACAACCAAACAGGGCAGGCAGAGCATCCCCTAGCCAAGACAGGCTTCCAGAAGGACAGTGCCACTACACTTACATTGGTGCAGCCAAAGGATAAGCTTCGGCGACGGACTAAAGAAACATGTCCACACAGTTGAGTGGTAAACTGGACATTGTGTGCAGCACCACGCCTAATAAAAATTCTCAAGTTTTCGTGTTCACCGATACTGCAAGTAGGCCTGTGACCCACTTTCATCGACCGCCTCGGTTGTCTAAGAAACTCTGGCGTCTGAGAAACGTTTAGAGATAGAATCTTTACGACACTACATAGCTAGGACTAACATGTTCCAAAGCACAGGCTATTTACATAAAGATCTTTCGGTTTGTATCTGTTCAATGGTTGCCATGGGATGTGACATGACTTCAGAGAAAAACATTTTCTCCTACTGTGAAAACTTAAAAAAGCCATTAATTGGTGGTTTCTTCTCCAGAGACGCCGGTTCCTTAACGCTTTGGCTTGTTCGACATGAGTTTGTGCTGTTGTGTAGGAGGGTAGGTGCCTCTAAAGCCCTGTGATTGGCTCAAGATGGGGTGAAGCCAGTGTCGTTCGTGCACTTCGCGAGGTAACGGAAGTTCTTTATGTGGAGACGTTCGAGGCTCTCAGGTTCTGGACTCCAGTCTGGAAGTAATTTCTGGTCGAAGGTCTAGCATGTGTGGTTGGTGGTTGGTACTTGGGACCTGTCCTAAGACTGACTTCACTTGCGAGCAGTTAGACTGGAGAGTCTGTGCTGAAGTTCTTACTGTACTGACAGTGTGACTTCAAATGTCTTGGACTACTCGTCTGCCAAGTGCACACTTATTCGATTTTGGTTTACCAGTCTTGACGTTTGGTATCCTTGTGTGCTCTGTCGCATAAGTGAGCCAAATTGGTCCTTGCTACGACCAGCGAGCGGGTGTGTCACACACTGAAATAAATCGTGATGTCAGGGCCCTGGTAGAGAGTAAATTGCGCTCCACCTGCCTCATCGTTAGACCGTGAGATTTTGCATTTCTTTCATGGCCGCGATCGGTTCACAGGTGCAGCCTTACACCTCGCGCCCGCCACACACGTCTATCTGCAACTTACATTGCTACACACAGCGAACAGGCTAACTTACTGCTGCTCTGGGCTCGTCAGGGCGAAAAATCACAATCGCCACTTGTTCTCATCTGCACCTATATAGACTTCTATAGACTACCGGTCAAAGTCTGCTGAGCGTCAGATCAATTCAGATTGCGTTACCCACGGTTTTAGGGCCAGAGTACTCGACTCAGTTCTGCCACCCAGAATCCTTGTCCATTGTGGTTATACGCCACCTGTAAGTTTGTTTACGATATTCTATCAGGATATGTTTTGCATAAAGTGTGTCAGTATTTGTTTTTGGGAAAATAAATGTTGTCAGTAAACTAGAATTTGCATTCTTTCTCAATCATTTTTATATAGCCCCCTAACGTGTTCACTTTCGTTGTGGCGTACTATGCCAGGATAACTTTCAAAGAGGTACACTGGTATATATCCTCATCACATTACATCAATTCCTAATCATTATAAGGCTTAATCATTAAGAGTCCATTAGTGATACAAGTATTGACTGTATGTCGATGTTCCTATTCACAATACTCTTCAATCATAAAGAGTCCAAGTAATATATGCATCTCAGTGCAAGAAAGTACATGTCCAGTAACCAGCATGAGAAATCGTCTACAGCTGAATCGAAGAAAATTATGTTGTACAAGGTATCACATACTGCGTTGGCATCTAGTAACAGTTTTCACAAAATACCCAAGAAATAAGACCTTAATTCTAGATATATGTCAGAAAGAAATGCTGCTTCGCATGTTCACCTACTGTTAAAGGTTATTTACAATAATTCATAAAACGATATATGGTAATATAACATCAGAATAATCGTCATACAATTGCACAAGACTTAGAATATAAATGGTAATGTATGACATAACACAAAAATGCTTAAATGCTAGAAATGAAACTGCATGGTAAAACCAGTAATGGAAAATAAATATTGGCCGAATCAGAAAAAAATTGTTCTTGATAAGAGAAGGTAAAATAAGGATTGCAATGTTCTAGTGTAAATCTCTGAGTAAATGTGTGGGTTGTCTCATGTGCAAGAGCGAAGACTTGCTGATCAGAAGACTGCATAACCAATTCATATTTCTATCTCTCCATTCAACCTTTGTAGGATGCCGTTCACACATTTGAGTTATTTCACTTCTGTCTGGGATAGGACACAACATCTCGCATGTAGCGATAAGGTGGACACTATCCCTTACGACTATTTCAAGAGTGTACCGTGAATATCAGGAATCCAGTAACACATCAAATCTCCGACAACGCTGCGGCCAGCAAAAGACCCAGCAATAATGGGTAAACACCAACAGCTGTCTATGAATTATCTGTGGCGGTGCAAAAGTCATGCCAAAGGTTAGTGTGTGAAAGAAAGGTGCCTCTAATAAGTTTTGTTTCAGTTTGTCGAATTCATTTTGTGTGTTCTCATCCCAAATCTAGTTTTAACTGTTACTGGTCAATCCATATAATTCGGGAGTTTCCCAGGCTTTTTAGTGAGTACAACAGCGCAAGAAAACCTGACGTTTATTTGTTGGTGATTTAGTGTCGCAAACGGTTTGGAGTTTGTCTGAATTCGGTTGGATACCAGAAGCGGAAATAAAGTGAGCTAAAAATTTGATAGCTGTTCTCCTCAACGGAAATTTCTGTAGTTTGATGGTAATGACATTGCTTGCAAAAGTCTGCAAAAAGGGAGTCCTAAATACAGCTATGTAGTTGCCAGGTTTTCTCTGCAAAAGAATCTCATCAACACACGCTGTAATTCTGCTCGTTAAGTCGTCTGGTAGAACCGAATCTAAACCTCTAATGAGGGCTGCTGAAGAAATCTTCAAACCAATGGTAATTTACACTACTGGTAACAGAAACCGAAACATACAAAGGCAGTAGGCAGTGTATTTGCGGCAATTGGGATGCAGCTCAATCTGCCAAAAACCGGATTTCAAGTGTAGTATAGAATAGACACTTATGTCATGAAATCTGTACAGTAATTAGTCTAACGCCGGAAGTCGATCAGTTTCTGAAACAATGATGTCATTAATGCATCATGAGTCAAGCAGAAGTCGAATAGATTCGTCTTTTTTGTGTAGACATGAAGTGGCCTGGTATAAGGACTGGTAGCTGGTTTGATAATGCTCAGTTTCTTATTGTACTTAGTCTCAGTGACAGAGAGGAGTAGTATAATGAGGGGCGACCAAAGGATAATGGGGTTGACTTGAAGTTCATACAGGAATCTTCCAATGGTACCAGGAATGTTGTCAAAAATGTGAGAGTCTTTAACTGAAATTTATTGTAATTGGGACTTGTCTTCATTTGATGCTTCCTCACTGATGCCAACTTTAGCTTGCATTATTTGTAAGACGTCGGAAAGTGACTGGTCGTCCGAAGAATAAAAAGAGAGATCTGCTGAAATAAAGTATGATGTGAAGCAGTTTGAGTTTTGTACTTAATATAGACAGGAGTAAACGGGTCCTTAAAGGGGGACGCTGAGTGAATTTAGTTACTTATGATCCTCGTCACGAGAGAAGCGATGGTTAGAATTACTAAACGCTTCGGCAATGGCCCTATACGAACCACATAATGCAACAGAAAATATCGTTCTGATTTGATGAGAGTGTATCTTTTGTTATGCAGAGAGATGCAACAAGATGTGTCATGAGCAAAATAGGTTGAAAACCAGTAAAATAAACAAACATTAGCATTTATCTATCAAATACGTTTTATATTATTCTTCTAAGAGTCGATCCATTATCCGCAATGTTAAACTATTAATTTAGATGTACATACAGCCCTATAACATTTCAAAATGTTTGGCTTCACTACGTATTTGATCGTCTTATGATAATAAACGATTCCCTGCTAGGTAATGAGTGCACTCCATGTTGTTGACTTTAAAATATTGTCCGTTGTCCATACGTCAAGAGTCGATGTTACTTGCCATCCTGGTTTCAAATGCATTTGCAATGTATTAATGTTCTCGCATAGAGACGTATATGCAGTCTGTAAATAGAAATTAAAATTTGAAATGCGTATTCCACAGTAATTTCATATAGATATCTTTAAGAATGTGGTAACCTTAGGAACATTAGGAGATGGTGGTAAATGACGTTCACATCGTTTCTTTGCTTCTCTCAAATAGGTGTTAGTGGTCACAAATATTGTCAAGAACTTCTTTGTGAAATATACCGTCATCTGTGAAATAACTAAACAGTGTGCAATCTGAAACAACATCATCGTCCACGTGTTCAGACTTAGATTTTCCGTAATCTATCAAAACCGCTTAAGGCAAATGCTGGAATATTTCCTTTGAAAAGACACGGCCTATTTTCCTCCCTATTCTTTCTCTAATAAACACATCGCCAACTCGACGTGTAACTCTAATCTCCCATTCTTCCTTCCGATTTGTCGTCACTACTGAATTATCAGATTCATACTGTCATCAAAGAGGGTTTGAGTCCTCCTGTATTAACATGTATTTCGTCATTAGAGGGATAGTGACGGACGGCAGCCAGCGGTATTTTTTACGTAGTGTTCACACAACACATTTCCCGCTGTTTCCATCCAACAAGGACTTAGGTTTGTTTTCCATTCGGCCGCATCCCATTACATTCCCTCTTCCGGAACGTCCGGCAACAATAGATATTGGAAGTAATATATAGCCCGCCAGCCATACATCACGCCTTGTCCAGGACGCTTACAATAGCTGAGCGAATATATTTTCAGCAGGTCGAAAGCGAAGAAAGGAAGGTGTGGGCTAAAGAGATTTCACCTCTTTAGCATCAGGCATTTAACGAGTTATTTCACAGTTTACACACTGAAAAATCGCTTATAGCTAAGAAACTGTTATCGCTCTGGTAGTCGGGAAGTGCAAGCAAATACGTCAATGGAAAAAGCCTTAGTCATCATTTTTCACAAGAAATAAACTAAATCTCGTAGTGAGATTCTGTGATGCTCTCATTACCACCCAGCAACAGTGCTTCAGTCGTTACCGAACAATTATGGAAAAGAAACTGACATATTCTAAACAAAGAAAAGCTGTAAATACCAAGTATAATCAAAATACGACGGATGTGAACCATGTAATTACCGTTACTTGGATTGCATCCTTGCGAGACAGAAGAGAAACTTCCGTAAATGTCACAATGATTCCAATAAGGCCCGCAAATACGTAAGTTATAAGTTACTGAAGATCTGTCTCATTCACCAAGTATTTGAATTCTGTGATATACTACGAGGGATTAAACATGACTACAGAATCCTCCTTTTTTCGTTACAGTTCGAAGTTTTTAAAAGTAGTTTCAGTTGAAAAGACAGCAAACTTAATTTTATTACCATGAAATTGGATCGGCGTAATATTTCATGAAGTGCTCAAGCAATAACAAGACGACATACGACAAGGGAGGAATTGTTCACGAACTGTTCCAGATCATAATAATCTAATTCACTCAGGCTGTAGACGACCCGAAAGGAAATAATTTGATATTTGGTATATGAAACTGTAAGAGGTCTTCACTGAACAGTCCTTGTGGGGTATGAGGCGGAAAACTGCTTTTGGTATTTTATCGGAGGTGGCAGCTTTGCTTTGAGAAACAACAAATAATTGTTGGAAATGTGTCCACCGTGAATTTTTTTACTGAAGTCAACATATTACGATGCAAATTTTGTTATGTCTGGAAAGAACTACACGCCAATTTCCAACGCGAGGTTATTACCTGGAAGTAATCGATTAAGATTACCCCTCCATCTACATATATTTTACTTTCAATTCTTTAAACTCTTTCGTTATATACGCTAATGAATGAGCTTCACTTGACTGATAAACCCGCTGTTTGAAGCTTTTTCAAGACGCTTCAGACTCACAATTCTCTCTTAACAAAGGAATGCTTGTTGTCTACACAAGAAACTCACCAAATTATGTTTTATTTTTAAAGGGCGCATATTTATTTATTTGTTTATTGAGTCATCAGTCTTCTAAGTGGTTTGAGGTTTTCCGCCACGAATTATTCTCCTCTGCCGACCTTTTTATTTCGGAGTAGCAATTGCAAAGTACGTTCTCAATTATTTGCATGATATATTATCATCTCTGTTTACCTCTACAGTTTTTACCATTTACGGCTCCGTCTAATACCGTAGAAGTCAAACAGTGATGTCTCAGTAAATGTCCTATCAGCCTTCCCCTTTTCATTGTCACTGTTTTCCGTAGATTACTTTTTTCGCCAATCCTGCCTTATCAGTTCACATAATTTACGACATTGGTTTGGAGCACCAAATCTCAGATGTTTCAATTGTCTTTTGCTCCGATTAAGCCGCCGTCTATCTTTCACTACAACACAATGCTGTATACCAAACGTACCTTTTCAGAAATTTCTTCAGCAAATTAAGGCTAATGTTTGATTCTAGTAGACTTCTCTTGGCCAGGAATGCTCTTTTTACCAGTTATGTTTTTTTTACGCCCTCAGTGCTTTGTCCGTCGTGGGATATTTTCCTGCCTAGGTAGCAGAATTACTTACCTTCGTCTATTTCATGATCCTGAATTCTGATGATAAGTTTTTCACTATTAATAATTCATCTACTTCTCTGTACTCAATAGACTGTTCATGCCACTCCACAGCTTCTGTAGTTCATCCTCACTTTCACCGAGGATAGCAATGTCGTCAGACAGTCTTATCACTGACATCCTTTGACCATAAATTTTACTCACTTTATTTGGACGTGTTCTTGCCCCATTGCAGACCGGCACTATTACTCAATTTAGGACGACTCTCCGTTTACTATTCGTTATATAAATTTTACACGATATCTGGGCTTTCTTAAATGGTTTGTAGATACAGTCATCGCATTATTTCAAATTTCTTGCTCTTTACATCACTGAAGAATCTTTAATTTGTGATGGTTTACCTTCGTTATGCGTATGTGAGAGAGACCACGTTGCTACTTTTTTGGCAACTCATGCCATCCTGTTCTACTTAATGGATGGGAACAGTATAATATGATTTGTTAGATACGTCAGTGTCTGTTTTAGTGTCCGAAAGTTAAGCAAATAAAGAAGTGGGAGCATATATCTACCTGAACACCTGGTTATGCACAGGCCATTATTATTTATAACGCAGCAGCCTGAAGCAACTACTGCTCCGAAATCCGTATAAGTAAACGTAGTATTTAACCACGTCCGTTTAGAGGGCCATCTTCTGTCTTCCTATTATCTGTAGTCAGGTATTACTCATCCATCACAATACAACGTCTCACCAGCATTTGATGATACTGAACATATACCAGAACGGTAAAGTGAATACTCTCGCTACCACTTTCCTTCCAGGTGAAAGCGAAGATAAACTCATTCTGCAGAGTGGATCTCGATTCAGCTATGAATATCACAATGACAATTTTTCAGATTGTTACCGAACAATTCAAAGCACATCAAATTATCATGTGACGAATATTATGCACAATCTAAAGAATACTTGAGAACAAGTAATACTTCTAAAATTCCATTTACGTGATTAACCTTGATGGTGATTATACTTCATGGTAGCCAGTTGCTGAGTACAAGTACCTCGGTTTCTTTGCTAAATTCACATTTGTCGTGTTGAGTAAATATCTGAAATTAAAGTAATAAGCACAGTTTCTTCAACTTCAGACGGTCCATAAGTAAAAATTATCAGTCTACCGTAATAGCACAGTTTCTGATTAAATTCTAAGCAATTACAACACTTATTTCTTTTTTTCACAGTTTATTGTTTCCAGACAGAACTCCATCCAACATTCAGCTCCCACCTAGCCTATTACACGCTTTGTGCTGTACTAAATGCAGGTGAGCTACAAAAATGGCGAGAAAAATCGCGTACATAATATAAAATTATATACTAGCCTTAACACAAGTGATATACGAAAGCATTCTGAATTGTAAAACAGTTATTGTAAAGAGTCCCATTAAAAGTTTGTATTATAAATCAAAAACAATTCGATCTGATTACAGAAATTTTTCATTTTGCTACAGTATTGGTATTACAAAAATAAAAGTAGTAGAATGTGGCGAAACTACACAAGTAGTATAGCTATGGCGACTCCAGGCAAAATTTATGTGTATGTATATATGTTCTGCTCCCACACAAGTATATGCCCTGGTTGCCTAGATGCCAGAGAAGATCTTTTGTCAGTAGTAACCCAGTAACATGATTCACAGTTCTGTCAGCAAAAATTTTGTCTCATTCATAAATCAAAGTTCTCTCTCTGCCTCTGTCTGTCTGTCTGTCTCTCTCTCTCTCTCTCTCTCTCTCTCTCACTCACTCACTCACTCACTCACTCAAACACACACACACACACACACACGCACACACACACACACACACACACACACACACACACACACACACACACACACACACAAACACACAAGCACGCGCACACACACACGCGCGCACAAGAGTATACACAACAAAAAGCCACACAGTAGTGTGGGTGTATATTTTTATTTCAATGTTGATAAGACCTTACACATGAATCTCTTACATAGTAATCTAGGAACTGTATTTTAACAAACCATATCCATTTTACTACAGCTTTGTTTGCTTTCCTATGTAGGATTTTTGAATTACGTATGAGCAGGAGTATATGGTTTTTGGTAGTTCTGTGCTAAAGAAACGTCCTTCTCCAGGATATGATGTATAATCTTCGAGAAGCTGCCTCCTTCAGCTTGTCGCTGGACTGCTTGATCCTGTATACCTTAGTTCACCTTTTAGGGATGAGCCTATATTCAGGAATTCTCTTACATTTGCTAATTCTGACAAAATCCTTGGCGTTGTATTTGGGTTTTAGGCTTTCTATCATCTAGATCTTGTTATATATAACAGATAAAAGGTATTATCTTCCATTTCAGCAGGTATCATATTTATTGCTCTTCGTTTCCTGTCGTTGTAGTGACTTACTAGCTCTTGAACCATGTTAATTAATTTGAAACAAGAAAGTGCAGTAAACGTGTCACCTTAAAGCTTCCTATTGAAACTGAAACCTTCAAAGTGGAAAACGACGAGTTGCGATTCGTACTAAATTTTAAGCTTCCTATTGAAACTGAAACCTTCAAAGTGGAAAACGACGAGTTGCGACTAGTACTACATTTTTGCATTAACTTCTTGAAAAAGAAGGTTTTTAAAATGCCTTATCTTAGTCGGTTTGTAAACCATTTGTTGCCCTACTAAATACTCCGTATATTTTGTTCAATCAGTTATAATGCATTACATTAACGGTCCAGCTCCAACTATAGAGATCGCAGAAGGAAATTTCAAGTTAATTAAATAAAATTAATGTCTAATGTATTCTTTTTTTTATTATCGTGTAACAAAAGAGTTACAAAACAAATATGTTTTTCTATTCTCTCCAATATATCCGTTACAAATCGCTTTTTATTTTACATTTTCACACACACAGACACACACACACACACACACACACACACACACACGCACCCACTGTCACACTAAAGTCGGTCAGACATCATCATTTTTCAGACAGTAGTGGCAAAAGTTAAGATACTCACTTATCAGGAAGTATATAACCTTTCTCATATTTTGCTGCCAAACTTGGCTTGCGCTGTCTGACTCTACAAACGAAATAACTCTGAGATTGGGTAACACATACATCAGAATTCAACACATATTCTGCATAAATATTTGGGCTAGCAGCCGGTACATTGCAACTGTCAGTCATTGTTAGAGAAGGTCATCGAAGACTGACGGAGACATCCAATGATCCATAATTTATAAATGTGCTGTGAGTATTCCCCTATTGTGTCAAGATAGTGCGCTCACTATGACCATCGCGCACTCTGCCGTCTGCCATTGGAGCAAATCGAGGAGACGGTCGGTTTCCACCCATTAACCAATTGGTAGCCGCTTTCAGAGTACATCAGACTTTCCGCCAGGTGTTTCACCAAATATTATTTAATGATAGATACCTAATTATGTGTTGCTGTGGCCAAAATTATTGTTTTATCGTATTCCACTGAATTGCTGGTGATGATCCAATGGCTGGGAATAGCAGACTTGCTTCGCTGCAAAAAGCGACTGCAGCGTTCTTCCACGCTGCGTGTGGTCTCACATATGGAAGCGATACCACACTGTCAAAATACGTTGTTAATTAGAGTCTTCCACGACAAAAAACTGTCGTTCACTGATCCTAGAAAGTCTTAAAGTAAAGATGCTGGGCGAAAAGCAGAGGATTCTTGCTGCCTTACTCGAAATATTACTAACAAAGTAAAGAAAAGCAAGAGATTGCGCCACTGTGGTCTCCTCTTTATCCATTTTCTAGTTCTCTTTTTCGGAAATGGACGAATTATCGTAATACATCGCTAACTATGAGAGTGCTTAAAGCACTTTTGTCGCATAAGTCTCAGACCCAGAGAGGTTGTCTGCAGAGCTCAGTCAAATAAGGACAGTGTTCAGGGGCTACAGATAATCTACCATGCTGACTGGTATGGAAGTATCGTGGATCAAGTCAAGCTAATCGTGGAAGAAGGCTGTCCTGAACATCAGCATTGCGCTTTCCTTTTGCAGGCAAACAAGTCTCTTATAGCCAAACACTGTATCTGTACCATATATTCAATGGAGTATAATAAAACAATAATTTTGGATACAGTAACGTCATTTCAGAAATCGATCAATAAATAATACCTGCTAATGTTCCTGGCAGAAAATACGATGAATCGTGCCAGCGGCTAAAATATGGATATTTCGTGGAATCCAATTATCTCCACGACCTGCTCTAAATAAAAAAGACCTAGCATGCTGTGGTCAACGGCAATCCTAAGGAAACATGAGTTCTGTAATGGCACTAGTGGGGCGCTGTCAGCCGCATAGTGTGGTCAGTGTGTCAGCATGATCTTGAAGAATAAATGGAATACTGCAGCGCCGTACTAAATTGCGGTGTTGTGAATGTTTTCGTCGGTCTTCTACGGCTGACCTGAAGACGTTTGACAAGTGCCCAGTCCAAGTAGCGTCGTATGTTCGTAACTACGACTGGCTGCAAACGTGAAAAAACATTGCATTCGCCGTGAAAATAATGCTACAGCACACATAATCGGTAATCACAATGGGTAACCATTCCACAAAAGACTGTTTCACAACATTAGCTATCCGCATTCAAGTTCCTGATTTAGTCACGACAGTAAATGTTTTAGCCCTTTGAATGATGAATTCAGTAGCGCATTCCTCATTTAATTCATATTTCAGTCAACTAACCTACTTTTTATACATTTGGAATGTTGTATCTGATGTTTCCCCAGAACCTTCAACTACCAAATTATTTATGTACAACACTCCTCTTATCCTCACAAATAATTCGAGTTTTAATACATAAGTTAAGATACCATTATCACCGTGGCGCTGTTTTACTTGCCTTCCTGGAAACTGTTTTGTATATTTTCGTAAGGAAAGTCTCTAAAATATCTAAATAGCCGTTCCTGCTGCCACTGGCTTATTAAGCAATATGTGGACTCTGTACATTCAATACCAACGTAATCGCCCTTAAAAATAACCCTCTTTTCGAAGCTAAGTTTTACAAACAATCCACCTACTTCGTACCAACCTACGTAGAATATCAATAGTGCTATTTCACTCATTTTTCGCACTTCCAGCATACTTTTACCAAATTGCTGTTATTCATAAGTTTGAATAATTCTTCTCAAACCCATATCCTGAAATTATATGTTTCGTAGCATTAATCTGAATCTATCGAGCTTGTCTAAATGACGAAAGTCTGTCAATGTTTTGTAATACCTGTTTATAAATGATAAATTGTTTTAGGTTTCTGTAATAAACAAAATAGATTTCTTACCATGCAAAGTTGAAATTAATTTCTTTATGTTTTTGCTATCAGGTAACGCTAATCTTCTTTTAGGATGTGATGGGATGTTTTGGGGGAGGAGACCAAATAGCGAGTTCATTTGTCTCATCGTTAGGGAAGGGTGGGAAGGAAGTCAGCCGAGCGCTTTCAAAGGAACCTTGCCGGCATTTGCCTGAAACCATTTAGATAAATCACGGAGAACCTAAATCGGGATGGCCGGATGCGAGATTGACCGTCGCCCAGCGAATGCTTCTTTTAGGACACAAGGACAAATTAGAATGAATGATATTCAAGATCAACCTTCTAAATTTATCCTATTTCATAATCATTTGATGCTTTTTTCACATCGAGTGTTCCAACCCTCTCTAGAGAAAGCCATACTAAACCGGACACTGGAAGATAATGCATCATTATCCTGCCGCAAGGGCTATCATGAGGATATATAGTGTAAGATTTGTTAGTCTCACCATCATAACTGGCAATGGATTTGTCTTTTTGCAACAGAATACCTATATCAGTACTGAACTGTATCGTCTTAAGACCTCTTTCAATAAAAGGAATTTGCTCAATATCAGTAACAAACCATTGTCCTTTTCTAGTAAAATTCAGTAGAGTATGTTATGATAAGGTGAGTGAAATAACGAAACGAGAAGGATCGAATTCATATCTTTTAAGATATGAACTACAGAAGTTTTTTAATGCACCAGCATGGAGAAATACACAAACTTTCCAATACAAGTAGGATTAATCTCCTAGTGTTTTACACCTTAGTAAATACCATACACTGCTGTGTCTTTGGTACTTGGTTTTGTGTTACCATCAGTTTTAATAAACTTTTAAATCTATCTATCAGCGGTTTAGCCAGTAAAAAAGGCTCATCCCTCACATACAGAAAAAAAGTCTTTGTGACGGAGGAAGCTACACTTACGATCAGCAGTGAAATATTTTCTCAATAACTGTTACTTGTGGCTAGTCACTTTCCGCTATTATACATCCAGTATTCCTTGCTCAGCATGCGTGTACGTTAAACATTAAAAATGTATTGCTGCTGAAACTCTCGGAATGGTGGGACGTTTTACCCGACTTGCAGGCTGCATAAAAAATTATTCTTGCTGCAAGGATGGCCTGTGGTAATGTGGAGGTGAATGTACCTTAGCTCTGGGTCCACAGCTGCCTCTCATGTCAGTAGCTTTGTTGTGATGAGTGATGACGAGTAAGTACTGTACTGTACGTGCAATAAAATCCGTTGCCTACGTTTTGTCTGTTCAGGTAAACGTAGTTCATGATGTGCGTCTCACCATACGTCGTCCCCCCCTTCCCCCCGCCCCCTTCCCAGCCAGGTTGTCCCAGCGCACTGTGGGCAGCATGCGCAGTGTGGCTTCAGAAGAGTGCTTACATAGGGGCATCGGCGGGAGAGCGCATCTATGCACCGCGCTACTGAACCAGCTGTACATTACACAAGGTCAACATTAAGCAACAAATATCGTGGAAATATGGATTAAAAACACTGATGGTTTTATAAGCGGTGTATTGCTTGCTTTGAACCCCATCACGTAGCATATATCAACCAAGAAGACCATTTTTACAAATATAATGAAGACTGAAAGTGATACAGTAAATAGCTTTATAAAGGAGAAATTATTTTCCCAAGTCCGCGTAATATTCATTACATCAATAACCCATTTGTACTACACATCTACACGAAATTTCACAGTAATTGTTTCAGCAGGTTAATCGTGAAAGCGCAACAGAGCTACCTTCGAATTTATAATATTAGCAAGGATAATCTTTAACTTATCTTCTCTTTCCGTGACACGATTTTCGTGAGTTGTAGTCGATACGGTGTCCCAAGCTATGCTCAAGTTACCTGTGAAAACCCATTGAAAATTTTTTATTTGTTCTGAAGTTTAATGTGTTCAAATAAACAGACAAGACACGTATAACATAGCTTTAAATCACAATATATATTTTTTAGCGACGCGACTTTGATGACGTCAAGCCTATACGGTGCCCAAAGCTGTGCTGAAGTTACCAGCCTAAACCCCATGACGCTTCGTCAAATGTCTTGGGAGGAGCATAAGCAAAAAGCAAACAGAAAGACACGACAGTCTTACAGAATTTATTGTTAGTAAACAGAAGATTGTCGCCATCCAACTTAAGGTGTGATGCACGTTTCTAGAGGGAACATGTCAAGTAGGTAAACGAACATATTAATCTGAAATTTAGGCTGCATTTCCTCCCTTGGTTTATTGTTGAAATACTCTTTGTAAATGATGTATATATCTCCGCACTTGATGGCAGCAGGGAAATATTCCCTGCATTCAGTTTCACTTCACCATGATCTGTTATTTATTTTCACATGTTAGTGACTAAAGAATGATAGTCGTATATCACGTTTTGCGCTGTTATGACAGAGACTTAAATGCGTAGCTTGTAGTTCATGTTGCGGCTGTGATATGCTGCACAACGATAAGCGCTAGTAAAATGACAGATATTTCTATCTTTTACATCACCTTCCCTAAAATCTTCTCAGCAAATATGATACAATGAAACACTAATTCTTCTTCAGGACCTAGGCCCTATTTTTCAGTTGGAAATTTAAAACCATTCATAGTTTGTGCAATTGCATACAGCTGTTCAGTGACCCATTTAATGCAATATTTACCCTGGACAATGTAAACGTAGCTGCTGTTTACATAATAGCCTATAATTAATTATGTACGTAAATATGGGTTGTGAACTAGGGTTCTATGACCGTAAGTATTAACCGACTCTAGTACGCATTACTTATCAGCATAAATTGATGAAGTTAGTATACTCATTCCTGCCTGTAGGCGTAATGCTTTTGACTGGCTTAAATTGTGGGCACGTAATTGAGTGTGCATCTATCTTTTCTTTGGAATAGGGAAGAACGAGCTCAACGAATGTCGTTGAGCTGTCCCATACTAAGTGCAAGCCTTTAAAGTACTTTCGTGTTATAAAAATTGTGCGTACCACTAACAGAAAATCACAAAGTTTATAGATATACATGTTCGTCATGCAGCTACTTCATGATGTACAATGGTAAAACTCAAAATTCTTTCCTCTTCGTGTTTCATCTCTGATCATTTTTCCCATCTTCTACGATTATCTCCTCATAACCACAGTAGTGGATATCATACGAATGTTAACAGAGGCGTTTCTGTTCTGCGTTTTGAATATGTTCACATGATTCAGTTAGGAACTAAGTAGTATGTTAGCATAGTTTAATTTTCTTGCATTTGGCAAATATTTAAGTAGTTTTCATGCTGATTTACAGGATAGGAACAGACTAGAAGGGAAGACATGTGCAACAAAGCCTGACACTTTATTGTGAAAACTAATATGTCTCACAAAACAAATAGTGTGTCACAATAATCTTATCCTAGGTAGTGCATATAATTCTTTTTTAAAAATATTATAGTGCCATGCTACTTTATGAATTGGTATGTACATAGTTAGCGCTGAACGTTTAACGTTTAATATACAGAATTCTAGGCTAAAACAATAAAATTCATCATTGTATTTGTGAAACAGTATCAAAGTCGGCGATGTCCATGCTCTTATGCTTAATGTGATTGGCCTTGAGCACTTGTGCAGAATTCAGAAAATTAGGTTAATTTTCGTTAAGAGCAGAAAACCATGCTGGCAGGTATATTTTGCAATCCTTCTGCAGACAAGAACCGTTGGTAAGAATTTCGTTCTTGGTTGTTGCACGATTATAATCAGGTACTTCCATCTTTTTATGGGAACAACAGCAACTGTGTATGTTTCGTGCACCATTCCTCGTCCAGCTGCTTCCGGCTCTGCAACACTGAACGAGAAGTGCCCTGCTCTCCTGAGTTACAACAAGTAATCGGTAGGTGAAAGATGTAGTAGCACTTGTAAGTAATATATGTCAGGCGTATATTTTCGTGAGTTACCTATGAGTGTGTGCATATCGAAAGAGAACCCTAAATGTTGATTATGATGGTAAAGCAGCTGCAGAAACATCATCAATAACTTACTGCTACTACTGATTAGCCTGCATTACATCCATTCCTGCTGATCATCAAGTTTAATCTTGTCGCAAAAAGAAAAGATATTAGTCGTGCTTCATCTACGGGTTGACATGCGTTATTGTCTACACATGTGCTTCATATTTCACTGAGTTGACTCAAAAGCAAGAGCGGACAAAGGTTATTGGGAAGATAAAATGCTTAGCAAGACGTAACTGACTTTCTGAAATCTGAAAACGTGCATTCATGGAATCCCCATGAATTTCATATTTCACTGAATGTTGCAGCTTTACTGATGGACATGACGAGCTCAGAAACCAAAAAACTACAGAATATCATACAATACCGATGATGTGATGAATAATTAAGACCTCATACCAAATTAAATGTAGTGGCATGATGTCACATATCATACCAATAGATGTCAGCTGATATGAAGTAGCTGGATACAAGTAGTAAGGGGTCACAGCTACTTCGTGACATATGTGTTTCCACAATCTAATAGGGTGCCGATAGTTATGGCTCCAACTGACAGATGTCGCTGTCCTACAGGCAATGGAATCCAATGGAATAAAAGCAATACATTTTTCATGAAAAATTTCATCTTTTCCTAATATTCTATTTTCTATTAATTATTGCCTCACTGCTTAAAGGTTAGCGTGACAACTGTAACTGGAGTGTGTGAGTAGGTCATACGATCAAGGAAAATGTTTCATGTATAATTATAAATGGCATGGTACTGGGGAAACGAGAAGAATAGTTAGGTAGATTAATAATTTGAACAGAGTTTAATTTGCAACTGCTCGGAAAAGATAGAAAGTTGTGATTGTTCAGATGTAAAAAACATGAAGCAGCACAATTTAATACTGATAACTGATTGGCTATAAAATAACTCAGCTAATAAGAGGAGAGGGGATTCGTGGAGGTAACACACCTGTTCGATTGGGCGCATTTACATGAGCTCCTAAGAGATGTTTTATTTTCGTGAATAGGAAGTTATAAAGTCAGTGGGAGAGTGTTTACAGACGAATTGCAAAGCTGTAAGTGTGAGATCTGGACTTTAAGCGTCAATTGTAACTTTATGAGCAATTAAAATCCCCGTGGCTTGCTATACGAGTCGTAATAGAGAACAGTGCGTTTAATGCGACCGTTTTGTGTAGCAAAGAGCGAGTATCCTATCTCATACAAAACCTATCTTTAAATTTTCCAGTAACAGATTCGGTGCATACCATATGCTGGCTATTGAGAGAGACTATGATCGCATGTCAATCTGGAAACTGTAACTTCGGACTAAATACAGACTTGTGTCCTAGAAGATGCTGTATACAGTTATTTCCGTTCAAGAAGTGTCTCTGATTTAATAGCTAGTTAAAGCTGGAGCTAGGAAATATTTGATGCGCCCTATATATACGGTTGTACTAAAGCTTTGCCACTCGAAGAACTTCTTTTCTAACAGAGAAGGCGATAGGTGTAGAAGAAGATAACACCGAAGAATGACTGGACATATTCTCCAGGCAAAAAGCCAAAATCACGCCGCCACTGTGCTCATAGCTTTAAGCACCTCAGTTCAAAATTGATCACCAATAAAATGCTACTAACTCTCGGCCTGTTGATCTTAGGAATATTTATAAACTCCAAACACAAATCTGTAATGTGTTACCATAAAATCTTGTTTCAATATCAACTAACAACTAGGCTGAAGGCTGCTGACTTGTCATTGGGTGGTGGCCTCAGCATGTCTTGTTTTGTTCTCCGCCCCTCCCCACTTTCCCTCCCCCTGTATCACCTAAGCTCTGCTTTGTGGAAAGTTATCTGCGATGCCTGTGTCCTAGCTTGGAGCACTCCAGCTGTCGGTTAGTTAACAGAGCCTTTAGAGACAGGTGTTTCATCTGTAACTTAACAGGACCTTCACACACCTCTCACCCAAGATTTATGTAAAGGAGATGGAGCCCCTTCACACCCACACTGGCATGATGACGAACGCAAAAGGTCTACTGCCATCTCTTCATAATGGTTACTCTTCACTAAAGTGTGGTCTCGCAGGATGTTGGTGCTTCTATGTTTGTAAACGTATGGTTAAGGTTAACCATTAATACATTCTCATTTGGAGATAGTTTGGGTCGATAATTGAACGAAGTGACAAGGCAAGTGCCAAGGGAAAAAAGCCTCCCCGGTAGTTTGATCGGACAGTAAGAGCAGTAGTGGATATTTTGCTGACTGACAGGTCATGCTAGGGGAGGTTATATTAATAACGAGTACTGTGCAAGCAGATACCATGTCAGTGTCATAGGTCGTTATAGTAAGAGGAATCCGGTGCGGCAGCGCATTGCGCTGCCTTCAACCCCCTGCTGCGTCGTGTCGTTAGTGACTTAGCACAGCATTATAGTGAACTCGAGAAATTAGTTTGTGACATCTGATACGATGAAAGTTACCAATGAGTTCGCGGCATGTTGGGCGCCAAAATTGTTGTGAAATGACAATTCTTCTATCTGCTTGTGGACATGAAATGACGAGCAGATGACTAATGAGATTGCCCCACGTTGGGAACCTACAATTAACTGACATCAATAGTTAAATGAAGTCAAACACAACAAGTACAAAATTAAGGTGTTTATTTATGAACATAAAAAGTTGCACCTATGATCAAAATATGAAAAGAAATATCTTTATTTTTGGGCTGTTTACACAAACCAGAACAAAATTAATAAATTCAGGGCCGATTTGAGTGAAGCTTTACATGACTTAAGCGGAAGGAGGAGGGGACGAATCGTCTCATCTTTATTCGTTATCGTTCGTCGTGTAATGCTGACGGCGGCAGGCGCTGCGTCCGTTCGGCGAGTCGCCTCAGAGCTGTGTGGCGCAAATCGGCTGCTCTCGTCAGCAATCCCGGCTTTGCGGCGGGGTCGAGGTACGATCTCCGCATTGTCTGACTGTTGTCAGTTGCGTGGCCGAAACTGTGCGATAACGGTGTCAGAAGGCGGACCTTGGCGATGAGTGGAAAAGCGCCGGTGTCCTCTCGCTTCGCTGGTATCGCCACGACTCCCTTCTTCTCCCATCTCCCATGTGTTTGTTGGACGAAATTTTCAATGCTGCCCAATGACAGATCGCCATTTCATCGCTGCGCCTCTCCCAACGGAGTGGAATTTTCCTATTTGGTGTAGGCTGGCGTGTGCCTCGTGAATTGGCATCTTTCTCAGGATATCAAACTCTTAACATGTTTTTCTGCAGCCCGAGGCTGTTGGGAGAGCAGCTACACAACACTTCTTTATAACTGCTCTCTTTACGTGAGCTATGGGCATACCCATTTTCGGGCTCCGTCTCAAAATTTGCAAGTGCCCGTGGTTTGTGAGGCCAGAAGAACTAAGATGCTTTCTCGCGTACATTCTTGGCATTTCGTCCTAATTGCTGCAAGTGTCCATCAGCTTTTGGCACACTTCTCATTGTCTGATGGGCTCTTCGAAACATGTCTCACCTTGAGGGAGGTGAGGGCGTCCAGTTTGCTTCCCGCTGTGTCCTTGCAAAATGAGTGCAGTGCCCTCTCCACAGGGGCTTACCCCAGGGTGTCCAACTTCCTCCTCCTGCTCAGATACTATCGGCGAGTTGGCGAAAGTGGCTGCAGTCGGACGTATTACACATATACTTGTAATGATCATTAAGCTTCTGGTATGGAAGGTTGAAAGTCATAGCAAAGTGACCTACCTATGTTCACTTGACCCATCGCACACACACTTCAAAACAAAAGAAAGGTCTTCAGTTCGTAATACACTAACACTCCATTCACTGATGTGGGATAGTGTAGGGATGTTTCCAGCTGTGCCGTAGCGTGTCGATCCGAGTCGACCATTTACGCATATGATTGTCCTTAGTAAAGAGGTACAAGATACGTACAGATAAACGAATTTCCTGTTCATGAAGAAGACCATTACATTGAACGTGATAATAACATCGCATATTTACATTACACAAGACATGCACATATAAATGAAGACCATAACAAGTAAACATTACATGAGGAACACAAATAACATTTAACACAATGAATCTGATGCTAACATCACATATGTACATTACGCAATACATGCACAAATATATGAAGATGAAAACAAGTATACTATATATGACTAAACCAATAACATCGAACACAATCAATATGATGATTACGTCACATATGTACACAAGGTGTATCCAAAATAAAACATGTATTCAAGATTAGTGTAACTCAAATGTAAACCACTCTCAATAATATTGTTCATCAGTCACAGCTGAGAATACTATACATCTAGATGACACATAGACTTAAGACGTGTAAAACAAAAGTGCACTTTACAGAGCATTAATGTTCATAACAGACTTACGTGTCAGTAATACCAACATGGAAATTACACAAGACGGAATTAAGGTAAGTGACATAAGAGTTGACCTTAAGTGACATTGTTAATCGAAGAACTCTATTAAAGCGATACAGAATAGATGTCAACTCATACATCTGGTGACAGAAAACAGGAAATTTTCCGATGACACACTTCGTTGAAATAATAAGGACATAATAGTTAGAATGGTGTAACATAGGAAGTTATTCAGAAATAATATTCGATGCAGTAAGGGATGTTAAAACTTAATGTCATTTTATGTAAAATCTTATAAAACTGAACCGTGGGAAAATTGTGTTGCAATCATCATGCTGATGACGTATGTCGATGTGTGCTCGGTTTTGTAAGAGAGCAGCCAGAATAAAAGTCAGAAGTGGAATAAGTTTGTATGTTTATTTAAATAATATTTTGCATTGTGTTCTACTTTGTTAAACAATATATTAGAAATTGAAATTGTAATGACGTAAATGACTATCTGATTAGTAGTTGGCTAAGGCAAGTTTTGCCGCAAGAATGATCTGGAAGAATAATTCTGATTAGTTATTCAGATTAATAGCCAATCAGAATGAAGCGGTTCACGCGTGCAGATAGATAGGCAGAAAGGAGAGGAGCATCGAGAGAGTCGCACGCTAAACTGCTTCCGAGTAACACCATGTTAGATGTATCAGCGAAAATAATATTTAAAACGAAGAACTGGTGAGTCATTACGTTTAAAACGTGTCGTGTCTAAGGCGGCTTAAGTTACGAACATTTTGATGAAACTGTGATATTTTTGAATTAATTAGCTGAGGTTTTAAGAGCGGGTGAAATTTTCCGTCATGTCGACAATTCCACGTGGCATATTATGTGTTCTTGATGGAATAATTGGGCGAGCACTTCTAACATAGAAGCCCACTGAAATAACTGAAAGTTCAACTCGCTAATAGTGGTGGCTCAGTGACTGTTAGATCGCAAAATTAATCGGGTTGGCCTTGCAGGAATTCTGGTTGCTTTTATGTGTGAAATATGTTGGACAAACATTGAACTTGGAATGATAGAGCATTTTCATTATTAAATGCGGACTTGATAGTCATTTCATGAGCTTCCTTATGAATAATAAGACGTTAATAGAATTTTCAAATATTTACTGCAATTAAACGGCAATCTCCTACCGTCCGAATTTTGTGAAAATGAACTTACATTAACTGATTTGCAACTTGAGTTACGCGGCCTCTGTGTGGTAGGTATTAGGTAGCGGTTTCATGAATGCTGCTTTACGCTGCCTAGCGTGTATCCACTACTGCAGACGGAGGGACGTCGGAAGGAAGAAATATAGAGGTAGGTGAACTGTTCGATGAAAGTGACACAGAGAGAGAGAGAGAGAGAGAGAGAGAGAGAGAGAGAGAGAGAGAGTAGTCCGCAGCTCGTAGTCGTGCGGTAGCGTTCTCGCTTCCCACGCCCGGGTTCCCTGGTTCGATTCTCGGTGGGGTCAATGATTTTCTCTGCCTCGTGATGACTGGGTGTTGTGTGGTGTCCTTGGGTTAATTAGGTTTAAGTAGTTCTAAGTTCTAGGGGACTGATGACCATAGATGTTAAGTCCCATAGTGCTGAGAGCCATTTGAACCATTTTGAGAGAGAGTAAGCAGACGAAAGAATGACAGACCGACCCAGCCCCGCCGCAATGGGACGGGTAGCACCTTCACGTTTTCGTCAACTGTGCACATGTTTTGTTACCTTATAAGACGTACGAAAATAAGATTTGTAATTTTCCTTCTTCCACAGAACCCACAATCAGTATGTATAAAGTTCCCATCACTGATCTTTGGCAGACCTTCTTCCCATTAACTAGGTTGCATAGTGTCAGCTAAGCCAGATGCGTGGACTGACTCTAATGTCATGTACTTAACTTTCTATTCCCTTAACTATGGCAGGCAATTTTTTTAAAACTAAATTCAGTAGTTTCAGCTGTGGGAGCCGTGCCGACGCCTAGATTTTCAATAACCTTAAAATAAATCTTCTGTGTACCTTACTTTGTACACTCGCAATATTTTACGCATCCCTTAAATTCTAACACACAAAATAGTCCTAACATGCTTGAGTGAACGTTTCATGCATTACTCTGAGAAGGTGAAATGTCTTCTCCGCCAACTGCAATGTATCTTTGTTAGCTCTCTCTATGCTGTATGCATGTGTAGTTTTCAGCTTTAACGCTAAAGTCATTACACTGAACACCTCGCATGGTAATATGGTAAAACATGAATCCATGGCACTGCACTACAACTAAATATATACAACAAACAAGCAAAAATTGAAAGACGTGGAAATGGCAATGAGCTTGCGTGAGATGCATGGTAATCTTGCGCGATGGGAAGTATCTTTCTGTCAACTGCGAGCGGCTCGTCTCCACCTTGCGCTGCGCGTCGCAGTGGCGCACGGAACCCACACATACACACATGAAAATGCTCATCGCCTTCCCACATTCACACCAAGTGTCTCGCACTCCAGACGCGGTGAAAAGTGACTATCTAAACACAGAAACTACATATTAATTATTACAACAGAAAATTTGTTTACAAAATACAGCTTGCTGTTAACAGTCATCTACAACATTCTTCACCAAAGCCGCCATATGCCACTTTATTGTGCCAGATTGGTTCTCAGGCTGCGGGTATTAAACATATCAACCCCACCTCGCCACCATAAACAGCATAACAAATCGTTGCTGTTTTCAGTTTCCCCCGTTTCCGAAGGAGACGTCCATTTTTCTCACTACTTGGAAGCATGGAAACACCTTCGATCCTTCGAAAACCGTCTGAATTTTGCACATATTGCATCCGTGGAGGGCACAAAATTTTCTTCTACGACTGACGAGTGGGCGTAAGTCCTTCTGTGGCTCACTTCGCTGTGTTTCTCTGTCACTCTGCAATCGCTTGCGCATTTTACACTCCCCTAACCTTCTCTGTAACTGTGGAGGCTTCATCGATTTTCATTGTCTCGGCGCTCTTGTCATGATCTCTTTCTGCTTATGATTATGCTCCGTTAGGGGCGTGTTATTTATATTCGCAGAGCGGCATGGGGTGTCAAGGAAGCGTTTTCATTAACGACTTCTGGGCCTCTAAATCCTAACAGTATATGTGCCACGATCTCTAACCCACGAGCAGTCGCATTATGTCAGTCAGATTGTATTTCGTCGGCTGTGTGCTTGGAATTCTCATCACGACTTGCGGACGGCAAATTGACTTCATCTGGAACCCCTGTTCCCTTTAATACACTACTGGCCATTAAAATTGCTATACCACGAAGATGGCGTGCTACAGATGCGAAATATAACTGACAGAAGGAAGACGATGTGATATGCAAATGATTAGTTTTTCAGAGCATTCACACAAGGTTGGCGCCGGTGGCGACACCTACAACGTGCTGACATGAGGAAAGTTTCAAACCGATTTCTCATACACAAACAGCAGTTGACTGGCGTTGAATGGTGAAATGTTGTTGTGATGCCTCGTGTAAGGAAGAGAAATGCGTACCCTCACGTTTCCGACTTTGATAAAGCTCGGATTGTAGCCTATCGCGATTGCGGTTAATCGTATGGCGACATTGCTGCTCGCGTTGGTGGAGATCAAATGACTGTTAACAGAATATGGAATCGGTGGGTTCAGGAGGGTAATACGGAACGTCGTGCTGGATCCCAACGGCCTCGTATCACTAGCAGTCGAGATGACAGGCAATTATCCGCATGGCTGTAACGCATCGTGCAGCCACGTCTCGATCCCTGAGTCCGTTTGCAAGACAACAACGATATGTACGAACAGTTCGACGACGTTTGCAGCAGCATGGACTATCAGCTCGGAGACCTTGACGCTGCATCACAGACAGGAGCACCTGCGATGGTGTACTCAACGACGAACGAGGGTGCACGAATGACAAAACGTCATTTTTTCGGATGAATCCAGGTTCTGTTTACTGCATCATGATGGTCGCATCCGTGTTTGGCAACAGTGCTGTGAACACACATTGGAAGCGTGTATTCGTCATCGCCATACTGGCGTATCACCCGGATTGATGGTATGGGGTGCCATTGGTTACACGTCTCGGTCACCTCTTGTTCGCACTGACGCCACTTTGAACAGTGGACGTTACGTTTCAGATGCGTTACGACCCGTGGCTCTACCCTTTATTCGATCCCTATGAAACCCTACATTTCAGCAGGATAATGCACCAACGCATGTCGCAGGTCCTGTACTGTCCTTTGTGGATACAGAAAATGTTCGACTGCTGCCCTGGCCGCACATTCTCCAGATCTCTCACCAATTGAAAACGTCTGGTCAGTGGTGGCCGAGCAACTGGCTCGTCGCAATACGCCAGTCACTACTCTTGATGAACTGTGGTATTGTGATAAAGCTGCATGGGCAGCTGTACCTGTACACGCCATCTAAGCTCTACTTGACTCAATGACGAGGCGTATCAAGGCCGTTATTACGGCCAGAGGTGGTTTTTTTGGGTACTGATTTCTCAGGATCTATGCACCCAAATCGCGTGAAAACGTAATAACATGTCAGTTCTAGTATTATACATTTGTCCAATAAATACCCGTTTATCATCTTCATTTCTTCTTGGTGTAGCAATTTTAATGGCCAGTAGTGTCAATCACTTTTTGCTCCCATAGCCCATATATAATGAAGATTTCACCGTTCTCCCTACATTTTCCTGAATTAACTGTGCCCTTCATGACCTCCGCAACCAATGCGATCGGGTCTTTGAACAAAGTGACTACGCTTTTAATGGTCTAATAATTAACACGCTACTCGAGAGTATGCCATTCTTAATTATAAAATTGGGTGACAACCCACAGATGAAACTGCATTCACCTGGGAGGTACTTTTCCGTCGCTTAACGACACGAAGACCTGTTTCTCTACCTTCTTTCTTTTCGCCCCAAAAGTGGGAGTTAGTGAGATTCCTTTTACGAGAATATCACCTAATTTACTAATAATTTCTACCAGCTTTGCCTAAAAAGACGTTGAAAGTGCTGTCACTTCCGACCCAAAGTCCAGACATGTTGTCGTCTTAATCCCTTCCACGATTATTTCAATAACGGGACATCAATTGTCCGCCTTTTCCGGAAACTCTGTGTCATCACAGTACTGTTCAATGTCGTCTTGCGCTTGTGATTGCCAGTACCGCACATTGCGTATGTGATGACCCTTCGCTACTGTGGCGTCCACTGCAATACCTCATTTTCTCTGATCGTTGAATTATGTGATCTCACGCCCCTCTGCCTGAGGTGTGGTCCAAACTTGTGAACCTCCTTTAATCTCACGGTCGCTCCCATTATGCGACGCTTGCACGCATTTCACGTGGCGTCTGTGATTTGGCACTTGGTTCCTGCCTTGTGGACCACGACGTGTATCTCGCTCTCGCCTATTCCCTTCTTCTCTCCTTCGTCCATTATTGCGCCAATTCTGTCATTGCGGTGCACAAACTCTTGGGCGCCTCATCTTCTGTCCTAATTGGGTATCCATTTGCTGTCCTTTGCTTCCCCCACTCTTCGATTTCGTCCAAGGACCTTAAAATACTGTTCTCCTAACACAGCTCCGACGAGTGCATGTTGTATATGAGCAGGAAAATGTGAGCGCATCGCGTTGCACCATTCTTCATCTGACATTTTGTCATCCAAGTATCCCGCCAAACGACAAAGTGAGCAGCCTATGTTGCCAAGGCTTGGGGTGACTGTGGTTCATAGTGTCCCCGATGTATACTCATCTTTGCGCTAGACTTTACGGGCAGGTTCCAGCACGTTGTCATAAACTTAGTGCAGAAATCATCGTAACTACTGTTTTCGCAAACTGTAACGTAAAAATAGGCAGCCTCCTACTGATAGAGCGTCTGGCGTGTAACAAGTAAAGCGTTACATCGCCCCACTTCTTTCGCACGCAGATACGCGTCTATGTTCTTTACGTGTGCTGAAATCTGGTTTCTCAGGACAGAGCGGATCAGGTTGTGGAAAGGGGCCAAGGTCAATTACTGTTGGCTATACAAGAACACAAACAACTTTATTGCTCAAATCAATGCACATATTTCTTTTTAAACAACAAAGATCAATTCACAGCCGAGGGCCCAATTAACTTCTCCAAAATACGTTTAACTGGTTCCTTCTAAAACACCAGGATGTAGAGTAACGACTGAAGGCCTTACTTAATCAAAATTACAATACCCTCTCGGCTATAGGCCGAAATACTGTGTCAGATCAGCTAAGGAAATTCATTAAAAGCCAAGCATTTACAAATTCCGGCTAAAGGCCATATTAAGGAAAAGTCAATTCTTCGGCTGAAAGCGCAATAAGAAAATTTTCTTTACATAATAAGGAAGAAGCTTTAAAGGTAAGCTTTTACACAGTACAACGGAAAAATATCTTAAGAAATCATGAAGTATCTTGTCGGCTGAAGGCCCAAACAATTACTCAAGAATAAATACAACCTTAAGATAAACATTTACAAAACACGGCTGAAGGCCGTTTCAGGAATTCAAGATAATTAAAGAGAAATCTTACAGACAAGGATTTACATATTAAAGCCATCGTTTCTGAAAGAAATACGGATGAAGGCCTAAATACAAAGCAACAAGACTTTTAGATGAAACACGGCTGAAGGCCTAATCCCAGAGTTGTTATGAAGTTCGGCTGAAGGCCGTATACTAAACATAAAACAGACAATATTAATACATGGCTGAAGACCTGGCACAGTACCTCCAACCAAATAAAATGACAATCGCAAACAACAAACAGTGGTGCTCAGAAGTGTTCCAAGGGTCGGATTAGGGAGGAAACTCTAACCAATGTTTAGGCGAGACAGACAGCCAAGCAGAACAATAACCAATCGGATTGCAGCACGACCTACGGACGGCAGACGAACCAACAAACTGCCTAATCAACTCCCTTCCACCCGAACAACAGCACGACAATCAAAGGTATCAGCGAAGATGAGGATCACAGCTGGATTATGTCTTAATAACTGGCGTATAAACACAGTCAAGGCACAGTAAACACTCAAAGAGAAAGGAGAACAACACGAAGCTGTGCCGGACAGCATCAACACGGCGAAGAAAACACACTGCTGCAAAACCACGCTAACTACCAGGGCAGGTAACTGGAACGCTTACGGCCATAAGGCAGAAGATACCGCAGGTGCTCTTCACTAATAAATTGTAATCATTTCAAAGGTTAAATACCATACAGGGGGACGGCTGCAAAATTTTGCCGACTCCAAAACACCATCACTTTGCTGCTTGCAGGGACAGCCCAGGATGCAACAACCAGTAATCAACGAAGAGATGTCACAGCGGTTGCGCTTTCGTGACAGGCTCACTGGTTACTCAGCTCAAATATGCAGGTGCAGTGGAGTACGTACTTAGCAGTTCTCACAGCTAGTGCCACGTAACTCCGATCTGCGCGTGCTCGCCGCCAGCGGCCCTGGCTTGATAACACGCCGCAGGGACTTCCTCGCTGCTCCGCTGCAACTGACCAACTTCCTACTCCCGTACGCAGACAGCATTTGTCTGCTCAGTGGAAATCACAGAAGCTACACACAGTTCCACGTGAAAACACTTTCACAAGAACTCGAACAATGGTAAAAGCAGTCACTGTGGAACAACACTGACGAATCAATTAGACACACAGGGTGTTTCAAAAAGTGCTCGGCGACTAAATACACGTCTTCCGCTGAGACGACCGACCGAACGACCAACCCAGGTCGTTCCCACTCAAGTTACTTGAGTCGGCAACGGTCGGCTGTGTCTTGGCCGTCCGAAGCTGACTGCAGCTCCAACCCGACTCAACTGCATGTCCGTTCTGAACTCGATGACTTAGCGGCCCTTACACACTGGCTCGGACGCAACCATGAAGAGATAACTTTTGCCCATTGGCAATGACACCTCTGCACAAGGAAGGAACCGACCCACGTCCGGTGAAATGACCAACTGACGATTCCCAAAAACGGTCAAAAGTCCAAACACCCGTTGCCCGATGAGACGACCAACCGAAGGACCAACCAATGGTCGTTCCAGCTGCACTCTCCTTCCGTCGCACAGTAAATGTCTGAGGCCAGCGGTCGGCAAGTACTGGCTGTACGCTCCTCTCTGGCGCTCCATCCCCGATTTAAGTGCTTACACTCGACGAGCCGGAAAATACTATGGCTTCAAAGATAATACGACAGTGCTCATATCGATAAGCGCTCCTGCTGCCGCCACTCACGGGCAAGCAAACCAGCAACTTAGTGACGCCAGTAAAGCCGGCCGAAGCGGCCGAGCGGTTCTAGACGCTACAGTCTGGAACCGCGCGACCGCTACGGTCGCAGGTTCGAATCCTGCCTCGAGCATGGATGTGTGTGATGTCCTTAGGTTAGTTAGGTTTAAGTAGTTCTAAGTTAAAGGGGACTGATGACCACTGCAGTTAAGTCCCATAGTACTCAGAGCCATTTGAACCATTTGACGCCAGTAAATCGAATAAGAAGGAGGCGACAGCGCCGTAAAGACAAGCTGACAAGCAATAAGTAGCATGAACACAAGCCGAGCACTGCGCGATGCCTTCGGGTGAGTGCTGCCTGTTCGGCCGAACCTGGGCAATGGTATGTCCACCGCATGTATTGGTAGTGCGGCCTACAAATACATCGGGGTGACCTGCGTTACAAGGACATTACCTTGTCGTATAGCAGACACTTCTTACTCGAGGACTAACACTAGTGTTTGTGATTCCTTGGATGATTTACTTTACTCAACTATACGAACAGAGATATCAGTCGTCTTTGCGTTTACCCGCGTTTCTAAGTTGTCATCCTCGTTTCACACTCTTTACTTACCTCGTCAAGGTTGTTGGTGACTTCCGTCCCTATCTTTGCCGTTTCGGTCACCAATTCGTGCCTAACTTCTGTGATTTGCCGATGAAGCTTTTGGTTACAAAGTTTTAGTTCTATTTCCAATCTTTCAAATCGTGTTTTACTCTCCTCCCTTATGGCTGTTAACTGTGATGTGTGGTTTTCTAATATTGCGAAAATTTGATCTACTGGACTCCGAATTTGCGTATCCCCCATCAACGTACGTTGTGTTTCTTCGCACTTAACGTTCCTCAACTGGCTTGACTGTTTCCATATTTATCAGTCTTCCAGACCTCTGTTGCATAGAGAAACTAAACTAAAAGCTAAAACCACTCCACATAACGAACAGAGACAGCACAATTCTGATGACAATGCTGATAACAGCGAACAGTAGAATGGAAACCACGGAACAGAATATTAACAACTACAAACTACACGTTACTAAACTACATCAAAAAATATGGGGAGGCAGTGGGAACAAAACCAGACTACACTAGCTACAGCTATGTCGACTTTATATGTCCATTTGCTTCGGACGGAGCACACACAAACATACCATCTTGACGCTGACAAATCACACAATGAGGTAAACATTTGCTCATAATGGAATGGTTATTCTTCCTCAGTCGTGTCTAGAAACTTAGAAGTTCTCACACTAACAACAACGTGAGAATGAAGTCAAATCTAAGCCCCGCGCTGTGCGCGAAGAATATAGGGAACTCGAGAAATTATTTTGTGACATCTTATGCCACGAAATTTACCAATGAGGTCGCCCCACGTGGGGCGCCAAAAATGCTGTGAACTGAGCATTCTTCCCTCTGCTCTCGGACATGAAGTGACGAGCAAATGGCTAAAGAGATTGCCACTCGTTAAGTGCCAACAATTATTGGGTATCAATAATTAAACGAAATAAAACACAAAGGGTACAAATTTAAGGTGTTCATCTATGAACGTAAAAGACTGCCTCTATGATTCAAAATATAAAAAGTGTTTATTTTCGTGCTATTTACCAAAACCAAAACAAAATTACAAAACTCAGGGCCGATTTGACTGGTCGTGGACATTACTCAGTTAAGGGGAAGGAGAGGGGACGAATCGTCTCACCATTCCTGTAAGCGTCCGTCGTGTATTGCTGCCGGCAGCGGTCGCTTCGTGGGTTCGGCGCGTCGCCACGGAACTGTACGGCACGAGTCGGCTGCTCTCATCAGCAATCTCGGCCTTGTGGTGGCGCCCAAGTACCATCTCCATGTTGTCTGCCTGTTGTCAGTTGCGTCTCCGAAGCTATGCTATCAACGTGTCGGAAGGCGAATCTTGGCGATGGGTGGAAGAGCGACCGTGTCCACTCGCTTTGGCGGTGTCTCCACGACTCCCTTCTCGTTTCTCCTCCCATCTCCCAGATTAATTCGCCTTCGAAATATTCTTTCTATCGTCGGTGTCATAGGCGGACGAAATTTTCAGGGCGGCCCAATCTCAAAATTCCTATCTGGCGTGGGCTGGCGAGTGCCTCGTGAGTTGGCATCTTTTTAACGATTTCGCATTCTTGAGATATTTTCCTGCATTCAGAGGCTGTTGTGGGACCAGCTACACATCACGTTTATATAACTGTTTGCGTGAGCTCTGGAAGTTTGAGCTCCGCCTCAAAATCTGCCAGCGTCCGTGATTTTTAGGGAATCTCCTCACTGTCTAGATATACTTCTTCATAAGAACGCCGTCTTCTTTCACACGCCTCCCTGCGCCCAATTCCCGCCCTTTGTGTACGCTCCTCGCTGTGCCTGTGGGGTGCTGGAAATGTCATCACTTTCTGGCTTCCTAAGACAGTTAAAATGACTGCCGCGAGGCCAGAAGAAGTCACTTTCTTTCTCGCATACGTTTTTGGTGTTCCCTTCTGATGTCAGGATGTGTCCATCACGCTTCTCATTGTCAGACGGACCCTTCGCAATATGTCCCTCTTCGAACGAGGCGAGGGAGTTCACTCGACTTCCCGCTGTGTCCTTGCAGCATGACTGCAATGTCCTCAACTCGGGGGTGTGCTCCAGGGTGTCCGACTGCTTCCTACTCCTCGGCCACTAACGGCCAGTTGGCGAATGTGGCTGCGGTTGGACGTATTACAGCATCATCAGGCTGATGCTGAATAGCGGAAGCCTCCTGTCACTGCGTGATACAGTTTCGTTGCAGCTGTTGCTCGAGCAGCTCTGTTTCCTCGGCGTACTGTGCTGCATATTCGTCGGAGTGCAGCAGACCATTCTCTCGCACATGGACGATATATGCTGCATTTTAGTCTTCTCTTCCCTGTGTGCAGGTCGCCCCCGTAGCTTCTGACGCCGTTGCTGATACCGTTGGGGCGACAGTTGCCTTTCACTTGCTTCGCTGCTGGGACGGTTGCTGGATCAGGCACCCGAACGCCATTCTCCGTGGGTGCAGGAGCGTTCGCTGGAGTTTGAGTCCGTTCTGCTGATCGTAGACATTAGCCAAGGACTGCGCGCAGTTGCCTCAACGCCTCGTCCTTCTCTGCAGCCAAGGCGGCTGCGAAGGTGGCCCTCTCTCCGGCGATGACAGTTTTGAGTGTTGCTGTGATTTCTTCCACGGCGGTGCGAAAGTCGACGCCGCTGGTCTTGTCGCACCCGGAGCTGGCGGGGCGAAATGTTTCTGCGATGTCCCACTGATGACTAGGGTTAGACCGCACCCGTCGTCTTCGCCGTTGGCTTTTCCACTACGTCGGTGCGACCGCGTCCGCCTAACCGCCTTCAGCACGGGTGTGGCTTGGAACAGCCGGGCAGCCGCGGCAGGTGGCAAGGTGCGGTCCACCACACCCGTCGCAAGTCTCCAACACTTCCCTGCCGCTGTCACAGCCGCGGCTGCCGGGTCCGGCTGAGCACTTGACGCACCGCGCCGCGTTGCGGCAATACTTAGCGACATGGCCCTCGCCCTGGCACCTGAAGCTCTGGGGCTAAGGGTCCATGCCGGACAGGAAAGCTTCCAACGTGACAAGGAAGCCCAGCAGCTTCTCCAACAGGAAGGTGCTACCCTCGTCATCAGCCGTTTGCTAGTTCACGGCATAGAGCTGCAGTCTCTTCTTGTTAGTACGGTAGTGCAACCTTGCAGCTGCATTACCGAAACCGACTTGCAGCCGCCGTTGTCGGACCGCTGCTTCGTCACATCACCAAGACAGCCCCCTCAGTAGTGCATTGGTCATCTTTTTCTTTCCAGCTGAAGGCATCTTTTCACGCGCTGACGGCGCGTTTGCGATTTGGGAGGCCAAGTGCTCTTGATCGCCCTGTGATCGGCCAAGTTCGCTGCTACAACGCAGATCAACGAGTCTGAATCGAGTCTGAATCTTCTGTGTTGTTTTCTTTCCCATGCTGTGAGGCGCAGAACACAACAATCTGCTTGTTTTGTTAAAACAACAGATGGCAATTTGCTTCTCGCTGCGGCCACAATACAGAACTCCCAAAGTTCTCTTCGGCCAAGAATGCGTAGCGCGAAGCGGCAGCGATGCGTGTATTTTGCTGGCTTAGGTGGAACTCCTCATGCAAGTCCAATTATTACTTATATTACACCAGCTGCTGTTATGTCTGCAGCTACAGGTGGCCTGTGAACAATATATTTCTTATAACTGAATTTTCCAAACAACTAAGCATCTCAGGATAGGAATACATGTACATGAAACAGCTGTTTAAATTTCCTTGTCAAAACTCAACATATAAGTATACATCTAATACAGTTCCTTCTGTCTCTTAACATAAACTGTAAGTGTTGTGAGAAACAGAGCACAACCATTTAGCTTAAGTTCATTTTTGTTAAAATTTAAGATTTTCCAGTTTTTAATACTTACGTTCGAATTAAGTTAGTAAATGCAAATATATTACTTCATAATTTCTTCTTATCTTCAGCACTCACATTGGACGAATATAAAATAAAGGACGCAATATCGACATCAAATCCCACGTATTGTGAGAAGGAGTGCACAACCATTCAGTGTGAGTCTATCTTTGTGTAAATGTTAGTTATAATCACATTTGAATGAAGATTGTAATTATAATTAACTCACGACCTTGTTCTTTTATTTATGAGCTATAAATGTCACAACTCATTATGATAATGGTTATCATCGTGGTCATGACGATAACGAAGAATTTTTAGGTAAACTACAGCATATTGGAAATGTTTTCTATTAGTATCCTATGTATGTGATCTATAACTCATTTGTTGAGTCATGAACAAAGAATATAGCGTTAGACTGTTGTAATAATTTCATAATAAAATTTGTATCCTGAGTAATTTATAATAGTGTAACCATTTGTTTCTTCGTTATTATGTAAAGATATAAGACAGTGTCTTGAAAGGAGGGTATAAGATGAACGTCAACAAAAGCAAACCGAGGATAATGGAATGTGGTCGAAATAAGTCGGGTGATGCTGAGGGAATTAGATTACGAAATGAGACACTTGAAGAAGTAAAGGAGTTTTGCTATTTGGGGAGCTAAATAACTGATGATGGTCGAAGTAGACAGGATATAAAATGTAGACTGGCAATGGCAAGGAAAGCGTTTCTGAAGAAGAGAAATTTGTTAACATCGAATATAGATTTAAGTGGCAGGAAGTCGTTTCTGAAAGTATTTGTATAGAGTGTAGCCATGTATGGAAGTGAAACATGGACGATAACTTCTTTGGACCACAAGGAAAATAGAAGCTTTCGAAATGTGGTGCTACAGAAGAATGCTGAAGATTAGATGGGTGGATCGTATAACTAATGAGGAGGTACTGAACAGGATTGGGGAGAAGAGAAGTTCGTGGCACAACTTGACTAGAAGAAGGGATCGGTTGGTAGGACATGTTCTGAGGCAACAAGGGATCACCAATTTAGTTTTGGAGGGCAGAGTGGAGGGTAAAAATCGTAGAGGGAGACTAAGAGAAGAATACACTAAACGGATTCAGAAGGATGTAGGTACTGGGAAATGAAGAAGCTTGCACAGGATAGAGTAGCATGGAGAGCTGCATCAAACCAGTCTCAGGACTGAAGACCACAACAACATCATAGACCTCCATCTAGTAAGATCTTGCTGTTGTCGCAGACTTCATCGTAATCAACATGCAGGTTGAAGTAGCTGAAGAAGTGCGTGATCCAGAACAGAAAATGTCTCTGAGAATAGCAGTTATCATAAAAGGAAATCAGTTCATCAGCCTGATTTAGGTCGTCAATCTAAAGACTAAAACTGGTACTGAAGTGGCGGATGCACTTAGAACAATATACAGAGGAATAGGTAAAATTCAGAATCATTTTCACACCGAATTAGGTAAATAAATATTACATTATTCATTTCAAGAAGTCAAAGCAAAAAAATGAGGTTCATCACTAGTCGTATTTTACTCTGAAAGCTCCAGTTGTGGAATGATCCAACGTAAATCATAAATGCGTCATGTTTAAACATTCACGGCACAGAGCTGTTTCAAATTGACTGATATGTTAGAAGATGTAGTAAGTCACTACAATCGCACAAAACATGGAACAGTTAACATGGGAGCTGATGATGTGAAAGGTAATAGCGTTTTGTCTCCTGCATAAAATAAGATGAAAATGGATTGCATAAACCCTTAATTAAAACTTGGCGATTTTGTTAAAATTAGCAAACATAAGTCTTTCCAAAGAATGCTTCACCTCCAACTGGCCAACACAGATATTCCAATTTAAGCAGTTCCGGAAACAAACCCTGAACAGTATCTGCAGGAAGGTTACTTATTACGGACTTTAACTGCAGAAGTCTATACTATAGAATTACAAGAAGCAGAATACCCATCCACATACTTGAGAAAAAATCATAGGCAGGAAAGGACTGAAAGCCTTCGTAAAATGGCCATGTTTTGATAAAACACACAATTCCTGCATTACTTTGTACGAGACTATACTCTTTATTCCCAGAATTCCTCGCCAGTGTAGACCATTTGTCACGTATAACACAGTGATGTATTCTTTACACCAATATAAAATATTTGCTTTATATTTTCCTCTTTCATAACGTGGTTTTCTGATATACTTTCATTAGACAAGAATACTACATGTTGGGGCAAACCGCATGTGCAGAACAAGCTTAGGCCCTCTGCTTCGATTTAGTTTCTGATGAAAGAGACCTACGCACTAGAAAGTGAGATACATCGGTTTCTGCCTCACGAGCAAACCTGTCTTTCGATAAAGTACTTAGCGTTAGTATCCCACTGCACAGCCTGGTAGATGGGAAGCTAGCATACAAGAAGCGCTTCAGAGTGTTTAAATTTTGTATATAGTTATGTTTCTCGGCCCACCTACGACATTAATTTCAAAATATAGATCTGTCTTCTTTTCACGCCCTGTATTTGCTGTAATCTTTTTTACGTATTTCTACATTAGTAGTACGAGAGTTATTCGGAACGATATGGAAACCACAGTGAAAATCCGATGAAGTTTTGCATAGGTGTGTTGGGCCGTGTCTCAAGTATGCCCGTTGATCCCGTTACGTCGTTCTTTTTAGTTCTGAGCACACAGGGAGTACACAAAGATTACTAGAACAATAGTGTCTCCTACCAAGTACGAAGGACTGATGAGAAATTTCGCCTGATTACACAACTGTCGTGCGTTGTCTTCTTCAAGACAATAATCTCAGCCACATTTTGCAGGGGCAATGAAGATGCTACTGCATTGTTTGCAATTGGAAATGTTTGGTTACCCACAATACAGCCCGTAATTATTTCCCTCTAAGTTTCATCTCTGCTCACATGAATCGCTGGCTATATAGACAACATTTTGGCACAGAAAACGAACTGTAGGCCAGCGTAGAGTGTTTGCGAAACCACTGGCGGCTACCTTCTATAATGAAGGTATTGGAAAGTTCGTACAACGCTACGACAAACGTTTAAATCGTACCGGCGACTATGGAGAAGAGCAGCTGGAAGTTGTAGCTAACTGTTACAAATAAAACCGTTTTTATTGTCACCGTGGTTTCCATTTCACGACCTATCGTTCCTTACTTTGCGAATAGCCCTCGTATAATAGCGTTTCACAATTTAGTCTTGAATAATTAGTTTGAATGTCGCTTTGTATAAAATCAAATTACTTAAAATGTGACTAGGAATCTTTCTAGTTCGTGGTACGAGTTAAAAAGTGCCGGGAGGATGTTAGGCAGAAAAACAGAGTTCGGAGCAATCTCTGTTCGGCGTACCGAGACCGAAACGTCGAGGACCAGTGAAAAATTCCGTCATACGGCATTGGAATAGCTGTTAATGAACATTGCAGACATAGCTGGTACTGCAATCAGTCTGTGTTTGCATCAAAATTAGATCTTTATAATAGTAGTGTAAGAGGTATGGAGGGGTGGATACAGAAACAAACACGATAAGCCACATAATCATTATAGGCCGATGATAAAGTAGATGCAGGAACAATTCAGATAAGACCAGGCCGTAGTGCACGCTACAACACCATACTTAACAAGCGGGCAACCGAGGAGCAGCCCAAGACAAAAATGTCTCTGACGCCAATCTGCTGCAATAATTAGAATCGTTTTCTCCACTGGCTTAGAAAGATATTATTGAAAACCAAGCAACTCCTCTGTAATTATAAAGAAAAATTTCTCATTCTCTTGTCATGGTTACGGCATTGCCTATCGTTAACGTGTTTTAGAAGGCTATACACATATGCCACGATACTGGCCTCATCGTGTTTCATTTTATTATTACACTCGACGCATCGCTCGGAGACAGCTGAATTGATTGGTGGCTTTCCTCGAATGTCTCACTGATGTTCCTTGTCCCTCCCCTCGATTGTTCCAATAGCCTGACCCTCGAACGATATTTCCTACAGAGAGATACACGTAGATCATGAAAAGAAAGTCTAGTGTAAAACGATTCCTTCTCAATGAGTCAGGATCGCCACGTAACATCGTCAGGGTAATATCTGGGAAAGGACGGAATTCTGCGGAGTCAACAGTGATTGATTATATTTTGAATAATTTCAGTATCCGGCACAATCACATTTATGCTAAGCAATGTAACGGGCCATTCTCCTCTAGCACTACTTTTCCTCAACAGTAGTTGTCGACACCAGTATTACTTTATAATTGTAGACAGGACAGTATTACCTGAGCTGCTTTTATTTTGTACACAGTATGTTATATTTCAAGCTAAAATTTATGATAAGAAATTACTTCATAAAATATTTTAGCTTCGATGTTATAATCGATGAGTACTAGTTCTGAATGTAGAGTTAAACGTATTTTTGTAAGGAATATGGGAAATTACGAATTATTGGCACATTTAAAACGTCTATTATTAATTACGCAATCCTATACTGTTTAATATGTTTGTTTCTTGATTCATTTACGAAATGATCGTCGAAATTAATAATTTAACAGAAACTAGCAGAAATTCATATGTTAAGAAAAACTGTAAACCCTCTGCAACATTGTTATTTTTGTATTTTTGTGCAAACAATGTAATTTCGACGTTCTTAATGTGAAAAATCAAAGGACTCTCTTGTATGTTTAAATGTGAGAAAATATATTATGTGATATAAACAAAAATTCTGCAACAACAGTCTTAAAATTTATTTAGTTCAATCCAACCATGAGGACCTAAAATGTGACATTTTCAGCTTCAGCTATCAGACCCCTAGATGTGAAGAAGTGAAGCCAACTCAACATGACAAACTGAGTACACTAGAGGGTTTGCTGTATTCTTACCTCCTCTCAAATCTGCATAAAAGACATTGTGTAAAGTGAACATGGCTGCTCGTCCGTCCCCCAACAAAATGGCCGAATCACACGACACCTGGAAACTCCACAACGTCGCCCCAAATATAGTTCAACCGTTATTAGGTATCGATAACAACCGCTGCTACCACTAGCAGGCAGACAACGCTGGCAGACGGAGTGGCGCCAATGAACACAAGAAGAAGACGTTGGATAAGCAGCTGCCCGCAGAAAGTCGTATACTCTTAGCTCATTTATTTGCTACATAGTTTCATTCTTAATTTCTTTGCGTGTTTTTGGGTACTTGCTTAGTTTAATTCACAAATTGCGGACCTATTATAGTATATGAGAGTTGTAGCATCGCGTTTTACTACCTGAATAGTGTAAAATCGCGTAGTCTCCTTCCACCGCCGAGCAGTGTGTAAGCAGTTCACAAGTAGCAGCAAGTGGCTTATTTAGCGTTCATATAAGTGTAGTAGACAAGTTGAAAATTTGTTTGAGTGTCCTTAACGCACTTATTTAGTTAAATCCGTCAAATCATTGTGCAGTTTCGTAATTAGCTTGGGCAGATTTGCATTTTAATATCTGTGACGTGTAAACTCGCGTAGTCGTCTGTCATTTATTCCTTTCAAATACTCTTTTATCTTATTTTCCAGTACAGCCTTCTTCCGCCGAACAGTGAGTCAGCAGTGCGCAAGTAACAGCATTACTCCATTTACTAGGCAATCTCTTAGTTTAATAACCGTTTAAATTTTGTGTCAAATTAATTGTGCTCTCTGTAGATTAGTTCACACGTTCTTTGCACAACAGTATTTAGCATGGATAGGGACTGCGACTGTTGTGTTGGCATCCCTTCACTCCCAGCATCAGGCAGCGTTGGCTTCGGTCACACAGCTTGAGGCAGTTGCAATGGGCATCACTGTGAGGGTCCGGACGGGGGTTTGTCGGGGACGGCCAGCTCGTCCCACACATCCCCCGATCTGACATCGGCTGTCGCTGCCCGAGATACTGCCCACATTGAGGCTGACCCCTCACCCGTGGTAGTGGGAGGCTGTCTCGAGGTGTGCCACGGGGTGAAAGACATTCTGGAGGGCTGAGTGGAAGGCCTCTCCAGTTTGTCTGATGAACCGGTTTCAGGCTCTGTATCTGGCTGATACTCATCTTTGGCCGGACGTGGCTGCTTGTCCTGTTCCAGTGGTTGCCCCTCGGTCTGCAAGATCATGGCGATCGCACAGGGTGGGCTTACTGGTAGTTGGGAGCGCCAACGACAGGCGCGTAATGGGGCCCCTTAGAGATATGGCTGCAAGGGAGGGGAGGAAAACCAATGTGCACTCGGTGTGCAAACCGGGGGGAGTCATTCCAGATGTGGAAAGGGTCTTTCCAGATGCCATGAAGGGTACAGGTGCACCCATCTGCAGATGGTCGCTCATGTCGGCACCAATGATATGTGTCGCTATGGATCGGAAGAAATCCTCTCTGGCTTCTGATTTGGTGAAGACTGCCAGTCTCGCTAGCGGGATGAAAGCAGAGCTCACCGTCTGCAGCATCGTCGACAGGACTGACTGCGGACCTTTGGAAGAGAGCCGAGTGGAGGGTCTGAATCAGAGGCTGAGACGGTTCTGCAACCGTGTGAGCTGCAGATTCCTCGACTTGCGCTGTAGGGTGGTGGGGTTTCGGGTTCCGCTGGATAGGTCAGGAGTCCACCACACATAAGAGGCGGCTACACGGATAGCAGGGGTTGTGTGGCGTGGACTGGGCCGTTTTTTAGGTTAGATGGCCTCGGGCAAGTACAAAAAGGGCAACTGCCTCAAAGGGTGCGGGGCAAAGTCAGGACATGCGGGGACCAAGCAACAGTCGGTATTGTAATTCTGAACTCTCGAAGCTGCGTTGGTAAAGTACTGGAACTTCAAGCCCTGATAGAAAGCACCGAAGCGGAAAACGTTATAGGTACAGAAAGCTGGCTGAAGCCAGAGATAAACTCTGCCGAAATTTTTACAAAGGCACAGACGGTGTTTAGACAGGATACATTGCATGCAACCGGTGATGGCGTGTTTGTCGCTGTTAATAGTAGTTTATGCTGTAGTTAAATAAAAGTGGATAGTTCCTGTAATTTGTTATGGGTGGAGGTTATACTTAACAACCGAGCTAGGTTAATAATTGACTCGTTGCACCGACCTCCCGACGCAGCAGCTTTTGTGGCAGAACAACTGAGAAAAAATCTGGAATACATTTCACATAAATTTCCTCAGCATGTTATAGTCTTAGGTGGAGATTTCAATTTACTACATATAGACTGGAGGAACACTCAGATGTTTAGAACGGGGGCTAGGGACAGAGCATCGAGTGATATTATACTGAGTGTACTATCCGAAAATTACCTCCAGCAATTAAACAGAGAACCCACTCGTGGCGATAACGTCTTGGACCTACAGATAACAAACTGACCCGATCTTTTCGACTCTGTAAGCGCAGAACAGGGAATCAGTGATCATAAGGCCGTTACAGCATCCATGAATATGGAAGTAAATAGGATTATAAAAAAGGAGGGAAGTTTATGTGTTGAGCAAGAGTAATAAGAGGCAGATTTCAGAGTACCTAACAGATCAAAACGAAAATTTATGTTCGGACCACTGACAATGTTGAGTGTTTATGGAAAAAGTTCAAGGCAATCGTAAAATACGTTTTGACAGGTAAATGGCGAGTAAAACTGTGATGGACGGGAAAAACCCACCGTGGTTCAACAACAATGTTAGGAAACTACTGCGAAGGCAAAGAGAGCTTCACTGCAAGTTTAAACGCAGCCAAAACCTCTCAGACAATCAGAAGCTGAACGATGTCAAAGTTAGCGTAAGGAGGGCTATGTGTGAAGCGTTCAGTGAATTCGAAAGTAATATTCTATCTACCGACTTGACAGAAAATCCTAGGAAGTTCTGGTCTGAGGTTAAATCAGTAAGTGGCTCGAAACAGCATATCCAGACACTCCGGGATGATGATGGCATTGAAACAGAGGATGACACGCGTAAAGCTGAAATACTAAACACATTTTCCAAAGCTTTTTCGCAGAGGATGACCGCACTGCAGCTCCTTCTCTAATTCACCGCACGAAAGAAAAAATTGCTGACATCTAAATAAGTGTCCAAGGAATAGAAAAGCAACTGAAATCACTCAACAGCGGGAAGTCCACTGGACCTAACGGGATACCAATTCGATTCTACACAGAGTACGCGAAAGAACTTGCCCCCCTTCTAACAGCCGTGTACCGCAAGTCTCTAGAGGAACGGAAGGTTCCAAACGATTGGAAAAAAGCACAGGTAGTCCCAGCTTTCAAGAAGGGTCGTCGAGCAGATGCGCAAAACTATAGGCCTATATCTCTGACATCGATCTGTTGTAGAATTTTAGAACATGTTTTTTGCTTGCGTATCATGTCATTTCTGGAAACCCAGAATCTATTCTGTAGGATTCAACATCGATTCCGGAAACTGCGATCGTATGAGACCCAACTCGCTTTATTTGTTCATGAGACCCGGAGAATATTACATACAGGCTCCCAGGTAGATGCCGTTTTCCTTGACTTCCGCAAGGCGTTCGATACAGTTCCGCACTGTCACCTGATAAACAAAGTAAGATTCTACGTAATATCGGACCTGCTGTGTGGCTGTATTGAAGAGTTTTTAGCAAACAGAACACAGCATGTTGTTATCAAAATATGGTTGAAATGGCTCTGAGCACTATGGGACTCATCTACTAAGGTCATTAGTCCCCTAGAACTTAGAACTAGTTAAACCTAACTAACCTAAGGGCATCACACACATCCATGCCCGAGGCAGGATTCGAACCTGCAGCGCCCAGTTTCCCGGGTTCGATTCCCGGCGGGGTCAGGGATTTTCTCTGCCTCGTGATGACTGGGTGTTGTGTGACGTCCTTAGGTTAGTTAGGTTTAAGTAGTTCTAAGTTCTAGGGGACTGATGACCTCCGATGTTAAGTCTCATAGTGCTCAGAGCCATTTGATCCATTTGAACCATCGAACCTGCGACCCTAGCGGTCTCGTGGTTCCAGACTGTAGCGCCTAGAACCGCACGGCCACTTCGGCCGGCTGTTGTTCTCATTGGAGAAACGTCTACAGACGCCAAAGTAACCTCTGGCGTGCCACAAGGGAGTGTTATGGGACTATTGCTTTTCACAATATATTAATGACCTAGCATATAGTGTCGCGGATGATGCTGTAGTATACAGAGAAATTGCAACAGTAGAAAATTGCAGCGAAATGCAGGAAGATCTGCAGCGGATAGGCACTTGGTGCAGGGAGTGGCAACTGACCCTTAACGTAGACAAATGTAATGTATTCCGAATACATGGAAAGAAGGATCCTTTATTGTATGATTGTATGATAGTGGAACAAACACTTCTGTAAAATATCTGGGAGTATGCGTACGGAATGATTTGAAGTGGAATGATCATATAAAATTAATTGTGGGTGAGGTGGTTGCCAAGTTGAGATGCATTGGGAGAGTCCTTAGAAAATGTAGTCCATCAACAAAGGAGGTGGCATACAAAATACTCGTTCGACCTATACTTGAGTATTTCTGATCAGTGTGGGATCCGTGCCAGGTCGGGTTGACAGAGGAGATAGAGAAGATCCAAAGAAGAGCGGCGTGTTTCGTCACAGGTTTATTTGGTAAGCGTGATAACGTTACAGAGATGTTTAGCAAACTCAAGTGGCAGACTCTGCAAGAGAGGTGCTCTGCATCGCGGTGTAGCTTGCTGTCCAGGTTTCGAGAGGGTGCGTTTCTGGATGAGCTACCGAATATGTTGCTTGCCCCAACTTACACCTCCCGTAGAGATCACGAATGTAAAATTAGAGAGATTCGAGCGCGCACGGAGGCTTTCCGGCAGTCGTTCTTCCCGCGAACCATACGCGTCTGGAGCGGGAAAGGGAGGTACTGACAGTGACACGTAAAGTGCCCTCCGCCACATACCGTTGGGTGGCTTGCGGAGTATAAATGTAGATGCAGATGTACCGTAACTATACCAACTAAACGATGCCAACCTAACAACAGCACAAACGCGAGCCGCAGCACGGCTCACAACCTATTTCCATCTTGACGAAAAATGTTATGCACCTACCAATGGCGTGTCCGTTATTGCCTCTGATGTGGGATATGTACAAGGAATATTCAGGAGAAGTCTTTAAATACAGTCCAACGTTTTCTAACGATACCTGGCCACATGGGACGAAAAGTTGAAGACATTCTGGAATAATTAAAGTTTATTCATCTTAATAAAAAAATTCGATGTGAAACTTCAAAAAGAAGTTCATCTGCCTTTCCTCGGCTTGGTAGTTAAGAAAAGAATGGACGAATCTGGTGATCAGAGTATATACAAGTTTGTCAGAAACCTTAAAGCTTGAACGGTGTTGTACGATAGACGGTGCTGAGAAATAATTATTAAGGAAAAAAGACGTTGAGACAGATAGAGGAAGAGAAGCATGTAATCCCTTTTGTACTTTTTGCTGGCCCAGTACTCAAAAACATAGGGAAAACTCCTACGGAAAAATTATACCAAGAGTATTATGCTCCGTTCAACTAAGACAAAAAAACCTTCTGTATAATATCAAAATTGGTGAAGTTTTGCCAATACCGGCGGTGTATCGCACTGCAAGCGAATGGGCCACATCTTGCATGGGGCAGACAATCGGAATAGTCGAGGTGAGATCCAAGAAACAAGAATGAGACGCCCGACTAAAACCATCAAGCGTTTGCTGTCACTAAACACTGTACGGAGAACCATCATCATATCATATACGACGAGTATTGTGATGGAAAAGCCCTGTTTCTGGGATAGCGTAATTAACTATTCTACCGAAATCAATATGAAAAGAAATCTAGTTGAAACTTCCTGGCAGATTAAAACTGTGTGCCCCACCGAGACTCGAACTCGGGACCTTTGCCTTTCGCGGGCAAAGGTAAAGGCAAAGGTCCCGAGTTCGAGTCTCGGTCGGGCACACAGTTTTAATCTGCCAGGAAGTTTCATATCAGCGCACACTCCGCTGCAGAGTGAAAATCTCATTCTGGAAACATCCTCCAGGCTGTGGCTAAGCCATGTCTCCGCAATATCCTTTCTTTCAGGAGTGCTAGTTCTGCAAGGTTCGCAGGAGAGCTTCTGTAAAGTTTGGAAGGTAGGAGACGAGGTACTGGCAGAAGTAAAGCTGTGAGTACCGGGCGTGGGTCGTGCTTCGGTAGCTCAGATGGTAGAGCGCTTGCCCGCGAAGGCAAAGGTCCCGAGTTCGAGTCTCGGTCGGGCACACAGTTTTGATCTGCCAGGAAGTTTCATATCAGCGCACACTCCGCTGCAGAGTGAAAATCTCATTCTGGAGAAATCTAGTTAACTGGAATGGAGATTTTAGTTCAAGAATGTCTTAGAAACTGGCACTCAGTTTACTCAGCTCTTGTCAGCCGTCTCGTCCATCAGAACTGGGAGACGTTGAGCTAACGTGCGTTTCACTGAATATCAGTGCGGCTCTGAAAAACCAAAGAGCATCAAAGGATGTATCAAAGTCGAACTCACAAGTGTACCATCCGACCTTTTAATCGGGTATTAAGATGTCTTATAAATTTTGTAGAAGGACCTATTCTGAGTACATGTCTAGTGGCTTTTCGTGCAATGACCCCTTGTTTCCAAGAGAGTCGACATTGAAGTTCATGCATACCTAGTATACTCATAATGAACGTAGGGTAGTGGCTAAGGTTCCCGGCTATCAGCCTGGTAGTACAAGCTTCAAATCTCGTTCCTACAACTTTTTTAAGCTGTAGATCTAAGAATGAGGCCCGTGACAAAGTTGATATCTTGTGACGGGACCACAACTAACCATAGTCTCTGCCACAAGCAGCGACAAATGAAAGACTCGGCTTAGACACACCGTCAAGACTTCCATACGTCACCGAGTCAGCGAGCTTACGTTCGTCAGAAATGAGTGCCAATCAGCCCACTCTGCAATCATAGTTGAAGACGAAAACACCATCTCATTACAGTCAAATACCAGTGGGGAAGTTGTATTAGACAGAACCATGTAGTAAAGTATAGAATCAAGTGTGTTTTGAGAGAGGAGATTATTACCTTTTACTCTACCAAATGATATTTTAGTGATCATTGACAATAATAAATGTGCATAATGTTCCTGTGGTCATGCATTGTCACAAAGTTTAATATTTCATTTTGCTCAAGCTACAATTAAGTGATCTAGGGCTTTGAGTGTGCTGTAATAACAACTTTGCCCCCTGGATAAATACGTCTAAGAACCCACCACAGAGCCGAACATTTTTCATTCGTGCTTCACAAAAATTTTTTCTCAATTTCGTCGTACAGAATATCGTTAAATATGTATTTCATGCAAAATTATTTAAAACCAGTCATTCTTGGCATAACAATATTCTTCAAAAATCAATAATTACAGAAAACTCTCTTCAGATGTGTATCCGTTAGCTACAAAATCGATTACATAATCTTCATTCTACCTATCGCTAGCATCGATGCTTAAACAGAATTACGGCTGGTGTTTATCGTAAAAGCAACTACAACACATAGACCTATAACACCACACACATTTACTGAAACCTACTGTCTTGCAGACATATAGATTTTTGAGAAGTGAACCGCAAAATAAAATTTGTTTAAATTGAAAAAGATTGATCTGGGGGAGCAGATACATTAAACTGCTAGAGAATTAAAGAATGTGATGACGTGGAATTTTCTCTTGAAGTATTTTTCTACTACTTTTAGCAGAATACCTTATGCATCTCACTTTAATATGACCCCTTTTCATGAAAGTATTATCTTGCCTCAAAAAACTAAACAAGTAAATCAATAAAATAAAAAATCACAGGGATGCCAAAATAGAGTACATTTGGGTGGAATAATTTGTTCAAATGGTTCAAATGGCTCTGAGCACTATGGGACTTAACAGCTGTGGTCATCAGTGCCCTCGAACTTAGAACTACTTAAACCTAAATAACCTAAGGACATCACACACATCCATGCCCGAGGCAGGATTCGAACCTGCGACCGTAGCAATCGCGCGGTTCCGGACTGCGCGCCTAGAGAATAATTTGTACGGCACAGGTGAATGCTTCATCTAAAAAAATTTGATCGTATAGTGACCGATCAGTCTGCCGTCTCCATAAACCAGTGACCTAAGAAAAGTGAACGGACCGGATTCGAACTTTTGCTGCTAACGTAGCAGGCGAGACACTCAGCCGCAGAGCTACGCTCGCTCGCTGAAAACGTGAGTAGCGTTATGTGCATAGAAGGTATGTGTGATACTTTAAGAAAGATTTTCTAGGAGATTAGGAGCCGTCGCAACAACAGCCTCTAGCCACCTACTGAAGATTGGTCTGTACAATTTATCCAAGACTCATCGAATTCCGTTAGTAACAAATCAAATGCTCGGTCTCCTCGTCAATAATAAGGGGCCGTGCGAAACCGACAATACGTCAGAGTATGACTGGAGTCGAGGCTGTGAAGAGGCATAGTAATACACAGTTCGCCGCACCTGAAGAAAGCAATTGCGTACGTCCCTCAGTTACTGTGCAATAAAGCTGAGTAAACGATTCATCTGGACATCACACCCAGAGGGGCATGTACTTAATGAAACAAACTGACTGTGCGGTTGCGCGTTTACGAACTGAATGGCTCCTGTAGTTTGGTGTGTGATGATCTCAATTTTGTGATCTGAGGATTTTTACTCAAATTATAACGTAAAATCACGTCGTAGGCTATATCCTGTAGATTCCTGTTGAATCAATTAATACCTTTGATAAGTAATGATCAAAAGTACATATTATTGTGAATAAGTTAATTAACAAATATTACAGGTAAATGAGCGCAGAATTCGTATTTTCATGGTTTTGTAAATAGTGCATATTCGTGTAGTGTAAAGTGTCTTAAGTGATTTAATCCTTTTTTTAAACCTAATTTGTGTTGAAATGCGTGATAAGTGTGGATATTGCCATAGAACAGTCAAGGATGGAATAGTATGTGTGGCGAATGTGAGCTGGAATTTCATTAGTGTCTGTAATGGGGAACTGAATGGGAAACCTCTATGGATCTGTAACTTCCGCAAAAAAGGGTAAAAGAACCGATAAACGGGAGGCAAATATTAGTGCCCTTCAAGACCATTTAGATTATGTAAAATCTGAGCTACATAGGTTGAATGAGGCAAAACATAATGGGAGCTGGGTAAAGGTAAAAAGTAAGGGTGAAAGGGGAAAATAGGAAAAGCCCCTAAAATTCTTCATCTAAATTTCAGTCCACAGTGTGTCATACGTTTTATTTGTTAACTGTAGTAGAACGAGAAGTGCTTCGCCCACCTGTAGGTCACATTAGGGTGCAGCAGACTTCTTTCAAAGAATCTAAGTGGGTTCCATGAAAGAGGAGTAACAAAAGTTTCTTCCTGCTGCATACTAATCACGGCAGGTCTGTAGGCCAGACGGCACAGGACCCGTTAGGTACTGGATATCAGATCGCAAGTGTAGCGAAGCCTAATGCTATCCTTAGACAGGTAACACAGTTTATAGGATAGGTGTAAAGATGTTGAGAATGAGTATGGGATTATCATAGTAAGTGGAGCAGTGAAGAGCTTGGTTATAGACAGAAAAAAACCACATTAGAGGTGACTTGGATGAAAGAGGAGCAGCAACTACGTACACAAGTTCGAGTTTTGTGAAGGTCCAGAAGCTCCATGATCAACTCTGGGTTAACACGGCTGTGATCCATGTGAACACTTAGGTGGGTAGGTTGCTACTGGTTGAAATGAAACCTCGTATGATTGCAGGGCCTGTTGGTACTATTTGGTGTTGGGGATATAATAGACACCCCTTATACCTGAATAAGGGAAAGAAATGTAGGTTAGCTGAGCTTTTCATGAAAATGTGCAAATGGCCACCGACATGCAGAGTAAGATACTTGGCGTCAGGTCTTTTAACGTTAGAATTAGGATTCAGACACCCTGATACGAGACAAAATAACAGAGGAACCCCACAAAATCCTTAGGAATGGACAGAAAAGTAAACTAGCTTATTTCTTAATAACAGTTGAGGATTGAGTAAAAAGCTACAAGAGCTTCATATCTGTCTGGAAAATGGACGGAGTTCTGAGAAGATAGGCGTCCTGCGCCTATCTGAGCCCCTCAATCTCAATAGCATAGGGCTAGAAACACTGTCTATAGAACACTAAATTCTAACAGCTTATCCATGTGGACATGAAACGTGAAAAGTATAAGTTGTTAGATAGATTAAAAAAGAACACAAGTTCAAAAACGTTGAGACAAGTAGATATTGCAATCATCTGCACATAGAAGTACGTTCTTCTGAAAAAGCATTGAAAAACATTTCACTTTATGTTTTAACTGTATATATAGACCCACACCAGAAACTGAGAACAGTTTCTGATGTATGTGGAGTCCTTAACCTGACATATGCCAGATAGCTGCAAGAGGTTAATAGTCGGTGATGATGTCAGTTTTGCAAACCCTCGCCACCAGTTTTGTAAAGGCCTCGTCGCTACTGCTGTGGAGGCCGAGTTGCCACTGTTGTTACGGTAGGCGGAGTTAGTGAGTTCGTGAAACGGCGCCTGCTGCATTACACCGCTAAGACAATTTCTCCCTGCCACTGTTACACAGCTATGCCCCAGAGTCAGGTAACCGGTTAGGAGAACAAAGGTTCTGCAACACTTCAACAAATTAGTAACTAAGGCAGACAAATAGATTTAGAGGTTTACTTGACTTTGTGATTAATTGAATAATGAAGTCTGTGACACTGCTTCTAATATAACACAAAAAGCCCTCAATGACTAAGTGTTAATTATGGCAGGTAAGCTTCTCAGTACATAGCAAATGCAATTTACAACAACTGTCTGTTCACTTCTAAGAGTTCACTAAACGACGTCATCCCTGGACTATGATCTATAACCAAGCGGCGATAACTACTCTTCCGAGTAATCTTCTCCCCGTTGTCGTTCGGTCATTGATGTACTGTACTCTGCTGGCAATTGGTAGAGAAAAAGTCGGTAACTCCATCCTCAGCGCCGCCCATGAGCTGGTGGAACTCGCGCAAGTGGCACCAGCACGTATCTTTGTGCCCGTGGTGCTCTTGCCCTGGCTGTGTCGTTTTCGGAAGACACAGCAATCAGTGTAGACGTTTTGAAGGATTCGGATACGGAGAAATAGCCTGGAAACCTTATTTGGATTCTACACTTTGATCTCAGCAATTACTTTCCAATCAGGTGGATAAAGAAAGTAGGAAAGTAATTGATAATGTATCCTCAGATGCAGCTCAAACTGGAAAATGGCTGTATACCCAATAACAAATTGTCTCTCTGATCATGATGCACTTAATTAGGATACGTAGCATAGTGTGAAACTTCCCGACAGATTAAAGCTGTGAGCGGTACCGAGACTCGAACTTCGGACCTTTGCCTTTCGCGGGCAAGTGCTCTGCCATCTGAGCTACCCCAGCACGACACACGCCTCGTCCTCACAGCTTTACTTCGGCCAGTACCTCGTCTCTTACTTTCCAAACTTCACAGAAGCTCTCCTGCGAACCTTGCAGAACTAGCACTCCTGGATGAAAGGATAATGTGGAGACATGGCTTAGCCTCAGCCTGGGAGATGTTTCCAGAGTGAGATTTTCACTTTGCAGCAGAGTCTGCGTTGATATGAAATTTCCTGGCAAATGTTAGAGCACTTACCCGCGAAAGGCAAAGGTCCCGAGTTCGAGTCTCGGTCCGGCACACAGTTTTCATTTGCTAGGAACTTTCATATCAACGCAAACTCCGCTGCTGAATGAAAATCTCATTCATGAAACATCCCCCAGGCTGTGGCTAAGCCATGTCTCCGCAATGTCCTTTCTTCCAAGAGTGCTAGTACTGCTAGGTTCGCAGGAGAGCTTCTGTGAAGTTTGGAAAGTAGGAGACGAGTTATTGGCGGAAGTGAAGCTGTGAGGACGGGGCGTGAGTCGTGCTTGGGTAGCTGAGTTTGTAGAGCACTTGTCCGCGAAAGGGAAAGTTCCCGAGTTCGGGTCTCGGTCCAGCACACAGTTTTAATCTCCCAGGAAGTTTCATATCAGCGCACACTCCGCTGCAGAGTGAAAATCTAGTGTCTTAAACTATAGATTTCCCCACGGGTCACCAGTTGGAATAATTAATGACTCCTGAAAAGATATTGTTGAGAACAGTTTGCAAGAGTTGACCTGAGACGCAATTAATAACGAATCAAATGCTTGCCATATAATTTTGTCTATTGTGTGATAAATTCATATGATTGTGTGACAATAGCTTTCAGCATAATTTTATCAGCATGGAAATTAAAGGGCAATGTAATAATTCATAGGTCACTAGCGAGATCGAAGTATCATGTAACAGGAAAATGTAACTGCATCTATTATCAAGAGCCAGTAAAGATCGTAAAGTAGTTGAACATTACAAAAGTACTCCAAATTGCTAAGAAAAGCTTTCAAAAATCAATGAACATTTACATCAGTAATGCCGACAAAAGACTTAAGACTATATTGAATTCAGTGAATAAGAAGCAGGATAACAGGCCACAGAACAGGATAACAACTCTCCCGAATTAAGTGGATGGGCTGCAAGCGATCGACCGCAGGTAGGATATGTTATTAATAATCATTTCCTAAATGTCGTAGAAAGTATACGGACGGACAACCAAAGAGAAAAATCACAGCAGTATATTAAAAAAGCAACGCTCATAAAATTCGGTCACATGAATGTATCACAAATCTCTCCTCCTGAAGTACGCTGGCATCAGGATGTAACAGCACTGCCGACAGAGTACTAAAGATGTGGTTGTTCAGCTTCTTCTGGCGTACTTCGTGTCGAAATAGTTCACAAATGACCTTTCAGATGTCAGAGCTCAACGGGTACAGTATTTCGGCAGACGAACGCGTTACCATCACCATATGCACTGATAAACTGACAGATTGGGGCCTAGCATCGTGCTTTTATCTCTTGCCCTCTCCGTCTGATCGGCCGTTTCCTGCATCCGTATCCCTTCTCGTCCCACCGACTCAAAGCCACGTCAGTCAGTTCATCAGAGAAATTTATGATGGCAAAGTGGTTATTTGCTGAAATATTGTGCCCATTGGACGTTGGCATTCGGCAGTTCACTCTTCAACTATTTCGACAGGGTGTTAGAGACGTTTTTTGCAACTAATACTCCTTGTGTTGTCTGAAATAGGAGATCCGTCACTAAATAATGGCCCTTCGATAAAGAGTTGAGATATTTCATTTTTAAACCTTTGTGGAAGAGAAGCGACAGGAGTAATGTATGTAATTACCAACCTGTGTCACCCCTGACGTAATTTTCTTCAATTTTTGAAACCGTGATATATTCTGGAATAATATCCCACCGGATAATTCACAGTTTGGATTTCAGAAGAGTTGTTCTACTGAGAATTCCATTTACAGGTGCAGTCATCATATTTTACAAAAACTAGATTAAAAATAGCATCACTGATATTTTCTACACCCTGGCTAAAGAATTTGACTGTTTGATCTACAAATTATCCTAGATAACTTAAAGTTTTGGCAAATCATGCTATAGCCAAATATTAGATAATGTCACTTTCAACAAATTAATGCAGAAAGTTTATTTAGTTATGCAGTGAATGTAATCAGGTGGAAACCTTCTGACTAGGGGTTCCCCAAGGCTCAGTCTTCGGTGTGTTATCGTTCCTCATATGAGTAAACGATTTTTCAGTTAATGTAGTACAAACTGAATTAATTACTATGTGAATGACACTAGTACCGTAATCAAACCAAACATGAATACAGAAAGAGAAGAAATGGTAAACACTGTTCTTAAAAATATCGTCGACTGGTTTTCTGCTGGTAGTCTCAATCTCGTCTTCAGAAAGACACATGTTCAGTTATGTATGTCCAGAGATACTACACTATTGATACGGTAACACCTGGTGAAGATATAATAAATACGGCGAAAAATGACAATTTTAGTTGGAGAAATCACGATCTGGAACTCCTAAAACCAATCAGTGCTGCTGCATTTGCACTTACCATCACTGCAAATCTTGAGGAGAGACGTAGCAGGTGATCGACCTAGTTTGCAAATTGTCATTCAATAATATCATGTGGAATAATTTCTCAGGTAACTCATCTTTAAGAAAGACAGTCTTCATTCCTCAAACACCTGCTGTAAAAATAAAATCTGGTGCCCACCCATTGTCATCTTGTAGATATCTGTTTGGTTATTGCTTTTTTGTATATTTATTCTCTCACGAAGTTCTTTGTGAATAATCCACTGCTGTTCAAAAGAAACAATGATGCACATTAACACCGGCCGTGGTGGCCAAGCGGTTCCAGGCGCTTTAGTCCGGAACCGCGCGACTACTACGGTTGCAGGTTCGAATCCCGCCTCGGGCATGGATGTGTGTGATGTCCATAGGTTAGTTAGGTTTAAGTAGTTCTAAGTTCTAGGGGACTAATGACCTCAGATGTTAAGTCCCATAGTGCTCAGAGCCATTTGATGCACTTTATTAGAATACCAGAAGAAAAAATTACAATTATTACTCCACATCAGTGTTGTCATTAGCGCAAAAACGGTACATAATACTGCACCCAAAATGTTTGATCATCTACCCAGTGGTATGAAAAGTCTTACAGATTCCAAAGTTAAATTTGAAAACAAATTGAAAAGGTTTTCCTTCAACAGCTCTTTTCGTTCAGTAAAAATATTGTTATTATTGTACTGTGTAAAGACGGTGGGTAGGAATTACTAACTCACATGTGGATAAAAAGAAGTGAAAGTTGGTCGGCATGTCGCCATACTAACAAATCGATCATACGAATATAAAATGACTTTACGCATTTCAGTACTATTTACAATGCATGTGATCCCCGTAACATGAAACTAAATTGTAAGTTTTATGGAGCTCACTGGAGATACTATTCAAACGCTGGAGAGTTTTCTGTGCACTATGGTTGCCTGATGTCACCACACGAAAGAGTAACAATGTTATCACTACATTTTACAAAAAGAATTATTATAGGTCGGATGTTTCTAATATTAGGCTTTGTAAGAAGTTATAAGGGTTTTATCGTTTTGCACGTTCCAGCCTATGGACTTTCAGCAGCAATAGGTCATTTACATGTAGAAACAGTCTGTGGTGCATGAAACATATCATTGACTTCTAATTTATAAATCTTGTCACGTATGCGATGGGTTTTGAAGGAATCTGATTTGACTTTTTAGAAAACAAAATATTGCTGTCCTTTGACGATAGTGCGTTACAAGAGTCGGAGCTGGATACTATAAATTGTGAGTTAAGTCTGTCCGTGTTTTACTTGCAAACATTGAAGCCGATGAGTGTTGAGACACATGTGTTACCGATACTAATTACTGTTAAAGGTTTATCTTTATATTTACATAGAAGCTTCTACATCCTGTGTAGATTAGTTTTGACATCTTATGTTGTGAGGTGTATGCCTTGCTTGTTTGAAGACAATGACATAAGGAATTGTTTCATGTGTGGCGGTGAAAGTTGGGAATTTGATGTTTGCGTGGGTGGAAGGGTTCGTGTGTACGCCAACGTTTTCGCGTGTTTGTGAGTTCACGCGTGTGCGTTCATGTGAGTGGGCGTAAATGTGGGTGTTAGCGGAGCATACGCACGTGTATTAACAATGAAAATTAGTTGCCGCATATGGCCACTCCTCGGACAGCAACGGCCGTTAATCTCTCACAACAGGCCTGCGGCTGTTAGATCTACATACGTTGGCAAGCAAGCAGTGCGTGTAGCATAGTTTGTCAGTGGGGCAGCTTGTATGACATGTATTACATCGTGGGTCATTCATGTGAGAAACGCGAATAGAGCTCTACGTAATTTACGGATATACCTGCCTACAATTGTCTGACTTCTTATTACGACTACAGAAGTCTCCAAGTGCTTCAGATTAAGTAGAATATCTTCTTGTACGTTTCTGCAGCAATAGGCTCCGCAGGTCATATAATGAAATAGCTATATATTGGTTAGCAGGGCCAGCGAAACTACAATGTTTAATGCGTTTGCGATGTATTCCCATTCCAGAGTAGAATTTATTTCTTCGTAGAACCGAAGAGCTCGAACAATATCTCTTTACTTTAAGAAGTAGAGCCCTTTAGTTTACTTTTCTTACGGTTATCCATATGCAGGCAGCTACTTTGTTTAGTCATGATTTCCTTAGTCCCAATCTAGAAGTTAATTTAAATTACTACAATTATTAATCGCAAAATATTAAATTTAAGTGCAGAATCTGTAGTCGCCCACAAACAGAAGTTTTAAGTTTAGCACCTTCAAGAATATAACTTACGTTTCATACAACTCCATTTTATTCTGGCGTGTGGCTAGATTCATTGCAGTTACGCATTTACAAAATTTATTGTAACACGATTACCATATAACCATGAAACGTCATCAGACACCGACACAAACATAGGAAACTACATCGTATTGTCACTTTCCTGTGTGATAACTATAGCGAGGCCAACGTTTCCGGATACAAAAAACTGTTGGCTAATGTAATATTAAGTGAGATCTGAGGTGCATTTTCTTAACGAGCAGTATACCTTTTGTGTACTAGTGGCACAAGGCCTTGTGGCACCTCGGTCTCTGCCGAACCACTGTCACTCGCTCTCAAATACCATTTTGCTAAATTAAGTTAGAGTATGTCATTCTATGAAACTTCCTGGCAGATTAAAACTGTGTGCCCGACCGAGACTCGAACTCGGGACCTTTGACTTTTGCGGGCAAGTGCTCTACCATCTGAGCTACCGAAGCACGACCCACGCTCGGTCTCACAGCTTTAGTTCTGCCAGTATCTCGTCTCCTACCTTCCAAACTTTACAGAAGCTCTCCTGCGAACCTTGCAGAACTAGCACTTCTGAAAGAAAGGATATAGCGGAGACATGGCTTAGCCACAGCCTGGGGGATGTTTCCAGAATGAGATTTTCGCTCTGCAGCGGAGTGTGCGCAGATATGAAACTTCCTGGCAGATTAAAACTGTGTGCCCAACCGAGATCGAACTCGGGACCTTTGCCCTTCGCGGGCAAGTGCTCTACCATCTGAGCTACCGAAGCACGACTCACGCCCGGTCTCACAGCTTTACTGCTGCCAGTATCTCGTCTCCTACCTTCCAAACTTTACAGAAGCTCATTCTAAGTAAATGGTCAGCTGAGATTTGTCATCTCGGTAACCGAATTGTTCGTTAGCAACATTAGTTTCTGTAATGTAACGCAGAACTTTTGTACATCAAATGGTAGAAACTCTTCTCAGACATTTTCCTCACAAGATGCAGTCTAATCTTCAGTAATGCTTCGTTTCAATATCATGCAAGTGTTCCATTGTGGCTCAAATCTTGCCTTAAACACTTCCAGTAATTGCACCGCGATCATCTGTGCACAACAGACAGCACAAACACAGATGCCCTGCCTACGCAACTGGTATCTCATCACATGGACACATCGGTACACACTGCTGCCATCCAAATACTGTAGTATATTATAAGGCACTAATCAGTCTGTGCGTGTTCCAGCCTTCAAACGAAATACTGAATTGTCTTGTAATCCCAAACTATTAACTTTTCAAGCATTTTGATTATATTCTATTTGGTGCTGTATGAAATGCACATCTCGTTCAGAATTTCTGGGTACCTTGATATGGTATTGTTGCTCTCATTTAACTGCCTGCGCATGTGGCACACAAATTACTGAAAAGTTATTACTTATGTTACTTGGTTACAACTCATTTAAATTGAAGCCATAGTGGTCACTGATGCGTTACGGTACTGTAATTTCTGGAAAACGGTCATCCTACAAACAGTAACTTGATGACTGTTTCATATTTAAGCAGTTAAAATCTGAGGTTTTTTCAACTAAATATCAATTATGCAGGAACGGTGTACACGCTTCCCATTTGCGTTTACTGTACGATTGCTTCGAACCCCTCACCGCATAACTATGTCACAATTGATATAAACATAAGTATGGTTACAATGCCAATACGTACCGTTTCCTGAACTACGGTTTAAAGCAAGGTAAGCTAAAGTTATTGCGTCATCAGTCAATTACATTCATATTAACCGACGACGTGTATCACGTTTACAGCTACATAGGCTGCTGCAACCGGTGTTATGATGACTAAAATTCGTCTGGATGTTGTGCTGCATCATAGTACAAAATAGTTTAATTGTTTACCCCAAAACTAACGTTTCGCCCGAGTAACAACGGCCTTCCTCAGAGGAAGAACGGCGCAAAGGAACACCACTGAAATTCGGCCGAAACATTGGTTTTGGAATTTGTAATTAAATTATTTTGTACTATGAAGTGATGCCACACCCAGCAGAATTTTAATATGTATGTGTGACAGTTTCACAACCACATTTACATTTACGCAGTGTTACAATATCAAGATCACCCATAGTTGCCACTTAATTGTTAAGTATTGTTATATGAGATTATTTTCATACTTATAGTCACTTATTATTCTCATGCAATTGCAGCCAGGCATGGTCAGAGCAACATTTCCTTCGTGTCTCAAATATAACACGCTTGTGTTGTACTTAAGATGTTTGTGTCTTTGTCATCGTGGTTTGAGGGACGCGTCTTGGCAACTAATGAAAACGTCCTGGGTCTAGGCTTCGATCACACCCACTGTTTAAACTTTAATAAAGATTATCCTGGGTCTAGGTTTCGATCGCAGCCACTGTTTAATCTTTGAATACAGATTATCAGCAGTGGCGACTGAAGTCTTCCGTTATAAGGAGCCACCCTGTTTCTGTCAACGATCTTGTCAAGGAGGGTGATGGTATGGCGGATGGTTAGGTGCAGAATTTTGTCTTTCTGTGTTGGCAATTATCCGCGAAAGGCAAAACCATGAGCGATGACCAACAGTATGATAACGCAGAAGGCAATGGAAACCAATGCATTAAGTACATTTAATGTGCATCCACAGACCTTGTGGCTTGTAACTGCAATATCGTCATTTTGATCTGTCCATTGGCAAAAGATTCCGAATTAGTACGACATTCGGATCTCCGCTAGGCGATTATCAGTGGGGAAGTGATCGTGACGAAAAACTGAATAACCAGTGAAACGTAAGGTTCTACAACCCGGAGCGGGGACCGACAGAAATCTAAAAGTGAAAAATAATATATTTGATGTTGTTGTTGCGGCCTTCAGTCATAGGACTATTTTGATACAGCTCTCATTTGCTAATCTATCCTGTATAAGCCTCTTCATCTCCGAGTAACTACTGCAACCTCCGTCCTTTTGAATCTGCTTGCTGTATTCATCTGCTGGGCTCACTCTAGAATTTATACCCCCCACGATTTCCTCCAGTACTTAATTGGTGATACCTTCATGCCTCAGAATATGTCCTACCATCCGATCCCTCCTTCTGGTCAGGTTGTGCGACAAATTTCTCCTCTCTCCCACTCTATTCAGTACCACCTCATTAGTTACGTGATTTACCCATCTAATCTTCAGCATTATCCTGCAGAAATTCTATTGTCTTCTAGATTAAACTGTTCATCGTCCAAGTTTCACTTCCACACATGGCTACAATACACATAAATTCTTTCAGAAAGGAGTTCCTGACAAATCTAAACTCGATGTTAACAAACTTCTGTTCTTCAGAAAAGCTTTTCTTGCCATTGCCAGTCTACATTTTATATGCTCTCTACTTAGACCATCATCAGTTTCTTTGATTCCCAAATAGCAATACTCATCTACTACTTTAAGGGTCTTGTTTCCTAATGTAATTCCCTGAACATTTAATTCGACTTCATTCCATTACACATGTTTTGCTTTTGTTAAAGTTCATCTTATATCCTCTTTTCACGACACTGTTCATTTCGTTCAACTGCGCTTCCAAATCCTTTGTTGTCTCTGACATAATTACTATTTCATCGGCAAACCTCAAAGATGTGGACTTTAATTCCTACTCAAAATATTCCTTTTGTTGCCTATATTGCTTGCTCAAGATACAAATTGAATACCATCGGGGATGGGCTGCAGCACTGTCTCACTCCCTTCTCAACCACTGCTTCCATTTCGTGCCCTTCGACTCCTATAACTACTTTCTCTTTTCCATAAAAATCGTAAATAGCATTTCGCAGCCTATATTTTAACGCTGCCATCTTTCGAGTTTTAAAGCGAGTATTCAAGCCAACATATTCAACAGCATTCTCTGAGTCTACAAATATTATAAAAGTAGGTTTGCCTTTCCTCAACTTAGTTTCCACGACAAGTCGTAGCGTCAGTAATGCCTCGCGTATTCCTCAATTTATCCTGAATCGAAACTGATCTTCCTCGAGGTCGGCTTCCACCAGTATTTCAAGTCTTCTGTAAAGGATTCGTGGTAGTATTTCGCAACAGTGACTTATTTAACTGATAGTTAGGTACTTTCCACACCTGTCAGAACCTGCTTTCTTTGTAACTGCAATTATTATATTCTTCTTAAAGTCTGAGGGTATTTCGCATGTCTCATACATCTTGCTCGCCAGATGGAATAGTTTTGTAATAGCTGGCTCTCCCAAGGCTATCAGTAGCTCTAATAGAATGTTGTCTACTCCAGGGGGCCTAGTTTCGATTTAAGTATTTCAATACTTTGTCAAATTCTTCACGGAGTATCATATCTCCCTTCTCATCTTCATCTATGTCCTCTTCCAGTTTCATAATATTGCCCTCAAGTACACCTCCCGCGTATAGAACCTCTGTATTCTCCTTGCATCTTTCTGCTTCCAATTCTTCGCTTAGGTCTGGTTTTCCATCTGTACCTACGTGATATAGAAAGGGAAATGGAAAGGCCTTGTTTAGATATAACGGGGCACAGTGAAGTGGGATGAAAAGAGCATAAGTATTCTTGGTCAGATGAGTACAGAGTCATACCAAAAAAAAAAAAAATGGTTCAAATGGCTCTGAACGCTATGGGACTTAACTTCTGAGGTCATCAATACCCTAGAACTTAACACTACCTAAACCTAACTAACCTAAGGACATCACACACATCCATGCCCGAGGCAGGATTCGAACCTGCGAGCGTAGCGACTCATACCAACAGCAGCATAAAATCGTCAACCGAGAGTGGGATTTTTCAAGGTTAGGAACGGACTGCAGAGACTGAGTTACTGTGAGGATTTCAGTGATACTATTATTTGCACAAGAATCTACAGCAAACCAAAGGCAGCAACAAAATTTCAGATATACATGTTGACGCCACAAGCAAAAGATAAAAAAGTAGAGAAAGTACATGAAAATATTCAATAGATATTGCAGCGTATAGAACGAGATCGTAATCTAATAATCTTGGCGTATTAAAAAGTTGTATTGGGGAAGCAATAGGAGAAACGGGTATGGGTGAAAATGTGCTCGTGTGGTAGTCAGCAAAAGCCAATTCATTTCTAGATTAACTATCAGGTAATGATGTATACACAGCCAAAAAACTATAACAGGACAAGATACATTCGGAAACGGTCCAGAGGCACGGCAAGTTTCCAGTTGGAATACGACATTGTGATATAGAGATTCCGAAATCAGATAGCTGATTGTAACATGTAAGAAAGAGTAAATACCGTTTCACATAAATTTAGTAATGATTAAGGTTTTTATGAAGTTTAAAGTAAGCGTCCGGAATCAACATTATAAAAGGATAGGGACTACTGAACAACTGAGAAATGACGAGTTTAGATATTGCTACAGTAAACAGCACAGTAGGCAGTGGAAGAGGAATGGTCATGTCTAAAAGGAAGAATCACAAATGTTAGAGAGACAATATAGGTACAAGCAAGCTAGCTTTGAAGAAATTTTGGCTAACGGAAGGAATACTTCAATTGATAACGAAATAAGGAAGATCATAAATGACAAGCAAAAGACAAGAATGGAGCAATATAAGTACCTTAGTAATAAAAGAGATAGGAAGAGCAAGGATGCCTGGGGGAAATGGTTGTAGGAAAATGTGAGAAAATCGAAAAAGAAACGGTCGTCAGAAGCACAGACCCAGAAAGCAGAAAGCAAAATAGCCAACATTAAAAGAGGAAGAGGACTTCCACCGTTAAATCCAGAGAAGAGTGCGAATTGAAGGCCTGTACGAGGGGAAGACTCATCTGAAGAAGACAAGAAGACGATATGCTAGTCGATATGGAACACAGGGGATCCCGCAACAGAACGAGAGTTACACAGAGCAGTGGAAGATTTAAGAACAAATAAATTGAAATCCATAGACAGTATTCTTCTGAACTTCTAATATCATTAGGGGAAGTGGTAGCCAACTGGCTATTGAACCTGGTTTGCACAATCTACTATTACCATGGCATATCATCACACCTTCGGAAAAATATAATCCTCACCGATCCGAAAATAGCAAGGGCAGACTGTTTCTAAACCTATGACTCTATCGTATTAACACCTCATGCATTAAAACAGGTGATATAAAAAAGGGAAAGAAACTCGGGCATCGGTCAGATGACAGTCAGTTCGGCTTTAGGGAAATCAGAGGCGGCTTAGAGTTCATTCAATATGTAATGCGGCACATATTTTTTTTCTCAAAGAAAGCTTATTTTATTCAGGATCCCAGTACACAAAATTCCCCACTCTTCTGACTACAGAACCTTATTTCTCAACATAATTTCCGTTGAATGTCGCCTCCTTAGTCACATTACTGGGACTGTCTGTATGCCACCACGGTACCATTCTGCTGGTCGACGTAGGAGCCAGTGTCTTGTTGCATTGGTTTATCCCCCCATCATCCGTATATTGCTTCACTCAGAGTGTATCCTTCACTGGACCGATAACATGGTTATCGGAAAGTTCAAGATCCAGGGTGTAGACTGGATGAGGAAGAAGCGTCAATTGGAGTTTCGTGAGCTCGTCTTGGGTGCGCAGACTTGTGTGAGGCGTCGTGTTGTAATGGATAAGGAGAAATTCGGCTACTCGACGCGGCCATAGACCTTCTAAAATCGTCTGCGGATATCTGACATGCTCTGGTTTTCCACCAAAAGAAATTCAATGGCAGCTCTCTGCTTGGAACGCAGCTCCGTTAAAGACGCTATTTTGAAGAGTACGTATAGCAACACCATCTGTCGGAACTTCATGAAGCTATAGGAACTGAAGCGGGAATATGCAACGACGTCTCACAACAAATACCACTGCTTTCACAACTGAAATTGGCCGAAAACGAAAGTGTTCTTTTACTTATTGAACGCCGCTCGTAATAAAAGCAAGACGGAAGGAAAATTAAGACACGTTCAAAGGATTTGTCAAACGAGAAATGAATTTCGACAATGCGAAATGATGCAAAATGTTGGAAACTCTTAGCAAATATTTGTAAGCTGCAGAGAAAACTGGAAATGGGTAAGATGTACATAAACGAAGAGGGAACAATGAGAATGGATTACAAGAAACGAGGTGATCGATTTAAAAAGTTGTGTAGATCAGGAATGCATTCTACAGCCATTACTGTTCAATGTATACATCGAAGAAGCAATGCCGGAAATAAAAGAAACATCCAGGAGCGAACTAAATTATCGGTATGAAGGGATACCAATGATACTGTTCGTTGATCAAATTACTATTCTCAGCGAAAGTGAAGAAGAATCACGAGGCCAATTAAGTGATATGAACAGTTACTGAACACAAATTGTGACTTGAACGTAAACCAAAGAACTACATATGTAATGAGAAGTTACAGAAATGAAACTACCAATAAACTTAACTTCGGAAGCGGGTACCACGAGGTAGACATAGTGAAGGAATTCTGCTACATTAAAAACAAAACGACACATGGGGGACGAAGAAACGAGGACATATCAAGCAGACTAGGGCACGTGAAGATGACACTTTGGCCATACTTTAATGTAGAAATTTCTGGAAATGTACGATTGGAGCACAGTATTGCATGATATTGAAACATGGACTGGGAGAAAAACGCAAAAGAGTACGACCAAAGCATTTCACGCACAATGCTATAGATGGATGTTGAGAAGTAGATTGACTGATGAGATATGGTGTTCTCCACGATCGGTGAGGAAAGCAATGTATGTAGGACACTGACAAGAATAATGGGCTGGATGACACGACATTTGTTTAGACATGAAGGATAAAATTCCATGACGCAAGACGAACTTGCAGAGGGAGAAAATTTGGAGGGAAGACAAAGCCTGAATTGTATCCAACAAACAGTTCAGGAGGGTACGTACATGTGACAGTCTTAGATGAAGAGGTTGATACAGGAAAAGGAATCATCCGAGGAGCAACAATCCAATCAGAAGAATGGCGATTCGTAAATAATAGGATGACGTAAGCTGTAGCAGATGTCACATGGGCGGCGTTTTTGCCACGTGTCATTAACTGCATCTGTCTCATATAGGCCAGAGTATTTAAATGAGGTTGTTACTCTGTATATTGAAAACATTACGGCCAAATAAAACATTAGTATGTTTTAAAGATGATAATTATATGAATCTCCCCTTACCTTAAATAATCGTGGCCTGATACTATTTCATTGTTTGATAAATTTAATTCATGGGCAAGCACAACTTAAAGGACTATTGCTGTATTTAACGAACGAACACAATGAAATAAAATTACTTTACAAAAGATAAAAATTGGCGATGCGTTGTTTCTAATTTCACTGTGTTATACTAGAAATAGCAGTGCTAAAAATAAGCACTGGATTCTGTTCGTAAATGGAAGAAATACAGTTCTTATTAGCAGGAGGGTAATAATGCTACTGGAACAATATCACTCTACTCGTCACCGTAACAAGTCACACCAGTTGCCTACATGCAGGGTAATGAATCACAAGCACGTCCTTCATATTTATCACATCAAAAGCTGCACATCTCTTATCTATGACATTACAAACCAAGATGATACTAGATTATACCCCATTCCTCTGAGAACAGTGAGATATGTCATCCAGTCAGAACCAGTAATTCAGTGGTCAATAAAACGGAACAGGCAATCTCACACCATTGTTTTTGCTAGCCAATAAAACGAAACAAGCAATCACTCCCCAGTAACGTATCAGCCATTAAAAGGAAACAGCCAGTGACAATGTAGCTCCAGGGCCGCTTCTTGTCCATCTCTGAAAGTATTTGTCCATAAAACTATGTATAGAGTATTTCCACATTTAAGTAAGTTAGAATGACACACACACACACACACACACACACACACACACACACACACACACACACATACATACACAAACACAACGTTGGCTGAAGTGTTGCTATACTATCTCCATGCTTAAACAATAGAGTGTTGGCATTTCGATATAAGAATATATTATTGATAGTTCAAAGAACGAGATGAGTCCATCTAATATATTTACTATTTTTCAAGTATTGCGGCACATAATGAGCACCATTTTAGATGTAAGGAAGGTAACGCATCATGTTTTAAGCAAGGAAAATGTAGTTGATGTTATTTAACATGCTAATATCAGCTTCCACATTTGAACTATATCCACTTAAAGTCATGGACAAAACAAACTTTTAGGAAGGCTGCAATGTTTACAAACTGGAACTCTGGTGTCAAGGTTAATTAATACATTTACAGACTATATGTCCATGATTAAATACTAAATAATACCAAGGATCAAAGGACAATAGGTGATGTAAAGATACACAACGTGAGTGAAAGGTAATCGAACGGACTATAGAGTATTTTGGGAATGGAAGAACGTATTTGATGATATCTTCAATGTGATGTACTACTTAAACTGTATATTTTCATAATGTGCAAGGAAATATTCAAATTAACAAATGTTTATGTAATAAATATCCAAATACAGCAGTAGAGCACGATAAACATCAAACATGGACAGAGACCATGGTGAGACCAGACAGAGATGAAAAACTTTGAGAGAAACAAAGCTATTCATCGAAATAATTAATGATTTCACGTACAAACACACACACACGGGTTGCGTGTATTGTTTATCGTAATAAAGAAGTAGAATTGCACATCTCTGATAGCAAATGAAAATTCGAACTTTGCACATAAATTAAATTTTATTAATTCTCAGAATATGTAAGTTTAGGAGTACAAGACACATGTGCCATCAACGTCAAAACTTAATTACTCTGTAATGTTTAAAAAATATATACATTTATAGCAGAAGTTACAGGCTAAGCAGCACTTGTGAATGTTAATAATTCCATAATTGTACCCCACATTGCAAGAACAATGAGCACTGAAATTAAGTATCTCCACATAAAAATTTTCTGTGTCACTTATTGAAATACATGTGGCCAGCTTGTTAGCACTATCGAAATAAATTATACGTTAGTCAATAAACATGGTTCCATCTTTGCACCTAATGTTAAATTCATTAAACCACGTAAAAGTTGATTCTATGATACTTTAAAACTAGTGCAGTACTCTTGATCCAACTTACAGAATAAAGTGAAATCGTGATTGTAGTTACCAGAGTAAACCATGTTATTCCCACGACGCTGGCATTGACAGTATCATATGCTTTCGAAGATCTGTTCTACCATTTCACCGTTCACCTGCACATCTTCTTAGAATGCATAATGCTCAAAATGTATACCACCAGCAAATACGTTTTGTATTTATCTCAAACACCTATTGGCCATACCAGTAAAAAACAGTAAAAAAAAGGCTTTGTCAAGCTGGAGCTGTTGAAACAACTTTGGCATTATTACCTTACCTTGTAATGATTTTGTAGGCTGCATAGCAAGGATCCGGCTCGGTGCCCTCACAAGACATTTGTCAGTCACGTCAGATTGAAAAGCCAAGCAAACGTAATAGCGACTGCTGCACGGCACTGTTAGCGAGGGGGCCGCGACTCACACGCCGATGCGAGACGGAATGCGGCACTAGTTGGAACACATCACGCAGAACTGGGAGTAAGGCTGCATGAGTAACAAGAGGGTGAAGCCTGGAGTAGCACAGAGCAGTTGAAAAATACGAATTTGCGCTGGACGCCTGTGAGCCGTGACGGCTGGCTCTGGGGTGCGCCACTTGCATCGCTGATATCGATATTCGGCTGTCCTGCTATGTTTCACTGCTCCCCTGGCAGTTTTCCGGGTGAACGTGCGACGAGGGAGTCTCCGGTCGGCTTTCAACGAGCCAACTTGTGTTGAAAACAAGCCCGCGTCACTAACCGTGGTGCATGGGCCCCGCCGTGCTCGCCGTCCTTGTATTTCGGCGCGCGCCAGAAGAACGGTGCCGATCATTGGGCGCCTTCACGTGCACAACTGTGGTGGGTTCGTCGTCTCACGCTGAACAGCTTCCCAGCTCGTAACCCGGAAGCTTCAAGTTACGTATGATCCGTATTCTGGGTTCAACTAAGAAGATTTTTAAAACTTATGGTAGCATGGGTAGCTGTCGGAGATGGTTCTGAACTTGGTTCCACAGTGGCTACTTTTGAGGAGATTTATGTTCAACATCCCGTTTCTGTTTATCCGTGGAATGTGTGTTTTAAGTGGTTTTCGCGCAAATATTAACGTTTTAGCACATATTTCCAGCTTTGGGACTGGCTGTAATTGTGTATGTGCCCGGCAGCCATGGAGTTAATGCTTTAATCATTCCTCACGGCAGCATTTGGTATGTTTATATCGTGTTGAAAGTGCCTTAAGGCCACTGGATGTGATCTCTAATGTTTCCCGATAATTTAATGGGAATTAATAGCTGTTGGCTATTTGTTAAGACTGCTTGTTCCCTGGCGTCGGCTCGGTTATGGATTGTCAGGACCGCTCATTGTGGTGCCGGTCGGATTAGATATAAATATATACCGCCTGATATGTGACACTGTGCGGACCCGTGGGCAGTTAACGCTTGTATTGTCTGCCGGCCTTAGCGTTATTAATTCCAAACACTCCTATGGTTCTTGATGCTGTTGTTTAAAGTTAAGTGCAATTTGGGAATCATTCTGAGTCATTATGTCCGTTAGTTAAGTGAGACCACCCTGTTATAACATTATCCTTTCTGTAAGTTATTTTACTGGTTGAGTTATTCGTAGTCATTATTTAACACTTACTTTAATCATTTGCGCCGCGCGGGACTAGCCGAGGAGTCTTAAGCGCTGCAGTCATGGACTGTGCGGCTGGTCACGGCGGAGGTTCGAGTCCTCCCTCGGGCGTTGGTGTGTGTGTTTGTCCTTAGGATAATTTAGATTAAGTAGTGTGTAAGCTTAGGGACTGATGACATTTGCAGTTAAGTCCCATAAGATTTCAAACACATTTGAACAATCATTTGTGTATCGTTAGTGAACATGCATCCTGTTATTATTTCTGTGTGCAAGTTTTGTGACAGTGGTTGGCCCACTTTTATTTTTATTATAAGCATGGACCTTTATGTGGGCAGTTCAGTTTCATTAAGCTTTAAGATCTCTTGTTCTTTATGAAGTTGTGGTATTGTGTGACTGTGTATCTTTGGTTGGAAGTGTATAATGTTATTAGTCTTTAGAGTTTGGTTAAACAAGAACGATTATTTGAAATCGATTATTCACTGTACCTAATATCAATGATTTTGGTTGCGGACACAAAATAATGTGATTCTTACTCGCTTTTATGTAATTCAGTTAAAGTGAAGAATTGTATATTGCATCAGTAAGAGGGCAAGTGTCCGAATTGAAGTTAATAACAAAATTTGTTTTAAGTACAAATTAAAATTGTACAACAATCACGAGCTTGTTTATCACCAGTCATCCCGGGCTTCATACCTCCTTTAAATAACTGTGGTGATTTTGTAATTTTGATTTTCTAAAGAACTGAGTAGTACTAGGGTCCGGCCTGGTCTAGCTGGCAACCGATAACAAGATTGTATTGTCGAAACTAGGACTGTTGTTATTTTTTAAAGTATCGGGAATACGATATACTGATATGCAAAAGAATATCATTAATTAGTCTTGATATATCGGAAAAACCTGTCGACATATCAGGGGAAAAGCTTATCGATATACCGGCTTATAAACATAGTCTGAACATTGTAAATATACTGCTAGGTTTAGAGCTATTTATTTTAGTATTGATTTATTAATAGGTATTCTGCACGTCAACCTGCCTATCCTCCTTAGAACTAAAATTGAAAGGAAACCGATGCACGTTCATTCTTGGCGGTAACCACTTAGCTATCAGTGGTAACTTCATTTAAGTGCATAATAAAAATTGCCCGATGGGTCCGTCAATCAGATTCATCACATATCGGATTAGTCCGGAACACTTCACAACGACTTCCCTGTTTTTCCATTCTTGCGGACGCCAGCAACCTAGCAGTTGTAGTGTCAAAATTGCGTGGTGAAGTTAAACATTGCAGATAGGGACCTCGGAGTGCTAATTACGTCAGCGTTTCCCCTCACACGTCTCCGCCAACAGCAAAGACCAATCTTGTCATTTAGCTTACTATTCATCATTTTCAGAATCAGTTTTTGAAGAGTCCCGATGTGAAAGAACAGGATGCTAGTTGCGTTAAAAATTGTTTCTTAATGCAACTGGTGTGCAATTTCCTCATGTTGCAGATCTTGTTATTCCACTCATATCGACCCCCCCCCTCCCCAATGCAATCGGACTTCTGCTTTGTGTCACCTATAGGTGCTTCAGACCGCCATGACTGAACATCATGGAAGTTCAAAAATACTAAGACTCCTCCACACACTGAAAGTAAAAATATGTTCTACTGCAATTACAAAAGAACTAATATTTACCGAAAGTTGCGGAAAAATATAATATAATAAAACAAAAATTTCGGCACTCGATATTGTCATTCCGATATTGATGTAATCATCAATGAAAATAATTTCGCCGATATATAACAATACTTTTTGGGATAAATATCTATATATCGATACATCGACATTTTAGTAACAGCCCTAGTCCAAACTATGGAGTTATGCCACGTCTGGCTCTGTTTGCTGTAGTTCAGTGTATCCCTGGCTGTTGCTGGAAAGCACGAATTTGGGGCAGCATTTTGAGCTGTGGAAATGTGTTGTCATAGAGGGCTTAACTCATTTCTGGTGCAAACTGTTGTTAACTCTGTTCGTCCTACTACTGATACTGTGTGTATAGGAGAGAGCAGTGTTACCGGTATGCACGAATGTTCTTAGTATGAGCAAGAGTGTTTATTTACTGTAATGTGACTTTTAAGCATTTTGCCGGCAGATTACTTCCACGTCAGTGTGCTTTTAATAATTTCGGTCAGTAACGCAGTTTTACTGTGAGAAGAACTGGTTATTGTTGTTGTACATTTGCCAGGTGATGTGGGCACACCTAAGTATACCAAACCAGTCGCATAGTTTGGTGCCTTCGATCTAGTGTTGTAATTACTGCTCTATTTACTTTTGCAATGAGTTAGTTTTGAGCCTAACGATGTTACCTTTAGCTCCATATCTGAGTGCAAGGCATAAAACTATTTTGGGAATTAATTTGAAAAGGTTTTCTTGTCCTGGTATAATTTTGAATTGTAGCGATATTCCGTACACCTTGCAATGTTTCTGATAACCTGAGAGTGTGTTATTTGGTAGAGACTGTGGTATATATATGTTTTCACTGTTACATTATGATTGAATTTTGTGTTCTGCACAGTGTGCAATCAATTCATTTCTGAAGTAGGAATACGTTTCTAAAATGTTTTTAATCTGCAGTATACCCAAGTTATTATGTTATTTGCTTTTGATATGATGGTCAGTGTTTTTGAGAGTTATTAGCTGTATTTGATACTAATTCACTGTAGTGGCTCTTACGTTTAGTCTTGACTATGACGGTATTAGTCTTTTACTTCTAGCATTTTAACGAATTTGCTCTTATAAATCTTTTTTTTAAAGTTTTTTTGTAATATAAAGTCTCAGGCACATTCTTAAATGAAAATTACAAAATTATCATCACTCACTCTACCTTTTCCAGATACATTAAGGCTCAAGGCTTACTTGTAGAAGTATGACTTAAGTTAAACAGGATACTGAATGAATGAACAGCAGTAATACATATTCGTTATAAATAGGAAACTAAGGGTACAATGCTTTCAAAGTCAATCAAATATAGCAAGGGCATTCTAAGGTTTTTACTCAGTCCTACAGTACAAAAGTCTGTATCTTCCCCTGAAGATACTAACTTATGCTGTGCATTCTAGAAACTACAATGGTTATCAGAAAGGGCATTCAAAAGTGAAACAGTATTCTAAAACCAGAAGGTTGCTATGTGAGTACCGTGAGTTCGCAGTTTGTGTGACATAACTTGACAATGTGTGTCAGGTAATGGATATTAAAACTTTTCTATAAGACTAGCACTGTATGGAGGCAACTAGTGTTTCTACTCTCAGTTACCAGTCAATTGGATTTTTCTCAGAAGCCCAATTGCTTTCTTACTCAGAAGGCATTCCTGTCGTTCCACAACCCCCCCTCTTCACCTAATCTGAGTCATTGTCACTCTTTCCCCTAAACAGAAAAATGACTTAAAAGGACGTAATTATGGCACACTGCAGAACATTCAACAGAATGTGACCGACTTGTTAATGACACTAGCAGCTGAAACCTTTCAACGCGGCCACCAACACTGGGAACTACTTTCACAGGAAAAACACTGTTGCTTGAAAAAAAATTAGCAGGTAAATAATCAGATTCTTTCGTACAAACCTCGCAGAAGAGTTGGCACGGGTCTTTTGAATAAAACTGCACCAAATAATGTCATAAGATTTTCGACTACCACTGGCGAATAGAGTGTAGAATACAGCCAAAATATAGACAGAGGTTAGAGGTAGATTGTCAACATGAATCGGGTTGAAACAAGGCCGAGTCCTTTAGTTGTCATGCATCGTTTACTGCTGACAGACACTCGTATTCTGCATAGCTGGAATCAACTTGAAATTGAAGGACATTTCTGTGGCGTTCAGTGATGAGAGTCCCTTTTGATGAAAGTCAGATCGACGTGAACATGGCTGTAGACGACTCTGTGGAAGGTCACAGCATGCAGCGATGCTCGAAAATGATACCTGTCCACCTAAACAATGGGGTAGAGTGTTACTGAATATGATAACAGAATGATGTGGTTACGCACACGGCAGAATGTGGCAAAATGGTGAAGCCGGTAGTCATACGCCTCATAAGCAAATATACTGCTAGAAAAATGCTACGGAACAACTAGCACTTGCTAAGAAACGACTGCCAACTTCTATGGAACAACCAGCACTTGCTGCAGAGCACCCGACCAGTATTAGTACAGGAAATTTGGAGGGCGTGACGTATTAAAAGCAGTGAATCCTGTGACGAACGGTCTTTATGCATTTTGTAGTTCATACTGCACGATGTTTGACAAAGGTTGTTCTGGAACCGACTAATGCGACATTTCGCGTCATAGGGTAACGTTTCTGCAATACATGACATGTGTTCTTAAGATCGTAGATGAACCGTCCAAAGTGTCACTACTGTGGCCACAGCGATGGGTGTGTATTAAAGTGTCATATTGGAAATGCTCTGTGAAAGCATGCCTGTGACAATAGACGGAACACGACACCGCTAGAGAATCGATACATAGCCCTAGTGATGAAAGCGAGCAGACTTCTCACCTTTAGACAGATCACTGCAGCCATTGAAGCAGCTCCCATTACAAATGTCTCTTCTATAACCATCTAGAGGCAATTGTAACAGGCTCGTTCTCTGAACCCTGTTAAGTGCATTCCACATCAACCACCCCATCGTGGATAAATAGTTGACTGATGTAGGGAGCATGCTGGTTTCGATCACCAAAAACGGTCGACAATGACGTTCTTCGAAGAATCCCGCTTCATTGTGGCAAGTGATTCTGGCCTCCAGTTAGTACTGATAGAGAGAGAAACACTTTACACACCACAAAATGTTCATGAACGTCATCGGTATGGCGTAGTCGTTGTGGTGTTGGCAAGCATTATCTACCATGATCGAACGCTGCTGCATATCTTTGCGCGAGGTACCGTTACAGCATGGAAGTATTCCAGGGAGATTATTTTGAGTCGTTTTCGTCTGTTTAGGAGTGCGGTAGGTCAAAACCCCCCTGTTTATGGACGGTAATGCCCGCCCAGACGGGACCGCTGAAGTGTCGGACACACAGGACTTGGAAGATACTGAACGTACGCAATAGGGTGCGTACTCTCCAAACCCAAGCCCTGTAGAACGTGTCTGGGATGTTTTTGGAAGACGCATTTATCAACTAACACCCCGTCCTCGAAGTGTTCAAGAACATTGTGGCAGCCAGCATGAATAACAAGTGCGAAAATTGCATGAGGAGGGCATGTTCCTTACTGAGGGTCTGATATCAACCGTTAAGTTAGGAGACTCACCCGTGTCAAACATGCACGTTATTTACGTCTGTTATCCTTTTTCTCCCACGTGGTGAAAATCTGCACAATTCTCGTTATAAATATAACACTCGACCTCTGTTGTCGTCCATTATTCTCTGTGATTATTTCTGTCCAACAGTGTTGAGCCCTAGTAAAGATTGCTGTTTTGAAAAGCGCGCCGCAGCGCGTAGTGTAAAGCAGTCGCCCTTCGCTTCTAGCGGTGGCGCCGCTGTGGCTATCGTGGCTTTGGTGTCTCCCTCTGATGTGAAAGGGGAAAGGTTGCCTGTTCACGTGCATTTAAGGGACGCTATTAGCTCTGCAGTTGGTCAGCCAGGGCAGTCTCTCAGTCTGGGCGAGTCTGGTCAGTTGGTCAGCCAAGTTAGTCTGGCTCAGTCTCTCGTGCGCATTGGTGAGGCAGTTAGTGTCTGTCGCTCGTCCGGAGTGCTAGTATGTGTTAGGCCGCCAGTCTGCTCGAGTTTGCTCAGGCAATGGGCATTGGCGGTAGGATCGATCGGGTGGTCGGTCGCGCACTGGAACACAAGACGACTTCTCCGCCTGGAGCGTCGGTGCATGTGAGGTCGCCACGTGAGTCCAGTGGCCGCGCCGTATAGCGAGGGGTAGTGACTTCGCGGCCGACGCGAGAGCAACAGAACTCAACCCGCGACATCGGTCTGGCCGGAGCGAGCTGCGCCGCCGTGAGACGGGAGATGAGCGCGCTTTCCTGCGTCCGTTGAAGCGGATGGCAGCGGACGGTTCACGAGAGCGTTTTGGGGGTGCTGCGCCAGGTCTTCGACAGAAATCGCAGCTTATTAGAAATTAAGTGACTGGAGATATATTGTATCATTTACTTGTTAATTTCTACTTATTTTCTTGGTCAGTCTCTCGTCCCAGCTTGCTCGTCTCTCTTTCGTCCGCATTTGTTAGGCAGTTAGTGTCTGTCTGTCTGTCTCTCGGTCGATCATACGTTAATAGCTGCCTCTGTCATGTTTGTCGCATTCGGTGTTAACGAATTTATTGTAACGGCCGATTTCCTGAAATATGTTTTTATCTTGCTTCTCATCTTGAGAGGCAGTATATGTGGAATGTTGAGCATGTGTGTACATTTTATGTAAGGTTCCATATCAAGGGTTTCTGTTTAAACAGTCATTTTTATAAAGCTACTACCATACCAACGCAAGAGCCCTTTTAAAAACAAATTCCACCTTTGGTGGCAAATAATTTCATAATTTGAGTGTTGTACCATTTCCATTCCTCTTACGAGGTGTATAGTTTACGTGTTTGTGTGAGTTGTTAAAAAATTTTAGTTTAAAGTAATCTGGTGTGCTGCAGATTTCCACCAGTGTAGTTTTTCAGAGGTCGTTGTGAGCAGTCGTGACTGCGGCCGTGTTGAGAGGGAGCGGAAGCTTCTCAGCCCGAAGGCTCCCACTGTAAAGAAAAAGAAAATGTTATTCTGCCTCTGAATAATTGTCACTTGATGTTTAGAGGGTGTTTTCTGATTGTAATTTTAAATCTGTTTTTGAAAAGGCTTCAGGTATAAAATTCACATTTGTTAAAGGTAATTTTATTTTCCATCAGCTACTTCCTGGCAACTACTTCCACGCTCACCTAGTGGGATTAAATGTGTTAATGTTCTTGGTGAATCGCTAGTAAGTAAAGTAAATTCTTTAAGAAAAGATTTTGAAAGTTTAAAATTCACGGTTCAAATGTCTCTGCTCGTTAGTCAATATCAGGCAGTGTAGAATATTACAAAAGGATTATTCATGCCTGTTCACTGCAGACTATACCACAAACGCCTTTAGGAATGTACACCAAATAATCGACTGGTGACTTCTTTCAGCTTATTTGTCACCCATACAGCGACGGTAAGACATTGTCCCATACCACAATCCAGCCACCAACCTTCGTGTACTGATAAAGGGCGTGTTTCAGGTACGGCATGATATACCGCACAGTAATATTCGGGTACCAATTCCTTTCATACGACAACGAATGTTAGTTTGTGCGTGCCTTTAGGTGTCAAACCGCTTATCGTTGTTGATAATGAACATGAGTTCAAAAATAAAGGAAAACTTTACAATTTAATATTTGTTATGTGATACATATCGGACTGGGGCGCTCACGAGGGAACATGCCGTGCTGCTCTTGCTGTGTTACAAGCTGATGCCAGCTGCGCCGCAGAATATCGGCCAATGCCGCAGGGCGACACGTCCCAATCTGCGGCTAATGCCGTGCTAAGCCGCGCCTGGCCGTACGTGACCCGGTACGTGGGCACGTTAACGATCCTGGACAGCTGCGTCAGCCCCGTGCCGCTGACGGATCTGGGGGAAAGGAAGGAACGCGGCGACATTCCGCGGAGAAAGGAACCGCACTCAGCGGGTCACCAAGTGTTCTGGGTACACCACGCCAGTGGAGAAACAGCTCTTACTTTTTGCACACGTCTTCCTATAAGCAGCTGCCACAAATATACATACCGACTGCATAGCACTATGTTTGCGGAACGTTGCAGTTCACTACTTGTGGATACCAAAGGCGTGGCACCACTGAATTGTTCTACGGATAGGCTCAAAACATTTACCTCTGACACAAGCCAGCACATCATACAAGACGCCAAATTTTAACATAAACGTCCCAAAAATAGGATGTAGGCCTACTACAATTAAAAGTGAAAAAAGGAAAACTTGCTAATGTTTTCAATGTATGAAAATTAATTAACAGAGAAGATTAGCAGCATTACAGGGCTATTACAAATGATTGAGGCGATTTCATAAATTCACTGTAGCTCCATTCATTGACATATGGTCACGACAGACTACAGATACGTAGAAAAACTCATTAAGTTTTGTTCGGCTGAAGCCTCACTTCAGGTTTCTGCCGCCAGATCGCTCGAGAACGCAGTGAGACAAAATGGCGACAGGAGCCGAGAAAGCGTATGTCGTGACTGAAATGCACTCACATCAGTCAGTCATAACAGTGCAACGACACTTCAGGACGAAGTTCAACAAAGATCCACCAACTGCTAACTCCATTCGGCGATGGTATGTGCAGTTTAAAGCTTCTGGATGCCTCTGTAAGGGGAAATCAACGGGTCGGCCTGCAGATAGCGAGGAAGCGGTTGAACGCGTGCGGGCAAGTTTCACGCGTGTACCTGGACATGCTGGAAAATTGGCTCATGCTACAGCTGGAGACCGACAGCGCCGACTTCATCTTTCAACAGGATGGTGCTCCATCGCACTTCCATCATGATGTTCAGCATTTCTTAAACAGGAGATTGGAAAACCGATGGATCGGTCGTGGTAGAGATCATGATCAGCAATTGATGTCATGGCCTCCACGCTCTCCCAACTTAACCCCATGCGATTTCTTTCTGTGGGGTTATGTGAAAGATTCAGTGTTTAAACCTCCTCTACCAAGAAACGTGCCAGAACTGCGAGCTCGCATCAACGATGCTTTCGAACTCATTGATGGGGACATGCTGCGCCGAGTGTGGGAGGAACTTGATTATCGGCTTGATGTCTGCCGAATCACTAAAGGGGCACATATCGAACATTTGTGAATGCCTAAACAAACTTTTTGAGTTTTTGTATGTGTGTGCAAAGCATTGTGAAAATATCTCAAATAATAAAGTTATTGTAGAGCTGTGAAATCGCTTCAATCATTTGTAATAACCCTGTATAAGATATTTCATTGCCGATGTTTTTGTTGCAAATAAACGCAGTTCACAGCTACTTAACTTCCTTTTACTATTTTCTTATAGCAAGTGTAATATCAAAAAAGATCATTTGTTTATAGTAATATCGTAGGACTTGTTTTACGATTCAGTTCATGCAATACGGAATGTCTAAAGCACATAAATATGTCTATACACTGGTATGTCCTGGCACAGTGTTCTTAAATATTGCTGTTCGTAGCTGTTGGTCTTCCAGAGTATGATCGTTGAAATCAGCGGTGTACCCCAATCTTATTCCGTGCTTGATTTTGGTTACATACGTCAAAGACACGCAAAGCACGTCACTGGATGAGAAGAGCGTTGCAGCGGCAGCCAATTGGACAGTATTCACGATGTAGACCGCTATAATGGGGAGCATGGAGACTGTGGTGCCTGGCAACACAGTCAGCCAGCAGAAACGATTGTACACAGCGTGCACAGAGTCAGAGTGATATACAAGGTAGATCGGAGGATTGTTGAAGACGACGGTTAGGTGTTGCAGTGAGAAACACTGAACTGTTTAGCGAGTAATCAGGCGTTACAATAAGCAACATTGCTTAAATTCTTTAGCACGCAAATGGTAACCACAGTAAATCCATTGCATAGTGTAATTTTAATCCACTGGGGAAAGGGATACAGTAAAAGACTAGGGAGCTTTGAGAGACGAAATGGTAAAGGCAGCAGAGGATCTAGTAGTTAAAAAGACAAGGTCTTTATAAAACCTTGGGTAACATAAAAGATATTGAATGTAACTGATGAAAGAAGAAAATATAATAATGCAGTTAATGAACCAGGCGAAAGGCAATACAAACGTCTAAAATCTGAGACTGGCAGGAACAGCAAAATGACTATGCAGGAATGGCTAGAGGATCAATTTTAGGATTTAGAAGCATATATCAGTGGGGGAAAGATAGGAGCCGTCTACAGGAAAATTAGAGAGATCTTTGGAGGAAAGGAAACCATGTATGACTATGAAGAGCTCAGATGGAAAACCAGTCCCAAACAAAGAAATGAAAGCAGAAAGGTGAAAAGAGTATACAGAGGGTCTCTACAAGGGAGATGTACTTGATGGCAAGATTATAGACTTGCAAGAGAACGAGGAGATGTAACTGTATGAAAAGTTATAGAAACAGAAGGGGCGTACGTGAAGATGATATGGGAGACCTGATGTTGCGAGAAGAATTTGACAGAGAACTGGAAAACGTAAGACGAAGCAAGGCCCTTGGAGTAGACAACATTCCGTTAAATATACTGATACGGTTGGGAAAGCCAGCCATGGCAAAACTCTTACATCAGGGGAGCAAGATGTAGAACACAGACTAAATACGCTCAGACATCAAGATGGATACAATAATTCAAAGCCCAAAGAAAGCAGGGGCTGACAGGTGCGAATATTACCGACTATAAGTCATGGTTGCAAACTATGCATATGAATTCTTTACAGAAGAATGAGAAAACTGGTAGAAACCGTCCTCGGGAAGGAGTAGTTTGAATTCCGAAGAAATTTAGGAACACGCCAAGCAATACTGAGCCTACTACTCATAAAAGAAGGTTAAGGAAAGGAAAACGTACGTTTATAGCATTTGTAGACTTAGAGAAAGTATCTGACAGTGTTGACTGTATATTCAGATTCTAAAGTTGGCAGGGGCAAAATACAGGGAGAGAAAGGCTATTTGCAAGTTGTACAGAATCCAGATGACTGTCACAAGAGTCGAGCGGCATGGAAGTAATGCAGTAGTTGAGAAGTGAGTGAGACAGGGTTGTTGCCTACCCCCGATGTTTTATAATCTGTTTATTGAGCAGGTAGTACAGGAAACAAAACTAGAAGTAGGAAATAAAGTCAAGAGAAAAGAAATATAAACTTTGAGGTTTGCCGATGTAATACTGTCAGAGACAGCAAAGGACTAAGAGGAAGAGATGAATGGAATGGACAATATCTTGAAAATCATAAAACCAAAAGCAGGGTAATGGAATTTAGTCGAATTAAATTAGGTGATCCCAAGCAAAGCAGATTAGGAATTGAGAGACTTAAAGTGGTAAATGAGTTTTGCTATTAGGGCAGAAAAATAACTGATGATGATGTAAGTAAAGACGATGTAAATTGTTGACTGACAATGACAAGAAAAGCGTTCCTTAAGAAGAGAACTTTATGAGATTTAAGTGGCAAGAAGTCATTTCTGAAAGTATCGGTATGCAGTGTACCCATGTGTGGGAGTGAAACATGGACGATAGACGGTTTAGATAAAAAGAGAAGCTTTTGAAATACGATGCTACAGAAGAACTCTGAAGATAAGATGGTTATATCATGTAACTAATTAGGAGGTACTGAATAGAATTGGGGAGGAGATAAATATGTGGCACAACTGACTAGAGGAAGAGATCGGTTTGCAGGATACATTCGACATCACGAGATTACCAGTTTAGTACTGGAGGGAAGCGTTGTGGGAAAAATCGTAGATGGAGACCGAGAGATTCATACAGTAAGCAGTTTCAGAATGATATAGGTTCCAGTAGTTAGTCTTCGATGAAGTAACAAGGAGAGCTCCATCTTCGGACTGAAAACCATAACAACAATGAGGAAGTAAAGAAGTAACCATAGTAAGTTATTATATACGTTGGCAATTGTTGTTTAAAATCAAATTACTTGCGTGATAAACTGACTAGAAATTTAATGTATTCCGAAAATCTTTCGGTTTGCAAATGAAAAATAATCATCATTGTTCACATTTTTAAGGAATTTTATATTTCGGCGACGAAATGAATCGATCTTGGTTTTGATTGGCACATAGTATTCCGACACTGAAACAGCAATCTGAGTGCATTACTGTTTCATATCTTATTTGGAATACTGGCCAGAGTAGTGTGTGATGTTCTGTGCATTGCTGCATGTAATTGTTACTTGAGGAGCAGTAATTAACAGAGAAAATTATGGTACTAGCAATGTTTCAGAATTCATCTGAAGATGTATTTTTCTAAAATGGGTAGCTAATTTTGAGAGCGACAAGAAAATTTTCGCTTCGTAAATGTCGCGCATTTACATAATAGGAGACATTGATTTATGTATAGTTGTACTGCGGAATTAACGTTGGACTACAGATGACTATTATTTTACACTAATAAATTTTCCCGCTTATGAAACTTTTCGGGTAAATAGTGAGCATTTTTACCGTTTCAGACTCACACACTACAGAGTATCAAAATTCACACGTTTAATTTACTTAAATGTGAGTACGACTGTAGACTTATAAAATGCTGATTTCTGTACCTGATTTTGATAGAATATTCGAAGCGGCTATCTTATTTAGAAGCTGTTAGGCTCTTAATCACTGTGAGATAACCGATTACGTTTTGGGTGTTAAACGTATTATGTACTCTAGAGTAATTATTATTATTATTATTATTATTATTATTATTATTATTATTATTATTATCAATATTGCTATTAATAAGACTGAGTTAAGATGTAAAATCAGCAGTGGGGAAGAGGATATAACACTGGCAATTCGCACTACAGACCTGATAAGACAGACTGTAAGAATTTGATGTGACTTAAAAGAGCTCCTGCAGTTCAGTCTGAAGGACTTAAAATTGACTGTACATTAATAAAATTTTAAAAATTAAGGAAAAATAAATTAAAGAGGAATTTATGGAGAGAGGCGGGTTTTACTCACAGATGAAACATGTCACCAGTCATTTATAATATCGTAAACACTTTAATAGTAGCTTACACAGTAGCGGTCGCATGCAGTTGTTTTCCAAATTAAATTTTGGCGGTGTTTTTTAGTATACGGTGTCCAGCTTCTCATGAAAGTTAAAACGTTTCAGCCTGTTTCACCTTAACATTCTACCTTTGTGGCGGCCCATATCTTCCTATTTTGTCGCTGCATATCACCATATTCACGGTTTCTTCAATGTAATTCATATGAGAGTATGATTACCTGACACCCCATATTACTGTATATTACTGTACTGAAGTTATTCAGTTATCATTTGGCAATACAATCTAAGTTCTAGTAACGTACATAATTTGCAAAAGCTTACAAAATAGATATAACTAATCCACTAAATCTATAAATTAATATTCAATTTTTGTAGCAATTCAATAAATGTTCAATATTTCTAGCTCATCCGCTATGGCTTCTTACCAATTGTTCGAAAATCTTATTTTCATTTCCACTGTCACGTTGAGATGATCAAGCCCTTACCATTGGTAGACACTTTCTGCACTGATGGTGTGTCCTCTACGTATTCTATTAACGATTGTCTAAGCACGTTCTGATTATTCAGTGTCGACTGAGAGTGTGACATTCCTCATGTCCAATGCTATTCCACTTATCTGATCACTTCCTGTTCTTGTTGAAACCCATTGCTTCCGGCTATTCTGCCAATATGTTGGGTAACTGCATGTATTTCAATCGGACTATTCTGAGTACAGGCACATCAGCGAAGGTTGGGGGCAGGGAATTGTAAATTAATTATTCATCTTCCTTGAGAAATACATTCTGTTTTCATGTATCTGATGGCACTGTATGCCTTCAAGATGGTAACCAGTGAAGAGGAGTAGACCAAATGCAATCAGTTATTATCCTCAATGGTTAGTTTAGCTTAACAACGATTTTCATCACATATCAGCTCTTACACCATACTGAAGCACAGTATTCCATAGCAGAATGCACGAGTCCTAAGAAACGACACTTAGAACACGCTCACCCATAAGGTATCAGCTTTTCTGCAAATTTATCGCGTGAGCTCAGCTGTGCTCGATATTTTCTATGTGTTTCTTCTAGGACAAGACTCTGTCAAGAATTACACCTAAATATTTTGGAACGTCTTGGTGATGCAGGACTAGGTCATTGAAAGTGATGTTTATCTTTCCTTTGGCCATTCTATTGTTGAGATGAAAGCAGTTAACGTTTGTTTTAGTTGGATTTGGTGTTCATCTCCACTTATTGATGTATTCATGCATTAATCCTAAAACTACAGAAAGTATCTTTTCACCAGCTTCAAGACATGTCTGTTGAGTAGCCAAGGGCAGATTGTCTGTGTAAATCAACTTCTCGGACCCTGTTGCAGAGAGACAAATGAATATATAAGTTGAACAAAATCGGTTCCAGGACTGAACCCTGTAGAAAACCAGTATTAAGTTTTATCTGATTGCTAAAACATCAGCTGAGAACGACTTCAAAGTATCTCTCAGTCAAATTGTTACTTATAATTCTTATTATAGTTAGCCAGTATATGGCACTTGCAAGTCTGTACTGGTATATTTGCTACTACATCTTATGATAGACAGCTGTACAGTCTACAAAATCCTTCGATATATTAAGTTCTTTGTCGAATCCAGCTTCCATGTGCGTAGCTAAGGTAAGTAATTCATCTATACAGCTTCTTTTAAGTCTGAATCCTAATTCTTTAATCAGGGTAATTCCATGGATCTTCCGACAGATACTGTTAAGGACGAGCCATTCAAACAGCTAGTTAGAGCAGTTCAGGATGACGATTAGACAATATTTACAAGCTTTATTGGGTAATTTACGAGGTTTCACTACAATTATAAATTGTGTTCATTTGAAAGCTTTCGAAAGATTGACCGATAGCATAATATTGATGAAAGAGGTCGTAAACCACTTAGGTTTGTTTCCACAACTGATAAGGATCTCTTGGTGTTTTCTATTAAGTCTTGGAACACTGCCTTTTTTTCATTATTTACATTGATCACAGGTAAGAGGAAGCCTCTGAAATACTCAGATTTGGTGGATGCTTTCTGCTTAAGGCATTCTTAACCATTCTTTAAGGTGTTTTGTATCAGGATGCTCTTGAGAGAGAAGTTATTCTATTTGCAATTCGGTTCAAATGGTTCAAATGGCTCAGAGCACTAAGGGACTTAACTTCTGAGGTCATCAGTCTCATATGACTTAGAACTACTTAAATCTAACTAACCTAAGGACATCACACACATCCATGCCCGAGGCAGGATTCGAACCTGCGACCGTAGTGGTCGCTTGGTTCCAGACTATAGCACCTAGAACCGCTCGGCCACCCTGGACGGCTTGTAGTTCGGCCTAATTTCAGTTCAAGGTCTTTTCTGCTAAAGGATCGACTTCTCCTTAGATTTCTTGAGAAACTCCTTGCCTCTCTGTTTGACCTCAGGCCCTTTGTGTTTTGTTCCTTGCACTCCGCGTGATTTATCAATATGTTTTAGCAATTCCTTAGCAGTATCATAGTCGTTGATGGTTAATTAGGGCTGATCTTCGTAATAATTATTCCAGCATGCAACATATCCTATTCAAAATCCTTTGCGAATGTATTCCGAATTATCACTTTATTAAGTTCTTCGGAGAATTGTGACCATTCATCTTTTCTTGAGTGTCATCTTAGTCTAGGGACTCATAAAATTCTTGGTATTAGAATTCCAACGTCAAGAATTTGGGAACCCTGCATGTACCGTCTATAATGTATTTGGAGGTTGGACAGCAGTCTGTGGGTTGCAAAACATAGACCAGAATATAAATCATTATTCCACGTTGCAGATTTAGATGTCTCCATGCGGATTGCGAATGTCAGTTTATACTAGCCACTTTGCGTCCCCACCATCTACACATCAACACATGAGCTGCGGCCCAGGGGAAAATAAACATTAACGTCTCGCTCTTACTACTAGTACCTAGAAGTACTAATCGACATAAAAAGATACAACTTGTGACAGCTATAAATATTCGTCAGTAAATTACGAAAATACTGATGTAATGTCGTCAACACACTGTCCTCAGTCATCAGTAAAGATATCTTCATTTATATCTTTTGCACTCAGTATTTGTGTGAAGAATTGACAGACTCAATTATCTCCACGACCTTTGCAATACCAGACGCGTATTTTCAATATTATTGCTAATATAAATAGCACAGTTAGAGGTCTGATGATATATGGCTCCCAGGGCTTCATAACCAGTTACACGTTGTTTTTAATACAGGCTTACATAGAGCCTACGTGTGTCGCTTGAATCACTTTCACATCCGCATTGTTTTCAACTTTTATCCGACAGAGGTGTTGGGATTTAGATAGACTAAGCTCTTCAACATTAATCCACAAAATTCCAGTGTTATAACAGAGTTGTCCGTGTAATATCCACGCCTATATTTTATTCAAAATAATATTCACGACAGCGTTGTATGTGGGATATGACCGAACATTGATCTTATTCACGTAATACTAATAAAAAGGATTTCATCGGTAATAAAATAATAAATAATTATCGGCAACAACATAATTTAATATTTTGTAAAAAAATTATAGAGCCATGTGAAAAGGACAATCAAAATCTTAATCTTTCGTTGTCCATCAATTTGTAGAAAAATCGTTTTCCTTCTTGCTCCAACCATTGTACTCACAGGATGTGATTGATGTCTCGTAAACAGACGTCTGTAAAAAACTGTACTAAAGTATTGTAATGTTGTTATCCGATATTTGACAATACAGTTTATGTGTTATTGAAATGAATATTCTTTGTTTGGAATTTTATTTCTTTGTAATTCTCGTCCTATGTAAACGTTAATTTTTCAGCTCAGCTACCAAAGAGCGCAGGCGTTAGCGATATTGATTTACAGCGCAGTTTATTGGTAAATGGTAAAAATAATGTGTCTTATAACATTCAGAAAAATTTTCAAATTTTAGTGTATATGTTGAAGGCGAGAAAAGTTTAATATATTACGAAAGAGACATAGCCTGAAGCAGAATCGATTAGTGATTGTCTTATGTTAGCCGCTATCCCAATGAAATATATCAGCGTTAGTTTTAAATTGATTTTCTATACAGAATTAAATGTTGTTGGTTATAACTGCGCTAATAATTGTGCACTAATGGCCGAGGACTCACTCTGAGGTAATAAATTCCGGTTAGGCTGTGAATATATCGAACTTCTATGAATGCGAAAAGCATCTTACGTGATGTAAATTCTTATGTGCTGATGTATGAAGACTGTGAATCTCGTAATAGCCTTTATGGAACATTTTGACATGAAAATATATTAGTGTTGTGTACGTGTGGTATTGTTCCACACAAAACTGATCATTTTGCTTAAAGCAATGTGTTGTTAATGAATTATTTCAACGGTAGCACTAAATTGATTTTCCTTACAGACTTAAATGTTGTTGGTTATAACTGCACTAATAATTGTGCACTAGTGGCCGAGGACTCACTCTGAGGTAATAAATTCCAGTTAGACTGTAAATACATCGAACTTCTATGAATGGAAACAGCATCTTACGTGATAGTGTAAGTAGGCTGTTTACGTTTTGATGTTGGTAACGCCCGTAGCGCTCTGTATGAATATCACTGACTGTGCTGTGTGCAGTCTGTGGCTGGTTTGCATTGTTGAAATAATTCCTATTATAGTGTTGGGCAGTTGGATGTGAACAGCACGTAGAGTTGCGCAGTTGGAGGTGAGCCGCCAGCAGTGGTGGATATGGGGAGAGAGAGGGCGGAGTTTTGAGAGCGGATGATCTGGCCGTGTGTCCATCAGAAAGAGGAACTTTGTAAGACTGGATGTCACGAACTTATATATATATATAATGATTTTTGATCACTATTAAGGTAAATACAGTGTTTGTTCTCTATCAAAATCTTTCATTTGCTAAGTATGCCTATCAGTAGTTAGTGCCTTCTTTTATTTAGCTGCCAGTATTGGCGCTCGCTGTATTGCAGTAGTCCGAGTAATGAAGATTTTTGTGAGGTAAGTGATTCATGGAAGGTATAGGTTATTGTTAGTCAGGGCCATTCTTTTGTAGGGATTACTGAAAGACAGATTGCGTTGCGCTAAAAATATTGTGTGTCAGTTTAGTGATGATCAGAATAAGTAAAGAGAGAAATCTCTGAGTACGTTCTCTTTTGCTCATCTGTTAGTAAATCAAATAACGAACGATGTTTATCAGCACAGTCATTTACAATTTTTCTACAGGGACGTTTCATATGTCGAACCCTAGCTGAGGATACGTGACTAGAATCTTCTGATTTATCTTGTAATTTGAGTAATTAGTGTAGTTATTGTTTAATGCTTAATTATTGAGAGAATCTCGTTTATAGGTGTTTTTCATTGTTATACAGTAAAACAGTTGTGGCATGCATGTAGATTTGCAACAAGTATTTCGCAGCTGCGCTTGAAATTAACTATATATTATTTTCAGATCTATGTTAATGTGCTTTATTTTTGCTCTTCAAATTGTACTTTTTTTGTTATCGTGTGAAATACGTGATAATTATGGCATGTGAAAAACGTAACAATAGGCCCCAAAGTTTGCGAAATGATAGTGACGACGAGCGTAGCTTATCAGCACCACCGTGCAATGAATTAACAGACATTCAAAGTAGTAATTTGGTAATTGTGCATAGGGAAATGGAGCGGGCGGCAAATAATGGTGTATACAGTGAAACAATTAGTGAACAGGGAAGCATTACCGATCTATCAGTCGGCCACAGCTCGCCTGAGGATTCCGGTATGACAGGACACAATCTTGGAAATACTGTAGATTCAGGTTGTGCATTGTCATCATTTTCTCAAATAAGTCAAGAAAAATTTTCTACTTTTCAAAATTCAAATATTGCCGGTGCAAATGCACTGCCGAATAGCACTGAGGAACATGTTTCAGATACCAGTGCATTGTTATTACAATAATGCAACAAACGGGACCAAAGCTTCAAAAGTTAGACACAATGGAACAACACCAGAGACAAACACAGCAACAGCTTCAAAAGTTAGACACCACGTTTGAACAAACACGTGAAGGTTTAACTGCTGAGTTACTTAAAATCGAATCGAAATGTCAAAAGTCTGTAATGACGTAAAAACGCAAATTTGTGAGCATTTTCAACCTATTTTTTCACGTCATGAAAATGCATTACAGAATCACGAAGCAGCCGTAAAAGAGCTGCAAACTACTGTTCATGAAAATCACGACACTTTGCAAGCTAAAACTGACTCAGTTGCATCTACCGATTCGGTTACGCAACTTGCAAAAACTCAGGAAAACTTAAAGGACACAGTAGATACGCTTTCAACACAAATGGACACTCTGAAACATGGTTCAGAAAAACACACTGAGGAAATCAGTTCATTATCAAAGAAAGTGGTCGTACTTTTGGATCAGCTAAATAATTTATCTACGAAGGTAGATGATAATCTGAATGACACAAGACCGGTAGTCTTTAATAACACAGAAGAGTACGAACAAATTAGGAAATTTAAACAAAATCAGAATCAAATCAATACGCACACAAAAGAGAAATCCGGGAAGTAAAAGATCAGTTGGCACAAGTAATACAAGAATTACATATTCAGCCTCCAACACAGGAAGAGGGACTTAGAAATACGGAAAAGCCACAAAATAATAACACAGGGCGTTTTGGAAATTATGAAAGAAATTGGCAAGGTGCACCGAATTTTGAAACGGAACCGCTGCACAACGTAACATTGACTGATATGCGACTCGCTGACATGATGATTTTGACTATAAGGTGCCCATTACTAGACGTAAATTCAAAACACTTCAGATGTGCGGCAACGACATTCATCCACAAGCATGGCTTGATAAATTCTCTGTTTTCCTCCCAATTCGTCATTAGAGCACAGACTAGAATTTATGTGTTGCTACTTAGAGAATGAACCAGCTGTAAGAATGCGATCTGTCAGTCACGATTGTCACAGTGAGGGAGAATTTCAACATGCCTTCCTCTCAGCATATTGGTCTCAAGCTACTCAAGATCGCATAAAACATAGCTTCATAATGATGAAACATTTCCAACAATCTGTATTTTCCAGTCTCGTCAAATATTTTGAAGACATGTTGCATAACAATCAGTATCTGTCAGACCCATACAGCCCCTCAGGAATCTCTTGGGACCTCTTGTCAGAACATCGAACGGATTTTCGTATGTTCTAGTCGCTGTTGAACATACTTCAAAATTTGTTTCTTTCACACCGGTACATAAAGCCACTGGACGGTCTGTATCCCACGCCTTTGTTAAAAATTTCTTACGTGAAGTTGGAGACGTGAGTAAAGTCAGTTCAGGTAACGGACCGCAATTCGCATCTGCTGTTTCGTCACGCATTCTTCGGAATTATAAAATCAAACGTGTTTTTGTTTCATTGTATTCACCACATTGTAACCAATCTGAACGGATTATAAAAGAAATCAATAAGCTTTGGAGACTTTATTGTCACAGAAAGCATCAGTATAGGGACAGGTATTTACACTTATTTCAAAATGTGCTGAATGAAATACCTCATGACTCCACTGCTTTACCACCTATTCTTGTACTGAAGAATGAAGAACCACCAAACATAATCAGAGAGCTTGTATCTTTCCTGAATACACGTAAACTTCGACACCAGGACATAATTGATTTGACTATTAAAAATATAAGTTCTGCAGCAGACAAAGGGAGAAAACTACACGGTAAAGCAAATGCAAAGAAATTATATATTAGTCAGAAAGTTCTCATTAAAGCTCATTCACTGTCACATAAGAAGAAACACATGAGTCACAAATTCTTTTTGGTTTACAATGGACCTTACAAAATCCGATGTATACCACATGATAACTAGGTTGAAGTTGAAACTCTGCGTACTAGGAAGAGTAAAGGATTGTACCACTTTTCACATGAAAAACCGTTTATTGAGAGATAATCTGCTTTTTAACTTAGTCTTGGGTATAAAATTTTTCACTTCACGTTACTAGTACACGTTGTCACACTTAGAAACTGTTAACATGCATGAATGTTTTGAAGTTAACTATCCAGTCTAGAACCTAGGGAACATATTTAGGCAGTAATTTCGAATACATTGTTATAGTGAACAGACGACATAGTGTTATTGTGTGTGTATGTTCTTGCTTGTTAGTTGCACGATTACGTAACGACTATAAGGCTCACATACTTAGAACATACACCGGTACTGCTAATGAGATTTTTATGTAACACTTTGGTTTACTTGAAAATATATTCTGGATTTGAAGTACTTTCTGAGAGATACCAGATGACACAGTGGTTGGTCTATGTGACAGCTACACGATTATATCACGACGCTACTAAAGAGTGACACAATTTATATTACTGCTTTTTCGCTGTGTCTGTTTCATATCTGCACAGTTTTTCAGAATTCTTCCGCAAAGTGAAACATGTTTTAGTAGTAACATTGTGGTATAGCTACAATCAGACAGCCTCTTCCATAGCACAACAATATGTTACAGTACAGTACTTTCTTCATCACGGCAATAACCGTTATAGCTACGAGGTAAGGGCATTGACTTCTGCAGAACTTTGCTTACGGAGGACGATAACTACGACACTTTCACAGAATTATCTTACAGCAAGATGCACAGTTTAGCGCTACAGGACATGCATTTGGGTGATTAATTTTTGTACTTAAAACATTTATTTTTAAACATTTTAGAATTATAAAGACAGAAAGATACTTTTCATTCCATTGCTGTAATCTGTAGCATCTGAGGGTGTAATTACATTTATCCTCATGGGGTACACGCCTACTTTGTGTACTAAGTGTGTGGCAAGCGCTAGGAGCCCTAGCTAATATGGTTTTTGCTTATACAACTTTACACATCGGTACCATATTTCTCTAACACAGACTTACACAGCTATCTGATCATTTAACTGAGAGAGACAAACATATTTTTTACTATGTCAGTGACACCTGTTTACGCAATTACACAGTTGGATAACTTCATACTTATGAAATTGTATATTGTCTGTATATTATGAACCGTTCATATTTTTTTGGAACCATTGTGGTACTATGAGAGCTTCGATTGATGGATTTGGTATGGGATCATGATATGTAAAGTACGTTTGAGGTATATGACACTACTGAAACGAGCACAGAGCACTTTTTTGAGGTTTGTGAGATTATTGAAGAAAAATGTTGACATAAGAGGAAAGATCTATTGAATGAAGTTTTGGGGTGGACTACAGTAGCTAATGTTACACTGAAAACAAACCCTGTCCTATCCTTTTGTGTTGTTCCACTATGTGTTTGTATACCCTCGTGTATTTGTGTTCTTCCTCTCTCTGTGTACTGTTTCATAGAATTTTTTTCTCTTCTAATATTAAGCTACATTCACTATGATGAAAAATGCTGTTATCCTCAAATATAATTTGCATTAATAATATGTTATTTACTTTGTAAAGATGTTTAGACATTATTTATTCCATTTTGTTTTAATGATCATGTGTAAAGTTAATATTTCGGAAGTTCTTCTCGTTTGTTTGTGTCTTTACTTATGTCCTAATTCCTGTCACCCTCATGTATATGTTTATTCCTATTCTTTTGTAAAGCCTGTATTACTACAAATGTTATCTGTATTATTATGTTCTTCAATGATGTATTCTGCATCTTCATAATTGTATTCTTTTGCTATAAATTTGTAATTGTATACACACCAGTTCTTCAAGTTTAATTCCACCGCACACATTTCTGTTGGTCATTGTGTATACACAATATGTGAGAAAAAAAGGGCTGTTAGTGTTTGCACGTGTGTTGATAATTCAGTAAGGGACTGGTTGACAGTATTGCTGGTTGTAAGGACATTTCATAATTGTATTTGTGATTGCACTATTGGTTGTAGGTGGATTTGCTATATTATCCGCAATAGTCTTTGATGGTGATTGTGTACCCACACAGTCCCAACGTATGGCTGCTAGCCATCTCTACAAGGACTACAGTGGGTCTGCACCTTTGATGGTCCAAAATTACCATAATCTCTACGAAGACTACAGTGGGTCTGCATCTTTGATGGCCCACCAATACCATAATCTCTACCACGACTACAGTGGTGAGCTCTGTGATGACCTACCTACCAAAACTTCGACTGACTCTGCTGTGGGTTTGCTCTGTTGTGGCCCATTACCTGTCTGCATGTCAAGAGTTAGCACTATCTTTCTGTTGGAACGATATCACTTCTTCCTCAAGACTGGATGGAAATCCACTACTTGTGTGTGCATTTTATTTTACTGCTCAGACTTTGAGAAAAAAAAACTCCAATTACTACTGTGATGAATGATAAGGACTGTCCTTATGGACTGTGAAAAAATTTTTGCTTTTTGACCAACATTATATCGATAAATGTGTGCTTTTGTTATATTTGTTAGCGTTAATATAAAAATTAACAAATATGTATTGGCCAATACCCGAAACAGTTTGTAAAATTCTTTGGTGGCGAGTATGAGGGCTACGTAAGTAGGCTGTTTAAGTTTTTATGTTGGTAACGCCACATAGCGCTCTGTACGAAAATCACTGACTGTGCTGTGCGCAGTGTGTGACTGGTTTGCATTGTTGGAATATTTGCTATTGTAGTGTTCGGCAGTTGGATGTAAAAAGCGCGTAGCATTGCGCGGTTGGAGGTGAGCCGCCAGCAGTGGTGAATGTGGGGAGAGAGATGGCGGAGTTTTGAGAGCGGATGATCTGGACGTGTGTCCATCAGAGACAGTAAATTTTGAAGACTGGATGTCATGAACTTATATATATATATATATATATATATATATATATATATATATATATATATATATATATATATATATATATATATAATGATTTTTGAACACTATTAAGGTAAATACAGTGTTTGTTCTCTATCAAAATCTTTCATTTGCTACGTATGCCTATCAGTAGTTAGTGCCTTCTTTTATTTAGCTGCCAGTATTGGCGCCCGCTGTATTGCAGTAGTTCGAGTAATGAAGATTTTTGTGAGGCAAGTGATTCATGAAACATATAGGTAATTGTTAGACAGGGCCATTCTTTTCTACGGACTATTGAAAGTCAGATTGCGTTGCGCTAAAAATATTGTGTGTCAGTTTAGTGATGATCAGAATAAGTAAAGAGAGAAATGTCTGAATATGTTCAGTTTTGCTCATCAGTTTGAAAATCAAATCACGTAAGAGGCTTATCAGCACAGTCATTTACAATTTTTCTAGGGGGACGTTTCAATATAAATTCTTATGTGCTGATGTATGAAGTCTGGCAATTTCTTAGCAACTTTTATGGAACATTTTGACATGAAAATACATTAGTGTTATGTACGTGTGGTATTGTGCCACAAAACTGTTAATTTTGCTTAAAGAAATGAGTTGCCACGTGGAGATAATGGTTGCGTTAATTTTGATAAACGATTTGAAGTTAGCAAAGAATATTTTAAATAACGGCATTGACGTTTCTAAAAGTCGTTAATCTTGTTTAGTTCAGATTGCTTATCATACATTTAGCTTCTTTGTTGGTAATAAATGATTACTTTTGTAAATGATCTTAGTGACATTTACACTGCTTGACAGACAACGTTGCTACACTCTCCCAGTCGGAGACTTCTTCAACAATATAACGTAGATTAGCCGGGAAAACCAAAGATTAAATAAAACGTCATGTTACATCAATAATAAGTAACTAATTATATTGTAATCTGTCAGAACTTGTGCAGCACAACACGCCCACTATTACACCACAAGTCACTCCCGGTTGATTGCCCTGAGAAGAACCACTGGGGTGTAGATGCACTTCCATGCTTGAACTGGATATCTGTAACAGATAGGTCTGGCTGTCAGCTTTGATACTCGATTAGCGACACCTTATGGACACTTACAACTTAAGCAGTGCTGCGGATGTGAGTATCTTTATTCCCATTTTAACGGAATAACTCATGAATAAACCACCACCGGTATAGTGACTTCGCCGAATGTGGAAGGAGAAACATTTTGAACAACATATACACTAGGAACATGGCAAAATAAAGTCGACTTTCCATCTTAAAATATTCCCTAGGATTATTCCACTAACTTTATCAACATCACAATCACCAAAGAAAAAACTTAAAGACATTGCGACCATGATCGAAGATATTAGCTATAGACAGCTCAAGCTGTTTCTGTATGGTGACAGTCAAATAAAGGGGGTGATATTTAAATTTCGATTGTCAAAGCCTCACCACTGCAATGGAGGGTGAAGCTTTGACAATGCCAGCCACTCGTTCTGGAGAAACGTCAGTAAAATCATTAGATGAACATCGGCCGAAGAACCCAAGACAGAATCCAATAGGCAGTTTGTGAACAAGTGGCCACGAAAGCCTTAATAATTAAGCTCAGAATCTCTGGCATCGTAACCAGGGACGATCGTGGTTCTCAGGTTTAGAGCTGAATGAAAATTCTAAACCAGAGGCTCAGACAACTTTGTGATAGTATCGGATGCGAATTTCTCGACCTTCGATATCGGGTGGTGAGTTGGAGGGATCCCCTTAATAGGTCAGACACGCAGTACACACAGGAAGCGGCTACTAAGGTAACAGAACATGTGTTGCGTGCATATGGGATTTCTTAGAATTTTCGAACCTCCCCTCCTCCCCCCCCCCCTCTCTCATGATCAAAGATCGATTGCCTGCCGAAATCGAAGATTTATTAGCCTAATAATTCTCAGAGAATGTTCGTCGTTAATATGATATAAGTGAACTGCAGGAACATCCAAGGAAAGATCCCATAATCTGTATCGCATATAGAAGGTTAGAATACCCATGCAGTATTAAGAACAGAAAGCTGATTGAAACCAAAAGTGAATAGTAAGGAAGTCCCAAATTCTGATTGGAATATTTAATGTATAGGTTGGTTAGTCCCATAGTGGCGGTGTATTTACTGCGGTAAATATTTCAATAATACCTAGTGCAGTTACCACGGATTCAGAATATTGATCTGGTTTAATCATCAGGTACTGCTGTAGTAGAGTGCTTTAGAGAGAACATTCAGAATACCGTGAATAAGTTTCCTTACCATGTTGCTGTAATAGGGGGTGTCTTCAACTTGCCAGCTATAAACTGGCAGATTCATGGATCCAAAACAGGTGCCAGAGAGAGGGCATGTGCTGTCCTCATTTTTGTTTGGGTACATAGATACAGAGACAACTTGTGAAGATAACGCTTTAGACCTTCTAGCAACAAACAGACCGGGTATCATCAAATCAATTAACGTGGAAGGGGGTATTAGCCATCATAAAACTGCGGTAGCATATGTGACTACAGATATTACAAGGAATCTTAAGAAAAGTAGTAAAATATGTTTGCTTCGGAAGACTGACAGAATATAAATTGCAGACTATCTGAGAAGTCAACGTCAGATATTCAGTGTTAAGAAGAATGGAGATGTGGAAGCGACTGGAAAAAAATTCAAATACATTGTTCAGTAGGCTTTATATAAGTACGTTCCAACCAACGTCGTAAGGAATGGTAAAGACCCATCGTGGTTTAGCAGATGTGGTAGAAAACTTCAAGGTAATAAACTGAGCTTTATCACAGGTTCAACGGAAGTAAAAACCTAACTAACAAAAGATGAACGAAGATAATATGAGCGTATTGAGAGGAATGAGAGTAGCATTCGATGACTCTCAAAGTGAAATTCAGTCAACCGATCTGACTAAATATTCTAAGAGGTTTCGGTCTTACTTAAAATCAGCAAGTGGTTCGAAATCCTCTGTTCACATTGCCAATGACCATAATGCCACCTAAACAGAAAATGACAGAAAGACTGCGGCAATACTGAATTGCATCTTCCGATGATGTTTCACGACGGCAGACCGTAATATGGTCCCACTTTCAATCATCATACGATCATCGAAATGGCAGTTATTGAGATAACTGGTCTCGGAATAGAAAAACTGCTAGAACCGCCTTGAATTGGGAAGGCATCAGGCCCATGTGAGATACCTGTACGATTCTACAGAGATTATGGGAAAGAAGTTGCTTCCCTTTTAGCAGCAATTTGCTATAGATCGCTGGAGCAATGAAGGGCACCTGGCGGCTGGAGAAAGGGCACAGGTCACTCCCGTTTGTAAGAATGGTCGTAGGACAGACACACATAGTTACAGGCTTTAATCGTTGGCATATGTCTGTTGTAACATTATGGATCACGTTTTACGTTCACGTGGTATCTCGTTTTTGGAGAACGAAAATCTCACGCAAACGGAAAACTTGTAAGAAACAGTTCACTTTGTTCTTCATTGGATCCACAGCACCGTAGCAACGGCGCTCAAGTCCATGCGGTATTCATTTACTACAAGAAGGCATTTGACACCGTCTCCCACTGCCGTAAAATACAAACGAGTGTACGATTTTCTTGGAGAGAGAACTCAAAACGTCGCTCTGAATAGAACAAAATCAACAGATGTAGAGATAATTTAGAAATTATCTCAACAATGTGCGATAGAACCGTTACTATTTACAAAGTATGTGAATGATTTAACACAAAATGTCTTAAGTTCTTTAAGGCTGTTCGCAGATGATGCTGTTATCTATAGGAAGGTAGCAACGCAAGACAGCAACGATTTGTACTATGACCTGTAGAGATCTAATGAATGTTGCAGGCACTGGCAGTTTACACCGAACTAAAATAAATGTAAGTACTGCGCATACATAGGAAAATAAATCCACTGCTTCACAACTTCAGATACCACTACAAATGCAGTACTTACTGATGAGAATTACTGGAAAGAGTATATACCGAGAAATATATAGGAGTAACAATCCGGAGAAACCTTAAGCGGAATGATGAAATAAAACAAATAGTAAGGAAACAGAAGCAAGTTTGAGATTTATTGGAAGAATCTTAAGAAAACTCGTCTACGAAAGAAATGGTTTACAAAACTTGTTCGACAGATTCTTGGGTATTGTTCATCAATCTGGCAGAGATGCTGAACAAACTCAAGTGGCAGACGCTACATGAAAGGCGTTGTACATCACGGAGACGTTCGGTACTAAAATTTCGAGAGAGTACTTTCCGGGATGAGTAGGACAACATATTACGTCCTTCCACATACACTTCGTGAAATGACCACAACCGGGAAATTCGAGAAGGTAGAGACAGCACGGAGGCTTACCGACAATCGTTCTTCCCACGCACCATTCGCAAATGGAACCGGGGAAGGAGGATCAATTTGTGGTACCAGAAGTACCCTCCGCCACACATTGTCAGGTTGCTTATGGAGTATTGTTGCAGATGTAGAGGTATACCAGTGATCATCACAACATTTGGTGACTTCTTACCTGCACGTTCAGTGTAGGAATACCAGCAATCATAACCATCAAATACTTCATGAATACCAAACACTTACCGGCTTAGCTGGTGGCAATAAATAATTTCTGTTGTAAGGCTGCGAGGATATGGATAACCTGTATGTCGTTAAACCCTATGCTTTCACAAGTACCATCCTAAGAACGTTCTTCTTACACCACTAAACTTCGCCTTAAGATTTTTCAGTTCTCCGTTTGCAGATCTTACGTTTTGTTGAAGTTTCTATTTCTTCTCAATATTCCCCTCTCGTTTCATTACCAAATTTCTTTTCCCACAGGTGGGATTCTCGTCTGCTGTCAACAGACTGAATGGATAGTTACATATATTTTTGTAACAACTAGATAACTTTTCACATTTCATTTCCGGATGCAAATTGCCCTTTTTATCATCTCCCATAGGTAGGTATCCCACACTCAAAATCCGCAAAATGTAATGCTCTTTGGAGGTTCAACATTATCGGCTTGCTGGGTAGCGGCGCAGAACTTCTTCAAGACTTTTTCCAGCCCCCATATTTCCTAGTTCATTTACACGGGCTTTCTAATGACAGTTTCTGCCCTTTTGTAAATTACTTTGTGAAGGAAAGTACAAAGCGGCCGTCATCTATCGAAATAACTTTCGGTAAAAGTTTGAACAGTGGCGATTTGTTAGTTATAAACACTATGTATTCATATAAAGACAGGAATGCTTCGGTCGTACAATAAAGTGTTACTAATGGATAACTCGTGTAGTTCACTTCGAAACTAAGGTACGGAAGGAATGCCTTAGCGAAAATTGAGTTCCATGATGCCGGCAGTCACAACAGTAGCACGTCACTGCTTAAATACTGGGCCTCTGTCTTGTGCTGCGACTTAACGTAAGCCAGATAACTCAGAGAGGGCGCTGTTAGCTTAAGTCAGAACTTAAGGCCGGATTAAGTCGCGTTTACCCAGCGTGTTAGGCAGGGATCAGCGCTAGTTTCCGAAAAATTGTGGAATTAAAGTTCAGCATCAACAGAATAAACTTTTTCTAGCCGATAATCTTAGCATACATATCTACATATACTATATGAGTTATTTAATATGAGACATTAAATTATTTCGAGGTCTATTCTTTCCACGAGAAAACAGTAATAAACAAGTTCCGAGAATTCACAGGGATCTAAACCATGACGCTAGACATTTTCTAGTAGATGGCGTAGCGTATGATAACCCACGAGGAAACACTAAGTTGTACTTAGAAATGAGGATTCCCGTTAAAAAAAAATTTATAGTTAGGAATTAAATGCGAGGAAAATGAACTGCTTTGCACTACTTATTGTCTGTACAATTACTACACAAAGGGAGAGTTATTTTTTGCTCGTTTGTTTATTTACAACGTGCTCCATTACACAGTGTTTGTAATACTACATGTATGTATTTGGTGTGTGTGTGTGTGTGTGTGTGTGTGTGTGTGTGTGTGTGTGTGTGTGTCCTTATTATCTGTACAATTACTACACAAAGGAAGAGTTGTTTTTTGCTCGTTTGTTTATTTACAACGTGCTCCATTACACAGTGTTTGTAATACTACATGTATGTATTTTGTGTGTGTGTGTGTGTGTGTGTGTGTGTGTGTGTGTGTGTGCGTTTGCTGTACGATGATGATGATGATGATGATGATGATGATGAGACAAGGAAAAGCGTGAAACCTGGTCTCGGCACACATCCTTCTCCTCTCGAATAGCAGGAACGGGGCCGGCAAGCTAAACATGCCTGTCCTACGGAGGGATCACCATCAACCGCGTCACAAGCCCTCACTTCATGAGGCATTGCGGAGATATTTGATATTAAAACCAAGACGTTTGTGCAAAATCTGCTGATCAGGAACTTTTTGTCACCACCTACCCTTGTCGATCAAATACAGGCAGTGAATTTTTTTTTCTTACCTGCATGATTCGAACTTGAATACCTCCGGTTCGAGCGTCACCGCACAAGCACGCATTAGCGATCCCGACAACGAAGGGTTATTTTGTGTAACTGAATACTAGTACCGCTAAAAGCCATATTGTTTGTTGTTCCTACAAACATGTTAGTCATCCACTGGAGGAATATCATAGTGTTGGAGGACACTATGCCCTCTAGATGCAAACACCCGCACGTAAAAAAGGGTTGTACTGCATTTGTCTTCGGGTTCTGAAACAGAACACCATGGTATACTAGAAATCCTTCCCCTTCACGCTATTTGTTCGTATGCGAAATACACTCCTGGAAATGGAAAAAAGAGCACATTGACACCGGTGTGTCAGACCCACCATACTTGCTCCGGACACTGCGAGAGGGCTGTACAAGCAATGATCACACGCACGGCACAGCGGACACACCAGAAACCGCGGTGTTGGCCGTCGAATGGCGCTAGCTGCGCAGCATTTGTGCACCGCCGCCGTCAATGTCAGCCAGTTTGCCGTGGCATACGGAGCTCCATCGCAGTCTTTAACACTGGTAGCATGCCGCGACAGCGTGGACGTGAACCGTATGTGCAGTTGACGGACTTTGAGCGAGGGCGTATAGTGGGCATGCGGGAGGCCGGGTGGACGTACCGCCGAATTGCTCAACACGTGGGGCGTGAGGTCTCCACAGTACATCGATGTTGTCGCCAGTGGTCGGCGGAAGGTGCACGTGCCCGTCGACCTGGGACCGGACCGCAGCGACGCACGGATGCACGCCAAGCCGTAGGATCCTACGCAGTGCCGAAGGGGACCGCACCGCCACTTCCCAGCAAATTAGGGACACTGTTGCTCCTGGGGTATCGGCGAGGACCATTCGCAACCGTCTCCATGAAGCTGGGCTACGGTCCCGCACACCGTTAGGCCGTCTTCCGCTCACGCCCCAACATCGTGCAGCCCGCCTCCAGTGGTGTCGCGACAGGCGTGAATGGAGCGACGAATGGAGACGTGTCGTCTTCAGCGATGAGAGTCGCTTCTGCCTTGGTGCCAATGATGGTCGTATGCGTGTTTGGCGCCGTGCAGGTGAGCGCCACAATCAGGACTGCATACGACCGAGGCACACAGGGCCAACACCCGGCATCATGGTGTGGGGAGCGATCTCCTACACTTGCCGTACACCACTGGTGATCGTCGAGGGGACACTGAATAGTGCACGGTACATCCAAACCGTCATCGAACCCATCGTTCTACCATTCCTAGACCGGCAAGGGAACTTGCTGTTCCAACAGGACAATGCACGTCCGCATGTATCCCGTGCCACCCAACGTGCTCTAGAAGGTGTAAGTCAACTACCCTGGCCAGCAAGATCTCCCGATCTGTCCCCCATTGAGCATGTTTGGGACTGGATGAAGCGTCGTCTCACGCGGTCTGCACGTCCAGCACGAACGCTGGTCCAACTGAGGCGCCAGGTGGAAATGGCATGGCAAGCCGTTCCACAGGACTACATCCAGCATCTCTACGATCGTCTCCATGGGAGAATAGCAGCCTGCATTGCTGCGAAAGGTGGATATACACTGTACTAGTGCCGACATTGTGCATGCTCTGTTGCCTGTGTCTATGTGCCTGTGGTTCTGTCAGTGTGATCATGTGATGTATCTGACCCCAGGAATGTGTCAATAAAGTTTCCCCTTCCTGGGACAATGTATTCACGGTGTTCTTATTTCAATTTCCAGGAGTGTACATTTTATGGGTATCGTGGGTAAAGTAGGGAGTGAAATGGAATTATCTGTTGAAGAACAAATTATTTTAATTTTCAGTTATTCAGAAAGTAGAATAACAAATGATGCCAGTTTTTCTACTAAAATTTCATCGACTTGAATAGGGTTTACTGCTTTGATATACTACGCTATCAGGATATCTGCCATTCGCTGAATCCTGAAGTTGAAGAAAATAATGCGTAGAAAGTCGATAAATGTGGTAGCTGCTGTGGCTATAGATCCTCCTTTAAATTATCGAAATTTTGTTCATGATTCTCGAACATCACAGAGTAGTGCTCTGAAAATGTGATGATGTCAGACCACTCAACCGTAATGCTACAGGATAGTCAAAGCGAGGTGTCACCGTTCGTTTTTTCAATAGACTTGTGACTAAATTGAAATAAAACCATTGTAATTGACCCACGCATCACTATCATGTATATCTGACTTCACGAATTGTGGTCGGTTTATTAAACTCGGCAATTACAAGTACATCTGCAGACCTGGAAAACAACACTGGCTTCTTGAAGAAAAACGACGTCATCAGCCTTTTAATATAACTGTGAAACAATGGGAGGAAAATGATTTTGCTATCATTGTGATGAGGACATCTTGGATGCATAAACGTGAGCAAACCTGGCGATGAACAAAATAGGTTACTTAAATAACTTAGTCTTCAAGAACGTCGATCTGTGGGCTGTAACACAATTTGCGACCAGTTAATTACTGACGAATTGCACTGGTTATATTATAAAGCATTTCCAGTTAATACTGAAAGGCAAGAGGTGATACAAATGTGGACAGCTAGATCACAGTTTCCTAGATCTCCGGATTTATTCCTCTGCTCTTAAAAGGCTATATATGTTACGAAACGGCAGCTACTACTGTGCGGATGAGACGGAAAGCACCAGACATTTTTACACCGACAATTATAGGAAAAACCCGAAATAAATCAGGAAAGCGTTGCAATTAAAATTCATGACTTGATTCGTGAACAGCTGCAATCTCCAGCTTCTGAGAAAATGCTTCGTTATGCATGGAGTTTTGCGATGAAGTTGTCGTCAAAGAGCAAAATATTTGACAACGTTTAAGAGGCTGCTTCTCCCAGTGATATCACACTAAAAAAATGTGACTGCGTCAAACGTACCTTGGCACGTTGCTCGCACTCTTCTGAATTTTCATGCCTTCAATGTTTTGTATCAATGGTGGCATGGGGATTGCACAGGTTCTCTTGAGATATAGATGTAAAAATGCGAGAAAAGGCTAAAATATTGGAAATTGGATGTTTTTCATTTTCAATTACTGATGATAAAATGTTTCTTAGTCTGTCAGTAATACCATTGTATTTTACGATATCACCAAAATATTTATGTCACTTACACCTACGACACCAAAACTATGGAGTGCTGGAACCTAGGCTAAAACAGGTGTTCGTTTATTTCCACCCTCTATTCACCCTGCGAAGTTTCACCTGTGTCAGAGATCGACCTGGGGATGGTTATCATTGTAAGATGAATATCCATTCCCTCCAATCTTTCTATTTAGCAGCTGGTGCTTAGCTTGCAAGAAAGGAGATGAGGCCGTATACTGTGACCAATGTAAACATTCATCTCCATGTGTGGCACACGTAGGCTATACTGCGTAGACACTGCAAGATGCGATAGTGTTGCCTTTCACATCTGCACCCATCTCAAGAATTATTTTCAATTATCTAAAGCGATGGCATAAATGTATGCATTTCAAGGCAAGTTTTTGAGTTCATGACTGTAAAAGCCAAAGCATCATTAATACCAGTAGACCCTACGTTATAGAGAATAAAATGTCGGCTGTACTGAGTCCGCATCCGTTGCATTGCACTAACATATGGGAAACACTGCAGATGGAACCCTGTGTATTAGCTATGCTTCTGCAGACGAGCTAGTGACCGTCTCGGTTTGCAAAGTGGCATAGCAAAGTTCACGACAGGTCGTATTTGGATATATCTAAGTGTACATAGATACTGCGCAAGCCTCAATGAGGTGCATGGCGGAGGCTAACCAGTACCATTACTTGTTATTCCTCCTCCTGTTCCACTCGAAAATAGAGGGTAAAACGGCTGTCTGTACGCCTCCACACGAGCCCTAATTTCTCGTATCTTATTTTCGTGGCCCTTACCTGTGATGTATGTTGGCTGAAGCAGAATCGCTTGTCAGTGAGCTTCAAATGTCGGCAGTGAGCTTCAAATTCCAGTTCGCTAAATTTTCTGAATAGTGCTTCCCGAAAATAACGGCACCTTCCCTCCAGGGATCCCCATTTGAGTTCCCGAAGCATCTTCGTAACACTGACGTTTTGTTCGAACCTACCCGTAACAAATACAGCAGCCCTCCTCTGAACTGCTTCGCTGTTTCCGTCCATCCGACCTGATACGGATCCCAAACACTTGAACAGTACTGAAGACTAGATCGCACCACCGTCCTATATGCGGTCCCCTTTACAGGTGGAACACTCTTTCCTAAAATTCTCCAGTATATATAAGTCGACTGCTTGCCTTCTCTACATCACTTTTTGCATACTCGTTCCACCTCATACCGCTTTGCAGCGTTACGCCCAGTTATTTAAACGACTCGACTGTGTCAATCTGGACACTAATAATGCTGCATCAGAACATTACAGGTTTGTTCTTGCTACTCATCCGCACTGACTTACATTTTTTCACATTTAGGTCTAGCTGACATTCCTTACATCAACTGGAAATTTTGTCCTAGTCGTCTTGTATATAGCTACAGTCATTCAACTTCGACACCTTACCGTAGAATACAGCATCAGCAGACAACCGCAGTCTGCTGCCCATCCTGAACGCCAAATCATTTATGTACTTAGAGAATATCAGCGGTCCTATCACGCTTCCCTGCGGCACTCAGCCTTCACTGATTAACATATTAATCCTGTAGGAACATGTCCTGTGCGAGACAATAAAGCTTGGTATTACAAACCCACTTTCTCTAAATCTATCATACTGCTCTACTCATAATAACATTCTAATATGACACCAGTGGAAGTCGGAGAGATATTTCGCGTTTTCATTTTGTTTAACGGCTCTTCACTGGACAACAGCCTAAGATTACCCTTTCAGATTACACAACGTACGACACATCTTTCTGCAAAGTGACATGTCGCATAAATGCTCCGAGTTTTGATTTATTTGCGTAACCGTTCTGGATTTCACAATTTCGACAGCCAATAGGTTACTTTTTAATCAAGAAGCTATCCATGGGTCATAACAACCATTGTTTCTTCATAACGTTCGATGACTTCCACCTGCGTTTCATTTGGGCACTGCTTGTACATACCCGGCACAGACACCACTGTCTTCTGAGGCCTGCCCACGTTTACCAGCAACGAGGTGCTCCTTTGCTCGTGGTGGAGGAGCCACTGCCAGTGCTTTGCCCAAGTAGGCGGGCAGTGGTGGTCTATCGCGATGCTGCCAAGTTCTCGCAGCAAGGTAAACAGCGCGAGTCAACAGGGCGGCGGCGGCGGTGCCCGGACGGCCGGGCCTTTGGCTTAGTTACTTAGCCAACCTGCCGTCCCACCTCCGCCCGCCTCCTCCTTAGGCTCCAGCGCAGGTTGCAGCAGACTCCGGATTACAGAGCTCTACTCAAGTCTGACCATCTGGCCCCTGGCTATTCGAGGATTCGCGCTGTGTATCTCCACAAGGAAAGCGGTAACACCCGCAGTCGCATCGAGCAGAACGTTTGCTTTGTGTTGTTCAAAGATTTTACAAACGTTAACTTGTAGTTTAGGTAAAGCTAGGGTTAGACTGAAGTTCGAAGACACGAAATGAATGTTTCCAAACATTCCTTTACCAAATAAAATTTAGTATGCTGACCCAGTTGAATTTTCGCACCTCGCTAGGATTAGTGAAATAGAAAGGAATATTAGTGGCCTTGCGCCAAATCATAAATCTCTAAGATCGAACAAAACTCCAGGGCCAAATGGAATCCCTGTCAGATTCCCAACAGAACAGAAGCCCCTTTCTCAAGCAGTAACATACCGTAGATCGCCGGAACAAAATACAGCCCAGTAACTGGAAGAAAGTACTTGTCACACATCTGGACATAAAGGGTGGCAGATGCGAACCACAAAAATATCAACAAAAATCCTTCGTATTCATTCTGTATTCGAATCTTAAAACATACTGTGAGTATAAGCGTAATGAGACAAATCTCGCAAACGCGACAACTAACGCCAATCTACACTACTGGCCATTAAAATTGCTACACTACGAAGATGAAGATGACGTGCTACAGACGCTAAATTTAACCGACAGGAAGAAGATGCTGTGAAATGCGAAATGATTAGCTTTTCAGAGCATTCATACAGGGTTTGACGCCGGTGGCGACACCTACAACGTGCTGACATGAGGAATGTTTCCAACCGATTTCTCATACACAAACAGCCGTTGACCGGCGTTGCCTGGTGAAACGATGATGTGATGCCTCGTGTAAGGAGGACAAATGCGTACCATCACGTTTCCGACTTTGATTAAGGTCAGACTGTAGCCTATCGCGATTGCGGTTTATCGTATCGCGACATTGCTGCTCGCGTTGGTCGGAATCCAATGACTGTTAGCAGAATATGGAATTGGTGGGTTCGGGAGGGTAATACGGAACGTCGTGTTGGATCCCAACGGCCTCGTATCACTATCAATCGAGATGACAGGCATCTTATCCGCATAGCTGTAACGGATCGTGCAGCCACGTCTCGATCCCTGAGTCAACAATGGGGACGATTGCAAGACAACAACCATCTTCACGAACAGTTCGACGATATTTGTAGCAGCATGGACTATCAGCTCGGAGACCTTGAATGCGGTTATCCTTGAAGCTGGAACACGGGCAGGAGCGCCTGCGATGGTGTACTCAACGACGAACGAGGGTGCAGCAATGGGAAAACTTCATTTTTTCGGATGAATCCAGGTTCTGTTTACAGCATCATGATGGTCGCATCAATGTTTGGCGACATCTCGGTGAACGGACATCGGAAGCGTGTAATCGTCATCGCCATAGTGGCGTATCACCCGGTGTGATGCTGTGGGGTGCCATTGGTTACAAGTCTCGGTCACCTCTTGTTCGCATTGACGGCACTTTGAACAGTGGACGTTACATTTCTGATGTGTTTTGACACGTGGCTCTACCCTTCATTCGATCCCTGCGACACCCTACATTTCAGCAGGATAATGCACGACCGCATGTTGCACGTCATGTACGGGCCTTTCTGGATACATAAAATGTTGGACTGCTGCACTGGCCAGCACGTTCTCCAGATCTCTCACCAACTGAAAACGTCTGGTCAATGGTGGCCGAGCAACTGGCTCGTCACAATACGCCAGTCGCTCCTCTTGATGAGCTGTGGTGTCGTGTTGAAGCTGCATGGGCAGCTGTACCTGTACACGCCATCCAAGCTGTGTTTGACTCAATGCCCATGCGTATCAAGGTCGTTATTACGGCCAGAGTTGGTTGTTCTGGGTACTGATTTCTCAGGATCTATGCACCCAAATTGCGTGAAAATGTAATCACATCTCATTTCTAGTATAACATATTTGTCCAATGAATACCCGTTTATCATCTGCATTTGTTCATGGTGTAGCAATTTAATGGCCAGTAGTGTACTGGGTTCGCAAAGTGTCGGTCACGCGAAACCCAATACGCTCCTTTTTCCGCATGAAATACTGAAAGCTGTGGATCAAGTGACTTGTATCGATTCAGTATAGCTGTACTTCCGTAAAGCTTTCAACTAAGATACCCACTCTTATTATGGAAAGAACGGTCGAGTGCGTTATCAAGCGGCAAGTGCGACAGGATAAACGATTTCCGTATTAATGATTGAGAACGGAACTGCCAATTCATAAAGCACAGCAATTTATAGGAATATGAAACTGAACTATCATACAAGGTCAGTATCAGGTAAACCAGGTGGCAGAAGATTTCTGCGACTCATTTTAGAATAATGCTCAAGTGTATGGGACCATTACCAAACAGGACAAATGAGGGGATATCGAACGTACACAGGAAAGAGCAGGACGAATCGTCACAAGTTTCTTTGACGATGATAAAACGTCACGGTAATGCTGGTAAAACATCTGTCAGATGCTACGAGATAGACCGCAGAATTCCCGTGAAAGCCATTTACGTAAATTAAAGAACGAGCTTTATGTGACGAAAGTAGGAATATCATAACTTCGTAACCATCCGTCGCGCTGGGGCCGCGAAGATAATACTAGATTAGTAGAAGTCCGCACAGATGTGAATAGCGTATTATCTTTTCCTCACTCGGTATGTGCATTGTAGAACGGGAAGAAATTATGAAAAATAGCTCAATGTGAAGTACTTCCTGCCATGCACTTCACATTAATTTGTGGACTATAGATGTAGAACATCCTTTCGAAGGACCGATGACCTCAGAAGTTAAGTCCCATAATGCTCAGAGCCATTTGAACCATCGTTTCCATCCTTTGAATGACTGCAGTGGTAGTCAAGTAGGTGTGTCATAATAAGTAGTAATAATTGACCCAGTTGAAGTTAGTTGTCAGGACAGCTCGCTGTTGTAGACGGAGAAGAAGACCAGAAGCAATCAAGAAAGTGACACATCGTGATTTTTTCCGCAGCTTCACGACCAACTTCCCAATTTCTTTCATGATTTATATTCTAAAGACTTTCACCAACAAAGCGCTGGCTTCTGACGCCCTGTTACTTGTAACATAAAAATGTGATGCTGCTGCGAAGCAAAGGTTCATTTTAGGTGCTCAGTGGTACAATATGCCCTATATTTGAGGTGATACGCTCTTGTCTACTTTGCAGCTTTTAGTTTACATAGTTTGTAGTAGGGGAACTCATAGTCTAGCTACTACCGCTAGAGGAACCCACACAGCAGGGCACAGCACATTTCCAACTTATCTACGGTTTGTCTCAATTTGCTTTAATACCTGTAGCGGACTGTTACTTCTCCGACGTGGGGATTTTATTGCGCGCCTGGACTCCACAAATGTATTTGCTAAAATTAAACAACACTCGATTACAAAACTTAACTTTAAAAAATGGTTCGAATGGCTCTAAGCATTATCGGACTTAACGTCTGAGGTCATCAGTCCCCTAGAACTTAGAACTACTTAAACCTAACTAACCTGAGGACATCACACACGTCCATGCCCGAGGCAGGATTCGAACCTGCGACGGTAGCAGCCGCGTGGTTCCGGACTGAAGCGCCGATGACAGCGGCCGGCGAAACTTAATTAGTTCTAGGTGAAAGTAAAAATTTTATTTCTGTCTCATGTGTCAATGAGGACGGCAGAAAGACTGTATAGTCTCTGTTATAGCTTTTCGACATTCCGCTGGATTCTATCTGGGACTGCAGATAAGAATATAGAACTGCAAAGCGGCACAGCGACAGACTAATGAGATTAGTTGTTAGTTACAGAATGCAAGTGCCAAAATTCTATTTAATTTCCCATCGACAAGGTTCTTAAGGTACTCGGATTTTGAAATTCTAAGCCTCTCTTGCACTGTATTATTATACTTGGAAAGACGACGTTGATTTTGACCCGATGAGTGCGTATGCCACCTGGGGGATAGTAGAAGAACTGCTACTGGTTTAAACGTCGTCCACCAATAGGTAGCATAGTGGAATACCTACCAAAGCACCATATGTGTGTAAACATTAATATACCGAAGAAGGTGGCGCCGTGGTTAGCATACTGGACTCGCATGCGGGAAGACGACTGTTCAAACACGCGCCCGGCCATTCCGAACTAGGTTTTCCGTGATTTCCCTAAATCGCTTCGGACAAATGCTGGGATGGTTCCTCTGAAAGGGCACAGCAGACTTCCTTCACCATCCTTCCCTAATCCGACGGGACAGGTGACTTCGCTGTTTTGTCCCCTCCCCAATATCTGTCAATCAGCCTACCAATCTTCAATAGGTAATGCTCACAGCCAAAAGGCTCCGTGTGGTACAAACGCCAGCAGGCAGTCGTGCCATGGAGGCGCACTCGTTTTTACTACAGCCAAATGAGCGAGTTTCAGAGGTGTCAAACTTCGGCCTACCGACCGGCCGGATGGTCCATAAGGATAGTTACCACAGAAGTTGGACGTGCTGCGTCAGTTGTACAGCTATGTTGGTGTCAGTGGCCACGTGAACACTGTCACATCTCTAGACGAGGTTCTGGACGACCACTCATCACGACCATATCTCTGCTTCCCCCCTCCCAAGGATCGTCGTATTGTAAGGGCAATAGTGACAGATCGTTTAGCTACCACAGCACAGATAAGAGGGCTTGTGAGGCGACACTTGTCAACATGAACTGGTGAGTATTAGTTATAAGCAATGGAACTACGGACACGCACACTTCTAGCTTGTCCTCCACTCACGTCACAGCTTCGTCAAGCACGGCTCGACTTTTGCCTGCAAAGGACAACGTGGAAGGTGGAATGGCGAGCCGTGATCTTCAGCGATGAAAGAAGGTTCTGTCTGGACGGAGGTGGTATTCGGTTGCATGTACGATGTACACCTGGTGAGCACTGTCTTGTAAAACGCATTCACCCAAACTACACTCACCACATCCCAGGATTTATGTGTGGGTTGCGATAAGCTAAAACTCTCGTTCAACTTTGATGTTTCTGGAGGAGAGACTAATCACAGCTCGGTACGTACAGAATGTTGGTTGACCCGTTCTCTTGCCTTCCTCGCTACAGGAATGTGATGTATTGTTCCAACGGAATAATGCTCGCTCCCTCGCTGTCCTTGTAACTCAATGTGCCCTGCAAGACGTGCAGTAACTTTCCTGGCCAGCACGATTTACGGGCTCAACAGAGCATGTGTGGGATATGATGGGGCGAGAAGAGACTGCTGCGACTGGTCAATCAACAACTCTTATAGAACCACGTGAACGCTCTAGCAGACGTGGCATAGGTCACCCCAAGACCGTATTCACCATACGTACGTTCAACTGGATGTCGGAGTCAGCGCCTGTATTGACGCCAATGGAGGCTACACCGCGTACTAGAATGAGTGCTTCAGCAGGGATCGATACCTGGCACCTCTGAACCGCTTGTGCCATTGATCTGTAGGTGTAATCATTCCATCTGCTCCATACGCACTATTGTAAAATAACCGTTGTGTGAAATTGAAACCTCTAAAAATGATCGCTCTCGATCTTCCACCATAATACAGTCCTTCAACATGACGTGGCAAATATGAGGTAGCCAAGGAGGTGGAAACGTGGGTTCTACTATGCCAAGACTGCTTGGTAGGTACAACAGGAGAACACAATTAATTAGCTGTACAAAATAAGAAAGCATTTATTACTGTGATGTAGTCCATGATCAGTTGGTTGACATAGAACACGCGACTAGACTATGCCTCTGTAGAATGACGTAATTTACAAGTCACAAATCTTGCACTGACGAATTAATTTCTCGTAATCTTGAATGTCGTACTCTGTGAATTTGAAGACTAACTTGGAACGGAGCTACAAAGACTTGATGGCAGCAATGACTGAGCTGCAGACGATGACTAACATCGGCGCTGGCTGACCATTGAGCGCGGCTACGAACTGTATACTGGCACAACTTCTCTACCCTACTGCTGCACATGAAGTGGCCTAGCGGCGCATGGCGACGAGCATGAGTATTGCGACAGGCTGTGTACTCTTCGGCTAACACAGCCGTTCTTCTGTTCCGTTTATCGAGAGAATCGTATCCGGTGGATCGATCTCTCAGGCGGCGGTGAGGTCGTAGACTGACGACATAACAAAAAATGAATGTGGTACTAATTACACTCCTGGAAATGGAAAAAAGAACACAATGACACCGGTGTGTCAGACCCACCATACTTGCTCCGGACACTGCGAGAGGGCTGTACAAGCAATGATCACACACACGGCACAGCGGACACACCAGGAACCGCGGTGTTGGCCGTCGAATGGCGCTAGCTGCGCAGCATTTGTGCACCGCCGCCGTCAGTGTCAGCCAGTTTGCCGTGGCATACGGAGCTCCATCGCAGTCTTTAACACTGGTAGCATGCCGCGACAGCGTGGACGTGAACCGTATGTGCAGTTGACGGACTTTGAGCGAGGGCGTATAGTGGGCATGCGGGAGGCCGGGTGGACGTACCGCCGAATTGCTCAACACGTGGGGCGTGAGGTCTACACAGTACATCGATGTTGTCGCCATGGTCGGCGGAAGGTGCACGTGCCCGTCGACCTGGGACCGGACCGCAGCGACGCACGGATACACGCCAAGACCGTAGGATCCTACGCAGTGCCGTAGGGGACCGCACCGCCACTTCCCAGCAAATTAGGGACACTGTTGCTCCTGGGGTATCGGCGAGGACCATTCGCAACCGTCTCCATGAAGCTGGGCTACGGTCCCGCACACCGTTAGGCCGTCTTCCGCTCACGCCCCAACATCGTGCAGCCCGCCTCCAGTGGTGTCGCGACAGGCGTGAATGGAGGGACGAATGGAGACGTGTCGTCTTCAGCGATGAGAGTCGCTTCTGCCTTGGTGCCAATGATGGTCGTATGCGTGTTTGGCGCCGTGCAGGTGAGCGCCACAATCAGGACTGCATACGACTGAGGCACACAGGGCCAACACCCGGCATCATGGTGTGGGGAGCGATCTCCTACACTGGCCGTACACCACTGGTGATCGTCGAGGGGACAATGAATAGTGCACGGTACATCCAAACCGTCATCGAACCCATCGTTCTACCATTCCTAGACCGGCAAGGGAACTTGTTGTTCCAACAGGACAATGCACGTCCGCATGTATCCCGTGCCACCCAACGTGCTCTAGAAGGTGTAAGTCAACTACCCTGGCCAGCAAGATCTCCGGATCTGTCCCCCATTGAGCATGTTTGGGACTGGATGAAGCGTCGTCCCACGCGGTCTGCACGTCCAGCACGAACGCTGGTCCAACTGAGGCGCCAGGTGGAAATGGCATGGCAAGCCGTTCCACAGGACTACATCCAGCATCTCTACGATCGTCTCCATGGGAGAATAGCAGCCTGCATTGCTGCGAAAGGTGGTTATACGTGGATATACACTGTACTAGTGCCGACATTGTGCATGCTCTGTTGCCTGTGTCTATGTGCCTGTGGTTCTGTCAGTGTGATCATGTGATGTATCTGACCCCAGGAATGTGTCAATAAAGTTTCCCCTTCCTGGGACAATGAACTCACGGTGTTCTTATTTCAGTTTCCAGGAGTGTATTTCTGGTAGCGTATATTTATTTCTCCTAATTTTCATCAGTTTTATGGTTATAAATTATTTGAAATGATTTTCGAGTTTTATGTATGAATGAGACTGGAGCGGAATATTAGTTGTTTCTGTATCTGAAACTTGTACCAATTACAAGTGTCTCTCCAAATGCTACGGTAATCTTATTACATTTTGAGTCGGCGTTCGGGATAGCGGAACTGGCCTGTAAGGATCCCAAAGATGTATTTTAAATAGATAGCGATCGAAAAAAGGAACTAGAAGACAATATTGTGAAAAGGTAGGCAGAAACAGATATCGGTGTGAGGGGAGGTTTGATATTTCTAGAGATATTGGATAGAGCGCTGATAGACTTACATCGAAGAAAGGTACGTAGAGTGGATGACAGTCCCTCAGAATTACTAAGATCTATGGGAAAATCAACCAAGACAAATTATCCCACCTGGTTGGCAAAACATAGAAGTCGCATGAAAAACTTCTAAATTATAAGAAAAATCATAATTCCTATGAAGCCTGTTGCTGAGAGGTGTTTAAGTTACAAACCATGAGTTTAAAAATTCATAGTTTGCAAACACTAAGACGAATTATTCACAGGAGTTTGAAAAGTTCTCTAGCTTCCAACTGCCGGTCGTTGTGGCCGAGCGGCTCTAGGCGCTTCAGTCCGGAACCACGTGGCTGCCACGATGGCAGGTTCGAATCCTGCCTCGGGCATGGATGTATGTGATTTCCTTAGGTTAGTTTGGTTTAATTAGTTCCTCTAAGTTCTATGGGACTGATCTCAAATTTAAGTCCCAGAGTGCTTAGAGCCATTTGAACCATTTTTAGCTTCCAAATTCGGGGAAGATGAGTTTGGCTCTTGGGTAGAGGTAAGATCACGCGTGCCATCATTATTTTAGAAAAATTAGAGAAAGGCTACCTTACATTTGTGTAATTTGTAGATTTTGGGAAAACGTACTTCACAAGGTTGATCATATTATATTCTTTGAAAATATGAATTTATGAGGGATAAATTATAAGAAGCAAAATGTATATGAAGTAGAGCTTGGAGATAATACTGCTCAGTCAGAACATTATGACCACTGACCAACTATCGATATAAAGCCGCCCAGGCGATGGCAGCATCACCTGACGGAGAATGCGTACTAGCAAGACATACGCGTCCCCGGAATTTATGAGCGTTAGGTAACATATGTGTACAGATGTGGTGCCGACTCCCTCAAACTTCCATGAAACGACGCGTTGCCGCTGTTATCAGTGCTGAAGCTGGACATGCCAGCTATTAGGTGCGTGATCATTGTGTTCTGGCTTATCACAGTATCCGGAAGTTGACTGAGCACATAAAGACCTTTACCGAAACAAAACACCTGTAGTAGACTACGTTCTCCCAGAGTTACTGTAATCTATAAGAGAACCAGATGTGACAACATTATTTCACTTACTATCGAGGACTAGGAGACAATAGAAATACCGTCTGACTTCTAGAACAATACAGGCTTGAATATCATTAGTTCACCAAGTCGTGGTTATAAAATAGTGACATGAACTGCTTACAAAAGAATGGAAAAACTGGTAGAAGCCAACCTTGCGGATGATCATTTTGGGTTCTGGAGAAATGCAAGTACAAGTGAGTTAGTACTGACCATCCGAGGTATCTTAAAAGATAGAATGAAGGAAGGCAAATCTACGTCAACTGTGCAAGCAGATTTAGGGAACGTATGGGATTTGTAAGGCAGCCTTCTGGTATAATTATGTCAATCACTTTTCCGACAATAGAATAGAGAAGGTTCGCCGATCGGGAACCCAGCGTCCTTTTACAGCGAACATAAATATAACTGCAGGTAAGAAGAGCACTATACTTAAATGTGTGTTCCAAGAAAATATATTAAATTAGAGGATATGTTTCACTCAAGGTAGAGGGAGGGAAATCAACGAATTCGGTAAGGCAAACTAACTTCCAATTGCTTAATACGTTACATAACGAAAGACATGGTTACATTACGGAACCACATTAAAACACATGCACAAAAATATAAAACCGTTTCTACTCGAAATTCAAATTTTCTGTCATGCAATATTAATGTTTATCTATACACAGTTTATAACTGTTGAGGTTTCACAGTTTAAAAACAGGTCCAAGACTGCATGCACAATTTCCTGTTTAGAGTATCATTTAAAACACTATCTGACTTCCAGCGCCCCTATAGTCAACTTAGTTTCGGTCTCATAATGTCCTGAAGTATTTGGAACAATGGATGAAAATAGCAGCCAACAGCCCCACAGTTTTGGATGTGTACCGGATCTAGTTATCGTTTCGTAGCTTAAACCTCGCCGTACTGAGGCCAATGACAAATCTAGAGGTGGTGTTGGATGTCATATGTGTGCTGTCTCCTGGTGTTCATTGCAATTTTTGTTTTGGTGTACTTACAGTGAACATATACGGTGTTAGAAAAAAGCACCGGATATTTTGAGACGTGGTGTTACACATCAAAACACGTAGCAAGTCCAACAAACATTTGTCTGGAAATGCATACTTTCTTAGCTACGTACACGTGTTCACAGTGGCTGAAAACAAAACTGTTCAATTCTGTTAGAGGTAGATCTAACATCATGACATGAAAAATAAAACCTTGGGAAATGGGTGTGGAAACGCTTAGTTTCTGCCCCCTGTACTCATGTTCATATCAGACTCTCAACCTGATGTCCATTCATGGATCTCTTATAGGAGATGCTCAAGGTGACGTCCATCGATGGTAATACATCCCTCTGCCCTTCTGCATAAGGAATCGTCTACTATCTGAAATACACCCGGTTGTTGTTATAATCATTGCGTACATGCACTGAGGATGCTACCCTGAACTGTCTGGATATCACTGGCAGGACCGGCGTACACCAATGCAATTAAGTGGAATCATGTTGTACCAATATCTGTTACTTTGATATTGTTTTCAAAGTCAATTATTTCGACGTTCCAGTCAAGTCTTTCTCAAGCTTCTCTCATGAGTTACATGTATGTGCCAAGGCACCAATAGTTGTGTCTGGTACTGTAGATATGCGAACTTAAAGAGCACGTCAACTGTTTACAGTTTTCCGTGAACGTTTACAGACCGCTTGCATCGTGTAACAAACACTGATAATAATTTAGAAATTTTACGCTTGGCAGATAAAAGGGGGAACGATGGATATACTGGATGAGGTTAAGATCATTATCCATTTTGGGAAAGAGCATCGGTATCTTTTCAATGAACAGGTAGATTATAAAAACAAATATTTATTTGAATATTCAGTGACTTGTCAATCACATGGCGTGTTATAATGTAATGTATATTTTACTTCTAAGACACTCTATCGCACATTACTGTTAACGGTAATGGGATATTATCCTACAGACTTTTCGTGACTTTTAGGAATCGCGTTTTTGTACTTCGTCGATGCTGTTCCCGATAATTGTCTTTTATTTAATCACCCGTTTAGGCTTCAATATTTTTTTATGTAGTTTCGCTTTCGGTTTTCATCTGTATTCGCGTTGACACAACAGATTTCAAAATCTTTTTGCCGTTGACTGAAATGCGTTATATCGACTCGTCCCAGGTAGATTCTTTTATTCTTCATGAAACATCTTTTGTTGTCGTCTTCGACTGTTGGAAGACTGTCATCCTGAGGTGTCATCTTTGCCTCTTCATTTGACAATTGCTGTCGCATGTGTGAACAGCGCACATTCTCATGAATGTATGTGTCTACCGTGCGTTTTCTGTAATACGTTTCCACTTGCTTTGTTAAATATTTTACCTTCTGTCTTTAGTTCGGATATCTATGGAACCAGTTGCGAATATTGGTGCCTTGTCTTACACACGCGCGAATGGTACTTGGTATCATTCGTGCGACATGTGAGTGTGCTCTTCCTTGTTGATTTGCCGCTTTTTGGTTAACTATAAACTAATTAATATAGTATAATACCATCATTGATTTGTTTTCTTCCCTATTCTAGTCCCATGTGATTCGCATTACACAATTCATTGGTAAAAAGAAAATTTGCGTTATTTCGCTTCACTTACGTTTTGCAAATATTTCAGTCCGTACTGTGTTCCTTTAAACTTTATATGCACAGTTCCAAGTCAACATTAATAGATATAACAAATGTTTAGAGGTTGGAGCCAATCTTTCTGTCGTTTTTACTACATTTTATAGATGCGGATACATGTTCTAGATGATAAAATTGCGGTGTTCTTTTAACTATGGCAGTATTCTGGCCCCCACATAGACTTTCGTTTGCTTGAGCACTCTGTGATACGTACTTATTTTTGATTTTTTATGCATGGTTTTGGCTGTGGATTCTATTGGACATTATGCTTCATAGTTTTGCTAGGGCACTATTCCTCATATAAATTTCACGATGAACCTTTTAAATGGTATATACGTTGACATATTTTACAACACTCTATAACGGGACTAATGTTGATTTCCTTTTTCTACATAGGATACGCGCTAGTATTTTGTTATTACGAATATTCGGTTCGCAATCAATGATGATTCCCGATTCTCTAAATAGTGTTGTTACAAAAAGGTGACAGTGCAACCTTGTTGTTAGACTGATAGTAGTGGCTGAGACGTATACTAGCTAAATTGCCTCACACAAATTTTTTTTTCCATTATTCTTATAACATCAGAAAACTCAGACATTTATGGTTTCGTTCTCTCTCTGTAGGACACGTTTCGTGTACAAATGTGGTTCGTATAATAAATTCATTCATTTTAAGAATCTTGTGCTGTGACTGATTATGTTCCTTCGGAGCATTTGGTAATTACAGAGAGGCGATCCTAGGTAAGAAACAGATTTTTATTAGTCAGTAATGTGTTCATCTGGTTGTTTTCACTGATATTTCCTACTTCCCATTGGTTTATATTCTCACAATCCATCGCTACAGTGGCTGATTTGTTATTTAGACCGATGGAGAAAAAGACAGTTCCTGTCTCAAGTGTGAAGAGCACACATGCTCATTAAGTTCGGATATCTACAGAACCAGATACCAGTATTGGTGCCTTTTCTTACACATGCACGAGTGGTACTTGACGCCACTCATGCGACAGGCCTGAGGATAACGTGACTTGAACGTCAAAACTGATTGCCTAGGGAAACAGTATCAAAACAGCGGCTGTTGGTAGATTTTTATTTTTACATTAATACCAGCCGCTGTCTCATGCTCCTGAAGCCAGCGTGGAGTTACATTTGTTGCATTTAAGTTTCACTATAACCAAAATGTAGGGAGCTGAAGTCTGGGAAATAGGGACGAGAACTTGTGGGGCCTTCCTGATCAATCCATCAGCCCTGGAATACCTGGGTCAGATGTTCACGCACACTGCAGATGAAATGCTCTGGTGCGCCATTGTGCATAAAACCGATTTGGAGAAACGATGTTGTTGGCCTCTTTCTGCAACTGAGTAGGGATTTTCAACAGCCCACTTGTGCCTGTTATGAAACTTCAAAACGCCATCTTTGTGGAGCTCAGCCTTGTCAGTAAGTAAAATGTTCGACGACAACAGCAAAGAACCAGCATAGACATTAAGAAAACTGCAGGCTTCTAGGGCAGTCTTTTAGCTTTAGTGCCTGGACATGCTGAAAACAGTATACATACAGCAATTGTTGAAGTAGTACCACCCAGTCAAGAGGATGACTGACGCCTTCTGCTGCAACCAATCACAGCACACTGTTTCCAATTCTTTTGTCGCTAGTCACTGAGGTACACCTTAAAGCAGGGCTCACCAGACAAGGCAATTCTACTTCGACCGATGAGATTCCAGGCCAAACAGGCGTCTGAAGACGGCTCACACAGAAGCAGGTTACCAACCTGAGTCTCGCACACCATATGGTGTGACAACCAGGAGTGATCATCAGTAGCAGGGTAACAATGACACCAGCACAATTCGTTAGTGTGGGTTGCCTACATCATAGGCAGCGATGCACTCAGGGGCAAACCTATTGATCACCTCTGATTGACAGGTACTTAACCTATTGTTTTCCTTTGGCTGACAGGTGCTTAACCAAATGTTGTCCTCTGATTGACAGGTACTTAACATATTATTCTCCTTTTATTGACAGGTACCTAACCTACTGATCTCCTAAGAGGAATTCATCCTTTTCATTGACAGGTACTTAACATATTGCTCTGCTAGAAGGATCCTTCCTTTTGAATAACCGGTCTTTAACTTATTGTCCTGCTAAAAGGATCCATCCTTTTGATTGACAGGCACTTAACCTATTGATCACCTGCCCCCTCACTCTCCCACCATACCCGCCCCTGCCCGTCACACCTCACTGCTACAGGTACACTTCCTGGTCTGAGTTATTGGAATAGCCCCTCTCACCATCAATTAGTCTGACTACTCAATTAAATTGATCAATTAATTAACGTCTTACCCTATGGTAAACAGCCCTCCCCTCCCTCCCATCCTTCAAGTAACTGATGGGAAAAAGACTCAGTTGATAGATCATTTGGAGATAATTCGATTGTAGTGGATGGAATAGAGTTTAAACAATTTAGACATTGTGTAAAATATTGTTTATTTAAACAATTTAGGGGATTTAAGGCAGTGTATGGAATACATGGAAATTGGTGGAGAGGAAACAACTCATAACAGGACAGTCAAGAGTATATTATTTATTTATAAAAAATTCAGTTTTGTGGGGGTTGGATTTCTCTTTCTTATCATTCTCTGTCGATTGGAAACAAGTTGGTCTTGCAAGAAGCAATAACATGGGGAAACATTCTGCATACCCTAACGTTTGGCACTGTACTCTGGGTTTTGGGAACATGTAGGTCTTGCAAGAAGCAATTACATGGGGAAACATGCTGCATACCCTAACGTCTGGCACTGTACCCTGGCTGTCTTAACCTAATGTTTGGGCCTTTGTCGGCACTTAACCTGTTGATCTGTTAAATGGTTTCCCATCTCACCCCCATTACCTTAAACAATTATACCACCTTCGACACCAAATTAATAATCAATTACATCCTCCCACCATTTTCTGGTACACTTTTAGAATTTCACATGCTTTTGAACGCCAATTCCCGCGCATTCATCTTTGTCAATCACCGCTTAACCCACTGTACGCATCATGCAAATTAGGGTAGTGTTCTGCACTTAACCTCCAGTTCTGCTCCGTGTCACCCACTCAAGCACCCAATTACACTGCTCTCCCACTGAGGACAGGAGCTTGAATATTAGAGCGCTAAACGGATACCTGACACAGCAATATGTCACCACATACTGTGTCGATGTATTAAATATACAATTCGTATCCCGCGCCATACAAAATTAGCTCTTTTACATCAGTTGTACATCATTCATACCTGATTCCACATCACAGACATCACTTCCAGCATATAGCATACCACTAGAGATCTGAAAAGGAAATGCACATTTCTTAAGACCTCAGTCAGCACACCATCTACTAATGTTTGTGATCCTTCTCAGTCATCGCCTATAACTCAGTCAGTATGTTGGAAAAACTTCTGAGATGGTATCGAGACAGAATACGTCACAAGTACAATACCTAGAGGCGGCAGCGTGAGTGGGTTGAAAATAGCGAACTCATAACACATTCCTTGGCTGAATCACTTTCGAAATTCAGCGATTTTATGACGAGGTTGCATCGTGGGCTACATGTAACCAGACTGTTGGTCTGATAATATACACTCCTACGATCACCGTCTCGGTATTTGTCTGGAAAAACAACGTGACTCATAGGTAACGCCATACATGGATTTATAAATCCGATATAGCTTTTAATATGGATACTTGTGTGCATGTGTAGAACCAAGACCACTTGTGACAGAAACGTACAGTAGTTGTTGGGATCGCCTTTATTTAACATCTGGCCGTTTGTTAGTCGATTATACCTCTCTTCATAAGACACAGTGATAGCATTCATAAGAAAAAGTAATATGTCCACCCATCGTTGATTTTCTGTCAGTATTATTTCGTATCGCCAGCAATCACTTATTGATAAAATATTATACTTAGTAGTAGGAGGTGAGTGATAGGTTCGCCTTGAGTATCAGGCATTTAAAGTACGTGTTTGTGTTACAACATCTGCAAAGGAATTGACTATATCCATTAGTAAGGAAGGAATGGATTTGACATCGAGTACTGTGATAGCAAAGGGAAGAGAATGTCAAGTCATAAGAATGGTTCTGATATTTCTATTTCCAGAGCCACAGCTGTCAACAGGGTGTATTTCTGATAACTCGCTCATTTTCTAATGCCGTTCAACTGAGACTGCGATAGTAACATTTAGTTGAAGTTTTTTTTTTTTTTTGGTCATCAGTCTGCTGACTGGTTTGATGTGGCCCGCCACGAATTCCATTCCTGTGCTAACCTCTTCATCTCAGAGTAGCACTTGCAACCTACGTCCTTAATTATTTGCTTGACGTATTCCAATCTCTGTCTTCCTCTACAGTTCTTCAGTTTTTGCCCTCTACCGCTCCCTCTAGTACCATGGAAGTCCTTCCCTCATGTCTTTTCCACATATTCCTTTCCTCTCCGATTCTGCGTAGAACCTCCTCATTCCTTACTTTATCATTCCACCTAATTTACAACATTCGTCTGTAGCACCACATCTCAAATGCTTCGATTCTCTTCTGTTCCGGTTTTCCCACAGTCCATGTTTCACTACCATACAATGCTGTACTCCAGATGTACATCCTCAGAAATTTCTTCCTCAAATTAAGGCCGGTATTTGATATTAGTAGACTTCTCTAGGCCAGAAATGCCTTTTTTGTCATAGCGAGTCTGCTTTTGATGTCCTCCTTGCTCCGTCCGTCATTGGTTATTTTACTGCCTAGGTAGCAGAATTTCTTAACTTCATTGACGTCGTGACCATCAATCGTGATGCTAAGTTTCTCGCTGTTCTCATTTCTACTACTTCTCATTACCTTCGTCTTTCTCCGATTTACTCTCAAACCATACTGTGTACTCATTAGACTGTTCATTCCGTTCAGCAGATCATTTAACTCTTCTTCACTTTCACTCAGGATAGCAATGTCATCAGCGAATCGTATCATTGATATCCTTTCACCTTGTATTTTAATTCCACTCCTGAACCTTTCTTTTATTTCAATCATTGCTTCCTCGATGTATAGATTGAAGAGTAGGGGCGAAAGGCTACAGCCTTGTCTTACACCCTTCTTAATACGAGCACTTCGTTCTTGATCGTCCACTTTTATTATGCCCTCTGGGTTGTTGTACATATTGTATATGACCCGTCTCTCCCTACAGCTTACCCCTACTTTTTTCAGAATCTCGAACAGCTTGCTCCATTTTATATTGTCGAACGCTTCTTCCAGGTCAACAAACCCTATGACAGTGTCTAGATTTTTCTTTAGCGTTGCTGCCATTATTAGCCGTAACGTCAGAATTGCCTCTCTCGTCCCTTTACTTTTCCTAAAGCCAAACTGATGGCCACCTAGCGCATTCTCAATTTTCTTTTCCATTCTTGTGCATATTATTCTTGTAAGCAGCTTCGATGCATGAGCTGTTAAGCTGATTGTGCGATAATTCTCGCACTTGTCAGCTCTTGCCGTCTTCGGAATTGTGTGGATGATGCTTTTCCGAAAATCAGATGGTATATCGCCAGACTCATATCTTCTACACACCACCGTGAATAGTCGTTTTGTTGCCACTTCCCCCAATGATTTTAGAAATTCTGATGGAATGTTATCTATCCCTTCTGCCTTATTTGACCGTAAATCCTCCAAAGCTCTTTGAAATTCCGATTCTAATACTGGATCCCCTATCTCTTCTAATCGACTCCTGTTTCTTCTTCTATCACATCAGACAAATCTTCACCCTCATAGAGGCTTCCAACGTATTCTTTCCACCTATCTGCTCTCTCCTCTGCATTTAACAGTGGAATTCCCGTTGCACTCTTAATGCTACCACCGTCGCTTTTAATGTCACCAAAGGTTGTTTTGACTTTCCTGTACGCTGAGTCTGTCCTTCCGACAATCATATCTTCTTCGATGTCTTCACATTTTTGCTGCAGCCATTTCGTCTTAGCTTCCCTGCACTTCCTATTTATTTCATTCCTCAGCGACTTGTATTTCTGTATTCCTGATTTTCTCGGAACATGTTTGTACTTCCTCCTTTCATCAATCAACTGAAGTATTTCTTCTGTTACCCATGGTTTCTTCGCAGCTACCTTCCTTGTACCGATGTTTTCCTTCCCAACTTCTGTGATGGCCCTTTTTAGAGATGTCCATTCTTCTTTAACTGTACTGCCTACTGCGCTATTCCTTATTGCTGTGTCTATAGCGTTAGAGAACTTCAAACGTATCTCGTCATTCCTTAGAACTTCCGTATCCCACTTCTTTGCGTATTGATTCTTCCTGACTGATGTAACTTCAGCCCACTCTTCATCACTACTATATTGTGATCTGAGTCTATATCTGCTCCTGGGTACGCCTCACAATCCAGTATCTGATTTCCGAATCTCTGTCTGACCATGATGTAATCTAATTGAAATCTTCACGTATCTCCCGGCCTTTTCCAAGTATACCTCCTCCTCTTGTGATTCTTGAACAGGGTATTCGCTATTACTAGCTGAAACTTGTTACAGAACTCAATTAGTCTTTCTCCTCTTTCATTCCTTGTCCCAAGCCCATATTCTCCTGTAACCGTTTCTTCTACTCCCCTACAACTGCATTCCAGTCGCCCATGACTATTAGATTTTCGTCCCCCTTTACATACTGCATTACCCTTTCAATATCCTCATACAGTTTTTCTATCTGTTCATCTTCAGCTTACGTCGGCATGTATACCTGAACTATCGTTGTCGGTGTTGGTCTGCTGTCGATTCTGATTAGAACAACCCGGTCACTGAACTGTTCACAGTAACACACCCTCTGCCCTACCTTCCTATTCATAAAGAATCCTACACCTGTTATACCATTTTCTGCTGCTGTTGATATTACCCGATACTCATCTGACCAGAAATCCTTGCCTTCCTTCCACTTCACTTCACTGACCCCTATTGAGCCTTTGCATTTCCCTTTTCAGATTTTCTAGTTCCCCTACCACGTTCCAGCTTCTGACATTCCATGCCCCGACACGTAGAACGTTATCCTTTCGTTGATTATTCAATCTTTTTCTCATGGTAACCTCCCCCTTGGCAGTCCCCTCCCGGAGATCCGAATGGGGGACTATTCCGGAAGCTTTTGCCAATGGAGAGATCATCATGACACTTTCTTCAAGTACAGGCCACATGTCCTGTGGATACACGTTACGTGTCTTTAATGCAGTGGTTTCCATTGCCTTCTGCATCCTCATGTCGTTGATCATTGCTTATTCTTCCGCCTTTATTGGCAATTTCCCACGCCTAGGACAAAAGAGTGCCCTGAACCTCTATCCGCTCCTCCGCCCTCTTTGACAGGGCTGTTGGCAAAATGAGGCTGACTTCTTATGCCGGAAGTCTTCGGCCGCTACTGCTGATTATTTATCAAAATTTAGGCAGTGGCGGGGATCGAATCTGGGACCGAAGACGTTTTGATTATGAATCAAAGACGCTACCCCTTTATTTTATTTTTTTTTTAGACAATGGATACTTCACTGGTAGTTGACGTACAGGGATAAAATATTTATGTGATCGATTTCTTAGGAGGATGATTGTAGCTGTGCGTGCTTGGCGTGCAGCGATGGCGACCTGTGTGGGGATGATTCAGGTTTCCCATTAACGGTAGGAGCTGTCTGAATGGAGAGGCCTGTTGGAGTGTAGGAATATAAATGACTTAACCGTGTTGTCCTCTAGACGAACGAATAGCGAACTAATACTTAGGATGTGTCGAATAGCTTTCGTGATCGCTTGGAAATTTGAGATGATTGAATATGGAGGTGTGTTTGTGCTGGACCGTTATCGTCTCCCATGTAAATTGTTCGACTGACTGCTTCTGCACATTTTGCGCCTTTATGTAGTTGAGAGAAGGTCTATTGTGGTGTGTGCATCTAGCACGTTGAAGACACTTTTGCCATTTCTCTAGTCCTGAGAAGCACCTTAGTTGACCTTTTAAATTATAGGGATGAGTTTTAATCATCTATATCACCGACATCGGTATTCGTGAATGGAAATAACAGTTTTCTCTATCTTATCCGAGTTTCCGTGTAAATGTCTTCTGAGATGTGACAGGCTTCTACTTAGTTGTTTACAGCAAACTCCACCTAGTTCAAGTTTTGGTTTTGTAGAGAAATAATTTCCAGTCTATATCTTCGGAATTATGTTGTGCAAGCGATCAGTAGGTTACTGCTGTGTGCTTGATATCTAGAAGTACCGCGAAATTGGTATAATATTATGACAAACTATATGAAAATACATGTGTTCTTGTAATCCCAGAGTCTGCGAGATGGGTGTAGAGAAAGAAAGCAAGTAACCAGATCCAGACAAGAAACAGTAGCACGTATGTGCCGATAGGGAACGAGCCCAAATTTGGAGAACAGTTCTGAGAGTGACTTCAGTCTGCTGAGGGCGCTCTTATCACCAGTTGTGGATGGATGACCATCGATCACGCAGGGAAATATCTACTGCTGTGGTGAGTGTATAGGGTGCTGTCTGTCTTCGAGGTATATGTAGGAATCATGAAAAGGGCTAATTTTATATGGCGCGGAATACGAATTGCATGTTTACTACATCGACACAGTACGCGGTGGTACATTGATGGGTTGGAAACCTGTTTCATGCTCTAATATTCAAGCTCCTATCCTCAGTGGAAGAGCAGTGTAATTGGGTAAGAGTCATTCTATATTTGACAAACTGTAGGCCACTTTGCAGGGTTTAACTATCGGTGCAATATGGTAATCTGCATAAAATACAATCATAATGCTCTATTTATTCACAATACATCCCTTGTGCCAGGATGTAGGAGTGTCTACAAACTGATTCGAAAAAGATGGAGGCAATGTATGTACAGAAAGTTCTAAGAAAGCAAGTGTTCGAAGACAAGTTGTAGCAGACCATCTATCTCTGGTGGGGATGCTGTCACTCATCTGCCACTGTGGCATTAGGACATCTCCAGATCTGTAGCTGTAGGGCACCGAAAATTCCGGCCATTTCTTTCTCTTCTGGTAAGCCAGAGCTTCAAAATCTGTTTGTGTATTTGTTCTGATGTCCCCTCCGTCTGTGCTTACAGAGTGCTCACTTTCCTAACAACAAGAACACTTTTATGATTAATAGTAGTTTCACAAGCATGCACATGCTCTTAGCATGAGAAAGTTTAACGTTTCTGAGACGTATATTGATAGCAGGATGAACATTTCGCGTGATGCGTCAGCCATGCTGGGTGCATGTGCATGGCTAGACGCAGCCCACATGCAACATTAGGATCGCTAGGAAGATTGCACTGTGTGTTGTTCTGTGACATCAGTATCTTCTGGTCTCACATCATCAATGGTAAACACATGTGTTGTCCATTTGCATCTGTGTATGGGACCGGCATGAGCATGCTTTCGATTTCTGTGATGTCAGTATAACACTCGAAGAACTGTGAGAGTATACCTGAAAATAGACATAACTTGCACCTGCTGGCTGTCGGCATTAGTGGTGTGAGAGTGAAGGCTCATGCTTAATTGCATGTGTCTGTACTCTGCAAATAGGTCATTGCTCCTTTCCAGTCACATCAGCATCAGTGCCTAGGTAATCATGTACTTTGAGAGGAATTTTTCAGGTCTCAACTATGAAAGGGATGTCGCTGTTTGATGCCTGCAGGACCCAAATGGGCTCCTGTGTGTGGCTTGGCAGCTCACGATCGAGTTGTAGCTTCACAGGGGCTGCCGGTGCATCTTGACTTTTGGGAGCCTGTACAGTAGCGTCCTGTGTGGTCCGTTGCACAGGGGACAAAGGACAGTGCATGAGTGCATTGGAGCCTTTTTTGTATTAGTGATCCTTAGTTTAATCTATATTCCATCGATTTGACTGCCACATATGATGCCGTGATTTACAAAAAAAGAAACTATGCCATATATGTGAAGAATATAGATTAAATAAATTTGAATTAATTTTTTGTATCAATGCGGTGTTCAGAGAACAATAGTTAATGGGAAGGGTTGTGTGAGTGGGTGACATGGAGCACAACACCAGAGTAAGTTCATAATACAACGGTAATTTGCATAACTTTTATGTAAAATGCAGAACAATAGTTTAAGAGGGCTGTTGACAAAACCAAATGCGCGACAAATGGCGTTCAAAAGCATGTGAAATTCGAAAAGTGATTCAGAAAATGGTGGGAGGACATAACTGATTATTAATTTGGTACCAAAGGTGGTATAATAGTTTAAAGAAATGGGGGTGAGATGGAAAACCTCTTTACAGATCAGCAGGTTAAGTGCCGAGAATGGCCCAAACATTAGGTTAAGACACCCAGAGTACAGTCCCAAACTATGTTTCCCCATGTAATTGCTTCTTGCAAGACCTAAATGTTTCCAAACAGCAGAGAATGATTAAAAAGAGAAAACAAACCCCCACAAACTGATTTTTAATAAATAAACAATATGCCCCTGACTGTCTTGTTATGAGAAGCTTCCTCTCCACCAATTTCCATATATTCCATACAATTCCTTGAATCCCCAAAATTGTTTAAATAAACAATATTCCACACAATGTCTAAATTGTTTAAACAATATTCCATACACTACAATCGAATTACCTCCAAATGATCGATTATCTGAGTCTCTTTCCCATCAATTACTAGAAAGGTGGGAGGGAGGGATGGGGTGTTTACCAGAGGTGAAGAGGTAAATTAATCGATCAATTTAATTAAGTAGTCAATCAAATTGGTAACAGGGAGAGGGGCTATTCCAATAACTGAGACCTGAAAGTGTACTTGTAGCAGTGAGGGGAGAGGGGGCACAGGTGTGGGGGAAGAGGAGGTGTGGGGATGGGGAGGTGGTGGGGAAACAATATTTTAAGTGTCTGCCAATCAAAGGGGAGGATGCCTTTATCAGAACAATAGGTTACATACCTGTCAATCAAAGGATGGCAATAAGTTAAGTAACTGTAATCAAATGAGATGAATAGGTTAGCCCTTGAGTGCATACCTGATGCTGATGCAGGCAACCTGCACTAACAAAATGTGCTGGCATCGTTGTTGCCCTACTACTATCGCCTGGGGGGGGGGGGGGGAGAGCGCCATTTCCTTTCATACGAAGACTTTGTTGGCTGTCATACACAGCACCTTTACAGCACAGTGGTATGACAACCATGTTATACTCCCAGTTCGTTTGACCTTTCTAAGCAAGCTAGCCTCCACTTATATTCAAGCAAGATAATGTCCCATTCCACAAGGCAGAAGTTTCTAGTGTTTGACTTTGGGCTTGCCAGCCCGTACCTTGGCCAGCAAGGTGTCCAGATAACTCCCCAAACGAGATCGTTTGGAGCATTACTGGCCGGGCCATCCACCCACCTCAGAATTCTAACAACATCACACGGCAACTGGGCAGCATTTGGCCCAGTGTCTCTTGAGATAACGTCCATCAAATCTATATATCAATGCCAAGGCGAACAATTACTTTTATAAGGCCGCATGTTGACCATAGCGCTACTGATTTGCTCAATCTATGAAGCTCGTTCTGTCGAATATGTTATCCTGTTTTTTCTGAAAATGTAATCGTTTGTCTGTACATGTAGATCATGTCTACTGATTTCTGTCCCATTCGGGAAATTCCTTGGTGGTGCATTCAAATTTATTGGTCTTGGATTGTATTCGACACTTCTAACTCTCTGGAGAGTCGAAACATCCCAAACTGTAAAATGTGTACGGCGCTAATGTATATGTTGCTTACCTGTATGTAAGCTTTCGTCTAGCACACAAGACCATCAGAAAATGGGGTCGCCTGCGATCCCGCTGCCCTCGTTACTTAAGCAGCAGCACAATTTCCGCGCTGCACGTGCGCTGGCTTATTAATGCTGGAGACGGCGGATGGAGCCTCCTAGCTGGTGTCCGCTGTGCTCTGCGCCTAGCGAGCGCCGCGCCGCCTGCGTCCATTTACATACGACAGCAGCAGATGCTGCGGACGTATACAGGGCGCATGCGCTCACCGCCATTCGCCATCTGCTGGTGGCAGCCACTGGACACAGGGACTGGACTCAGTGACTCCTGCTCGTGAGATCTTCCTCTTAGCCTTCAAAGCCTGTAGAAGTACAGTGTGAACAATTCACAATGTCCTATATCCAGTTTTGGACGTTGTGGGTCTCCTTTCTGTGCATGTAATGAAGAACTATTTACGTATTCTATCTTCTGCTAGTGACTGTTTGCTTTTGCCTTAACCAAACATGTTTCAGCAATTTCTGTCCTAATTTGAGTGGGCTTATTCCCTTTGAAAATGACGTTATAATCCATTGTGGAAGTTAGGCAGTGCAGTATTTCTGGCTCTGAGGGCCATTCCTTTGTTCCTATAAATTACACCTGAGTTGAACGATACTATAACGCCAGATGTATGACACTAACACCATGGTGCAGCACTCCTGGGAAACTGTGACAACTGAAGCTATCTCTGGTCTGATTGGCTGCAATAGTGAAAGCCGCTCTTTCCAGCGCGACAAACTCCTTCCTTTCATTTACAGTAACTAAATTAATTTTCAGATTTAGTCCAAAAAGGCGTGGGAGACCTTCTCAATACTATACAGTTGTGAGGTAATGACATCATTATATAGCTAATTTTAGGTAAGCAAGTGGACTACTAAGGAGACACGAATCACTTGGTGCGTTATCCGCAGTATAATGAGTGTCTGCCTTGTACTTCGGTACAAACTATTCGCTATTAAGTCTGGCTGCGTGATGTTAGTATATGTGAGGCTTAGCTTGACCCACTGCAACAAAGCAGGTTATATCATGTGATTTCAAGAATGTTTAATATGTGAAATGTTACTAACATGTGTTCTTCAGCTGGAGAGAGATAAAGAACTCAATTTTGACTAATGAGAATGATCGAAGGTTTATTGTGTACACCTGATGGACATCCCCATGATATGCAATACTGTAAAAGCTCAGCTTGCTGTTTTATGTACAGGAATATATCTACGGTAAAAAGTAACTCATTAAAAATTTTCTGAATTTCTCTTAGTCTGCCTCTGAAACCGTTGCATTGTAAAATTTCCTTTTTGTAAACGGCTGAATCGCTTGTTCATGACTATACTTTTTGTGTTTTTAATCCTACAGTGCCTCTGTTAGGTCCTTATATTCCGGTACAAGTTCGAAAGTCTTACTCATACTATTGTAGTGGGTGCTGACTTTAATTAACCCTCGATATGTTGGCGAAAATACATGTTTACTTCCGGAGGTATACATAAAACAACATCCAAAATTGTGCTAAACGGATTCTCTGAAAACTATTTCGACCAGTTAGCTCATGAGCTCACGCGAATAGTAAACGGTTGCGAAAACACGCTTGACCTCTTAGCAACAAATAATCCCGAGTTAATAATGAGCATCACAACGGATACAAGGCTGTTTGAATACAGAGTTGTCGTAACGAGAATGAATATGCAAGCCCCAAATCCTCCAAAAATAAACGAAAAGTATTGTTCAAAAAAGTAGTAAAAAATTCATTTGTGCCTTACTGAGAGGTATTATCCACTCCTTCCAAATTAACAACATAAGTGTAGACCAGATGTGGCTTAAATAATATCGGCAGGAACTGAGAGATATATACCAAATACATTCCTGGAAATGGAAAAAAGAACACATTGACACCGGTGTGTCAGACCCACCATACTTGCTCCGGACACTGCGAGAGGGCTGTACAAGCAATGATCACACGCACGGCACAGCGGACACACCAGGAACCGCGGTGTTGGCCGTCGAATGGCGCTAGCTGCGCAGCATTTGTGCACCGCCGCCGTCAGTGTCAGCCAGTTTGCCGTGGCATACGGAGCTCCATCGCAGTCTTTAACACTGGTAGCATGCCGCGACAGCGTGGACGTGAACCGTATGTGCAGTTGACGGACTTTAAGCGAGGGCGTATAGTGGGCATGCGGGAGGCCGGGTGGACGTACCGCCGAATTGCTCAACACGTGGGGCGTGAGGTCTCCACAGTACATCGATGTGGTCGCCAGTGGTCGGCGGAAGGTGCACGTGCCCGTCGACCTGGGACCGGACCGCAGCGACGCACGGATGCACGCCAAGACCGTAGGATCCTACGCAGTGCCGTAGGGGACCGCACCGCCACTTCCCAGCAAATTAGGGACACTGTTGCTCCTGGGGTATCGGCGAGGACCATTCTCAACCGTCTCCATGAAGCTGGGCTACGGTCCCGCACACCGTTAGGCCGTCTTCCGCTCACGCCCCAACATCGTGCAGCCCGCCTCCACTGGTGTCGCGACAGGCGTGAATGGAGGGACGAATGGAGACGTGTCGTCTTCAGCGATGAGAGTCGCTTCTGCCTTGGTGCCAATGATGGTCGTATGCGTGTTTGGCGCCGTGCAGGTGAGCGCCACAATCAGGACTGCATACGACCAAGGCACACAGGGCCAACACCCGGCATCATGGTGTGGGGAGCGATCTCCTACACTGGCCGTACACCACTGGTGATCGTCGAGGGGACACTGAATATTGCACGGTACATCCAAACCGTCATCGAACCCATCGTTCTACCATTCCTAGACCGGCAAGGGAACTTGCTGTTCCAACAGGACAATGCACGTCCGCATGTATCCCGTGCCACCCAACGTGCTCTAGAAGGTGTAAGTCAACTACCCTGGCCAGCAAGATCTCCGGATCTGTCCCCCATTGAGCATGTTTGGGACTGGATGAAGCGTCGTCTCACGCGGTCTGCACGTCCAGCACGAACGCTGGTCCAACTGAGGCGCCAGGTGGAAATGGCATGGCAAGCCGTTCCACAGGACTACATCCAGCATCTCTACGATCGTCTCCATGGGAGAATAGCGGCCTGCATTGCTGCGAAAGGTGGATATACACTGTACTAGTGCCGACATTGTGCATGCTCTGTTGCCTGTGTCTATGTGCCTGTGGTTCTGTCAGTGTGATCATGTGATGTATCTGACCCCATGAATGTGTCAATAGATTTTCCCCTTCCTGGGACAATGAATTCACGGTGTTCTTATTTCAATTTCCAGGAGTGTATATTAACAAACCACGGAGCTGATCCTCCTTCGTGCCCAAAACGGGTCGGAGCACTGTTATAGAAACAATGAAAAAAAAAACATGACAAATTTAAACAGACGCAAAATCCCCAAGATTGGCGATCTTCTTTTATAGAAGCTCGAAATATAGCGCGGACTTCAATGCGAGATGCTTATAATAGTTTCCCCAATGAAACGTTGTCTCAAAACCTGGCAGAAAATCCTAAGGGTTTCTGGTCGTATGTGAGGTATGCTCGCGGCATGACACAATCAGTGTCTTATCTCCGCGATAGGAATGGAGATACTATCCAAGACAGTGCTACCAAAGCAGGTTTACTAAACACGGCCTTTCGAAATGTCTTCACAAGAGAAGACGAAGTAGTTATTCCAGAATTCGAATAAGGAAGAGTTGCCAATATGAGTAATGCAGAAGCAGATATCGTCGGAATAGTGAAGCAACTTAAATGTAAATGTCGTGTGACTAGGGCGTCCCGTCGTGTAGACCGTTCGCCGGGTGGAAGACTTTTGATTTGACGCCACTTCGGCGACTTGCTCGCTGAAGTGAAGCAACTTAAATCACTTAATACAAGCGAGTCTTCTGGTTCAGAGTGTATACCAATTAGTTTCCTTTCAGAGTATGCAGATGCAGTAGCTTCGTACTTAACAGTCATATACAATCGTTCACCTTACGGAAGATCTGTACCAAAAGACGGGAAAGTAGCACAGGCCACACCAATATTCAAGAAAGGTAGTAGGAGTAATCCATTAAATTACAGACCCATACCATCAACGTCGATATGCAGCAGAATATACATTGTGTTCGAAAATTATGAATTACCTCGAAGAAAACGATATGTTGACACACAGTCAATATGGATTTAGAAAACATCGTTCTTGTGAAACACAACCAGCTCTTTACTCGCATGAAGTGTTGAGTGCTATTGACAAGGGATTTCAAATTGCTTCCGTATTTCTGGATGTCAGGAAGGCTTACGACACTGTTCCACTCAACTAGCTTGTAGTGAAATTGCGTGCTTATGCGTGCTTACGGAATATCGTATAGTTACGTGACAGGATCCGCGGTGTCCCGTCAGAGAGATCACAATTCGTAGCAACAAACGGAGAGTCATCGAGTAAGACAGAAGTGATTTCTGGTGTTCCCCGAGCTGGTGTTTTGGCCCTTTGCTATTCCTTATCTATATAATCGATTTGGGAGACAATCTGAGCAGCCGTCATAGGTTGTTTGCAGATGACCACGTCGTTTAGCAAAGTCATCAGAAGATCAAAACAAATTGCAAAACGATTTTGAAAGGATATCTGAATAGTGCGAAAATTGGCAGTTGAAACTAAATAACGGAAAGTATGAGGTCATCCACATGAGTACTAAAAGGAATTCTTTAAACTTCGGTAACACGATAAATCAGTCTAACATAAAGGGCGTAAATTCATCTAAATACCTAGTAATTACAAATACGAACAACTTCAATTGTAAGAACACATAGAAAATGTTGTGGTGAAGGCTATCCTAAGATTACGTTTTATTGGCAAGACACTTAGAAAACGTAACAGATCTACTAAAGAAGCTGCCTACACCACGCTTGTTCGTCTCTTTTAGAATAATGCTGCGCGGTGTGGGATCCTTACCATACACGATTGACGGAGTACATCAAAAAAGTTCAAAGAAGGGAAGCAAGTTTTGTGTTATATCAAAATAGGGGAGAGAGTGTGAATGAAATGATCCAGGATTTGGGATGGAATCAATAAAACAAACGCGTTTTTCGATGCGGAGCAATCTTCACATGAAATTCCAATCACCAACTTTGTCCTCCGACTGCGGCCGACCTAAATAGTGAGAAATAATCATCATGATAAAATAAAGTAAATCAGAGCTCGTACGTAAAGATATAGGTGTTCGTTCTTTCCGCGAGCTATATGAGATTGGAATAACAGAGAATTTTGAAGGTGTTTCGATGAACCCTCTGCCACGCACACGAATGTAATTTGCGGAGTATCAATGTAGATGTAGTAGATGCACCCTATATTACACGTTTTTATTCTGTATTGTTACTATCCAGTAATCTGAGAGGACATCGATCAATTCGGGATTCAGATGGATAAGTGATTTTGTGCCTCTAGTAGAAGTAGATTGCACAAACTGTTACTAGAACCATGGCAGCACTGGTGGTGGAAAGGCTTACGGTGTTATGTTGTTCAGCTCTGTAGTTCTGATAACGCTGGAACATTTGTTCTACCGCTGTTCGCCCTTTTTGTGGCTCCATAAACTCGTGTGCTGAGTGCACTAGGTCGAGGTTTAAGGTGTTAAGGAATATTATATTTTGTGTGGGTACCGTGTCTAACATAGGTCTGCGGCAACTAAATCGTGGTCGTACCCGTGACAGTAACTGTAAGACGAAATGGCGTACCTGCTATACTACAATATAGTGCAATTTATCATTATATCAACATTTTGTAGTTCTGCATTGGTAATGGCCGTGGGTTTTCCATTTTGATAATATTTTTCGATAGAAAATTCGGGTATGAAAATTGAGTATATCAAATGTGCTCTCCCTCTCCGTAAATCGGCTTTTGGGGCTAGAAGTTCTCATTGACAATTTCATACTTCGATTTTCTCCAATAGTCACTGTTTCTCACAAGCCTGTACTTTGTTCTGTCTCGCTCTGGCTAGACATATTGTGGTGTTTCTCTTACACAGTCTTGTAACTCTGCTAATGACATTAAGCCGTTAGCTTCTCATTTCTCTGGAATTAATAATGCTTCTTGCGGTTGTATATCGTCCCACTTGTTGACCATTGCAGAGATTACCGGATATGGGTGAATGTTAAAACACTGGAATTTATCATTCATGCCTACTCTCGGAACCAAATCAATACATGCATAAATCATAATTATTTTAACGGATACCATGTGACGGAATATGGCTAGTTTCCTCTCGAATAGAGTTAACAAGTGCTGTAGTTCCGTTGGGAATCCTTTTGGTAGCTTGAGTAATCCGCCTAGGAGCTTGTTGAAAGCAACAGTGTACAATTCAGACGTCCGTGCGCGCTATGGTAAAGTGCTTCTTGTATTGTTGCTGCTTCTAGCCTCGCGTCAGTCAAGCATCTGCTAATCCATACAACTGTCTGGCTATGCAATGAATGGAGTTTGAATGACAACGCCACAAGGGCGGCGTTACTAAGTACGGTTTTCTGAAATTCATTCACCAAAGCAGACGGAGTCACACAGTAAGAATCAAGAATATCTAAGAACGCGGGTAGTTTAGAAGTATATATCCTCGCCGTAGCGAAATAACTCAGATCACTTGGTAAAGTCAAGTCTTCCGGTCTAGCCTATATACCATTAGATTCACATTTCGAGTATGCTGATTAATAGCTCCATACTTTGCAATCATATAGAACATCTCACTCGTCGGAAGCTCAGTACCTAAGCACTGTACAGTTGGACAGGTAATCATAACACTCTAGAAATACTTAAGCATAAAAATCATCGGTAAAATTATCATTACTATCGCGCTGTGGAGATACTGCGCATGTCTTGGCCCTGGGGTAGTTAACATGCGACCTACTCTTCCCAAATATTAGCGTCCCCGATTCGAAGACTAGCTATCAATCATCTTCATCAACCTAGCTGTTCCACTCCAGTATGGCACATTATCCTAGTAGTTGTATCCTCCCCGAAAAAATTTTTAAAAATCTATAACCTCCGAGCAAGAATATGAAAGTCAATGTTACGTGAAATGTTGTCTTCCCACAAAACTGAATATTTAAAAATGAACCAAGCGTAACCTGCTTGCAAAATTAAAGAATAATAATGACCCAAATGTAAACTCCCCACAAACATTAACTAATGAAGATTGCTCATTAAACCCACAATAAAATAAATTAAACTCACTGTAACATCTGAACACAAATAATTAAACCTGACAAATTTTATAAGGGCAGCGGCGCTGACACTCGGCCCTGTGCAACAATCAAACCGGAACAAAAAAACCAAAATTCTTACATCAGTAAACTCCATCAATATCTGCTCTTGTTTTTCGGCAGAGCTCCGAGGAATGCTGGCTCATGTTTAATTTTAATTCTTGGAGGGAATGCATAGGAAGTATTACTTGACTTGAAATGAATCTTTTGTTTAAAACAATTACTTTAAAAGAAAATTATTATTGGGGCAATTCTTGAACAAATTAATTACAATTAACATATGTTATTAGCTGAGCGCAATGCAGCTTCATTACCTTCTATAACAATATAACCGTGACCAGAGACCCATGTCGACGCCCGCTGACTCCTCACACACAACTACGTCTCCCGCCCACTACTGCTCTCGAACTGAAGTCTCGCGCGGTCAAGCGCAGACTAGCAACGATAAATGACTCTCAGGTCAGAGATTCTGTCATGCCTCGCCATCGCTGTTACAGAATACATACGCGACGTACGCGTTTCATAGTCTATGCTGCGTTAGTACTATTTCGTGAAAGAGTCACACAAGATCGGAAAGAAGGGCTTAACATTAACCATTTACAAAAATAAATCCGTAATAAAGTCGCTACTTTATGCTACAAAAATACTGAAGTATCAGTTTAATAAGGTTCAAGCAGATGTTCATGGTGTTATGGGCCCCAGATCCTTCACTGGGTGCGAATTTCGGCTTAAACCTATTTACAAATAAGGAGTACAGTTAGATGTTAAATTAGACGTTGATTTACATTTGCATTTAAGGACACAACTTACTCAGTTTAGCCGTAAAAATGTAGTACGTTTATGCTATGCTGAAAACTAGGCCTAGAATCCCGATTTCGAAAATAGAATAGTAACTGTACAGTTGGTTACATATCTCACATCAGGCTATCAGTTGGTTTGTCCTGACACTTTTACGTATACCAGAAACACCTCATCTTGTCAGCTCCCAAGAACCAAGCTGCCTTAGGACTGTACAGATGGCAGGTAACCATAGTACTCTAGAAAGGAAACTGGAGTAATACGCTTAATTTCAGACCCATATCACTGACGTCGATTTGCATTATGATTTGAAACATGTGCTTTGTACGAACATCATACATTACATCGAAGAAAACGATGCATTTAAACATTGTCATCAGAGATTGAGAATATATCACTCGTGTGCATCAATACTAGGTCTTAATTCTCAAGATGTAAACAGTGTTTTCGACTGAGGATCACAAATCGATTCCATATTTCTAGATTTCCGGAAGGTTTCTGATAACCTCCCTCACAAGAGGCTTCAAATGAGATTGTGTGCTTTCTCATTTGTGTGACTGGATTCGTGATTTCCTATCATAAGAGTCTCAGTACTAGTACTTGACGCCGGCCGTTGTGGCCGGGCGGTTCTAGGTGCTTCAGTCTGGAACCGCGCGACCGCTACGGTCGCAGGTTCGAATCCTGCCTCGGGCATGGATGTGTGTGATGTCCTTAGGTTTAAGTAATTCTAAGTCTAGGGGACTGATGACCTCAGAGTTAAGTTCCATAGTGCTCAGAGCCAGTACTTGACCGGTACACAGAGTAAAACAAAAGTTAAATCTTGCTCTCTGTTAGGAAGTGTTTTAGGTCATCTGCTGTTCCTACTCTATATGACGATTTGTGAGAAAATTTGAACAGCTCATCTACACTGTATGCTGTCGTTTACCTTCTATTAACGTCATCAGAATACCAAAACCAATTGCAAAATGATTTACACAGAACATCTGCATGGTGCGCAAAGTGACAGTTGACCGTAAATAATGAGAAGTGTAAGGTCATCTAGTTAACTAGTAAGAGGAATTCTTTAAAATCTCTGTTACGTGATAAACTCTACGAATCTCAAGGCTCTCAATTCTTTTAAGGACCTAGTCATTACAATAACGAACAACTTAAACTGGAACAATCACATAGATAACGTTGGGGGTAAGGCGAAGTAAAGACTGTGTTTTATAGGCGGAACACTTGTTGTTAGATGCAACAAATCCAGTAAAGAGAGTGTTTATTCGCCCTCTATGGGGTGTTGCACTGCGGTATGGTATCCTTACCAAATCGATTTGTTGTATCGCGCAGTAGGAGAGTACTATGGATACGCTACGCTAATTTGGATGGCGATCATTAAAACAGACGTGTTTTTTGTTGCGGCGAGATATTTTCAGATATTTCAAACAAAATTCCTCTCCTCGATTGCAGAAATAATTTGTTGTCACCCAACTACACAGGGAGAAATGATCATCGGAATAATATAAAAGAAATTGTAGCTCGCACACAAAAATATAAGTTGTCGCTTTTCCCGCACATGTCAGTCATGTAGATGTAGCTGTAGATGTGCATAGTTTTGCAATGTCAGTGGGAGTAATGTTTTAAGAGGTCTCCCAGATCCGTAAAGACAGTTGCTGAATGGACAAATCACAACAATATACTCTAACAGTGTTGTGGACTCATCAGCGAGACAGCTTGGAATGTGCTGTAAGAAGCAGCGAAGAATACGCTTTAAGTGGATTTAGGCAAGTACAAAGTGAATGAAAATCAAAGTATCATAACACGTGTCAGCTACCCTGACATTTATTAGCAGGTACAGTGCTAGGTTACAGAGAGATAAAGTGACAGAAATAAACTCTGGAAAAAATTCAGTGCGTAGCCGTCTTTTTGTAGTTGCTGATGTGTTATAGGAGGATTCCTATAGAGATTGTCACCTGATGGTTATCTTAATGTGTCGAACATGAGCTATAAATAATTAACTAATTCCAGATACAAAATCAGAGATAGTGCAGAGGCCCGAATTAAATGAAAAAGAGAGGAGTGTAACGAGTGTAACTGTATGGCTGTAGGCAAGGAGGGTCGACCCCATAAAGAGGACCGCTTGTAGCAACACACTGGCACAGCTTTGTGCCACTGCACCCGCAGAGTGCCACAGTTCGACTACTGGTCAGTGCACAGATACTTACCGAAACCGAGGACCCTCCCTCCTTTGGGACGTAGTGTAGCGATATTTGCAGCAGAAACAGCCCCCCCCCCCCCGCCGAAAACACTGTCTTGGAGTTTATAAGTAGTGTCTGTCTCTCCAGGTGGATCATCAACTCCGCAGTCATCGAGTCAGCATCAGTTGTAGTGCCCAGTTCTGCTATGAAGCCACTCAGCTTCACCATCTTCTCAACAGGACCACTTGTCCAGGGGTCCAGCCACCGACTGATGGGGTAAGGGACGAACAGAGATCCTCCCAGCCGGCGGGTGGCTAGGGCCCCGTCCATCACCAGCCCCTGCCAGCTAGCCATCTGTAACTGAATGGGCCATGTGAGCCTGCCTCACCAGTCTTGACGTAGGTCGACCACGGATTAGGGATAGTGACTATGCAGAGTCGCACCGTGAGTGGGCCACGCTGAGCATTGCAGCTGCTGGTGACCTACTACTACACTACATCACTAGGTACATTAGTCGAGGCCCACACCAGATGTGGATTTCAAGTTGTAATACGACCTGCTGGACTAATGAAGGAATTGTACTGACGTTGAAAGTCTTCTTACAGACCTCTTCTTACACACCTCCAATAGATCATACCCAAATTCTCTACAGATAGGTAAGGGTCACGAGAATCGCTTCTTCTACTGACATTTGGCGAGATCGTCTATGGACTCATTGACGTCTACCTGACTGAGACGAAGAGAACGAGACTCATCGATAAGGTCCACAGATTGACACAGTGTGTCCGAGTCGGCTCTGCCTATACACAAGCCTTATCTTCGTTCAGTGTATGTTGTGTCAGAGGTAAATGTCTCAATCAGACTCCAACTCTGTGCTGAACGTGTAACCTCTGGCCAGATTTCCCTTGCTGTAATCTGTCTATTCGTCACAGTCAAGAGAACCAACCTACGATCTTCTCGTGGTGTAGTCGTTCTGGAAGGGACTGAACCTACTTTTCTCCTCATACTCTTGGTCCTGAGTCCATGCTATACAGCCAACTAGTTGTGGATTTGGCAATACAGTGCTCCCATGTCCTTCGTGCCAATTATCGTACGTTTCTCAGAGGTAGAAGTATGGATGTAGGATGCATCGTACTGTGTTGCGATCCATACCAGAAACCTTTCAGTTAGCTTAAGACAGCATCCTGTATTCGTATCATTCTTCATCAGCAGAAATGGCTCTTTTCTGTTCTGAAGATAAGCTCACTTAAGGACGAAATATTAATCAACCTATCCCACATGCTTGTAAATGTTGAAGCAACAGTTTCGTAAGTTTCAAGCAGATGTTCATGGTATCATACCCCCCGTTCCATCTTGGGTACGAATTTCGGCTTAAAAATATTTACAAATAAGATGGAGGAAAATTAGTCGTTAAATTAGACGTTGATCTACATTTGTAGCTAAAAACACAACTTACTCAGTTTAGCCATAAAAAAGTTGTACATTATGCTGAAAACTAGGCCTAGAATACTAATTTCGAAAATACGACACTTGTACAGATGATTACATATTTCACGTGATGCTATCACTTGTTTTGTCCTGACGCTTTTACGTATACCAGAAACATCTCATGTCAGCTCCCAAGAACCTAAGTTCTCTATTTTCAAACTTATCATCGCTTGTATCACATTGCGTTATTCAGTGTTTTACATATGATTTCTGACTTCTTAGGCTTGATGAAGGTTTCTATGGTCTCCAGCCGGGTGGTAGCGTTGATATCTCGCAACATTTCGGGAAGTGTCATACTACCCATCTTCTGGCGAAGTGTCGAGATTTGCAGAGAGCGGGCTATTTATATGCGCCGTCACCCCCCTCCACTAGACCTCTGGTGGCTGCGGTGGACCAGCGGCGTGCGCGCTGTGGTGGGGATGGCGGTCGCCCCCGGCGGCCGCGTTCGGTTCTCGGTGTAAGCATTCTGTTTGCGTCCGCGGCGGAGGACATTGACGGGCGCGCTCCCGACGGATTGCCGCTATCGCCGGGTTCCATGCTGCGCTGAGTTGGTATCCCTCGTCTCTGTTAACCAGATTCTCGTGAATCCTTATTTCTATGGATTCTTTGATCACGCTTTCTCAAAAGCCAGATGCTCGGCACAGTACCTTCGTGTTTTCGAAGTTGAAGGTGTGTGCCGCCAGAGTGACCGAGCGGTTCTAGGCGCTTCAGTCTGGAACCGCGCGACCGCTACGGTCGCAGGTTCCAGTCCTGCCTCGGGCATGGAAGTGTGTGATGTCCTTAGGTTAGTTAGGTTTAAGTAGTTCTAAGTTCTAGGGGACTGATGACCTCAGATGTTAAGTTCCATAGTGCTCAGAGCCATTTGAACCATTTTTTTGAAGGTGTGTTCTTCATTGATGCTGTGTTCAGCTATGGCTGATTTTTCTGTGTGGCCTAGTTGCACACAACTGATATGTTCTTTGCAGCGTTTAGATATGCAGCGCTGTGTTTGCCCAATGTACTGCTTTCCGCATTCGCATGGTATACTGTATACTCCTGGTGTGTTAAGATTCAGCGCGTCTTTGGCAGAGCCTAGGAGCTCTCTCGTCTTCGGTGGTGGTCGGAGAACGGTTTTGGTCTTGTATTTTCCCAGAAGTCTTGCGATTTTGGCCGAGAGCGGAACCACGTACGGATGGAAAGCGAGTCGTTTATCTTCTTCTTCTCCTCCATTATTTTCTTCTGGGGTTCTCACTGCTTCTTTCTTCCTTTAAGCGCCCTGTTAATTTGCGTTCTACTGTAGCCATTTTATTGGAAAACTTCTCTCAGGGGTTGCAGCTCGGATGGTAGGATGTCTTTGTCGCCGACGGCGCGCGCCCTTTGTACCAGGGTGGTCAGTACTGTTTGTCTTTGTGCTGGATCGTGGCAGCTTGTTGCATGAAGGTATAGATCCGTATGTTGTTTCAAATGGCTCTGAGCTCTATGGGACTTAACATCTGAGGTCATCAGTCCCCTATAACTTAGAACTACTTAGACCTAACTAACCTAAGGACATCATACACATCCATGCCCGAGGCAGGATTCGAACCTGCGACCGTAGCGGTCACGCGGTTCCAGATTGAAGCGCCTAGAACCGCATGGCCACACCGGCCGTCGAGATCCTTATGTGCCTTCTTCCTATGTACTGCATGACCTAGTGATCCATCTGCCTTCCTCTTAATTAAAATATCAAGGAAAGGGAGGCATCCATTTACTTCCATTCCCATTGTAAATTTTATGTTCGGATGGATGGTGTTCAAGAAACTCATCTAGTGCCTGTTTGCCATGTCCCCACAGGACAAAAGTGTCGTCGACATAGCGGAAGAAGTGCTTCGGTTTCTGTCTGGCAGTTTGAAGGGCCACCTCCTCCAAATGTTCCATATGGAGGTTTGCAATCGCAGGAGCCAATGGGGAGCCCATCGCCACACCGTCGATCTGCTCGAAGAATTCCCCGTTGCACTGAAAGAACGTGGTTGTTAGTGCGTGTTCAAAGAGGCTGACTGTTTGTAGTTCAAAGTGCAGGGTTAAAAGTTCCAAGGAGTCTTCAAGAGGCACTTTCGTGAAAAGCGGCGTCACGTCGAAGCTCACGAATAGGTCCTCCCTTTGCAGTCGCATGTCCCTGTGTATTTTTACGAATTCTTAGTCTTGTCTCCCACAATTTTAAACGTGTTGAAACATAATCTTCAATATAGATATTACAAAATGGTTCAAATGGATCTGAGCACTATGGAACTTAACTTCTAAGATCTTCAGTCCCCTAGAACTTAGAACTACTTAAACCTAACTAACCTAAGAACATCACACACATCCATGCCTGAGGCAGGATTCGAACCTGCGACCGTAGCGGTAGCGCGGCTACAGACTGGAGCGCCTACAACCGCACGGCCACCCTGGCGGTCTAGATGTTACACAAGAGGTGATTTACATCTATAATGACGGAATGACAGGAATGCTTATTTTTAAATAATTTTATCGTAATGAAGGCACAATACCTCTACATTTCAAAGGCTGTGGGCATGTCCTGAGAGAAGACTTGTGGATTCAAGAAACATTACTGTGCTGGTTTTTTTTACATTAATTTTACTCTCCTGCTGCATGTGTCGATGGCGGGCGTGGCATATACTTCATCACGCTCAGTCAGTCAACCTCTGACTAGTCATTATAGGTGGCAGAATAGACCGCGCATCAGCACTGCGTCTGCTGACCTGCCGGATAGCTTTCCTGTTTCCCCATGCCTCTAGAGTGGTCAGCTCAGTGAAGATGGCTGTCCCTTAACATTCGTTAGGCTGCATCTCATTCAAACTGGCAAAGGGCGAGGATGTTCTGTGCTCATACAATGGCAGAACTGGGATCGGCTGAGGTGGCTGAATGCTGAGCTCTCGAAGCACCCCGATGCTCAGCCAGCGGACAGAGATTCGAGGCCGGCGACTGTAGATATGGCAGCAACGAATTCTTTTCCTATGAGAACCATTTCATCATAGAGTATCTCCTGCGACCAACGTCGTCAATTGCTGGAGGTATCCCAGTGTCAGTCTTCCTCTACAATCCTACCCGTTATAGCTCGGTCTAGTACCATGTAAGTTGATTCCTGATGTCTAAGCAGGTGTCCTATTATCCTGTTCCTTCTTCTTCTCAGTGTTTCGCGTTCCTTCCCTTCTTCGTTTATTCTGCAGCGAGCCACCTCATTGGTTATCTGTTCGCTAAAGCTAAATTTCAAAATTCTTCTGTAACACCACATCTCAAGTGCCTCGACTACATTTTACTCCGGTTTTCTCACAGTTCACGTTTCACTACCTTACAATGCTGTGCACCAAATGCACATTCATAGAAATTGATTCCACAAATAAGGTCTCTGGCTCATGCTAGTAGACTTCTCTTGGCGGCGAATGCTCTTTTTGGCACTGCTAGTCTGCTTTTCATGGCCTTCCTTTTCCGTACATCGTGAGTAATTTTGCTGCCTAGGTGATCCCGAATTCTGGTTTTAAGTGTGTCGCAGTTCTCATTTCAGCTACTTAAAATGATTTTCGTCTTTCTTCGATTTACTCTCAATCCATATTTCGCTCCCATTAGGCTGTTAATTCCAGTAAATGTATTCTTTAATTCTCCTTCTCTTTCACTCATGATAGCAATGTCATAGAGTGAGCAGTAGGAGAGAAAGAACACATCCCTGTCTTACACCTTTTCCAATTCGAGTACTTGGGTTTTGGTTTCCCAGCCATATGATTCCCTCTTTGTTCATGTACATTTAGCATATTACACGTCCTTCCCCATGGCTTACACCTACTTCTCTCAGAATCTCAAACATCTACCACCATTTTACATTGTCGAACGCTTTCTCCATATCGACAAATCCTACGAACGTGTCTTGACTTTTCTTCAGTCTCGCATCCATTGTATACCGACACTTCAGAACTACCTCTGTGCTGCCTTTACCATTGCTAGTGACAAAATTATCGTCATCTGGCAGGTCCCTAATCTTCTTTTCCATTTTTCTGTACATTTTTAATTTCAGCATTTTCGATGCATGCATTGTTAGCTGACTGTGCGATAATCTTCGCACTTGTCTGCTGTTGCTATCTTCGGAATTGCGTAGATGATGTTTTTCCGAAAATCTGATGTTGTATTGCCATTCTCAGACATTCTACACACCAATTGTTTTATAAATTCCAATCGAATGTTTTGTATTCCTTTTGCTTTATTTGATCTTAAGTCGTCCAAAGCTCTTCTGAATTCTGACCGGTTGCTCTACCTCTAACCTTTCGACTCACGGTTTGTCTTCTATCACGCCATCAGACAAGTTCTCCTCCTTATATTGGCTTTCAATATACTCTTGCCACCTATCCCCTCTCTCGTCCGCATTTAAGACAGGTGTTCCCATTGCACTATTATTGATACTGTCGTTGCTTTTAATTTAAGCGAAGATTATTTCGACTTTTGTATATGCTGACTCAGTCCTTCCGACAGTTTTTTTTTTCATTTCTTCACACTTTTCATGCAGGCATTTCGTTTTAGGTTCCCTACATTTCTATGTATTTTACCCCTAACTTATTTGTCTTTCTGTATTTCTGAATTTCCCTCAACATTCTTGTACTTCTTTTCTTCTTGACCAGTTGAAGTATTTCTAGTGTTACCAATGATTTGTCCGCAGTTAGTTTTCTTGTACTTGAGTTTTTGTCTCCAACTTGTGATTGACCTTTTTAGTTACGTAAATTCTTCTTCAACTGAATTGCCTACGAGCTATGCGTTATAGCAGTTTCTACAGCCTGCGAGAATTTGAAGCATACATTATCATCCCTTAGTGCTTCCGTATCCCACATCTTTGAGTACTGATTCTTCCTGACTGCCTACTCTTCGTCTTTACTAAATTGTAGTCCGAATCTATGCCTTGTCCTGGGTAGGTCTTACAGTCCAGTATCTCATTTCCCAATCTCTGCCTGATTATGATGTAACCTAACTGTAACCGTCCCATATCTCCCGAAACTTTTCTAGTACACTTTTTCCTCTTACGATTTTTGAACAGAATATTCGCTAGTACTGGCTGAACTGTTTTGCACAACTCGAATAGTCCTTCTCTTCTCTCAGTCCTATAACTAAGTTCATATCCCAGGAACACTTTCCTCTACTCCTTCCTTTACAACCGCATTCTACTTTTCTATGATTATTAGATTTATATTTTCCATTACTTTCTGAATTACCAGTTCAATATCTTCACATGCTTCCTCTGTCTCTTTAGCCTCTGCTTACGACGTCGTCGGTGTTCGTCAGCTATCGATTCTGATGGGAACAACCATTTGGCTGAACTGTTCACAGTAATACACTCTCTGCCACCACTTCCTAACCCTACTCTCGCTATACCATTTCCTATTGCTTCAGATATTACCTTGCACTCACCTGACTGGAAATACTGGTCTTCTTTCCATTTCACTTAACCGACTGCCACTATACCTAAATTGCACCTTATCAGTTCCCTTTTCAGATTGTACGGTTCCCTACCACGTTAAAACTTCCAACAAGCCACACTCCGACTCGTAGAGCGTTACCTTTTTGATGGCTATTCAATCTTTTCCTCATGGTCGTCTTCGCCTTGGCATTCCCCTCCTTAATTGATTTAAAGGTAGATATAATGCATACTCCTCAGAACTTCATTTTTAAGGAGAAGAAAAGAAGAGTGACAATCTTCCTCACATCCCCACCATTGGTGTGTTATCCCTATTTTCGGCGCTTTCCGTTGATCGGAACATTTTGTGAGTAACCGTAGCAGTTTCCTATCGCTCGTAAAACTCTTGAATATTATCAAATCATACCTGCTGCCAACAGTAATGCACCAGTTGTTCTGTCAATGTGCAGTGCGCCATCACGCGAACATCTTGCGAAAACGTTTATGGCGTCGTGTGTCCAGCGATCTAGATGATGGCATACTTTTTTGGGAAAGAATAACGTGTCCCGTATAAAAAATGTGTCTGATGTGGTCTCTGTATAAGTGATGCTCCGAAGGAAGGCCAATAATGGACGCCTCTGCATCCAGACGGCCCTCTCTTCGCCTCTCGCTAACCCATGTTATTCCGAGTCCATCTGTGCACGGGTTATACGAAGGGGAGACAGTTTTACGATGATGAAGACACACCTTATCGAAAACTCTAATAAAGGGAGTCATATGCTCTGCGTGCCAGATATATCGACAAGCTCACGTTGGATGCTTGATTTCCATGGCGTCATGGCCGTGGAGACTCATAAAGCAACGACAGATCAAAGTGGGTTCTCATCGAAGGTACTTTCTGATGGACAGAACTATAATCAACAAAAAAATATGGCTACAAATGCAACAGAAAGCGAGATGTTGCACACGGCTGTCGATGGCTTGAACCACGGCTGAAGTTTTTCTATCAGAGCTAATTTTATGGTGATTCCGCTGCTGCCGGATCCCAACCATCGGTCGCAGATAAAATGCCAAAACTTTGACGCTCACTTTCGTGATTTTGAGGCGGCCGTTCTGGAACTGTAGGATTAACGCGTCATACTTAATCTCGGATAGCATCCCAGTACAGATATAACATCCAAAGGCAGCCATAGGGCAGTGCGCGATCCCCTTCGATGATGGTAGGATGTGTGCTAAATGTGACAGTCGCGATGCGATCAGAACGTTGGTGTACGTTAGACGTTGGCCAATGTCGAGGGTCGGTGGAGCAGCAAAGCAAAGGCGTATATGCTCTAACTACCCAGGCGCAATGGCGTTTTGTTTCAACTGTTGACGAACAACCGTGCCTTGTAGCCAAGCGGACAGTTATCGGAGGTAAGGTTTGTATTCAGGAGACATATGATGCATATTGATGCGTTCTCGCCGGTCGGAGTGGCCGAGCGGTTCTAGGCGCTACAGTCTGGAACTGCGTGACCGCTACGGTTGCAGGTTCGAATCCTGCCTAAGGCATGGATGTGTCTGATGTTCTTAGGTTAGTCATGTTTAAGTAGTTCTAAGTTCTAGGGGGCTGATGACCTCAGCAGTTAAGTCCCATAGTGCTCAGGGCCTTTTGAACCAATTGATGCTTTCTCTAGCGATACTGTCTACACAAATTACCTGGGTCGGGATGCCCTAGTCGATTCGCGTGATAGAAAGAATGAGTGACCTGACACGACGAACTTCTGCGTGTAGTTCTTGAGACGCATGTCAGATTGACACATCACGAAGCATCGTATAATAATATCAAGAGTGTCCCTTATCCATCTTGTACCCTACGTTTCTTCACATCATCAGCTAAGCACATACCAAATACCAGTGAAGCACAGAATCGTAAGTTCGAATGTCGCGTTGATACGTCGCCCATACCACCTCGACTAGCTAACTTCATTCGGGGTCCGCCAACACTGATGAGGTGACCTTCCACGTACCGCAGCCAGTCCACACGTTTTGTTGACGGAAGAAAATGGTACGGATTTAAACCCTATGGTAAGGATATGTAGTGGGCCACCATTCAGCATCAATCGCCTTATTTCGAAGAACAACAGAGTCATACATCCGATCAAATTTATATTGTTAGCCATTCTCATGTATCCTTCCCCATGTGTCGGATTATCCCATTTGCCGGTATATTGCTTGCAGTGCACGACACATATTGCAATGTAGAATTTGATCCTTTGGAGCTAATACACAGCTGAAGTCTCCACCCAACAATAGATGATCGAATCCTTCAGTAAATAAAGACACAAGGGCTTCCGAATATTGTTTGCTCATGATGGTCTGTTCTTCGTTTTCTGTTCTATGGGGCGGGAACATTAACAATACGGATCTCATGAACTGTTAGCACCAGTCACCAGGCAGATGGTAAAAACGGTAGGTCGCGAACCAGGATCCCCTCTTGGACCGGTATCGCCGTTCCACTGTCGGTGTCCGAGTTCGGCGCGGTATAGGAGATGTAGCCGTGTACTCTTTGGAACGCAGTAGTGCAGATTTCCTGCACCATCAGTATATCCGCCTCTGACGCATATAGCATGTCATGGGAAAGCTGTTATTTTACGGGCAATGTAGTAGTGTCAACGTTAACTATGCCTACTTTCTATCTGTAATTCTATCCGTCATCCTCGCACGATGGTGAACTGGCAAAAATCTGTGAAGTCGAAGGTTCCATTACATGTGCTGAAAAGGTTGCCCGTCCGACGTCTCCCTTTAGCTTTAGTTGTCCTGAGTTGTGGAAGAGGAAAGCGGGTCTCTATCAGGAATAAGAGTCACACCCGTGATGTCTTTGGCCTCCTCAGCGCAGTCTGTATCAGCGAGGATGAGGATTTATGACTTTAGAAGTCAAGTCCCATAGTGCTCAGAGCCATTTCAGCGAGGGTCTCTATTACGCCTGGGGCTCTACTAGTCTGCCGAGCTCGTGAACTTTTCGCAGGATCATCCTCTGCTACTGAAGGGCCAATGGACGCCGGTTGGGACGGATCGTCAGAACGAAACGACGTCTTTTCACTATCTGAAAGCACTTGTTCAGCGACATCCGGCGGTTGTTCGTCCATTTCAGAGAGGCCCGTATTGCTAGAGTCATCAGGTGCCTATAGACGAGGATGGGGTGATTCTTCAGAGTGGAGGGCGAGCTTCTTGCGACTGCTTTGGGAGTGCCCTGGCCTAGACCTTTGGTGATGTCAGATCCTGTAACTCCTACAGCACCGCCACTTCCACAGCCTTTCTTGTATTGTGTTATCGACCTCGTGATTCATCACATACAACGTCTGGGGCGGGAATGGAGTAGGAACCATCTTATCGTCACTGTGGCTCTGTGGCGTTTCTCTGTGCTGTTAGTTCGAGCATACGCTCGAACCTCGGTGTGAACTCGTGATGGAGCACCAATGCGTATGTCACCAGTAGTGACGTAGTGGTGGTCTGAGTCGGCAAGTCTCCGCTGAGTACTTGCACGACTCTTCTCTTCACGCAGACAGATCGAAGATGTCCTTCACCATCACATCTACAGCGCGTCTGGGGCTGGCCTTTGTAGATAATAATGGCTCTTCAAGTGCCTGTATTGAAACATGAGGGCAATTCACACTTGTTAAACATCGCTGACCGTTTCATACGAGCTGAATCTTTCCCTAAGTTCGGCCATATGATCTCCCGTATGATTGGAGTGATTCAAATACATTGAGTTAGATGTATTCGAAGATTCGAATCTTACACTCTCCCAGGCCCACATGAACCACTAACACGTCGCTAATACGACAATCCGAGTATAGTAACTGTAATCCTCGTGCGGTGGCTTCTATAATCTTATGAAATGCTGCGTCGTCGACCATGTTTACATGTGCAGCTTACAATTTATAAACGAATTGCAATGAGATACATGTAGTTAACAGGCACCTTATTCCTCAAGAAACGTTCGATTTAGAATGCTTTCGGTCTTGCGTACTCGTTAGAGAATGTGAATTCTATCACGGTTTTTCGAAGTGTATGTGCCATTGATACCGGGTCAACACGTAACATACGTGATTACTGGTGGTGTGAACACAAGTGTTTCACAACCATGGTGTGAACTCAAGTGTTTCACAATCGTGACATAAACAGCAGTTTCGAGCTGCTCCGCTGTCACAGTCAGACTGATCCAAGACGTTTTTATTACTAATTAGACCACGAGTGCAGGTCCGTAGTGGTTATAAATGCAGATGCTCTGGGATGAGTTTGTTGAAGAGGCTGTATATGTGTGTCACGTGGCAATATTTGGAACAGAGACCAATGACCAAGGCCTGGTTGTTGCAATGTAGCAGCCAGCCAAACAGCGGAAGGTTCCTCAAGGCCTGGCTGCTGCAATGTAGCAGCCATCCAAACAGCGGAAGCTTCCTGAAGGCTGGTTCACTTCCAGGACATTCACACACTGAAGCAGTGATATGGAGGTGGCTCACTGTTGCTGACTTACTGACATGGCAAGGCGTTATCGGACTGTGGTCAATGTCGAGTTTCTGATTCTTTGTCTTTGACGTTGAGCACTGCTGTGGTCTATCACAGTACAATAAACGCTAACATATGAGGTGCAGGTATCGTTGTGTCTAGAATTATCAAGGAGAACAGGCGTAGTTGATCTGTGACAGCTATGAGCTGGGGACAGAACAAACGTGGAAACCCACCCTTGTTACGTCTACATCTGCATCTACATTCATACTCCGCAAGCCACCCACCGGTGTGTGGCGGAGGGCACTTTACGTGCCACTGTCCTTTCCTCCCTTTCCTGTTCCAGTCGCGTATGGTTTGCGGGAAGAACGACTGCCGGAAAGCCTCCGTGCGCGCTCCTATCTGTCTAATTTTATACTCGTGATCTCCTCGGGAGGTATAAATAGGGGAAAGCAATATATTACATACGTCATCCAGAAATGCACCCTTTCGAAACCTGGACAGCAAGCTACGCCACGACGTAGAGTGCCTCTCTTGCAGAGTCTGCCACTTGAGTTTGCTAAACATATCCGTAACGTTATCACGCTTACCAAATAACCCTGTGACGAAACGCGCCGCTCTTCTTTGGATCTTCTCTATCAACCCGACCTGGTACGGATCCCACACAGATGAGCAATACTCAAGAATAGGTTGAACGAGAGTTTTGTTAGTCACCTCCTTTGTTGATGGACTACATTTTCTAAGGACTCTCACAATGAATCTCAATCTGACACCCGCCTTACCAACAACTAATTTTGTATGATGATTCCACTTCAAATCGTTCTGCACGCATACTCCCAGATATTTTACAGAAGTTACTGCTACCAGTGTTTGTTCCGCTATCATATAATCGTACAATAAAGGATCCTTCTTTCTATGTATCCGCAATACATTACATTTGTCTGTGTTAAGTGTCAGTAGCCACTCCCTGCACCAAGTGCCGATCCGCTGCATTTTTTCCTGCATTTCGCTGCAATTTTCTAATGCTGCAACTTCTCTGTATACTACAGCATCATCCGCGAAAAGCCACATGGAACTTTCGACATTATCTACTAGGTCATTAATACAATCCTGGAAATGGAAAAAAGAACACATGGACACCGGTGTGTCAGACCCACCATACTTGCTCCGGACACTGCGAGAGGGCTGTACAAGCAATGATCACACGCACGGCACAGCTGACACACCTGGAACCGCGGTGTTGGCCGTCGAATGGCGCTAGCTTCGCAGCATTTGTGCACCGCCGCCGTCAGTGTCAGCCAGTTTGCCGTGGCATACGGACCTCCATCGCAGTCTTTAACACTGGTAGCATGCCGCGACAGCGTGGACGTGAACCGTATGTGCAGTTGACGGACTTTGAGCGAGGGCGTATAGTGGGCATGCGGGAGGCCGGGTGGACGTACCGCCGAATTGCTCAACACGTGGGGCGTGAGGTCTCCACAGTACATCGATGTTGTCGCCAGTGGTCGACGGAAGGTGCACGTGCCCGTCGACCTGGGACCAGACCGCAGCGACGCACGGATGCACGCCAAGACCGTAGGATCCTACGCAGTGCCGTAGGGGACCGCACCGCCATTTCCCAGCAAATTAGGGACACTGTTGCTCCTGGGGTATCGGCGAGGACCATTCGCAACCGTCTCCATGAAGCTGGGCTACGGTCCCGCACACCGTTAGGCCGTCTTCCGCTCACGCCCCAACATCGTGCAGCCCGCCTCCAGTGGTGTCGCGACAGGCGTGAATGGAGGGACGAATGGAGACGTGTCGTCTTCAGCGATGAGAGTCGCTTCTGCCTTGGTGCCAACGATGGTCGTATGCGTGTTTGGCGTCGTGCAGGTGAGCGCCACAATCAGGACTGCATACGACCGAGGCACACAGGGCCAACACCCGGCGTCATGGTGTGGGGAGCGATCTCCTACACTGGCCGTACACCACTGGTGATCGTCGAGGGGACACTGAATAGTGCACGATACATCCAAACCGTCATCGAACCCATCGTTCTACCATTCCTAGACCGGCAAGGGAACTTGCTGTTCCAACAGGACAATGCACGTCCGCATGTATCCCGTGCCACCCAACGTGCTCTAGAAGGTGTAAGTCAACTACCCTGGCCAGCAAGATCTCCGGATCTGTCCCCCATTTAGCATGTTTGGGACTGGATGAAGCGTCGTCTCACGCGGTCTGCACGTCCAGCACGAACGCTGGTCCAACTGAGGCGCCAGGTGGAAATGGCATGGCAAGCCGTTCCACAGGACTGCATCCAGCATCTCTACGATCGTCTCCATGGGAGAATAGCAGCCTGCATTGCTGCGAAAGGTGGTTATACGTGGATATACACTGTACTAGTGCCGACATTGTGCATGCTCTGTTGCCTGTGTCTATGTGCCTGTGGTTCTGTCAGTGTGATCATGTGATGTATCTGACCCCAGGAATGTGTCAATAAAGTTTCCCCTTCCTGGGACAATGAATTCACGGTGTTCTTATTTCAATTTCCAGGAGTGTATATATTGTGAAAAGCAATGGTCTCATAACACTCCCCTGTGACACGCCATATGTCACTTTAACGTCTGTAGGCGTCTCTCCATTGAGAACAACATGCTGTGTTCTGTTTCCTAAAAACTCTTCAATCCAGCCACACAGCTGGTCTGATATCCCGTAGGCTCTTACCTTGTTTATCAGGCGACAATTACAGAACTGTATCGAAAGCTTTCCGCAAGTCAAGGAAAATGGCATCTACCTGGGAGCCTGTATCTAATATTTTCTGGGTCTCATGAACAAATAAAGTGAGTTGGGTCTCACACGATCGCTGTTTCTGGACTCCATGTTGATTGCTACAGAGTAGATTCTGGGTTTCCATAAATGACATGATACGCAAGCAAAAAATATGTTGTAAAATTCTACAAGAGATCGCATGGTGATGCAGTCGAGATAGGCGGAAAAGTAAATTTTTATAAATTTCGTTATAACCAATGCGGTTTACGCCATTAATGAATATCTCCGCCAGTCTCTTTATTTCTTAACAGCAACACAGTGATTGGGTTAACATCAAAATATTACGGTCAATAGAAAAATGGTGATAACTCTAACGGCAAGTCACTCACTAAGTTGTACGAACAGCAGGCTGAAGTTGCAGGGTCATTATCGGTTTTTGCAGATGATCTTGGAGTCGTTTCCCAAAAAATCTCTTTCTCACTACTGCATCAGCTGTCCATAGCAGAATGAGATACTCTAAATGATTAGCCGTCCATAATTTAGTGATGTCAGGTTCTGGGGAACAGTGTCGCATTTCCTTTTCATAATGTGTTGTCAGTAACAAAGACAGCTTTTTAATGATTACTTCTACGAGTTTTGTATTGGGAGAGCTGTTCTAAAACGATTGTATATTTGAAACTTCCTGGCAGATTAAAACTGTGTGCCCGACCGAGACTCGAACTCGGGACCTTTGCCTTAAGTGCTCTACCATCTGAGCGACCGAAGCACGACTCACGCCCGGTCCTCACAGCTTTACTTCTGCCAGTATCTCGTCTCCTACATTCGAGTTCGAGTCTCGGTCGGGCACACAGTTTTAATCTGCCAGGAAGTTTCATATCAGCACACACTCCGCTGCAGAGTGAAAATCTCATTCTTGATTGTATATTTATTTTACAATTAACAATTTCATTACCTTGTTACACTCATTCGTATTGCAACGTGAATATCTTTTCTCTTCCTCAGGATAAAATAATTTATTATAAGGAAAGAAGTAGTGCTAACACCGAAATATAGAAGCCATTACGCCCTTTAATTGCTAGGCTTTTCCTTTGTCGTTTTCGTTTCTGGAACACTTTCTCTTTGGGAGAAATGTGCAGTAGCCGGTGCCAGTCGACGACATAGTTTCAGAGTTAGAGGTGGCCTGGTCTTTTCCGTTCCATGTTATGCCTTTTCCTTAGAAGATTAGTGCTCAGACAGACTGCAGTAGAAGGAGCAGACAGCGAGCAGTGCTTTAGTATAGTTCAAGCAAAGGTTCGCTGTGCCATATTTGGATATTTTGTGCAAATAATGGCGCAGTTCATGGAAGAAATCTACACTTCGCACTTTTGCGTTAATAAATCATATCTGGTAAATTGTAGCTATGAATTCAACGTATTTCTAGGAAAAATTTGGAGCTGCAGGAATTGCACAGTTATTAACTCAATAACGCAACAAAAAGGCTGATAATAATGACTGTGTGGTCTGTCTAAGTAATATCAGCCTTGAAGATACTATGAAAGCACCATTTACGTCACATTATTAGCAATAGTGTGTCTGAAACGGCAAGCTGCTAGCAGGTTGTTTAGTATTTTGAACTGTAACGGGATAGAGACAGACCATTTTTAAAGAACGTGTGGTTATTGTTTTCTTTGGAAATAAGACACTAATAATTAATTGTCAGAAGTATTACATCATTTTTATAGGCACATTATAATTACTTTTACTTAAATCCTATTTAAAATAATTATTGGTCAACTGGAAAAGAGATTGCGGTTAATCGTAAGACTTGTATGGATAATTCTCACAAGGAAGTGGTGAAATGCTAATTTGATGGGTCGCATTCGAACTGCACTTGATGAAATTAATTTGCTTGGTTTCTTAGGACGAAAGTAAATGTCATCCGATAATAATCATCAATCGTATTCCTGTTAAATGTTTCATACAGTTAATTGTGGAAAAGATAAATGTAAGTTATCTTGTTTGTTTTATTCTGCTAATAATTCTAAATCTGCATTAATTCATACATAAATTCAGTATATATTTCCAGTTGAATGAACAAAACTACTCAAGGTGAGTTGTACTGGTCACTGGCTCAGTTGTATACACAGGCACTGAGTTTCAGTGTGAAAATTTAATTGAATGGTACAAATTAGGAAGTGTCAATATACCAAAAATAACGCACCGAGAAAAGACTGTAAAATTGTTTTATCTGGTTAAAGGTTTATTAGTGAGAAAATGAAATGTACTTTATGACAGACGTCTTCATATGGGAGAGTTAGGTAAGAAAATCAAGGAAATTCACTCTTACAATAGAAAAAAACCTACCTCAAAACTGAAATTTGAAATAAGGTGTACCATTTTCACTAATACATAGAGTATGTGGCACAGCCTAATTTAACTTACATAAAATACTGGAGTCTGCTGTGCTATACTGTAACCGAATTGCTTGTGTTCATTTGTTAAGTAAGGAATCATTTCCTCAACTAATTTTTCTTTTCAAATGTGGGGCGATTTTTCCACTTCACTGGTTTTAGTTCCATAGTACATAGATATATTGGTCTCGTTCCCCTCTCTATAATGTTGCATGTTGTACCGGGGGCAATGTCAGGAAAAGAAGTTTTCACATTTACAAGGGCAGCAGTCTACTTCGTGACATTAATCCGAAACACTTGTTATATATTCAGCTCTAAATTGCCTACACGTATTTTAATACGGCTTAATGATTCTTTGTTAGATCGCTCTATATTATAACGGGAAAAGATTTGGCACGTTCACATATTTGCTTCCTCTCTTCTTATGAATACTTCCGTAGTGCACGGCGCTTTCTCCTATTATCAGCATAAACGCATTCTCCTTTCTTCTTCCTGCCTTACAAAACATGGACACCTTTATGAAATAGTGCAAATATATCAGAATAGATTTTACGACAGACTTCTACATGACTATCGTTATCATCTGAAACTACCTACTACGCTGCAGTTTGTTGACGGATGTCTGCAGGATCGTCTTGTTTTCCAGGCCGTCCGCTCTTTATAACATCTAAGTGCTTATGACCAAGAAGATATGTTTTCTGTTGCTCCAACGTACATTTGTAGAAGTCCAAAAGCAGCCATTATTTATTTGCAGGTAACAAAGATTGCCATGGCCATTAGAATTGCGTATTACCAGTGAAAGAGCTATAATATAGCTACCTCTACTATTCCTAATAGAAGTAGTAGTAGTAGTAATAGTGTTAATAGTAGCAATGCTATTTGTTGATGCACTGTTGTTATTATGTGACTGAAAGATTGAAAATACAAATATAGCTTAAGGTAGGAGTTTAAGTATAGCTTGCAGTAACATTAACTTTCGGAGGCTGTTCTGCTGAAACATCTTTCCGTGTAGTTTTTGTAGGATCATCGATTGTTTCTTAGCCTCTTTCTCTCCCTAGAAGTACTCTCAGGGCCCCTTTATCTCCTCTGCAGAAAGTTAACATCATCACTGGAGGGTCTTTTTTTTTGTTTCTTTGCTACATGCCGTAAACACGTTAATGTCAGCTGATGAGATCAAGCTCCATTTCGACCCTTATTACGATTAATAATACAGTTATTTTACATTTAAATATTATATGCAGTTTATACAGATGTGTTTGATATTCTTATCTGTGAGCTGAGGTCAGAGAAAAACTAGTTTTCCGTACGAGCTCTCCTTTACCCAAGCTTCTGCTATAAGCAGTTGATAGCACAATCTTAGCAACTAATTCTCACACACTGGTATCAAGTGGTCGAATAGCTGCTTCTATTGTTTTGAGCGTATGATCAGAGGGGTAGTGTCCATATTAGGGCGCTCCATATATACCTTCCATGAAAATCGGATACTTCTTGTATCTTGGCTCTAATACACTAATGGAAAAAATCGAAACACCAAGAAGGAGTTGTGTGACACAAACGAAAGTTGGTAGGCGCATATCTACATGTGAGGAATGATATCTATCACATTTCGTGCCAGTCGTATAAGAGTGGCATTAATAGCCCCACTACGAAGATGGAAATCAAGCTTGCTTTAAATACACGCTATAACGGTCGTGAGTGTTAATCACTTTTGAGACTAGACGTGGTGAGTTCGTTAGTCAATATGCCTTTAAGGGGACACAGACGTCATTACAAACACCTCATTGAGTTTGAACGAGGTCGTCTAATAGGACTAGGAGAAGCTGGATGTACCTTCTGCGATACTTCAGAAAGACATAGCAGGAACGTGGCCACTGAACATGATTGCTGCAGCGGTATTCACGAGAATGTACGGTCGTGAGGGGGCCGGCCTTCGGACGGCCACATGGCGCTACCGAGAGGGAGAGTACTGTGTTCGGCGTATGGCCCTGGCGCACCATACTACATGTGCAACAGCAATTTGAGCGGCAGCTGGCACGAAAGTAACGAACTGTTACAAATGGCTTACTTCAACGACAGCTCTGTGCCAAACGCTCTATGACGTGTATTTCACTGACCCCAAACCATAGCCATTGGCGATTTCAGTGTGAAAAGCGAGAGCTCAGTAGCTTGGCAGGATGGAGGTCCGTTGTGTATTCTTACGAAAGCTGGTTCCTACTCTGTGTCACTGATGGCCGTGCGCGGGTAGTAACGAGGTCCATTGAGGGCAGAAAACAACTTGTCTGAGTGCTCGACATACTGGCCCTAAACTGCAGATATGGGGTAGGGTGCGATTACGTACGACAGCAGGAGCACTCTCGTGGTTATCCTACACATACTGACTGGCAGTTTGTACGTCACCCTGGCGATTCGGCGTGTTGTGGTGCCATTCATGAACAGCATCCCACGAGGTGTTTCCCAACACGATAAAGCTCGCACACATACCGCTGTTGTAACCCAACACGTTTTACATAGTGTCATTAACGAGTACGTATGGGACATCACCGGACGATAACTCCAACGTCATCCACGAACGGTATTAAGCTTTCGTGTGTTGACCAAGAAAGTGCTACAGGCCTGTAACTCCAGCCCACAGACTGACATCTGGACGTGTACAACACAATGCACGAGCGTTTGCATGCTTGCATTCAACATTCTGGCGGTTACATCTGTTGTTAATGCACCAGCATATCACATTTGCAATGGCTTACGTCACGCTTGTATTGACCTGTGATTTTCCAATGTTAATCGATTAAACATGTTACCTAGACAAACGTACTCCCAAAATTACTTCTTGGTTTCGCGATATTTTCCGTCAGCGTATTTGAGACTGGAAACTTGATGAATATTAAGGGACGTCACATTCGGACTGCCGGTGATTTTACGGGAACGTTATTTCTGTATGGTTCTCCCTCTAAACGAAAGCATCACCATGAACACGAAATAAAGAGCAATATACTTTAATATATGCTATACCATTATCACTAGGCTTCATGATAAATAACTTTCTGTTCTTTGTAATATAGTGACTCCACACGCACAAATAACAATGTTATGAATTGCGCATATGCGATATCTGAGGAGTTCTTGGAGCCACACCAAAGCAAGCAACACCAGGAGAAGATGGACATACCACCGCTGGAGAACCAACATAGACGACGGAGAAAGTGAGGATTCGGTTATTAACGAAACTGCAGGATCCGGTAAGTTTCCAACGTCACAACAGCTACTGTATTTTGTTGTAGTTTTGCTGCTGAGTCGGGGCGAATTCAGTTTGTAGGAAGCACTCTCAGTAAATCCAAATATTCTTAATCTGAAATAGAGTAATTGCGGTCAACATGAACTTTGTGGCTACGTGTGAATTACCTTGTCCCACCCTCAAATCTATTCCTCTGTCCAGAAGGACAGCAAAAAGCATGAGATATCATTATTTTCATATTTAAAATGGTTATAGAAAGAATGTGATATTGCTTGCATATTTGACGCATCAAAATATGAATCAAAATTATCCTGCGTTGCACATGACAACTGCTGGATTTATTTACAAGGTCTGGTTTTAGGTCACAACATTTCACTTAGATTATTTGGTGTTGTTTCTTCCATCTGATTACTATTTGATATTTCAGTACTTTATAACTCAAAGCATGTGCTTGAAGTGTGCATGAGCTGCATTTGGACTGTAAATTTAAATGGAAGTGATCTGAATGAGCAGTTAGGTTAAGCAAATGGGCGTTAACCCACATTCATAGACCATATAAACCATCTGAATGATTCTTTCATGGAAATAACGTAGAACGAGCCAGTTTACACGATATCTCTACGTCACTGGTGTTAACATTTTCTTTTTATTTATGAGTTTGGCCAGCTATGGACCGCCGACAACTTAGGACTTACGGCGTTTCTTTTTCTTCCGTTCTTCCCAGTACTTCTTCATTTTCTCGACAACTGCTCGTCTCTGCTCATCTGTCCACACTCTCTTGGGTCGAGGTTTTGGCTCATGTTCATCACAGTGTGCGTTTTCTATAAGTAGCCTAAAGTGATTCCAGTCACGTATTATTTCTTCTGTAACACCAATTGTGTTGGCGTCTTTCTTTACTGCAACTATCCATCCTACAATTTTTTTCAGCTTACTAACGTAATTAAAAATTTTCTTTGTAATCCGTGTTTCTTCCATTCTTCTTAAATATCCATAAAATTTTAGCCGTCTCTTCCTCATTGTATCTGTGATCTTTTCTGTATTTTTGTATAGGTCCTCATTTCTCTTTTTAATCTACCTATTTTTCTTGTTTTCATCAGGACCTAGAATTTTTCTTAGTATTTTTCTCTCTCTTTTTCTAGTTCTCTGAATTCACGTTTCTTATTCAATGTTAGGCACTCTGATCGATACGTTGCTTGTGTCCTAATAACTGAATTATAATATTTAATCTTCGCTGGTGAAACACGTATGTAACATAGCAGCGATGGTGAGGCACGTTAAAATCTTTGACCAGAGAGCCTATAATCGTAGTTAATCTGCGCTTGACCGCGCGAGTGTTGCAAGCAGTTCAGTTGGAGTTGTCATGTAGAGCAGTACAGTAGTGGTCTGGTCCTGTCACGGTCGCGAGCGGGACGCAGTCGGGGAGCGTCGACATGGCATTCTGGTCAAGATGCTGAATGAGGTATATTGTTAATTAAGGTAATCATCAGATAATGTAAAGTTTATTTATTGTAATTAATTTCCAACAAGTGCCCCAATAATAATTTTGATTTCAAAAGCAATTATACAAAAAAAATTTATGTAATTGAATTAACGATTTCGTCTCACTTCCCTTAAAGAAAAGTTTCAGTTAAATTACAAAAAAAAAGGATTATTATTATTTGCCATGCAGTTCCTCCAAGCTGTGCGCAAGAATAAGAGCAGAAATTTGACTAGCAGTTACAATGAGGTAAGAATTTAATTCTGATTTGCACAGGGCCAAAGACCGATATTTCGGTTTAATTGAATTATCATTATCACTGACATTTTCTTATCACTGAATCGACTTTCATTTTTTTGTGAGGAGCTTATACTTGGGTCAGATTGCTAATTTTGTTTAATTGTCATTGTCAGTAAATTTATTTGCTGGGAGATTACGTTAGGTTGTATTCTTGTTAACATTCAAATTATTGTCCGGTCAATATTTTTGTGGGAAGGTTTCACTTGGCTCCATTTTTATTAAATATTGTTATTTCTTTTAAATTTTTGTGGGGAGGTTACACTTGGCGACACCCAGTCCAGGATCGTATTTCGTTGAGAATCTTCTGAAAAGTAGTCAGAAATCTGCTCTTATTTTCTTAGATATAATTAGGATTTGGCGCAACGCTTTTGCTAATCTTGTGACTTTCTTTCTACAGGTCAACAGCAATTCGTTGCTCTGTTGTATTTGTTTGTTGCCTTTTTGCATTTGTGCTTATTTGTTTTGTGAATATTTGTGACTATTATAAAAATGCCGCGAAAGACTGTGAATAGTGTATCGCGAGGTATTGTGAATGAAATTACCGACTTAAATAATGTAACCGATAGTAATTGTGACACGCAGTGTAATGATGACAATCCTGCGTTCACTAACAATCAGTGCATTCCAATCACTAATGATGACTTTTATCATAATGATGAACAAGCCAACTCAATTGTCTCCTCTGTGAATTTGACGACAATTGATGACGCGAAGCGCTCTATTGTAATGAGCGCTGCCCAGCTTAACACACCCGATTTGGAAAATTCAAGTAACGGTCAGACGAATTTTTCTAATGAAAATGAACAGGATACTCAAAGTAGGACGGATTTATTTAATTCCGAAATAGTGGCTGACAGTGTACTTTCGACTGGCAAACGTTTTTGTAAATTACAGAATGACCAAATGGTCACACAAAGCGCGACAATTGCAGGTACACCACTAAACAGCACAGATAATAGAAATGCTAATTTAGGCTCGGATCCAATTTTGGCAATACTGCTACAATTTAGGGAAGAATTTAAACAACAGAATGAAAGACAAGACAAAAATCACAAAGAACTTAGTGAACAGGTCAAACAACAGAGCGCAAAATTAGAGAACCTTGATGAAAATTCCAGACAACTTAGTGAACAGGTCAGACAACAAAATGAAAAATTAGACGACAATTCCAGACAGTTAAATGAAAAATTAGACAACAATTCCAGACAGCTTAGCGAGCAGATTGCAGCCGTTGCCGCGCAGTGTCATGACACTAAGGAACAGTTGCGCGTGGAAATTGAGGCTTGTTCAAAAAAAAGCAGCGAAGAAATTAAGTCTGTTGCTCAGGAATTAAGGGAAATGCAAACAGCCGCAACAGAAACACTTAGAGCGGAAATTAGTACAGTCGCTAAACAATGCTCTGAAAAAGCTACACAATTGCGGGACGAGTTTAAAGCAATGACGGTAGAACTTTCGCGCACAATGGATTCAAAGATAGACGCGAAATTCGAACAACAGAATACTCAGATTGACGAACGCTTTAATCTTCACATACAAAACAGTGATACGCGTTTCCGCAAATTTATTCAAGATCAAAACAAAGTAAAACGACAAGTCATGGAAACAATCACTGCACAAAGACAAGAAGACAAACGTAAAATATTCGCGAAAGCAAAGACGTATGTAGACAATAATATTACTTCAGTGTCCGACGAAATTAATACCATCAAACAGTCAAACACAAAATTACGAGACGAAATTTCTGATCTTAAATTAAAAACAGACACATACACAACAGATTTTCAAACAGTGACCGACAGACTCGAGCAATTAGAACTAACACAGGATTCCGATGTCGTCAAAGCTGATGTTAAAAAACTGAACGAAACTACACGTAAATTGCAAAAACAGATCAATGCCACTGACACTAAAACCGATGATCAGGTAAAAATATTGACTGAAAAATGTGATGAATTGGCCAGTCGTATTGACGTTATTGAAACTACTAATGAGAATAAATCAGACGATACTTCCCCGGTTTCATTTAATCAAACACCTGAATTTCAAAATCTACAGCAGACAATTAATGAGATCGATTCGTCTAATAACACATTGCATAGAAAATTGTCGAGTTTGCAGCAAGAGGTAGCAGAGATAAAAAATATTTCAGCAAATAACACAGCACAGCAGACGCCACTTAGCGAACATTTGTCAGATTCACGCAGTGCATATAATTTGGGTAATCTACAGAGAGTAAGGGACTTAGATTCCGAACAACCACAGTTCATTAGATTCTCTTACAATCCTGAACCTGTTCTATCACACAGAGATGATAATTTCGATTACAAACATTTTCTGTCAGTGAGAAAGTTTAAAGTATTTAAAAACGATAGAACGCAGATTCACCCACTGGATTGGATTCAACAATTTAGCTTTGCTCTTCCACCGACTTGGCCTGTAACGCATAAACTTGAATTTATTTGTAGTTTTTTGGAAGGCGAGCCGGCAACTCGTATGAGACCGATCGCGAGGCAATGTTACTCGGTAGAAGAATTCCAGAATGCTTTTCTGTCAGCGTACTGGTCGAAGACGACACAGCGCGGAATTAAAGATCAGTTAATTAGCTTACCAAATTATGAGAACACAAATTTTCCCAGCGTCACGCAATTTTTCGAGCATATGGTCCAACAAAACCAGTACCTAAGTGAACCGTACAGTGAATCTGCACTTATACAATTATGCATTTCTAAATTACCACGATCATTAAGAGTGTCACTTCTAAAGGGTCAGCAAAAAGAAAACATTTCAGCATTCAGGGATCTGTTACAGCTTTTAGAAGTACAGCAATCTGATTATTCATTTGTAAACAAAAACTTTTCGTATAATAACCAAGGTCAAAAAACTTATAGTAATTATGATCAGGGACGTAATTTCAATAGGAAAAGTAACAGACGCTTTAGGAACGACAACTACCAGAACTTAAATCACAGCCAAAATTCTAATTATCAATATCGTCAAAATTTTCAGCAACAGAAACCACACTTTAGTAACAATAGAGGTATTTCACAACAACAACATCAAAACCAGCCGGTTAGCATACCTAACCAACAATGGAATGCACAAGGTCAACCAGGCTTTAATGTTCCGCCGCGTGCACGTATAGTTCAAGATCCAACAAATAGTAACGCACGGGAACAAGGAAACAACTATGTACAAAGAAGACAGTATTTCAATTCCCATCGCAATACACCGTATAGGAATGACTATTACGACAGACGTAAAATTAATGAGAACAATTTTCAGCGTACATCTAACAACAGTCGGACATACCAACAGAAAAATTTTACACAAGAACCTATTCTCATGAATGAACCGGACAGTAGGTATCATCCAGAGCGTAATACGTCTGGAAGAAGTAATAGAACTGTTCAAATCGTCGAAATGCCACAGAATCCTCCTAATAATAATAACACGTCAGATAGAATCTGACTAGATACTGTACAGGACGCATCTTCCAATAACACAAGCACTACGTTTGACACGCAAAATGTTGTTCACGAAAATGTAATTACTTATGACGATATCAGAGACACTCTCTTGCAGGAAAGACCATTTGTTCAGAAAACTATTTCACATCCTGTCATCGAAATTAAAATTGGTTCATCAAAATTCTCAGCAGTAATTGATTCCGGATCAGCTACATCAGTAATAAATGAGGAGACTTTTAACGAGTGCAACAAAGAGAATACTTATCCGACATTACCTTTAGGCAAAACAAAAGTAAAAGGAGCAGTATTGAGTAAAGAAGTAGACGTTAAATTACAGACGCATTTATCATTTTGTATTGGAGGTCATACTTTCCACTCTAATTTTTGGCTTGTTCCTTTATTGACAACAGACGTAATTTTAGGTACGAATTTTCTGGTACAACACGACGCAGTTATTGATTTTCAGAATTCTTATTTAATGTTAAAGGATGAAAATGTACAACTTGCTTTAGAATTTCAGTACTCATTATCTGCGGAAGAACAAACAATTAACCGCACAGAGGTCATTTCCGTGTCACGTAGCATAGACTGTAATCCCACATTGTTCACAGATACGTACGTACACAACTATAATACTCCAGACGAAGTTGACTACGATGTAATGCAAATGATTTCCGATAAAGTTAGACAAAGCAGTGCAACTACAGACGACGAACGAACGCACTTACACGAAATTCTTTTACAGCAAGCTCCTGTTTTTGACAACATTCCTGGTACTATGTCCGGTTTTATGTATGAATTTCAAGTCAAACCCCATGATACATTTAAAGCAAAGCATTATCCCATTCCATATATTCACAGAGAACAAGTTAAAAAAGAATTGCAGGATATGCTTGATCAAGGAATTATAGAACCAGCAGTTAGTCCGTACATAAACCCGCTACATATTGTTAAGAAAAAAGATGGCTCACTTCGCCTCGTACTTGATTCGCGTCACATCAATGACATTATTATTAATGAAACAGATCGACCACAGACACTGGAAGAACTGCTACAGAAATTTCACGGTACTGCTATTTATTCCACTTTAGATCTGAAATCGGGATTTTGGCAAATTCAACTTCATCCGAATTGCAGAAAATATACAGCCTTTCTCTGTTTCGGCGACTGTTATCAATTTTGTAAATTACCATTCGGCTTAACTATTTCTTCTGCAGCTTTTATTCGCGGTTTGAACACTATACTTCCGACAGAACTTAAGGACAGAATTACGACGTATGTAGACGACTTTCTTATTGCAGAAGCTAACTGGTCTGATCACAATCTGATTCTTGAACAACTGTTACAAACTTTCCATGCACAAGGACTCACAGTTAATCTTAGTAAATCGCACTTTGGCAAAACTTCTATAAAATTTCTTGGACACGTAATTTCAGCGGAAGGCATTGCACCTGATCCGGAAAAACTTCAAGCTCTACGTGACATTACTGTTCCTACGACAAAAAAGCAACTACGCAGTTTTTTGGGCTTAATTAACTTTTTTCGTAAATTTATTCATCACTCTGCTTTAGACACACCTAGATTATGTCAACTGACAGGTAAAAACAGTATTTGGTCTTGGGATAAGCAAGCACAATCTGAATTTGTGAACCTGAAACATGCTTTGTTGAATGCTCCACTTTTATCGCACCCAGATCTTACCAAAATTTTTTCCATTGCCACCGACAGTTCTAACACCGCCTTAGGCGTACACATTTTCCAGGAAATTGAAGAAGATGGTTCGATAGTATTTAAAAACATCGCATTTGCAAGCCGCATTTTGTCACCCGCTGAACGAAATTATTCCGTTACAGAACTGGAAACATTATGTGTTGTATGGGCTTTTACGAGATTTCGGCACTTTCTTTATGGCAGACATACCACCGTGTACACAGACCACAGAGCGATACAATTTTTACTTTCGGCCAAATTGACGCACGACAGATTAAGCAGATGGAAGCTTTATTTACAGGAATTTAATTTTACAATAGTTCACATTCCCGGTACGCAAAATGTTATAGCAGACGCACTATCGCGTTCTCTCGGCAACAATCAGCAAGACGTAGCAACCAACTTCTGCAAAACAAATTTCAGTGTCATGTACATTCAGCAAGTAGCATTTGAAAATTTTATTTCATCGTCATTACAGGACATAGCACAAGAACAAAATAAAGACAATGTGTGGAAAGAAATTAAACACCTTTGGCAAGATAAGAAAAATGTTACGATTAGAAACCATTAAACTGTACGCAATGACATTCTGTTTCGCCGCTCTCATCCTGACAGCAACAATTGGTTATTATGCGTCCCTGACGAACATGTTAACAAATTAATCTGGTACACTCATTTAAGTTACGCACATTACGGAGCACGAAAATGTTTTCTTATACTGAGACAGAACTGTTATTTTAACAACATGGAGAAACGTATACGACGAGTTTTAGCGTTTTGTAAAATTTGCCAGAAAGCTAAATCAGACACCACTTCACATATTCCTCCTTTATATCCCATTGTACCTGTTAAATTAAGACACATGGCCGCAGTAGATATTTTTGGTCCGATTCCGAGAACTAACAGAGGTTTTTGCTACATCTTTGTCGCTGTTGAGCTCACTTCAAAATTTGTTACCTTCACTCCGTTACGCAAAGCTACTGCTAAAACTGTTTCGAAAGCATTTGTAAAACATTTTCTATTTCATGTAGGGCATGTGATGAAAGTAATTTCTGACAATGGATCTCAATTTCGTAGTAGCGTATGGACACGCATGTTACGAGCCAGAAACATTTCTCCGATCTATATATCCAAGTACCATGCTTCTTCGAACCCTTGTGAGCGACTAATGAAAGAAATTGGTAAACTGTGTAGAATTTACTGCCATCAAAGACATATTGATTGGGACAGACACATACACTCATTCCAGGATGTAATTAATTCCATTCCAAATGAATCCACTATGCTATCTCCGTCTGTTATACTGAAAAATGTTGAACCACCTAACAAAATTAAAGAATTAGTAACATTTCCTACATCTCGTCGACTACGACACCGTGAAATAATTGACATTACACTGAACAACATCAAACGTGCCGCAGAGCGCCGGAGAAGACAGCAAAAACAGGTTTGTACACGCCGCGACTTTCACATTGGACAGAATATATTAATACGTACACACTATTTATCCAGCAAATTAAAAGGTTAGTGCAGTAAATTTGAACTTCTATACGCAGGTCCATATCGGATTCGCAGCATCCCTCACCCCAATGTTGTACACGTCGAAACTTTGAGAACCAGAAAATCGAAAGGCAATCACCATATCTCAAACATTAAACCGTTTATTGAATGAAATCACTTTATGATGTAACATGCTATGATGCCATTTACTAATGCAATTATATTCACCTGACTAATTACTGATGATTATCGAATTTTTTCTTGGCAAGTGCCCGGCAAGGTAAGGTTAGCAGGTCGCTTTTCTTGTCGTTACACATCAGACCATGCACATTTTCCACTTTTTTATGTACGATTGTATTCCAGTTTTGTCTATATGCACTGTGAAATAGTTAAGATATAACACACACCAGTCGACTTTGACTTTTTTTTTTTTGGCCTTATGACATCTCAACATCGTGACTTTTACATTTTTTGCTGCTGCATTGTGATATTCTCTGTACATTTTGGCTTTGAACACTGTCAATGTCTTTGACATATTACGTTGTCTGTAATGTTATGCTGTATGGTTAATTGTGTCACCATAAACCAGTCATTATTCAGTGGGTATATGATTTAAATGCAAGACGTTAATCTCTGTTCATCATTTTCAGAAAGAAATAACGTGTAAGCGAAATAAATTAAACGGAAATGGATATTTCAACTACGGAATAAACGATAGAAGATGCAATAACTTTATGAGGAAGAGTAAATGGATCAGGATTAACAAGCATTAACAAGAATATACTATACTCATCGCAGAATAGCAGTCTTAACTAATTTTTTCTTTCAGAATACAAGGTGATTGATGCAGGCTGTCGGACAGAACTACACATCTTAGTTTTAGTGATGAAATATGCTAGAGATAAGGAATAGTTGTATAATGAGTAATGAAGTGATATTTTTTGCAGATGATAATGAATGCTGATGAATAATGTTGAAGAGTGTGCTACTATGAATAATGAAGTTTTTCTTTACAGGTGATGATAATAATGAAGTTATGATAATATGGATAATGAAGTGATTGATAATGAAGTTTTTTCTTTACAGATGAGGATAATGTTGAAGTTGTGTATTTATGCTACGTAGTTATTTAAGTATTTGTTGCAGTTTGTTTTGACAGCAGGTGTTATATTGCATAGTAGGATGACGGAAAGTTTTGGAAAGGACAGCTATGGAACACATTTTATACACATTTCACTACTTGTTAATTCGAAGTTCACTACTTTTCAGCATAGTGTGCGTTTCTTCTTTCAGGTCAATAATCCATTTTGTATTTTTTCCAGGAGAAGTTTTTCATGATACATACTAAACCTGTCACTTATTATACCTGTTCTAGTACTTGCATTTTTATTTTTTAACCCATTTGTGTTTATCATTTATACATGTGATCACATTACTGCCTTGTTTCATAACCTTGCTACAGCTGACTCATGACGAATGACGTTACACATTTTGATTTACAGGAACAACCCAGTACCAATTTTTTTTCCTTTTTTCTCTTCTTGCTTTCTCTTATAATTACCAAAAGCAATGCTTTGCTAGCACAAAAACAAAAAAAAAATATGTATTACCAGTCCCGAATAATGACTTAAGAGATTTCTGAGTAATACTGATTATTAATGCTATGACTGTAATTAACTGATTTTTTATAATGAATTAAGAGATTTCAGAATAATAATGAATAAAAAAAATGTTGTACTATTTAATACTTGCTGGACACTGAGTGCCAATAATTAATGTCACTCAATGAATTATGTTATTAATTATGCCATTAATTAGCTCTTGTTTTCAATGTTGATACTTTGTAACTGGAAAAGTATATGATTCTTACTATATTGAAATGACAAATGATTAACTATGCTTTATAATTGGGAAAGAATGTGATTGTTTAATAATGCTTTGTAATTAGGAGAAGGCTAATGATTATTACTATTGGAATAACAAATAATTAATTAACGATGCCATACTTTGTAACTGGAAAAGAATGTGATTGCTTCATAATGCTTTGTAATTAGGAGAAGGCTAATGATTATTACTATTGGAATGACCAATGATTAATTAACTATGCCATACTTTGTAACTGGAAAAGAATGCGATTATTTAATAATGCTTTGTAACTAGGAAAAGAAGGTTACTGATTCTATGTAAAACAATTAATGAACATTTTTCTGTAATACTACATACTTGGTACAGAAATGTTCAATCACTGGGCTATGAATGCCGCACACTACTAATGAAGACTGTAATTGTCAATATTATGTGACTTAATGTCCTTCACCTCATGAGCTAACTACCCTGAATTACTGCAATGTCCATTTGTCCTGTCTATCCTAGTGATCATGGAGCATTATCTTTGGTTTTGCACTAATTCTACGTTGGTGTGCCTTGTAAGAGCGTGGTGTTGACACGACATGCTGTCCACCACCGTGAGCGATGAAGACGTTATTATGGTCCCACTGTTTGGTGTACCTAATGTACTGCCAAAATGAGAACATAAAATGTTACTACGAGAGTTCAGTGTCTTGGCTACACTGGTAAATTCTGATGGGAAAAGAACTTCAAATTGTGTCACTTGGTGTTGTACTTCTGTGGAAAGATATGGACTTTCAGAACAGCTGTGTGCAATCTAAAGTGCTACAACCATGATGCAATCCTTCCCTTTCCTATCCTAATTCTTGTCACACAGTGAAAATCATTTTTTTTGCTAACATTATTTATGTTCATGGGTTATACATTTTTTTTGATTCGCTGAACTCCAGTGCGAGTACACTTATGTCACTTGTCGATATGATTTTTGCCATTATGTTTATTTATTGCAAAAATGCCTAAGATATTTTTTTCGATTTGTTCTCAAGTACAGTATGTGCACTCTTGTCTTTTATATTGTATATACATTTTTTTATTTATTATTTTATTTTAATGATATGTTCTGAACTACAGTGCATGTGCACTTATGTTGTGTGTTAATAGGTTTTCTTCTGAACTACAGTGCATGTGCACTTATGTTGTGTATTAATATGTTTTCTACTGAACTTCAGTGCCTGTGCATTTTCAATATGATTTGTACTCATTCTGTATATTCAATACTTCAGTACGTATGCACTTATGTCATTTGTTACTAATTGTATACATTTCGTAAATTGCTAATATGTTCTCAACTCCAGTGCGAGTACACTCATGTCACTTATCAACACGATTTTCTGCCATTCTGTTTATTTGTTCTGAAAATGCTAAAGAATTTTTTCAGTGCGTGTGCACTTTGCTATCTGTCAAATAATTTGTATATACAGTTTTCTGATTTACTACTATGTTTTGTACTCACATCCTGTCTTTGTCTGATATATTTTGTACTCGGTGCTTGTGCACAACATTTAATTTATGTACTAAATTTGAATATTCTGTAAATTGTAAAAATTTCTTGCGATGGCAAGTCCAAATGACTCACCATCGCTGCCAAATTTTTGCCCCCCCCCCCCCAGTGGAGGGTTATGAAACACGTATGTAACATAGCAGCGATGGTGAGGCACGTTAAAATCTTTGACCAGAGACCCTATAATCGTAGTTAGTCTGCGCTTGACCGCGCGAGTGTTGCAAGCAGTTCAGATGGAGTTGTCATGTAGAGCAGTACAGTAGTGGTCTGGTCCTGTCACGGTCGCGAGCGGGACGCAGTCGGGGAGCGTCGACATGGCATTCTGGTCAAGATGCTGAATGAGGTATATTGTTAATTAAGGTAATCATCAGATAATGTAAAGTTTATTTATTGTAATTAATTTCCAACAAGTGCCCCAATAATAATTTTGATTTCAAAAGCAATTTTACAAAAAAAATTTATTTAATTGAATTAACGATTTCGTTCCACTTCCCTTAAAGAAAAGTTTCAGTTAAATTACAAAAAAAAAAGGAATATTATGATTTGCAATGCAGTTCCTCCAAGCTGTGCGCAAGAATAAGAGCAGAAATTTGACTAGCAGTTACAATGAGGTAAGAATTTAATTCTGATTTGCACAGGGCCAAAGACCGATATTTCGGTTTAATTGAATTATCATTATCACTGACATTTTCTTATCACTGAATCGACTTTCATTTTTTTGTGAGGAGCTTATACTTGGGTCAGATTGCTAATTTTGTTTAATTGTCATTGTCAGTAAATTTATTTGCTGGGAGATTACGTTAGGTTGTATTCTTGTTAACATTCAAATTATTGTCCGGTCAATATTTTTGTGGGAAGGTTTCACTTGGCTCCATTTTTATTAAATATTGTTATTTCTTTTAAATTTTTGTGGGGAGGTTACACTGGTATGGATATTGATTTCTTATGGAAGTAGTTTTGTGTTACTTTATATGCAAATTCTAATTTTTTTCTTTCCTTATTTGTTGTGTTATCCAGTCAATTGGCTTGGATCCACTCCCCCCAGGTATCTGAATCTATCAACTCTTAATTTTTCGATTGGTTTCATAAACTTTTCTGTATTATGTTTGTTTTCTATATACTCGGTTTTTTCATAGGATATTTTTAGCCCAGTCTTTTCAGCATTCTCGTGTAACAGATCAAGCATAACTGTGGCGTCTGTTCGGTTTTCAGTTATCAATGCCATATCATCCGCAAAAGCCAAACATTTCACTTCAAATATGTTATTTCCTTGGCCCATGCTTATACACTTTGTGCCTTTTTTTTTAATGCGCTTTCCCACGTTTTTGCTATTTTATCTAAAACCAAGTTAAAGAGAATTGGGGACAGCCCGTATCCTTGTCGAACTCCTGTTTTGATTTTGAATGGTTCAGAAATTTCACCTTGAAACTTAATTTTTCATGTTGTATCTGTGAGCGTTTGTTCAACAAGTCTTCTGGTGTTTTCATCTATCCCTCATTCATAAAGTATCTGGAATAGTGTTCGTCTGTCAACTGAGTCGTAGGCCTTCTTGAAGTCTACAAAAGTAACTACTGTATTTTTATTTTGTATAGCTCTCACTGTCAAAATTGTTTTTAAATTAAGAATCTGTTCTGCACATGATCTACTTTTCCTAAATCCTGCTTGATAATCTATATTAGGTCTTGCTGGTTCCTCTATTCAATTTAAAAGTGCTTTAGACAGCATTCTGTACGTCACTGGTGACAAGGATATGCCCCTGTAGTTGTTGGTGTCTGTTTTATCTCCTTTTTTATGGAGAGGGTGTATGAATGCTTGTTTCCAGTCTCTGGTTATGATTTCTTTTGTCCAAGTGTCTTTAATTACTTTGTGAATATTCTGTCATGCGGATAAGCCCCCTAGTTCCCACATTTCTGCTACTATCCCATTCTCACCTGGTGTTTCGTTATTCTTCAATGCTTTGATAATCCTTTCTATTTCTTCTAATGTAGGTGGTTCCGATGGCGGATTTTTACATTTTAACATTAATGAATATATAACTTATTTAGTCCTTGTTATGCAACTACATTTAAAAACGAGGTGCTTTTTACAGGTAACCGATGTTTAAACAAAAGTTCTTCCATTAAATAAAAGGAGTTGTCCAAGATATATGTTTTAGGCTAAAACTTGCTTAGCTACCAGTCAGACACTTTATGGTTTTGGGCAAACAAACAGAATTTCTTGTTGCTGTACATTAAACTACGTGAAATGTATTCGCAGCTACGAATACGAGCAACGGCAAACAGTGTCAGGGAAAAGAGACAATGACAATTTTGGCTAGACTCAAACCTGGCTTTTCCGCTTTGTGCCAGCGATCGCCGTAACTGCTCTGGCTACCCCTGCACTACTCACAGCCACGCCTAAACTTTCGTATGTCGTCGCTCCTCCGACACAACCTGTATTCGTACACAAACATTGTGTAATTCCCACACAGTGGAGGACATTTTAATTGAAAATGGTTGCCTCGTTTTGGAGCATCAATACGATTTTGCAGTGCAGTTTCGCATATTAAATTCATTGCTGAATCACTAGCACCTTTGGTAAAATGTGATAGAAGTCAGTTTTTGCTCTAGTGTAGTCGTAAGGAAATTTGTGGAGAGCTATTGCAATTACATAAATTTGAAAGATGTGAAAAAAATGCTAAGGCATCATAATATGATATAAAAGTTTTATGGGTATAGTACTGCGTCACTTTATAAAAAGCAATCACTAGTGAAACCACCGCATCGGTCACGGTTACAGAGACCTTCCTCTGGGTATACTGTAACCAGTGTAGCAGTCACCGAAACATTGATTTTACCAGTAACAGTCTTTTATGAGACGACAAGGTACCATACGAAACAAATTTTACTAGTATGTCAGCCGACTATGGTCACAGAAACCTACGCAACTATAATACCATAATACGTTGTAAAGATTTCTTTCATTATGTTGACCAAAAGCGTCTAGAGAAACAAATGATCTTTACTCTTAGAGTGACCCCCTTGTCATCAATGTTTCAAAACTTTTGGGTAATCAAACGGAAGGATTACTTGCGTACGTAAACGGGGCAAGGCAAGAAATCTCATAATGAATAAGGCGAATTAAATGACTTTAAGTATGTTAATTTTTTATGGAGAGATACGCAAAGTAGTGCGATAGAGATCCTACTGGAGAAGTCTTCGGTGGAAGCTAAGAACACGGAAGAGAACAGTCCACGGCAGGCAGGGGCAGAGTTTCCGGAGAGACTGTTTAAGATAAAAAAGGAGTAACGCAGCTCGAGGGAATCCGCTGCCCAATACAATCTCAACGGCCAAAAGAAACAACGAACCTCCAGGTGACCCACTTCCGCTGCGCAGGGATCGGATTTAATATTTCATGCGCCAGACGCTTCCCTTCCATTCCCGCAGTAGACTGGAAATATTCAACACGATCATCGTGGGATAGTACTTTCCTCTTTTTTATTTCGGTCTCAGTATTACATGCTCTGTGTTTCTGCATTTGTGTTTTTACAACCTTCATTAAAAACGTACTGCACTCACTTGAATGCAAGTTTTCGGTAACACAATGTTCATCGTTCACTTTTTTGTGCTATCGTATCCCCACTTCTATTCCTTTCAGTCGTTAATGGGTCTGAGGGTTACGTGGAAGAGATTCGAAACTTTATCCAATTTTATAAAAACGTGACCTAGATGGTGTTCACCTTTTGTTGCTGTAAGTAAAACATCATAATTCCTGGCGACGCAAGCTGCTGTTCTACGCATGGACTGAAATCACTAATTCCCTCTATCCAGGGTGGGTGTTAATTGCACGATTTTACAATCTTGCGACGATTATGAAGGACTAGAAATCACATATGTCCATGGCTACTGACAAGCATCGCCGAGTGTTTCAGTGTGTACTGTAATACCGCAGTCACTTTCGCCAAGTCGCCTCGAGCGGCCGAGGAGGAGGAAGGGGCCGGACTGCCTGGGGCGAGCCCCCGGGTGCAGTCATTCTGCAAGCACACAGCGGGAGGGCGGGCCGACGTCCGCGCCTCACTCAAGGACGGGCACGACGCGAAGAGCCTGTATGACAACGAGAAGCTTGCCGCACCGAGAACTGATGGACATCTGCAGTAGAGATGGGCAAACTCGTTCATCCTTGGGAACTAGTTCACTGCTGATCGTTCTTTTTTGGGAACCGTTCATTTATACTCGTTCACCGTTCATTTATACTCGTTCACCGTTCATTTGTACTTGGTATATGGTTCTTACGAAAAACTGAAAACTAGTAGTGTAGGTGACTGAAGGATGGAGGGCACCAAGTGGGGGCACTTGCCTCCCTCCCTAGAGTATAGAGCTTTTATTCATTACAGAATCCTTACACACTTTTAGAAGTAATTTCTGTGATTCTGCAGAACCTCTCGTTTAGCCAACCGTAGCCTTGTGTGGCTGATCGCAGGGAAATAAAATAGGGTGGCGCACGGAAAACCGGCCCCGAGTACAGACTGCTCGCCAATTACAGACGATGTGTAGCCCGTTACGAGCAGGTACAACAAACAGACAAGAACATGAAAATCTCACGTGAAGCTCATGGGCTATAGCTCAGGTAGTCTTGTAAACCTGTCGGTGGCTGTTTCGGAACTTAATAGACAACAAGTGTCTTGTATAAAATTCTTCGTTTCGACTTCCTGATTTAGGTTTTCCGTGATTTCCCTAAATCATTCCAGGCAAATGCCGGGATGGTTCCTCTGAAAGGGCACGGCCGACTTCCTTCCCCATCCTTCCCTAATCCGATGAGACCGATGACTTCGCTGTCTGGTCTCCTTCCCCAAAACAACAACACAACAACCAACGTTTCGACTTCCACTACATAGCTATGCTACGTTGTAAACAATAATCGTTTACACCCTATATATACTTCACGTTGTATCTGAGTTCGTAGGCGAAGTAGAGACTTTATGGAAGCATAAAATACCTGCCTTAGAAAACAGGGTTGTGCCGACAATTTCAGCACCTCATGGGCACAGGGAGCAGCGTAAAAAAAAAAAAGCGCGGGGAATCGGTAGCAGAGAGGCATGCGAAAGAAGCCAGCACTCTTAAGAAGATATTTTCCTCGACAGTGAGGACATTCCTTGTAAATGACGGACGCCTGCAGATTTTGAGACGGAGCCCAAATATAAGTCTGTCCAGGCCTGACACAGAGAGAGCGGTTATGAAGAAGTGTTATGTCGTTGCTCTCCCAACAGCCTCGGAATTCAGGAAAACGTCTTATGAATGTGAAATCGTGAGAAAGATGCCAATTCACAAGGCACACGCGATCCCCGGCCAGACAGAAAATTTCCAACCCGCACGGAGAGGCATGGCGATGACACTGTGATCTGTCATTGGGCCACATTGAAAATTTCGTTCGCCAATGACAACGCCACAAGAAACAATATTTCGATGAGGAGTTGAGCTGGAAGATGGATGAGAGGAGAGAGGGGTGTCGTGGAGGCACCGCGGAAGCGAGAGGAGACGGGAGCTCTTCCACACATCACCAACATCCGCCTTCTGATGGCGTGATAGCACAGCTTCGGACACGCATCCGACGACGGGCAGACAACGGGTACATCATACCTGGGACCCGCCGCAAAGCCGCGATGGATGATGAGGGCAGCCAACCCGTGCAGCACAACTCCGACGCGACGCGCTGCACCGACGCAGCGCCTGCCGCCGACAGCAGTATACGACGAACGATAATGAATACTAGTGAGAGGATTCGTCCCCTCCTCCTTCACCTTAATAACCGAGTCGTGTCCACGACCAGTCATATTGGTCCTGAGATTTATAAAATGTTTTGTGTAAACAGCACGAAAATAAAAACATTCCTTCCTGTTTTGAACATATATGCAATCTTTTACATTCGTACATGAACCCCTTAATTTGCACCCTTTGTGTTCTCGAATTCTCTACACTTTTGGCACCCAACATGGGGCGACTGGTATCTGATGTCACAAAATAATTTCGCGAGTTCACTAAAATACAGTATTTGGCGCCCAAGGTGGGGCCACCTGTTTAGTAATTATCATGGTATGCGATGTCACAAAATAATTCTCTCGAGTCTAGAACATCTTGGCGCCGAATGAGGCGCGACCGATTTCTGATGTCATAGTACACGAGTTCACTACAGTACACTCCAGGTTACATATCGGCAGGTTGTCACCTTAAGTCCGCGTTGGACTTCATCTGTGACTTATCGCTTCTCTCACTTCTAAATTTGATAATGTGAAAATCCCACGTTGGTCCTCGAGTTTGGGCCGCTGTTATACGGTCGGCCCCTCTATTTCTGGCTACGTAGGACAGACAAAAGGCTGGATGAAGGCTGGAGCATACCAACTTTAGCAGGACTATTCGTAGTAATCCATTTCGGATTAGTGACAGCTTTACCTACTTGTTACTTCTGAAATATACCGTCTGCTAAACGACCTTATGACTACAGACGAGAATGTAACATACAATCAGTAACAAATTACGAAACGCGGCGAAAGGCCGTTCTTCTCTCACTGATGTTGATCATAGTGGAGGCCGCCTTTTCCCGGCGTGCATCTAAGGGAACCAGAGAGTACACTCCTGGAAATGGAAAAAAGAACACATTGACACGGGTGTGTCAGACCCACCATATTTACTCCGGACACTGCGAGAGGGCTGTACAAGCAATGATCACACGCACGGCACAGCGGACACACCAGGAACCGCGGTGTTGGCCGTCGAATGGCGCTAGCTGCGCAGCATTTGTGCACCGCCGCCGTCAGTGTCAGCCAGTTTGCCGTGGCATACGGAGCTCCATCGCAGTCTTTAACACTGGTAGCATGCCGCGACAGCGTGGACGTGAACCGTATGTGCAGTTGACGGACTTTGAGCGAGGGCGTATAGTAGGCATGCGGGAGGCCGGGTGGACGTACCGCCGAATTGCTCAACACGTGGGGCGTGAGGTCTCCACAGTACATCGATGTTGTCGCCAGTGGTCGGCGGAAGGTGCACGTGCCCGTCGACCTGGGACCGGACCGCAGCGACGCACGGATGCACGCCAAGACCGTAGGATCCTACGCAGTGCCGTAGGGGATCGCACCGCCACTTCCCAGCAAATTAGGGACACTGTTGCTCCTGGGGTATCGGCGAGGACCATTCGCAACCGTCTCCATGAAGCTGGGCTACGGTCCCGCACACCGTTAGGCCGTCTTCCGCTCACGCCCCAACATCGTGCAGCCCGCCTCCAGTGGTGTCGCGACAGGCGTGAATGGAGGGACGAATGGAGACGTGTCGTCTTCAGCGATGAGAGTCGCTTCTGCCTTGGTGCCAATGATGGTCGTATGCGTGTTTGGCACCGTGCAGGTGAGCGCCACAATCAGGACTGCATACGGCCGAGGCACACAGGGCCAACACCCGGCATCATGGTGTGGGGAGCGATCTCCTACACTGGCCGTACACCACTGGTGATCGTCGAGGGGACACTGAATAGTGCACGATACATTCAAACCGTCATCGAACCCATCGTTCTACCATTCCTAGACCGGCAAGGGAACTTGCTGTTCCAACAGGACAATGCACGTCCGCATGTATCCCGTGCCACCCAACGTGCTCTAGAAGGTGTAAGTCAACTACCCTGGCCAGCAAGATCTCCGGATCTGTCCCCCATTGAGCATGTTTGGGACTGGATGAAGCGTCGTCTCACGCGGTCTGCACGTCCAGCACGAACGCTGGTCCAACTGAGGCGCCAGGTGGAAATGGCATGGCAAGCCGTTCCACAGGACTACATCCAGCATCTCTACGATCGTCTCCATGGGAGAATAGTAGCCTGCATTGCTGCGAAAGGTGGATATACACTGTACTAGTGCCGACATTGTGCATGCTCTGTTGCCTGTGTCTATGTGCCTGTGGTTCTGTCAGTGTGATCATGTGATGTATCTGACCCCAGGAATGTGTCAATAAAGTTTCCCCTTCCTGGGACAATGAATTCACGGTGTTCTTATTTCAATTTCCAGGAGTGTATTTTACTTTATTTCGCCTCTTCTGCTGCCACTCCAGAATGGTAAGCGAAAGAAAACAGTAAACTTCATCTACAACGTTATTTAACTGATAGCAATAGTAGTTATAACTATAAAAATCAGCAGCAAACAGCACGACAACAAAACTATATATTAGTTTTGTGCTTGTACTGTTCTAAGAGATACGTGAGCCTCCTGGTACTCCCGGGATACGTACCAACAGGTATCGTACGTCGAACAGATCCTGTGAATATAGATACTGATGACTTATTGTTATGAATGGAAGCCATGTTTGCTTATAGACATCGAACTTGCTTGTTACTAGCTGACTGTGGTTAGAGGAGATAGAAATATAAAAATCGTAGCAAGGATTAAAATATAACAGTTCTCAGAAAACCAATACAGAAGTCGCGCGTGCACACACACTCACACACACACACACACACATACACCCACACACACACATACACACACACACACACACACATGGAAAATTCACATGCAAATGCTCATAATCTAAATTTAATTTATTCATCAGTTCTGAAAATTATTTAATGAAGAGAAATTAAACAGTTAATAACGTAAAACAGGACAGCAGAAAAATTTGTATGCCTGTTCTCAGGACTGAGAATACATTAACCAGGTGTCTGCAAGACACGAAAGGCTTCAATCTAAAAGCTTAGGCTAGACAATAAATAAAGTTTTAAAAATTTAACACACTCGTGTATCAGTATACTAAAACTGACGGTACGCCACCCCTAAAATTTATAATAATGGCATCCGTCCATCCTTGAGGGATGACGGTGTAGCATGCTTGGTTTAGAGTCTGCAGCATCTGTTGTGGATAAGAAGTCCCACTCGAGAGTGGCAGTCCCTACTGCAGTTTGGACATGAGAAATTTGAGGGACTTCGAACAGAAGTCTGCTCTGTCTCTTCGCTTTGTCCTCTTCCTGATTTGTTCCTGTGTGCGTTCGTCCTCTGAAAGCTTGACGCCGTTGCGCACAGTCACTCGCCACTTGACACGGTCATCTGCAATGCTTTCCCAGTGACTTGGATTGATTCTGGTCTTGGTCAGGTCTCTCTTGCAGACATCCTTGAAACGAAGGTGCGGTCGTCCCACTGGCCTCAAACCTTCCTGAAGTTCGCCTACAGCAGCTGTTTCGGTATCCGTTCAGGATCCATGCGCCTGACATGTCCCAACCATCTTAGACGTCGATGACTCAGGAGTGCAAAGATGCTGATTGTGCTTGAACGAGGAAAGACTTTGGTGTTGGGTACTCTATCTCCCCAAGAGATCTGAAGGATCTTCCGGAGACAGCGGAGATAGAAGCTGTTGAGTCAAGATTCATGCTTAGAAAGAGTTGTCCATATCTCACAGCTATAGGGAAGGGTGCTTATAACACAAGCGTTGTAGACTTTTAATTTAGTTTTTGTGATAAGCAGTCCGTTGTTCCATAGTCTGTTTTTCAATCCAGCCATGACAGATGATGCCTTTGTGATTCTGTTAGAAAATTCAGTGTCCATGGACAAGTTGCTACATATTGTGGATCCCAAGTAGGTAAAGTCATCAACTATCTGGAGAGGATTGCCATCAATGCTAATGGATGGAAGGTTGGTAGTGCTCTGCGCCATGATCTTAGTCATTTGAAGGCTGATGAGTAGACCAAACTTTTCACAGGCATTTGATAATTTGTTGATTATATAGTGCAGCTCATCATCTGTGTTCGCTACTAGAGCTGCATAGTCCGCATATAACAACTCACGGATAACAACTCTAATTACTTTGGTCTTGGCCTTGAGGCGAGCAATTTTGAAAAGATTTCCATCAGACCTCGTATGTAGATACACACCCTCCTCACAGTCTTCAAAGGCAAATCTGAGCAGAAAGGAAAAGAAAATCCCAAATAATGTAGGAGCTAACACACACCCCTGTTTCACACCGCTATTAACAGGGAATGCTTCTGATGTTTTACCGTTGAAGCAAATTGTTGCTTGTGTTTTCTCATGGAAAGAGACAATTATCTGTAGTAGTTTAGGTGGGCATCCAGTCTTCTGGAACAGTTTGAAAAGCCCATTTCTGCTCACTAAATCCATCGCTTTAACAAGGTCAGTGAAAGCAATATAAAGTGGCCTCTGCTGCTCACGACATTTCTCTTGTAGCTGTCTTAAGGAGAAGATCATATCAACGATTGATCGGCCCGGCCTGAAGCCACACTGAGATTCTGGGTAGATTCTGGAAGCTAAGATCTGTAATCGCATTAGGATGACTCTTGCATAAGCTTTCCCGGCTACACTTAGTAATGAAATGCTTCGGTAATTGTTACAATCACTTCTGTTCCCTTTCTGTTTATATAGAGTAACTATCCTCGAATTCCGCATACTCATCGGGACATAACCTTCTTCCCAGATGGTTGTGATAAGTGAATACAAATGTTTGAGAACAACAGACTTGTTATAATTAATAATCTCTGCAGGGATCCCATCTTCACCTGGGGCCTTTCCGTTAGCAATAGAATCTATTTTTCTACTAAGTTCTTCCATAGTAGGCATTGCATCTAGTTCTTTCATAACTGGCATTTGTTTTATGGCGTCACATGCAACCGTGCTAACTTTATTCTCGGCTGCATACAACTCGAGGTGGTATTCAACCCAGCGTTCCATTTGTTTGCCTTCATCAGTAATGACTTCACCCGTCTTGGACTTCAGACGAGCTGTTTTTCTGACAGTTCGTCCAATTTATTTCTTAATACCATCGTACATTGCCTTAGCATTCCCAGAGTCGGCCACTTTCTGAATACCTGCACATAAATTCAGCCAGTAGTTATTTGCCCATCTCCTGGATGTTCGCAGTGCCCTGTTCTTTGCTTTTTGTAGGTCATCTCGAGTTCTTTCATTTGGGTTTTTTTTGTAAGCAAGCAGGTGTTTCCGTTTAGCCTCAGAGACTGGTTCCATTTCTTTCAAATTTTGCTCGTACAAGTCGTTATTTCTTTTTCCTTTTATTCCATAGGCCAATACTGCTGAGTTGTAGATTGCACCCGAGAGTTTTGCCCATTTCTTATCAACATTCCTTTCTGCTTGCACGTTTCCTGGGAAAGCACTTTCAAAATTACTGGCAAAATCCTGCTTTCTTTGTGTGTCATGGACAGGATCTGTGTTGATACGGGGATGACCTCTCGGTTTAGGGTGGTGACATTTCTTAGGAGTGAGCCTCAATGTGCACGCCACTCGGGCGTGGTCTGTGTTGCAATCAGCACTATGATAACTTCGTGTCAGTAGCACATTTTTGAGACCAGTACGCATAGCTATGACTAAGTCAGGTTGATGCCAGTGATGAGAGCGCGGGTGTTTCCAAGACACCTCGTGCTGTTCCTTAAGCTGGAAATATGTGTTTGTGATACAGAGTCCATAAAAGCAGCAAACTTCAAGCAGTCTCTGGCCATTTTCATTCATTTTTTCAACTCCATGATGTCCCAGGCAATTAGGCCATATGTCTTTATCTGATCCAACTCTAGCATTAAAGTCCCCTAGAATATACAGTGTCTCGGTGCTAGGTATCTTGGCTATTCTGTAACTGAGTGTTTTAAAACAGATCCTTCTCTTCCATGCTGGATGATAAGGTAGGAGCGTACACATTTAGGATGTTGACAGTGCCACTTGAGGAGCATATTTTCAAATCAATAAATCGCTCTGTTCCACCGGATGGTGGCACAGTACAGTCCAGGAGTTCGTTTCTAACAGCAAATCCTACGCCATGAAGTCTTGGATCGTCTTGAGACTTCCCCTGCCAGAAGAATGTGTAATTATCGTCCCTGATAGAGCCGTCGTCTGAAAGCCTCGTCTCCTGCAGTCCCGCGATGTCTACATTCAAACGATGGAGCTCTCTGTCAATTACGTCAGTCTTACGGATGAAATCAACCTCTTGGACATCGTCAATGTACCTTGGACACATGGTCTTAACATTCCAGGTGGCAATACGAAATAGTGATTTCTTTATTATTTCATTTTTGTTGTTGGTAGGTGTACTATATCAACCCGCTTGTCGAAGATTGCTTCTAAGCTTCACACACCCCGTGTAGCAGGCGGATAGTGGCGGGACAGCACCCTATTGGCTGGGGGCTGCCCAGATTGAGGTGGGCGGTGGCTGTCCAATGAGATGCAATGATCTCTCCCACCATCGGAAGTGGCCCCTGGCACTCGAGTCTTACGCCAATCAGACAGAGCTTCTAACCGGTAACTGCCTCTTCCCGTGTTGTGCCGAAGTCCTTGGACGTCGCTGAAGTGTCCTCTCCAGGATGCTACAAGCCTGAGCGATAAATGTGAAGACACGTGAGTTGCCCAATCATCACGGTCTCCCTCTCGACCTAAATGATAATTGTGGTGTCACCGCCAGACACCACACTTGCTAGGTGGTAGCCTTTAAATCGGCCGCGGTCCGTTAGCATACGTCGGACCCGCGTGTCGCCACAATCAGTGATTGCAGACCGAGCGCCGCCACACGGCAGGTCTAGAGAGACTTCCTAGCACTCGCCCCAGTTGTACAACCGACTTCGCTAGCGATGGTTCACTGACAAAATACGCTCTCATTTGCTTAGCCTTCAGCTACGTCATTTGCTACGCCCTAGCAAGGCGCCATTACCAGTTACTATTGATACTGTAATCATGTACCGTCAAGAGCGACGCTCATCATTAATGGATTAAAGTTAAGTATTCCACCAGCTACGTCCGTTTTTCTAAAATCTAAATTCCTTGTCCTGTTCCAGACCTCACGCCACCCTGCGTGAGCTAAAACGCGTGCCTTTCGGCTTCCTCTAGTACCCGGTATTGGCTCTCCTGCCAACCCACAACAATAATATCCAGAGGAGAGGCAAGCCAATACGTCTGGTATCACTTCGGTTGCAGGAACTGCCGAAAGGGGACGTAGTACGCCTTCCAACCGCCTTTGGGGCCCCACTCCAGATTTTCTTTCAGGGTTTTCTCCCTTAGCCTTCATCCCTCCCTAGACCAACCACAAGGCAGTGGTGTGTTAAGGTAATTAGAGAAAGAAAAGGAATGGTAACTGAGGAGAGGATAGGGAATAGGATATATAGGATATAGGATATAAGACGGGTCGTTGTGAGGCACACTTTCTCTGGGTCCTCTGCTGAGACCTGCCTGGCTAGGTTGGACCTTCCAGTAGCTACGCTACCGCCGATATAGCTCTCACTTTCCTTGGAGCACACAAACTCTCCCGCCCACACGGACAGTGCTACGATAAGGCGGTGCCTCATGGGAAAATTAAAAATTCAATGATGAAATAAGAATCATCGTTCGGTGTATTGAGTTAAAGTGACTCATAAATCATCTCAAAGTAACATTTCTTCTAAAGTAAGATTTTGGCATTTCTGACGAAAGGGTCTGGGATAGGCAACTGATAATCGCGCATAAATATGCAATAATTCCTGTAGTGAAGATGTGCCATGGTTGTGATCACGTTAGTATAAAAGACAGTTGGTACTAGAGAAGGGAATGCATTGCATCTATGGCCAGAGTAGGAAGCAAAGTGGTCATTCGTATCTGGAACCAAATCTTCTGAGTGATGTTTGAGGTTACTGAAATTCTATAAAAATGATTTTACTGTCCCTACAGATCATCAAGCCAGGGAGGTTGAAGCGACTGCAGAATTATCAGTGCATCACTCACTCTCGCCCGCGGTTAAGTCTGAGTCACTCCAAAAGGTTTCTCTCAGCTCATCTATTCTGCGAGGGAACTTGGTGGCGTCACAGGCCATCGGAGGAGGTCTGACATTGAAGGCTCCCAGAGATGAAATAGCTTTATACCGACTGTTTACTAAAAGTAAGATTCGTATTTCTGAATTAAAGACATAAGGAGTGCCGACAGGTAAAAATATTGCTTAAAAATGTTGCTCCCCTTCGTTCAACTTTTCTTCAGTTAGTTGAGAAGTAATGCACTTCCTATGAGGGTTCGCGAAAATTTGCGTATGTATTACTTGCAGTCTCTTGAGTGAGTTCGCCTAGTGAGTTCGCCTTCCGATAGATAGCGTAGCGGCAAGACAGTTTCAAAATGGCGTCTGTAGGTGATATACGTTACAAGCAACGTATCATTATTGAATTTCTCGCTGCAGAGAAAGAAACTATGGCGAATATTCACAAACGCTTGTGCAAGGTCTATGGAGCATCTGCTGTCGACAGAAGTAGTTAGTCGCTGGGCGCAGAGGCTGAGGTCATCAGAAGGCGGTTCGTCGAAGCTCGGTGGTGAGACCATCCACGGCTGCCACACCTGACAACCTGACCAGCCCTTTCGGACTTCCACTTATTTGGGCAATTGAAGGATGCCATTCGTAGAAGACATTTGAGGACGATGAGGATTCACAAACTGATGCACTGGACCCGCCACCAGGACAAGGATTGGTACCGACAGAGCATACAAGCCCTTGTTTTGCACTGGAGGGAGGCCACAGAAGGGATGAAGATAACGTGGAGAAATAGGGTATATAAATTAAATAAGATTTTTTCGTGTGTGCAATTCTCATTATGTTCATAAAGAAATGTTGATCAAAAATGCTGTACATCGCTTTCTGAGCAACCCACATTTACTTATGAAAAAAGACGTTTCACTCTGCCGCTCTCTCTTTCTGTGGTCAGTAAAATGTGAGATCAACAACTCTCTAATTTCCATTTTACTTACATTAACTAAACTTGACAGTTTCATACGGCATTAACGTGTTATTTTTATGGACCTAACTACTGGCGGCATCGAACCCTAACAAAAAGGTTGTAAGCTGCGGGTTCTCAGTTTATTTTCTAGATGTTAAATGTAGCATTGGTGCATCACAAAGAAGAACAGTTTTTTGCTTTTGTTCACAACAACCCATTCTTTGCCCTTTTATAAAAAAAGTGTATTCGCCTCTTTTCACCTTCAGTTCGTAAAGACAGTCGCTACAAAAGGCCTAGCACCACGGGAGGTTGTATCTATGTATCCTATGGGCTACCTGGCGTTAGGTTGTTGTAACTAAAAGGGAATGTCAGGTCGAAGCGAGTGGCACTGACCTGCAGCCCATGTGGTGCATCCTTCTGAGGATTCACCCCAGGGGTGGCCCTCTATCTGCCTACGGAAAATCGATACTTGCCTGATATCTGGCAGCTTATCTCAGTGTACTTCCTAATAGCTTGATAAGTACAACACACAAATCCGTGTTAAACTATAAATTAAAATAATTAACGATTGACAATCACAGGGACTACTCTACCTTTTATTCCTCATTGTTGAATTTTTATTCTGGTCTAATGGGTCTTTATATTCCGCTTTTATGATAGCTCTAGGACAGTTTAGGAAAAAATGTTCACCATATATCTTACGTAAAAAGAAATAACTCTGTGTTCGCAGCTGGTTTATGCGACATTTCTGAAGGGTCTAGTGATTCAAGCTTCTGTGGGGCTATGACAAGCAACTTTCAACTAATAAATAAAAACAGAACAAATTCTAAGACTAATATTCTTCATGGACGCAGAAATAATATTTTCATTGGTATTCGTAGATGTAAAGGTCTATTTTATTCATACAGATTACTTTCTAATTATTCTGTCCATAATGTCATAAACTACTCGCAAAGTTCTGAACGAAAGTACTGGATCTACCAAACAGTTAACAACAGAAGCATAAGTCGACATAATGTCTAACCAAAGCAAATTCTAAACTACTGAACTTACATTGGGAACAAAACACGAACATCAAAATTTATGGAAACAAGTGCCGACACTTCCAGTGATTTAACTTTTGTATGTCTTTAAGATCGTATTTACTCTGCAAGATACTACTCCACGCAGGTGTTAAATGACGATGCGCAACGGAAAATAATAAACGCTAAATTAAAGATTTGGCCCCCTCTGACTAGCCCCTGAAGTAGATCTCAGGATCTCTTAATGCTCTTTCACGTATAAATTCCTACCTAAACAGAAATGAGTGATTAATGGAACTAATTATACTAAATGATAAACGTGGTTGCTGCTTATACATTTATTGTATATAAAAACAATCTTTATTACAAATGTTTATATTTCCCAACTAAAATTACTGACTGATTGAACAGCTCTGCCCTTTTATTATAACTGCGCAATCTAATATAAATAATGGGAAGTGACTGATATCATCAATGTACAAACCACAAGAAGACCCTACTTTTAAAGATGATTTCCAACCACAAAATAAACTCTTTCAAAAAGAAGGAAGGCCGAAGGCGGTCCTCTGGCTACTACACTCTAATACTGCCTTCTTCTCTCTGTGTTCAACAGACGAGAAACGTAAACTCTTAGCCACAATGACGAAATTCATATAACGTCTCAACATAAATATAGCGGAAGAAGTGCCCTCAATCACTGAACGCTGCATACAAAACGACGACTCCTAACCCGAAGGCGAAGTCCAGAATCGTATAAGTTCACAACAGTACAGTGCCTAATCGTTCTAACTACAAAATCTCGTGAGAGCAAAGACAACAAGTACGTCTGTACCAACAAGAAGATGATATTGAGCGACCGTCACACACGAGAGTTCGAAACGGAAGACTGCTTCTCTCCAGCATAAACTTGCCAGGAACGCTTGGCTCCCCGCCCTCGTAATTCAGAAAACGAATCATATTCCCGAAACCTCGGAATATTCTCCCTCTCTACAGATTCTTCTGAACGCCGAACAACAATATTTTGGTATTTTGTCGTCCAGCGGAAAGTTTGTGACGCAAAACCTACACTCATACAATGGTAAGCTTCTGAGTAAGAATCCTGGAGAATAACCCAGCCAGCGTGGTTTCCAAGATGACGCTTCTTCGTTCCTCTCACTTGCGTCCAAGATTTTCAGCGTTTTCAAAGTATAATCCTTTTGGTTTGGCTACAAAACCGGCCAGTCGCGACTCTATTGTGCTCCAGCGCTTAGGTACTACGACGTCCATCTTTCCTGTGTTTAAGCAGGACCATCCTACCAGTGTGCGCCTTCCACTCAGGGCTTCAGATCCGCCAGCCATTTCATTTTCACTGGCGTTCCTACCTCTACTAGTATAGGCAGTCATTCATTACGCCATTTTTATAATAAACAAACTCCTTCACCTTTCATGCAGTTATCACTTATTTTACAAGACGTACGTGACAATGTCAGTCTCCTTTATATACTCGTATATACGGTGTACAACCTACTACATGATACCTAATTGTGTTTGTAGATCACGAAAAGTATGTGGACGAGTGCTTGTGAAGTGCGGAATTATAGCCACCTTACAATACCCCCACCTAAAGAACTATTTTGTTTTAGGATGGGTTAATTCATATAGTATTATCTCATCGAGTACAAAATCATGTGACCATCTATTGTCTGTACAAGAGAAGTAATAAGAATATAGGGGGCAGAGGAACACTCAAATCACAATATGTTCTTCTACAGTCATTCTGCGTTCATTTATGGACTTACTGCCATAAATTTTCTTATTACATGTTTATTATAATTTTTCTACCCCTTATGTTCGGGACATTGTACTGAGACGTGAAAATTGGAATATACAATATCAAAAGAAATTATTTAACATTAAAAATATATAATGCTTTTTTCCAAAATTGCAGTTCCCACCTTTCTTTAGACTTAGGGCCCGCTCTTTTTGTCATTTATCCATTCCTAACACATAGGTAGAGGTAAGAAATATTAAAGTAAAATATCCTAATGTTTTCAACGTGGTTATCCAATAAATTACATGTACTTCATTTAGCCATTAATATGTAAGACAAGCAGTTACGTCAGTTATTCAAGAGGTTACCTGTTGTTCATTATACAAATATATAAAATTCTATCAAACAGTCTGCGTAATTGTTACTTGGTCATATTTATGCTCTTGGCCTACATAAAAAAATCATCATTTCTCAAACTGATTGACCAAGTCTAGTGTTAACCTAACGTGTATGCTCTTTAAAAATTTCCAAAATCTTATGTTCGAAAGCATTCTTGACGAAGTGCATTTACGTTTACTGTGACAGTTAATATTTGTAATAAGAGTTAGCGTCGACTGCCAATTTATCTAATATGTTTGTTCACAGTGTGTTAAATATGGTACATAAAACATTAACAACCCATAGCGTCATTAACAAAGAAATGAAAAACAATAATTTTACATAAATACATTGTTGTTGTTGTTGTAGTCTTCAGTCCTGAGACTGGTTTGTTGCAGCTCCCCATGCTACTCTATCCTGTGCAAGCTTCTTCATCTCCCGGTACCTACTGCAACCTACATCCTTCTGAATCTGCTTAGTGTATTCATCTCTTGGTCTCCCCTTATGATTTTTACCCTCCACGCTGCCCTCCAATACTAAATTGGTGATCCCTTGATGCCTCAGAACATGTCCTACCAACCGATCGCTTCTTCTGGTCAAGTTGTGCCTCAAACTTCTCTTCTCAATCCTATTCAATACTTCCTCATTAGTTATGTGATCTACCCACCTAATCTTCAGCATTCTTCTGTAGCACCACATTTCAAAAGCTTCTATTCCCTTCTTGTCCAAACTATTTACCGTCCATGTTTCACTTCCTTACATGGCTACACTCCATACAAATACCTTCAGAAATGACTCCCTGACACTTAAATCTATACTCGATGTTAACAAATTTCTCTTCTTCAGAAACGCTTTCCTTGCCATTGCCAGTCTACATTTTATATGCTCTCTACTTCGACCATCATCAGTTATTTTGCTCCCCAAATAGCAAAACTCCTTTACTACTTTAAGTGTCTCATTTCCTAATCTCATACCCTCAGCATCACCCGACTTAATTCGACTACACTCCATTACATACAGAAATAAATTTCTGGAAATACGCAAATATATAAAAACGTGAAGGAAATCGCATCATTATCAAAGAGAGTGTCAAACAATATTTTTACATGAACACATACACAAATATTTTCTTAAGACTACCCTGAAAAATAAGTGCAAAATTGTTACAGAAATTGTAGATATCGCAAACTGATAGTTTGTGGGTATAACTGTTCAGTGTTCGCTACATTATGCATCTTCTTTATCATGATTTCACAACACACTTTTGTCTTCATTTGTGTACGGGGTTGGAAGCTGCAGTTTTTTTGTTTTTTTGTGAAGTTTAGGTCGTGCAGATCGTTCGAGATCGGACATGTTGCCTATACAAGTCAGTCTTTGGTCCTTCAGGCAATTCTTGATCTCGTCGGGTTAACAGTCTCTCGCAGAATTGATGATGTGGAAGGATCCTCGTATTATACAGCCAGGTAAGTGGGTTTTTGATTTGAAACAGCCAAGTTTTCGTCGAATTTGCTCACAGTATGAGTGAGGTACAGTCAGGTAAGATCGTTATAGGTCACCTAGAATTCTTCGCCGTCGGCTAAGAGAAGTGTAATTGTACCTAGCCTTTCGTGTTTCTTCCTTTACTATGATTGTGATCCTAATCTTCTGTTCTTCATGTCACTTCTTTCTCTTGATATAACTATTGTATTTTGGATAAGATTATCTGTTTGGTGACAATTTACATGGAACTTGAGTCGTAGTGTGACTCGGATTTCTCAGAAGTCAATGCCAGGTGACTGCAGAAGGCGGCGGAGGACCGCAGAAGAAAGCAAACACAGTTAACAGTTCCGTACAGCTATTAGCAGTTCTGCTGTAGGCATAACTGACTGTATTACGTGTACAATTGGTTTATCTCGTCCCCATCGTGTAGTACAACAGTGGAGACAAGTCATCAGTGGCCGTTTAACTACCCATGTTGCCCCGAACGAGCAGGGCTGTTGCGGCGGCCGCCTGTTACCTGCGCCGTCATTGTCTGCCTCCCGAGATCTTCAGGTCACTGACGAATAGCCCAGCTGTTAGCCCACGTCCACATCCGAGCTATGGTTTACAGACGGCGTCCCGTTAGCCTCCCGTTCCATCCGCACATCATGTTGTTGCCTGTGTCTCTCGCACAAATTTTGCACATCCTGTGCTCACTAATGCCCACAATTATTTTCTGATTTGCAACAAATACTATACAATACATAACACAATTTATTGATATTTAATAGATATAAAAATTTGAAGATGCATTCACTAGTGAGGTCATTTACCTTTACATTAATTATTGTTTCTATTTGTATTATTAGCCAAGTCACTCACGAATTTACTATTGTTATTTTGATAAATTTTTCTCATGTACAAAGTTAATGTTACTAATAAAAGAACACACCTCCATCTATACACTGTAATTATTAAATATCTGTCGGCACCTGTATACCTATAAAGGTACATATTCATTAGTTGTCCATACAACCGTAGCATTATACTCATCACGAGACCCAATGTTAATAATTGCGAACCATATGTTAACTATTTATTACACTACTGTTAACCACTGGACAGTAGGACGTTTATGTAAGTCTAACAACCCCACTATTCAAAGAAAGCTACTCTGTCGTTGTGTATCACAAGATCGTCCCATCTCATGACTCTTGCTTTCATTGTGGATGTCGTCGTGAATATCTGTGAACAATAAAATACACGACTGCACACAAAAACATCCACAAATGAATGATTAGGTGGGCTTCATCTTTATTTATGATCCTGGTAGTTTCCTGTGGACAGTTATACACTACATAGAAATTTAAGTATAAATTACTGCACGCTTCTTTACTCGTGCTTTCACATACCTTTTCTCATGGTCTTACTCAGTATTACCTTCTCAGTCGCTGCCTCCTTTTTCGGATCTACTGCTGTTACCTTTCTCTGGTGGTCTCTTCTTTTCACCTTAAGAAACTTACATTTTATATTACTAGTGGTACCTGGAAATATAAAGATTTTAGTATATTGTATAAAATCACTGCTCATCAAAATGACTGCTATGTCCTTATGTATTTGTGTCATGTGCTTTGAATGTATAGTTACGTACTTTTCCTTTATTACATTTTACGTGTGTATATCAACTTATTACACTACCATTTCATGTGCCTCTAATACTCAAATAATATTTCGGTGCGCTCATACGGAATTCCGCAGAACTGGCCACCATGTACCCAATTATTCCGTCTCTTTGAACAGCATAAGTACAACATTTCAATGGAAATAACGGTGAGCTCTTGCGTAGCCACGTGGAGCTGGCCACCAAGTAAATTCTCGAATCTCTGAATGGAGACAAATAATAATTGGACGACACACCTGCGTCTCACAGCAAACCCTATTAGCAAGTCACTCATTTATCATCCCACTGCTAAACATGTAAAACAGACACTCATTTCTAAAATTATTGTGCTGAGGTTCTCTCCTAATACGTTCGACCTCAACAGGATAACAACTTATTTTTATCTATTTACACATCTTTAACACATTTTTCAGTGCTATGCGTCCCTCAATTTCACTTTATTCTTTCATGGACAGATAGCACATCGTAAACTCTGAACACCTTCTAAAATTGAAAGCTCAGCTTGCTGTGCACATAGTTATAACCTACCAAGAAACATACGCTAATTTTCTTACCCACGACATTTTGCCCGTTTATGTACGGTAGTAAGTCTTTTAACATGATAATATTATAGAAAACTCGATATATCTACAGATCCCTTCGATGTAATACTTACCTTAATTGCTGACTATATACACTCCTGGAAATGGAAAAAAGAACACATTGACACCGGTGTGTCAGACCAACCATACTTGCTCCGGACACTGCGAGAGGGCTGTACAAGCAATGATCACACGCACGGCACAGCGGACACACCAGGAACCGCGGTGTTGGCCGTCGAATGGCGCTAGCTGCGCAGCATTTGTGCACCGCCGCCGTCAGTGTCAGCCAGTTTGCCGTGGCATACGGAACTCCATCGCAGTCTTTAACACTGGTAGCATGCCGCGACAGCGTGGACGTGAACCGTATGTGCAGTTAACGGACTTTGAGCGAGGGCGTATAGTGGGCATGCGGGAGGCCGGGTGGACGTACCGCCGAATTGCTCAACACGTGGGGCGTGAGGTCTCCACAGTACATCGATGTTGTCGCCAGTGGTCGGCGGAAGGTGCACGTGCCCGTCGACCTGGGACCGGACCGCAGCGACGCACGGATGCACGCCAAGACCGTAGGATCCTACGCAGTGCCGTAGGGGACCGCACCGCCACTTCCCAGCAAATTAGGGACACTGTTGCTCCTGGGGTATCGGCGAGGACCATTCGCAACCGTCTCCATGAAGCTGGGCCACGGTCCCGCACACCGTTAGGCCGTCTTCCGCTCGCGCCCCAACAGCGAGCAGCCCGCCTCCAGTGGTGTCGCGACGGGCGTGAATGGAGGGACGAATGGAGACGTGTCGTCTTCAGCGATGAGAGTCGCTTCTGCCTTGGTGCCAATGATGGTCGTATGCGTGTTTGGCGCCGTGCAGGTGAGCGCCACAATCAGGACTGCATACGACCGAGGCACACAGGGCCAACACCCGGCATCATGGTGTGGGGAGCAATCTCCTACACTGGCCGTACACCACTGGTGATCGTCGAGGGGACACTGAATAGTGCACGGTACATCCAAACCGTCATCGAACCCATCGTTCTACCATTCCTTGACCGGCAAGGGAACTTGCTGTTCCAACAGGACAATGCACGTCCGCATGTATCCCGTGCCACCCAACGTGCTCTAGAAGGTGTAAGTCAACTACCCTGGCCAGCAAGATCTCCGGATCTGTCCCCCTTTGAGCATGTTTGGGACTGGATGAAGCGTCGTCTCACGCGGTCTGCACGTCCAGCAACAACGCTGGTCCAACTGAGGCGCCAGGTGGAAATGGCATGGCAAGCCGTTCCACAGGACTACATCCAGCATCTCTACGATCGTCTCCATGGGAGAATAGCAGCCTGCATTGCTGCGAAAGGTGGATATACACTGTACTAGTGCCGACATTGTGCATGCTCTGTTGCCTGTGTCTATGTGTCTGTGGTTCTGTCAGTGTGATCATGTGATGTATCTGACCCCAGGAATGTGTCAATAAAGTTTCCCCTTCCTGGGACAATGAATTCACGGTGTTCTTATTTCAATTTCCAGGAGTGTACAATACAGGGTGAGTCACCTAACGTTACCGCTGGATATATTTCGTAAATCACATCAAATACTGACGAATCGATTCCACAGACCGAACGTGAGGAGTGGGGCTAGTGTAATTGGGTAATAGAAACCATAAAAAAATGCACGGAAGTATGTTTTTTAACACAAACCTACGTTTTTTAAAATGGAACCCCGATAGTTTTGTTAGCACATCTGAACATATAAACAAATACGTAATCAGTGCCGTTTGTTGCATACCGAGCGAGGTGGCGCAGTGGTTAGACACTGGACTCGCATTCGGGAGGACGATGGTTCAATCCCGCGTCCGGCCATTATGATGTAGGTTTTCCGTGATTTCCCTAAATCGCTCCAGGCAAATGCCGGGATGGTTCCTTTCAAAGGGCACGGCCGACTTCCTTCCCCGTCCTTCCCTGATCCGATGAGACCGATGACCTCGCTGTCTGGTCTCCTTCCCCAAATCAACCAACCAACCGTTTGTTGCATTGTAAAATGTTAATTATATCCGGAGATATTCTAACCTAAAGTTGACGTTTGAGTACCACTCCTCCGCTGTACGATCGTGTGTATCGGAGACCACCGAATTACGTAGGGATCCAAAGGGAACGGTGATGGACCTTATGTACAGAAGAGGCTGGAACAGCACATTACGTCCACATGCTAACACCTTTTTATTGGTATTTTTCACTGACGCACATGTACATTACCATGAGGGGTGTGGTACACGTACACTTGACATCGTTTCCGTTTTCAGTTATTTTTTTATGGTTTGTATTAACCAATTACACTAGTCCCTCTCCTCACGTTCGGTCTGTGGAATCGATTCGTCAGTATTTGATGTGGTTTACGAAGTATATCCAGTGGTAATGTTGGGTGACTCACCATGTATACATCACTGTCGCCATACCAACTCACTTTAATTCTTCCTCCATATTCTACACTATTTTGCCATACTCTGACTGGGTTGGATGGTCTAATTTCAACTGATTGTTCCCCATTCCTCTTGTTATTCATTCCACCCCATCCTTGGTCCTACCGTTGAAAAGTGTCTCTACCAGCGTCCCATGATACGCCGTTATTTTGTGGCTCCCATCTCCGGGCATTTTTTGCCTATACTAGTAATAGAACGATGCGGATTCTGCCCCAAAGTACCGTTATCAATGATGGGGGCCGTGACATCACGACACACCTCCAGTGCCACCACCCAAGATGGCGGCCGTGACGTCACAGACACACTGCCAGGAATAATGGATCAGCGGAGATTAAACACCACCAGTGGCGTAAATCAAGATGGCGGATTTTGGCGGGAAGTTTGAATTTTGGTGAGAAGATGATCAATTGGGCTACCTCCACTAACCTAACCCCCCTACCCTCCAGGAAATATGATAATGTGTCACACCTAGGAAAATGGTGGGGAAAATGGAACTTATTATTTAACCAGTTTCAGGCATGCGTTTTCGCCACTGTGTCTGGACTCTCACTGACCTAGTGCATATCGTCCCCACCAGAGAGCGCCACCGTTACATCAGATCATGACGCAAGTACCATTATTCAAGAGGACGGCACCCGCAGCGTTCATTGCGAGTTCCATAGCCCAATTGACTTAATTCATATTCTGCCCACCAGAGGGCGCTACCGTGAAGTAGTGTGATGACACAAGATCGTCTGCTCTCTCTCTCGCACATGCGCTATAACTGGACACTCGCTGCGCCACCGGCCCGCGGGCGTCCTACCAATTACGTCACACACTCTCGGCCACCACCTCCATACATGCGCCAGACATAGTCTTCTGTAAATATGCTAACTAAAGTATCACCCACATCGTGAATCTAACCTATCTATTACCTAAGTGCCTAATTCCATTTCAATTATAATCATATTCAATAATTAAATTTACAGTTTCAATATTCAATGATCAAATGAGAAGTTCCACATTTCCCCGCTATAAGCGTGTTATTCATTCATGACCTAGCAAACCACAACCCATAGAATGCTGCGCTCCTATTGGCTACGTGATTCGAATTCATGTTGTTGTTGTTGTGGTCTTCAGTCCTGAGACTGGTTTGATGCAGCTCTCCATGCTACTCTATCCTGTGCAAGCTTCTTCATCTCCCAGTATCTACTGCAACCTATATCCTTCTGAATCTCCTTAGTGTATTCATCTCTTGGTCTCCCTCTAAGATTTTTACCCTCCACACTGCCCTCCAATGCTAAATTTGTGATCCCTCGATGCATCAAAACATGTCCTCCCAACCGATCCCTTCTTCTAGTCAAGTTGTGCCACAAACTTCTCTTCTCCCCAATCCTATTCAATACCTCCTCAGTATTTACGTGATCTACCCATCTAATCTTCAGCATTCTTCTGTAGCACCACATTTCGAAAGCTTCTATTCTCTTCTTGTCCAAACTAGTTATCGTCCATGTTTCACTTCCATACATGGCTACACTCCATACAAATACTTTCAGAAATGACTTCCTGACACTTAAATCTATATTCGATGTTAACAAATTCCTCTTCTTGGGAAACGCTTTCCTTGCCATTGCCAGTTTACATTTTATATCCTCTCTACTTCGACCATCCTCGGTTATTTTACTCCCTAAATAGCAAAACTCCTTTACTACTTTAAGTGTCTCATTTCCTAATCTAATTCCCTCAGCATCACCCGACTTAATTTGACTACTTTCCATTATCCTCGTTTTGCTTTTGTTGATGTTCATCTTATATCCTCCTTTCAAGACACTGTCCATTCCGTTCAACTGCTCTTACAAGTCCTCTGCTGTCTCTGACAGAATTACAATGTCATCGGCGAACCTCAAAGTTTTTACTTCTTCTCCATGAATTTTAATACCTACTCCGAATTTTTCTTTTGTTTCCTTTACTGCTTGCTCAATATACAGATTGAATAACATCGGGGAGAGGCTACAACCCTGTCTTACTCCTTTCCCAACCACTGCTTCCCTTTCATGCCCCTCGACTCTTATAACTGCCATCTGGTTTCTGTACAAACTGTAAATAGCCTTTCGCTCCCTTTATTTTACCCCTGCCACCTTCAGAATTTGAAAGAGAGTATTCCAGTTAACATTGTCAAAAGCTTTCTCTACGTCTTCAAATGCTAGAAACGTAGGTTTGCTTTTCTTAATCTTTCTTCTAAGATAAGTCGTAAGGTCAGTATTGCCTCACGTGTTCCAACATTTCTACGGAGTCCAAACTGATCTTCCCCGGGGTCGGCTTCTACCAGTTTTTCCATTCGTCTGTAAAGAATTCGTGTTAGTATTTTGCAGCTGTGACTTATTAAACTGATAGTTCGGTAATTTTCACATCTGTCAACACCTGCTTTCTTTGGGATTGGAATTATTATATTCTTTTGAAGTCTGACGGTATTTCTCCTGTCTCATACATCGTGCTCACCAGATGGTAGAGTTTTGTCATGACTGGCTCTCCCGAGGCCATCAGTAGTTCAAATGGAATGTTGTCTACTCCCGGGGCCTTGTTTCGACTCAGGTCTTTCAGTGCTCTGTGAAACTCTTCACGCAGTATCTTATCTCCCATTTCGTCTTCATCTACATCCTCTTCCATTTCCATAATATTGTCCTCAAGTACATCGCCCTTGTATAAACCCTCTATGTACTCCTTCCACCTTTCTGCCTTCCCTTCTTTGTTTAGAACTAGGTTGCCATCTGAGCTCTTGATATTCATACAAGTGGTTCTCTTCTCTCGAAAGGTCTCTTTAATTTTCCTGTAGGCAGTATCTATCTTACCCCTAGTGAGACAAGCCTCTACATCCTTACATTTGTCCTCTAGCCATCCCTGCTTAGCCATTTTGCACATCCTGTCAATCTCATTTTTGAGACGTTTGTATTCCTTTTTGCCTGCTTCATTTACTGCATTTTTATATTTTCTCCTTTCATCAATTAAATTCAATATTTCTTCTGTTACCCAAGGATTTCTATTAGCCCTCGTCTTTTTACCTACTTGATCCTCTGCTGCCTTTACTACTTCATCCCTCAGAGCTACCCATTCTTCTTCTACTGTATTTCTTTCCTCCATTCCTGTCAATTGTTCCCTTATGCTCTTCCTGAAACTCTGTACAACCTCTGGTTCTTTCAGTTTATCCAGGTCCTATCTCCTTAAATTCCCATCTTTTTGCAGTTTCTTCAGTTTCAATCTGCAGTTCATAACCAATAGATTGTGGTCAGAATCCACATCTGCCCCAGGAAATGTCTTACAATTTAATACCTGGTTCCTAAATCTCTGTCTTACCATTATATAATCTATCTGATACCTTTTAGTATCTCCAGGATTCTTCCAGGTATACAACCTTGTTTTATGTTTCTTGAACCAAGTGTTGGCTATGATTAAGTTATGCTCTGTGCAAAATTCTAGAAGGCGGCTTCCTCTTTCATTCCTTCCCCCCAATCCATATTCACCTACTATGTTTCCTTCTCTCCCTTTTCCTACTGACGAATTCCAGTCACCCATGACTACTAAATTTTCGTCTCCCTTCACTACCTGAATAATTTCTTTTATCTCGTCATACATTTCATCTATTTCTTCATCATCTGCAGAGGTAGTTGGCATATAAACTTGTACTACTGTAGTAGGCATGGGCTTTGTGTCTATCTTGGCCACAATAATGCGTTCACTATGCTGTTTGTAGTAGCTAACCCGCACTCCTATTTTTTTATTCATTATTAAACCTACTCCTGCATCACCCCTATTTGATTTTGTATGTATAACCCTGTAATCACCTGACCAAAAGTCTAGTTCCTCCTGCCACCGAACTTCACTAATTCCCACTATATCTAACTTTAACCTATCCATTTCCCTTTTTAAATTTTGTAACCTACCTGCCCGATTAAGGGATCTGACATTCCACGCTCCGATCCGTAGAACGCCAGTTTTCTTTCTCCTGATAACGACGTCCTCCTGAGTAGTCCCCGCCCGGAGATCCGAATGGGGGACTATTTTACCTCCGGAATATTTTACCCAAGAGGACGCCATCATCATTTAATCATACAGTAGAGCTGCATGTCCTCGGGAAAAATTACGGCTGTAGTTTCCCCTTGCTTTCAGCCGTTCGCAGTACCAGCACAGCAAGGCCGTTTTGGTTAATGTTACAAGGCCAGATCAGTCAATCATCCAGACTGTTGCCCCTGCAACTACTGAAAAGGCTGCTGCCCCTCTTCAGGAACCACATGTTTGTCTGGCCTCTCAACAGATACCCCTCCGTTGTGGTTGCACCTACGGTACGACCATCTGTATCGCTGAGGCACGCAAGCCGCCCCGCCAACGGCAAGGTCCATGGTTCATGGTTCGAATTCATATAGGTACGAAAAGGTGTTCACTATACTTTCAACTACTTAGATTCAATAATTTATCAAGGTTCAAACGGCCACCTCTTCTTAGGAACCAGTGCTAAACTTGAATTCTGGCAGTAAAGGAAGGTCACTTGGACTTTTACGACCAGCCTAAGAAAATTGTTGCAAACAAAGCTCACTGCCACTAACCTAAGCCTCCAGGGTGCAACCTCTTCCTAGGAGTTGCTGGTAAAAGGAGTCAGCCCACACTAGGCTTATGGAGAGAGGACGGCATGTACTTTATTTATTTGGATGATATTTATTAGTTATGGTGTATATGTATCACATAACACAATCTCTGACATGCCCCACAGTATAGAGGCCTGCGAACTACTCCTCCATAACTCATATATAAGGCTGTACACACATGCTTGCTAATTGTATACCGTCAAATATAACACATTTCACAACCTACACACATGTGAACACTCATAAATAATGCTATAAATTATATTCCAGCTAGTCAAACAAACCCTAAATCGTCAAAATAATATTTCATCTAAAACACACTTCTTGCTTTACGCCAACTAGTGTGGGCTGACTCCTTTTACCAGCAACTCCTAGGAAGAGGTTGCACCCTGGAGGCTTAGGTTAGTGGCAGTGAGCTTTGTTTGCAACAGTTTTCTTAGGTTCATCGTAAAAGTCCAAATCATACACCAGTTTTTATTTAAACAATTAGAGGTATTACCGCCACCTAGTGTATTCGCCACGGAGTCCACAGCCCAACTTACTTAGTTCATACCCATGCCACTAAAGCACAGTCTAATGATGACAATTGATGACGCAAGTATCATAATCTAAGATGGTGCCACCTAGTGGGTTCACCACAAGCTCCAGACCCCAAATGTCTTAGCCACCAGAGGACGTCTCCGTGACACCAGCTGATGATGCAATTACAATTATCCATGATGGGGGCTAACCGTGTGTGCTCCATGAGGTCTAATACTCAGTTTCATCAACAGAGGATGGTGTCGTCCTTTTCGTGACGTAAACCTAGATGGTGAGGGAAAATGGTGGAAAAGCGACTCAGCCTGCTCTGGGCTACTGGGGAGAGTAAGGATGGAGTGCACTCTATTTATTATCAAACAACTTATTTAACTATAGAGTAGATCTATCACACTGATACAAAAGACCCACGCTGATGTGCCTGGGTTCATGTTGCTCAGCCAACAGACACGCAACCAACTCGTAATTTCAGTACACAATAGTAAACTGCTCATAAATAATTCTTCACACTGATGTGTAGACACACTCAGTACTCGTAAACTGTCCATATAGCGCACAACAGGTCCTACAGATCCGTTCAGGAAATAATGCCATAAACGCGAGCAAGCACTGTCCACTGCCCCCTATCCAGTAGAGTACACAGGAGGTAGCAATAAGTTACGCATCATTCAGATGTCAAACCGCGCACAGGCCCTTGCTCAGCTTCTGCAAGCATGCGGAGGCGGCACCCCCATTCATATGTCACACCTGAGAAATTGCTGTCCGCTAGACACCGATGATGACGCGATTGCACATTTGGACGACGACGCCGTCAGCTGTCAAAGCACTCACAGACCTCAATTTAGGGCTGCCCGCCACAACACCCGTGAAGTGGTACAGCCGCAGCTTGGGTCCTGCGCTCTCAGTCACAGTCCCCGAGCCGGCGTCGTCGAACACTGGTGAATGTTGCATGCCTCTATACATACACCGTTATACTGTCATAGCATTCCAAAGCGTGTTCACACCAGTCTCATATTCAAGGCACCTCCAGACGCCACTTCTCGATATCAAGCACACAGCAGTAGCCTCCGATCGCTAACATGACATAATGCACTAGATATAGACTGTAAGTCATTTCTCCACAAACTCCAAACTTTAGCAAGGTGCAGCATGCTGTAAACCATCGACTAACTGGAAAAAAGTAGAGTAAACTTACATTTACACTCTCGAATACCGAAGTTGGTGATGTAACAGATTCCAGATGATCAATATTGTTTACAAACCAACTACTGTCTTTCCCACGTATTGAGAACAGGCAAACGTGTGTCCAACACACCACAATCGATATTCCCTCAACTAAATAGAGGCACCTAATGTACATAAGCAGTCGACCAAACAATTTACATAGGAAGGAATAGCGCTCCACTGCAAACGCACCATCTTCTGAAAGTTACACCTGATCACCAAAGGCACCCAGCACATACTAAGGATTAGTTCGCTATTCGGTCGTCTAGAAGGTGGTAAAATTAACTAGATACATTCCTACATTCCAACAGGCCTCTGCATTCGGAAGACTGCTGCTGTTAACAGGAAACTTGGATCGTTTCCACCACGGAGTTTTCATACCCACATTCATTCTCAAAAACCGATCGCATTTATGTTTATCATTATACAGGGTTATTACAAATGATTGAAGCGATTTCACAGCTCTACAATAACTTTATTATTTGAGATATTTTCACAATGCTTTGCACACACATACAAAAACTCAAAAGGTTATTTTAGGCATTCACAAATGTTCGATATGTGCCCCTTTAGTGATTCGGCAGACATCAAGACGATAATCAAGTTCCTCACACACTCGGCGCAGCATGTCCCCATCAATGAGTTCGAAAGCATCGTTGATACAAGCTCGCAGTTCTGGCACGTTTCTTGGTAGAGGAGGTTTAAACACTGAATCTTTCACATAACCCCACAGAAAGAAATCGCATGGGGTTAGTCGGGAGAGCGTAGAGGCCATGACATGAATTGCTGATCATGATATCCACCACGACCGATCCATCGGTTTTCCAATCTCCTGTTTAAGAAATGCCGAACATCATGATGGAAGTGCGGTGCAGCACCATCCTGTTGAAAGCTGAAGTCGGCCCTGTCGGTCTCCAGTTGTGGCATGAGCCAATTTTCCGCGGGCTACGCGTGAAACTTGCCCGCACGCGTTCGACCGTTTCTTCGCTCACTGCAGGCCGACCCGTTGATTTCCCCTTACAGAGACATCCAGAAGCTTTAAACTGCGCATACCATCGCCGAATGCAGTTAGCAGTTGGTGGATCTTTGTTGAACTTCATCCTGAAGTGTCGTTGCACTGTTATGACTGACTGATGTGAGTGCATTTCCAGCACGACATACGCTTTCTCGGCTCCTGTCGCCATTTTTTCTCACTGCGCTCTCGAGCGCTCTGACAGCAGAAACCTGAAGTGCGGCTTCAGCTGAACAAAACTTTATGAGTTTTTCTACGTATCTGTAGTGTGTCGTGACCATTTGTCAATGAATGGAGCTACAGCGAATTTATGATATTGCTTCAATCATTTGTAATAGCCCTGTACTTACAATTAAATGTTACAATCGCGCTCTCAATTGAACAGCATTAGAGAATGGGCTAAGTGTCGGAAATACAGCCGCTTGTTCGCAGTGGTCTGGAAATAGTTGTACTTTCCTTACAAATAGACATACTCTTCCCTTCTCTCTTACAGTACTCCAAGTCAAACCCATACCCTCCCTACAACAGCACATAGACATTTCCATTACGCCAACACATATATAAACCTTATGCTCAAATGCGAACATATCACACACACACACCATGGATACTAAGTATTATAGTCCGCAGCTCGTGGTCGTGCGGTAGCGTTCTCGCTTCCCACGACCGGCTTCCCGGGTTCGATTCCCGGCGGGGTCAGGGATTTTCTCTGCCTCGTAATAACTGGGTGTTGTGTGATGTTCTCAGGTTAGTTAGGTTTAAGTAGTTCTAAGTTCTAGGGGACTGTTGACCGTAGATGTTAAGTCCCATAGTGCTCAGAGCCACTAAGTATAATATTACCTTGTCATTAACTGTATGCATACAATACGAAATAATAATGATCGAAGCCCGCATCTTATGGTCGTGCGGTAGCGTTCTCGCTTCCCACGCCCGGGTTCCCGTGTTCGATTCCCGGCGGAGTCAGGGATTTTCTCTGCCTCGTGATGGCTGGGTGTTGTGTGCTATCCTTAGGTTAGTTAGGTTTAAGTAGTTCTAAGTTCTAGGGGACTGATGACCATAGATGTTAAGTCCCATAGTGCTCAGAGCCATTTGAACCAATAATGAAAGAAAATCAATGATGGGTGTGCATGTCCCTTAAGTTCTTCTTTTGAGTCCTACCACTGTGTCCTAGATGTAATCTAGCAGACGTTAAAAAAATCCTGATCCAAACAACTACTGCATGTTACTCTCACAATCAGTCATGCATCTACATGTGCACACATCTACCCATGTTAAAACCTATACCCGCATTACAAATCGAGATACAACATTACCTCTGAATGAGGTGCTGTTTTCCGGTCAAATGCCATGAAGATGTTCGTAGAAATGTGTCTATTAACAGCCAACGACGCAGCCTAATGATAAAATTATTGAACTTTGAAAGTGATTCCGCTAAGGAACGTGGTATACACGTGGTATTTGTGACTCCCTCACACTGCACCCAGCTAGATAATCTTTAGTATTTGTAACGCATTCTGCCTTGAAATAATATCAGAGGTTCCGCGATATATCCACCAAGTTATAGGCGGTGACAGACAGTAGTAGTAGATAATGTGCTGACTGAGGTCGTGAGAAGAAAAATGCACATTAACTCCTCAGATCTCTAGCCTTACGCTGTATAGTAGAAATTACATCCATTCAAACACATACTCACAGACGCTCACACAGGTTAATCATATTTCACGCACTCTCATATCTCTAAACGAGTCACCTTCCTCGAACGTGTCTGCTACAGTAAAATTACAACCTCCTTTTAATCACACCCTACACATCTAGCAATCGCACCCATTTCTACAGCTTTCCACATGTGCTCGTGCCAGTTTAAGTCCGAACTGAGCAGAAGTCGGAGAAAGGCATATCTACCACCTTCTGCAACCCATCTAGAGAGAGAGCGAACTGAGTTAGTACGAAAGGATCGTGTTTTGACCATATGGTGCAAATGAGCGCATTGTTGTGCAAAATAGTTCAAGTGGCTCTAGGCACTATGGGACTTAACTTCTGAGGTCATCAGTCCCCTAGAACTTAGAACTACTTAAACCTAACTAACCTAAGGACATCACACACATCGATGTCCGAGGCAGGATTCGAACCTGCGACTGTAGCGGTCGCTCAGTTCCAGACTGTAGCCCCTAGAACCGCTCGGCCAACACGCCCGGCCATTGTTGTGCATTCCCAAACTGCATACAAGTACTACAGATCCACGTCCATTCAAATCTACCAGCCCAACGTGCTATCATCGCTATTCTCTATCTCCCAACAGAGAAAAATAAAAGATCAAATAACTTCATCCAATATAGAACTCACATACACGCCATTACTCACGCTATGTCGCAAAGCTGCACTGGGGCTGCAGCGCAGACAGACAGAGAGAGAGAGAGAGAGAGAGAGAGAGAGAGAAATTTCGCAATGCTCCCCAGAATAGCACAGCGTGCAGCCCTCCAAGCATTCCTAACAGCATACTTTTTCCTCACTGATTTTACCTGTCAAACTGCTGTTCCTACTGCTCCCTGTGTGGAATGAACCTATTACATACACAGGTATTGATACACTACAGACAGTACTTTACAGCTTTATCACCTCTACTCTAGGAGAATGATCATATCCCACGTACTATACTGTAACTGGCAAGAAACGCCCCCTGTTGTCCTGTTTAGTGGTTTGAAACACTGTTTCCTAACACTGTTTCCTATACACTGCCAAACATTTCGTTTTTCTGCCACCACTTCCAGGCCTGCACCAGGTTCTAAACTGACATTAAGGAGATCTGATCCTAGGGCTTTCACAAGAAACTAGACGTTGCACGGTGTAAATCATGTTCTTAGGGCTGATACCGTAGCATGCCACGAATTGGATGATTTTAAATAAAAGACAGCTATAACATAAGTAAACCGGAAGAGTTTGTTCGCGTTGCGTAGAGTCTCCAAATTACAGTCGAAAGGTGATTCACGATCTATACATATAGACTCATCTCTAACACTGATAGAATAGCTGATATCTCTACATTCCGTTTCGACTCATTCATCATATTGCATTCATGTACGCGATCACTGTTTCGGTGCTGTCCACCCCATAAGGTATAGCCCAGCCGCCAAAACTCTCCCTCCAACACAAACAAGCATTCTCACTCAATCATTATTTCGTAACCAACAGCATGTCAGCGGACGGATGGGATGGAAAAGACACCACTGATATACTTTAACAATAAGCATCATAGTTGATAGTGTGAACAATTTTAACACTTTTACACTAATTTCAACACTGACCAATGATGTGACAGCATGGCCCCAAATTTCAGAATCAAAGCTAAACCATCCATTCTCCACTTGGCGAGGATCATTGCGAACATGAATAGATGACTACCAAGCACCGCCCATTCACAGTTAATTCACTAACACATAATCCATCAAAGTATACAAGACACCTCTCTACATATTTGTAAGACCTCGAACATAGTACTTAATTTACAACCCATCTCTAAATTATTGTTCTAGGGTCTAGGATCTGTACCTGGAAGCTATTGATAAGTGAGAGAGAACATAAACACATGCACTTCTAAGACTACAACGTTCTGAACTTAAAAATGCGCTGTGATGTTAGGTCGATTACCTTTCTGGCCTATCAGACATCTTCTTCACAGTTTCTCTACGCTGAACTATCTTATTGAATCGTAGAACGAAAAAAATACTTCAATAAAACGTTTACTTTGCATCATACGAGCACAATTTAGTTTTGTGGAGACGTGTAGAGTCCGCTGTTCACATTCAGTCACAGTTGAGAAATTATAACGTGCCTGCATCAGGCTTATATAAAATGATAGTTAGTAGCTGTGGATACATCCAACAAGGAAACAGATAAATGCATAGCAGCAGCGTCCGACATGTGAAAGTTACAAGTCATTCGGCCACTAACTCTGTAAACACAACATATGTGAGGCAAATGTGTACACGGGGATTGTAGCGCATCACAAGCTCATACCAATGACTTAGTTACGACGCTGAAGACTCGTTTTTACACACACAAGATGCGTCAGGGGTGATCACGTCAATCAAAGTTCGTTTATAGGGGTTTCTTCACACATGAGATGGAAGTCCTCTGATGACAGACAGGTCTACCGTTAACGATCGCAAGTAGACAGTGCTTTAAAACACTTAAAACACATACGGAGCACGTAGCTGTACCGAGTAGAACGCATCATCAGTTGGTGTCCATGAGGCGTCCTCTGGCGGCGACAAAATGTACTAAGACAGTTGGGGTCTGGAGCACGTGGATAACCCACTAGGTGGCGCCATCTTAGATTACGGTACTTGCATCATAACCTGTTGTCACTATAGCATGCTCTAGTGGCATGAATATGAGCTAAGTCAGTTGGGCTATGGACTCGGTGACGAATACACTTGGTGGTCGTAATACCTCTAACTGTTTAAATAAAGACTGGTGTACGATTTAGATTGGTTGGTTGGTTGGTTTGGGGGAAGAGACCAAACAGCGAGGTCATCGGTCTCATCGGGTTAGGGAAGGACGGAGAAGGAAGTCGGCCGTGCCCTTTCAAAGGAACCATCCCGGCATTTGCCTGGAGTGATTTAGGGAAATCACGGAAAAACTAAATCAGGATGGCCGGACGCGGGATTGAACCGTCGTCCTCCCGAATGCGAGTCCAGTGTGCTGGCCACTGCGCCACCTCGCTCGGTATATGATTTAGAGAGTTGCTGATTGGCATGCAGAGTGTTTTAGATGGAATACTATTTTGAGTGGTTTGGCTAGCTTGACGTAAATGTATTAATTATTTATGAGTGATTCGCATGTCGGTAGGTTGTGCAATGTGTTATATCTGATGGTTTATAATTAGCAAGCGTGGGTGTAGAGCCCTATATGTGAGTTATGTAGGAGTAGTTTGCAAGTCTGTATGCTGTGGGGCATGTCAGAGCTTGTCTTCTGTGATACATATACTCCATCCCTAAATAGATTGCTCCCAAATAAATAAAGTACACACCGTCCTCTCTCCATCAGTTTAGTGTGGACTGAGTCCTTTTACCAGCAACGCCTAGGAAGAGGTTGCACCCTGGAGGCTTAGGTTACTGCGGTGAGCTTTGTTTGCAACAATTTGTTAGGTTGGTCGCCGCACAGGATTAGCCGAGCAGTCTAAGGCGGCTGGTCCTACCGGAGCTTAGAGTCTTCCCCTGGGACATGGGCGTGTGTGTTGGTTCTTAGGATAATTTAGGTTAATTAGTGTGTAAGCTTACGGACTGAGGATCTTAGCAAATAAGTCCCATAGGATTTCACACACATTTCAACATTTATTTTTTGTTAGGTTGGTCGTGAAAGCCCAACTGACCTCTCTTTACTGCGAGAATTCAAACTCGGCGCTGGTTCATAGGAAGAGGTGGCTGTCTGGACCTTGAAAAGAAGTAGAAACTAGTTAGTTGAAAGAATAGTGAACACCTTTTCATACCTATATGAAGTCGAATCATATAGCCAATAGGAGTGCAGCATTCTAAGGATTGTGGGTGCTAGGTCATGATTGAACACCATGCTGATAGTGGGAAAATGTGGTACTTCTCATTTGATCATTGAATATTGAAATTGTAAATTGAGTTATTGAATATGATTCTAATTGAAATGGAATTAAATACTTAGGTAATTGATAGGTGAGAAGCGCGATGTGGGTGTTACTTTAGTTAGCATATTTACAGAAAACTACGTCTGGCGCATGTATGGAGGTGGCGGCCGAGGAGGATGTGTGATGTAGGCAGTCAGACGCCCGCGGGCCAGTGGCGCGGCGCGTTCCTGTTATAACGCATGCGCGAGAGAGAGGGCAGACAGTCTTGTGTCAGCATGCGACTTCACGGTAGAACCCTCTGGTGGGCACGAAATCAACTACATCAGTTAGGCTATGGAACTCGCGGTGAACACAGTGGGTGCTGTCATCATGAATAACGGCACCTGCGTCATGCTGTGACGTAATGGTGGTGCTCCTTGGTGGCGACGATATGAACTAGGCCAGTTGAAGTTCAGACCCAGTGGCGAACACACATGAATGAAACTGGTTAAATAATAAAGACAAGTCCCTTTATCTCGACATTTTCCTAGGCGTGGCGCATTATTATGTTGGATTTTGAATTTCCCACCATTTCCTGTGGGGGTTAGGTTAATGGGGGTTGCCCAATTGACCTTCTTGCCACCAAAATTCAGATTTTCCGTCGAAATCCGCCATCTTGGTTGACGTTACGGGCGTGTGTCTGTGACATTACAGCCACCATCTTGGATAACGGTACTTTGCGGCAGAATCCGCCTTGTCCATTACTTGTATTCCCTGCAATAGTTCCTCCACTACGATCTCTGTGGACCATGTTTTGGTGAGGAGGGCGAAGTCCAGAATCGTATACGTTTACAACAGTACAGTGCCTAACCTTTCTAACTATGCAATCTCGTGAGAGCAAAGACAAGAAGTCCATCTGTACCAACAAGAAGCTGATAATGAGCGACCGTCACACGGGAGCTCAAAACAATAGACTGCGTCTCTCCAGCGCTGGCTTCCCAGCAAGGCTAGGCTCCCCACCCTCGTAATTCCGAAAACGAATCATATTCCAGAAACCACGGAATATTCTCCCTCTCTATAGAATCTTCAAAATGGCAAACAACCATATTTTAGTCATATGTCGTCCAACGGAACGTTTGTGAGGGAAAACCTATGCTCATAGAATGGTAAGTTTCTGAGAAAAAAATCCCTGAGAATAACCCAGCGTGAGTGGTTTCCGAGGTGCCGCTTCTTCGTTCCTCTCACCTGCGTCCAAGATTTTCAGCGTTCCCGAAGTATTACCCTTCTGGTTCAGCTACAAAACTAGCCGGTCGAGACTCTATTGTGCTCCAGCTCTTAGGTGCTAAGACGTCCCTCTTGCCATTTCCTGTGTTTAAGCAGGACCAACACACCTTTGTGGGCCTTCCACCATGGTCTTCAGTTCTGCCAGCAGTTTCATTTCCACTGGCGTTCCAGCCTCTACTTCTATAGGTATTCATTCATTACGCCGTGTCTATAATAAAGAGACTCCGTCACCTTTCATGCAATAAGCGTTAACACTTATTTGGAAGACGTACGTGACAATGTCAGTCTCCTTTATATATTCATGTATACGATGTACAACCTATCACATGGTACCTAATTGTGTTTGTAGATCACAGCAAAGTATGTGGATGCGTGCTTGTAAGGTGCGTGATTATAGCCACCATACAACTCTTCTGTCTTGGTGCTGCTCGGAAAAGGAAATACAGGTACTAAAAGCAGTTCACTATGTGTTCTATGACGTGTCTCACAATCAGCTAGCGCATAAGAAATGCTTAGACATATGGCTATGAAAGTAAAACAATTGTGCTGCAAATATAGCATTTCTTTTGGCAATGCAAAAGTGTTTATGGCGTCATTGGTCAGGAGGACCCTTTTGGGGTAGTTCGGCCGCCAAGTGCAAGTCTTATTTCACTTGACGCCACGTTGGGCGACTTACGCGTTAGTGATGATAATGAAATGATGATGAGGACAACACAGCACTCAGTCCACGAGCAGAGAAAACCTCCAATACGGCCGTGAACCAAACCCGGGCCCGCTTTCATGGGAGGCAAGAACGTTGCCACCCAGCGAAGCCGGCGGACAGCATTTTGTTTCATGATTTTGGATGAAGAAATTATGGGACATTCTTTCTTGCTGATCTTCTGACACTTCGGCGCCGTATTCGGAAGAACTGGTCGCATTAACTCTGACTAGTATCATTCACAAAGGACTTATATATAGATATATATTGTGTAATTATTAATAGGATTAGCCAGCAGACCAGTAGCTTTGAACGCTTCCAGTACAACACAGGATTGCTGAAATATCGGTAACAATTAGCGCATAGTTTTAAATGTGAAGACATCTATTTACACCTCTATCGTACAGGTGTGATATACGTACAACTCAATACTACCTAGCAACTCTTCTAAAGATAAACATCTGAATATACTGTATTTATAACGTTTAGAACACCTTTTTTAAATCCTTCATCCCCTTTCAACATAATGGCGCTTAAGCAGACGTGAGCCGTTAATGAGCACAGTGCAGCCTTTTTGTACTGAAGTAAATTTACCAAAAAATGATTTCAGAACTACTCAGTTGTCACGAAGCTATTAAATGTTCAAACTATCATGGTGGGGCAACCAAGCTAGAGGCAGCAAATGACAGACTGCCAGCAGCTTATAGCAGCAACCATCAGCACCACTCCCGCCCTCTCGTCCTAAACTTCCATTGAGGCGGCGACAGTATCAGAACGTGAAACAAAATTATGTCATACCGAAAGCTCGTCACAGGGTTGCAAGTTGAGGGGCGGTGCGGTCAACAACTGAAGAAATCTTAGGGACGTTTTCATCAGTTCTAGTGATAGTTGCCGATGATGTAACACGAAGGTAGGACAGTAGATAAATCATGACCTGAAGGATTAGAAATGGCTTTCGTATGATAGAGGGAGAGTTGTTTCACCGAAATTACATGAATGAATAGGCAGACTTTTGCATAGAAGTGAAGTGTTACTAGCTGCTGGATTTGCTGAGATTTGAATTAAGGCGCTCTGATGGCAAATACCTGTACTGATGAGTGAGACGATTAACCGGATTCAATGAGAACACTACCGCCACTCTTGTTAAGCGAAGACCCAGAAAATTCCCCAACTGAAAGAGACAACACAGTTATGAGATTGCTGTCATCCAATCAAGTTTTCACAAACAAAGTCATCGTCCAGGATTCAATAACCGGACGTATGCGAGTCTGATTGAAATGTAGGTCAATGTAACTCAAAATTTGTGGCAAGTATTTCGAAAGAAAGTTTCCTTTAACCATAAATATTTCCATAAAGACGCGTTGAAAACATTAGAAGCAATATCTCAATAGGTTCTCACGCACGTAACAGCTAGTTTTAATTTTTAAAATCAGATTACTTATTGGCGTGGTAGGCGTGAGTAAATTGTTGGTAATTAGTCCTTAATAATCTTGATCTCATGTCTGGGGTGGGGTGAAACATTTCAATTTTTCACTTATCTGCAAGTGCCACTTCTCGAAGAAGTTCATTTTTCACGTTTTTGAGGCGAGAAATTTAGATGAAACTGCTGTGTTGTATCGTGGTGATACGCAACATGATAGCACCACTGGCATTTCGTTCCAGGCGTTTAGGCTATATTTGGCCAAAATATCGTAACAAGGCTTACTTCATTTTATCGCATTTATCGCAGCCTCTGCCGCCATAGACTACAGTGAAGTACTAACAATTTGTAAGTTCGGCTGGTGGGGAAAGTTTTACAGCTTCCCCGAGATGAGCGGTACAATGGAGGGGAAAAGTGTCCACTGCAATATAATTTGGCAGGAGTATGGTAAATGTAGCACACATTAACAACACACGTCGAGATAAAAAAAAAAAAAAAACAGCTCGGTTACCCAGTTCAGAAATACATTCTTTAAAAATTAACAGGTGTCGGTAAGAACTACTTTTGGCGACAAAGATTAAGGGAAATATCCCACCGTCTAGAAAATGTGTGTCGTCAAGGAAGAGTGAAATGCTATAAATCTTATGATGTGATTAACTGTGAATCCGGAAATCGAAATGCCGTGATAAAATCTCCGGAGTGTATACTTAAACGCCCACGAAAACCCTACTTCCAGTTACTTCTTAAACGTCCACTGATTCCTGGTGGGATTAGATTGACGACTCAATTCATAAAGATTTTGTCAGAAAACTTATGTAAAATTTTGTGTTTCTTCTTGTTGTGCAGAATGTACACTGAAATACCGATTAAAATCAAGGGGTTTTTAAACAGGTAATAAAGTCAGTGAAATTGCTTTAAGCTTGATAAGTGACAAGAGCTACAGGTCATTTGGTGTCACACTGGACGTACGTTTCAACTAAAGAAGGTCATATTTAAGGTGTACTAACACCCTACATATATATAACGCTGTTGCCAGTGGCTGAAAAGATGTTATTGTGACACCATGACGTATAACATATGAAACGTGCATGAGAATCCACTGTGGACTCGCACAGACTAAATAACATTAAGCCCTCTGCTTGCACGCTGGTCTCACGTTTCGTTTTAGTTGTTGATTGAATGTGAATAAATGAAACAAAAAAGCAGATTACAAAATTTTATAGCACTTCTGAAAAATTTTTGGAAGACTGTCATATCGCTTGGGAATCTCAGGGTAGCAATACAAAAGGATATGAAATGTAACGATATTGTGTGATGAGTAGCAGACAAAGTGATTTACTAGGCTTACGTTTGTGATTAAAAAATGATACAAAATGAAACGACAATGTGTAATCAATAGCAAACGAAGTTGTTTACTAGGCTTAGATTTGTGTGGAACTTTCTGGAAAGTAAAATTGTTTGAATTTTAAGGAAACTGCTGCTATGTTTCGAGACATCAGCTGCGTGCTGTGGGGGACTGAGAGATAAAAGGTCGCTATGGGACCCAAAGTTAACAACGAAATTAAAATAGGAGCATAACAGAAGCTATTCCCGTGAAAGTATTTTGGCTAATTTTAGAGAACCGTTGTTCCAGGTTTACTGTGCAACTAATCTTTTGCCAGCGTCCCACATTTGGTATAGGGATCACGAGAAAAAGAAACGAGAGATGAGGTTTAGGTCGGAGGAACTGACTATATCTTTCTCGCATCATACGTGAGTTTATAAGAAAATGGATGGATTAATATTGGTACAAGGTACCCTACACCATTCTTTATTGGAGCCTTAATGTCCGTTACAACCAGGGAGCGGGTATGAATAAACTAATCAAAATACTTATGTGACAACTACAGTATACTCAGGGAATTTACTGCTCCTCAGATTCCATCGAGAGAGGTTGAACATCTCGTATCACTTGCCGCTGTAACTTTCTGTGGAGAATGACAGAGTTTCTGGAGTGAGTGCCATTCAGGAACATCGAAGTCAGAAAAGTCTTCATATTCAATGCATTTTCCTACTAAATGTCTTGGCATATATACAAAAGTATTGAAGTACAATAATCCCTTTCAGGAGCACGAAGTTGATGCCTGTATTCTCAGTGATTATCGAGCTAGTGACGATACTTGAGCCTTTGCTTCGGTAATCCGAGATCACTGTTTGTGCAGATGAAATGAGATTAAAAATATTTAGCAATTCAAAGGTTATTCGACGTGATAAGTATGGTTACTCATCATACAGATTGCGCCAGCAATATTTACTCCAGACTCAAGAATAAGTAGATCGTGTTACGAAAAATATTTATCGAAGGGTAATTTTCATAGGATAAGTAACATTAGCGAGAGGAAAATCCTGCAACAATCCTATAGCATCCAACGTGTCACTAGGCAACAAACAGTAAATGGCGACGCAGCGCAGGACATTTCGGTATACAACTGCGGAAGGTCAGAACTCATGCTGCACATTACAAGCAGAGTCTGTCTGTTAACTTTTGCTTTTCTACTAGGTAAGTAAGCTAAATTTTTCTCTCTGTTTTTTTTCCTGTGGAAGCTGTTAACGTCTGTGAGTAATTGGCAGCAGCGTTTACAATGGCATCCGGAAGCAATCTATGATTTACAGGAAAATAAAAAGCCTAACAAAAATCTGGCGATTCTGGGAAACTAAAAACGCTGAATTTGACTGTTATTTTGTAACAGTTAGCGGTAAACATCCCGCATCATTACCTACAGCTGCGCCGGTTTTCCTCCAGAGCGGCATAAACTTTCCGGACACGCGAAACTGCAACATCAAAAACAACAGCACGATTTCATAAACGTACCACTGTCAATGCGCCTTTCGTCGGCAATTTCTTCTAAGACCTGAAAAAGAATAAATGAAATACATGTGAGTCTTGAAGAAATTCGCATTTTCTTCAGAGAACGTATCACGTATTTTTGGCAGGAGAGATGGGACTCTTCTATCACGTGAGTAACGGATAAATTCTACTGTCCAATTAAATATTGTAGTTACCGATTCCAGGTTTTTTTTTCTTTTCAATAGCAGTGAAGAGACTAATACCAAATTTACAAATCCTAAAACTATGTATTGCGCACACTTGTTGCAAAAGTGGTCTAAATCATGAACTGTGGAATGGTTGGAATAGGTTACTAGAACTAACATAATTACCTCAATTCTAGTTATCAAGTCCAGTTGTAACACCATAGATCTAATGCTGTATTGATCTATTTTGGCTTTTGTTTGATGTTTAATGTCATAACGTTGAGTTTCTGTAAATGTTTTGATTGCATTGATAGCATAATAGTGTTCGCTTTTTTCATTTGTAAAAAACTTTGATGTCATGGTTTGATTCTATGCAATGTATTGTATCTATCATTTAAATTCTTTGTCTCATTTGGAGGGAACAAAAATTAATGTATATTATTGTCATTTACTTTAAATTATTTTATAGAAATATCAATATGTGCAAATGTTCTGTTTTATTGAATATGTTTGGTTGCTGTTATGTAAACTGCTGACTCTCACTTAGGGTTCTTAGTTATTTTTTTAAGTAAAGGGTGGTGTGGTTCCCCTCAGGGACGGAAATGTATAGTGCGCTCTAAATGTGGTTGCCATAGGTAGAAGAGATGGATTAAGAGTCTGTCGGGGACGAGCTACCAAACCATCAACTGCTCATGTAGGAGTTGTGTACTGTGCTGGTTCCGAGAGAGTCTTTTCCTGACGCTTTCCAAAGCCTTGGATGGATGGATAAAGTGCTGGAACTATTCTGGATTTGGTATCTATCATCCTCACTAAGAAATGACAGAGTCCAACAATTCCATCTGCAAATCCACCTACCAATACGCACTCGCCACCACATTGTACAATCACTGTTGTGGAACAGAAGAACTATAGTAATGTATAGTGAAGGATTAGCTCATTGGATGTTGTAGTGTGCTCAAATATTCGTATAAGGTAATTTGTAACTGAATTTATCTACCTACCTTGATTTTTTCCTTATCACAACACCTCTCAGATTCCTCTCCGTTTGAACTATGATTACCAAGTGTCCTTGTGAAAAAAATTGAATGCCTCAAAGCCAAACAGTTAATTAAATAATGTTGTTTGATATTTGGTAAGAACGGAGTCTTCAGATTTACTGTGGATTTGGTAAAATTGTGGGAGGTAGTAAATTTAACTTTGTGAAAACCTTCCAGTAATTGAAATAGTCCAATTTAAGTTTTGTGGACTTTCAAAGTTACCTATTTAACCATTGACTTGAATGTAGAAGACTGGTAATAAAAACAAGCAATAAATCATCTTTAGGTTAGTTCCAAAAGTAAATATTACTAAACTTTGGCTTGAAATTTTTTCTTAGCAAACAATTTGCTGTTACTTTTAAAATTTAAAAGTTCTTAAAACTGACGCTTATAATGTATTGCTTAGTTGATGCTCATAGTTCTGCCTGTTGTAAATTGTAAAAGGTGAGTCCGTTCTTACAAAGATGTGAATGTTGTGTGTCACTAAAGCGACAGTCGTGAACTGCATTAGTGGTAAGTTATTTACTCATGGTTGATAAGTGCTTCTTCTCTGTTGTGTATTGAAAGTACATATTAATAAAGTAACTGGATCCTCAGTTTGTCTATTGTGCTCATGCTAGGTAACAAGTAACTGAAAGACCGCTATCTATGATTACAGTAGCTTCTTTTATTCATAGGTCAGTAAGAAATAGTTTGCAAGTGAAATACTTTTTTTCATGTCAGATAGAGAATTAATTGGTAAAAGAAATACTGAACCTATGTCCATTTTATGATTCTATAGTGAATGCTGATAGTAATATTATTCAGACCATTTAGTTTGACTAAGCCCTGAAGATAGTAGTGTCTATCGTTATCTGTTATATTTATGCAAATAGTTTTTTCTGCCCTAGCTGTCAGCTCCAACCTTAACGTTAACATATGTAGGTGTCAGAGTTCATTGAACTCGCGTGTGGCAAAGTATAGGTTGTATTTGTCCGTTAAAGTTACTCATACCTATTTTCTTGAACAAGAATGTTAACCATTCTCATGCCTAATTACGTTGGCGACCGTTTTGTTTATTCTTTGAAGAGTGTGGACAGGTAAAATATTGTTATCACTATTTAAATATTTACATAATTCTGACTTTCACTTCCGATAAGCCACCTCCATTAGGTAAATCGCGGTTAACATAACAAAAATCCTTTCAAAGGGTAACACTGCTCTGCTTCTTTATACTATAATTGCTTGAATAAAAATAATTTCATTATACGAACTGCCTCCAGCTTTGACGTTATAGTATAACTGTAGCAGACGATAGTGTTAAACAGTATTAACTAATTTTTCGCTGTAGTTCATAGAGAAATTACTAGTGCACAATTCGTCATCCATTTAGGTGCACACACCTTCCGGAGAAACGATGTAAATAATGAAACATGGAGTAGTTGGAATCGGTTATTAGTAACTACAATTGACCTGAAACTTCCTGTCAGATTAAGACTGTGTGCCGAACCGAGACTCGAACTTGGGACCTTTGTCTTTCGCAGGCAAGTGCTCTACCAACCGAGCTACCCAAGCATGACTCACGCCCCCTCCACATAGCTTTACTTCTGCCAGTACCTCGTCTCCTTGTTTGGAAGGCAGGAGAAGGTACTGCCGGAAGTAAAGCTTTGAGGACGGGGCATGAGTCGTGCTGGGGTAGCTCAGTGGGTAGAGCACTTGCCCGCGAAAGGCAAAGGTCCCGAGTTCGACTCTCAGCCCTGCACACAGTTTTAATCTGCCAGGAAGTATCATATCAGCGCATACTCCGCTGCACAGTAAAATTCTCATTCTGGATACAATTGACCTGCATAGGACAATTGTAGTTACCAGTTCTAACCATACGATGGTTCATAATTTTGGACAGGTTTGCTATAAGCGTGTGTACTCGTTTTCGTAGGATACTCAAATTCTTATTGATCTATGAACTACTGCGAAAAAGTAACAACATTATGGGTACAGCTTCAAAGTTTTTTCTTTATCATAGTAGTGAAGGGAGTAGCACAAAAGTAGAAATCCTATAACACTGTGGTACACGCACAGCTGTTGCATAAACAGTCTATATAACGAACTTTGGAATGGATAGAACCAGAACTAGAATTAACATTTAAACGTTAATTCTAGTTACCGATTCTAGTATTTGTTACTTTCTCGCAGTAGTTAGAAAGCAAATACACATTCTCAAACACTGTTATATATCAGTGCAAAAGTCTGTTGGCGAAACGATCTAACATGTAATTATAACTGATGTATACAGCTTAATTCTACTTACAGATTATAATATTTGTCACTTTTTGTGAACTTTTATTGGTTGTGTACTGGCTGTTCTTATTGGTTTTGTACGTCTTTCTACACACTTCATCTTACTGCTCTCGTTATATTCCATATATATTGTTATTTATTTCACTTTTCCTGTCTTAGATTTTAATTTCTCTCCGCCCGACACACAAAATTTCTTGCGGTAGTCTGTTTAGATTCTATAAGTAGTATTATGAATTACCGCTATTTTATAATATCACGAAGTCTCCACTCGCAACACTGTAATAGATTTAAAGCTTCTCTATTCGTTTCTTACTCGCGTAAATTAGGACATTAATTTGTTTAAGACATGTGTATTTCTCTTTCTCTGTTCTTATTTATTTTCGTTACCTTCAGTTTTTTCGATATAACGTTTGGTTAACTAATTAACCATGTGTCCTGTAGCCGTAACTGTTTACGAATGAGATTAGCAGCTTTCAAACATTGCCTCCATGCAGTGTCTTTGCCTTAGATATGTTGAACCAACAGGTTGTACTGTACCTGCCGGGTCAACCAAGCTGTAACTGCGGACGCATTGGTATAACTGACCACCGCCGTACTGGAAAAGCCAATAAATGATTCCTTATCGGCTGAAGGGAGATATCAGCTTCAAGGCACTCCTGTGTAAGACTCTGAGCATAATGAGCTGAAATTCGGCTTCGTCAATGAGAGTGCTTCTGTCGTCTCTCATACAGACCAAAGAGAACATGCAGTTCAACTACTTTGTGCTTAAGGCAGAAGAATGCCACGTGTCGCGGAGCAGAGGACAATCCATACCAGGATAAGAATGGAGGGAAAGAGGTTTAGTAGACCGCCGTCAGCGTGTCTTATTTTCTGAAGCCGAGCTGTCTTTAGATCCAAAGTCGAGTCGGATAAGGACTACTGAATCTTCAGAACCTCATCTGCTACACTAGAAGGTAATGTGGGAAACACTCCTGTCCGTCGTAGACTAGTCTCTTTAAACTAGTGTGGAAAAGTCACTGGTCGCAGAATACACTAATCACTGAATCATCATCATCATCATCATCATTTAAGACTGATTATGCCTTTCAGCGTTCAGTCTGGAGCATAGCCCCCCTTATACAGTTCCTCCATGATCCCCTATTCAGTGCTAACATTGGTGCCTCTTCTGATGTTAAACCTTTTACTTCAAAATCATTCTTAACCGAAGCCAAGTACCTTCTCCTCGGTCTGCCCCGACTCCTCCTACCCTCTACTGCTGAATCCATGAGTCTCTTGGGTAACCTTGCTTCTCCCATGCGTGTAACATGACCCCACCATCTAAGCCTGTTCGCCCTGACTGCTACATCTATAGAGTTCATTCCCAGTTTTTCTTTGATTTCCTCATTGTGGACACCCTCCTACCATTGTTCCCATCTACTAGTACCTGCAATCATCCTAGCTACTTTCATATCCGTAACCTCAACCTTGTTGATAAGGTAACCTGAATCCACCCAGCTTTCGCTCCCATACAACAAAGTTGGTCGAAAGATTGAACGGTGCACAGATAACTTAGTATTGGTACTGACTTCCTTCTTGCAGAAGAGAGTAGATCGTTTCGTTTTGGAGATGCTAATCTTCATACCATAGTCCTTACATATCTGATCTAGCTCTGAAATATTACTTTGTAAACTTTCAATCGAATCAGCCATCACAACTAAGTCATCCGCATATGCAAGACTGCTTATTTTGTGTACACATATCTTAACCTCACACAGCCAGTCTATTGTTTTCAACATATGATCCATAAATAATATGAACAGCAGTGGAGACAGGTTGCAGCCTTGTCTTACCCCTGAAACTACTCTGAACCATGAACTCAATTTACCGTCAACTCTAACTGCTGCCTGACTATCCATGTAAAGACCTGTAATTGCTTGCAAAAGTTTTCCTCCTATTCCATAATCTTGTAGAACAGACAATAACTTCCTCCTAGGAACCCGGTCATATGCCTTTTCTAGATCTTTAAAGCATAGATACAATTCCCTGTTCCACTCATAACACTTCTCCATTATTTGCCGTAAGCTAAAGATCTGGTCCTGACAACCTCTAAGAGGCCTAAACCCACACTGATTTTCATCCAATTGGTCCTCTACTAATACTCGCACTTTCCTTTCAACAGTACCTGAGAAGATTTTACCCACAACGCTGATTAAAGAGATACCTCTGTATTTGTTACAATCTTTTCTGTTTCCATGTTTAAAGATTGGTGTGATTACTGCTTTTGTCCAGTCTGATGGAACCTGTCCCGACTCCCAGGCCATTTCAATTATCCTGTGTAGCCATTTAAGACCTGACATTCCACTGTATTTGATGAGTTCCGACTTAATTTCATCCTCCCCAGCCGCTTTATTGCACTGCAATCTATTGACCATTTTTTCCACTTCCTCAAATGTGATCCTATTTCCATCATCATTCCTATCCCATTCTACCTCGACATCTGAAACATTACTGATCGCATTTTCACCTACATTGAGCAACTCTTCAAAATATTCCCTCCATCTGCCCAAGGCATCCACAGGATTCACCAGCAGTTTTCCAGACCTGTCCAAAATACTTGTCATTTCCTTCTTACCTCCCTTCCGAAGACTGCTAATTACACTCCAGAATGGTTTTCCAGCAGCTTGACCCATAGTCTCCAACCTGTTTCCAAAGTCTTCCCACGATTTCTTCTTGGATGCTGCAATTATCTGTTTGGCTTTGTTTCTTTCTTCAACATAACTTTCTCTGTCTACCTGGGTTCTGGTATGTAGCCATTTTTGATACGCCTTCTTTTTCCTTTTACAGGCTGCCTTGACTGTATCATTCCACCAAGCTGTTTGCTTCATCCTACTTTTACACACTACTGTTCCAAGCCACGTCTAGTACTGTGTCCCTGTACCTTGTCCATTCCTTTTTCAATGACTGTAATTGACTACATTCAACTAACTGGTACCTTTCAGAGATCGCTGTTATGTACTTGTGCCTGATTTCCTTATCCTGAAGTTTCTCCACTCTTATCCTCCTACATATGGACCTGACCTCCTGCAGTTTCGGCCTCACAATCCCAATTTCACTGCAGATTAAATAATGATCAGTGTCATCAAAGTATCCCCTGAATACACGTGTGTCCCTCTAATCACTGAAATTAGTTAAAAATCCCTCGAAAGGCTCTAATGCTACTCGTCGCTTACTACACATATATTTTTTTTAGTATGACATTTCCTCGTCTCTTTGTATTGAAGAACCTTCCTTTTACTCCCTTTATCAAACCATTTTGTTGATATTAGTTTCCTCTCTTTATAATTATCACTTTTTCTGTAATAATAGACTGACAGTAATTTCAGTGGGTAGTTCTAAAAGGTAAATTACTAATACTACCGTTATAGCTAGTTCTTAGAATAACCAAGTACAATGGAACACTACCTCTTGATGAGGTCACTCGTATGAATGAAACGTATTCCTCATTTTGAGAGGTGGTGGTATGGACAAAAATAAGAAAAAATGTCCGGTAAATGTGGGCTGTGAAAGGCATATCTTAAGAGGTGTGGCCACTTGTTGGTCTTCGCTGCCTTGAAACACATTCTTCTACTGGAGGCTCTTAGCTGTTACGAAGGAGCTGTTGAACGCAGTAAAATCCTATGTGCCTCGATGGCTACACATTCCTTATTGTTGCCCATAGTTACCATGTAGTAATCATTTGCTGATGCTGTTACTGCAAACCGTATAGACAGTTTCTGTTTAGTGTAGCACATATATTACATCTTAAGGACTCAGTTTGAGTTGTCATTTTTCGATTATAGTTCCATCTTTGCACGTACTGGCATAATGGAAGACTAATATTCAGCAGGGTTCTACTAGAATTGATATATGTGTTGCTCTTACCAAGAAATGTGCATTCGGTTAACAGTAACAACACTGAGACATGGTTACTGCATGCTGTACCTAGGAAAAGTAATGGATCAATGTGTACTAATTTTAGTAATAAATTCTGTAGATCGTTCAAAATACCAATGACCTTGCAGTAGAACAGATGTGTACCACAGCAGTGATAATGTACGAGTACCAGACGAGTTGGCGAAGTGGTTGTCGCAGTGGACTCACATTCGGGAGGAAAATCGTTCAAACCAGTGTTCGGCCATCCAGATATAGCTTTTTCGTGATTTATTCACATCGCTCCGGGCATTTTCTGGGATATTTCCTTTGGAAGTACACGGCCAATTCCTTCCTTGTCCTTGCCACAACCCGAGCATGCGCTCCGTCTATAATGAACTCGATGTCGACGGGACGTTGAACACTATCTTCCTTCCTTTTTTTTTCTTAAAATGAACAAGTGCTCATAAATTTTAAGATTTGCATTTTAGAGCGTATTTTTACTGGAGTTTCTTCTCTTCTTCTGTTTCATGCCACAAACTCTCAAAATAGGAACAACAAAAAAGTTGTTCCTATTTTGAGAGTTGCATGTAGGTACTGTAAGAAACAGCAGCAAACTTTATATACTAGATGGTTACAATTGAAGTGCAGTTACTCGAGTGCAGGCCGTAACTATCGTACGACAGCGAAACCTGATAGACATACAAATCCGTTATTACGGAACCGATTTAGGCTAGAAGAAAATAACAGCCAATTTTGGACACCAGGCGCAAATCTGGTGATGTACAACACCTCCTCGACATCTCCGTTGCTCATGTTGAACATACTATATAAAGAGCGTGTAATAAGAACATCATTCCGCCTTTCCCACGTGTTTCACCTTCGCTGCCCACGCACTGTTCCTAATCAGTACGCATGGAAACATTTCTGTACTTCTTTGATGCATTTACAGCGCCAGGTTTACACCTGGTGGGCAAAATTGAAACTTATTTTTTGGCAGCGTAAATCGTTAGCGCATTTAGAACATCTACCAAGCATCTTTGCCACACGATAATTGCAGCCCACACTGGATCTCTGTAAGTAGCTGCACCTTAACTATAACCATCCAGTGTCATTCAGTATGACAGGTTTCGAAATACAGTATAAAATATGCGGGAGTAAAGAAAGTTTTATCAGTGAGTTGGTCTCAGGCAGTTCTGTTGCTGTGATGGAGAGCAATATAGTTCCAATAAAAACCAATGCCTGTGCTGCAGATCATTAATGAAGTTTCGAAGACATGCTGCAAGTGTTTCTAGTTATATATTTAACCACTTAAAAGTTATTTGAGGTGAAGGAATCCGGTAAATCACCCAGTGCGTCCGCCTTTTTTGTGCAAACAAAGTGTAAGAGAGACATGGGACGAGAGACAGTTATTTTTGCCTTCGTGGATAAGGTTCCAGGATAGGGATATGATTTCATCTGAGAAATTATGCCAGCGTACGGCCGGACCGTCGGACACAAACAAGAGAATATTAAATTTCTGCGGCCGGAAGAGGTTCTCAAAGCGGCGGGATACGCTTCACCCTCTAATCAATTCGGCAGTCCCCTCATTTACTTCGGCGAGACCCCGTCTGATTGATCCCGCAGCCGCCGCCGACTTCTTTCATGTTGCCGCGTCGCGCGCCAGGGACTGGGGCAGTAATGCGGAGTCGTGCATCAAGGCGACTCTGTCCCCACCCTCCCCCACCTCTCCCCCACTGCTCCCGCTCCTACCTTTCCCCACCCTCTACCCCTTCTCTGCTCACTCGACCCATCCGTTTCCCTCCGCAGACAGTGGGAACAAAATTTTCGTCGCCGAGGTCCAATGCGGCGGGAACCAGTGCAGAATATTTACCAAGAAAGATAGCCGCTCATATATCTCATTGATTGTGTTCTTTCTGGAAGAGCCTCAAATTCTTTGTGGTCAAATGCGGACGGCCTGGGAGGGTTTGCCGACAAAATATTACTGCGCACCGCCACTGCGGCGTTGCGGAGGTGGAAGCAGAGAGGAAAAATCGCGACGGCGGACCTGCTGGTCGGCGGAGCGGAAACGGCGGGCGCACCTTCTGCGAGGTAATAAGCGGCGCAGGAGACACACGGGTAGATAACTGCAGAGGGGTTCCCAGCGCTTGCGTCGTGGCCGTGTTGACTTTCTGTTGTATCCCTGGCGGTCGATGACGCAGTGTCATGTAAAGAGATCGCAAGTGGTGGCACAGAATTACAGAGAAATGTCACTGACGTTCAGTCGGTAGCATCCAGGGTCCTACAGAGGCGGACCAGTGTTTGCAACTAATTTTCGACCATGTCCCTACACGACATGTGAGAGGTCTGTAGGTTTGTCTGCAATGTCCCTATGGATGCAAAAAATTCTTTATCAATAAAAAAACTGGTATTCACTTTTTGGGTAGTAACATTTCCTCTTCATTAACAATTTTCTTCACTGAACATTAGTCTACTCCAGGTGTGACAGCACATCATTTTGTGCTTCTGCTAAAGGAGACCACAAACCTAGCGAAGTGAAGTCTTCTCCTTGGAAATGACGCACTGTTTCCATTTATTCTCCACTGATGGTGTCTGAAAAGAAAAGAGTCATTTTCGGTTTATATTTTTAATTTTTATGTTTTATTATCTGAAACTCCTTTCTAAGGCTGTCGACCTCCGAGTACTTTTGAAGCGTAGGTATGAGGATAGGGGTACGGAGGGGGATAGATGGTCTGCACTACACAATGAAAGGATGTTAGCTTCCACATGCAGATTTTTATTTCGTCAAATGACTAGTTTTGGAGTTTCTTAAAGTCTCAATCATCAGCTTACTGCATGTATATGTAAATGTAAGCAGCACACGTACATGCAAATGCAAACAGTAAAGTTTAGCTTACTCCTTTTTGAAACGCTGAAAAGCCTATTCGAAAAACTGAAAATTTGCATCTGAAAGCTGACTTTTATGTACAACGGCTAAACAAAATAGGTGCATGGTCAGCGCTGAAACTAGTACCATTGGTAAGACTCTCAAGAAGTTGCGCAGGCTTAACAACTTACCCTGCTCGTGATTCTTATCGAATCTAGTGACTGAAATGACACACCGAAATATCGTCGTTTCAAAAAAGTGCGCGACAAAGACGACCTCTGTGCGAAATTTGTACCGTTGGAGGCAGCAGCTCATCGGTACGAGGAGCGGTAAACAGCAAACACTGCATTATTTCCCCAGTCACGCAGTCTCTTCAGGCAGTGACTAAAATACTTTCCATCGGCACCTGTCCCAGAGGTAGGCCCTCATTGCGTCAACTTTCTGTACACAACGGTGACAGACGTAAGCAATGTTTAAAATTTATGCACTTTGGCCACTATTTTTTTATTTCCTTATTTTGTAATTTTCTTTTCCTGAAAAACTACACATGCTTGATTTCCAATCAAGAGCAACTATCGAGATGAGAAACATAAAAGTAGATATCCTCAGTGTAACAAAGCAGCTTAAATGACTTAATAAAGGCAAGGCCTCCGGCCCAGATTGTATACCAGTCAAGTTCCTTCCAGAGTTTGCTGATACAGTAGCTACATATTTAGCAATTATATGCAACCGCTCGCTCACAGAATGATCCGCACCCAAAGACTGGAAAATTGCTAAAGTCACACCAATACCCAAAAAGGGAAGTAGGAGTAATCCGCTCAGTTGCAGGCCCCTCTCACTAACGTCGATTTTCAGTAGGGTTTTTGAACATATATAGAATTCTAACATTTTGAATTATCTGGAAGAAAACTATTTACTGACACGTAGTCAGGACGGATTCAGAAAACATCGTTCTTGTGAAACACAACTAGCTCTTTATACTCATGATCTGATGAGTGTTATCGACAGACGATGTCAAATTGATTCCATATTTTTAGATTTCTAGAAGGCTTTCGACGCCGTTTCTCACAAGCATCTTCTAACCTAATTGCGTGCCTATGAACGACTGGATTTGTGATTTCCCGTCAGAAAGGTCACAGCTCGTAGTAATAGACGGAAAGTCATCGAGTGAAATAGAAGTAATATCCGGCGTTCCCCAAGGAAGTGTTATAGGCCTTCTATTGTTCCTGATCTATATAAACGACATAGGAGACAATCTGAGTAGCCCTCTTTAATTGTTTACAGATGATACTGCCATTTACTGTCTTGTAAAGTCATCAGATGACCAAAACGTATTACCAAATGATTTAGATAAGGTATCTGTATGGTGTGAAAAGTGGCAATTGACCCTGAATAAAGAAAAGAGTGAAGTTATTCATGTGAGTACTAAAAGAAATCCGCTAATTTTCGATTACCCGATAAGCCACACAAATCTTAAGGCCTTAAATTCAACAAATTACTTAGCGATTACAATTACTAATGACCTAAATTTGAACGATAGTATAGATAATATTGTGGGTAGAACAAACCAAAGACTGCAGTTCATTGACATAACACTTAGAAGGTGCAACCGGTCTACTAAAGAGCTGCTTACACCACGCTTGCCCGCCCTAGTTTGGAGTACTGCTGTGTGGTGTGGGATCCGAAGCAGTTGGGACTGACGGATTACATCGAAAAAGTGCAAAGAAGGGCGGTTCGTTTTTTATCATCGTGAAATAGGCGAGATAGTGTCACAGACATGATACGTGAATTGGAGTAGCAATTACTAAATAAAGGCGTTTTTCGTTGCGGTGGGATCTTCTCATGAAATTTCGATCAGCAGTTTTCTCCTCCGGTTGTGAAAACATTTCGTTGGCACCCACCTACATAAGGAGAAATGATCATCGCGGTAGAATAAGAGAAATCAGGGCTAGAACAGAATAATATAAGTGCTCGTTTTTCCCACGCGCCTTTCGAGAGTGGAAAGGCAGAGAGACATCTCGAAAGTGATTCATTGAACCCTCTGCCAGGCACTTAATTTTGAATAGCAGAGTAATCACGAAGATGAAGAAGTAGACGTAGATGTAGATGTACAAATGGTCCCGAGTTCGAGCTTCGGTCCGGTATACAGTTTTAATTTACCAGGAAGTTTCAAGTCGTTACGTTTTACAGAGGGATCGGAAATCCGTCCTTACTTACCTACGTCTTGGAAAAAATGAGCTAATTGTCGCTACGCGTCGGGACATGTAACTACTGTTCGAAACTGTACCAAGGTTCATGGCGGGACTGATGTCCAACAAGGACGCATGCGCAGAGGGTTTCAGGCAAATAATTAACAGTGAAAAGTACGTTAAGAACTAACTGGTACGAGCTTACCTATGCCACGTGTACCTGTAAGTGACTTCCACCAGTGAAAGGAAGCCGTCGGGTCTTGACCGTAAAGCATCATTAACCAATGACGACTACCGAACAGATCTCACATGGGACATTTGTTTAACAGTGAGCTGTCGCCATGCGTAAGGAAAAGGAGATTAGTATGTAACGTCCTGTCGAAAACGGGGTCATCAGAGACGGTGCAAAAGCTCGGATTAGGGAAAGATTGGGAAGAACAATGTCCTTTCGAATGAACCATCCCGGCATATGCTTTCAGCGAATCGGGAAAATGAGGACAAATCTAGATCAGCATGTTCGGGGGCGGATTTTAACAGTCGTCCTCCCAAATGCGAGTCCAGTGTGCTAACCACTGATCCATCGCGCTCAATGTCGCCATACAGCTCGTTCATATTCTACAAAAGAGCGTTAGCTGACACACTCCCTTCGATATTGCAGCAGATCAAATCCTGGCGTGCGGTTTCTGAAGCACATACGCTGTTTCACGAAAGCTTTCCATTTCAGCCGATTACTGCCAACTGAAGACTGCAGTGAAACTGTCTGAATGTGTGAATGTTTTTTGATACTATAGTAAATAAAATGAGAAACAAACCTCATCCTTATTACACCATTTCGTATCACTTTAATTTTCAGTCAGGAACGCCTTATCGAAAGCTCTGTAGCTTATTCTCAGAAACAGGCAGCCGATTTTCATGTGACATATAGTAGAAATAACGATACAGCTGAGCTATCTATCGAAATAGTGGCTTTAAAAATCCAGCAGAAGCGGCTGATTAGGATCACTGACACAACTTCCCGTATGGCCACTTCAGAGACTTCTGTCTTGAAAGTATAGATTGCGAGACGCTTAACCAATCATCGAAATAGCTTAGAGGTTATTTATGATAATTCCACTAACTGCAGAATCTTGTCAGTACAGTTTCAGGAAGTTGAAGATGGTATAAAAAGCACTTAAGGTCGAGTACAGATGAAGTAGTGTGTGAGATTGAGCTATTTTGTCAACTGAATACGACACAGATGCTAAATTTTTGCTGTGGTATAACCAATGAACTTGTTCCGCTCGAAACAAGGAAATCGAAACTAAAATTATAAAAAAAAACAAAATTGTTGAAGAGTAGTTAATACCTTCTCAGTATTTAATTATGGCTCCTTTTCTTTTATTTGGAGTTAATAATTTATGCACTGTTAAAAATAAAAAAAAATAAGAACAAATAAGCTCTATTGTTTGTCATATATCCAACTAAAATTTACGTACTGTATTGGCTATAAACAATAAGATATAGTGTGTGTTTCACATTCAGCTTTTTTTGGAAAATTACTCACTTTGTTATTTATTTTCTACAATGATATATTTAATTGTTTCTGTGCAATATCTCTCATTTACATAGCTTATCCAAGGATTATTTTATTATATTGTTAAACCTACTGAGAAATTATAATATTTCAAAAATTTGTGATAATAAAAATTGCAAAAAGGTACTTCTCCTGTTGAACGGGCCGGGAGGAGTGGGGGGGGGGTGCTGCTTTGACAGTTATGCCATTATGCCAAGGGCACAGGATGACCTTCGTACCGGGTCGTTGCAGCTTTCTGAAGTATACCCTAACCACAAACATGAGGGAACGAATCAATATCTTCTATCAGCCATGCTATCCTGCAAAGCTAGCTGCAGGTGAACATACACATTTCGTCTTTCTAGATTTCATACAGATGTTCGAATGTGACGCCACATTCTTTACCAATAACCGTAATACGCTGATGAAGTAGATGTTCGCAGATGCGCAGTTGACTGAACGAATTTTCCACCAATAGGATATCGTAAGGTACCCTCAACAAAGTATCTGTAGCAAAAAATACATCGAGCAGGCCCATGGAAGTGTAATACTACATTCATTGTACCCAGTACACGTAAACTAATTATCAGACAACGTCACCGGCACTGTAAGATTCCAGTATCAGCTTGTTCGAGGACGATGGTATTGTCTGCAGGAATGTATCTTCATTGTACCCTCGCAAGGAAGTGCATACAGACAGACACAAACTTTCCACTTGCTGTAATGAATGACAGCTTGAAAGATGTCCATTATAGTAGGCCACAAAGATTTTTCTTCTGTTTTGTTTATAATAGGTTCCCCTAGCGAGCGATCTCTGCTGTTGTATGTATGACGCATTACGTGATGTCCATATACTCATGGCTGCTTCTGCTATACAATGTTTCTACATGGGGTCTATGAGGCGTGAATGGATTCGCCCAATATTTATCGAGGACGTGGTCCCCAAGCACAGCTTCTTTGTTTCGAAGAAAAGCGAGACGTTTTGCCACTGTCTTTAAATAAAACAGCTGCGCTCGTATATGATACTGGGTGCATTTGATTAAGGCAGCATTGTATTACACCGCGAAAGGTGGAGAGACATACGTAAAAGCAACATACTGTTTACACCGATGCTGTGGTACTAACATTCGAAAATAATTTCTATACGTTGACTGCAGAATACAAGGTAATATCTTTATATATTTTGCGACCGGCTATCTGCAGGTGTTGGCCAGAAATATAGAAAACCAAAAACACAACACATTTCCTTCCCTAATACGGTGTAGGTAGCTTCCAATCGTCTCGGAATGGATACATACATGACCTGTATGGTTTTTAAGAGAATTTTACGCCGTGTTTCCTGCAAAACAGTTGCAAGTTGAAGTGACGACGATGGAGTTGAATAACGATAACGCACACCTTCATTCAAATTAGTCCAATAAGACTCAATGACATCATGATGTGATGAACATGTTGGCAGAGGAGGGACCACAGTTCATCCTCGTGCTCACAAAACCTGTCCTGGAAGATGTGAGCAATGTGAACAGAGGCGCTGCCATGTTGGAACACAGCATCAGAATTGGACAACAACGATTGTACCATGGGATCGACCTGACCAGCCAAAATGATCGCATAGTGCTTGCCATCAGTGCAGTCTTCCAGAGTAACAATGTGGCCCAAAGAATAAGACGATATGGCGGCTCAAATTATCACCGAACTCCGCCATGTCTCATTCTCTTGGCCAGGTGTAGGAATTGACGTGAAACCAGACTCATCCGACTAAATGACTTCCTCTCGTCTTTCCGTAGTCTACATTTTGCGGCCTCAGCACCACGTTTTTCTTTTCTTCTTTGGCCACTTGTGTCATTGGTGAGTGATGTAGGAATTCGAGTTCGCACTGCAACACCCACCTTTTAGACTTCCCTTCGTATAGTTTTGGAGCTGACGGAGTTCACAAGTCCGACATTCAGTTCTGCAGTGACTTTTAGAGCTATCGTCCTTTTATTTTTCGCCACAGCCGTCTTCAATGACGGCCCTTCACGATCTCTCAACACACACTTCCGTCCGCGTTGTAACACAGCGGAAGATCTTTCTTCGCTTTCCCTGTGTGGTGTCACCGCCAGACACCACACTTGCTAGGTGGTAGCTTTAAATCGGCCGCGGTCCATTAGTACATGTCGGACCCGCGTGTCGCCACTGTCAGTAATTGCAGACCGAGCGCCACCATACGGCAGGTCTAGAGAGACGTACTAGCACTCGTCCCAGTTGTACGGACGACTTTGCTAGCGACTACACTGACGAAGCCTTTCTCTCATTTGCCGAGAGATAGTTAGAATAGCCTTCAGCTAAGTCCATGGCTACGACCTAGCAAGGCGCCATTAACCATTTCTAGAGAGAGTCTCTCTTGTATCATCAAGAATGCTGTATACAAATGATGGATTAAAGTTAAGTATTCCAGCAGCTACGTACTTTTCTTTATAGCATTCATTACGTATCCTGTTACAGACCTAGCGCAAGCCTGCGTGAGTTGACGCGTGCATTTCGGCCTCCTCTATAAATTAGTGTACGTTGTGTTGGCTAATCTGCCGACACAACACCATGTATGCAGCATAAGTCTCCGATATCGTGCCTCTTGAAAAATCAAACAGTTCGGCTTCCTTGGTTATGGAAGCACCTACCATACGAACACCAACTTTCGAATTCACTTAGTTTTGACATAACCAACTCAAAACTACAGTTTGAAAACGAATGACTCTTGCGACGAGACGTGGACATTGCACAGGTGCCATTCCTGAGCGGAAACAACAGCGCATTCTGCAGGCTTGTCTGGCATCTTTTCTATGTTCAAGTGTACGTTTATCGCTGTGTTTCCGTTTTATAATCCAACTCCCGTATACTGGAACTGTTTGTCTCTTTGGGAAATATTACTGAAGTTGGTTAGTTTCATGTTCCATGGATCGTTTTCACGATAAATCGAAATGATGTGGAACGAGTCCTTTTACATACACATAGAAAAGTAATTTGTTAATATACTTCCACACTAAACATTAAATTATTGTTATTATTTTTATTATTGTTATGGGTAAAATACACAAATGAGAGACAGTAATTCCTACCCACCACGTTTCACATTACACTAACAGAATTTTATCTACGGTGTAGGAGGAGTTGTCAAGTATAAACTTTTTCACTCTACTTTCAAATTTTACTTTTCTGTCTGTCACATATTTGTATCACTCGGTGAGTTATAAAAAATTTTAGTTGCGGAATTTTGCACCATTTTTAACACCGAAGACAATCTTAATTTGGGATAATGATTATCAATTTTTCTTCTGTTATTGTAATTACGTACGTCATTCTTCCTTCTGAGCTGCAGTGGATTATTTACAACGAATTTTAGGCAGGAATGAAGATTCTGTGAAGCAAGTAAGAATGCTCAACTCCATAAACAGATCTAGGGTGAGCACAAAATATTATTCTTGCAGCACGTTTTTGAGCAATGAAGACATAATCCCACATGACATTACTGAATGAAGATACAGAAAATATGCCATGTGACTGATTTGTCTCTCCCAAAGACTTGTAATGCTTCTAAATGAAAATGTGACTGAATTAAGCGGTACTGGGAATTCCAAAACGTGTTTTCCAGTTTCAATTCCCATCAATACGGCCACCAAAGAACGTTGATGTTTCCTCCCTATTTATTATTTCCCCACTTTGTGTTACACTCATCACAGGGGTAGTGCCCCTAGATGTGCAAAACCGATTATGATCCGTCTTTTAAAACTTGGCAGAAAGCCAGGCAATCATACATTCAAGAACATTGTTTTGCATTTCTTCTGCTGCTGTATGTGTGATTGGATTGATTACCGAACCAACGTCATCTGCTGAATGAGCTATTTCTGTTACTTGTATAGTAGACGGAAGGTCGTATATAAGTATCATGAGGAATAAGGTACCCAAAATTGAGCGGTGGGGAACCCCATGCGTGATTTATTCCAGATCAGATTAATATCACCGAACTATATTGAATGAATTACTAACTACAACTTTGCACATTGTTTTAGTGAGATATGACACTACCTATTGGTTGGCTATACTACCAGTCCCATAAGACTTCAATTTATGTAGGAGAATTTGGTGATTTACACGATCAAATACCTGAGAAAGGTGGCAGAAAATATGAACCGTCGCTGTTTTGTTATCTAACGTGTGTAAAATTTGATGATAAACTAATAAATTGCATTCTCAGTAGAGCGATTCTTCTGAAATCCGAACTGTGACTTGGAACACATCACCTTTGAAAACTTTTGGAAAGTGATGACAGCAGTGAAACAGGTTGGGTGTTATTGATATCTCTGTTACCACCTTTCTTAAAGAGGTGTTTGACAATGGCATGTATCAGTCTCCCTGGAAAATTCCCTTAAGCATATGATGCTACTAATGAGAAGCAAAACAACACTCTCGGCTGAGATCTGTGTGAGACAGATCCCACATTGTTTACGTCTTGTTTCTGATTCGTGACTGGGTTTAGCAAGCCGATATATCTCTGGCAAAGCTTTATATGTCATATGTTTTATAAATATACGCTTTGTAGCCGGTATTTGAATAATTATGTTGAGATTTACGTAACATTTAACTGATTGTTCCGTGTAGAATCCTTGTGCTTGCATGGTTAAAATAGTAATCTTGGGTTTACAAGAGAGTTTAAGGTGTTGCTGTTTCAGTCCTCACGTCAATTGAGTTAAATGGAGCATTACTTTTGGAAGATAGCAACAATCCTTAGTCCGGAGACCCGCATCAATACCTTACACAGAAGTAATTACATAACTATTCTCGTGCTTTAATTCGATTTAATTTGAGATCAAACGATAATTCTGAAACTAAGAGAGAGTCCTATGACTTTATTGCTGTTTTGCCCCATTTGTCAGTTAAGTTAAACGGACATTATTCTTTGAGGATAGTAGCCTGAATATTCACGAGGCTTGAACTAATGCGTTACGCGGAGGTAATTACAGAAATATTCTCGCTCAAATGGAACTGCTTTTGCTCCGATCTATTAAATCGATCACAACGCATTTTTTAGCATTACTGCTTTCAGACTGCGGGAGATGAGTTTGCCTCCAGAGTTTTTGGGGAGCAGCTGTTTCATCGTTTCGTTTTTTATGTTGTGTGATAAAGTCACATTGCGAGAGCATAGTCAATAGTAGATCATTTCCGATGCTAAGAGAATTTCCGTTGCGTTACGTATGCGTTTCTGTGATGAATTATTGCTGAGGATAGTCTGATCGCGTAATAATGTTATTTCCTTTGGACTGTATTCGCTTTGTATAGAGGGCATCTTTAATCAGGGCAATTTCAGATGCAATTTTAATGTCCACTGCTACTAGCGAGGTAACATCCAATTTAACATACACCATACATGCTCTCTTTGTATGTCGATGAATGCGAGATAATGCCTCTAACGAAGAGAAAGAACACTACGGTGCCCGATTAGAGCGATAGTGGTGAAATTTTGGAGCACCTTCAGTAATATTGCTTCGTCACCGCAATACTGTCATTAAACACGAATGCCTGTGTGCATCTGAATGCCTTTCGTTAAAAACAGCCGAAGAACCAGGTAAAATAGAAAGGAGGAAAACGAAAATAATCAGGGAAATCCTGGGACTAAATTATGAGGATAGGAAATGGAAACTGAAAAGTAATAAAGACGTTTGTTAAAAAGTAGAGTCAATATCAGACACGATGAGGCAAAGAAGAGTTGCATTCTATGGACACCTCAAAAAGCTGTATGGAAACTTGATGACAAAAAGAATTGTTAATTTCTTCGACGGAAACCCTAAAACACGAACGGTGCGGGTAGAAGCGGGTGAAGGGGACCTGAAATAAATGGAAACAATGGAGGAACAAATAGAAAAAACCTTCAGACCAAAAGGAAAAGGTTTCAAAGGCTTCCTGGAGAAAACAAAGAAAAAGGCAGAGGCATATTTGACAGAAGGAAGAAGAAAGATATAATGAAAGATTACTGGGAAGAAATAAGGGAAAAAAGAAAGAATGCACAAGTTATATATACAGAGTGATCCATTGATAGTGACCGGGCCAAATATCTCACGAAATAAGCATCAAACGAAAAAACTACAAAGAACTGAACTCTAGCTTGAAGAGGGAAACCTGATGGCGTTTTTAAAAATAGGAACCCCTATTTTGTATTACATATTCCTGTAGTACGTAAAGAAATATCAATGTTTTAGTTGGACATCTTTTTACGCTTTGTGATAGATGACGCTGTAATAGTCGCAAACGTATAAGTACGTTGTATCACGCAACATTCCGTCAGTGCGGACGGTATTTGCTTCGTGATACATTACCCATGTTAAAATGGACCCTTTACCAATTGCGGTAAAGGTCGATATCGTGTCAATGTATGACTATTGTGATCAAATTGACAAATGGGCGTGTGCTATGTATGCTGCTCGGTATCCTGGTCGACATCATCCAAGTGTCCGGACCGTTCGCCGGATAGTTACTTTATTTAAGGAAACAGGAAGTGTTCAGCCTCGTGTGAAACGTCAACCATGACCTGTAACAAATGATGATGTCCAACTAGGTGTTTTAGCTGCTGTCGCAGCTAAACTGCACATCAGTGGCAGACAAGTTGCGCGAGAATCGGGAATCTAAAATATGTCGGTGTTGAGAATGCCTCATCAACATCGATTGCACCCGTACCATATTTCTGTGCACATGGAACTACATGGCGATGACTTTGAACGTCGTGTACAGTTCTGGGCACAAGAGAAATTACGGTATGAGGACAAATTTTTTGCACGCGTTCTATTTAGCGACGAAGCGTTATTCCCCAACAACATCATATGCACTATTGGGCAACGGAAAATCCACGATGGCTGCGACAAGTAAAACATCAGCGACCTTGGCGGGTTAATGTATGGTGCGGCATTATTTGAGGAAGGATAATTGGCCCCCATTTTATCGATGGCAATCTAAATGGTGCAATGTATGCTGATTTCCTGCGTAATGCTCTACCGATGTTACTACAAGATGTTTCACTGCATGACAGAATGGCGACGTACTTCCAACATGAAGGATGTCCGGTACATAGCTCGCATGCTGTTGAAGCGGTATTGAATATCATATTTCATGACAGGTCGATTGATCACGTTCACCGGATCTGACGACCCGGATTTCTTTCTGTGGGGAAAGTTGAAGGATATTTGCTATCGAGATACACCGACAACGCCTGACAACATGCGCCTGTGCATTGTCAATGTATGCGCGAACATTACGGAAGGCGAACTACTCGCTGTTTAGAGGAATGTCGTTACAAGTATTGCCAAATGCATTGAGGTTGACGGACATAATTTTGAGCATTTATTGCATTAATGTGGTATTTACAGGTAATCACACTGTAACAGCATGGGTTCTCAGAAATTATAAGTTCACAAAGGTACATGTATCACATTGGAACAACCGAAATAAAATGGCAGACCGATGTGGGCGAACGGTTCTAGGCGCCACAGTCTGGAATCGCTCGACCGCTACGGTCGCAGGTTCGAATCCTGCCTCGGGCATGGATATCTGTGATGTCCTTAGGATAGTTAAGGTTTAAGTAGTTCTAAGTTCTAGGGGGCAGATGACCTCAGAAGTTAAGGCCCATAGCGCTAAGAGCCATTTTTGAAATAAAATGTTCAATTGTATCTACGTTCTGTATTTAATTTAAAAAACCTACATGTTACCAACTGTTCGTCCAAAATTGTGAGCCATATGTTTGTGACTATTACAGCGCCATCTATCACAAAGCAAAAAAAGTGGTCCAACTGAAACATTCATATTTCTTTACGTACTACATGAATATGTAATACAAAATGCGTGATATCCGTTTGACCTAGTGCAGCGCCATCTAGCGGGCCAACCATAGCGCCATCTGGTTTCCCCCTTGAAGCTAGACAAGTGTCGTTCTTTGTAGTTTTTTTGTTTGACGTTTATTTCGTGGGATATTTGGCCTGGCCACGATCAATGGACCACTTTGTATATATATATATATATATATATATATATATATATATATATATATATATATATATATATATATATATGCCATTGTTAGGTGATTTTGTATACTCTGAAGTAAGACTTTATGCAGTTATACTCTTGAATACAAGTAGCGAAAAAATTAATTGCCCTTGATATGCTATGTAACAATGAATGGTTAATGATTGTCGAAGGGCAGTCCCACTTCCAAGTAAGTCAAAATCTCGAAAATCGCTATCTGACTATTATGAAGATAATTGGATACCTGTGACCGACTGTGAAAACAGTGGGAAACAACTAATTGTATGTAATGCGCAACAGAGGTGAATCTAATGAAAACGCATCGAACACACTCTAGTTTAGATCAAGTCATTAGCCAATGCAAGCCTGAATCTGCATTCTAAACTGGAATAAGTGAAGCTTATGGTGCGTTTCTTGTCCAGTAAGGTTTTCTACGCCCAGATTCCTGCTGCTTCGGTCTCACCATATTAGCTGCTGAGATCCCGAGGCGTGAGTTTGGTGGTGTCAACTTACAATCTCGCGAGTGCTACGCCGGCTAACAGCTGTAGTGAGGTACGGAGCGGCTCTTCTCGGACTAGTCGGCAACGAGGGTCATACTCGGTGGCAACAACAAGAGCCATTTCCTGCAGTTATGAGATTTACCTTTTCGTTCAGTTTAGGGAGGTACCCTACACCATTCTTTATTGGAGCCTTAATGCCCTTACAACCAGGGAGCGGGTATATGAATAAATTAATCAAAATACTTATGTGACAACTACAGTATACTCAGGGAATTTACTGCTCCTCAGATTCCATCGAGAGTGGTTGAACATCACGTATCACTTGCCGTTGTAACTTTCAGTGGAGAATGACAGAGTTTCTGGAGTGCGTGCCATTCAGGAACATCCAAGTCAGAAAAGTCTTCATATTCAATGCATCTTTCTGCTAAATGGCTTGGCATATATACAAAAGTATTGAAGTACAATAATTCCTTTCAGGAACACGAAGTTGATGCCTGTATTCTCAGTGATTATCGACGATACTTGAGCCTATGCTTCGGTAATCCGAGATCACTGTTTGTGCAGATGAAATGAGATTAAAAATCTTTAGCAATTCAAAGGTTATTCGACGTGATAAGTATGGTTACTCATCATACAGATTGCTCCAGCAATATTTACTACAGACTCAAGAATAAGTAGATCGTCGTACGAAAAATATTTATCGAAATGTAATTTCCATAGGGTAAGTAACATTAGCGAGAGGAATATCCTGCAACAATCCTATAGCTTCCGACGTGTCACTAGGCAACAAACAGTAAATGACGACGCAGCGCAGGACATTTCGGCATACAACTGCGGAAGGTCAGAACTAATGCTGCACATTACAAGCAGAGACTGTCTGTTAATATTTGCTTTTCTACTAGGTAAGTAAGCTAAATTTTTCTCTCTGTTTTTTTCCTGTGGAAGCTGTTAACGTTTGTGAGTAATTGGCAGCAGCGTTTACAATGGAATCCGGTGGCAATCTGTGATTTACAGGAAAATAAAAAGCCCAACAAAAATCTGGCGATTCTGGGATACTAAAAACGCCCAATCTTTCTGTTATTTGGTAACAGTTACCGGTAAACATCGCGCATCATTACCTACAGCTGCGCCGGTTTCCCTCCAGAGCGGCATAAACTTTCCGGAGACGCGCAATTGCAACATCCAAAACAACAGCACGATTTCATAAACGTACCACTGTCAATGCGCCTTTCCTCAGCAATTTCTTCTAAGACCTGAAAAAGAATAAATGAAATACATGTGACTCTTGAAGAAATTCGCATTTCCTTTAGTGAACGTATCATGTATTTTTGGCAGGAGAGATGGGACTCTTCTATCACGTGAGTAACGGATAAATTCTACTGTCCAATTTAATATTGTAGTTACCGATTCCAGGTTTTTTTTTCTTTTCAATTGCAGTGAGGAGACTAATACCAAATGTACAAATCCTAAAACTATGTATTGCGCACACTTGTTGCAAAAGTGGTCTAAATCACGAACTGTGGAATGGTTGGAATAGGTTACTAGAACTAACCTAATTACCTTAATTCTAGTTATCAATTCCAGTTGTAAAACCATAGATCTAATGCTGTATTGATCTATTTTGCCTTTTGTTTGATGTTTAATGTCATAACGTTGAGTTTCTGTAAATGTTTTGATTGCATTGATAGCACAATAGTGTTCGCTTTTTTCATTTGTAAAAAACTTTGATGTCATGGTTTGATTCTATGCAATTTAGTGTATCTATCATTTAAATTCTTTGTCTCATTTGCAGGGAACAATACTTAATGTATATAATTGTAATTCACTTTAAATAATTTTTATAGAAATATCAATATGTGCAAATGTTCTGTTTTATTGAATATGTTTGGTTGCTGTTATGTAAACTGCTGACTTTCACTTAGGGTTCTTAGTTATTTTTTTAAGTAAAGGGTGGTGTGGTTCCCCTCAGGGACGGAACTGTATAGCGCGCTCAAAATGTGGTTGGCATAGGTAGAAGAGATGGATTAAGAGTCTGTCGGGGACGAGGTACCAAACCATCAACTGCTAATGTAAGAGTTGTGTATTGTGCTAGTTGCGATAGAATCTTCTCCTGACGCTTTCCAAAGCCTTGGATAGATGGATTAAGAGCTCGAACTATTCTGGATTTGGTATCTATCATCCTCACTAAGAAATGACAGAGTCCAACAATTCCATCTGCAAATCCACCTACCAACATGCACTCGCCACCACATTGCGCAATCACTGTAATGGAACAGAAGAACTATAGTAATGTACAGTGAAGAATCAGCTCATTGGAAGTTGTAGTGTGCTCAAGTATAAGGTAATTTATAACTAAATTTATATACCAACCTTGATTTTTTCCTTATCACAACACCTCTCAGGTTCCTCTCCTTTTGAACTATGATTACCGAGTGTCCTTGTGAAAAAATTGAAAGCCTCAAAACCAAACAGTTAATTAAATAATATTGTTTGATATTTGGTAAGAACGCAGTCTCCAGATTTACTGTGGATTTGGTAAAATTGTGGGAGGTAGTAAATGTAAATTTGTGAAAACCTTCCAGTAATTGAAATAGTCCAATTTAAGTTTTGTGGACTTTCAAAGTTACCTATTTAACCATTGACTTGAATGTAGAAGACTGGTAATAAAAACAAGCATTAAACCATCTTTAGGTTAGTTCCAAAAGTAAATATTACTAAAATTTGGCTTGAAATTTTTTCTTAGCAAATAATTTGCTGTTACTTTTAAAATTTAAAAGTTCTTAACACTGACGCTTATAATGTATTGCTTAGTTGATGATCATAGTGCTGCTTGTTGTAAATTGTAAAAGGTGAGTACGTTCTTACAAATATGTGAATGTTGTGTGTCACTAAAGCGATAGTCGTGAACTGCATTAGTGGTAAGTTATTTACTCATGGTTGGTAAGTGCTTGTCTCTTCTGTATTGAAAGTACATATTAATAAAGTAACTGGATCCTTAGTTTGTCAATTGTGCTTATGCTAGGTAACAAGTAACAGAAAGACCGCTATCTATGATTACAGTAGCTTCTTTTATTCATAGGTCAGTGAGAAATAGTTTGCAAATGAAATTTTTTTTTCATGTCAGATAGAGAATTAATTGGTAAAATAAATACTGAACCTATGACCATTTTATGATTCTACAGTGTATGCTGATAGTAATATTATTCAGTCCATTCAGTTTGACTAAGCCCTGAAGATAATAGTGTGTATCGTTCTCTGTTATATTTATGCAAATAGTTTTTTCTGCCCTCGCTGTCAGCTCCAACCTTAACGTTAACATATCTAGGTGTCAGAGATCATTGCACTCGCGTGTGGCAAAGTATAGGTTGTGTTTGTCCGTTAAAGTTACTCATACCTATTTTCTTGAACAAGAATGTTAACCATTCTCAAGCCTAATTAGGTTGGCGACCGTTTTCTTTATTCTTTGAACAGTGTGGATAGGTAAAATATTGTTTATCACTATTTAAATATTTAAGTAATTCTGACTTTCACTTCCGATAAGCCACCTCCGTGAGGTAAATCGCGGTTAACATAACAAAAATCCTTTCAGAGGGTAACACTGCTCTGCTTCTTTATACTATAACTTCTTGAATAAAAATAATTTCACTATACGAACTGCCTCCAGCTTTGACGTTATAGTATAACAGTAGCGGACGATAATGTTAAACAGTATCAACTAATTTTTCGCTGTAGTTCATAGAAAAATTAGTAGTGCACAAATCGTCATCCATTTTAGTGCACACACCTTCCGGAAAAACGATGTAAATAATGAATCATGGAGTAGTTGCAATCGGTTATTAGTAACTATAATTGACCTGAAACTTCCTGTCAGATTAAAACTGTGTGCCGGACCGAGATTCGAACTTGGGACCTTTGTCTTTCGCAGGCAAGTGCTCTACCAACCGAGCTACCCAAGCACGACTCACGCCCCTCCTCATAGCTTTACTTCTACCAGTATCTCTTCTCCTTGTTTGGAAGGCAGGAGACAAGGTACTGCCAGAAGTAAAGCTGTGAGGACGGGGCATGAGTCGTGCTTGGGTAGCTCAGTGGGTAGAGCACTTCCCCGCGAAAGGCAAAGGTCCCGAGTTCGACTCTCGGACCTGCACACAGTTTTAATCTGCCAGGAAGTATCATATCAGCGCATACTCCCCTGCAGAGTGAAAATCTCATTCTGGTTACAATTGACCTGTATAGGACAATTGTAGTTACCAGTTCTAACCATCCGATGGTTCATAATTTTGGACAGGTTTGCTATAAGCGTGTGTACTCGTTGTCGTAGGATATCTAAAATTCGTATTGATCTATGAACTACTGCGAAAAAGTAACAACATTATGGGTAGCGCTTCAAATTTTTTTTTCTTTTTCATAGTACCGAAGGGAGTAGCACAAAATTAGAAATCCTATAACACTGTGGTATACGCACAGCTGTTCATAAACAGTCAAAATAACGAACTTTGGAATGGATAGAACCGGAACTAGAATTAACTTGTAAACGTTAATTCTAGTTACCGATCCCAGTATTTGTTACTTTTTCGCAGTAGTTTGAGAGCAAATACACATGCTCAACCCCTGTCATATTTCAGTGCAAAAGTCTGTTGGCGAAACGATCTAACATGTAATTATAACTGATGTATACAGCTTAACTCTACTTACAGATTATAATATTTGTCACATTCTGTGAACTTTTATTGCTTGTGTACTGGCTGTTCTTATTGGTTTTGTACGTCTTTCTACACACTTCATCCTACTGCTCCCGTTATATTCCATATATATATATATATATTCCGTATATTGTTATTTATTTCAATTTTGCTGTCTTACATTTTAGTTTCTCCCCGCCCGACACCCAAATTTTCTTGCGGTAGTCTATTTAGATTCTATAAGTGGTATTATGAATTACCGCTATTTTATAATATCACGAAGTCTCCACTCGCAACACTGTAATAGATTAAAAGCTTCTCTGTTCGTTTCTTACTCGCGTAAATTAGGACAATAATTTGTTTAAGACATGTATATTTCTCTTTCTCTGTTCTTATTTATTTTCGTTACCTTCAGTTCTTTTCGATATAACTTTTGGTTAACTAATTAATCATGTGTCCTGTAGCCGTAACTGTTTACGAATGAGATTAGCTGCTTTCAAACATTGCCCTTTATGCAGTGTCTTTGCCTCAGATATGTTGAACCAACAGCTTGTACTGTACCTGCCGGGACAAGCAATCTGTAACTGCTGACGCATTGGTATAACTGACCACCGCCGTACTGTAAAAGCCAATATATGGTTCCTTATCGGCTGAAGGGATATATCAGCTTCAAGGCACTCCTGTGTAAGACTCTGAGCATAATGAGCTGAAATTCGGCTTCGTGAATGAGAGTGCTTCTGTCGTCTCTCATACAGACCAAAGGGAACATGCTGATCAACTACTTTGTGCTTAAGACAGAAGAATGCCTCGTGTCGCGGAGCAGAGGACAACTCCATACCAGGATAAGAATGGAGGGAAAGAGGTTTAGTAGACCGCCGTCAGCGTGTCTTATTTTCTGAAGCCAAGCTGTCTTTGGATCCAAAGTCGAGTCGGATAAGGACTACTGAATCTTCAGAACCTCATCTGCTACACTAGAAGGTAATGTGGGAAACACTCCTGTGCGTCGTAGACTAGTCTCTTTAAACTAGTGTGGAAAAGTCACTGGTCGTAGAATACACTAATCACTGAAATTAGTTAAAAATCCCTCGAAAGGCTCTAATGGTACTCGTCGCTTACTACACATATATTTTTTTTGATATGACATTTCCTCGTCTCTTTGTATCGAATAACCTTCTTTCTACTCCCTTTATCATACCATTTTGTTGGTATTAGTTTCCTCACTTTATAATTATCACATTATCTGTAATAATATACTGACAGTAAATTCAATGGGTAGTTCTAAAAGATAAATTACTAATAATACCGTTATAGCTAGTTCTGGGAATAACCAAGTACAATGGAACAAACTACCTGTTGATGAGGTCACTCGTATGAATGAAAAGTATTCCTTATTTTGAGAGGTGGTGGTATGGACAAAAATAAGAAAAAATGTCCGGTAAATGTGGGCTATGAAAGGCATATCTTAAGAGGTGTGGCCACTTTTTGGTCTTCACTGCCTTGAAACACATCCTTCTACTGGAAGCTCTTAGCTGTTACGAGGGAGCTGTTGAATGCAGTAAAATCCTCTGTGCCTCGATGGCTACACATTCCTTATTGTTGTCCATAGTTACCATGTAGTAATCATTTGCTTATGCTGTTACTGCAAACCGTATAGAAAGTTTCTGTTTAGTGTAGCACATATATTAGATCTTAAGGACTCAGTTTGAGTTGTCATTTTTCGATTATAGTTTCATCTTTGCACGTACTGGCATAATGGAAGACTAATATTCAGCAGGGTTCTACTAGATTTGATATATGTGTTTCTCTTACCAAGAAATGTGAATTCGGTTAACAGTAACAACACTGAGACATGGTTACTGCATGCTGTACCTAGGGATAGTAATGGATCAATGTGTGCTAATTTTAGTAATAAATTCTGTAGATCGTTCAAAATACCAAAGACCTTGCAGTTCAACAGATGTGTTCCACAGCAGTGATAATGAACGAGTACCGGACGAGTTGGCGAAGTGGTTGTCACAGTGGACACGCATTCGGGAGGAAAATGGTTCAAACCAGTGTTCGGCCATCCAGATGTAGCTTTTTCGTTATTTATCACATCGCTCCGGGCATTTTATGGGATATTTCCTTTGGAAGTACACGGCCGATTTCCTTCCTTGCCACAACCCGAGCATGAGCTCCGTCTATACTGAACTCGATGTCGACGGGACGTTGTACACTATCTTCCTTCCTTTTTTTTCTTAAAATGAACAAGTGCTCATAAATTTTAAGATATGCATTTTAGAGCTTATTTTTACTGGAGTTTCTTCTCTTCTTCTGTTCCATGCCACAAACTATCAAAATAGGAAAAACTTTTTTTTATCACGATGTATGTAGGTACTGTAAGAAACAGCAGCAAACTTTATATACTAGATGGTTAGATTTGAAGTGCAGTTATTCCAGTGCAGGCCGTAACTATAGTACGACAGCGAAACCTGGTAGACAAACAAATTCGTTATTACGGAACCGATTTAGGCTAGAAGAAAATAACAGCCAATTTTGGACACCAGGCGCCAATCTGGTGCTGTACAACACCTCCTCGACATCTCCGTTGCTCATGTTGAACATACTATATAAAGAGCGTGTAGTAATAACATCATTCCACCTTTCCCACGTGTTTCACCTTCGCTGCCCACGCACTGTTCCTAATCAGTACACATGGAAAATTTCTGTACTTCTTCGATGCATTTACAGCGCCAGGTTTAATCAGAACACATGGAAACATTTCTGTACTTCTTCGATGCATTTACAGCGCCAGGTTTACACCTGGTGGTCAAAATTGGAACTTATTTTTTGGCAGCGTAAATCGGTAGCGCATTTAGAATATCTACCACGATTCTTTGCCATACAATAATTACAGCCAACACTGGATCTCTGTAAGTTGCTGCACCTTAACTATAACCACCCAGTGTCATTTTGTATTACAGGTTTCGAAATAGAGTATAAACTATGCGGGAGTAAAGAAAGTATTATCAGTGAGTTGGTCTCAAGCAGTTCTGTTTCTGTGATGGAGAGCAATATAGTTCCAATAAAAACCAATGCCTGTGCTGCAGATCATTAATGAAGTTGCAAAGACATGCTGCAAGTGTTTCTCTAGTTGAAAAGAAACTAGTTATATATTTAACCACTTAAAAGTTATTTGAGGTGAAGAAATCCGGTGAATCTCCCAGTGCGTCCGTCTTTTTTGCGCAAACAAAGTGTAAGAGAGACATGGGACGAGAGACAGTTATTTTTGCCTTCGTGGATAAGGTTCCAGGATAGGGATATGATTTCATCTGAGAAATTATGCCAGCGTACGGCCGGACCGTCGGACATAAACAAGAGAATATTAAATTTCTGCGGCCGGAAGAGGTTCTCAAAGCGGCGGGATACGCTTCACCCTCTAATCAATTCGGCAGTCCCCTCATTTACTTTGGCGAGACCCCGTCTGATTGATCCCGCAGCCGCCGACGAATTCTTTCATGTTGCCGCGTCGCGCGCCAGGGACTGGGGCAGTAATGCGGAGTCGTGCATCAAGGCGACTCTGTCCCCACCCTCCCCCACCTCTCCCCCACTGCTCCCGCTCCTACCTTTCCCCACCGTCTCCCTCTACCCCTTCTCTGCTCACTCGACCCATCCGTTTCCCTCCGCAGACAGTGGGAACAAAATTTTCGTCGCCGAGGTCCAATGCGGCGGGAACCAGTGCAGAATATTTACCAAGAAAGATAGCCGCTCATATATCTCATTGATTGTGTTCTTTCTGGAAGAGCCTCAAATTCTTTGTGGTCAAATGCGGAGGGCCTGGGAGGGTTTGCCGACAAAATATTACTGCGCACCACCACTGCGGCGTTGCGGAGGTGGAAGCAGAGAGGAAAAATCGCGACGGCGGACCTGCTGGCCGGCGGAGCGGAAACGGCGGGCGCACCTTCTGCGAGGTAATAAGCGGCGCAGGAGACACACGGATAGATAACTGCAGAGGGGTTCCCAGCGCTTGCGTCGTGGCCGTGTTGACTTTCTGTTGTATCCCTGGCGGTCGATGACGCAGTGTCATGTAAAGAGATCGCAAGTGGTGGCACAGATTAACAGAGAAATGTCACTGACGTTCAGTCGGTAGCATCCAGGGTCCTACAGAGGCGGACCAGTGTTTGCAACTAATTTTCGACCATGTCCCTACACGACATGTGAGAAGTCTGTAGGTTTGTCTTTAATGTCCCTATGGATGCAAAAAAATTCTTTATTGATAAAAAAACTGGTATTTACTTTTTGGGTGGTAACATTTCCTCTTCATTAACAATTTTCTTCACTGAACATTACTGTTAGTCTCTATTCCAGGTGTGGCAGCACATCATTTTGTGCTTCTGCTAAAGGAGACAACAGACCTAGCGAAGTGAAGTCTTCTCCTTGGAAATGACGCACTGTTTCCAATTATTCTCCACTGATGGTGTCTGAAAAGAAAAGAGTCATTTTCGGTTTATATTTTTAATTTTTATGTTTTATTGTCTGAAACTCTTTTCTAAGGCTGTCGACCTTCGAGTACTTGTGAAGCGTAGGTATGAGGGTAGGGGTGCGGAGGGGGATAGATGGTCTGCACTACACAATGAAAGGAAATTAGCTTCCACATGCAGATTTTTATTTCGTCAAATGACTAGTTTTGGAGTTTCTTAAAGTCTCAATCTTCAGCTTATTGCATGTATATGTAAATGTAAGCAGCACACGTACATGCAAATGCAAACAGTAAAGTTTAGCTTATTGCTTTGTGAAACGCTGAAAAGCATATTAGAAAAACTGAAAATTTGCATCTGAAAGCTGACTTTTATGTACAACGGTTAAACAAAATTGGTGCATGGTCAGCGCTGAAACTAAATGGCTCTGAGCACTATGGGACTTAACATCTTAGGCCATGAGTCCCCTAGAACTTAGAACTACTTAAACCTAACTAACCTAAGGACAGCACACACATCCATGCCCGACGCTGGATTCGAACCTGCGACCGTAGCAGTCCCGCGGTTCCGGACTGCAGCGCCTAGAACCGCGCTGCCACCGCGGCCGGCAGCGCTGAAACTAGTTCCAAGAAGTTCTCAAGAAGTTGCGCAGGCTTAACAACTTACCCTGCTTGTGATTCTTACCGAATCTAGTGACTGAAATGACGCACCGAAATATCGTCGTTTCAAAAAAGTGCGCAACAAAGACGACCTCTGTGCGAAATTTGTACCGTTGGAGGCAGCAGCTCATCGGTACGAGGAGCGGTAAACAGCAAACACTGCATTATTTCCCCAGTCACGCAGTCTCTTCAGGCAGTGACTAAAGTACTTTCCATCGGCACCTGTCCCAGAGGTAGGCCCTCATTGTGTCAACTTTCTGTACACAATGGTGACAGACGTAAGCAATGTTTAAAATTTATGCACTTTGGCCACTATATTTTTATTTCCTTATTTTGTAATTTTCTTTTCCTGAAAAACTACACATGCTTGATTTCCAATCAAGAGCAACTATCGAGATGAGAAACATAAAAGTAGATATCCTCAGTGTAGCAAAGCAGCTTAAATGACTTAATAAAGGCAAGGCCTCCGGCCCAGATTTTATACCAGTCAGGTTCCTTCCAGAGTTTGCTGATACAGTAGCTACATATTTAGCAATTATATACAACCGCTCGCTCACAGAATGATCCGCACCCAAAGACTAGAAAATTGCTAAAGTCACACCAATACCCAAAAAGGGAAGTAGGAGTAATCCGCTCAGTTGCAGGCCCCTCTCACTAACGTCGATTTTCAGTAGGGTTTTTGAACATATATAGAATTCTAACATTTTGAATTATCTGGAAGAAAACTATTTACTGACACGTAGTCAGGACGGATTCAGAAAACATCGTTCTTGTGAAACACAACTAGCTCTTTATACTCATGATCTGATGAGTGTTATCGACAGACGATGTCAAATTGATTCCATATTTTTAGATTTCTAGAAGGCTTTCGACGCCGTTTCTCACAAGCATCTTCTAACCTAATTGCGTGCCTATGAACGACTGGATTTGTGATTTCCCGTCAGAAAGGTCACAGCTCGTAGTAATAGACGGAAAGTCATCGAGTGAAATAGAAGTAATATCCGGCGTTCCCCAAGGAAGTGTTATAGGCCTTCTATTGTTCCTGATCTATATAAACGACATAGGAGACAATCTGAGTAGCCCTCTTTAATTGTTTACAGATGATACTGCCATTTACTGTCTTGTAAAGTCATCAAATGACCAAAACGTATTACCAAATGATTTAGATAAGGTATCTGTATGGTGTGAAAAGTGGCAATTGACCCTGAATAAAGAAAAGAGTGAAGTTATTCATGTGAGTACTAAAAGAAATCCGCTAATTTTCGATTACCCGATAAGCCACACAAATCTTTCGTATCACTTTAATTTTCAGTCAGGAACGCCTTATCGAAAGCTCTGTAGCTTATTCTCAGAAACAGGCAGCCGATTTTCATGTGACATATAGTGGAAATAACGATACAGCTGAGCTATCTATCGAAATAGTGGCTTTAAAAATCCAGCAGAAGCGGCTGATTAGGATCACTGACACAACTTCCCGTATGGCCACTTCAGAGACTTCTGTCTTGAAAGTATAGACTGCGAGACGCTTAACCAATCATCGAAATAGCTTAGAGGTTATTTATGATAATTCCACTAACTGCAGAATCTTGTCAGTACAGTTTCAGGAAGTTGAAGATGGTATAAGAAGCACTTAAGGTCGAGTACAGATGAAGCAGTGTGTGAGATTGAGCTATTTTGTCAACTGAATACGACACAGATGCTAAATTTTTGCTGTGGTATAACCAATGAACTTGTTCCGCTCGAAACAAGGAAATCGAAACTAAAATTATAAAAAAAAACAAAATTGTTGAAGAGTAGTTAATACCTTCTCAGTATTTAATTATGGCTCCTTTTCTTTTATTTGGAGTTAATAATTTATGCACTGTTAAAAATAAAAAAAATTAAGAACAAATAAGCTCTATTGTTTGTCATACATCCAACTAAAATTTACGTACTGTATTGGCCATAAACAATAAGATATAGTGTGTGTTTCACATTCAGCTTTTTTTGGAAAATTACTCACTTTGTTATTTATTTTCTACAATGATATATTTAATTGTTTCTGTGCAATATCTCTCATTTACATAGCTTATCCAAGGATTATTTTATTATATTGTTAAACCTACTGAGAAATTATAATATTTCAAAAATTTGTGATAATAAAAATTGCAAAAAGGTACTTCTCCTGTTGAACGGGCCGGGAGGAGTGGGGGGGGGGTTGTGCTGCTTTGACAGTTATGCCATTATGCCAAGGGCACAGGATGACCTTCGCACCGGGTCGTTGCAGCTTTCTGAAGTATACACTAACCACAAACATGAGGGAACGAATCAATATCTTCTTTCAGCCATGCTATCCTGCAAAGCTAGCTGCAGGTGAACATACACATTTCGTCTTTCTAGATTTCATACAGATGTTCGAATGTGACGCCACATTCTTTACCAATAACCGTAATACGCTGATGAGGTAGATGTTCGCAGATGCGCAGTTGACTGAACGAATTTTCCACCAATAGGATATCGTAAGGTACCCTCAACAAAGTATCTGTAGCAAAAAATACATCGAGCAGGCCCAAGGAAGTGTAATACTACATTCATTGTACCCAGTACACGTAAACTAATTATCAGACAACGTCACCGGCACTGTAAGATTCCAGTATCAGCTTGTTCGAGGACGATGGTATCGTCTGCAGGAATGTATCGTCATTGTACCCTCGCAAGGAAGTGCATACAGACAGACACAAACTTTCCACTTGCTGTAATGAATGACAGCTTGAAAGATGTCCATTATAGTAGGCCACAAAGATTTTTTTTCTGTTTTGTTTATAATAGGTTCCCCTAGCGAGCGATCTTTGCTGTTGTATGTATGACGCATTACGTGATGTCCATATACTCATGGCTGCTTCTGCTATACAATGTTTCTACATGGGGTCTATGAGGCGTGAATGGATTCGCCCAATATTTATCGAGGACGTGGTCCCCAAGCAGGTTCTTTGTTTCGAAGAAAAGCGAGACGTTTTGCCACTGTCTTTAAATAAAACAGCTGCGCTCGTATATGATACTGGGTGCATTTGATTGGGGCAGCATTGTATTACACCGTAAAAGGTGGAGAGACATACGTAAAAGCAACATACTGTTTACACCGATGCCGTGGTACTAACATTCGAAAATAATTTCTATACGTTGACTGCAGAATACAAGGTAATATCTTTATATATTTTGCGACCTGGCTATCTGCAGGTGTTGGATAGAAATATAGAAAACCAAAAACACAACACATTTCCTTCCCTAATACGGTGTAGGTAGCTTCCAATCGTCTCGGAATGGATACATACATGACCTGTATGGTTTTTAAGAGAATTTTACGCCGTGTTTCCTGCAAAACAGTTGCAATTTGAAGTGACGATGATGGAGTTGAATAACGATAACGCACACTTTCATCCAAATTAGTCCAGTAAGACTCAATGACATCATGATGTGATGAACATGTTGGCAGAGGAGGGACCACAGTTCATCCTTGTGCTCACAAAACCTGTCCTGGAAGATGTGAGCAATGTGAACAGAGGCGCTGCCATTTTGGGACAGGGCATCAGAATTGGACAACAACCATTGTACCATGGGATCGACCTGACCAGCCAAAATGATCGCATAGTGCTTGCCATCAGTGCAGTCTTCCAGAGTAACAATGTGGCCCACAGGATAAGACGGTATGTCGGCTCAAATAATCATCGAACTCCGCCATGTCTCATTCTCTTGGCCAGGTATAGGAATTGACGTGAAACAAGACTCATCCGACTAAATGACTTCCTCTCGTCTTACCGTAGTCTACATTTTGCGGCCTTTTCTTCTTTGGCAACTTGTGTCATTGGTGAGTGATGTAGGAATTCGAGTTCGCACTGCAACACCCAGCCTTTAGACTTCCCTTCGTATCGTTTTGGAGCTGACGGAGTTCACAAGTCCGACATTCAGTTCTGCAGTGACTTTTAGAGCTATCGTCCTTTTATTTTTCGTCACAGCCGTCTTCAATGACGGCCCTTCACGATCTCTCAACACACACTTCCGTCCGCGTTGTAACACAGCGGAAGATCTTTCTTCGCTTTCCCTATATGCAGCATAAGTCTCCGATACCGTGCCTCTTGAAAAATCAAACAGTTCGGCTTCCTTGGTTATGGAAGCACCTACCATACGAACACCAACATTCGAATTCACTTAGTTTTGACATAACCAACTCAAAACTACAGTTTGAAAACGAATGACTCTTGCAACAAAACGTGGACATTGCACTGGTGCCATTCCTGAGCGGAAACAACAGCGCATTCTGCAGGCTTGTTTGGCATCTTTTTTATGTTCAAGTGTACATTTATCGCTGTGTTTCCGTTTTATAATCCAACTCCCGTATACTAGAACTGTTTGTCTCTTTGGGAAATATTACTGAAGTTGGTTAGTTTCGTGCTCCATGGATCGTTTTCACGATAAATCGAAATGATGTGGAACGAGTCCTGTTACATACACATACAAGAGTCATTTGTTAATATACCTCCACACTAAACATTAAATTATTGTTATTATTTCCATTATTATTATGGGTAAAATACACAAATGAGAGACAGTAATTCCTACCCACCAAGTTTCACATTACACTAACAGAATTTTATCTACGGTGTAGGAGGAGTTGTCAAGGATAAACTTTTTCAGTCTATTTTCAAATTTTACTTTTCTGTCTGTCACATATTTCTACCACTGGGTCAGTTATCAAAAATTTTAGTTGCGGAATTTTGCACCATTTTTAACACCGAAGAAGACAATCTTAATTTGGGATAATGATTATCATTTTTTCTTCTGTTATTGTAATTACATATGTCATTTTTCCTTCTGAGCTGCAGTGGATTATTTACAACGAATTTTAGGCAGGTCTGAAGATTCTGTGAAGCAAGTAAGAATGCCCAACTCCATAAACAGATCTAGGGTGAGCACAACATATTTTTCTTGCAGCACGTTTTTGAGCAATGAAGACATAATCCCATATGACATTACTGAATGAGGATACAGAAAATATGCCATGTGACTGATTTGTCTCTCAGAAAGATTTGTAATGTTTCTAAATGAAAATGTGACTGAATTAAGCAGTACTGGGAATTCCAAAATGTGTTTTCCAGTTTCAATTCTCATCAATACGGCCACCAAAGAATGCTGATGTTTCCTCCCTATTTATTGTTTCCCCACTTTGTGTTACACTCATCACAGGGGTAGTGCCCCTAGATGTGCAAAACCGATTATGATCCGTCTTTTAAAACTTGGCAGATAGCCAGTCAATGATACATTCAAGAACATTGTTTCGCATTTCTTCTGTTGCTGTATGTGTGATTGGATTGATTACCGAACCAACGTCATCTGCTAAATGAGCTATTTCTGTTACTTGTATATTAGACGGAAGATCGTATATAAGTATGATGAGGAATAAGGTACGCAAGTTTGAGCGGTGGGGAACCCCATGCGTGATTTATCCCCAGTCAGATTAATATCACCGAACTATATAGAATGAATTACTAACTACAACTTTGCACATTGTTTTAGTGAGATATGACACTACCTATTGCTTGACTATACTACCAGTCCCATAAAACTTCAATTTATGTAGGAGAATGTAGTGATTTACACGATCAAATACCTGAGAATAGTGGCAGAAAATATGAACCGTCGCTGTTATGTTATTTAACGTGTGCAAAATTCGATGATAAACCAATAAATGGCATTCTCATTAGAGCAATTCTTCTGAAATCCGAACTTTGACTTGCTGGAATACTATTTCAGAACACATCACATTTCAAAAATTTTGGAAAGTGATGACATCAGTGAAACAGGTTGGGTGTTATTGGTATCTCTCTTACCACCTTTCTTAAAGAGGTGTTTGACAATGGCATATATCAGTCTCTCTGGAAAATTCCCTTAAGCAAATAATGCTGCTAATGAGAAGCAAAACAACACTCACGGCTGAGATCTGTGTGAGACAGATCCCATATTGTTTACGTCTTGTTTCTGATTCGTGACTGGATTTAGCAAGCCGATATGTCTCTGTCAAAGCTTTTTATGTCATATGTTTTGTCAAATATACGCTTTGTAGCCGGTCTTTGAATAATTATGTTGAGATTTACGTAAAATTTAACTGATTGTTCCGTGTAGAATCCTTGTGTTTGCATTGTTAAATAATAACCCTGGATTTCAAAGAGAGTTTCAGGTGTTGCTGTTCATTCCTCACGTCAGTTGGGTTAAATGGAGCATTACTTTTGCAAGATAGTAACAATCCTTAGTCCGGAGACTCGCCCCAATACCTTACGCAGAGGTAATTACAGGACTATTCTCGTGCGTTAATTCGATTGAATTTGAGATCAAAGGATAATTCTGAAACTAAAAGAGAATACCATGACTTTATTGCTGTTTTGGCCCATTTGTCAGTTCAGTTAAACGGACATTATTCTTTCAGGATAGTAGCCTGAATAGTTACGAGGCTTGAACTAATGCCTTAGGCGGAGGTAATTACAGAAATATTCTCGCTCAAATGGAACTGCTATTGCTCCGATCTATTAAATCGATCACAACGCATTTTTTAGCATTACTGCTTTCAGACTGCGGGAGATGAGTTTGCCTCCAGAGCTTTTGGGGAGCAGCTGTTTCGTCGTTTCGTTTTTTATGTTGTGTGATAACGTCACATTGCGAGAGCATAGTCAATAGTAGATCATTTCCGATGCTAAGAGAATTTCCGTTGCGTTACGTATGCGTTTCTGTGATGAATTATTGCTGAGGATAGTCTGATCGCGTAATAATGTTATTTCCTTTGGACTGTATTCGCTTTGTATAGAGGGCATCTTTAATCAGGGCAATTTCAGATGCAATTTTAATGTCCACTGCTACTAGCGAGGTAACATCCAATTTAACATACACCATACATGATCTCTTTGTATGTCGATGAATGCGAGATAATGCCTCTAACGAAGAGAAAGAACACTACGGTGCCCGATTAGAGCGATAGTGGTGAAATTTTGGAGCACCTTCAGTAATATTGCTTCGTCACCGCAATACTATCATTAAACACGAATGCCTGTGTGCATCTGAATGCCTTTCGTTAAAAACAGCCGAAGAACCAGGTAAAATAGAAAGGAGAAAAACGAAAATAATCAGGGAAATCCTGGGACTAAATTATGAGGATAGGAAATGGAAACTGAAAAGTAATAAAGACGTTTGTTAAAAAGTAGAGTCAATATCAGACACGATGAGGCAAAGAAGAGTTGCATTCTATGGACACCTCAAAAAGCTGTATGGAAACTTGATGACAAAAAGAATTGTTAATTTCTTCGACGGAAACCCTAAAACACGAACGGTGCGGGTAGAAGCGGGTGAAGGGGACCTGAAATAAATGGAAACAATGGAGGAACAAATAGAAAAAACCTTCAGACCAAAAGGAAAAGGTTTCAAAGGCTTCCTGGAGAAAACAAAGACAAAGGCAGAGGCATATTTGACAGAAGGAAGAAGAAAGATATAATGAAAGATTACTGGGAAGAAATAAGGGAAAAAAGAAAGAATGCACAAGTTATATATACAGAGTGATCCATTGATAGTGACCGGGCCAAATATCTCACGAAATAAGCATCAAACGAAAAAATACAAAGAACCGAACTCTAGCTTGAAGAGGGAAACCTGATGGCGTTTTTAAAAATAGGAACCCCTATTTTGTATTACATATTCCTGTAGTACGTAAAGAAATATCAATGTTTTAGTTGGACATCTTTTTACGCTTTGTGATAGATGACGCTGTAATAGTCGCAAACGTATAAGTACGTGGTATCACGCAACATTCCGTCAGTGCGGACGGTATTTGCTTCGTGATACATTACCCATGTTAAAATGGACCCTTTACCAATTGCGGTAAAGGTCGATATCGTGTCAATGTATGACTATTGTGATCAAATTGACAAATGGGCGTGTGCTATGTATGCTGCTCGGTATCCTGGTCGACATCATCCAAGTGTCCGGACCGTTCGCCGGATAGTTACTTTATTTAAGAAAACAGGAAGTGTTCAGCCACGTGTGAAACGTCAACCATGACCTGTAACAAATGATGATGTCCAAGTAGGTGTTTTAGCTGCTGTCGCAGCTAAACTGCACATCAGTGGCAGACAAGTTGCGCGAGAATCGGGAATCTAAAAAATGTCGGTGTTGAGAATGCCTCATCAACATCGATTGCACCCGTACCATATTTCTGTGCACATGGAACTACATGGCGATGACTTTGAACGTCGTGTACAGTTCTGGGCACAAGAGAAATTACGGTACGAGGACAAATTTTTTGCACGCGTTCTATTTAGCGACGAAGCGTTATTCCCCAACAACATCATATGCACTATTGGGCAACGGAAAATCCACGATGGCTGCGACAAGTAAAACATCAGCGACCTTGGCGGGTTAATGTATGGTGCGGCATTATTTGAGGAAGGATAATTGGCCCCCATTTTATCGATGGCAATCTAAATGGTGCAATGTATGCTGATTTCCTGCGTAATGCTCTACCGATGTTACTACAAGATGTTTCACTGCATGACAGAATGGCGACGTACTTCCAACATGAAGGATGTCCGGTACATAGCTCGCATGCTGTTGAAGCGGTATTGAATACCATATTTCATGACAGGTCGATTGATCGTCGAAGCACCATACCATGGCCCTCACGTTCACCGGATCTGACGTCCCGGATTTCTTTCTGTGGGGAAAGTTGAAGGATATTTGCTATCGAGATACACCGACAACGCCTGACAACATGCGCCTGTGCATTGTCAATGTATGCGCGAACATTACGGAAGGCGAACTACTCGCTGTTTAGAGGAATGTCGTTACAAGTATTGCCAAATGCATTGAGGTTGACGGACATAATTTTGAGCATTTATTGCATTAATGTGGTATTTACAGGTAATCACACTGTAACAGCATGGGTTCTCAGAAATTATAAGTTCACGAAGGTACATGTATCACATTGGAACAACCGAAATAAAATGGCAGACCGATGTGGGCGAACGGTTCTATGCGCCACAGTCTGGAATCGCTCGACCGCTACGGTCGCAGGTTCGAATCCTGCCTCGGGCATGGATATCTGTGATGTCCTTAGGTTAGTTAGGTTTAAGTAGTTCTAAGTTCTAGGGGGCTGATGACCTCAGAAGTTAAGGCCCATAGCGCTAAGAGCCATTTTTGAAATAAAATGTTCAATTGTACCTACGTTCTGTATTTTAATTTAAAAAACCTTCATGTTACCAACTGTTCGTCCAAAATTGTGAGCCATATGTTTGTGACTATTACAGCGCCATCTATCACAAAGCGAAAAAAGTGGTCCAACTGAAACATTCATATTTCTTTACGTACTACATGAATATGTAATACAAAATGCGTGATATCCGTTTGACCTAGTGCAGCGCCATCTAGCGGGCCAACCATAGCGCCATCTGGTTTCCCCCTTGAAGCTAGACAAGTGTCGTTCTTTGTAGTTTTTTTGTTTGACGTTTATTTCGTGGGATATTTGGCCTGGTCACGATCAATGGACCACTTTGTATATATATATATATATATATATATATATATATATATATATATATATATATCTTTGTAGTTTTTTTGTTTGACGTTTATTTCGTGGGATATTTGGCCTGGTCACGATCAGTGGACCACTTTGTATATATATATATATATATATATATATATATATATATATATATATATATACCATTGTTAGGTGATTTTGTATACTCTGAAGTAAGACTTTATGCAGTTATACTCTTGAATACAAGTAGCGAAAAAATTAATTGTCCCTGATATGCTATGTAACATTGAATGGTTAATGATCGTCGAAGGGCAGTCCCACTTCCAAGTAAGTCAAAATCTCGAAAATCGCTATCTGACTATTATAAAGATAATTGGATACCTGTGACCGACTGTGAAAACAGTGGGAAACAACTAATTGAATGTAATGCGCAACAGAGGTGAATCTAATGAAAACGCATCTAACACACTGAAGTTCAGATCATGTCATTAGCCAATGCAAGCCTGAATCTGCATTCTAAACTGGAATAAGTGAAGCTTATGGTGCGTTTCTTGTCCAGTAAGGTTCTCTACGCCCAGATTCCTGCTGCTTCGGTCTTACCATATTAGCTGTTGAGATCCCGAGGCGTGAGTTTGGTGGTGTCAACTTACAGTCTCGCGAGGGCTACGCCGGATAACAGCTGTAGTGAAGTACGGAGCGGCTCTTCTCGGACTAGTCGGCAACGAGGGTCATACTCGGTGGCAACAACAAGAGCCATTTCCTGCAGTTATGAGATTTACCTTTTCGTTCAGTTTAGGGAGGCGAGATGCCTCGCAGGCTGGATGGACCTGAGGGAGTCAGAACTGTTGTTTCTTTTATAAATTCCTTCTACTATTTTAGTTTATTTCAGTTACCCACTAATTTCGTCTCGACTCCCACTTCGTTGCCTCCGGCCAGTGGTGGGGTTCGTTTACAGTTCTAACATTTACTTTCCTCCCTGCCACCACGGTTACAACTATTTTCTGCCTCACTCTGATTATCTCCATCGCTCTCCACTCGACAGTTTGTAGCTGTTAACGAACGGGAAGCTTGTGTTTCAAGTGGAAAAAGTCCCTATATTATGAAATCTTTTTCACCTGATTAATGGTGGAAATATCCTATGTTTGGGGATCATCCTGACCTCTCAAGAGACGTGAGGTGTATACGTCTGACGGTCTTCCGGCTTCGGCAGTTCCTTGCAGTTAACTGAGGAAGTCAGTTTTATGTCGGACCAGAGTCGTTCTGCTGATCTTCCGAGCACGCATTGCGTCCGAAGGCGGTGGGATGGCCTGGCCGGCCTTACGCTTCCGAGTTGAGCCCAGGGAGTATAAATGTCGAAGGCCGCACAGTGAAAATGGGTTTCCCGAAATGAATTTACAGCTGATTTCTAATAGGAACTTCAAGTGAAATAAATGAATCGTAATACTCTGTACTGTAACTATAACTGGTCTCCTATCACGTGAGGCTGCATATCACTCATCTTAATTTCGTATGGCATCATAGCACTGGGGCAGAATAAAGCCCTCTGATTGACGTTCTCTGAGGAATCTATATGCTGAGCTATAGAGGAATAATCGTAATTCCACATAATGATAGGTAACAGTAAGAAGTGATGTAAAATGATATGATCTTTTCAAATCATTATTACGGTATCTGAATATGTTGTTGTTGTTGTGGTCTTCAGTCCTGAGACTGGTTTGATGCAGCTCTCCATGCTACTCTATCCTGTGCAAGCTTCTTCATCTCCCAGTACCTACTGCAACTTACATCCTTCTGAATCTGCTTAGTGTATTGATCTCTTGGTCTCCCTCTACGATTTTTACCCTCCACGCTGCCCTCCAATGCTAAATTTGTGATCCCTCGATGCCTCAGAACATGTCCTACCAACCGATTCCTTCTTCTAGTCAAGTTGTGCCACAAACTTCTCTTCTCCCCAATCCTATTCAATACCTCCTCATTAGTTACGTGATCTACCCACCTTATCTTCAGCATTCTTCTGTAGCACCACATTTCGAAAGCTTCTATTCTCTTCTTGTCCAAACTAGTTATCGTCCATGTCTCACTTCCATACATGGCTACACTCCATACAAATACTTTCAGAAACGACTTCCTGACACCTAAATCTATATTCGATGTTAACAAATTTCTCTTCTTGAGAAACGCTTTCCTTGCCATTGCCAGTCTACATTTTATATCCTCTCTACTTCGACCATCATCGGTTATTTTACTCCCTAAATAGCAAAACTCCTTTACTACTTTAAGTGTCTCATTTCCTAATCTAATTCCCTCAGCATCACCCGACTTAATTCGACTACATTCCATTATCCTCGTTTTGCTTTTGTTGATGTTCATCTTATATCCTCCTTTCAAGACACTGTCCATTCCGTTCAACTGCTCTTCCAAGTCCTTTGCTGTCTCTGACAGAATTACAATGTCATCAGCGAACCTCAAAGTTTTTACTTCTTCTCCATGAATTTTAATACCTACTCCGAATTTTTCTTTTGTTTCCTTTACTGCTTGCTCAATATACAGATTGAATAACATCGGGGAGAGGCTACAACCCTGTCTCACTCCTTTCCCAACCACTGCTTCCCTTTCATGCCCCTCGACTCTTATAACTGTCATCTGGTTTCTGTACAAATTGTAAATAGCCTTTCGCTCCCTGTATTTTACTCCTGCCACCTTCAGAATTTGAAAGAGAGTATTCCAGTCAACATTGTCAAAAGCTTTCTCTACGTCTTCAAATGCTAGAAACGTAGGTTTGCCTTTTCTTAATCTTTCTTCCAAGATAAGTCGTAAGGTCAGTATTGCCTCACGTGTTCCAACATTTCTACGGAATCCAAACTGATCTTCCCCGAGGTCGGCTTCTACCAGTTTTTCCATTCGTCTGTAAAGAATTCGCGTTAGTATTTTGCAGCTGTGACTTATTAAACTGATAGTTCGGTAACTTTCACATCTGTCAACACCAGCTTTCTTTGGGATTGGAATTATTATATTCTTCTTAAAGTCTGAGGGTATTTCGCCTGTCTCATACATCGTGCTCACCAGATGGTAGAGTTTTGTCATGACTGGCTCTCCTGAGGCCATCAGTAGTTCTAATGGAATGTTGTCTACTCCCGGAGCCTTGTTTTGACTCAGGTCTTTCAGTGCTCTGTCAAACTCTTCACGCAGTATCTTATCTCCCATTTCATCTTCATCTACATCCTCTTCCATTTCCATAAAATTGTCCTCAAGTACATCGCCCTTGTATAGACCCTCTATATACTCCTTCCACCTTTCTGCTTTCCCTTCGTTGCTTAGAACTGGGTTGCCATCTGAGCTCTTGATATTCATACAAGTGGTTCTCTTCTCTCCAAAGGTCTCTTTAATTTTCCTGTAGGCAGTATCTATCTTACCCCTAGTGAGACAAGCCTCTACATCCTTACATTTGTCCTCTAGCCATCCCTGCTTAGCCATTTTGCACTTCCTGTCGATTTCATTTTTGAGACGTTTATATTCCTTTTTGCCTGCTTCATTTACTGCATTTTTATATTTTCTCCTTTCATCAATTAAATTCAATATTTCTTCTGTTACCCAAGGATTTCTATTAGCCCGCGTCTTTTTACCTACTTGATCGTCTGCTGCCTTCACCACTTCATCCCTCAGAGCTACCTATTCTTCTTCTACTGTATTTCTTTCCCCCATTCCTGTCAATTGTTCCCTAATGCTCTCCCTGAAACTCTCTACAACCTCTAGTTCTTTCAGCTTATCCAGGTCCAATCTCCTTAAATTCCCACCTTTTTGCAGTTTCTTCAGTTTCAATCTGCAGTTCATAACCAATAGATTGTGGTCAGAATCTACATCTGCCCCAGGAAATGTCTTACAATTTAAGACCTGGTTCCTAAATCTCTGTCTTACCATTATATAATCTATCTGAAACCTGTCAGTATCTCCAGGCTTCTTCCATGTATACAGCCTCCTTTCATGATTCTTGAACCAAGTGTTAGCTATGATTAAGTTATGCTCTGTGCAAAATTCTACAAGGCGGCTTCCTCTTTCATTCCTTCCCCCCAATCCATATTCACCTACTATGTTTCCTTCTCTCCCTTTTCCTACTGACGAATTCCAGTCACCCATGACTATTAAATTTTCGTCTCCCTTCACTACCTGAATAATTTCATTTATCTCGTCATACATTTCATCTATTTCTTCATCATCTGCAGAGCTAGTTGGCATATAAACTTGTACTACTGTAGTAGGCATGGGCTTTGTGTCTATCTTGGCCACAATAATGCGTTCACTATGCTGTTTGTAGTAGCTAACCCGCACTCCTATTTTTTTATTCATTATTAAACCTACTCCTGCATTACCCCTATTTGATTTTGTATTTATAACCCTGTAATCACCTGACCAAAAGTCTTGTTCCTCCTGCCACCGAACTTCACTAATTCCCACTATATCTAACTTTAACCTATCCATCTCCCTTTTTAAATTTTCTAACCTACCTGCCCGATTAAGTGATCTGACATTCCACGCTCCGATCCGTAGAACGCCAGTTTTCTTTCTCCTGATAACGACGTCCTCTTGAGTAGTCCCCGCCCGGAGATCCGAATGGGGGACTATTTTACCTCCGGAATATTTTACCCAAGAGGACGCCATCATCATTTAATCATACAGTAGAGCTGCATGTCCTCGGGAAAAATTACGGCTGTAGTTTCCCCTTGCTTTCAGCCGTTCGCAGTACCAGCACAGCAAGGCCGTTTTGGTTAATGTTACAAGGCCAGATCAGTCAATCATCCAGACTGTTGCCCCTGCAACTACTGAAAAGGCTGCTGCCCCTCTTCAGGAACCACATGTTTGTCTGGCCTCTCAACAGATACCCCTCCGTTGTGGTTGCACCTACGGTACGGCCATCTGTATCGCTGAGGCACGCAAGCCTCCCCACCAACGGCAAGGTCCATGGTTCATGGTTCATTTGTTGTTAGGGTTCTCGAAAAAAGCATTACGTCTGTAAAGGAAATGACACACAAGACGCTAGGGGGCTCAATTCTAGAGCGTCACTGCAGTTCGTGTTTTCTTCAGCTGTACTGGCTAATTTTTTTTTTGATAATGGGATTGGAAATTTCTTCAAACGTGTTTTCACCTTGACTTATTTGTAATTTAATAACGATTTTTTGGAGGGGACTCACGGTGTCGCCATGCTTTATCACTTCCGACCCTAGGTGGCCAATTTGTTTCTGGAGGACTTATCCATACACATCTGCATTACGTAGGTCGACATATTGTGTGCACTGGAGTGTCGTTTTGCACCAACATCTTCTCCCTCATACCATTCCCATTTGCAAACTCTGTAGTTATGTTGTAACTTATGGAGTCCTGATGAAGTGTATGGCACAGAAGACTTCGAGGCTCACGGTAGTAAGGGGCAGAATTAGGACAGACATAATGCTTGACCAAAAATTGAAACATCCAGAAGACACAGTCGGTTGTCAGTGTAACTTCGTACACAATCGACTGATATGTAAGCGATTGTAGTTCCAGTTTTCAGTGTGAGATAGAGCTGCTATCTGAGTACACTAGTGTTGTTCATGTCTAATGTTGTTACCATACGTGGCGGGGTATATAAGGGGCGTTATCAGCGGCAGATGTTGAGTGATCTCTGTGAAGAATACTGGAATGTGATGTACTCGTATAAGACAGGCTTATCAGCAACCCACAAAGTTTTAAAGGGGACTCGTTGTGTGTCTCCGTATCGCCAGCTGAGTGCTCAGTTTGACGTTTCAGGTTTAGCACGATGAGGATGTAGTTAGGAATGGAGGTAACTCTCTCATCTTTCATTGGTGGTATACATACCGTAAGTGGGGCTGAGTCTTTCAGATTATCGTGGACATAAACCAGAATGTTCATTTCAAGTTGTGGCCATTTCGTTCACATCTTTGTGATGTAAGCTGCGAACACTCCAGTCTTCCAGGACGACCACAACCGTGTTTGCAGCCCTCCACTCACGCACTGATCAGCCGAAACAATATGAACCCCTGCTTGATAGATTATTCATTCACCTTCGGACCGAAATACTGGGATGCTGTTGCGTAGAATGGATTCGGAAATTCCTTTCATTTGTCTCCGGAGTCTGCAAACGTACCTCTGGAACGACGCCTGTAACGGCTTGTAATGTTTTAGGTTTTATGGTTTGAGATGACAGTGCATGTGTGCAGCTTGTTTTTAAGTTGTGACGGGGCCTACTGGCATAAACAAATTTAAGCACATACAAATGGGACAATGTTGTCCCGACACATGTGGCAATCACACGATTGACAACGGGGCTGAATATCATCAATATTGCTTGAATAAGAGTCACATGATGGCTTTATATCAGTTGTCCAGAGTATGTGGCACCAGATATTTACGCACAGGTCACACAATTAACGAAAATAGCTTGCTGGTAGGTTGCGGGCGTGCAGCCAGCGCCCAATACCATCCAAGACAAGTTTCATCTTGCTCGCTAAGTTATGAATGTGATTTCACTGACTGTGAAAGGGGACAGCAGGTCCTTCTTACATACAGTTTGGGGACATTTTGTCCCACTTTCATGGTGTTTGGTGTGCAATTGGTGCCACAATTTGTTCTCAGCAGCTAACTGGTTTTAAAATTAGTGTCGATGTAACGTGATCACCCAACCGATGGTGTAGGGAAATATGCTGCTTTATATCCTTACCCATTTTAATCCGGATCTCATCCACCAATTTCCTCCTGTATGAGAGAAAATTGGGTAACTAACCTTGCTACTCTGCTCCATCGTGTGCGGCTGGTCCCGGCGGAGGTTCGAGTCCTCCCTCGGGCATGGGTGTGTGCTTCTGTCCTTAGGATAATTTAGCTTAGGGACTGATGACCTTAGCAGTTAAGTCCCATAAGATTTCACACACTTTTTTTTTCAGCTCCATCTGTAGTTTAGCGATGTATGGTGCCAACTTAACTGCTTTCAGTTTAAAGGGAGGTTCGGAGAGGTTGCTTTGAAGCAGAGAACAGTCACCTACAATCGTCTGAAGACAAGTAGTGACAAGCTCTGTTTCCTCTCCTCCTCCCCTGTTGAGTTTGGGTGCACAAGGAGAAAAAGCGGGAGGCACTGACCTCCGGGACACAGTGCGTAACACATGCTTGTGGCATGCTCCGCAATGTGCTGTTGAGAAAAGAGTTTGTGAATCAGATACAGGTTGAGATTTTCACTGTGCAGCGGAGTGTGCGCTGGTATGAAACTTACTGGCAGATTAAATATGTCTGCCGGACCGAGACTCGAACTCGGGACCTTTGCCTCTCGTGGGCAAGTGTTCTAGCATCTGAGCTACCGAAACATGACTCTCGCGCCGTCCTCACAGGAGACGAGGTACTGGCAGAAGTAAAGCTGTCAGGACGGGGCGTGAGTCGTGCTTGGGTAGCTCAGATGGCGCCGGCACGGTAGCTCAGCGTGTTCGGTCAGAGGGCTGCTCGCCATCTGTAATAAAAAAACTGAGTGAAGGAAACAACGATCAACTTGAACGGATGTCTTATGACGTCCGCCCAGACCAAACACAACGAACAATACTCAACAAAATGCAAAAAAAGGAAGAAAAAACAGATGGTAGATCACTTGCCCGCGAAAGGCAAAGGTCCCGAGTTCGAGTCTCGGTCCAGCACACAGTTTTAATCTGCCACGAAGTTTCAGATTCAGGTTCTTTTTCTTAGTAATTAAAATCACTTGTACTGCGTTCATGCACAAATATCTCACGTTAAGTTATTTAGTAAGCTTTGGTGTAAATCCCACGTGGAGCACAATTTCTTAACTTTGCTTTGTTCAGCCAGCTGCCGTTAGGATGCTGCGCTTTGTACTAGTTCAGGTGTCTCTATGGTTGGTGTCCCACAAGTTAATTTCCCTCTATTGAATAGGTATACGTGGCAACCAATCTATCCAGATATTTAATACAAAATGTGATGGAATTTCTTTGTGTGACCGGTTGCCGTTGGTTTCCAGCCACCATATGGTCTAATAATGTGGTTTAATCGTTTTAGCCGAAGTGTAAACCGATTTTCGTAAGCACTAAATTGACTGATGTATCACGAAAAGTTTGAGCTTGTAAATTCTGTGTAATTATTGTCCGTTCATTACTCGATCCGTGACAGACATTCAACCGCTATGTGACTGTAGTTTTCAAGCATATTCACATCTAGGTTAGTTTGTGCAGGGCTTTACTCCATGATTCCACAATGTGTACACAATGTGATCAAAAGTATCCGGATACCTGGCTGAAAAGGACGTACAAATTCGTGGCGCTCTCCAGCGGTAATCCTGGGATTCATTGTGGCGTTGGCCCATCCTCAATCTTGATGGCAGTTTCCACTTTCGCAGGCAGGTGCTGGAAGCTTTCTTGGCCAGTCCATTCTTCACGGAGTGCGACACTGAGGGGAGGTATCGATGTCGATCGATGACGCATGGCACAAAGTCAGCGTTCCAAAATATCCCAAAGGTGTTCTATAGGACTGAGGTCAGAACTCTGTGCAGGCCAGTCCATTACAGGCATGTTATTGTCGTGTAACCACTCCGCCACAGGCCGTGCATTATGAACAGGTGCTCGATCGTGTTCAAAGATGCAGTCGTCATCGCCGAATTGTTCTTCAACAGTGGGAAGCTGGAAGGTGCTTAAAACATCAGTGTAGGCCTGTGCTGTGATAATACCATGCAAAACAAGGGGTGCAAGCCACCTCCACGAAAACCACGACCACACCCTAACACCACCGCCTCCGAACTTTACTGTTGGCTCTACACACGCTGGCAGATGACGTTCAACGGGCATTCGCCATACCCACACCATGCCATCGGATCGTCACATTGCGTGCCGATATTCCTCACCCGACACAACGTTTTCCCACAGTCCAATCGTCCAATGCTTACGCTCTTTACACCAAGCGAGGCGTCGTTTGTCATTTACCGGTGTAATGTGTGGCTTATGAGCAGCCGCTCTACCGTGAAATCAAAGTTATCTCACCTTCCACATAACTGTCATAGTACTTGTAGTGGATCCTGATGCAATTTGAAATTCCTGTGTGAGGGTCTGGATAGATGTTTGCCTATTATAGACCCTCTTCAACTGTCGGCGGTCTCTGTCAGTCAACAGACGAGGTCATCATTTACGCTTTTGTGCTGTACGTGTCCCTTCACGTTTCCACTTCACTATCACATCGCAAACTATGTATGTTTAGGAGTATGGAAATCTCGCAGAAAGACGTATGAAACAAGTGACACCCAGTCACCTGACCAGTCCGTGAGTTCCGCGGAGCGCATTATCCCGCTCTCTAGCGATGTCTCACTACTGAGGTCGCTGATATTGAGTACCTGGCAGTAGGTGGCACCACAATGCATCTAATGTGAATATGTTTTTGGTTTTGTCCGGATACTTTTGATCACATAGTGTATGTCAGATGCCTAGGGATTAGTAATCTTTCGAGTGACTACGATTTTTGGTGCGCATGCGCCATTTTATCTGTGGTCTGCATGCACAATTCAGGAGCACGATAGCTATATCCTTTCGCGTAACAAATTAAATCCGCTAAAGTATTTAGTATATGTATATCTTCCCTTATACAATACTTATAGTGGTACACACGTGGTGCAGCCGTGTGGCATCCAGTTTTGCACTGGACAGCCCTCTCTGGAGCTATTCAAGGGGCACAGTATGTAATAGTTGAATAGTGGCGTCAGAAAATAAATCAAGCGTGAAGCGTTACTGGTGGTCTGCAATAACATTCACGTAGACCACACCTGCCATTATTCTTTCCGTAGCCACCACAACTTCCTTAGAAACCATGATGTGTGCACCAGATAGCATAATATTTCCCTCAGCAGCGTCCTTCCATGATGCATTGCATGCTTCGAGCGGGGGTTCGCCTGGATGACAACATATCCAAACTCTACTAATGATCGACTGTAACAGACAAGTGGCACGTCTCCATTGAAACATCGTTGATCTCGTGCCCATTGCGTCGTAACTGACATCGTTCGCTTAACACGAAAACAAAGGGTGTCTTCTGCACTGGAGCCCCATGTTCATCAATGTGAGCATCTGAATATCTGTGCCTAAACTAGCATCTACCGCATGTCGTCACGTACCCTACTTTACAGAGCAGACAAGCCTCCAACCCCAACCTTCTGGACTGAGAAGTAGACGCTTAACACTTTGTTACCTCCTTGTGGTATGCTCACGACAATGGCACTCGAATGACGGGCAGCTTCGTTGTTTCTCCAATGCTCGTTCCCAGGCTCTAGGCCAGGGCTTCACAACATACGTGCTTGCGGAGCAAGCTGTGAGCAGCCAGGCACGAGCACGGAGCAGCGCGAGCACGCTACCCCCACTACCGGACCAGAGAGGTGAGTGGGGAGAGTCACGTGGGGCACACAACAGCGGCCGCCAGTCAATGTAAATCCGCGGCCACCTGCAGGGATATCACTCACGAATTATTACTGCGTCAAATGAATCAAATAAAGGAGAATGTACACGTGCCACATAATTTTATTAGCTTAGTGTATACCTCTACATTCGTATTAATTTGTGAACTGTTACACAACAAAGGGTGTCACTGAAGTGTGGGATCCTCGGTTATCTTGTACTTTTTGCCCTTTACAATTGCGTCTATGTTCGGAGTAATTGTTCTTGTGCACTGTAGGCGCAGCATGCAGTTTAAATTTCGATCAGACAATGCGTTTCTAAGGCGCGTTTTGTTACATTTCATTCCAGAGAACAGTTGTTCACAAACATACGTGGAGCAGAACATTGATATTATTGTAGCCGCCAGTTTGTGCAAATGAGGAAATCTATCCTGAGGGTAGTGTCTGCAGAATTCCAAAATGTTTTTCTTGTTCTGAAATTTGTCTCTGTATTTTCTGTCACACTGTGGGTCAATAAGTTATAGTTGCAGCTCAGGACGAATCTCTTCAACATTCGCTGAATATGGAGAGGAGAACAGATCAAAATCACTGTCTAGTGCTGTCAGATCTTGAAAGCGTTGATGACATTCTTCCTTAATGGCAACTAAATTATGTGAATAACGTTCACAGTCTTTGTGAACATCTTGCATGGATGATAATTTAGGAAAATGAGCTAGATTTCCTGTTTCCAGCTGACTCACCCAAAGTGTCAATTTCATTTTAAAAGCTCGTATTCGATCTATGAAATGAGTAATTAGCAGATCTTAACCTTGCAGTGAAATGTTCAAAGCATTCAGATGGCTGGTTAAATCTGCTAAGAACGCGAGATCACGTTTCCATGAAGGCTCTTTCAATTCAGGAACACACATGTTATTTATTTCCATGAACATATTTATCTCATCTAATAGGGAAAAAAATCGATTTAATGATTCGCCACGACTAAGCCAGCGGACCTCGCTGTAATAAGGCAGGCTACCATACTGGCTTTCTTCATCCTCAAGAAAGCTTTTAAACTGCCTGTGTTGTAGCTCATGTTTCCTGGTATAATTGGTTGTACGAACAACAACACTCATCACATTTTTTAGAGTGATACTCTTTGCACATAAGTTTTCCTGGTGGATCACACAGTGAACGCCCCTTATTTCATTCGGCACGTTCAGTTTTTTCATTTTCTCCTTCAACAGCGCAATGAAACCTGATTTGTTCCCTGTCATCGCTGGTGCACCGTCTGTAGACACTGAAACTAAAGAATTCCACGACAATCCTATATTTTCAACACTTTCTTCAACACTACATATAATATCACCTCCGGTTGTAGTGTTCTTAATGGCTACTACATCGAGGAGCTCCTCCCTCACCTGAAGATCTCTATTAACACCTCTAATAAATATGGCAATCTGCGCTGTTCCAGTGATATCAACACTTTCGTCCAGAGCTAGAGAATACGCGATAAAATCTTTACAGATATTTGCAAGCTGGCTCTGGACGTCGTCTGCCATGTCCTGTATGCGACGCATAATGGTCATGATAGATAATGGCACAATCCGAAACTGTTCAACTTGAGATGGACACAAATGTTCCGCTGCAACTGCAAATATTCTTTTATTAAATCGCCATCAGTGAAGGGGCGCAGGGATTTTGCTAAACGCAACGCAATTTTGTAACTCACTCTGAGAGCTGCCTCAGTTGATTTTTCTTCGTCGTCCAGATCTTCTGCGGATAGCTTCCTTTTAAGTTTAATAACTTCCTGTGCACGATCTGGTCCATCACATTTTCCACTTCCGTAGTCTTTCGCGTGGTACGACATATAATGTCGCTGCAAATTAAATTTCCTAAAAGAATTCAGCGTTTTGTGACGTACTAAACATTTTGCCACACAATCTTTTACTGTAAACAGATACAATTCCTCCCAATGGGGGTTGAACTGCGAAATCATGGTTGGGGTTACACAACGGTGACTTGACATGATTCTTAACCTGCGAAGTGACTGTTAGAGCTGATCGTAGTACTTTCAACGTTACACAGTCGGCGCGAATTCAATAGGCACGCTGCGACCCTGTTCAAACCTGCACGCGCATTTCCCCTCCCTCCCTACTCCGCGACCTTGCACATGCTCGCGAGCACGTGCCTGAGCAGACGCGAGTAATCGCGCTCAAAACCGGCCAGTTGTTAAGCCCTGCTGTAGGCCATTACAATGTGTCATTTTGTCATAATCAATTACATCAGTCGATCTTCTCATCTGCGGTCGTATCGTATCTACTCCGCTCTGCTGATATGCTCTCGTTACAGAATCATGCGCGCTCAATACCACTAGGCACAATTCAATCTCACGGCAGTCAGTCCACCAACTCAACTAAGAAGGAAAGGAAGAAAATTTGAATTGCGTACCTCCCAACAAGCTATCTTTTGGGATCTTAAGAAGGCATTGGCAACAGTGCCCATGTTGGCGACCCCAGATTTTTCCTAATAATTTATAGTTCCAATGGGCGTCACTCAGTCAGGTGTGGCTTCTAATCTTTTACATGAACAAACATTTAAGAAAAGACCAGAGGGATATTCCGCTCAATGATGGACATGGCTAGGGAGTAAATAATTAGTTCATGAGCTTGAAACCTTCGCTGTACTGTTTGACCTTGAGAAGTTTCGTATGTCTCTGTTGTGCGGTCCATTTCTCCTGCTAACTGATAATCAGGCCCTGAGCTTGGGAATAAAAACGCGGACTGCAATGATTGCAACATGGGCAACACGGATCTCCGCCACCCAGTTTAGAGTGCATCATACACACAGAAGAGATAATGTTGCTGACAGCCTTAGTCGTATGTTTGGGAAGACAATGGTGAACCTCCTGTGTCGGACTAAATTACACTCAATGGAGCAATGGTGGGTACAATTGTTTTCTCTGGGAGGTGACCGACTGGATACTACACTGAAGCGCCAAAGAAACTGGTACAGACATGCGTCTTCAAATACAGAGATATGTAAACGATCAGAATACGGCCCTGCGGTCGGCAACGCCTATATAAGACATCAGGTATCTGGCGCAGCTGTTAGATCGGTTACTGCTGCTACAATGGTAGGTTATCAAGATTTAAGTGAGTCACAACGTGGCATTATAGTCAGCGCTCGAGCAATGGGACACAGCACCGAGGTAGCGATGAAGTGTGGATTTTCCCGTACACCCATTTCACGAGTGTACCGTGAATATCAGGAATCCGGCAAAAACATCACATCTCCGACATCGCAGAGGCCGGAAAAAGGTCCAGAAAGACGACTGAAGAGAATCGTTTAACGTGACCGAAGTGCAACCCTTCCGAAAATTGCTGCGGATTTCAGTGCTGGGCCATTCAGTCCCATCTCGATTATCACAGCCTTTCTTATGGATCGGCATTGCCATCCACATTGCCATTTTACTGCAGGGTCTGACTCGCCACTGGAGCTTTCCGCAAGAGCCCTGTAAACAACCTACTTGTGGAGTCTAGTGTCCCTCCATTGCGGATCCGGTGCCAACGACTTCTGGCAACTTATGCTGCGCGTCTGTAGCTCGGCCGGGCATCCAAATTACCATCTCCTGTTCCCCAGCTCGGTTATCCACCTTCCAGAACGTCGGCCCCAGTCAGGGTATATGATCGCGGTTCGCGTCCTGTCTCTTCTCTCTGGGTTTGAGTTTTTCCCTCTCCCACTTCTTTTCCAGGCCAATCTATGTATACTCCCGAGGTTTGTGCCCCGCCTATGCCTTCAGCTGGATTTGGCACAGGGCCTGATAGACTCAGTCCCTCCTGAGGCCGTCCTTTGACGCTTTCTTGCCATCCTTGCCACGTTCCCCGGCTCTGTCGTAGTCTATACCGACAGTTCTATGGTTGCTGTTCGAGTTGGTTACGCTTTTACTCTTAGAGATCACTCTGAACAACGCTCATTGCTGGTAACCATCTCTCGCACCCCAGAGTATATCTGCTTGTGCTCAGGTGAGCCCTTTGTCATCTGTAGTGACTCCCTGAGCGGTTTACGAGCTCTCGACCAGTCTTTTCCTCACTCTCGTCCATAATCTTGCCCGTTGTGGCTGATCCGTGGTTGTTGTATGGACCCCAGGTCATGTCGGCATCCCAGGTAATGAACGGATTGATGGGTTGGCCAAACAGGCTGTCGGTCAACCGGCCCTGGAGATTGGCCTTTCGGAGTGTGATCTTCAGTCAGTTTTGCGGCAGAAGGTCCTTGGTACCTGGGGCGATGAGTGGCGCACCCTGCCTTCACCCAACAAACTACAGGTCATTCAGTTGGTTTAAATGGCTCTGAGCACTGTAGGACTGAACATCTGAGGTCATCAGTCCCGTACAACTCAGAACTACTTAAACCTAACTAACCTAAGGACATCACACACATCCATGCCTGGGGCAGGATTCGAACCTGCAACAGTAGCTGTCCCGCAGTTCCAGACTGCAGCGCCTAGAACCGCTCGGCCACAGCGGCAAGCTCTTTGGGTCGCCAGTGACACTACTGGTGTGTGGCGCTCTCGCAAGGATTCATATGTTCTCTACCAGCTACGCATTGGCCATACCTGGCTGACGCACAGGCATTTATTGCGGCGTGAGTACACGCCTCCATGTCGCTGTGGATCAGCGTTCACAGTAGTCCACATCTTGTTGGACTATCCGCCTTTAACTGCTCTCAGACAGACATTTGCGCTGCCTCATCCGCTCCCTGATCTTTTAACAGATGAAAATGCAATGGCAGGCTTAGTTTTGAGTTTTATTCGGGCAGGGGCCTTCTATCGCTCAATGTGAGATATTGTCTCCTTTGTGTGTTGCGTCTGGCCTTTGGCCTACGGTTTTAGATTGGGGTTTTATTGTGTCTCTTGGTGGTTGGCTTTTCCTCTTTTGTTTCCATGGTCGGCAACCGATGTACAACTCTGAGTGCTTTTAATTCCTTGTTTTCTGGTCTTTGTGTGTGTCTTTCTTATTCTTTGTCATTCCTTGTGACTTCCGTTGGTTGTTTTAATTCCTTGAGGGTTTTCAAGATCGTGAAAAAGGGACCAATAGCCTTTGAAGTCTAGTCCCTTCAACCCTCACAAACCAGCCAACCAACCAAAAGCTTACACTAACGATAAAAAAGTTTCATAGATAGAATGTATTAACATAAGCCTGTAAAGGTCTGGATAGGGCTCAGTGTGATTGTGCCCTTACACACATTAAATTTTGTATTCTTGAAGAAGAGATCCTCGGATCTGTAAGATTCTACGTATGCTATTTTCAATTTTGTTCACTATTGTACAAAGGAGTACTAATATTCTCTTTCTGAGTTACCTTCCCAGCAAGATGCCACCCCATGAAAGTGTTTTGAGGGTGGGGACGTTGCGCGAGTTGGACACGGAACCGTTCTGCTGCTGGAAGCCGCAACATTTTGCAATCCAAGGTGGCCACGCCAAGCGCCGCCACATCGACAGAGGGCGTTTTAGAGAACCGGGGCTATGGAGCAGCGAGTTGGTTGCGGACGCAGTCGCGGAGGCAGAATGCTTCTAGGAACAGAGTGAGCTGGTCGTCACTAGCGTGGGCGGTGAACTGTGACCGTCGCTGGCGGAGAGCTACGGCTTCACTCTGCTGACCCTCTGAGACTTCACCGGCTGTGGCTGGGACTTGCTGCATGGTACGTTGCCAGGGCTCCGGAGGCAACTGTTAGCTACACAGAAGCGACCCGAGGAGACCATTGTCCTTTCAAACACGTGCTAAGGAAACTTGCGTGTTTGTAAACGTATAAATTTACACTCAGCCTGTGAATGTTCACACTATGGGAGCAACATACTATATCTCAAATCCTTAGGTGGCTAGTATAGGTGCTTAACTACATTCACTCTTTCTAAATGTTTTTTTGGTAATGTGGCCATTGGGTCTAATTACTGAATACACGTTATTCTTCTTATTATAGTGCCTGTTGTGTGGCAATCAGATTCAAATTCAAATATTTCGTAGAGGAGTCGTTGGGCCTGAAGTTACATTTAATGTCATCGTTTTCCGTAAAGTGGACGTTGCACCTAATCACTGTGTTCTAACTGTTCTTCTTATTATTGCGCCCGTTATGTTTCAATCTAATTCAAATTTTGAAATGAAAGTATTTGGCAAGCATGACTATTCAATGAAAAACTGTTTCTTGTCAAATTCAGTTAAAAAATTTTTGGTCTTGTTAAATTTAATTTTCAATTCTTAGGAAAGATAGTCGTCGGGGCTAATTACATATACATGCTGTTTTGGAATGACGTTTTAAAAGTTTGGTGACAGGTTCCATACCCCAGGATAGGAAAAAAAGTCTAGTAATCATCCACTCTAAGATATCATTCATCTTCGCAAAACACCTCTTTTACTGAACTAGTGCTCTTAGCTCTCAAGGTATGAATTTTCGAGGCCATGTTTACTGGACTTCTTTGTTGTTTTCGTCCAGTCTACCTCCTCTTAATATCTGGAAATGAAAAAGCTTACAGTAGAAGAGGTTTGGCCGATAGTGTTGCCGATGAACAAGTGGTTTTAGCTCTTAACATATCTATTTTACATTTCAGAACCCATATTTACGGACATCTTTTGTTGTCACCAAATTTTTAAAATGTATTTTTGAGCGTGAACATGGATAATACCGACAAACTGCAGGGACGGATTAGCAAATCGAAGAAAAATGATCCTATCAACATGTGTCGAGAAATGGACAGTCTGCATGCAAGGAAAACCAGTCATCCCAGAACATAGTATAGAACTGCATCGCATCTATGTCGCAATAAATGTTGAAGGAGGCCTGTGATAGGATGATATGGATAGTAGTGGCGGTCACACAGGATACAAACAATAGTATTCTCTATTACACTATGTTGGCGGGCAACTTGCCTGCAGCTGATGCTAATGTTCGTCTCACTACCATGCAGAACCCAGTCTTCCAAATGTGCTGTACGCACAGTCCGCCACTTCCATCCACTTCTGTTTGTCTTAAAGGACTCATGATCATGGCCGGAGTTGTATCCTGCCTACTCGTGGGATGCCTAGGAAACATGCTTTCTCGGATCGCTAGACAACAACTCAAACAAGTCGTGTTATTGAAGTTTATTTCAACAGGAAATGATTATAGTACTCAACTTAATGTTAGACAGACATGTCACAGTCAAAGAGCGACAGACAAAATAAGAAATCCCTTCAGTATATAGAGTTTGTAATACAGTTCCTAAGTCGCTGCTACGCGAGTAACTATTCTTGATGCCGCTGTAGAAGTTGTAGAATTGCTAGTCTTCAACTGGGGCTGCGGTCAGGAGGAGCGGCGCTTATGTCCTCATCGTGTAGATGGCGTTGCCATTGCGTTGTCGTCCTGGAAAGGGGTCGGTCAGCGTACAATTGGCTGACATCGTCTCACAGCTCTCTCTGCTCTAACCTTGCCGCCTAGCGTGACGGCGCTTGTCTTTACGCCAGAACACTTGGTGTCTCTGGGGGGCACTCGTTTTGGTATAGCCACCCTGCCTCTCGACCGTTTCCATTTCCTTGGCCGTACACAAATCTCACCACTGTTCATTCCCGACATGAACACCAGACCATTGTCCAGCTTATAGTTCGCAGAGTGAATCACACAACACGCAACACTCAAGGAACAGAGGGCACATTCGCTGAGGAACTATCATTCGTCACCGCCAGCTGCTGTGGCAAAAATTGGGCTGTCTCCATACGATTATTTGAACCACGTGTCTTTCCTTTGAATCTGCATATCGGTTTTGTGTAATTATTCTGCTACCAAACTGCACTTACATCGAACCATTAGCACGAAGCGGTAAATTTTATTGGTAGGGTCAATTGCGTTAGAACCAGTTCCATTAGAGTATAACGTGATCCATGTGGTCCTCGAGCCAAAGCATTAAGATCCCCATAGATAGCTTGTTGGGAAGGACCACATTCAAATTTACTTCCTTTCTTATTTAGTTAATTCGATGGAATTACCATATGGGTGAAGTTCCAGAGGACCTTGCGACAACCTTGGGACTCTTTAGTGGCTTAAAATTGTAGATATTTACAAAGTGATTCTGATTAACGGTAATAACCTGAGGAAAACCTATATGCCTCAAATTTTTCCTATGAAGGAAAGGCACAAGACTCCCTCATCATGTACAACACGATCGCAAAATTTTTTACTAATATAAATGAGTCATCCATGTTGTGTTAAACAAGCTTAAATTTAATATATGAGAAAGTATTATCCATCGCTCTGCTGTCGAATGTAGCAAGAAATGGAATGACTTATAGTGGTAGACAGTACCCTACGCCATGCACCGTATGGTGGCTAACGAAGAGTGTATGTTGATTCAGGTGTAGAACCAACTAGTAGACGCTCTTCTTCGTCGAAATGGGGCCGTTGTTGTGCGCTATTAGCGTCATGTCTCCTGATCTCGACTAAAATTCTGTTAGGTATAGCTGTAACTTTTTGTCACGATGAGTTTATACGATTATAATTGCCACCAGTTTTTTTATTTATTCACTGGTAAGTAATTGTACTGAAACTTGATATTGAAGCAACTGATGTCCAGAATGCGTGGTGACATCCCATAATTCATTTAATCAATGTCCGCACATGATCTTATAAATTATAATTATACATAAGATTACGAGAAGAGCGTAAACTTAGCTAATTTCTAGTTCTAATTACAAAAGAATTTGCGAATGTGTTCTGCTCGTCTCTAATACCGCTCGCCGTGAGAACTCTTGCCATGTTCAGAATTAAAGAAAGTCTCGAATATTGCTAGGCATCAGTGACTCGGTTTCTCTCCTTCATACTAGACTGATACTTGGTTATACCCTTAAATTGATATGATCCGTCACTCACAGATTTAAAAAAAAGTAGTAACCGTCAGGAAGGGTGTGAGAATAGTACTATCGAGTCCAGAAACTATTATACATTGAGTGTACTATACCCTTTTCCTTGACAGAATCAGCATTTGAGATAAGTTCATATGCGTAGCTGAGAATCTACTTTTTCAGCCCATCCGAATTTTGACTTGGTTAAGATATTTGTAGGCTCTTTTCAAGAATCTACTTTTTCAGCCCATCCAAATTTTGACTCGGTTAAGATATTTGTAAGCTCTTTTCACATACAGGAATAGTGGAAAAGTAGTTCCTGAAACAGAGACGAACGTCAAACTGAAAATTTTCTAATCATCCGAATACAGGAAACAACATTTTTAGTGGATTGACGGTATTTTTTTCCACCACAATAGCAGACATATGAGATAAAGTCAGTAAGATCAGTCTTTTGTAAGACTGACAAGAAATTACACAGTAAAATTTCATTTTATACTGTGATTTTTTTTCTGCCATTGTAGCCGTTTGAATGGCCAATTTCTTGGAAGTTTCCCCTACTCTTCGCTCCATATTGAGAGCAGTGTAAGCACGATGCTTGCCAAAGCTGGTAGATGAGTTTGATATCTGTTCAAATTTCGCGCCATCTGCATAAGAGTGGCACTAGTAACATCACTATGAGGATGGAAATCAGATTTTCTCAAAATACGCTCTGTAATAGTTGTGAGCATTAGTCACCTTTGAGACTGCACTTAGTGAGTTGATGTTAATCAGTAATACCTTTAAGGCGGCAAAGCCACCGTTATCAGCACCTCATTGACTTTGAACGAGGTCGTGTAGTAGGGCTACGAGAAGCTGAAGGTTCCTTCAGCGATGCTGCAGAGGGACTTGCCAGTAACGTAGCCTCTGCACATAACTGCTGGCAGCGGTGGTTACGAGAATGAACGGGCGCGAGATGCGGTCATCTTGTCACCGTACATTCTAGTGACCATTGACACCACTCCTGCAGACAGGTGGACAGTGGTGGCCCTGCAACCATCCTGTCTGTGTGCTAGACACGTTGTACCAAAATGCGGAGTTATGGTTGGGCTGCGATTTCGTATGACAGCAGGAGCACTCTCGTGGTTATCTCACGCACACTGACTCCAAATTTGTTCGTCGATCTGATGATTCATGAACAGCATCCCAGGGCGTGTTTTCCAACAAGATAACCCTCGTCCACATATCGATGTTGTAACACAACATGTTCTATAGAGTGTCGTCATGCGGCCTTGGCCTGATCTATCACCAGATCCGCTTTCCATCGAGCACATGTGGGACATCATCGGACAACTTCAGCTTCATACATAGCCAGAATTAACTGTAACTATACTGACCGACCAAGTGCAAGACGTTTGGAAATGCATCGGACAAACTGACATACGGCACCTATGCAACAGAATATGCACGTTTTGATACTTGCACTCGACATTCTGTCTCTTACAACGGTTATTGATGTACCAGCAAATTTGCAATGGCTTATCTAGTGCTTACATTAACCTGTGATCTTGCAATGTTAAATCACTTAAATATGTTAACCTAAAATAATGTATTCCAGAAGTTTCATTACTATACGTTAATTATTTTAGCTGCTGCGATATTTTTACTGTCAGTCTATATTGTTAAGTGCGATTTCACTCTATCGGAAAACGCAAATCTGTTATAGCTCTCAGGAATTACTGCAACCAATCGTCGTTTTATAAAGAAATAAATAAAAATCCAAAAGAAAACAGCGATTGATTGCAGTAATTCTTGAAACCTTTAACAAGACAGTCGTAGTGTTCCAAACCCAGAATGGATAAAATTTTTATTGCAAAGCTGTTATGTTTCTGTCTTTGGAGTATATAAAGCAGCTCTCACGTTTTCTCCGTTTATTATTTTTCTTATATATAGGATTACTCTCCAGAGAGTTGACAGGCCCGTTTTCTATGATGATCCAACAGATGTTTGGAGTTTCGGTTTGCAATGTGTATCCTGATCATCACTTCTTTGTCGCGATGCCCCTTTCGACGGAAAGCGTTGGTTTCTTTCCACGCTACAAGAAAATTATTTTTGATCGGAATTTTACTTTCCCATTCGATAGAACTGTACCAAAGCAATGCAATGCGATATTCGTTTTAACGATATGTATTAACTGAAACCGTCAGCGTGGGTCAGGGCGAAGCTGCCGCTGCCGGAGTAATGGTTACACTTCATGTTTGCCGTCGCTGTTAATATGCATCGATAAAATAAATATCACACTAAACTAATTTAGGGCCACACATGCACACATACATACATACTCCGTAAGTCAGCGTACCCAGTACCGTTACTAGCCATTTCGTCTTCAGCTCCACTCACAAAGCCGGCCGAAGTGGCCGTGCGGTTCCAGGCGCTGCAGTCTGGAACCGCGAGACCGCTACGGTCGCAGGTTCGAATCCTGCCTCGGGCATGGATGTGTATGATGTCCTTAGGTTAGTTAGGTTTAACTAGTTGTGAGTTCTAGGGGACTAATGACCTTAGAAATTGTGTCCCATAGTGCTCAGAGCCATTTCAACATTTTAACTCCACTCGCAAACAGATCGAGAGAGACACGACTGTCTGTGTGCCTCCATATGGTCCTTACTTCCTCGTCTCATCCTCGTGGTACTTAGCCAAAATGTCTGTTGGCGGAAGTGAAATTGTTCTGCAGTCAACTTCAATAGGCGTTTCTCTAAATATTCGCTGTAGTGTTACTCGGAAACGCCTTCCATTCAAGAATTCCCATTTGAGTTCCCGAAGTATCGCTGCAACACTTGCATGTTGTTCGAACCTACCAATAAAGAATGTAGCAGCCCGCCTCTCAATTGCTTCGATGTCTTCCCTTAATCCGACATGAAAATTGGAGCAGTACTCGAAAACAGGTCACACTAGCGTGCTACATGCGATCTTCTTTCGAGATGAACCACACTGTCCTAAAATTCTCCCAGTCACCCATTCACCTTCCCAACGACAGTCCTCACATTCTCGTTCCATTTCACATCGCTTTGCAGCGTCACGCCCAGATATTTGAACAACGTGACTGCGTCAAGCAGAACACTTTTAATGCTGTACCCGAACATTACGGGTTTGTTTCCCCTAGTCATCCTCTTTAAATTACATGTTTACACATTTAGAATTATCTGCCATTCACCACACCAACAAAAATGTTATCTAAGTTATCTTCGTATATCCTCCTACAGTCACTCAAATTCACGCTCACCGCAACATAATCAGACGATACCCTTGTCTCTGATAAAAACTCGCCGTCCAAGTCAACATGCTGGGTTCTATTACTCTAGATATCTTCGAGCTAGTCACATACCTCTGAACCTATTTCCTATGCTCGTACCTTCGTTAAGGATTTGCAATAGGGACCTTGTTATATACAGGAGTCACCTGCTTCTTTTTTCCAGTCGGTTGGGACATACCGTTGGGCAAGAGATTCGCGAAAAATGCAAGCTGAGTAAGGGGTCATTGCAGTAAAATAATCTTTGTAAAACTGGAACTGGATTCTATCCGGACATGGCGACTTATTTGTATTCAAGAATTTCAGTTGTTTCTCTACTGCCGGATGCTTATTACTAAGTCATATACTGAAGGGGCACGTAAAATTTCGCTTTAAAAATAATTTTTCTTGCAAGCGGAAACAAACCAACGTTTTCCGTCGACAGAGAGAGTCGCGTCAATGACGTGATGAGCACTATTTGTTGGGGCTGACTCCAGCTACATATTGCAAAAACGAAATTGCAAATAACTGTCGAAACACCAGATGTCTCTCGGGAGAGGTACGTGGTATACACGCAACTGTGCCAAACCGCAAAGGGATAAGTAAATAAATAACTGAAGATCCTGCAACAGAGACTATCGAATTACATCGTGGCAGTAGACAAAGAACTTTGTTTGATGTACCAGAGAAGGATCATTTGACTGAGGTTTGTGAAAATAATCAGTGCCACGTAGCATATCGGAAGTCAAACTTGAAGCAGCGTATGTTCGATGAATTTTCATATACTTCTAGGTAATTAATCATCAATTATCACAGTTTGTAATAGTGTATGGGTGGTAAACTCGCAGAGACTAGTAGCAATGATTGGCGTATAGGAAATCAAAAATGGGTCGAAGTACATGGCCATTGTGGGAAACGTACTGTGACCATTATGTGGTTGCTATTTATGGCAAAGTTAATCCATTGGCCTACTCCAGTACACCACCCACACGCTCACCTTGCAAGGCATTAATTTTTGTGTATATGTCTGGGACCGTACATTATGTACGGTTGCAAAATGTTCGTTACAGTACTAAAGAAGTTTTACGTTTCTGTGGATACTTTTTCTAGTAGTAATAATTTTATGTTGACGCTTCCTGCCACGTAACACAGGACATTAAAAACCTACACGCTGAAGTACCTTTTGATCAGGCCGATTACGTGACCTTCCAACCAACTTGTATAAGTACAAAAGATTATCTCAAAGGAAACTGTTAAATATACAATTTTGCAGTTTGTTCTTGCACTTTGTCGTTCTCTCTTAGCAATAAACTTTACAATCAAACTGATGGACTTACTATAGTCTCCAGTGTATTTGGAGTTATAAGCGGTACTTTTATGTCATCTGGAAAATACAGTCTTCATTAACGCGCAGCACCCTGACGATAAAATAAACACTATAGGCGGCATTTAGACGATACGCTGATTTTGTTAGGTGGAAGAGAAAGATAAGTTATGGACCTTGTAAATAAATTTCATGATTTGTACGATGAATTTGAACTCACCTGCGAACATGAAAGGATAGTGGTGAACTGCAGTTCCTGGCGCAAAGTATCATGAGATTAGATAGTAGGGATGTCTTCAGAGAGTACAAGTATCCAACAACGGGGGATAACTTGATACATAATAATCCTTGTCATCCAAATGACCAGAAACTTCCTGCTTTTTCGTGGATATATAGCTAGATCTCTTGAAGTCCCTTTGAGTATACAGCATAGAATGACTGAGCAGAGTATTATATGATAGCTATTCAATGCTAACTGATACCACGAAAATATAGTGGATAAATTAATACGTAAGAACCAAAGCACGTAGATAAATGGACATGCCATACAGAATGATAAGGGAGTCACAATTCCTCATTTCACTAATATATCTGAGGCAGCAGCTGATCCTTACGAACGGTATAGAGTTGAAGCGCATTTAAAACGAGCGATAAGTTACTATGTATGTTAAGGAATAATTTTAACTGGAGTTTGATAAATATAGCTAATAATGAAGGTATCTACAAGATGTAGTGAAACAGCTATAAAGCGGATTACATCAGTCTCGTATATCCTTCAAGATTAGGTACACAAATAGTAGGAACGCGTTCCGGCTTTATAACCTCTAACCATCGACTGGAGTCATGCACATCTGTGAAACTGCAGCCCTGTGTTGGGAACTGAATAAGATCTCACAATTTTGCACACATAGATTGAGTATCGGAAACTGGGTGTGCTGCAACAGTCTGAGATCAAGATACACTACGGGAAGAATGAAACTACACTAGACAGGATGGTTACAGGAGACTACTTTTGTAAATAATTTGTAGATGTGCTATCACGTACGTCTTGGACCGCTATTTTAAATACAGTAATACAGTTGACACTCTATTCGTGACGAGACTCGAACTCCCAAACATGTGTCTTACCTCCGGTCACTGGAGTCCGTTTAACTTCTTGTTTATGCACTCGAAGTGCTCAGTCGCGTTAGTTAGATGCATAATAAAAGAAGTACTGACGTCAGCTGTAAGCGGCCAACTAAATAATGGCATTCGAAACCGTATTTTCCGATTGATAGAGAAGGTCGCCTTTCCAGCCTCGGCTATCCGAGAACGCTTCTGGTCGGATCCGTCCAACTGTACTGAGTGAAATGCAGATGAGTAGGAAAAGCAACCTTGTACTGCGCGAATACACAATTAGTGGTCTGTTGCTTGTGACGGTCATGTCCATTAAGTGTCTACTATAGGCGTAACGTTGCAATACCACAAAATATGGAACGAGCACGTGATCAGGGCAAATTGTACACTACGGTTCATTGCGGGATTTGAGGAAGGTTGTAGTGTTTCTGTTATCTGGACAGAACTTAATTATTATTAAGCCTATTTGAAGCAAGATAGGTATGACACAGGGATCTTGCTGCGGTAAGCTGCCGGACGATGAACTAATTTTTAATATCTAAACACATATATTAAACAATAACAGTGTACATGGGTTCTTAAACAATAAACAATTTCAACAACTAGTAAGCCACTCTCGCCACTTGAACTCTTTAAAAAGTCGCCAAATAATGCCCAAAGGCTCTTGCAGTTCATTTACTTAATTCACACAGGCGATAACACTAAGACTATCTAAGACAAGTTACAACCATTAGCCTTTCCTCGTATTCAAATCCACGACAAGATATATAATAAATAGAAGTCGGGAACTAGCCCCTCAGAATGTCAAAATGGTTTGGATATAACAAGAATAACAGACACCAGTCCCTGCTTGATGTTATGGAAACTGAAATACAGATGTTGGGCAATTGTTCCTTAAAAATTAGACGATTTCCACAACGGGATAGATAATGTGACTCTGGCCTTGTCAGTGATAAGTAACTAAAAAATGAAAAATAAATTTCTGGATAGGAAAGATAAAGCGGCCCTGACCTCCTTTAATGATTAATGAGTAAAAAAATTAATACAAAAGGCAGCAACAGGTGTCTGGCTATAACCTCTTCGGTTATTAGATTTCAGTATAGAAAGACTGGGTGGGTACTCGCCCTTATTTGAACTAACGTAATTTTCAAATCACTAACTGGTTTACAGACCATTACCTGCAACAAAGTGGCCACAACGCCAACTGAAATTTGTATCAATTTCATCTCATAAAGAGAGATACTACACAATCGAAACATTACGCAGTTTGTAACTACAACAAGTGCAATGGCGAAATTATAGAGCCAGTTAGCATTCGCCGAAAACAATAGGGAGGGCTCCTGGAATTGGAACGGATGGTACTACACGCAGCAAAGTACCGTAGCAATACGACGTACAACGTATTTGACAGCCAACGACATATTAGATAAGCAACCATTTTGAGTTCTAAAAGTCATAGATATTATCTGAGATTATATATTTCAAAGACGTGAGAGAGCACAACAGCTGCTTAATGCGGAATAATTTTAAAAAGAAAATAGGTTTATCAGTTGGAACTACTCAGAATAGGCAGAAGCACTATGCAGGAACAGTATCTGGTTCACTCAGAATGAGGAGCGCTGAGCACCTGAAAGTCCGAGAACAATAACACCAGTCGCTCTTCCGAACATAGCTGGAGGAACCGAACTTTCGGTTACTGTGCACTCTCACTTAATAATGATCGATCGCAGAACTTTATAACAGGGATAAAATGTTGTTGTTGTGGTCTTCAGTCCTGTGACGGGTTTGATGCAACTTTCCATGCCAATCTATCCTGTGCAAGCTCCTTCATCTCCCAGTACCTACTGCAACCTACATCCTTCTTATTCTGCTTAGTGTATTCATCTCTTGGTCTCCCTCTACGATTTTTACCCTCCACGCTGCCCTCCAATGCTAAATTTTCGATCCCTTGATGCCTCAGGACATATCCTACTAACCGATCCCTTCTTGTAGTCAAGTTGTGCCACAAATTTCTCTTCTCCCCAATCCTATTCAATACCTCCTCATTAGTTATGTGATCTACCCACCTAATCTTCAACATTCTTATGTAGCACCACATTTCGAAAGCTTCTGTTGTCTTCTTGTCCAAACTAGTTATTGTCCATGTTTCACTTCCATACATGGTTACACTGCGTACAAATACTTTCAGAAACGACTTCCTGACACTTAATACTATACTCGATGTTAACAAATTTCTCTTCTTCAGAAACGCTTTCCTTGCCATTGCCAGTCTACATTTTATATCCTCTCTACTTCGACCATCATCAGTTATTTTGCTCCCCAAATAGCAAAACTCCTTTACTACTTTAAGTGTCTCATTTCCTAATCTAATTCCCTAAGCATCACCCGACTTAATTCGACTACATTCCATTATCCTTGTTTTGCTTTTGTTGATGTTCATCTTATATCATCCTTTCAAGACACTGCCCATTCCGTTCAACTGCTCTCCCAAGTCCTTTGCTTTGTCTGACAGAATTACAATGTCATCGGCGAAACTCAAAGTTTTTATTTCTTCTCCCTGGATTTTAATACCTACTCCGAATTTTTCTTTTGTTTCCTTTACTTCTTGCTCAATATACAGATTGAATAACATCGGGGAGAAGCTACAACCCTGTCTCACTCCCATCCCAACCACTGCTTCCCTTTCATTCCCCTCGACTCTTATAACTGCCATCTGGTTTCTGTACTAATTGTAAATAGCCTTTCGCTCCCTGTATTTTACCCCTGCCACCTTTAGAATTTGAAAGAGAGTATTCCAGTCAACATTGTCAAATGCCTTCTCTAAGTCTACAAATGCTAGAAACGTTGGTTTGCCTTTCCTTAATCTTTCTTCTAAGATAAGTCATAGGGTCAGTATTGCCTCACGTGTTCCAACATTTCTACGTAATCCAAACTGATCTTCCCTGCGGTCGGCTTCTACCAGTTTTTCCATTCGTCTGTAAGGAGACACTTGGGCTCGTTTCTTCTCCAACGCAACCCCCTCCCCATGAACTCTCTCCCTGCCCAACTGTCGACCCGGACATCACTAGCTCTGCTGGTGACTCCTACTAGCGAGCGCCGTCCTTATTCGCAGGCGACTGGCCACGGTTCGACATCTTACCACTCTCGTCTTCTTGCGGACTTGCCTCCAACCTGCCAACGCGCCATACGATCTTTGGTGACAGCCGCGCCAAATATCGATATATCTTGTCAGGTGCATTCTCTTTCCCCATCTCCTTTTAAACGGTAACATGCGTGAGGGCGTTGGGGAATGGAGGGATGTTCACTTCTAGGTTCCAAGTCTGTGCCGATCTAACTTCGTCAAGAACTGTTCTTCAGACTCCCCTGAAACTCTCCATCTTGATTTGTATCAAGTTGGCTCAAATCTTCTTCTCCGTTCATTTTGATTGGAGCAAGCGGCTTACTGGAGTCAGGACCTTAATTACCTTGTAAGGGCCCATGAAGCTTGACAACATCTATCCCATAGTTCCACATGCCCCGCCACTGTGCCCTGACAAATTCTTTTCGTTAGCTACAACCCTCACTGCAAGTTTCATAGCATGCAGTCTTCAGTTACGTCTCCTAGCCTACCGTTGGTGGGCCAGTAAAATATTCTTCTGAGATGACTCCCACTTGGTCCTTCGTTCATCCGGACCATCGTGCTGTGATAATACATCGTGTAGTCGGCACAGATTACTTAAGAGGAAATTAATTTCAAAAGAAAACATGAGCTAAGCTGCATGGTCTTGTGCTGCTCCGTCTCATGATATGCGGTATTGTACGCAAGGCTAAGCCAATATAGCGATATGTTCCACCGCTCATGGGACCGAAAGTGGGTATCAGAACCTGTTTCAAATGTTTATCTATGCATTCAGCGAACGACAGTTGTGGATGATTCAGGTTGGTCGTTATGTGACAAATCCCATTGACAAAGTACAGTTTTCGAAACTCCCGTGACATGACTGGAGCAGTATTTTTAGTTCCCTTTAGCTTGGGTGACTCAAGACACGAAAAGACATTAGACAAATACTCGATGGTCAGGCTCTTAGAGTCTCCTCGGCTCGGGATGAGCTACACAAACCTGATGAAAGCGTCCAAACCAGAAACATAAAACGGTTCACATTCCTAGTACATGGATGGGGTCCGAAGTAGTCAATAAATAATTTTTCAAAATCTCGCATTTACCGAGTAGAATGAAAGAAACTTCTCCTGAGTCCATTATTAGACTGTGCTGACTGCCACTCTTGTCACATACTGACCATTTCCCTATTCTCGGCACCCATTATGACATGTTCTGAATCTTCGCTTTTGTTTTCATGTATCCCAGACGCCTGCCGCACAGCGATTGACTGAAAAATTAAAATACGGTCGTTATCAACTGCTAAGGTAAGTAGATATTTACCCTCCTAGCATACCTTGTGCCGAAGCACAACACTCCCTTCTCTTGGGGTACCGCCGCTCTAATTCTTCCCGGATGCCCCTACAAGTATCATCTCCATCTCGTTCTATCTTGAGATTCTTAAATAAAGCGGGAACATCGGCCAGCACAGATGCGACTACTTGGAAGTCTGGCACCTCTGTCCCTACTGTAGATGGGGACGCCTTTTGACTTCCTTTCACCCCATCTTCGCCTTCCTCCTCGATCATGCTGCTAGAAGTGTCGGCAAGTTGGTTCTCTGTACCGATAATGTGAGCCAAGACGAATTGAAAGGCAGAAATACTTACGGGGCAGTGTCTATCTTGCCGGTCTAAGGCATCCTAGTCACAACCCAGCTCAAAGCCTGATTGTCTGTTTCCAGCCGGAAATTTTGACCTTCAAGACAGAACTTAAATAATTAAGTGACAATACCACCAATGTCTCCTTATCGTATACAGAATAATTGCGTTCAGGCTCCGTCAATACGCGGAAGGCATATGCTAATGGCCCCCTCTTTCCTTCACGTTGTTGTAACAAGGCGGCTGCGATACCTGAGCTGGATGCATTGGTTTGTACTGCAAACTGGTGGTTTAACCTGCGCATAACTAAGTTCTTGATTAAGGACACAAAGGCTGATATTTCCGCTAGAACTTAGAACTACTTAAACTTAACTAAATGAAGGACATCACACACATCCATGCCAGAGGCAGGTTTCGCACATGCGACCGTAGCGGTCGTGCGGTTCCAGACTTAAGCGCCTAGAACCGCTCTGCCATTGCGGGCCGCTTTCAAAATCAGAATAGTTCAAATGGCTCTGAGGACTATGGGACTTAAATGCAGATGTCATCAGCCCCCTAGAACTTGTTGTTGTTGTTGTGATCTTCAGCCCTGAGACTGGTTTGATGCAGCTCTCCATGCTACTCTATACTGTGCAAGCTGCTTCATCTCCCAGTACGTACTGCTGCCTACATCCTTCTCAATCTGCTTAGTGTATTCTTCTCTTGGTCTCCCTCTACGATTTTTACCCTCCACGCCGCTCTCCAATACTAAATTGGTGATCCCTTGATGCCTCAGGACATGTCCTACAAACCGATCCCTTCATCCCTCCCCAATTCTATTCAATACCTCCCCATTAGTAATGTGATCTACCCGTCTAATCTTCAGTATTCTTCTGTAACACCACATTTCGAAAGCTTCTATTCTCTTCTTGTCCAAACTATTTATCATCCATGTTCCACTTCCATACATGGCTACACTCCATACAAATACTTTCAGAAACGACTTCCTGACACTTAAATCTATGCTCGATGTTAACACATTTTTCTTCTTCATAAACGCTTTCCTTGCCATTGCCAGTCTACATTTTATATCCTCACTACTTCGACATCATGAGTTATTTTGACCCCAAATAGCAAAACTCCTTTGCTACTTTAAGTGTCTCATTTCCTAATCTAACTCCTTCAGCAGCACCCGAGTTAACTCGACAACATTCCATTATCCTCGTTTTACTTTTGTCGATGTTCATCTTATATCCTCCTTTCAATACATTGTCCATTCCGTTGAAATGCTCTTCCAAGTCCTTTTCTGTCTCTGATAGAATTACAATGTCATCGGCAAACCTTAAAAATTTTATTTTTTCTCCATGGATTTTAATACGTATTCCGAATTGTTTTTTGTTTCCTTTCCGTTGAACTGCTCTTCCAAGTCATTTGCTCTCTCTGATAGAATTACAATGTCATCGGCAGACCTTAAAAATTTTTTTCCTTCTCCATGGATTTTAATACCTATTCCGAATTTGTTTTTGTTTTCCTTTACTGCTTGGTCAATACACAGATTGAACAACATCTAGGAGAGGCTCCAACCCTGTCTCATTCCCTTCCCAACCACTGATTCATTCCCCTCGACTCGTAATTGCCATCTGGCTTCTGTACAAATTGTAAATAGTTTTTCGCTCCCTGTATTTTAACCCTGCCACCTACAGAATTTGAAAGAGAGTATTCCAGTCCACATTGTCAAAAGCTTTCTCTAAGTCTACAGATGCTAGAAACGTAGGTTTGCCTTTTCTTAATCTAGCTTCTAAGATAAGCCGTAGGGTCAGTATTGCCTCACGTCTTCCAACATTTCTACAGAATCCAAACTGATCTTCCCCGAGGTCGGCTTCTACCATTTTTTCCATTCGTCTGTAAAGGATTCGCTGTAGTATTTTGCAGCAATGACTTATTAAACAGATAGTTCGGTAATTTTTACATCTCTAAACAACTTTATTCTTTGGGATTGGAATTATGATATTCTTCTTGACGTCTGAGGGTATTTCGCCTGTCTCATAAATTTTGCTCACCAGATGGTAGTGTTTTATCAGGACTGGGTCTCGCTGTCAGTAGTGCTAATAGAATGTTGTCTACTCGCAAAGCCTTGCTTCGACTTAGGACTTTAAGTACTCTGTCAAACTCTTCACGCTGTATCATATCTCACATTTCATCTTCATCTACTCGTACATCCTCTTCCATTTCCATAATATTGTCCTCAAGTACATCGCCCTTGTATAGACCCTCTATATACTCCATCCACCTTTCTGGTTTCCCTTCTTTGCTTAGAACTGGGTTTCCATGTAAGCTCTTGATATTCATACAAGTGGTTCTTTTTTCTCCAAAGGTCTCTTTAATTTTCCTGTAGGCAGTATCTATCTTACCCCTAGTGAGATAAGCCTCTACATCCTTACATTTATCCTCTAGTCATCCCTGCTTAGCCATTTTGCTCTTCCTGTCGATCTCATTTTTGAGACGTTTGTATTCCGTTTTGCTTGCTTCATTTACTGCATTTTTTATTTTCTCCTTTCATTAATTAAATTCAATATTTCTTCTGTTACCCAAGGATTTCTACTAGCCCTCATATTTTTACCTACTTGATCCTTTGCTGCCTTCACTGTTTCAACCCGCAAAGCTACCCATTCTCCTTTTACTGTATTTCTTTCACCCATTCTTGTCAATTGTTTCCTTATGCTCTCCCTGAAACTCTGTACAACATCTGGTTTAGTCAGTTGATCAGTTTAGCCAGGTCCCATCGCCTTAAATTGCCACCTAGAACTTAGAACTTTTTAAACCTAACTAACCCAAGGATATCACACCTGCAACCGTAGCGCTCGCATGGTTCCAGACTGTAGCGCCCAGAACCGTTCGGCTATCCCGGCCGGCTGGCCGCCTTTCATGTTCACGCAGATCAATTTCTATGACTTCGTACCTCCTGTGCTGTGTGCTGTACAATGATATACATTTCTAGGTATATCCAGTGTTAAATGAGGCTACTATCTACAAAATTTTTCGTGAACAGAGTTCGTAGTAAAGAAATACTAAATTAAAATGTCGTATATGAAACGGTAGATTTTGACGCATATCTGTATTTGAGGTATTATCTGCTGAACTACACTCCTGGAAATTGAAATAAGAACACCGTGAATTCATTGTCCTAGGAAGGGGAAACTTTATTGACACATTCCTGGGGTCAGATACATCACATGATCACACTGACAGAACCACAGGCACATAGACACAGGCAACAGAGCATGCACAATGTCGGCACTAGTACAGTGTATATCCACCTTTCGCAGCAATGCAGGCTGCTATTCTCCCATGGAGACGATCTTAGAGATGCTGGATGTAGTCCTGTGGAACGGCTTGCCATGCCATTTCCACCTGTTGCCTCAGTTGGACCAGCGTTCGTGCTGGACGTGCAGACCGCGTGAGACGACGCTTCATCCAGTCCCAAACATGCTCAATGGGGGACAGATCCGGAGATCTTGCTGGCCAGGGTACTTGACTTACACCTTCTAGAGCACGTTGGGTGGCACGGGATACATGCGGACGTGCATTGTCCTGTTGGAACAGCAAGTTCCCTTGCCGGTCTAGGAATGGTAGAACGATGGGTTCGATGACGGTTTGGATGTACCGTGCACTATTCAGTGTCCCCTCGACGATCACCAGTGGTGTACGGCCAGTGTAGGAGATCGCTCCCCACACCATGATGCCGGGTGTTGGCCCTGTGTGCCTCGGTCGTATGCAGTCCTGATTGTGGCGCTCACCTGCACGGTGCCAAACACGCATTCGACCATCATTGGCACCAAGGCAGAAGCGACTCTCATCGCTGAAGACGACACGTCTCCATTCGTCCCTCCATTCACGCCTGTCGCGACACCACTGGAGGCGGGCTGCACGATGTTGGGGCGTGAGCGGAAGACGGCCTAACGGTGTGAGGGACCGTAGCCCAGCTTCATGGAGACGGTTGCGAATGGTCCTCGCCGATACCCCAGGAGCAACAGTGTCCCTAATTTGCTGGGAAGTGGCGGTGCGGTCCCCTACGGCACTGCGTAGGATCCTACGGTCTTGGCGTGCATCCGTGCGTCGCTGCGGTCCGGTCCCAGGTCGACGGGCACGTGCACCTTCCGCCGTCCACTGGCGACAACATCGATGTACTGTGGAGACCTCACGCCCCACGTGTTGAGCAATTCGGCGGTACGTCCACCCGGCCTCCCGCATGCCCACAATACGCCCTCGCTCAAAGTCCGTCAACTGCACATACGGTTTACGTCCACGCTGTCGCGGCATGCTACCAGTGTTAAAGACTGCGATGGAGCTCCGTATGCCACGGCAAACTGGCTGACACTGACGGCGGCGGTGCACAAATGCTGCGCAGCTAGCGCTATTCGACGGCCAACACCGCGGTTCCTGGTGTGTCCGCTGTGCCGTGCGTGTGATCATTGCTTGTACAGCCCTCTCGCAGTGTCCGGAGCAAGTATGGTGGGTCTGACACACCGGTGTCAATGTGTTCTTTTTTCCATTTCCAGGAGTGTATGTGTTGTTTAATGACATGTTTTTGTAGGTCAGCCAACGGCCTTACCACAGTGGTGACACCGTTTCCCGTCACATTACCGAAGTTAATCGCTGTCTATCTGAACTAGCACTTGGATAGCTGATCATCCGGTCTGTCGAGCGCTGTTGGCAAGCGGGGTGCACTCAGCCGTTGTGGGGCAAACGGTGGAGCTACTTCACCGCGAAGTAGTGGCTCCGGTCTCGTAAACTAACATACGGCTGGGAGAGCGGTGTGCTGACCACATGCCCCTCCATATCTGCATCCAGTGATGCCTATTGGCTGTGGATGACACGGCGACATCATGACCTGTTCTGGAGAATTTTTTTGTACATCCATTCAAATGCAAATATTGGTACTGTATACCAAAAGTTTCTTCAGCGTGGCGCTCTGTAGTTGACCACTTCGTTACTTGTCCACCCATGTCATGGATGTTTTTCTGCGGGAATCCCAGACAGTTGCCGTCTTTTTCGATTTGGAGAAGGCTCACGACACCTGTTGGAGAAATGGCAACCTCCGTACTCTTTATACGTGGGGCTTCTGTGGCCGCCTGTCCTGTTTTCTTCAGACATTTTTAAAAGTTCTAGTTTTCAACGTTCGTGTTTGTTCTGCCTTGTCGGACACCTTTATCCAGTAAAACTGAATGCCTCAGAGTTCCGTCCTGAGCGTCAACCTCTTTGCTATCGCCATTAACCCAATAATGGCCCGTCTAAAAAAATGGGTCAAATGGCTCTGAGCACTATGGGACTGCCAGAACCGCACGGCCACCGCGGCCGGCAATGGCCGGGCATCTGCGGCTATCTTTTTGTTGACGATTATGCCATCTATTGCCGTTCTCCAGGGAACTGTCTCACTGAGCGGCGTCTTCAGCGATGTCTTGATCGTCTTTACTCCTGGAGCATCGACGGGACTTTCATTTTTCCGCCGAATAAAATGTCGGTATAAATTTCTGGGAGCGCAAATGGTTTCTCCCACTTCTTTACATCTTAGGCCTGTTCCCCTTCCGTTCGCTGTATCTGCGAAATTCTTGGGGCTCATGCTGGACAGGAAACTCTCTTGGTCCTCCCATGTGTCTTAGCCTGCAGCCGACTATATTCGATTCCTCAATGTCCTACGTGTACTTCCTGGGGTGTTGATCGAACCACCCTCCTCCGTTTGTACTGGTTCCTTGTCCGTTCGAAACTCGACTGTGGGTGCTATGTTTATACGTCAGCACTTCCATCCCTCTTACGTCGTCTCAATACTATCCACCATCGTTGCATCCGTTTGGTCGCAGTTACCTTTTACACTAGCCCGGTTGGGAGTCTGTATGATGAAGCTGATAAACTACCACTATCCTACCACCGTGACCTTCTCCTCGGCAGTTGTGCATGGCGTTTGCCATGCGTGGCCACCCGTCCTATGCCTCGTTCCTCAACGATTCCTTTGATCACCAATACGGGGCGCCTCCCTCTTCGGTTACCTTCTGGAAGCTGCTTTCGGCGCTCGCTACAGTGGCTTAACTTCACACTACCTGCAACTTTACCGGTGGGTGTGAACCCTTCACCACCTTGGCTTCGTGAAGCGGCCCGTGTTAACTCTGGCCTTCATTCGCTTTCTAAGGACGCTACATCAGTCTCGGTCTCTCGCCTTCAGTTTCACGACCTTCGCATGGACCTTCGCGATGGTACCTTTGTATACACTGATGGCTCTCGGACTGAGCGCGGGGTCGGGTGTGCCTTCGTCATTGGCACCCGTGTCTTTCGATATGTGGTTCCGGCAAGCTACTCACTATTTACAGCCAAGCTCTTCTCCCTGTATCAGGCCACGAAGTACATCCGGCAACAATTTCAATTGCGTCCTCTCCTCAGACTCACTTAGCGCTCATCGAAGTCTATGTGTGCTGTACGTCTCCCATCCCTTAATGTAGCGGGTCCGGGAAAATTGTCATTTTCTCACTCTTGGTGGAGCCAGTGTGATGTTTCTGTGGGTTCCAGGTCATTTCGGTCTGCCAGGAAACGAGTCTACTGACGTTGCTGCCAAGGCTCCAGTCCTCGTAAATCAGCCTGCGAGTTCCTATATTCCTTCCGACGATCTATATGTTGCCGTCTGTGAGGATGTGGTGTCCCTTTGGCATCGCCAATGGTACTCGCTTCACGGGAATAAGTTCCGGATTATTAAGCCTCTGCCAGTGACTTGGACGACCTCCCTCCGGTCAGGCTGAATATTGGGCACTGCGTTTTTAGCCATCGTCATTTGATGGGTGGCGCTACCCCACCACTTTGTACACGTAGCGCCCAAGTTTTAACTGTCCGCCACTTCCTGACGGACAGCCCATTTTTTACCCGTCTGCGTTCCCGCTTGAGTTTGCCTTCAGAGTTACCGGCCATCTTAGCAATTGACGCGCGGGTTGTCGACCGCGTTTTACTTTTTATCATCCAAAGCAATATCGCAAAGGCCATTTAATTTTTAATTTTGGACCATCGTTTTTGTGTGGTGTGATTTCTTTAGCCCTTTCTCCACGTGCCTGTTTTTAGGTGTCTTCTGTTATATCCACTGGGACTGACGTATAGTCGTTATTTAACTCCTCTTTGTCTTCGTGTTCTATAGTTTTGAATTGGGCGCCTATGACCGCAGTTATTTTTAGCCCACTTAAGCAAAACAATACCTAAACTAAGCTGAGGTTTGCTTGAACATACTAAAGATAGGGCGAAATATCTCAGAAAACAGAAAATCCAGATTCGAGTCGCAATCCACGAACAAATTTAGAAATGTCAATTCAGGTGACTATAGCAACGGCTCTAATAACTAGCAGCTCGTCTCTGTATCCCTATCTAACGCGGCCATGTCTTGTATGCTACTCCCTTCAATGAAGCGCTTCTCTAACCAGTAAAATAAAAAATAAATTAATATAAAAACCTTTTAGAGTAGTCTTTACTAATACTGATTTCACAAGATTGCTGCTTTTGTAATTAGCTCTTTGAACCCAATTATCTGCAATCACTCGTTTTTAAGGATTTCTGCTGCTCAGTATACGAAGTAAATATACTCTGGACGTTGTGCTGCACTTCTTTCCAGTCAAGTTTCGATACCTTCAAATAGGCAACAAGGCTAACAAAAATCAACACGACGACGTAAATATACCTGCATCCTGCCTGAATCACATTTCACCAATGACTCTGCTACATTCATCACTCTCACAATCAATGTTAGCAATATACTAGAGTGACTTCATTCTGATGTCCAAGGGTCCGATCCGTGACTCTCATTCCGATTACCTTCTGCCATGGGCAAAATGGGCATTAAAGTGTTTCCGGACTGCTGATTCGTCGTCTGGTGAAGTGTCAATAGGTACTACGCATTTGTTTTCAATCGCCCTCCATCAAGTATCCGCCTTCTGTAAGTGTTTCTCAATGGCAGGAAATCGATTTTGCTATGATTTCACTTGTTACCTCAGATAAATTAATCACATCAACAGTTTAAGATCATAGCTAATCACCTATATACTAAAATGACAATAACTTATGCGTTTGTTTTTGTGCGCGTCCTCTTACCCCTTGCTTCAAATTATCTTTCCACTTGTAGTACTACGATCATTACTACTATTTATAATCTTTAACTAGAAACATTATTTAAGTGACTGTGATGAAAAATGTATTTAATGAGTTAAGCTCAGGCCAGATCTAACAGAGACCTGAGAGTCGTAATCAGATCGGAGGACCAGATTAAATAAATTAATGGCAAGCCATGTGGTCAGCATACAACTCGACCGGCCATTGACGATACAAACTGTCCTGTATAATGGTAGAAACATTACAAGGGCATTACATTGAGTTTTGGGATTACAGAAAGGAAAGAATTTAGAACTCAGGATTTATACTGAAATCACTTGCAGAACACAATTTCGATATTGTAGCGGCTAATTAGAAAATAAAATAGTTCCAGTGTTTCTGTTCGAAAGCTTCTTAGTGGTTTCAAGTAAGTGTTTCAACGGATATTGTTCGTATTAATTTTCTTCCGTTCCAGAGCATATTTTCCGAAATTAATGAAATAACGTATGCGCAGCATGTTCCTTGCACTTGTTCCCCTACAGTCAACATTATGTGATAAATAACACTGGAGAAAAGAGCTTGACAATTTGTTTGAAACTCGGTATGACAAGTGAGTGAAATTAAAAATTCGCTGTAGCTTGAACAGTTTCCACTATTTTAGTTGCCCCAAATCAGAGACAGACGTGGCAGGACGTAAATCCATTACCTGGTAACCAACACGCCAGATCCGCACAAAGGCTTCTGATAGCGGAATGTCCGGCCCTCATACGCCCGTTTGAACCCATTCATCAGATGCAATACAGAGTGAAAGCTTTTGTCTCACTGGACTCGCTTCACAATTATTCGTCTGTAAAGGAACCAGTTGTGAATTAGTATTATGCTTACTGCAGTAGACACGCTTAAAAAAATGGCGCCCTACATTGAGTGAAACTTTTGAATTCCTGAAATAACTGAAGCGATTTATCATAATAATTTTGTTGTGAAGAATTATAGCTTAGTAATAACAATTATTTATCATGTCATGATTCGAAAGCACTGAAAGCACTGTCTTTTACATTCTAGACCAATCCGGAAATTTTTTATGAGGTACTTCAACAGCAGCACCTCCATACCAAAAATGACAAGGCGAATGCAAAACGGCACTAACTTTCTTCTATATACATTAACAGCTTATGCGAATATTAATATCCGTCCTCTTTACACTCTCCCGCTAGGTGTGATTATAAAACCCTAAATTATACACTGAAGTGTCAAAGAAACTGGTATAGGCATGCGTATTCAAATACAGAATATGTAAACTAGCAGCACACGGCTCTGATGTTGGCAAGTGTGGTAAGTTCTATGGGACCAAACTACTGAGTTCATGGGTCTCTAAGCTTACACACTACTTATTCTAACTAAAACTAACTTACGCTAAGGACAACACAAACACCCATGCCCGAGGGATGACTTGAAACTCCGACGGGGGCAGCCACGCGAACCGTGACAAGGCGCCCAGAACCGCACGCCTACCTCGAGCGGCACAGTTGTTAGATCGGCTACTGCCGCTACAATGGCAGGTTATCAAGATTGGATTGAGTTTGAATGAGGTGTTATAGTGAGCGCACGAGCGATGGGACGCTGCATCTCCAAGGTAGCGATGAAGTGGGGATTTTGCCGTACGACCATTTCACGAGTGTGCCGTGAATATCAGGAATCCGGTAAAACATCAAATCCCCGACACCGATGCTGCCAGAAAAAGATCCTGCAAGAATGGGACCAACGACGGCAGAAGAGAATCGTTCAACGTGACAGAAGTGCAATACTCGTGGAAATTGCTGCAGAATTCAATACTGGACCATCAACAAGTATCATTGTGTGAACCGTTCAACGAAACATCATCGATATTGGCTTTCGGAGCCGCATGCCCACTCGTGTAACCTTCATGACTGAATGACACGAAGCTTTACGCCTCACGTGGGCCCGTCAACACTGACGTTGTACTGTTGATGACTGCAAACATACTGCTTGTCGGACGAGTCTCGTTTCGAATTGTATCGAGCGGATGGATGTGTACGGGTATGGAGACAACTCATGAATCGATGGACCCTGTATGTCAGCAGGGGCCTGTTCAAGCTGTTGGAGGCCCTGTAATGGTATGGGTCTGTTGCAGTTGGAGTGATATGGGAGCCCTGATGCTTTTAGATACGACTCTGACAGGTGACACGTACGTAAGCATCCTGTCTGATCACCTGCATTCATCCCTGTCCGTTGTACATTCCGACGGACTTCGGCAATTCTAGCAGGACAATGCGACGCTCCACGCGTGCAGAATTGCTACAGAGTGGATCCAGGAACGCTCTTCTGAGTTTAAACACTTCTGTGGCTATCAAACTCTCCAGATATGAATATCATTGAGCATGTCTGGCATGCCTTGCAACGTGCTGTTCAGAAGAGGATTCCTCCACCTCGTACTCCTTTTTTATGGGCGGCCCTGCACGATTCATAGTGTCGGTTCCCTCCAGCACTACTTCAGACATTATTCGAGTCCATACCAGGCCGTGTTGCGGCACTTGTGCCTGATCGCGGAGCCCTACAAGATATTAAGCAGGTGTACCAGTTTCTTTGGCTCTTCAGTATATATAATACGGCCATTATCTGAACTAACTAAAACGAACGGTCACTGCTCGTATGTAGGTCAACTTGTCACTCAAGCACTGGTTACGGACGTGACGTTGCCGTTAACATATGAGCATCGTAGTTTTCTTAGCCAGTGGCGAACCGCTATAGCCACACGTAATGCCTCTTTTAACTTAAATCGTATAGCAGGTATGGGTACTCTGTCATTCTCTACTAACTGTAGACTAATTATTGAATTAACCGTCAACTAGACTGCCATTAATGTAAGATAGAATTGACACTGCGCTTATCGAATCGCATCACAGACATATCTCGCCTCCAGAACATCATTTATGACTAAGGGTTGCCCAACAATAACTTTCGAGTTACCTAACAAGTCCTCGGCCACTGCAGGTCTGATCATACCTCACAGACGGATCTAACGAACAATTTTCCTTTGCAAAATAACAGCGTTCATTATTATCTAAACAGGAACAACAACACAGACTGTAAGAAACAAGATGATTAAAACGCAGGTCAATATGACACAGCATTACCGAACACACTTCGATGACAGAAAATAATGCTGCAATAAACTTATCACTCGTTCTCTTAAGTATCAACACATGTGATTCCTAATCTGTATACATCTACATCAATCAATCTGCAACCAGCTGAAAAGTGTGTGGTAACGGATACATTCCACTGTAACACATATTATGGTTCTTCTGTCTGCGAATGGAGCGTGAGGAGAATAATCATTTAAGTGGACGTGCCTCGCAACCAGGTGTGACGTTTATAGTAAAGGACACATTTCAGTGTAGCTCATATTTTGGTTTCATCCTGTTCCCTCTGCGAATGGAGCGTTAGAGGAATGACTACTTAAGTGGACATGCGCTCTCTAACTGGTTTAATATCCTCTTCGCGCTGTCTTCCGAAGCGATTCGTAGAGAGTCGCGGAGTGTCTCTAACTTCCTAAGGTACTACTACTGTTTAATCCTTTCTCAATCGTCTGTCAGTTCAGGTTTTTCGTCATGTCTTTCACGCACTCTCGTAGGTAAAATAAACCTTCCATTTTATATACTACATTTTTACGTATATTTTAGCATCTCCTGTTAGTCTTTTTCATGGGGACTTTAAATACTTAGGGATTTTTTAGGCTGGCAACCCGAGGCTGAAATACGCAATAAATGAATTTTGGTTGTAGAATGGCCAGCATGGTTAAGATTCAGATAGTAGTAATTCAGTGACAACGTCGTGTGGACAGTTATTGGTACGCTAATGTAACCTGGACTGAAAGGAAAGATAGTCAAATGAGAACTAGAACAAAATGTTCCATAAGATTGGGTGTTTATAGGCACTACGGATGGATACTACATCTTTTCTATAGATCAAATTTTTTTCCAAGCATACCGTTCGCGGTAATTTATTCGTTAAAAATTGTCAACTAACCACTTACGCTGTTGAGGGGAGTACGGTAAACTTGTCATGGTGCTCTTCGAATCGTGTACTTACACAGAGAGCTATGTGACAAATTGCATTGTCCTGCTGGTAAATACCAACGTGATGAGGAAAAACAAACAGCGTATAGGAGTGCACATGGTTCCCAAGGACAGGCTTTGAGCACTATGGGACTTAACATCTCAGGTCATCAGTCCCCTAGAACTTAGGCCTACTTAAACCTAAGCAACCTAAGGACATCACACACATCCATGCCCGAGGCAGGATTCGAACCTGCGACCGTAGCGGTCGCGCGGTTCCAGACTGTAGCGTCTAGAACCGCTCGGCCACTTCGGCCGGCTCCCAAGGACAGATGCATACATTTATTGATCCGCTGTGCCTCCCAGAACGACGAGATCACCGAGGGAATGTCACCGAAGCATTCCACAAACCATAACGCTCTGACTATTGTCGGAGAGTTTGCTTTCAGACGTTTCATGCGGTACAAGCCAACGGCCAACTGCGCGACTGAGCATCAAACTTGACTCATTTTGAAGGCCACCTGTAGTCACATAGTCTAGTGCACGTCTATTAGCAGTTCTGGCATAAGAATTCCATCCTTTGTCACCGATGAGCAGCAGTCAGCGTGGCTGCATGAACCAGGCGCTTGCTTCAGAGGCCCTTACGCAGCAACGTTCTCTGAACGGTTTTCGAGGAGACACTGGTGGTAGCGCCTTAGCTCATCTGAGCATACACTCACTCAAGAGTTGCTGGTCTATTTGGTCTTACACAACTCCCCAGCCGGCAGTCACCCCTGTTATGAGTAGCACGTGGTGCACCACAATTGCCTCGGCACGGTTTTTGGATAGCGTCACTTCCCCATGAACATTATACCTTAACAACGGCGGCACGCAATCAATTTACAAACGTAGCCATTTAGAAAATTCTTCTGTTCTTGGTCCCGAACCAAATTACTATATCCTCGTGGATGTCAGATATAACACTCCATTCTCTCATTACAACAACGACTACGCAAGGCAACAGTGATGCAACGTGAAATCGGCTGAAACAACTGGAGAATATGTGCAGAACCGTTTGACATGATGAAGTAAGTTTATGGAAATGAGTTTAAGGCCAGTGGTTCTCAACCTTAGGACCATTGCGCTCTGAGGGCTGAAACGAAAATGTCTTAACCATTAGACCCAAAATACTAAATATCTATCTGTAGAAACGTTGGCAACGCACGTATCTGGAACAGGCTGCTCAGATATGCTATCTGCACACCCGCTGTATGTGACTTGTAGCAGCAACTTACAGGCAACATATTTGGCACATATTCTTCATATCGGACGGGCTTTCCCGTTAGTTTCGGCTACTCGCTTCAGGAGTGGGAATTATTTCGAAGGAGACTGGCAATATGCAAGTATAAGTAGAATAAAAATGTTATTCCAAAGCTTGGTAAGCTTCTGGATATCATCTATTGTTAACATTAAACTGTCTCCCTTTAAATTGTTAAACATCTACTTCTGTTTCATCCTACAGTAGTCAAATGTGAATAAACCAGTGAAAGTCGCTCTGTTATAGTTGATAAGTATTTATTCATCATTGACGTATGGCCTGTTGGATTCAGGCGAACTTTATTTAACCCCCCCCCCCTCTCCCATCTCTCCAAATCATTTTTGGCCTAAAGGCATTACGTCAACAGGTGGCATGTAAGCCACAACAATTCGTTAGACGACATACCTTCATACAACGGCTAGTCGCTTTTCGCGGAAGGCGTCACACCACTATTTACAAGATATAAGCAGTAATTTAGGACTACATGGTAATATAAAACACTATCATTCAAAATGGTTCAAATGGCTCTGAGCACTATGGGACTTAACATCTCAGGTCATCAGTCCCCTAGAACTTAGGCCTACTTAAACCTAAGCAACCTAAGGACATCACACACATCCATGCCCGAGGCAGGATTCGAACCTGCGACGTTAGCGGTCGCGCGGTTCCAGACTGTAGCGCCTAGAACAGCTCGGCCACCAGCGGCCGGCCACTATCATTGGTATGCAGATTGTTGAGCGTCACAGCACTGTAATTTATAGATGACCAGAGAAGCGGTAAAAAAATTTCTTCCCATTTTCCGTAGAGGAAGGAAGAATTGGACTGCATACACTTAGGTGACCAAAGTCACGGGATAGCGATATGCACGTACTCGTATATGGATGGTCTTAGTATCGCGTACACTTGTTATTAAAGGGTAGTGCATTCGAGGAGCTGCCATTTCTGCACAGGTAATCCATATGAAAAGGTGTCCGATGTGATTATGGCCGCACGACGGGAATTAACAGAGTCTGAGCGCTGAATGAAAGAGACGCACGGAACATTCCATTTCGGAAATCATTGGGAATTCCGAATTTCGAGATCCACAGTGACGAGAGTGTGCCGAGAATATCAAATTTCAGACATTACCTCTCACCACGGATAACCCTGTAGCCGATGGCCCTCATTTAACGATGGAGGGCAGCGACGTTTGCGTAGATTTGTCACTGCTAACAGACAAGCAACACTGAGAGAACGATCGCAAATATAAATGTGGGAAGAACTATGAACGTATAAGTCAGGACAGTGCGGAGAAATTTGGCGTTCATGTGCTACGACAGCAGACGATCGGGAGCTTTGCAAACAGCACGAGATCTCTTGCTGCGCTCGTGGTATCGGTTGGACCGTAGGCGACTGGAAAACCGTGACCTGGTATGAAGAGTTCAGATTTCAGTTGCTAAGACTTGATGGTAAGGTTGAAGATTGGCGCAAACCCCACGAAGCCATAGACCGAAGTTATCAACGAGACATAGCGCAAGCAGGTCGTGGTTGCATAATGCCGTGGGCTTTGCTTACATGGAATGGAGTGGCTCCTCTGGTGCTACTAAACCGATAAGTGACCGGAAAGGTTTATGTTCGGTTACTTGGAGACTATTTACAGTAATTCGTGTACTTCATGTTCCCAAACAACGGTGGAATATGGATGACAATGCGCTGTGTTACCGTACCACTATTATTCATGATTGGTAAACGGCATCCAGCTCTAAGATTACTACAAAGACATCCCTGTATATCTCCGACTCTTTATTGTACGATTGCCAACCACACAAATCGCTTATGTGCTTCATATTTCTTTACGCTACAATTGCTGATAAATCTTTTATTATACTCGACCTTTCTGGAAGCAACCTGTATAGTACTACGACTTACGGCGAAAGAGGGTAATGTTCTATCGATGATAACATCGTAAGTCCCTAGTAGGAGAGTCTCCATTAGAACCCTCGGACAAGTCAAGAGACTCCAAGGTGACACTACTATCATTGTTCCACTCTACAGGAGAACTGCAATATTAATAGTGGATATCCCAACATTCCTCACAAGATGGACAGCTGTCTGACGATGATCAAAAAGGGTCCGCCTACCTTAAATAACATTCCCTCAAATTACAAAGGAAATATGAAATTATTCAATCACTTGTAACAAACCTGGATTGAATGATTATAAATCTTTTGCTATTTTACGTATCTCGTATGCCCTTAGGAAAGCCAATGGTGAGACACTATGGTAGATCACAAGTTAAAGAACGGAATTAAATCATATAACTTTATCAATGACAGAAAGTTAGGGGCTGAATCTATGATCTAGAGAGGGACCAGAACATACGAGAGAGATATTCTAAAGTATTCTATGAACAACCACTAAAACAGCGGAACATAACACAAGAAAACACATGATATTATAACAACGTCATTCCTCAACATCAGAGTTCTAAAGCAGGAAACTGAAAACGTAACAGAGCCTTCTGGAGAAAATAATATTCACGAGAACGCTGTAAGATTCAGACCATTCCAATATTTAAAGTAACTGCATCCTTCGAGGTGGAATATATTGCAAGCACAGTTTGTACCTGTTGTGTTTTTCGGTCCATGTCTGTGTATGTGAAATACATTATCACTGATATAAATGCGTAAATTATGAAACAATTACGTACGAGGACCTTCGTTTCCAGCATTAAGCTGTATCGCATATTTAATTCAGTTACTGGACAGAAGACCGTATACCAATTTCACAGTTTTGAAACACGCATTCCAAGCTGTGTAGTATCGTTTTGCAGCGTAAGAACGCCTTTAAGCTCTCGGCCAATGTACATTCGTGAAAATACATAGAGGGCCTTCAGTTGGCTACAAAGCAAGTTAACGCCAGAGTGGGGAATAATTCGTTTCTGCGCGGCATAATACGCAGTCGGAGAATCGCGTGGAGCGGTAAATCAGCAGGTCGGACAGCTCTGTTTTTGCAGACCTCCGCTCCAAATCTTGGTGATAAAACGCGCCGAGGGCAACGCAATTAAGCCTGCCGCACCGCCGTTGGCATTGCTTCGTAACGCGTTTTACTGCTCTTGTTCTAATTGCGCATAAAATAGCCATAACGGTAATACAATTGCAGCCGGACGCCGGCGGAAGCTGCAGCAGCGTCGGCTAATTCGGCCCTATCTGCTCTGACCGGCTTACAGGTGAGCCCGGCGACACCGCGGCTTAGACGGCAACCCCTCGCACTACACTGTTCAGCGGGTGGACTACTTGCAGGTGTCGCTTTTTTGTTTCACTCGAGTGGAATGACGAAAGGTAGCTTTTGCGAACGCACCAACATTTATAAGGTAAAATCTGCTTATGCCTTCAGTCTGGTGGGCGACCGATTTATCGATTCAGATAAGAAAGTAAATTATCGTTCAGCAATTTTAACGTGGCTGCCCTTCAGCAACAACAAATAAGTAAATGAATCCTGAGCAGCCAACCAGTTACAACCTTTTACAATGGTTTCGACGGGGGTAAAAACATATAACCTGTTTTGACTATTTCCAATTTGAGGTTCATGTTTTTAGAAGCAGCCTTAGATACCTTAAGAGGCCAGAACATAAATATTTTGAACGTAGCAGCGGTTCAGCTACGGTTAGATATCAGTTAATGAACCCAAAACAGCCAACCCTTCGAAAACGGCTATCTTTCGCTGCAACTGGTTGGCGCCTTTGTATTCATTTACTAACCTCTGACCTTTGGTGAAACGCAGCCTTGTCAAAATCTTTAAGGTTTTGGCTGACATAATATCTAAGGCTGCTTCTAAACATATGGACATCAAACAGAAAATAGTGAAAGCAGGTTACATGGCTCTCTGAAGAAGATGAATTTACATCTACCAAAACCATTGAACAAGAAAGAATAAAACTACCTTTCGTTGAAACTGGTTAAGTTATAGTTGATAACCCTATGCGGCCTATTTGACCTGAGTGTGATTTTACCTAAGACATTGGCTTAATCAGTCCTACAGCCACGTGTAAACGTCTAGAACGTCAGTCAAGTATGAGCCACAGATAACCTCTAAACCGTATTTATATTAAATTTATGTCTGCAAAGACTCGTTGATGGTCAAAAACAAGGACTATGCTAGTAACAACTATTCTGTAGCTGACATTATTTCAATTTTTCGAAACGAAAGATGATTGTGATGAACGTATTTTAAGTTAAAAAAACGAAGGTTCTGAATCAACTGCAAAGAACCTTCAGAAGATCAAAATAACTAGGAAGAGTTCATCAAACTCAACATATAAATTAATTCAGTGTCACGTCATAGTAGGCTTTAATGTCTGCAAATAGCCTACATATCATGTGTCACTAAATATACTGAAAATTATTACATCTATTCATTAGTTCATAACGTTAAGTTTTAATAAATAACACAAAATATAGGCAGAACGACGTTGAATTCCAGACCACGAAATCAAGAACACATAGATTTACGTGCAATTAACACATTTCACCAGCATATGATACATTTAGCCTGGGCAATAATGAGGTATTTAAATCAGCAAATTGATTAAAGTACAGATAAATATGTATCACTGCCAGCCGGTGTGGCCGAGCGATTCTAGGCGCTACAGTCTGGAACCGCGCGACCGCTACGGTCGAAGGTTCGAATCCTGCCTGGGGCATGGATGTGTGCGATTTCCTTAGGTTAGTTAGGTTAAAGTAGTTCTAAGTTCTAGGGGAATGATGACATCGGACGTTAAGTCCCATAGTGCTCAGAGCCATTTGAGTAATTTTTTTAAAATAAGTATCACTGTGCTCCAGTTTGCAGAAACATTAAATTGAAGGATTCTCAGTGCGGCTAAGGACCAGCCAATGAGACTGACACAGGTGATGTGACTCAAGTTTTGAAATGACTTGCTCACATCCGGCCGATTACTATACTGACACAAAATACAGTTAATTGTTCCTGTAATTTTACAAAACTGAAAAAGTGACGAATACTTTTCTATCCTACTCTGCGTACGTGAGGTGCAGTTTGTGATCTCTCGCAACTTTGATGTCGCCTAGATAGGTACAGCAAACGTACTCTTCTCTTGATGTATGACGGCAGCGGGAAACCATAAACGCAGGCAAAGTGAGTCACTCAATGGTGTGTACCGAAGATATCAGAGAATATCGACAACTGCTGTACAGGTGCGAGACCGCGGTATTCACTAGCCCTCTCGTGTTAGTGGAGACACCATAATGGTATATCTGTGGTGGCGACGGCCATCGTGGGAGGGAGCCCCAAGATACCTCTGACCTCCACATTGATGATCTAGTTATATGGGGAATCCGAATCATCGTCGGGTGAAAAAGCTACAATGATGTGCGGCAAGCAGTCGTCCGCCTTCTCCGACATCGTCGTACCTCTGTTGCACTAGTCACTCGAAACAAATTTGGCAAAATTTGGACGGACCTAGGCTGCAGAAGTTTCACTGGGAAGCTCTCACACGTCCTCCGCATAGTCCCGATTTATCGCCACGTGATTTCCATATTTTTGATGTCTCCCAAAAGATTTGCTCTGGGCGAAGAGGCGTACGCCTGGGTAAAATCACATTCCTGTAGACAATTGCAATTTTTTGTCATGTAAGCACACTCTTCATTGTCTCACAGTGGGATAAATCTATTAATAGCTACAGCTATTACTTTTAAAATGTTAAACCGTTTACTTAAATTTCTCCGTCTACTTTGTTCTCATTTGACTGCCCCTTATACACCCAACTGTTGGGCATCGTTGGGGCTAATACACCGAGCAATATCGTTTGAATTTCTGCTCAACGGCTCCTATGTGCTCTGCCGGGTATTAGTCTTCTGCTCAGTTCGAGATCTGCCGTCCGACTCACTCTCCTGTATACCACCTGCTTATCGCACCTTCCCAATCTCTCCCCAGTTATGTGTTCCCCTGTCTGTCTACTGTGGCTCTCAGGTACAGCTTATACATGGAAAAGGTCTCTCAATCTAACCTGCACAGTGCACTATCATTGAAACATTTCTGGCTACATGTTATAGTAGTTTTATAGACTAACCATCTGAGTACCCGGCGTTGCTCGGGTATGTATTTATTCCTGCCTAAGCGCAGTCAATCTGGCGCTGCCCGCTCTCCGTGTCCACCACCTCCTTCCCTCCTCCTTCTGTCCCCCTCCTTGTATCGTACCCTGTCTGTAATCTAACCCTCCCCCTCTCGCCTCGCCCATCTCCTCGTCCTCTTTGTCTCTACTCATCGCCTCATTCTCCACTCCCTACCCATCACCTCCTCCAACTCTCCATGTCTATCTCGTCTTCCCCCTTCTCGTTGTTCATCTCCTCTTCCAGTCTCTCTTTGTCCATCCCCTTGTTTTTCCTTTCTCGGTCTATCTCCACCTCTCCTCTCTCCCACTCCATACATATCACATTTGACACGCATTTTTACACAGCTCAATCGGACTTTGCCGTGCAGTTTCATTTTCCCAGAGTTAATTCTTTATCGTGTCGCATCTCCTGAAGTGCACGTCATACAGCGACATATTTTTGCAGGTACATCCAGTGATATACACGACTACTCTCTGCGAGATTTGTTGTGGGTAGAATAACAAGTAAGGAAGTAATAAATTAAAACGACATTCATGATGCGGCAGTTTCTCACGCATCTCAGCATTTGACGTCTTATCTCCTTAGCTATACGTCGTAGAATGATATTTTGCTATTCGTACGTTCAGCTGCATATGAATACTTTTTGAGAAGTGTGTTGAATTTAGAGTTAATACTACAGAATCACTAAATTAAAACGTCATGCATGATGCGTCAGGTTTGCACGCATGCCAGCAGCTGACGTCATATCTCCTGAACCACGAGTAGCACAATCATATAATTTTGCTGTTACATTCAGTGTTGTATGTGAACACTGTCTCAAAATGTGTCGCGAACATAGTTTGTAGTAAAAAGTAACAAATTAAAACGTCATGTCCACGCGACACTTTTACTGCATGAGCATCGAAACTGTGACAAGAGATTAAATTTGTTCGTCATTTTGTGGGAGCTCTCAGAGTGAAAATTTTACGTACCGGTGTGAAATTATGTGTAAATTTTGTTGCAACCCTCTAAGTCAACTGCTTCTCAAATATTGGATGATTAAACTGTCCATACTTGCGCGATGCGGGCTACATTTTTTGTTTGTTTTGTTTTTACTCCAGCCCCCACCATAGCCTTTGTGATAGGTGGGTGGATCTTACACCCTCTTCGATAGGCGTCACAGACTTGTTCGAAATCGTTTCCGTGATTTGGGAGGGAATGTGGAATATACACTCCTGGAAATTGAAATAAGAACACCGTGAATTCATTGTCCCAGGAAGGGGAAACTTTATTGACACATTCCTGGGGTCAGATACATCACATGATCGCACTGACAGAACCACAGGCACATAGACACAGGCAACAGAGCATGCACAATGTCGGCACTAGTACAGTGTATATCCACCTTTCGCAGCAATGCAGGCTGCTATTCACCCATGGAGATGATCGTAGAGATGCTGGATGTAGTCCTGTGGAACGGCTTGCCATGCCATTTCCACCTGGCGCCTCAGTTGGACCAGCGTCCGTGCTGGACGTGCAGACCGCGTGAGACGACGCTTCATCCAGTCCCAAACATGCTCAATGGGGGACAGATCCGGAGATCTTGCTGGCCAGGGTAGTTGACTTACACCTTCTAGAGCACGTTGGGTGGCACGGGATACATGCGGACGTGCATTATCCTGTTGGAACAGCAAGTTCCCTTGCCGGTCTAGGAATGGTAGAACGATGGGTTCAATGACGGTTTGGATGTACCGTGCACTATTCAGTGTCCCCTCGACGATCACCAGTGGTGTACGGCCAGTGTAGGAGATCGCTCCCCACATCATGATGCCGGGTGTTGGCCCTGTTTGCCTCGGTCGTATGCAGTCCTGATTGTGGCGCTCACCTGCACGGCGCCAAACACGCATACGACCATCATTGGCACCAAGGCAGAAGCGACTCTCATCGCTGAAGACGACACGTCTCCATTCGTCCCTCCATTCACGCCTGTCGCGATACCACTGGAGGCGGGCTGCACGGTGTTGGGGCGTGAGCGGAAGACGGCCTAACGGTGTGCGGGACCGTAGCCCAGGTTCATAGAGACGGTTGCGAATGGTCCTCGCCGATACCCCAGGAGCAACAGTGTCCCTAATTTGCTGGGAAGTGGCGGTGCGGTCCCCTACGGCACTGCGTAGGATCCTACGGTCTTGGCGTGCATCCGTGCGTCGCTGTGGTCCGGTCCCAGGTCGACGGGCACGTGCACCTTCCGCCGACCACTGGCGACAACATCGATGTACTGTGGAGACCTCACGCCCCACGTGTTGAGCAATTCGGCGGTACGTCCACCCGGCCTCCCGCATGCCCACTATACGCCCTCGCTCAAAGTCCGTCAACTGCACATACGGTTCACGTCCACGCTGTCGCGGCATGCTACCAGTGTTAAAGACTGCGATGGAGCTCCGTATGCCACGGCAAACTGGCTGACACTGACGGCGGCGGTGCACAAATGCTGTGCAGCTAGCGCCATTCGACGGCCAACACCGCGGTTCCTGGTGTGTCCGCTGTGCCGTGCGTGTGATCATTGCTTGTACAGCCCTCTCGCAGTGTCCGGAGCAAGTATGGTGGGTCTGACACACCGGTGTCAATGTGTTCTTTTTCCCATTTCCAGGAGTGTATGTCCATTTTTCCAAAATGTATGGATGTTACAACCATTGTCGCAAGTAGCCTCCCGCGTGGTGGTCTATTAAGTAGTAGTCCGCATGCAGGTTTTATCTGTCGAATACACAACGGATGCAAGCTGTTATCGTCTTTGATGTTAGGAGCAGTTGGCCTACAGGATGACAGCGATCGAGAGGCTCGTCCATTAGATACATAACTAAATATAGTAATCGATGTCGTGTAAGAAACTGCGTTGTCTTTGCCACCAACGAGCACACTGCGAGAATACCGCTACTTCACCGTAGCTTTCTCGCCCATTATTGCAGGGTTTGAGCCTCCGTCTATACGAATATTACTGCGTTGCGTTTCTCTGTAGCAAGTACAGGTCTGCATAATTCCTCCAAGTAAACTAAGGTGAATGCCGCAATGTTTTATTTGAGAGATGTCAGCAGCTTTCCTTCCCTATTCTTGCCGGATCCAAGCTACTGCTCCGTCTCTAGTTTCCTTGAGGTCGGCGGAACAGTAAACTCTAATCTTACTTTTCTTTCGTTGAACGTCAGAAATTATCTAGCAACATAGCCCAGGGAAGTAATTTATTGTAAGTCTGAGTACATCCCATAAAACTGTACTTCGTATCACTGTCAGGTTCTCATTACACATATGATTTCATTGGAGAGACTGGTGCTCGTAGCACGTTGCCAAATGACGTGTAACTGAGTCCTCATGTACCGGGAAACATAAACCGTAACGGTGTACATCCTTATTCTCGAGCTCATGGCGATCTCCATTACGAAGAGAAAATTTTAAACTTTCAGGGTTGAATAGGAGACGCTACATGTGTTTCCCTTGTTGTTCTCTAAATTCAACGCAAGCAGCTGTGAAACTAACCGCTATGAGAACACATAGTACAACGCTTATCTCAGAAAATCAACAGCTTCGTGCACAATAACAAATCGTGATTCATTTCAGTTGTACCGTGGTAACACAGAGAAACTTTCAGGAACCTTTCCGCAGGCGCTCACAATGGTGAGGTATTCCTTTGTAAATTTATGTAGATTTGCAGCAAGACTTTCTTGACAGTTAATTATAGCGTTCACAAATTTTAGCAGATCTTTAACAAGATTCTTTCGATAATTAACCCTAATTTATTTCCCCTTAGGTCCGAGAATTTCAACGGCTCGCTGAAATGGCGAAGTCTCTACTCGAGCGAACTGGAAGTCGTTTTCCCTGTCTCAACAGTAAGATAAACTGCACCCAACTTGCAGCTCTCTAATAAGAAGGGGAACGAATGGCATCCTAGGTAAAGTATATTTACGTTTCTAAGAACTTCGCTGTCTTAATTCGCCCGCTTCAAATCACGTGTCTTCATGCTAACGAAATGAACGTTAGTCTTTTCCTTTCGTAGACAGAAAGAGTCCATATCTAAAATGAAGTGATAGACACTCGCATGTGCCCGATGCAAAATGGCAAATTGGCACAATTTCCTTGATATCCAAGGACATTAGTGCAGCTGTTTATCTCTTTGGACATATTCATTTTCCTTAAATTATGAATAAAGATTTAATTCCCCCCTTTAATTCTGAATGAAGATTTAATTCCCCCTTAACTCTTGTCGCCACGCCCTTCAATCAGAAATATATTTACAGCACATGAACAAGACTCCTTTATTGTCTTGAATTACAGTTTAATGGTTCCGTTACGTAAGTGGACGAATTCAACTACTATATGCCTGTAACAATCGCTCTCTTCTTCAAACAGACGTGATCCATACCATCATTATTATCTTGTTATATAACACAAAGACCACATTTGTTACTTGTACCTTGCTTTTATGCAAGATTAACCAAGGTTCAAAGATCATAGTATAAAATTTATGCATTATTTTGAATACATTTTATTGATGCGCTAAATTTAGACAGATTAAAAAAATTGATACTTATGTTAAATGTGTCAAAGATTTTGAATCCTTTTTTACGAGCGGTAATCGTGCATATAATGTAGCTATTGCTCCTTTGAATTAACTGATTTTCTAGTTGTACAATCTACATTATGTTTTTGAATAAAATCTTTGGACTTCGGCGAAAATAAATGGTCCGCCGTTTGAAATAAAGGCAGGAGAAATGAGAAAAGGTAAACATTTTATAATATGCAAACCGAACAGTGAGATGCATATCAAAGGATACAGCGATCTCGTTTGATGCGTCACTATTGCTTATACCGGTTTCAGTAATGTGTTCTGTTAGTTGTAGTATTGATGTAAGATATTTAAATCTTAAATGGAAAATTTCGAATGGAAGCCGTCATTCGAGCGAGACAGGTAAAGAAATACGTGTAGTGAATTGTATCATTGACATACCAAAACTCATGCTAATGACAATAGTTGAGCAAAAATCAACACACAATGTTAGGATATATTCCATCTGAACATCTATTCCCACCCACTCTTATAGCAAAACAAAAATAAAAATACTGGAAACAGGTCGCTGCTGGAGAAAGAAGAATAACAACAAAACTTTCATAGAGTAGAATGTTTGTACCATGCCATTTAGAGTGCATCAAAATCTGCCACCTCAAATGTGTCTGGAACAACAATAGATATTCAAAAACGGTTTTCACCAGCATGAACGTAGGCTTAGGCGTAGGAATCCAAATACTATTCTAAATTTTAAACCGTAAACAAATACCTTTTATCAACACAAACTTGTGTATTTTTAAATGGACACCCCCTACTATTTCTTATGCAATCAATAGCACAAAAAATCACAAAAATCATGGCGTTGGTAGTATCGCAATACGTCAGTTACATCTCGAGAAATTGCAAATCGAAATTTACGCTTGAAATATATGAAGCTAGCGCACGTCCTGAGACTCCAGCGTACACCTCACGCTCCCTGTGTCAGGGGCTCACACAATGGGAAGGTATGCACAATTCAAAAAAAAAATAAACAAGTAACATGTCAAACTCAGAGTTACGTTTTTCAAATTGTAAATGTATGTCTACTCTAGCGAAATTACAGATAGAGCTACAGTTAGAGATAACACACTTGAATTCACTTTGCTAAATACATTTACTAGTGCCCTGTTACCCACAGAAACTATTGTTGTGCATTACATCCAGCATAGAAAATATACCAACATCTTGACCACTGAAAACGTGTCACGTCATCATATGTTTGAAGTGCCCTCCGTTTGCATCAATATACATTTGGAGACGGGGAGCGAGAGAGTGTTGCCAAGATTGTAGAGTTTCTACAGATATTTCCTCACACAACACTGTAACATGATATTGCATATTCTCTACTGTCGTTCTTGATACACTCTATCTCTCACTGCGCCACAGAGACGGAATTAGAATGGCGCCAAGTCGGGGGAACGTACTGGCTATACCACAGTACCTCCCCACCCCATCCACCTACTTGCATATGTCGTATCTAGAACGTCTCTGGCAACTTTTGGATTGTGTGCTGGACATCAATCATGTTGCAACCAGATTGATAGACGAGTTTCCGATCCTAGATCCTCCATGGGGAGCGCTAGTGAGTGTTGAAGAAATGATGCATATCGCTGTCCATTCAATGTTCCACGGTAAAAATAGGAACCGACAGTACAGTTAACAATGATCCTGCACTAAACATTGAAACTACACTGTCGTTGATGAGCAACTTGGCGTATCCACTTTGGATTTTTCACAGACCAGTAGTGCATGTTCCGCAGATTCACATTACCATGATTTGTAAATGAAGCCTCGTCTGTAAATAACGTACTGCATAGGAATATTGAATTACCCTGGAACTGCTAAAGTACAAAATGACAGAATGCAATTCGGGGTTCAAAGTACAGTTCCTGGTGCAGTGAGATATGGAACTGATGAAACCCATGCTGATGCAAGATTCTGCACACACTACTGTGGCTTATACCTACACCTCGAGCACACACGCGAGGATTGTGCGCCACAGCAGCCGGAACAGCAATTTCGTTTCCATTGCCAGTCGCTGGCGTTGTACGTCGTCGTTTAGTGGGAGACCAGCTTCCCGATTCCGTGAGTGTCATGCATATCTTGCTAGTGGTTCGACGTGAGGGGTGCCTTGGATCTGGGTAGCGTTCAGCAAAGAGTGTTACAGCTGCGGTTACATTTCTGTGACACTCACAATAAATTGAATTAATCTAGTTTTTTTCATTAGTGAAGGCCGGCATATCGACTAGATGACGACAAATGTAACAAGCCACAAGAAAATTGGTTTTAAGGTGGCAACGTATGTGAATTGCGTTACAATATGAGAGCAGTCCAGTAGACCAGATTAGGAGACACTTTTACGCTTGAGGTAGAGCTTGTCGTGGCGACATTGGTATCTTTACGGCAGGATACAAGAGCCAGTGCAGGCAACCTCTCCTCTGAGCACAGTAATACTTGCGATGCATTACGTCAGGAACTGTGACGCTGTTGCTATACTTTACAAGCTACATATTTCTGAACTTATGAGGTTTACAAACGTGAAACCAACTGTTGTCCACTAATTGTATCTGTAGCTGTTGTTTCGCAACAACAAACATATGCGCAGGACATCCATCATTCTGATACCGCATTATTATAAAAAGTGGATCAGTTCAAGTAAGATACAGCACAAGAAGGGCTAAACTATCCCCCTTTGGGAGTGCCATCAAAGAAATATGGGCCAATGATGTGTTTTCATACAATACCGCACCATACATTAACATTCCACTGGCGCAGTACGTCAATGACATCACGATTACCGGCAACGTGAGGTGCGCGCTTGAGTCTCAGGACGGGCGCTAGCCGTGCGCTTAATTTATTTCAAGCGCCTTCTTCGCTTCGCAATTTGTCAGGATGTAATGACGTATTATTAAGCTACAAAGCCCATGACTTTTTTGATTTTTCATGCTATTGATTGCATACGAAATAATAGCGGGTGTCCATTTAAAACTACACATGTTTGTGTTGAAAATAGTATTTCTTTACGGTTTAAGTTTAGGATAGTATTTCTTTTCCTAACCCCAAGCGCACATTCATGCTGGTGAAATACGTTTTAGAATATCTATTGTTGTTCCAGAGATATTTGCGGTGGCAGAGTTTGGTGAGACACACTGTATACTGCTTAATAACGTACATTAATTGTGACCTTCATTCTATTAACGAAATTTTGCCTCAGCGAAACAGATAACCATACCGTGTGTCCTACGACAATGGAATAATATCTGTTGAGAGGTCAGACAAACGAGTGGCTCTTGAAGAGGGAAACAACCTTTTAGTAGCTGCAGGTGCACCAGTCTGGAGAATGAATTGACATGGCCTTGTAGCATCGACCAAAACGACCTAGTACAAATCCTTTAATAAGACAAGAGATATTTAAATTAATTAATAAAAAGGAGAAAATATAAAAATTCTGGGTGATTCAGGTGAAAGACACTACAAATGTCTAAAAATTTACACTGATTGGAATGCAAAATGGCTAAACAGGAATTGCTAAAGGACAAAAATAAGGATTCAGCTGCACATATCACTAAGGGAAAGGCCAGCGTCGTATCTAGATATATCAGGGGTCCTATATCACTCCTACTGTATATGCCCCAAACGATTACACAGAAACCACCAGCTTGAACATTGCTCTGCTGATTTGCAGGATCTGTGTAATCGTAAGGTTATCTCTTTACCAGTATACATCCATCTACTCAATACAATTTGAAATGAGACTTGTCCAACCAGGCAACACGTTTCCAGTCATCAACAGCACAAAGTCAGGTGAGGTGTAAGGTTTTTCTGTAATGGTCTGAATGCCCATATCGACGATGTTTCGTTTAATGGTTAGCACACTGACACTTGTTGATGGCCCAGCACTGAAATCTGCAGTAATTTGCAGAAGGGTTGCACTTCTGTCATGTTGAACAGTTCTCTTCAGTGGTCGTTGGTTCCATTCTTGCAGGAACTTTTTCCAGCTGCAGTAATTTCAGAGTTCTGATCTTTTACCAGATTCCTGATATTTACGGTACACTCTTGGAATTATCTTACATAGCTACCTTGGAGATGGTGTGTCCAATTACTCGTGCACTGAGTATAACACCATGTTAAAACATCATTAATTCTAGACCACGTGCCATTCTAGCACAGTCACCTGTCTAACAACTGTGCCAGACTCTTGTTGTCTTATTTATGCGTTTCCAATACCAACGCAATATTCTGCCTATTTAGATGTCTCTGTATTTGAATACTCCAGTTTATTTGCTTATTGAGTGAAAAATCCTTGTTTTCTTCCTGTTTATATTCATAAATTAACAAATTATAATGTCCATTCTGTTAATAAAAGAATTGGGACTAGATATTAATGGTATCAACAATATTCTGAATAATGAACAAAAATTTACCTTTTTTGGAAATTTTTTAAAAATGGTTTAACTTTTTGAATTTCAGATACTTCTGTTTTTGTCATTAAGTACTGGTAAATTGTTTTATAACCTAAAAAAGAACAATTTTGAGAAAGATCGAAATATTTCATAGAAGAAAGAAATAGATGTAATGATTATGCAATCGATTATATGCATTCAGATGAAAAATCAAAAGAAACAAATTCCTTGAAAAGAAGGTTAATCTCCAAGACTCAATTTATCTTAAATTTCTGACAAAAATTACAACAACTAAAAATCAGTTTGGGAAAAATTTAATACTAATAACTTAGAAGCATATATGAAGTTATATACTATATCTGATGTTTTAATATCTGTGGATATTTTTAAAAACAATAGACATACTTGTATCAGTTCATATTAACTCGATCTTTCTTGGTACCTGCTTTATCCTGTAACATTATGCTAAAAATAACAAAAATTTATCAACATTTATTAAATGAGTTTCATGTGATATTAATGGCTGAAAATGGAATTCAAGGAGGTATTTCCCAAAGTACTAAATCAGATGCTAAAGATAATAATAAATGTAAAAAAATTTTTAATCAGAGAAAAGGATAAAATTATTTGGCGGTTTTTAGACACCATTTAAAGGATTTTGAGTGGTTAGAACGAAAATATTTTTATTCCAATAAGATTACTCAGGACACTAATAGGTTATGAATATGGATATATGTTAGAAGTCGATTTGGAATACCTTAAAAATAACACAGTTTACACTAAAAGTTACCTTTACCAACAGAAGAAGGAAATACACTATTAACAACATTAAACATAAAAGGGAGAATATGTTTTACATTGTAGAAATCTAAAACAGTGCTTCAATCTTTGATCAAATTTAGGAAAACCATATACAAATTTAGCATTCGAACCATTGGCTTGGTTAAAACACAGATATCAGTACAGATACGAGAAAAACTGGCTAATGATTATGTAAAATTGTTCTAGAAATTAATAAACAGTTTGGCTGTTGGTAAAAGATGTAAAACAATAGTAATAGACAAGACATTAATATAATATCAGATCACAAAGAATTTTCAAAGCGTTATGGACTTGATACAAGTGATTATCAAGAAGACAGTCTTTATGGCTCACAACAAGTAAAAAAAATTTGAAAGAAGTGTTACAACAAATCAGTTAAAATCGATAATGTGTATTTATCAATTAGAGAATGAAAAACATACAAAATGTAAATGGGTTTGAAATTCTGCAGTAAACTATGGAGATACTTTCATCGATCATAACACTCAAATAAAACAGTATAGAAAAATAGATTTAACTATATCTCATAATCACAAGTTATATACTGTGGGAAATAATGAAATGATTTAAGTGGTGTTCCTGGTAAAACATTCATATGCAGATTTGAGCAGAAAATTTACCATATGGCAATTGTAAGATAAACCAATGAAATCTAAACAACTGTATCGAAACAATTTCAAATATTACAGTGAAAAATACATAACTAATAATAATATTTGATGATGATTTTAAAATTATACAAAATAAAACATTAATTATTATTATTTTAAATATTTTTTTCTTCTTTCATGGTCCTTAATACCAAATGTGAATTTACATTTAAAACAATTTCATAGATGTTTTTTCAAATTTCTGAAATGTGTATTCTTAATTCCAGTCATGAAGAATTTCTTACAAGTTCTAGACTGTATTTTATGTTCATTTTGATTCCTTTTAAGGATCTAAGATGACTAGTTACTGGAGGTCAATCCTCTTTTTTTATTGAAATCTTTGTATTAACTTCTTTTTATTTTTCACAAAAATTACAAATCATCTTAATCTAACTCTGCATTTACAATAAAAAAAGCATAGAAAGAATAAAAAAGAAAAAGTAAACCCACCCTTGCAGAATTTTCATAATAAATGTAATTATTCTTAAATTCTACAAGTTATAAACTTAAATATAATGCCAATCAAGTTTTAATAATTATTGAGGAAACAGAGAATCAGTGGTTTAAAGTGGAAGATGTTGTTCAGATATTAGAATACATTGATATAAAGCAAGCATTTTGAAAAATGTCAATAGAAAGGATAAAATTACTTATCATTATGTAAGGGAAGGTCTGGGAAATGTCCCTAACATATAATGAAAAGAATACCTTTTTCATGACTGTATCTGGTTTACATTCATTAATGTGATCTTCAAAAATGAGGAAGCTGAAATTTTAAAAAAAATGTTGACCTGAAGATGTATAACTATGCATAAGAAAACATGATGCTTATAAAATTGGGATAAAAATTCATACAGAAACCAAACAGAACATATACTGTTAAAAGGAATAAAATAGAAGAAAATGATCTATAAGATATGAGCAAAATGAAGGATAAATGTATGAGAAATTGTGATGGATCATTTCATAAAGCTATATATTTTTATGTGATGGAAAACTCTTGTTGTACCTGAGACAGACTATCTGAATTTAAGATGAACATTTGTTACTTTAGAATTATATAACGATAACTTTATATTTAACATAAATAAAAAGACTAGAAGAAAATAATGAATGAATGGTTATTATCCCAATTGAAAAGAATGTATGTCATAGATTTTGACAACTGAATATTATAACAATCATTTTAATGTTACAAATGTATATCCACAAGAAGAAATGATTGTTGATGTAATAAATTTTCTACAGTACAAGTGAAAATCGAATTACTTTTTTCATCAATAAATTTTATATAACATTCATGAGAGTTCTTATATTCATATAAAAAGAACAATAATAAAAACCATTTGATTCTTTCAACTCAGATTTAAAATTCAGTAACAATTTCGATATCATATCAATAATATTAATTTTTATTTTAATATCGAAATATACGAAATTACACACCCTCTCTCTCTCTCTCTCTCTCTCTCCCTCTCTCTCTGTCTCTCTCACACACACACACACACTATATATATATATATATATATATATATATATATATAATGTGTGTGTGTGTGTGTAACTATATATATCTCGTTTAATTAGGTTTCCATAAATAATCAGTATCAAAAGAATTAGTTTTATTGGTTTAAAATATTATAACAATCATTTTAATGTTACAAATATATATCCACAAGAAGAAATGATTGTTGATGTAATAAATTTTCTACAGTACAAGTGAAAATCAAATTACTTTTTTCATAAATAAATTTTATATAACATTCATGATAGTTCTTATATTCATATAAAAAGAACAATAATAAAAACCATTTGATTGTTTCAATTCAGATTTAAAATTCAGTAACAATTTCGATATCATATCAATAATATTAATTTTTATTTTAATATCGAAATATACCAAATTACACACCCTCTCTCTCTCTCTCTCTCTCTTTCCCTCTCACACACACACACAAACACACACACTATATATATATATATATATAATGTGTGTGTGTGTAACTATATATATCTTATTTAATCAGGTTTCCATAAATGATCAGTATCAAAAGTAATAGTTTTATTGCTTTAAAATTATTCTCATTGGTAATGTAATTGATTAATTTCTTCATCTTCATAAATATTATTAGGCTGCATCCCAATACAAAGTAAAATTTTATAACAAATGTACTTAATTTTCTTTATACACTGAACCAATTCCTTAATATTTTAGTCTTTCATTTTTTGTTTTTATTTTATTTGTATGATGTGTACCACTAATTTTGTTTTACATTTAGGAACTAAATATAGTTTACTGAAATATGGTTAAGGTTATTCATTTACATTGCTTAAAGGTTAATGAGATTTATATTCATTCAACATCTTACATTCTTAAAAAATGAAATTAAATCAATACTCCCATCTACGCTGAATTAAGGTTATATCCTATGTTCTTGAACCACATTTCAGTATTATATTTTCAGTCACGTTCAATGTCGCATCTTCACTGCCTGCTTCAACTGTTAAATTGCCTCCCAATTTTGTAAGAATAAAATCACTAAATTGAACTTAATCCTCCACTATTTTCTGGTGAATGATACTATCTCACTACGATATTATGATCTACATCACATTTGGTTACTTCAGACATCTCATTAAATGAACATCAATCAACTAGTTTATGGATTACCCTTAATTATAGTACAGTCCATCTCTCATTATCAAATTATTGTGAGAGTAAAATCACTAAATGTGAACTTTTCTACTACATATTCTCTTGAACAAAATATTTTTCATTATGAAATTATAATCTAGATCATACACAAATGCTTCAGTCACCTCATTACATTTAAATCAATGAACTAGTTTATAGCTTAGCCTTAATACTAAAGCAGGACGTGTGTCATTATTAGAAGCCTCCATCTTATTTATCTCTTTATTGCAATGTTCAATTATCCCACATACATTCCTTTAATTGATTCTTTTTAAATCTATGATTAATTTCATGTCATGAGCCATTGCAAGATAACCTTTCACATGGTTTCCTAGATCTGGTTTGGAATGACTATTACAATTTGTGATGAAATACTTGTGTATTTGACTTTGGCAACAATATTATTCAATTCTTTTGGTATATATTGTTTGGTAACAGCATCATAACCACTAAAACATTTTTTAAATTTACCACTTTCCTTCCTTTAAAATCAAAATTAGTTTTATTTAGTGTATATGTAACATGCAATTCCTTGTGAAATTGTTTAATTAAATTATCTATTTCTTCACTCTTTCGGTTTTCAGTTTTCTAAGTCATGCCTATTAATGTTTTATTTGTATTCTTCATTCATTTTTATTCTATTTAACTAAATTATTGTTCATCGATTTTTTTATGAAATTTTTACAGCACCTTAGTGTTTGCTTTAATTTTAATTCTTGTGAATCGAATGAATCAAAACAATTTTCATATTATTTGCCTCACAAAAAGTAATCCAGTGTGTACCATTATAGTCAAAAGTATCTAAATAACATATACTGCTTTCGATTGCAATTTATTGATTAGATAGTTCATCAATCACAAAATCTCCATTCAAAGACCTTAATTTGTCGTTTTTACCAAGTTGTTTTTCCAAAGTTTGATAATGGTTTCCTGTTTTTACTATTTTTGAAATTAGTACCTTCATATTTTTAGTACTGCTCCATTGATGCCTTACTTTCAATTGCTAAATTATGTCTCTTTTTCTCATCTGAGTCTTTATCTTTTGATTTTTCTGTTATTGTTGTTGCAATACCATCTCTGGCACCAGCGAGTATGCCAACTATATTAATAATGCCCAAATATGGTGTAGTTGCACTAAATACTGCCAGCAATACCGAGTAAAATCCAATGAAATTCTTGTTAATCCAGAATAGGTTTTTTTTTTCTTTTCTTTGTAAGATTTTCAGTAATTTTGGTCACAGTTGGGGTAACTAATGTAGTAATTAAAGTGCTTTTTATCTTTATTCCCTTATGGAGCACAAGTAATTATAAATACTATTCAACTGGCCATTATTCATTTAATTTTAATGTCACAAGTACAGTGAATTATAAAAATTTCTAATGAAGGATTTTGTGATCCCCAGTCATCATCATCGAAACCTGTAAGTAATTTTCATTTTATGTACATTATTCCTCTAATGGCTTCACATTGTTCAACAAATGTTGCCTGTTCAGCATTCAATTTATCGTTTGCAGTTACAGTTATTTACCTGATTCATGTATTTTTTCTGAATCTTTATTAGCTCTCTATGCTCATTAATGTTTTTACAAACTTTATCTTTCTTATTTATTACTGACTACTGCCATGCTAATTGTTCATGTTGCTTGGTGTTTGGGGGTTAGTAATTATACATAGGAAGATGCATTTCGAATAATGTCTTATTAACTGAAGTATTAACAAATCCTTTTCCATATTTTCCCCATTTCCTAAATGTGTGAGGTTTGTTGTTGTTGTGGTCTTCAGTCCTGAGACTGGTTTGATGCAGCTCTCCATGCTACTCTATCCTGTGCAAGCTTCTTCATCTCCCAGTACCTACTGCAACCTACATCCTTCTGAATCTGCTTAGTGAATTGATCTCTTGGTCTCCCTCTACGATTTTTACCCTCCACACTGCCCTCCAATGCTAAATTTGTGATCCCTCGATGCCTCAGAACATGTCCAACCAACCGATCCCTTCTTCTAGTCAAGTTGTGCCACAAACTTCTCTTCTCCCCAATCATATTCAATACCTCCTCATTAGTTACGTGATCTACCCACCTTATTTTCAGCATTCTTCTGTAGCACCACATTTCGAAAGCTTCTATTCCCTTCTTGTCCAAACTAGTTATCGTCCATGTCTCACTTCCATACATGGCTACACTCCATACAAATACTTTCAGAAACGACTTCCTGACACCTAAATCTATATTCGATGTTAACAAATTTCTCTTCTTCAGAAACGCTTTCCTTGCCATTGCCAGTCTACATTTTATATCCTTTCTACTTCGACCATCATCGGTTATTTTACTCCATAAATAGCAGAACTCCTTTACTGCTTTAAGTGTCTCATTTCCTAATCTAATTCCCTCAGCATCACCCGATTTAATTTGACTACATTCCATTATCCTCGTTTTGCTTTTGTTGATGTTCATCTTATATCCTCCTTTCAAGACACTGTCCATTCCGTTCAACTGCTCTTCCAAGTCCTTTGCTGTCTCTGACAGAACTACAATGTCATCGGCGAACCTCAAAGTTTTTACTTCTTCTCCATGAATTTTAATACCTACTCCGAATTTGTCTTTTGTTTCCTTTACTGCTTGCTCAATATACAGATTGAATAACATCGAGGAGAGGCTACAACCCTGTCTCACTCCTTTCCCAACCACTGCTTCCCTTTCATGCCCCTCCACTCTTATTACTGCCATCTGGTTTCTGTACAAATTGTAAATAGCCTTTTGCTCCCTGTATTTTACCCCTGCCACCTTCAGAATTTGAAACAGAGTATTCCAGTCAACATTGTCAAAAGCTTTCTCTAAGTCTACAAATGCTAGAAACGTAGGTTTGCCTTTTCTTAATCTTTCTTCCAAGATAAGTCGTAAGGTCAGTATTGCCTCACGTGTTCCAACATTTCTACGGAATCCAAACTGATCTTCCCCGAGGTCGGCTTCTACCAGTTTTTCCATTCGTCTGTAAAGAATTCGCGTTAGTATTTTGCAGCTGTGACTTATTAAATTGATAGTTCGGTAACTTTCACATCTGTCAACACCTGCTTTCTTTGGGATTGGAATTATTATATTCTTCTTAAAGTCTGAGGGTATTTCGCCTGTCTCATACATCGTGCTCACGAGATGGTAGAGTTTTGTCATGACTGGCTCTCCCGAGGCCATCAGTAGTTAATCAGTAATGTGTGAGGTATGTTACTAGAAAATCTAATGAAATACAGTGTACCTTTTGAGTTATTAATAATAAAATGCTTAAATTTATGTGTTAGCATTTTTGATATTCTTGTTTTTGTTATAATAGTGTCTGTTTCATTCTATTACTTCTCCATGTGTTATTGCTAACCTAACTAACAATTAAGTCTCTAATGTCATTCATGAAAAAATATCCCATTGCTTTATGTTTATATTTTTAAACTAAGTTATATTCAGATATGTGGTCTAATGAATTATCAAGGTTTCTTTCTGATAAATTAGAAAAACTATCATCGTCAATTCTTCTTATCAACTTATTATATTTATATACTTACTTGATTTTGTTTTGTTTTGATTATTCTCTTTAGATGCTTTCAATTCTGAGATAGTTCAACAATGATTAATTGCATATTTCTTCATAATTTGTTTAAAACCTTTATTGTGGAATGCTTTATCATTATCAGTGAAAAATGTTCTAGCATAAATTAGTAAATCAACAACATTAAATTTTCTGTCTGCCTCTTTTATAGTAAATTTTATTTAGTTAAAAGATTCATCAGTCGTTCTGCAACTCTATTAATTACTCTTAACTGTTAACTTATCTCTGTCAAATGTTGTGGGTGAATTACCAATACAGTCAAAACTACCAATAGGTGTTAATGCTAAAGTTTGACTTTCACTACATTTGATATACTCTAGGATTCTTTCAGTTACATATTTCTTTTAATATTGTCTCTGTCCATCCTGATATCTGAGTAGTCACCATGACAGATTGCATATCCTATGTGCCCAGGTTCGATTCCCAGCTGGGTCGGAGATTTTCTCCGCTCAGGGACTGGGTGTTGAGTTGTCTGCATCATAATTTCATCCCCATCTGACGCCAGGTCGCCCAATGTGGTCTTGAATGTAATAAGACCTGCACCAAAGCAGCTGGGCCTGCCCCACAAGGAGCCTCTCAGTCAATGGCGCCAAACGCTGATTTCAACATTGTCTTTAAACGTTTTCCTATTTTTAGCCTCAAAATCAATTTTTTTCTGGTTCACTTAATTTATAGTTGTGTTGTGTTCTTTCACATTGTTTAACTGCTGAAATATCGTTAAATTCTTCTAAATAATACTGTTGTTGTGAATAGTCAACACGGGTTAGCCCGCCACATCACGTTGTGCAAATTCCATAATATTTCCTAGGAGCAACTGTCCGACATCTTCAGGTGGTTCAACCTTGCTGGTGGCTGAGGACAGCTGACGGTATCTGCATGTCCACGCCCTGTTCCTGGAACACGCGCGCAGAATGCACAGACGCGGAAATCTTGTATGCGCAATGATTTTCAGGTAGATAGATGGTGGCATACTGAAATTCCTCCTGCTGAAAATCGCAGAGCGGCTCTCCTGTGCATGCGCTGTACGCTGCTTTTGCCAGTAGTGCTGCCATCCGTATTAGACCAATGTTTTGACTGCCCCGTTATTGAAGAATCTTGATTTTTGCGTCGTGATCCAAGGGCAGCCAATGCTGGAATCCAGCCTGTGCTCAGTTGAAATCCCGTATCCTTGTTGATGACATTATAAGCTGTATGGATATGTATTGCTTCCTTAATGATGCAATCCCAGAAAGATGATGCCGGGAATAAAACTTTCATCTTTTCATAACTCATCCAATGTCCTGTATTCAGACAGTGCTCCGCAATTGCCAACTTTTGCAGTTGACGAAGGCCTGTATTACACTGATGTTCATCGCAGCATTCTCGTACTGTGCGGCATTTCTGGCTTATATCTGCAGCCCCACATTCACAAGGAGTATTGTACACAACACATTTCTTCAGGCCACGGTGATCCTTAACCGAAATCTACAGGTTTCTGAGATTTGCAGATGGCTGAAAAAAAAAACAGTTTCGTATCTTCTGAGGACTCTTCCGATTCTTGCTACCTGCAGCAAGGTCACCGTCGGTCACAGCGGCTAAACGCTTTCCACTACAAAGGAGACCCCTTTTGTTATTGCTACGAGACATCATATCGGACAGTGATCGCAATGTTGCTCCACCAGGAGGTGGCGATTTTGGCAGTGGCTGTTGGCGCTACTGAAGCTGTTAGTTGGTGACTGTAAACACTGTCGCTTTTTCAGAAGTCAAGGGATAAAGGACAAACTACTAAGGGTTGCTAGCCTCATTAGTAACCATTGTTAGATGCAAGATCACTGAGCATAGGGAGATCATGCTGTAGAAATTTCAGGGCAAAGACAGCGGACTTTGAATTTAGAATGAGGGGATAGTTAAATAAACCGAAATTTGAGGAAAGTGGGTGTGTGCTCATGATGAACTTACTTTATGGTAATCCTGTTCCAGAAAAAAAAAAACTGTTCATCACAGAACTTAGGCCCATAAGCCGTGGCAAATATCTGTTTAAAGTGTTCGAAAGTAGACAGAGGACATTAAAATAGGTTAACAACCTAAGGAAATGTACATGCAGTGCAGTTGTTCAACTTACGGTTTTATTTGGATCACTGGAACTGATGTGCAATTAGTCCAGTCAATTCCGCTAGTTGAGTAGGTCTAAGGCAAATACAAAAGGGGAACTGGTTTATGATAGCGTGTTGACTGCAAATGGACAAGTAGCTTGCCACCATAATTTTGCAGAATGTACTTGTCTACGGAACAATAAATTTTAGGAGACAGCATGGGATAGACCGTTTGCAGAGTGCAATAGGCTACCTCTATTTCCTTTGCAGGTAAGCCCTCCCCAACAATAACCCTAGATGGTGTGTGTTTGTCTTTATAGTGCCGTGTGACTACTAATGCGTACAGCATGCCTAATAATAGCTGAACTAGTGCGTGAGCTGGTCCTTTGATAAGATTACATACCCTCATATGAATATCATGCATCTTCTTGTGTGTGACTTAGTTAAAAATGAGTAGGATATGAAATGTTGTTTTGTTTTAGGCTATTTAGCATATTTATTTCCTTTCTTTGATGAAACGTGGAACAGTGCAGCACCTTCTTTACTGACTGACAATTTTGGGCAGAGAGGAAGGAAGGTTTTCTGCTTTAATATACTGAAGTTATATGTAATCTTAGGGCCGAGATCGATGGTATGTTTTTTTTGTCATTTATCAGTCTGAAAATGGGGCAGTAAGATGAACAAAGGTTTGCTGGCTCAAAGGCAAAACATGTCTAATAACTTAATCAGAAAGTAAATCATCGGTGTTTCCTTTATTCCTGTCTGAAGAAAACTAAATTAGTATACTGACAAGGATGCAATAAGTCTGAAGACAGTGGATATAATGTAATCAAGTATTATGTGATCATAACATTGAAAAGGAATCTCACTCTGTGAGTAAACTAGATAAAGATAGGTCATTAGAATGGTTTCATGACATATACATAACTTGAATGCTAGTTGGTAAAGAAGAAATTACATAAAATTTAATGTGTCAAATGCAAAGTTGCCTTTCGATGAAATTTGTGTCCTACCTAATGTGCTACTGTGAAATTTTGTGGTAGTTTAATTCGACATTTGGAGTTAATCAGAGAATTATTACTGAGTCTCATTATGAGGAAATAATGTCTAGTAGTATCTGTTTCAAATATGTATTTTCTTTATCAGAGTTTCTGATTAGAGTCTCCTCCTCAGGGCACCAATTGAAAAATGTCAGCCTGAGTCCATTTTCTTCGAAGATACCCGAGAGTTATGAAATGGAACCTGTTGTCCCATTCCATAGTTATCCAATAAATTCCGGTATAGGGAACTATATCCACAGTGTTTTGACTCTGCAGAAGCGAATTCTGTGTATGACAAACAGAAGAGAATGGACCAAGTGGTGTTTACTTACATATTTATTCATTTCATTTCATGTATGCCACGTTTCCTTGGATCCCTTCCCTTATGCGATCTTGGGCTGTATGAATGATATAGTACGTGGTGTAGCAGAAGGATCTGGTCAGAGATCGTAGCATTGCATGCGTAGATTTGTTCTGTGGTAGGATAGCACCAACCCTCTAAACGTGAAAAAGTTTGGCGAAGATGGTGGGAAAGTCGGCTCAGAGATATCGCGAAGGCCAGAGGATTGGCTCTGTTAGGTTGGTGATGTTGTGCCATAAGTAAAATACATGGTTTAAACTCGTGCCACTAGGAAAAGCAACGGATTTCAAAGCCCATTGATTTGATAAAGACTGGTGGAATACTCTTCCACTCTGACCTAGTTTTGCTTGTAGTCTCTTTGCTGAACTTCTTCTGAGTCACCTATAGCAACTGAATGTAATAAGCATGGATTGGTGTGTTTGTATAAAATTACATTGAAGCCAGGTCTGCGTTCCCCTGTCTCATTCCATAATTACATGGCGAAACTGAACCATGTTAACTAGAGACCAGTTTTGATGATGTATACTGCAAAATAACGCTAATAGTTGTTGAAATGCCAACGGTGCTGAATAAATATCAATTAATCTTTATCCTCGACTGATTATTTGCTCCCTCCATAATAAAGAATAGGTGGAGGTCAGTACCACAGTCAAGTTCTGGCTCATGAAAGCAAATAAAAGCTATATACTGCCTAATAAGCCCTGTATAGGTGCCTTTTGTAGAGGTACAAAAAATATTGAGTCATCCGTTGCGTTCAAATTTTTACCGGTTAGTTAAAACCTCCCACTAAAAATTATCAATACCCGGCAATAGCTCGCAGGGGCCACTAATTTCGTGGACCACACGAATTTAAGAAATCATTTACCAGAGACGGTAGCTTGCAGGAGTGCTAGGACATGACAAAGAGACGACAATGTTCCTACTTACGTAGAGTTTTACCACCACGAGTACTGGAAGGTTACGTTGTAAAAGGTCGTCCAAACATCGACACCTTTTAGCGACTTACGCAGTATCCTGCATCTGAACACTCATTAGAGTACTGTTCGATGCCCTTGACTATGTAACACGTTACACTCCTCCTTGAGTGGACTGCATTTTCTTACGACTCTTACAATTACTAACAAAAAACTGTTCTCCCTTATTTATGATTAATGTGTTACATTTGTATACAGGGATAGGTAATGGTCATAACCAACGTACAATAAGCATAAATTGTCTGCTGGTAATCGTGCGTTCCGCTACCAATTTCTGACATTGTAAGTTCCCTACATAGATTTTCATAATTCGCGAAGATTCTAGTGAAGATCTCGACATTATTAACATGGTCATTTTTATATACAGGACGGTTCAGCTAAATTGTTCACCTTACATATATTCTGAAAAAATTTATGTTTTCACGCAAATGAATTGTGAGACAGTTCTCAATCACTGACATACAGACTTCTTCCACAGCTATGTTAATCACGGTATATCGGTACGATCTTGACTTTTTGAAATAGAGTTATAGTTGTTTTTGTCCCTAGAACTTCATTTCCAAGAGATACAAACTGAACGAAATTTCATTCTTCAGGATTCTATTAGTAATGCCGGAGTAAATATTTAAACTTAAAATTTGTCTCATTTCAATGTTAAACCGGTTGCTGTTTCATGTGGAAGTTCGCGCTCAGAGTGGAAAACCTGCGATGTAGACAGTTTTCTCGGCTCACTTCTGTATCGTTTGGACAGGTCGCATACTGCAGTTTCTAATCAAATCACATCCTGAAGAACTAACCCTTTGTCAGTACAATGTAGGAGGCAGGACAGTGAAATAATTTATGAATAGATAAACAGCATAGATAAATACCTTGGAATTAATTATTTGTCAAAACTGAGGGCCTATCTATATATATCCAATAAACAATTGTTACAAATAATTCACATATATCCAGGTCGTAAACTTACACAGTTTCAGATTCAAAGGAAAACAAAATGTAGTGCCGGAGAGCAAAGTAAATGGAACACATGGGTTAAAAGTTCATTTAAAAACCACAAAGCAAATAATTCAAAGTACTGACAGTCACTAAAACTGCGATATGCAACTAAAGTTCATTGTGCCAAATAATCACTACTAAAATTGGCAAACAATTCCAATACAAGAGAGCCTCAAAATTAAGTGCAGCGAAACAGTTGTGACCTACCTGATATCCAATGAAAAGTTTTGGTATGAACCTGTCTCACCAGAAACCATTGTTAAATACAACGCAAAGTTACATGACTTCCACCAGGAATATTGTCGAGTGATCTTTACAGAACTATGTTCAGACTCCCTCTCTGTGAAACCCCCTATGCCTCTTTCTTTCCCTTTCCCTCTTAAACACTCACAAACAAAACCAAACTCATACTCAAACGCATATGCACACACATATATATAGACAAACTCGCAGTCACGTTCATTATCAATTAAATTTTCAAGGCAGTGAGTAAGTTGTAAAAAATGTTTATGGCCGAATATCTCATTCTTTCCTGTGCCACACTAAGACTCACTTCACATGCTAGGTTCATATTTCTGAAGATTACCAACATTTTGTAAATGGAGTTCGTTGTTGACAACATACCCCATAATGCATGAGATAAACTGTAAGAGTATTGACAGTATATCTAAATGCTTATGTAGCTGTCCATAAGAGGTCCCTTAGTATACACCACATAATACCTTTATTTCACGTTTGTGTACAGAAAATAGATTGCTCATCATCATCATCATCATTTAAGACTGATTATGCCTTTCAGCGTTGAGTGTGGAGCATAGCTCCCTTATAAAACTCCTCCATGATCCCCTATTCAGTGCTAACATTGGTGCCTCTTCTGATGTTAAACCTATTACTTCAAAATCATTCTTAACCGAATCCAGGTACCTTCTCCTTGGTCTGCCCCGACTCCTCCTACCCTCTACTGCTGAACCCATGAATCTCTTGGGTAACCTTGCTTCTCCCATGCGTGTAACATGACCCCACCATCTAAGACTGTTCGCCCTGACTGCTACATGTATAGAGTTCATTCCCAGTTTTTCTTTGATTTCCTCACTGTGGACACCCTCCTGCCATTGTTCCCATCTAATAGCACCTGCAATCATCCTAGCTACTTTCATATCCGTAACCTCAACCTTGTTGATAAGGTAACCTGAATCCACGCAGCTTTCGTTCCCATACAACAAACTTGGTCGAAAGATTGAACGGTGCACAGATAACTTAATCTTGGTACTGAATTCCTTCTTGCAGAAGAGAGTAGATCGTAGCTGAGCGCACACTGCATTAGCTTTGCTGCTCCTCGCTTCCAGTTCTTTCACTATGTTGCCATCCTGTGAGAATATGCATCCTAAGTACTTGAAACCGTCCACCTGTTCTAACTTTGTTCCTCCTATTTGGCACTCAATCCGTTTATATTTCTTTCCCACTGACATTACTTTCGTTTTGGAGATGCTAATCTTCATACCATAGTCCTTACATTTCTGATCTAGCTCTGAACTATTACTTTGCAAACTTTCAATCGAATCTGCCATCACAACTAAGTCATCCGCATATGCAAGACTGCTTATTTTGAGTTCACATATCTTAAGCTCTACCAGCCAGTCTATTGTTTTCAACATATGATCCATAAATAATATGAACAACTGTGGAGACAGGTTGCTGCCTTGTCTTACTCCAGAAACTACTCTGAATCATGAACTCAATTTACAGTCAACTCTAACTGCTGCCTGACCATCCATGTCAACACCTTTAATTGCTTGCAAAAGTTTGTCTCCTATTCCATAATCTCGTAGAACAGACAATAACTTCCTCGTAGGAACCCGGTCATATGCCTTTTCTAGATAGATTAAGCATAGATACAATTCCCTGTTCCACTCATAACACTTCTCCGTTATTTGCCATAAGCTAAAGATCTGGTTCTGACAACCTCTAAGAGGCCTAAACCCACACTGATTTTCATCCAATTGGTCCTCAACTAATACTCGCACTTTCCTTTCAACAATACCTGAGAAGATTTTACCCACAACGCTGATTAAAGAGATACCTCTGTAGTTGTTACAATCTTTTCTGTTTCTATGTTTAAAGACTGGTGTGATAACTGCTTTTGTCCAGTCTCATGGAACCTGTCCCGACTGCCAGGCCATTTCAATTATCCTGTGTAGCCATTTATGACCTGACATTCCACTGTATTTGATGAGCTCCGACTTAATTTCATCCACCCCAGCTGCTTTATTGCACTGCAATCTATTGATCATTTTCTCCACTTCCTCAAATGTGATCCTACTTCCATCATCATTTCTATCCCATTCTACCTCGAAATCTGAAACTTTACTGATCGTATTTTCACCTATATTGAGCAACTCTTTAAAATATTCCCTCCATCTTCCCAAGGCATCCACAGGATTCACCAGCAGTTTTCCTGACCTGTCCAAAATACTTGTCATTTCCATCTTACCTCCCTTTCGAAGACTGCTAATTACACTCCAGAATGGTTTTTCAGCAGATTGACCCATAGTCTCCAACCTGTTTCCAAAGTCTTCCCACGATTTCTTCTTGGATGCTGCAATTATCTGTTTGGCTTTGTTTCTTTCTTCAAGCTAACTTTCTCGGTCTACCTGAGTTCTAGTATTTAGCCATTTTTGATACGCCTCCTTTTTTCTTTTACAAGCTACCTTGGCTGTGTCATTCCACCAAGCTGTTTGCTTCATCCTACTTTTACACACTAATGTTCCAAGACATTCTTTAGCCACTTCTAGTACTGTGTCCCTGTACCTTGTCCATTCCTTTTCCAATGACTGTAATTGGCTACATTCAACTAACTGATACCTTTCTGAGATAACTGTTATGTACTTGTGCCTGATTTCCTTATCCTGAAGTTTCTCCACTCTTATCCTCCTACATATGGACCTGACCTCCTGCACTTTCGGCCTCACAATCCCAATTTCACTTCAGATTAAATAATGATCAGTGTCATCAAAGAATCCCCTGAATACACGTGTGTCCCTCACAGCCTTCCTGAATTCCTGATCGGTTATTTTATAGTCAATGACAGATCTGGTTCCCCTGCATTCCCAAGTATACCGGTGAATGTTCTTATGTTTAAAATAGGAGTTTATGATTACTAAGCCCATACTGGCACAGATATCCAAGAGTTGTTTCCCGTTCCTGTTGGCCTCCATATCCTCTCCAAATTTACCCATAACCTTTTCATACCCTTCTATTCGATTTCCAATCCTGGAATTAAAATCACCCATGAGCAGAACACTGTCCTTGTCCTTTACTCTAACAACTACACCACTGAGTGCCTCATAAAAACTATCCATTTTATCTTGATCTGTCCCTTCACAATGCGATTATACTGACACAATCCTAATTTTCTTGCTAGACACTGCCATATCTATCCACATCAGTCGTTCGTTTACATACCTTATTGCAACTACGCTGGGTTCCATTTCTTTCCTGATGTGAAGCCCTACACCCCATTGTGCTATTCCTGCTTTGTCTCCTGACAGGTAGACCTTGTATTCTCCCACCTCCTCTTCTTTCTCACCCCTTACCCGAATGTCACTAACAGCTAAAACGTCCAGCCCCATCTTACTTGTAGCCTCTGCCAGCTCTACCTTCTTCCCAGGGTAGCCCCCATTGATATTAATAGCTCCCCATCTCATTACCATTTGTTTGCCAAGTTGTATCTTAGGAGTTCCTGGTTTGTCAGTTAGAGGTGGGACTCCATCACCTCCAAAGGTCCGAGGCATTTTGCTCTGATTGTTGCCAGCATCATATTTAAAGTACCAGGGAAGCAGGTTGCTAGCCTTACATGCCCCAAGTCGCATTGGGTTTTACCCCTAACGGTTGAGGGACTAACAGGTGGATTTTGTAGTCTTTGCCGTATGAGCAGAAAGGTGACCACGACTCAGAATATGTCCGAGAAGCCCAGCCTTATTCCAAAGTAACTGGTATCCCGACTGTCGGGACCACTTACTTGGCCGCTCATACGTTGCCCGTGGTTCATGAACTAGGACATGACTACAGGAACCCACACCATGAACCATAGATTGCTGGTCAGTAAAAATGCAACAACAAGAGAATGCCATGCGGCATACAAAATGTGAACTGTAAAACACTACTCATTCCCCATCTGGTTAGATTTTCACAGCAATATCGCAATGTAGGTAGCATTAACGCCATCTACATGAACACATGAGGTCCACCAGTTCAAGACGGTCCTAACTGTTGTCATCTGACCCGGATGTTAGAACCCAACAAGACGGATATATTATAATGGTTTAGAAAGGGATGGCATTGGGAACATAATCTCATCACCCTTGAGTCACATAGCTGGTAATTTGGGCTGAATGTGTGAAGGTTTGTGGATGTGCGCTGTCTTCGAGTGTCCGTGATATTGCCTTCCATCAAAATAACATAGGACCACATGTGACCGATGATCTTCTGACATCTCTAGTAGAGGATATTCCACTTTTGACGAAGCCACCATGTTCTTCCAATACCTTACTCATAGAAAATATTTTGTTTGGGTTGCTGAAAGCCTGGTATTCCACCAGTGGCCAGCCACTACGATCTGAGATGGCTCTGAGCACTATGGGACTTAACATCTAAGGTCATCAGTCCCCTAGAACTTAGAATTAGTTAAACCTAACCAACCTAAGGACGTCACACACATCTATGCCCGAGGCAGGATTCGAACCTGCGCTCGTAGCGGTCGCGTGGTTCCTGACTGAAGCACCTAGAACCGCTCGGCCACACCGGCCGGCCACAACGATCTGAGTCTGCATGGAACGATCTATGCGTATCTGCTGTCTAAGCTCAGTCTGAAACCATGTCCCAGTACGCTTTTAACCAGTGCTGGTGCACTAATTCCTGGCTGTGTATACTAATTTTCACACTACTTTTATTTCCACTTACACATCTCATAACTGGCTGCCCTACTATACTGCTACACTGTATATCCACAGTTAGTAATATCATTAGTCGTTCTTCATCGTGTTGCATTATTAATAGCGAGATGTGAGCGCCCTTCTTCAAATAAGGATTTTCGTGGATAAGCCAAACATTATGACCAACTGATTAATAGTATGTTACTCCATATTTCGAAAACAGTACCTCAGTAGCTCAGAAATACATGGGTAATGATAAGTGTTTGCTATGTTTCCTAGTGTCTGAGACGAGATTTCTCTATGGATGTTCCACAGTTCCAATAAAGTACAGGCTGGTGGTACGTGGGATGACGCTGCAGGGTGATAGTGTCCCAGACATGTACCACTGGGTTCTCACGAGATTGAATTTACTGTCGAAGACATCACCGTGAGTTCACTATAATGCTCCTCAAATCAACTTTGCAAGATACTAGCTCTGTCAAAGGTGCATTTACCCTGCTGAGAGAAAGTATCGTGGTCGGGGAAGACATCAAGTTTGAAATGATGGAGCTGATCCACAATATCGCCCATGTAGTCCGTCATGGTGCTCTCGACTAGTAGTCCGTAGAAGCCCAGATGAATGTCATCCATAACACAATACTGCCCCACTCACAATGCGTACGTCACGCGGTGAATGCTCTAAATTGTTATTGGACTGGATGACGACGAATCAGGATACAGCCATCGATCCGCTGTATCAAGAAATGTGCCAGGTGACAAATTTCCACTGATCCACGGTTCAGTCTCCATGATTCCTTGTCTATTGCGGTTTTAACTGACGATATCGTTGAGTCTACATAGGAACACGTATTGGTCGTCTGCTGCGGAGTCCAATAGTCAACAGAGTCGCTGTTTGGTGTGCTCCAAAACACTTTCGATTGCATAGCATTCTACTTTATCGTTAGGTCTGTCACAGGTGCAGTGTATTTGCTTTACAGAGGGGACAAGCCCCTGACCTACAAGTTGTACGATGATTCGCAGGCGCTCAATGCTTTGTCGCCTATTGGCGGTTTCGCCGTGCTTCAGCCACTTTCCATACATGCCCACGACAGTAGCACGCGAGGAGCCTACCAGATTAGCGGTTCCCGAGATGGTGGTTCCCAGGCGCCGAACCATAAAAATCTCCCCTTTGTCAAAGTCGTTTATGTCACTGTTTTACTGCATTTGCGGCAGCTATGGTCACTAGAATGATTTCCTATTCCTCTAACATACTTTCCATACCGCGTCAGGCGCCCGGAACGACACCAGGCGCGGCCAGTCCCGCAGTGGGTAGTGGTCTTAATGCTTTAGCTCAACAGGGTAAGTAATTGAAAATAGGCCTAAGTAAGCAATCTTTTGACTTTTCATCTTAAGATCTGCTGTGATACTTGTTGCAGAAGTTGCAGATCTTTCTCAATAAAGAAGGCCTGCAACATGTGGCTTCGTATTCATTTTATTAACTGTAGTAACACCTAAGAATTCATAACTTTCAATGTATTAGACTAAAGAAGCGTAATTCACAAATATGTAACAACTAGTAGTTTGCTTCTGAAGTGAATGGTGTAAGGTATACTGCTGTCTCTGATGATATGAAATAGACCTTTTGAGCTCCTTACTTATTGCCGACCTATGGAATTTTCGATACCCAACGCACTTTGTCTCTGGAGCGAGCATTGTCTTGCTGTATGTCGTCAAGAATTCCTCAATGTTAATAGTCACGTGTCAGCCAAGTAAGCGTGCTGCAGCGATTCCAGAATGGACTCCTTTCAGAATATTAACGAAAAATGCCATTTTCGGGGACCATTTGGGGAAAGGAAAGCCTTGGGGAGAAGTTTAGGGAAGGAAATTTCGGTACCATGGATATAAGGGAGGTATTTTGTTCGCATAGCCGAATGCCATCTCTGATACTTCAGTTCAAAAAACAGGGAATTAGTTTGTTAGATATTCACTGTATACATCTCTCTTTCTCGCTGGCTCTTCACGTTAACCAATAAACCTTTCTTTTTATGGGTGGCGCTAGGTTCATCATAGGTGATACCTTTCCGTGACATCACAGTGAAGTAAACAGGCCCAGTATCGTTCTTTTGGGATGTCTATCGTCTTTCATGCTCGTATAGACTTACTAAGTAGACACCATATTGGATTTAGTTGTTTTTACTGAAGCTTGTGTTTGATTAGTTTTGTACTACATCATGAGCTCTATGAATGTATGGTGTTTAAAATATGGAGGGTGTTTCGGAAACGCTTCGATATTGGTAATATTTGTTATAATTACATGTGAGATAATGAGAGATCGGCGGTTATCAGCTTCATAAGGTATAAGTGGAAAAAAGGCAAGGATATCATGTGTTCACAGTGGCGTAATGGATAGAGATGGCGAGCTGTGAAGCGAAATATAGGTGTCGCAGTAATGGTAAGTCAATTGAACTCAGAAAACAGCACGAAGAAAGCAAGTGTGGTGCCCCTAAAGTAAGTCTTTTATTTTATCTACAAATTTAAAGTTTTTGTTGCTGTACCATTACTTTGTGACATGTACGAAACTTTTACGGGACTGAACACATAATATCACATCTTCAAGCTTCTAATACAGATAGAACACAACAGTTTAGAGGAGTACGTAGGCTTAAGATATTTTGGGAAAAGTTATCAAATTCAGGGAAGTTTTTTGTCTGCGAGGGGAGACTTTCGAAAACTCATTCTGCAAACGGTGGTGTGCAGTAAGTTATTGGAACTCAGGAAGGAGCGGTCGAGAGCAGCCGCGTCACGGATAAAAGGTATTAAGAATATGATAGTAAATCTATTCAGCGGTTGAAGGTGTTACGCTGATTCGTAGGACAAAAATGTTGGAATAAGTCAGTCATTTCGCGAAAAGGCGTTTGGGAATAATTTTGATATTTGTGGTTGAAACGGTATCGTGTTTGTGAGTCAGTAACATTCGTGAAGGAACATACTGATAGTGGAACGTAAATGAAAAGGCACCCGAGGAAAGTGATTACCTGTTTCATTAGTATGGAAACGCAACGTAGCAGAGATTACCTCAGTATGAATGTGAAACCGGAAAAATCCTTAACAGGCAGAATGATTTTTTTTATTTAACATGAAGTATGTGTCTAATACATACGATAACAAAAGAAAAACAGGAAAAATGTTCCATTTGTGGCAAAAATATTCATTACTATATTAGTTGAATGAAAAAACTGAACAATAATTCACTAAACATCCCCGTCAAGTATGGATTCCAATACGTATTATTTTCATGAGTAGTTACATAATGTAACTCTCCAAAAACACATTAGTTGCGTAAGAAAAAAAAATATCACGTACAGTAATAGGGAGATGAGGGTGCGACCCAAATTTTGATATAGAAATTATGTTAAATTGATATGCAAACTAATTGAATTGATCAATTAATTAGCCCCAATGAGGCCCACACAGACCCCTCCCCACAACCACGTAATGTCATGCGGTATATTCAGCCAGCACGTGGGTCCCTGCACCTTCCCCCTTTCCTATGCCTCCCACGCCAACTCCCCCACCGACTCCTCCACCTCCCGCATTGTTGATAATTTCGAATTTGTTGCGGGAATTTCGATTGTTCACAGGAATTCCTTTGTCCCAGGTCTGTGCTGACGTCCCACCTCATTACCCACATGGGAAGTGTCAGAAAATTAAAATGACAGAGTTCTTTCTTTTACTCAACACTAGTACTTCTGGACAGAGAGCCCAAGTGCACTCCTCTAACACAATTACACAACCAGATGCCCCTGGAATAAGTGGTAAATTAAAATTCAGGGATTGAAATCCTCATCCCTCTGGATGGAGACCCTAAGTGCATCCCCCACCACTTGGAAACTGCCCAGGTCCAAGAGAGGTAGGTTAGGTGGGTGTACATTATTTACTTTGGTTGGGAAACTAAAAAGATGTCTGTCCTAATTACGTAACTGGTCAGAAATATAGGCATAATTACACAAGTATATGCATAGCGCTACACAAGGACTACCTAAAACAACAATAACAGTAACAATAACAATAACTGTCGTTATCCTGCTGGGAAAAGAATTTTACAATACTACCCATAACCAGTGACAGATGTGCTCAAATACTCCCCTTCGAACTCAAGCTGGCAGGAGAAAGGTTGGCTTGCTAGGTACTACCTCTGTTCCGTTTGGCTACAAACATGCTCAAATGACGAGGTACTGGTGTTGAACGGAGAGGAGTTCAATAAACCTATTACCCGTAAGCATATAGCTGAAGACTCCATCTGTCAATGTTTGACATCTGAGTCCGATACAGATGCCTGCTCGACAGACGCCCTGCGACACAGAAAATAGAGGCCAATACGCTCGATCACAACTGACAGAACAAATGCATCACTGTTCTAACAACACTTCAAAATTGCTGTGAAAAACCCACAACTCATTATGAATGGATCATAATGCAACACATGTTTTGGGGATTGAGAAAAATCATCATAATAACACAACTACCACAAAAACTGACCCCATAGGTTCTCAGAGTGCAGCAGTTGCACCTAAGTCCTACTTGATGGGCGCTTACAGGCTAAACAACTTTTAGGTAGCCTTACTCCCCCTTCCACACCTCATCACTCCCTCCCTCCCTACCTCTGCTCACTGTAGGTAAGGATAGAGGCCTGCTCTATCTTGCCATGGATGGTCCACAAAGAGATCCTTCTGGTGACAATGATATACTGTCTACTGTCTGCGGAAACCAGTACAGATAGACAAAAGGCAAGAAGAGAGTGCTTCTCGCAATGTGTTAACATATTTCTCGGAAAGATTGGACCCCTCTTGAAAATAATGAAATTCCAGAAAGTGCTCCAGATCGTTTTTTCAAATGGCCAGTTGCTACAGCAGCAGCACCCTGCTATGCCGTCTACAACCATCCCCTCCCCCTCCGCACACAGGATGAGCACATGATCCACTTGAGGAGACGGCCCAAGCATTTTCTCTTGCCCAAGACAAAAGGAAAATTTAGCGGCACCGAACCTGCCCAGAGACTGCACCCTGAGTGAAGCAAAATGCATTAACGACCTCACACACAGAGTAGACACGAAACCAACGCCTGCTACAGGCCTGTCATTCCGTGAAGGATAGCACATTTATTTAATGTCAACACACTTTTATAAGCAAGCGTTTATTAAAAGAACAGAATCGTAACTATAATAAATGTCATCTTTTCATGAAAATAGGTACAGTCTATGTTCTGTTAGTTTCATGAGCAAAGACGGTAGAGTTATTACGTTGAACTGCAGGATACAATTCACATCTCAATAATTAGTGACATCCGACGAATTGCACCACCGCCGATTACAAGTGAGTCCCACACTCATCAACCTTGCGTAAAATTGGGAAAATAAGCTTCCACTACTTTGCTGCGAAAACAACCGATGCTCAAAGAATGTCCTCGTTATTTCAGAACTGTCATAAAAGTAAGGAAAAAGCGAGAATATAAACCACAAAGATAAAACATCTATTTTAAGCAATTTCTTTCTGCTTGATGGACAAATGCTGCGATCTGAGAGTATCTCTCGCTTTCAGATCAGTATCTGTAAATTAACTGTATGTACGTGAGTGTTACAAACATTACAGACATGTGAAGTACCATTACAGCATACAATCCTTCATGCTATTGGCTCACATGTCAGAAAAAACACAATCGCTTTCTCTTCATCAACAAGAAGCTGAAATTCAAGTAGAAATTGCTGTATTGTACAGTATGGCAAGTTCCATTTTACCAATGCAAAAGTACATGAGACCAGGGTTTACAAAGCAGACCGTGAAAACCTGTCTTGTAATAGAACCTCCTATAATATTTTATCGCACATCTCTCTTCTGATAAATCGGAAAAACAAATACTGACTGCATGAGGACGTCAAATAAATTACATAAGGGCGTATCGTTCCACTGGAGCACCTGACCAATACTTGAAGTCACTTGCACAGATATGCATACAGTTTTACTGACTGTACTGGAGGAAGACCTTATCCAACAGATTATCAATCATCAGAGGGGATTCCTGCTTTGTTCTTCACAAGCCTCTAATACATTGTTTTTTGGCATTAACAAATCCAAGCAGTGTACAACTACAGTTGTGTACACCACTAGGCACCGTTTGTTTTTCTACCATGATTTCCAGGTCTGTGTCAGGTGCCAAACTGTCATTAACATGTTTTGATCCATTGGCTCTCTCAGAAAGCTGAACATTATATGGTGTAAATTATGCAGTTCTCACAAAACACATATTGGTAGAAATAATACACAGAGGCAATGTTTCTCACTGACAAAAATGTCTAAGACATCGCAACATATAGAAAATGGAAGAATTTGTGGTATGGTAGAGGGTTTCCAACAGCTGTCAAAAAGTAATGACCTATTTGGTTAATGTCATCTACAACAGCGACGGAGTAGGAGATGTCTCAGGGTTCCATTTCTGCCATTGCGGCCATGCCACATGGTGGCATTCACAACATGCAAAACATGCTAGAAATAAGAGGAGGTACTGTTATCTTACTACAAAATAAAAAAATTAAATATTTGGAGGCCATCACAGCACATGGATATAGGACGAGTCTGAAGGTGATGACCTCTACATTTAATGCCATGCTCCACAGTGACAAGTAGTAGATATCCAGTGTTACACTAAGGCTCCCTCCATCTCGACCAAGTGATGTCAGTGAATCATTATGTGTAATCAGCAGCAGTGGACCAGTGGACCAGATGTTTGTAATTTAAACACTGGCTAATGAAGCAGCAGAATGCTTCCCAGTTTCTGCACTATCCCTAAGTCACCGCTCCACTACATTGCAGAATAAAGCTAGATGACTGTGCAGTACATACATTCGACCATATTCACCAAAGTTTAGCTGACAGTGTCTTACGAGGTTATCTACATACTTCCAGCATGTCAACCATACTGCTTAATTTACGATTACGATTGGCCTTCTTTCCCTACGTGAATGGCCATCACAGCGTATTCTCGCGTTCGTAGCAGAAAGTCGGAGATTGACAGATCTTTCCCACATAATCCTTGACCAATCTTCCCTGCAGCACCCATCTTACGTATGCCACCCATCCAACCAGTTGAATTATAGCTCGCTGTGGAACCTAGAAATGATACAGAAATCCTCTCTTGTGATTGATAGTCTTCCTCCAGTAAAGTCGGTAAAACTTTGCACAGATCAATGCAAGCGACTTGAAGCACTGGCCATGTCCTCCAATGAGGCAATACGTGTATATGTAATATGCTCGATCATCAACACCCACACGGTATTTGTTTTCTTCCGTATATTGGAAGAGTGAGAGGCAGTAAAATCTTATAGAAGGTTCTATTACAAGACTAGCTCTCAAGTTTTATTTTCTAAACGCAGGTGTGACACAGTTTCTTATTGGTAAAATGGGACTTGTCATAGTGAACAAAACAGCAACTTCCTCTTGAATTATATGTCGTTGTTGTCGAACGCATAATCATTGTGTTTTTTACAACGTGTGAGCCAATGATACGTAAGATTGTATTCTGAAATGTTATTTCAGGTGGCTGAAATATTTATAATACAAACGTCAATGTCAGTTTGTTTGCAGACACACGAGAGATGCTCTCAGATCGAGTAATTAGTCCACCAAGGGGAAAAAAATGTTCGACTTAGTTGCTTTTCCTTCAGAGTTTAAATTCTCGCTTCCTCTTTACTTCGACGACGGTTTCGAAATATACAGAACTTTCTGTGGTCATCGGTAGTTTTTATGCGCCCCATAAATAAAAAAGGAGATAAATTAATCTGCCAGAATTACAGAGGAATGTCTCTGCTAAATACTACATATAAACTGTTGTTCATGATCCTAACTAGGAGGCCTACTCCCTGTGGGGAAGAGAGAACAGGAGACTATCAGAGTGGCCTTAGAAGAAGTAGGTCAACAACTGACCAAATATTCACAGTACGCATACTACTCTAAAACATTATGAACATCAAACAAATATACATTAGCTTTATATCGATTTTAATCGAGCATATGATAGCATCTCAAGAGCGACATTGCGGAATGTGATCGAAGAGGCAGGAATACCTAAGAAGCTCGTTAAACTTACTATGACGACCCTCACTGAAACCAACTGTAAAGTAAAAATACAGGGCGAAATCTCCAGAGAAGTGGAAGTGAATAACGGACTGGGACAAGATGTTAATATCTCCTCACTTCTATTCAACCTCTGTCTAGATAAAGCCATAAGTCAGATAGAAATAAATAGAGGAGGAACCATGTTTAATCGTTCAGTACCTAACCCACGCAGATGACGTGCCATTACACGCATGCTGGCTGATGCCTAGCAACAGCTGGAGAGATGTGCAAGGGAACTTGGCCAGGTAGTAAATGTCGAAAAGACCAAATATATAGCAATGACCAACCAGCGAAACGTACCAAATCTCAGGATAGCCGACATGGAGTTTGAAAGCGTGAGAGACTTTACGCACCTCGGATCGCCTATCACAAAGAAAAATGACCTCAGCTGCGAGGTGAAAGCTACAATAGCAGCAGGCAGCAGATGCTACTTTGCCACACTGTCCATGCTTAGAAGCTCACGTCTATGACGAAAATCTAAAATCCTCATTTACAAAACAGCTATAACACCAGTTGTTACGTACGGTGCCGGGACATGGACCATGATTGCAAGTGAGGAAAGGACGCTTAGCATTTGGGAGAGAAAGCTTCTGCGTAAAATATACGTCACAATATACGATCAAGAAGGTTGGCGCATCCATACGAATGAAGAATTAGAAAAACTTTTTGAAGAACCTAACATTGTCAGTACTATCACAATAAGAAGACTGCGATGGGCAGGACACTTGGTCAGTATGGAGGAACATAGAATCTGTAAGACGAATTATGATGGCAAGGCTGGAGGCAGACGACGGAAGGGACGTCCCAGAAAGAGACTGATTGACAGAATTGACGATGACATGAAAAAGCTGGGTGCAGAGGATGGAGATGGAAAGCGATAGACCGGGTAGAATGGCAGGATATTGTGATGCAGACCAAGGCCCTTAGAACCAAGTAGTAGTAGTAGTAGTAGTAGCTTATAGGTGAAGGCTAGAGTTTGAGTGTGTCTTTCACTGGTTTTGAGTGATACTGTGAAATTATTTCCCCTCAGGACAACACCAGCTACGTGGCATCGTCAGTTTTTGAGTTGTACTTTGATTTTAGGCAGCCCTTATGCATAAAGGACTATGCATATTGTTGGTCAATTAGACCTGATCTTTATGACTAATTATGTAATTATGAACAATCTCATTTTCATTTTCCCAACCAAAATAAATAAAGTACACTAACCTAATCTTCCTCTCCTGTACCTAGGTAGTTCCCATGTATTGGGGTGTGTACTTTGGCTTTCCATCCAGAAAAACCAGGACTCAAGTCCCAGAAAGGGCGCTGCCATTTTTAACCTCCCGCCGATTCCAAGCAGCTCTGGTGGTTTAATTTTGTCAGACGCATGCTTTAGAGCTCTCTGTCCAGAAGCACCTGAGTTCGAGTCCCGGAAATGGCACTGCAGTTTTTAATCTCCCGTTAGTTCTCAGGTGGGGCGTTTGGTGGTGTGTAAGCACAGCACTCAGACAGAGAAATTCCCTCCAAAATTCGAAATTCCCGGCTATAGGGTAAGAGTGGCAGGGGCGAGAGCGGTGGATGTGTGGATCCACATGCAGGCTGAGGAAAATAAAGTTCAGCATTCGGGTGAGGGAGGGCGAATTTGGGGGTAATTAGTTGATCAATTAAATTTTTTTTTCATATTAACTTGATATCAAAATTGCACCAGCATCCTCACGCCCCCCCCCCCTACTAGAGATAAGCCTTAAATTCGCAAATAGTATTAGTTAATTAATTTGTTAAACGCTCAACACAAATTTTTCTGATACAATCCAGACTTACAGGTGTATCACAATTAACGCACTTATGTACATTGTTCTTGGTAAGGACAAATGCAGCATTTCCTCATCTATTTTACACAGATCAACCGAACTGTAGTTACTTTGCTGATATACTTCAATCCTGTTTCTGTACCGTTACTGGTTAACGTTTTGTATTTCACAATTAGTTATATGACTTCACCATCAAGCTGCAGATACCAAATTTCTTCTATATTAGTATTGTCACCTAATTTTAACATTTATGGTTTCATTGTGTATTCCCCGGATTACGTTTAGGGAAGATCCTCGTATAGCTTTACTTGGTTCTTTTGATTCGCAATAAAATCCGTTTTCCCTCTGTAAACAAAAGGAAATGAAATATCGTCATTTGCTTGGTTTCCTGTCCTGGAAAAGGCAACATCTTGCAACACGTCAGAAAAAAAACACCTAGAAGTTGCTTTTTTAGGAAAAATGGAAGAGTCCTAATCGGAATAGTCATACAATAAATCCCCTGCTTCAGTTTCCTTTCCATCTACTTCTTTCTGCATCCTAGCAAATTTTCTTTAAAATTTGGATCATCTCCTCTGAATACTGTTGTTCGTCTTCTTTTGCGTCATGTAAATCGCACCTGCTCCCTTTTTCCCACCAACATGACATTTTTAAAAAAACGCCAGGAGTTTTAATTTAAAAAGATAATTAGCTTCATCCATTTTTACTCACCAGAAATAAAAAAGAACTTTAGGTAATACGTGCTTAACAGACACGCAACAAAACTTGCGTGATAGAAAATGTGTATTTCACGAATATCGTAACATTTGAGAAAACAACTGTTACTTCACCGTAAACAACGACTAACACCGCAAGACCGACAAAGAAATTGTCTGATGCTATCGTCAATAGCGCAAAAGTATTGCCCGTCTAACAGAACAAAATTGCATGCGTGTCCCTCAGGCACGTACTTTCTTTTAAGGGTTAACTTTTAACACAAGACTGTATGAGTTTAGGGATTGTTAGCGAAGTGTGTTACGTGCTAAAGGGATAATAACACAAAGAACTTAAATTTATAATGTTATTATTTCAAGTTTATTTTCGAGGCTTATTATGTGTTTGTAAACAGGTATGCGGTGGCTGCGTTGACGATAAGACACGTCGACAAGGCATAGTGCCTCACTGCTGTGGCCGATAGAGCTCACAGCGGAATGATTCCGCTGGCCTGCACTGCCCGCTTATATACAGAACGCGTGACCTTCATTACGTAACGCGCTGATAATGGACTTAGACTCTGCGGGCACCAGCGAGAAAGCGTTATCACGTACGCGCGCATGTTTGGATGAAAGGACTTGGTGTACTTGCTGAGAATGTAACTCTAACTGGTGATGTAACTCTGTACTATAATTATTAATAAAGTGTGATATGTAGCATCAGCCATCAACCGGGGAGCGTACATCGCGAACCGACGGCTCAAGGATGCAAAAGTAAAAAAAAAAAAGAAAAAAAAATCCAAAACATAGTGCTGTACTGCCTGCTGAGCGCCTAGCGAGACCGTGACGCAACCCGCCCGACTTGGCTCGGCGCCAGGCCGGCGGGCTCACCAGCGTGGCGCGCTGCTATAACGACTGGTCTCGTATTAGGCATGTGGTCATGTTTATCTCGTAACGAAGCACGTTCTCCGTAAAAAATTAGAATGTCGTCTAACGAGGGCCTCCCGTCGGGTATACCGTTCGCCTGGTGCAAGTCTTTCGATTTGACGCCACTTCGGCGACTTGCGCGTCGATGGGGATGAAATAATGATGATTAGGACAACACAACAACCAGTCCCTGAGCGGAGAAAATCTCCGACCCAGCCGGGAATCGAACCCGGGCCCTGAGGATAGACATTCTGTTGCGAAGACCACTTTTTTTTTACATAATAGTGAAAAAAAATATCCTGCTTCTGTCAGTACAAAACAATAACGGTCTACGTTCCTCTTTTAGGCGCGTACCTCGCTAATCCCGTCATACCTCGCGTTGGTGTCGGGTACGTCTTCACGTGTGTTTGTGGATCCTCTCCACTGTCCTGGTCCTTCCTTGTTCTGATACTTATAGACAATAATTACATTCTCCTACGCGGGCCCGCATCTCGTGGTCGTGCGGTAGCGTTCTCGCTTCCCACGCCCGGGTTCCCGGGTTCGATTCCCGGCAGGGTCAGGGATTTTCTCTGCGTCGTGATGGCTGGGTGTTGTGTGCTACCCTTAGGTTAGTTAGGTTTAAGTAGTTCTAAGTTCTAGGGGACTGATGACCGTAGCAGTTAAGTCCCATAGTGCTCAGAGCCCTTTTTATTCTCCTACCCGGGACACCCCAATTGGGTGGGGGATCAAGCAAGGCACTCCCTAAAACATTTGCGTAATAAGTTCGATATCTCGGATGTCTCATAAGCTGTGAGTGATGTTCCTGTAGTAAGGCCAAAACGTCAAGCACATTCTTACTGCCGTCGCGGAAAACATAACGCACAGTCGAACCTCGAATCCAAGTCACTGCGTTTGTCTTCGTTCGGGGATAATATGTCCTATCTGGGAGAAGTAGAGTGCGTGGTTCAATTGTTTGCGGCCCCACCCGAAGGAGGAAGGCGATCATTTTTTTGACCAAACACCATACGTCCGCCGAAGGACCGCATATCAGGCGATGCTCCTCAGTGTCTATAACATTGCACTGCGGACACAGTGGCTTGTCCGCCATATTAATTGTATGCAACCTGGAACGAGTCACGTATTTCCCATTTACCACCTGATACCACAGTGCGCGCGTTCCCGTATCAAGGTGTGGGTGGTGCACTGTACGTCATACCACTGACCACGTAACTGTTGGTTGGCGGCGCTCTACGGCATTATTCGGCCGTCGTCGAGTCAAGATGTGATATATATCACGTGCCGTAGCCGTCCTGGTATTCGGTAGTTCCATATGTACAAAACTGTGTTCCACAAAGAAGGTTCGCATATGGGCAAGCGATGGCGAGATGTGAGCCACCGCTACCGGAGCCGAACGAGAAGGTGGAGCGAGTTCGTCTATCAAGCTGCCCGTCAGACTTGTCTGGTGCCGTGTCCACATCTTTATCATTGTGGTTACATAAATAGCCACTGCTCGGTCGCGTACGTGGACTAGTCCAAGACCTCCACGACTACGAGGAAGGGTGAGGGTTTCGTATCCTACCTTAAAAAGCAGACCTGTGCTCACAAAATAACCTAGTGCCTCCAGGATTCGGCGGGCCAACACCACCGGCATAGGAAGAACTTGTGCCAGGTGGGTGATGCGAGAGGCTAGATAAGTGTTGGCAAAGGTGACCCGTTGCATTATATCCAGTGCCCTTAACCTGTGACTTCGGACACTCGCACGAATTGTTTGCAGAAGATGTCTGTAACTCAGTGCCACCGTGCGTCGAACGTCTGTAGTGAAGATAATTCCTAGGCATTTCATCTTGTTGATCGGCTGTAATGGTGCTACACTTCCTGTCGGGTCTCCTCTCCCGATGTTCATCGCTCCCGACTTTGGCACGTTCAGGCGACTTCTCATAGCCGTACAATACAAATTAATCCAATGCAAGGCCGCTCTTGCCTCGTCGCCTGACCGTGCTAAAAACACTAGGTCATCTGCGTATGTTCGGCATATAAACTTGTTGTGCCTTATCGTCATTCCTTGGAGTCGATTCCGGAGCCCGCAAAGCAGCGGCTCGACAGCGATGGCATACAATATCGTTGACAGCGGGCACCCTTGTCTGACCGATCGTGAGATGGTGATGGGCCCCACCAAGCGTCCATTGATGAGCACTTTGGATGCGGCTCCGTGGAGTAGTCTCATGACGACGGTGACAAAACTTTCCGGAAACTTCATTTTCGTCATCACGTCCGTGAGATAAGCATGACTCAGCCTGTCAAATGCGCGATCGAAGTCTATCGATACCACCACTCAGCTACCGGGGGCAGACACGTTCTCCGCCTATAGCTCCGAAACTTCACTTCTCTCTGTCGATGGAATAGAGACGACAGGCAAGGAAAATACCATTTAGTATCAATGTACGAAAGTAGATCAATGAGATAAATATATGCATCATTACGTCTGAAAGGCGTAAATGGTTGGCTGGCAGACTACAGCTGAACGAATGTCGTAACTGCCGTTGTTATTTTCGCACACATTTCGAACATAAATATCAGCTATTTTAATAGAGGACAGAGACAACCGATTTTTCCTGGAATGTCGGACGTACGTTCGGCAGTATTATAAACCACGCACTTCCCATTTCTTTTATAAGAGATGATCTGGAAATATTTGTTTCCTGCGGAAGTAATCCCATTTATGCATGTCTGTTGCCGGTCGCAGTAAGCTTCGGGCCAGCCACTCGCCCGCCGCCTTTGACGTTGTGGAGCTCGATGTTCGCATTTCCAGACGGCTCTGCCGAATTTCCTCCTTTGACAGCGGAGATCGCAGTAGTCGCGGGAGGGGCTGAATTAGAAGCTGGCTGGGCGCCGCTTTTGAAGGGCCGCCGGCGAATACAACGGGTCGATCAGGCCGCGACCTGGCCGCGCCTTTGTCGCACGGTGCCGCGTCTTCCAACCACCTCCCTCCCCCCCCCCCACTGCATCCCTAACCCCCATCCCCCTATCAGCCTCAGCAATATCTAGATGTCGGCAGACAATCAGTCCGTCTCCCGTGCTGCGCGGCCATCGCAGAAGATTCATTTCCGTTGTGCCGGCGAATACTTCACCTCCCATGGGAACGCTGGCAGACTGAGACAGAAGGGCAGAAAAAGGGGATACGACACCGTGTCATATTCCTCTCGGCGGGAGGCAAGTGGGAATAATGTCCGTGATGAAAGGATGAATCCTGGAAGTAGAATATTCGTCGCAGAATCCTCTTAAGGTTCTTAATCGTTTCATCACCACTGTCCATCACAGCGACAAACACAACTTCTTCCCTATTCTAAGTACTCCTTTGTGTATCTCTTTATGCAAATCATACGTGAACACGAAAATTAAAGTACCAATTCTCAACACTAGTTACACAACGAGGCCAACGAAACTTATATTGTTCGTAAGATACTTTGTTATAGATGTGCACAAAGAAGAAAAGTAATGCATCTATGTAGCTTTTAAGAATGGTATATGGAAGTAGATGTGTCTGTATTTATGATGATACATTCTCTATCACGCATTAAAATTTCCAATACGTGAACATCGACGATTAAAGTGCTACCAACTTCTGCCCTGCGTAACGATGAGGTGCTATGGTAGAAATGACGCACAGAACCAATCCCACTCTAGGGACGTACATGTTTACTAGGTTCCTTTCCAGTATCTCACATACGGGGAGCCACAATGCGATAGCTATTATGTCGATGATGTTGCCAGCAGTAGGAATCAGAACATAATAGTAACGAAGTCTGTAAATAACATTGTATATTGGCGTCGTTATTTCGCCTACTTTTCTGTAAGAGTAACTTCGTGGTCATACGCCGCCATTACCAGAAAAATGTGGGTAAGTTCCTGATTTTTTTTCTTCATTTTAAATAACTATGAATTCCGACTTGCCTTACTATACGGAAACTGTGTTTCTCTTTTAGGCTGTGCCTAGAAGAAGAAAGCTAACAGTTCGGAGTGAAAAACGCACAGCTAGACAGGTACCAGTTTTACGTAGATAAAGGAAAAGGAATGTTGATATTCGTAATGATAATGGATCTGTTTTACTGAACAATCATAATATTAACATATGAACTTCGAAAATTGAAGTATCGATTTTTAACATAAGTTACCCAAGGAGGCCAATTAAACTAATATAATTCGGAAGGTACTTCACCATAGCTGTGCATAAAAAAAGATCAGTTGTGTACACAGCCATTAAGAGATGTAAAAGAAAGTATACATACGCACATTATAAAAGTTTTCCTCTGTCTGTGACATTGCTATCAACTTCTACCACGCATATGGATCAATCGCTATGAAAGAAATGACACACACGAAGCTAACAATGTTTCGTGAAATCGCTTTTTAGTGACTTCCATGTATAAATGTTGCAGATGGTTCATATCTAGTAACAATTGCACACCGGGCAGCTACAGTGCCACAGCTGCTAGGTCGTTGATGTCAGCAGTGGGAAACAAAATTTAGTAACGAAGTCGTCCTGGGCATCAAACGATATTTATTAGCGCCGTTTTTTCCTTAATTTCGTCTAAGAGTAAACACAGCAAACTTTGTGTTGGTTTGTTGCCATAATCATAAAATCTGAAATGTTTATGATTTTCAGTTTTTTTCTTTCTGAATAGCTGCGACTTCCCTTATGATACGGAAACTATACATGTTTTCGGCTTTGCCTCAAGTGGGCTGGACTGAAAGACGAAGAGCAGGAGAAACACAAGTCTTACGCAGTCAAAGTAATAGGAATTATGTGGACTCTGACAATGATAATGTTATTGTTGTTTTGAATGATACATTGCAATGTGCCGTCATCGAATTTCCAAATAATTCTGAGAGTCACAACTGTGGTTTGACGAATTTACAGTGCAGCTTTTGTAATGTAGATAAATTTGCGTCAGCGATAAAGTGGCATTCACATTGTTTTGCCATAAGTTAATTTGCCTCCGTAAACACAAAATTTAATTTTCAACACACATGATCAAGGGCTCACTTCAAATGATCGAACAGTTAAAGGGAAGTCAAAGAATTATTTTAAGAATATTTGTAACTACAGTGCAGCATTTCTTGTGGGTCGGTTGTGAGGGTAAAAGTTCAGTTTTAGTTGGAGTGTATCACTTTAGGACAAATGACATTTTTTATTACAGATCTGGTCCAGGCAATGCTAGTAGTTATATCGAGTGGCAAAAGAACAATAATACACCACAAAAAAGAATGAGAAACGCGTCGAACAGTTTGAAGAGGGACAAAACACAAAGTTGTACCTATACCGCAGTAATAAAAGTGGTAGTGCGACCTCCGGACCAGATGTAAGGAAGCGTAATTCAGCAAATCGTAAGTAATTATATTTTTACAAAAAAATCGAGACGGGAACTGTTTCATAACTAACAAAAGCGTGTCGTTTTAGATCCCACTGCTGATGCCTAAGAACAAGATAAGGCAAAATGCGTATTAGATAAATAAATTAAGTATCAGCAGGAAAATGCAGTTTTATTTGCAAAACAAGTACTAGTTGCTTCCTATATTTTTAAACAGCGTACGATGAAAAATCTGTATTAGAATCATGTTTACAATAACATGTTGCGTTCCTTAACAGAAGTTCGCAGCTCGTGGCCGTGCGGTAGCGTTCTCGCTACTCGAGCCCGGGTTCCCGGGTTCGATTCCCCGCGGGGTCCGGGATTTTCTCTGCCTCATGATGACTGGGTGTTGTGTGCTGTCCTTAGGTTAGTTAGGTTTAAGTAGTTCTAAGTTCTAGGGGACTGATGACCATAGATGTTAAGTCCCATGGTGCTCAGAGAGGGGACTGATGACCATAGATGTTAAGTCCCATGGTGCTCAGAGCCATTTGAGCCTTAATAGAATAAATCATTTCTCGGTTGCATGAAAAAAAACCTTGTTAATCGTTATAAATATCTTAGGATACGATCACTAGTAGTATGGACGTAATCCTTAGTAAAGCGTTTCGGGAGCCTAGCTCCAACCATCTGGATGTCTAAGTTAATCCTACATAACCATGTACTTCAAAAACACACACGTTTACGAACTGCGAACCCTGTACAATGGAGTGTTATTATATTAACCGCAAATGAACCAAGCAACACCAATACACCAACAGGCTGTGTTAGTTTCTCGCGATAGGCATGAGAGCTGAGTGGAGTCTCGCAGAACGCTGTGCTTTTAAAGTAGATATCCGATATGAGTGGGTGTTTGGCAGCGATATTGCCTATTGGTAGAATTAGAGAAAAGTTATGTGGTTCCGCAATATATTGTAAAATAAAGGAAAACCTACCAGACATGTGTTTGGGACTGAGAGACTGGAGCTACTTCAACTTACACATGGAACAATGATGACCAGACGACGATTTTCTTAGACCCACATTGATTCTCTCTTTCTGTCTCTCTCTCTCCATCTCGCTCTCTGCGCGTATGTGTGTATGTGTGTGTGTGTGTGTGTGTGTGTGTGTGTGTGTGTGTGTGTGTGTGTGTGTGTGGTCTGCACTAGTGTGTACATGTGTGTCTCTTTGTATTTATTTTTTTTAAACATCTTCTTGGGGCAGCGGGGGGTTTCCAACTGGTGATATTCGGAAAGGCATTTCCAATTCCAGTATTCGCTTGTAGACCAAGGGAAAAGTCTCAGAAACTTTTCATTGGAACGGGGTTTGTGTTATCTTTAATTTTTCTCACAGGACGGTGCAGTCCTGTGTCCCAGACTAAAATAATAATTGTCTGTCTGTGTGTTAAAGAAGCTACTTTTAAAAACTACTTTTAGTGTGTAATCTTGGACTCGCACTTAAATAACCGAGAGAACAACATCGTTTGTCATCTTTGAATTTGTTAATTTCTTATAAATTAAGTTTAAACAATACTGTAGCAATTTGTTTTTGAGTCATCCGTTTTTTGACTGGTTTGATGTAGTTTAGCCTCTTAACATCACAAATTAATTTTATTTTCTCAACCACAGCACGGATTACCAATTACCGTCACGAGTAAAGATATTAATTTGCTTTCTTCTGTTTCAAAACGCATGGTTCGCAGCATTCCATCACCTGGTGATGGTGCAGCTATTCGTTTATTCCGCAAGTCGTTGTACGTTGTATAAAAGAAGATATTGTATTGTATTGTATTGTATGGAACCGGGGACCTATAGACGACGGACAGGATTCGTTTCCGCCGCAGCCCTCAATGGTTCACAACCTCAAAACAGGCTACAGCAGTACACTTACCCAACCGCCGCCACACCGAACCCAGGGTTACTGTGCGATTCGCCTCTGGCGGACCTCCCCCCCCCCCTCCCGCGAGAACGTCTCACACCTGACGAGTGTAGCCCCCTCTCCCCACCCCACCCCCACCCCCAATGATACCACTGTAGAGTAATTATGGTGCACGCGTACGTGGAGAAAGTGTTTGCGCAGCAGTCGCCGATATAGTGTATCTAATCCGGAATAGGAAGAACCAGCCCGCATTCGCCGAGGCAGATGGAAAACCGCGTTAAAAACCATCCACAGACTGCCCGGCACACCACACCTGGAGACTACTCTGCCGGGCGGATTCGTGCCGGCGACCAGCACGCCCTACCGCCCGGGAAGAAGTGATTCTAAACTAGAGCCAAATTTAAAATGAATTTGGGACTAAGGCAAGACGGCCCTTAATATCCTAGATACTGGCTTTGAGACTGAGTTTACGTCCGACCTGATACCACAAATGTCTATTGTGGACAGATCGGGGGGTCTTGATAGCTTGATAGCCACAGGTGTAGCTCAGCATCACGCAAACATTTCATAGAGACACATGTATGTGTAGGGCAAGGGTTATCGTGCTGAATAATGGCACCGTGATTTTGCTACGATGTCCGTGGCGTACCGTTTTGAAGTCAGAGTTCCTGTAGAGATTGCCGGCCGTGATATGAAGTCATACCCGATAGCACTTCATGTCATGACGCCAAAAGGAACACCACTGAACCCTAACAAAACGTTTGCGAAGTGGGACCCTCTCCCCAGCAGCAGCCTATGCTTCACGGTTACGGCACCACTGAAAAACAGTCGTTTGCGTTACGGTGTCAATGGCAGCTTACAGATGGCACTGTAATCCTCTAGTCCGGCCGCTGCTAGTCTGGAACCAGTTTAGCAGGGTGACGCAGAATGTTGCTGCGACTTCATTACTTGTTTTAAGATGGCCGCCGTAAATGTGATGTATTTACGATGTGCTCGGTTCACGGCATTGCTATCCTCCTTTGTGGTGGGGAGCTGTGGTTTACGATAATCTTGTCGAGGAGTATGACTGCCCTCAAGTTTACATGCATGTGGTCCATTATCGGACCAGTGTCCCATGCGAATGAACCAATAATCTGGATAAAGCACTACCCGAGCTGCCAGTCAAATGCAGATCCACACTTAGCCCACTTTCAAAGTGTGCCAGGTACTGATAACACTGTCTCACATTTGAGCATGCTGCGTTCCCGTGTTCTTCACTGCGATCACTCAACATCTGACGACGACCGCGCCATTTGTATACCGTAGGAGGCGTGGTAACAACACTAAACAAGAACAACGCTAATGCGCTCTGGTGGCAGTTCTACCTCTCACAGACAATTGCTACTCAAATCGTTCACATACCAGCTGATGATGTGTACGTGTACATAGCTAGACTGATATCCGACCATTTCTTCCGGGTGCTTCACTTAATGTGTCAAGCCGTGTACTGTTGTCTCAGTAATTTCCCAGTCTGCTGACGTATATGACCGGTTATCACTTGACGTAGTTACCTCCTCTTCTGGCAGATGCGCTAAACAATGATTCGAATACCGGTCCAGTGAATTTTAGAAACATGCTTTCCTAAGAACTACTTCGTCTTCCTCCAGACTCTCCCATTTAAGTTCTGTAAGCATATCTGTTAGACCAACATACTAGCTATCTCGTCCTATACGATCTCCGTTGCACTTCACTAATTTTGGAAATAGAGAACTCAAATTTAAGAAATTATACATTAGTGATATTAAATTTGATAAGCCATTGATTTTTATCACTGTAATTGAGAGAGAAAATCATTTAAAACACCCAAAATTTGAATAATATATGACGGTATGTTCCTATGTAAATACCAACAAAAGGCAAAACGTATACCCGTCAACTTCTTTTACTATGGCGGCAGCAACCATTGGCCATTATGAAATAAGCCAGAGATTGTATTACGTTCGCGCGTAAGCCCAGTAATGACTGACATTCGATTTCATCGCTTCAAATTCGAATATAATTAGTTTTATGCTTTAAATAGGTCATAAGGTATATAAATTAAAATTTTTCACTTAGGGGCAGAAGAAACGGTAGTTACATATATAACTTCGGATTTATTACACAGCACATTAATCTTCACTGTCAAAAAGAGTTTGACCAGTACACAATATTCTGCTTAGGACACTTCATTTTCAAATCAGTTTATCGCAAAAGTTTCTCAGCTTTGTTCGTCGTACCTCAAGGAAAGATTCCAAGGTTCTGCACCCGCTATGACTTGCGGAACTGTTTTTTTCGATCTTGAACTGATTCCAGGTTAATTATTGATTCATTTCCGGAGACGTTTCGACCGATGTTCTCTTGTTCTACTTATCTTCAAAACTACAATCTCTTAATGTATCAGTATCTAGATAAACATTGTTTAAGACAGTTATTGATCTTTGTACTATTCACTTCTGATGTACTAAATTTACAACTTGATTCATTTGTCTCTTGTTTTAGCCTAGAAGGAAGAGATTCACTGGCCCATAAAGAAAGTTATATGATAAATATTTAGCTTTACTCTGCGTTATATCTGAAATAATCCTGAGTGATAGATACATGTAATCTAATTAAAAATGTGCACCTGAAACTGAACAGTAAATGAGACTAATGTTAAATTATTTCTTAATGTTATCTTAATTTTTTTATCTGAAGACGATCATTAAATGTTAACAAAAACAGCTATAATGTGTGACTGTTTGCAACTGAGACTCTTACAACAAATATTGCCACGAGTTTTGGTGTGTACAGTGTGATAAGTTACTTAATGTTTTCTACCTGTGTTATTCTCTTCACATGTCTCACTTTTGTAGTGCCTTCATATTTTGTAGTACTATATATCTGTATAAACACCAATATTCTGGGTTATAAAATTGATTGTGTAGCTGAATTCTCTGCAGAGGCTGTTCTGGCTGTATCTGGAGTTCTCAGTAAACGTGCTTCCAGTGCGAAGTGTTGTATTTTACTGACGACCTTGCTTTCACATTCGTACACTGTGATGTGACCTTGTCTGGCGGAGACGCCAGGAACTTCATAAAATGTACAATCGACTGCAAGAAAATTGGGTCACTGCCAAATACAACCAACATAATGTAGCTGTGGTTCAGGTCCTCTAAACACCAAAACCCCGTGGGGTGCAGTCGTTTGACTACACGCAATGGGTACCGCAAGAGACTACTAGAGACCAAAGGTTTTTATGGTAGTCAGTCTAAGTGTCAACAAATATCGTCATACAAAACATATTAGAAAACACTTTCATAGCGACGAGACACCCCATAACACTCATAAACTAACTTTAATTACAACAAGTGACATTCCAAAAGTTGCTGATCGGGGTGGCCGACCGGTTCTAAGAGCTTCAGCCTGGAGCCGCGTGACCGCTACGGCCGCAGGTTCGAATCATGCCTCGGTCATGGCTGTGTGTGATGTCCTTCGGTTAGTTAGGTTTAAGTAGTTCTAAGTTCTAGGGGACTGATGACCTCAGATGTTCAGTCCCATAGTGCTCAGAACAATTTGAACCATTCCAAAAGTTCTGAGGGAACGGATTATTTTACATATATCGTACAGTAATACATAGTATTAGCCACCGGGAAGTATTAAGCATGAAGTGATGCAGCCGGTCTGTTGTAATGTTCAAGTACCCTACAGATGTGACGGTGCATTCGATAATTACAACACGTTCCGTGGAAGCCCAGATGAATTTCCCCCATATCATAGCCTACCAACATCTCACTGCGCACTGTACCGTGTAATTCACGATGACTTCGGTTGAGAGTAGCCGATTTGGGATGCCTATGTACATTGAACTTCCCTGAGGAGGGCCGGCCGCGGTGGCCGAGCGGTTCTAGGCGCTTCAGTCGGGAACCGCATACGCAGTACCGCCGCGGTGGAGCATATAAGGTAGCGCTTGGCATCTTGCCGTCAGTCTTGTGATTCATTCTGAGGATGGCCGGATGATACGCAGCTGAAATATCAGTGGAGGAAGTTTTATTTGCGCAGCTGCATGCCATAAATTTAATGGACTATCCATTACGCCGCAAGAAGTTGAAAATGCACATCAAGTTTGGAAAAGATTTAAAACTAAGTTTAAATTTTTTTGAAAATCGCTAAGTGGTCTCATTATCACATATAGGATGAGTATATTCAGTGTAATCTGCGCTGCTTTTTAAGTAAAATCTAGTTTTTTACGCACCTCAACACTTACGACGTTATAGCTTCTGAACCGTGTGTCGTGCAATTATAAAATTTTTGATTTTCCTTCGAGGGTATACGTGGGCATGTTTGTATTATGTGTTGCGAATAGAGATAGTATGAAGAAGTAATACATTAAAGAGTCATGTCAGATGCGGCAGTATCACTATATGAACAGCGAAAATGTAGTAAGAGGTAAACTTTTTTCTTCCACAATTTTGTGAGAGGTTTGCAATTATGTGTAGGCTTTGCTTAAAGTTACCAAGTTCTCTGACTCTCATACACTGTATGAATATAATCTGGGTATTTGCACTCGGTGTCTTACGTTGCCTCACGATATATATACATCTTCTAACAAAAATATTTGCCTGATTGTGTTCAACCTTTAACATAAGATATCTCTTAACAAGTACTTTATAATAACGTTTCTGATTTTTAAATTCGGTCAATAACATTGTTCTACAAAAAAAACCTTTTTTTCTATTTCTGATAAATAATATTGTGATCCTAGTTGTACTTTGAGTGCTGAATTGAAAACTGGTATTGGTTTTTTTCTGTCAGGGATAGTTTATGAGTAATCACAGTTTTATTTCTCTTTTCAGTTTCTGATATAGTGCAGCAAACGTGACGTGAAATTCGACAAACAAATGCACATCTTTATGATGTTATAAGTTCATCACATTAATGGAGGGTGGGATCTAACATATAACATAGTAACCTTTGTGTATACACTTTGAAGCATTTATTTGACATAAGAAATTACAGAAAATTGACAAACAATGAGCCACTGCCTTGTAATGCACATCGCCTTTTTCTCTTGTATTGTGAATCTTTCTTCTCTCGAATGATATTCCAGCAATGATCTGCTAACATAGAAGGTACCCACCTCTCTTCATAGCGTCTTTCTATGGTACAAATGTCTTTATGGAATCTTTCCCCATGTTCATCTGATACGTCATTCCAACTCTCTGTGAATTAGTCCAGATGAGAGTCCATCATATGTACCTTCAAAGACATATTGCACCCCAAATCCTGATATGCTTTGATCATATCCTTCACCATTGCTTTGTAGTTAGTAGCTCTTCTTCTTCCGAGGAAGTTTTACTACATCATCATGAAACAGTCCCATGCGGTTTTCTCTTTATCAGTTAAACATGCTTCAAAATTTGCATGTTTCTGCCGATCCCTGATTTGTGGGCCCACAAATACACCTTCCTTTATTTTTGCAGCTGAAAGACAGGGGAATTTCGTAGCTAGATATGCAAACCCACAGCCTTTTGGATCCATGGCCTTCACGAATTGTTTCATCAGGCCAAGTTTGATGTGAAGCGGTGGAAGTAGTATATATTCAGGAGCTACCAGACTTTCACGTTGTACATTCTTTTCGCCAACTTTCCATCTTCGCCTAGGCCATTTCTTTTTTACGTAGTGAGAATTTTGGTCTCGACTATCCCACTCGCAAAGAAAACAGGCATACTTTGTGTAGCCTTGTTGCATTCTCAGTACCATAGCAATTACCTTGAAATCTGCACATATTTTCCATTTGTGTTCATTGTATTTTAATGAATTTAGCATCCTTTGTACGAATTCGTAATTCTCTTTTGTCAAGCTAGCGTAAGCTACTGGAACAGAAGGTATTTTATTTCCGTTATGGGGCAAAACACCCTTCAGACTTGTTTTCAATGTATGTATGAAAAGTCTCCATTCCTGTGAAATATAAGTGAAGTTCAGCACTTTCATCAGGCCAGCAATGTCATTGAAAAATGTCAGTGCTTCGTCAGTTGAAAAATAGGAAATAAAAGCATGTTCTCTGTGCCTGAACACACTGATTTTAGTACTTCGGTGCAGTAGATTATACTCTTGTAATCTTGAACCAAGCAGCTGCGCCTTTTGTTTACTTAGTCCTAGATCACGTACTAAATCATTTAAATCTGCCTGTGTTAACAAATGTGGGGATGACTCACTTGTGCAGTGATATAAAGAATCGTCATCTATGATTTCTTCAGTACTACTTATTTCACTGTCACTCTGAATTTGACCTCGAGCTCTTGAAGGTACTGGAAGGTTGTCGGAATGCTGCACTGGCATTCTCGCTGAAGGCAGATCTAGGTAAACAATGTGCCTCGTTGTCTTTTCGTTTGTAAGACCCTGAATTTTTGTTAGACAGAAATAACAATCAGTAACATGGTCCTTAGGCTCCCTCCACACCATGGGAAAAGCAAACAACGCCACATTCTCTTTACCTTTCCACTACGAAATTAGTTTGCAGTAACATGTAGCACAACAGAAATGTGGTGCCCATTCTTTATCTTGGTCTCTTACCTCTACTCCAAAGTAATATTTGTATGCTTTCTTTATGACTAAAGAAATTTTCTTACATTTTTTTGGAAAACTATACTTCCCACAGATGTAGCAGAAGTTGTCCGGCTATTATCGACATCCACGACGACATGGCATTTCTGCAAATTTAAAAATACCACTTTGGTAATACACCTGTATTAAATTAATAGTAGGAAACTAGAGGATCACTGATGTGTAAAAACAAGCAGTAGTTATACCTTCAGCACCAGGCTCAATCAGTTTACACACAGGAACTAAAAAATTCAACTGTGCTCGGAAATATGACAGACAGTTACTTGTCAGCCAAAACACCCACTCGTTAAGACTTACACAAATTGCGGCTAACACCACTGTTGTAAGCTCGATGCACCTGCCCCTAGGAGGCATGAAGCTTTACTGCCGAGGCAGCGACCGGCTGTCGCCGTTCGAGTTAATGAGATGTTTCAGGTGGTCTTAATGACATAGGTGTGGTGGGGGATAACCCAATGATGTCTGATTCTTCCCACCTGCCGTTGCACAACAAATTATCACATTCTATCACTACTGGATGTGCCAACATACCCGTACTTCTCTATAACGTCTCTGTGTTTGCCATGAATTGTGAATATACATATATATACATATTACATAAAAAGTATCCCTGATAACGATATTTTGTTTACATATTTGAATTTCCCACGGTAAAATGGTGTAGAAGCACATACTTTAATATCAGAAATAGAACCCATGTCGAACAGTGATATAATCGAGTTAAACAGTGAAAATTAAAGTTTTTTGCCCCAGGAAGCCGTTAGCTGATCTGCCTACAACTGGGATCGTGGACCTTCAACCATGAACAGGGATATCTTTTTAGAGATATTGACATATTTACCTCTGTGGACATAGCACTGTACAAAAGGCATTACACGTTACATTTCATAAACTGTTTTTCGTGCAGTATATTGCATTTACTTTATGCTACATTATTTGCAGATATTATATTAATCAGGTTATTATTTAGCCTATCAATAGCATGACTTATAATGATAATGAGAGAATCATCGCAAGATCCTACGATACGAGAACTATACATCCTCAATTGTTTTAGTTCTTCAGTTACGGAAAATTTACTGACATTCCTGTAATTTGTTTAGCTTGTTTAATATTTACTTGAAATACGATTTCTGTAAATAACATGACGTCGGTGCTTTTATTTCAACCGAAACGGTAAAATGAGCGTAAGCTAACACCTTTGTGAGCTACAAAGCGTAACGTCGTCTGACATTGTTAGTTTGGTATCTCCACTATAGAGTTCTGCAGTTTATTTTGAATAAGTTTGTTTTCTTGTGTGAACTCGCCTCTTCATTTTGCGAGTTTTGTGTGTACTCGTAACTGCTTGATATTGATGACTGTGCTGGGACTAAGAGTGTGAGCAGTAGGTTTGAATTTTTTTATAGGTGTTACACAGAGAAGAGAATGAGGATTCCGGCTCCAGCACTCATCCCAAGCGCCTTCAGTAGCAATAAACGGGGTGATAACTTTTAAATTTCGCCTCAGACAGACGGGTAGCCTTCAACGTTTTCGAATATGCTTACCGCACGATATACTTCAGAGAAATTTATTTTTAAACGAAGTAATTGGGTAAGAGTTTAGTGGTCAGAAACGGCAAGAGGTGAAGTTTTTCCTGAAGACAGCTGACTAATAGTGGCGAAAATTTCTTCGTGGTTTACAGTTTCTAGCACGAACGCTACCATCTTAGCTAAATCAGCTTCGTCATTAGACATTTTAAGAGCTATTTCTAATACAAAAGTGTTCGTAGAGGCACTTTTCCTCATTAAAGCGAGAACAATGGTTTTCGATTTACAGAATATTTTTAATAACGAATTTTGTCGAAAGACTGAAAATTTTTTTGGTTGACAGATTAATTTTCAACTTTTTCAAATTTGTCAAGTTTTGCTTCCTTTATAATCATACCATGTGATGCTGACTGCTGCATAAATGTTTCACAGGGATACCATCGCTGGTAATAGTAAAGACGTTAGAGATAAAACATTACTTAGAGAATTTATAATGACTAACGCCACATACAAGGCGCCCGCACGTGCTAGATTTCAGTCATAATTATAGGATACGTAGGCCAGTGCCTTTCGTAAAGCAGTACGGCGCAGTTCTATATAATAAAAAGAAACTGCTCCTGTCAATGACACTGTCCATTTCCTCCTCCGCCACTTTTCCTGTTTGTCTCTTCCTCACCACTTGATATGTCCCTCTCCTTCCACTACTCTGGTTGTGCAGCGACTACTCCCTCCCATATCTCACTACCTCCTTCTGCCGCCTCTCACTATCCCTCACATCCTACTCCCGCTCTCCTATCAGCTGAGACCACTAGCACGTGCACCCTCTGTAATATACATAGATACTACATGCACAACATGCCTGTTATACACAGCATCGAAGACATTAGACACGTTATCAACACCTTGCACTCCTATCCCCCAACTATATGGGAGCTAAGTGGACCTTACCCCAAAGTACTTTTTCCTCGACAACAAGTAGTATGGGTACCAAATTTGATGGAGGAAGACAACGCTTGCGTTGATGTTTCAGAAAATTCGATACGTTGCGCCGTTTCCGAGTTATTTAGGTCTAAAGTTAGCCAACAGGTCGTCACATGTACAGATTCAAGTTTTACCTAACCAAAGAAAGCATTCGTTGGGCAACACAAGACATGGCAGGCCACGTGAATGTGAGCACACGACGCCCTGACTGGCTAATTTCAGTGCTAAGTAACTTGAAAATGGCACAATGTATAGAACTTTTTCCTTAGCATTTATGTGTCATTGCAACTTGTCCTGCCAACCTGTGTGTGTGTGTGTGTGTGTGTGTGTGTGTGCGTGTGTTTTAATTACCAAATATTACACAACAGTTTTTTTGAACAAAAATTATGTATTTTGAACAAAGATGCAAAATATCAAATGAGAAATATTTCTTTATCTCTACAGACTGAACACTTTAACTGGCGAATATTTTTTTAAATGCATATTATATCACTTTCAGTTGGGAACCCTCAAACTTGATAAAGAGTTTGGATAACATTTAATGATCATCTTTATATCCAAAAATAAATTAAAAGAAGTAAACAGCCTCTGTGGACAAGGCACTAATATGCGCTTGTGTGGTTGCAGTCAACCCAGTGTATAAGCCAGTTCGAATCCTGACAGTGGTAAAAATTATTACTGCCAGTATTTGGCCTGCAAATGGAGGAGAAGGGGTGGCATTAAGTTCCTGATTACTAGTCTTACCGCCAACGCCCTGGTTTACATATCAAAACCCTCCATAGTGTCTCATGATGTGAGGGAATGTGACACCATTGATGGTGATCTGTTTGTAGGATGGGGACACTAAGCTTGACAGATCCCTTGTTGGTAATCAAAAGGAGAAGGCTATGTGCTAGCCTGAGGCTTCTCCTTCTCCCTCCTCTCATCATCAGCATACAACACAAACATTACAGTACACACACACAAATTGCATACATGTATCATTACAAATAGTCAGTAGTGGAGCACATTGTACATAAACAAAGAGACAAACACACAAAAACGCAAAACATTAATAAACAACTATTTATGTAGACGGCATACACTGGAACTATTTAAATTTCTAAAATATTTTTAAATTGTGCATGAATATGCAGACAACATAGATTGGCAGTGTTTAAGATTTAAAACTCCGAAAATTGTATCTAATTACTCATGAGATGAGCAATAAAGTCACAATTCTTTTAAAGTAAAATAGTTTGTAATGTGAAAGTAACAGTGGAATCGCACACTTGTTACAATTTTTGTGCTATATAGCATTTTTCTGAAATGCTCTACACTTCATCGTGAATGAAAGGTACTTGAGTTATGTAGGTGGTGAAAGAGAGAAAAAACACAGATACTATGGGTAAAATTTTTTATAAATAATTGTCTAAAAGATGTAATACAATTAATTTAAAAGTAAGAATCAATTAACATGATGCACATGAATTTAATTTATAATTAAATTAGAACACGGATTTACGTACCAGAATGCTCACAATTTTTACCAGAGTTGAGTGTGAGTTGTGGTATGCGCGCCTATACTGGGCTAAGTCTGCCTGTGGCCAGGGATTGCAGTGGGCTCCCTAGTCTTGTTCTGCTGACTGGGGCTGTAGCAAAGCTGCAGATTTTTGCTGACAGGGCCGCCATTGTATGTCGCTGAATTTCTTGAATAGCACAGAATCCTTGAAGTCACACTGGAAACTGCGTAGTGTTTCTGGTTCTTTCAGGAGATGTCCGTATTCTTCTCGTTCTTCGTAGTGAAATAAAAATGTTCCTTAGATGACAAGTTTAAAATTTCATGATTTGCCTTTATTCGTCACACCAAGTGTTAATTTTCATTTAGATGACCTCGAAATGTTTTATTATTATTTAATAGTGCATAGCAGTCTTAAAATCGGGTCTCAAAGGATTCTTCTACCTGTGTGACGTAAATATTGTTTAAGACAGTTATTGATCTTAGTACTATTCACGACTGCTGTACTAAATTTACAACTTGATTCATTTGTCTCTTGTTTTAGCCTAGAAGGAAGAGATTCACTGGCCCATTAAGAAAGTTATATGATAAATATTTAGCTTTACTCTGCGTTATATCTGAAATAATCCTGAGTGATCGAACATGTAATCTAATTAAAAATGTGCACCTGACACTGAACAGTAAATGAGACTAATGTTAAATTATTTCTTAATGTTATTTTCATTTTTTTTATCTGAAGACGATCATTAAATGTTAACAAAAACAGCTATAATGTGTGGCTGTTTGCAACTGAGACTCTTACAACAAATATTGCCACGAGTTTTGGTGTGTACAGTGTGATAAGTTACTTAATGTTTTCTACCTGTGTTATTCCCTTCACATGTCTCACTTTTGTAGTGCCTTTATATTGTGTAGTATTATATATCAGTATAAACACCAATATTCTGGATTATAAAATTGATTGTGTAGCTGAATTCTCTGCAGAGGCTGTTCTGGCTGTATCTGGAGTTCTCAGTAAACGTGCTTCCAGTGCGAAGTGTTGTATTTTACTGACGACCCTGCTTTCACATTCGTACACTGTGATGTGACCTTGTCTGGCGGAGACGCCAGGAACTTCATAAAATGTACAATCTATTGCAAAACAATTGGGTCACTGCCAAATACAACCAACATAATGTAGCTTTGTTGCAGGTCCTCTAAACACCAAAACCCCGTGGGGTGCAGTCGTTTGACTACACGCAATGGGTACCGCAAGAGACTACTAGAGATCAAAGGTTTTTATGATAGTCAGTCTAAGTGTCAACAAATATCGTCATACAAAACATATTAGATAACACGCTCATAGCGACGAGACACCCCATAACACTCATAAACTAACTTTAATTACAACAAGTGACATTCCAAAAGTTGCTGATCGGGGTGGCCGAGCGGTTCTAGGCGCTTCAGCCTGGAACCGCGTGACCGCTACGGCCGCAGGTTCGAATCATGCCTCGGTCATGGGTGTGTGTGATGTCCTTCGGTTAGTTAGGTTTAAGTAGTTCTAAGTTCTAGGGGACTGATGACCTCAGATGTTCAGTCCCATAGTGCTCGGAACAATTTTAACCATTCCGAAAGTTCTGAGAGAACGGATTATTTTACATATATCGTACAGTAATACTTAGTCAAAATGAAATACTTGGAACAATATATGGAGCTACAAAGCTGTACGGCAATTGGAAAAAAGTTTTTCGTTCTCGAAATGTTTTCCATCCACGTGGTGAACGTCGCTCAACGGCAAGTGGCTCCGGAATTGGACGAACAGTCAGAAACGTGATTAACGGAAACAAGCACCCTACGGAAATCTCAACATTAACAGCGAATCACCAGTAATATCATTGTTCTTGTAACACATCAACAACTACGTGTACAAAAATTTGAACTTTAAATGACATGACCAACGTCGTCCTTCAGGACCTGGATTCAAACCCAGCACCTATAGCCATTGCCAACTAAGCCAAGCTTTGTTTGTGCCTTACTGAGACCCGATCACTAGGCATAAAGAGACGTGAAGTATAGACGTTTGCACCAGTATCAGTTATCAATTCAGATCCTGAAAATAAATGACGAAAATGTTTGTACTGAACCGGGAATCCTGTCATAACAGTTACCTTCCTGGGAACTACCCCCAACAACGTTTAATATGGTGTCATTCACAAGGAACAAGGTATGCTCATGTTTAAAATTGAAATGTCATCATGAAAAGCTTCTGACATAGATGCTAATCCAGTACCTAATCGGATTGTTAATGAAGTACGTAAAATCAGAAGTTAAATATCAAATGTATTCACCAATGTTGGAACCTTAAATGACGATAGAATTGTTTTTGCCTGACTGGGATTCGAACCCAGCATCTAGCACCGTCGTTTCCCAGCCAGGAACAGGCGATAAATAGCTATTGTTGGTTCACCATTAGCGAGATGAGCGCATGTTTAGCTAGATATGAGGCCACTAAAAGTTCTGTGCTGAATGTAATTCAAACGCCACACACGTGGTCATGAAGACACTTTAAATATCAAATTCTTTTCCAACAATAGCTAGGAGAGGCATGTTGGTACTTTCAATGAAGTGGTGGAAAATACTCTGCTGGCTAGAAGTTGAATCCACAACATATCTTCGTTGGTGATCACAACGGGCACAACGTCAAACACAAATCCGTTTTCGCCAGCAGGATGGAGAGGAATGTTTGAACTTGGAAAGATGTAAGGAAACGATTGATCTTGCAATGTGGTGATAAAAAGCTCATCATGTGTGAGTTGAAACGAACACGTTACAGCATATAACGCATGAAGAGACGTTGAATATGAAACTATTTTTCGCTAGTAGTTCGGAGCGCACATACTAGCGCTTCAAATGAAATAATGAATATTTAGAGCTAATCAGGATTCGAAAGCAGATAGTTGCCTTTCGAGGAGGCCTAGAAGAATTTGCAGTCTTGGGGAATACAGTGAAATCGAATTCGAATCCGAGTCCAGCACCACAATTTTCAACGTCTCAGTTTCAAATAAAGTGTGAGCCTTGCGAACTTACATGGCCATTGGCTCATTAAATGAAATACGTTTTCTAGTTTACGACGGCTTGCTTGTGACAGAGTCTCTACCTTCCGCGGTTTCTCCATCTGTCACAGCTCAAATGAATGCTGCTCAGTCCCAATCGGCACCGAAGGGATATTATCTTTACTGCGGATATTGAACTACGTAGCTTACTGGCGTTCTGCACTTGGCGTTACTAGGGGTGAGGGAGAGTTACTTGTGTGTGTTAAAAATCTACGCCTGATGTGAGACGTAAAGCTACACGTTTTACACATCAATACAAGATTAATCCACCAGACCACAGAACCCCCTGCCAAGCACATAATTATGAATTGCAGAGTATTCACGTAGATGTAGATACAGATGTCACGGGACGGGTAACAGGAAGGAGGGCGGGATCAGGGAATGGATGGAAGTGCAGAAGTGAAAAATATAAGCGTGAAATGCTTGCAAAGTATTGGTTACTTATATGTGAGCCACAGTTCGTTTTATCTTAGGACCGAGAGGTAAGGAAGAACTGTTTTCAGAACGAAGAATGGGTTATAGGGAAGGGAAGATCAAAGAATACGGTTTCACGAGTGTTCACAGGAATGATAGAGAGTAGAGAGAGCAGCAATTAAAAGAGAAAATGTAGCGCCAATGGGAACCACTAGATTAGATTATAAAGTTTTGGGGGAATGGAATAGAAGGGCACTAGCGGCGATAGTGTCAGAGAGAGAGAGAGAGAGAGAGAGAGTGAGAGAGAGAATATAGGAGATAATAACAACGAGTTAAACATAATATGAAATCGTTCGCGTATGGTGTGGAGGACGGAGGGTGTTCAAAAAAAAAAAATGGTTCCGAGCACTATGCGACATAACTTCTGAGGTCATCAGTCGCCCAGAACTTAGAACTAATTAAACTTAACTAACCTAAGGACATCACACACATCCATGCCCGAGGCAGGATTCGAACCTGCGACCGTAGCGGTCGCTCGGCTCCAGACTGCAGCGCCCAGAACCGCACGGCCACTCCGGCCAGCACGGAGGGGGTATTCATGAATGGAAGGGAAGAGAGAGATGTATTTGAAAGAACAAAAACTAATGTGACAGAGTCCATCAACGCTGATTATTTTGTAAGTATCTAGACAGGGTTTAAATGAAATCTAAATAGAATCAATAAAAATCCTTGAATTAAAAAGGCAACTCAAAGGAAAACTAACCCATATTGTATCTTTTCTGTTGCCACGCGATCTTTTACTAGCTCCCAATGAGGAAAAATGACGTAAAATAAGACATAATAAAACATTTTAAGGACTAATATTTTATCCACAAACCTTCATTATTTTGTGTTTCTATCATGCGTCTTGCCATAGAATGTATAACCCGTCGGACGTAACAGTCTGACGAAGCCACATCCTCCCAGGCTTCCAGGACGCAGTCCCAAAGAGCGTCCGCAGTAGTCGGTTGGTTTCGTGGCCAGTTCTCTGTTGATGTTCTGGCGACCTTAGCCCACATGTTTTCCATGGGGTTCATATCAGCCGCCCGTGGCGGCCAGTCCATGATGTTGACGCCAATCGTGGAGACCCGCTGCTGAACATATGCAGACTTGTGAATGGGAGAATGGACCTCTTGCAATGTGACGTCCCCTTCTGCGTACAGTATTCGCACTGACGAAAGCATCACATTCTCCAATATGTGGGCATACTCCACGCTGTCCAGAGTTCCTTCTATCCTGTGAAGCATTCCCGTACCTCTCGCAGAAATTGAATCCCAGCGGGTAACAGATAGTCGGCCACTTCTTCTCGTCGTGGTTACATATTCGCATCAATGGCGAGTCGCTTGCGGCCTGTAAACGATTCGTGGACCGTCGTTACTGGTGGATAACACCTTGTCATCGGTGAAAATGACGTTGTCCCACCACGCCCTCAGATGGAGCTCCGCAAATGCTAGCCGGTATACGGCCATCCTGATTTAGGTTTTCCGTGATTTCCCTAAGTCATTCCGGGCAAATGCCGGGATGGTTCCTCTGAAAGGTCACGGCAGGCTTCCTTCCCCATCTTTCCCTAATCCGATGAGACCGATGACCACGCTGTGTGGTCTCCTTCCCCAAATAACCGACCAGCCTACCCGGTATAAAACGTTGTCTTCGCTGAGCCCCTGTTTCACGGCGGATCGTCGTGCATGCCGTCCAACGTCCCTCAGCCTTCGGCGAATCGTGTCACTGGAGTCGGGGAAATTGGTCTCCCGCCGCAACTGCTTCGCGTTCAGAAAGGGATTTTCTCTGCTCCTAGACACTAGGTCCCTGTCTTCCTGCTGTGAGCTCACTCTTTTCCTGCCTGAGCCAGGAGCCCTGTTGGTGGTTCCTCTTTCAAGGCAGATCCTCCACCATCTCGTTACAGTGGCATGTGGTACGCCATACCGTCTGCCAGCTTCTCTGATGGAACATCCTCCTTCTTCAATGTGAGCGACGACTCTATTTCGAATAGAACTCTCCCAGTGAGCCTGATGTGTATTTCTGCTTGCCGCTCTTATACTGATGCCATGAGAGGTGGTAAACATATTTACATCAAACGGAGCGGCAGAGGCATGCGGCACAGCCGTGCTGGCTCGTCCCGGGCTGTTGGCCCATCAACGCCACCGCCAGCTCGCTCACTTCCGTCTCGCGTCGGCCAGCCTGGCTGGCCCGTAGCTTGCGAGCCGCGGCTAGTACAACCCGGGCCGCAAGTCCACGATCACCCCTTAAAGGATAAAAATTACACCTAACCTACCCAAGTCCGTAGTATAAACTAACGCAGTTACAGCTATTATGCTATAACATGTGCAGGCACACCAACAGTTGACGATTCATTCAAATATTTGACGAAAAATACGTTCAAAGAAACATTCATTTTAAACATAGTTACCACAAAATATTACACCTAGCTAGCAATAGCATGACACAGGAGACTATTCTTTCTTGTAAGCGCTCTGCATTAGATGTAGCCTTAAGAAAACGTGTATTCAACCACTACAACTAAGCTGAATGTAAAAGTAAACAGTTTTGGCGAAATCTTCTCCAAATAATAGTATATACTAGTATATAATACACGTTTTTGCACTTATAACATGTACTCAGTGTCTCTGAAACAATACGTGCTGCACGACGGAAATTACTTTCTGCTGAGGCACTTCATTTACATCTCAGTGATACACGACTTCTAGAGAACATTGCTTTTTACGGCAGTCAACCCACTTGTAAATTAACACCATGATATCGCAGATATTAGACAACACGTTACTAGGGATGTGAAAGGCCTTAAGATTTGCAACTAAACATGCTACTCCTAACTACTACTGAATAAGAATTTGATTATTAACGTGTCTTCATAACCATGGGTGCGGCGTTCTACTCTCAGTCAGCATAGATGTTTTCGTCGCCTTATTTCTAGTTAAACATGGGCACATCTCGCTGATGGTGAACCAACATTGGACATATCTCTCCTGTTCCTGGTTAGACAACGACGATGGTAGGCGTCGGGTTCGAATCCCGGTTAGGCAATACAACTTCAGTCGTCATTTAATGTTCCAACCTCACTACTGGTGACAAACTGTGATACCTACATTCTGATTTTACGTACTTATTCAACAATCTGATTAGGTGCTGGTTTCGCATCCTTGTCACCAGCATTACATGATGTCATTTAAAATTTAAATATGTGCATCCTTTGTTCCTTGACAATGTGACAATATACCATGTCTTTCGAGGTTGATTAGCAAGAAGGTATTTGTCATGTCAGGGTTCCTGGTTTCCTACAAACATTATCGTCATTTACGTTCAAGTTGAGAACTGATAACTGATACTGGTGCAAACATCTATATTTGACGTCTCTTTCTGCCTAGTGATCGATTCTCGATAAGGCACAAAGCTTTGCTTGGTTAACAATGGCTTTACGTTCTGGGTTTGCATCCAGATCCAGAACGAAGACTTTGGTAATGTCATTTAAAGTACAACTTTGTGTACAAGTAACTGTTGATGAATAATGTGATCAATGATATTACTTGTGATTCACTGTTAATGTTGGGATTTCCGTAGAGTGCTTGCTGCCGTTAATCACGTTTTCTTTTAACTGCTTAGTATTACATAAAGTTGATGCGAAGTCACTCTCCATTGAACGTTGAACAACGTTCAGCATGTGTTGGGTAAACTTTTTAGACAGCAAAGAACTTGTTTCCAATTGCCATACAACTTTATAAATCCATATACTGTCTCAAATATTTAAGTGTGCCTATGGATTACTGAACGATATATGTGAAAAAATTAGTTGTCCCATTATGTTTGACATTTCAATTATTGTAATTAAGTTTAGTTTACAAACGTTAAGGACTATCTTGGTGTTACTTTACATATGGATGGACTGTCATAAAGATCGGTGTCTCTAGTAGTCTCTAGCGGTACCCGTCGTGTATCTAACAACGACTGTACTGTGGAGGGTTGTGACGATGTGCCACACAGATATGCTATGTTGGTTGCATATATTCCGGTGCAGCCTACAGGTTGGAATTCAGGCGTGACCCACATTTTTTTCTGTCCAGTGTACATCACCGTTGCTCCAACTAAGCAATGTAAAAGCTGTCACGAATATGGACAGAAACCATCATATCCACAACCTCTATGTTCAGGAGACTACAGGTTTCCAAGCCAACAGGAGACATGAGCATTCATCACTGTTCTCCAGGAACGATTAGCTAGAAATGACTAGAAAACAAATCAATGGTGGGACGATACATATTAAATTCAAAACGTTGTTGGTTGTGTATTATACGTAGATAAACTGTTAATTTTCATAATCGTGTTTTATGACAGGCTCTACTTCCTTGTGGTCCTCATTACTGTGGATCTATAAAAGAAAAGGTGCATCTAATCTAATGTAATCTGCTATTTAAAATAGTTAGTAGCTATAGGGAGAAAAGATTTCTTGAAAAAAGGAAATACAAATTTCAGTGTCAAGAAGTCTTTTGTCAAAGTGTTTGTCTGGATAGCAGCTTTGTAGCAGAAAAAAACGTACAATAAACAGTTGACATAAAGAGAGAACGGACGATTTTATCATGTGGTGCTACAGAACATTTCTGAATGTTAGATGTATGTATTGAGTACCTCACGAGGGGGTGTTAAATCGAAATGGAAAAAAAAAAGAATTTAATGACACTACTTGACGAAAAGTAGGCAGCGGACGATATGGCAAGTTCTTAGACATCAGCGAATAGTCAAATAGGTAATGTAACAACTATGGGATGCAGGAACTGCAGAGGCAGACCAAGGCTTGACTCCAATAAGTACGTTAAAACAGATCTAGGCTGGAGTAGTTACACAAAGATAAAAGTGTTCAGCCAAGAGAGATTAGCGTGGAGAACTACATCAAACCAGCGTTCTAGCTAGAGATTAGTTAATGTACAGTGTAAATACTGTGTCACTTCCAGTTACCTCTGGGGATTCAGAAGACGAGTGCATAAAATTCTGTACAGAGTCCGCCAGAAAAATGTACACACACTTCGTTAGGTTCTATAGAGATATCGCTATTTTCTTTGGATTTTAGTTACGACTGTGTTGTAGTATGGTATTTGGATCAACGGATGTTAGTACTTTCATCTCGGTGTTGAGAAAACAAGATGGCTGGAGCACGCTTGAAATTCGAGCAATTAAAATGTATTGAGAAGTGGTTTTTCAAGTTTCATAATGCCGTTGAAGAGCAACGCCTGTGGAGGCGATAGTTTGAAACAGAACCACTAACCCGCCTAACAATTAAATGCGTCCTTGACAAGTTTCAATTGCATGGAACAATTCATGATATTCACAAAGGAAGATCAGTAAGACAGCGTTCAGCTAGAAGTCCTGCTTCGTCGGCTCCAGTATTGGAATCGTATGTTAATTCTCCACAGAAGTCAGCTACGCAACGTGCATGTGAAGTGGGAATTAGCAGTAACAGTGTACGATGAATTTTGAAACCTGCAAGGTGGAAAGCTTACATTCCTCCATTATTGCACGCGTTTAATGTTGACCATCCTGATTACCGAATGATATTTTGCGGATGGTATCAACAAATGGTAACTGATGAACAATTTGTGACGAAGGTAGTGTGGAGTGTCGATGCACAATTTAAACTTAATGGAACCGTCAATCGGCATAACAGTGTGTACTGGCCACCGGAAAATCCGCATGATTATGTGGCTAAAGTGGTCAGTCCACCAGGGGTACATATGTACCTGGACTATCATCTGGATGCTTAATAGGACACTTTTACTTTGACGATACTGTCACTAGAGAAGTGTACCTGGAAATGTTGCACACAACAATTTAACCAATTATACATGCGCTTTATAAGCTGATGATGAGGTATTTTTCCAACAGGACGGCGCGGCACCACACTACCACCTAGCTGTACGAGCTTTCCTGGATATTAATTTTCCGGGGCATTAGACTGGACGGAAGAGGGCTCACTGAGTTCCTTCCATGGTCGCCAGATGTAACACCTACTTGTGGGGAATTGTGAGAGATAACGTCTACCACGTAAGCCAGGAACTTTGCCAGGAGATTACAGCGACATGTGCAGCGTAACACTAACTGTTACACTAACTGACGTAGCTGCGGTGACCGCTCAAATGGCTCTAACCACTATGGGACTTAACATCTGAGGTCATCAGTCCCCTACGCCTCCATCCTCCAAATACTCACTCTCGTCTCAACGCACTTGGTATTGGCTCTAAACTCTTTACTGAAATACTGTTCATGTTTAAGGGGGATACCAAGTGGGCTTAGGCGTGAATGGTAATCTGGATCGGGGATGGAGGCATGCTAGGGTAGTCGGTGCAAGTGTGCAAAGCCACTGTGTCAATGTGAGCTAGCGCATCTGCTTGGTGAACAGGATACGCAATTTCAAGTCTCAGCTTGCGTAATCATTTTTATTCCTCGCTTCAGTCTGCATATATACATCATAGATGTTTGAGACTTGAAAAGATCTCTGGAATCCTATCGTTTCATCTGAGTTTTGGAGCACTTGTCTTCCAAAATCCCGGAGGTACTTATGAATAACGGCATGACACTGGTAACAGAGATGAGAATGGTGAAGCGGGTTACGTTGGAGGCGACGAGAGAAATTTTATTCGCTTCGCTCACCTCCATGTTCACTCAGAGAAAAGTGGCTCGTTGTAACGCAGGACCACGAGAAAAGCGGTGACGTCACAAGTACACGGCGGTCCCCTCGCGGCCGCTCGAGGCGGCAGGCGGATCGGGCCGCCTCGTTGCAGGTGGCGCCCGCCCCGGGGAAGCCCCGGGCGTCCACGCTGTCAGCACTCGTACCCTTGATGAATATTTCAGCGTGTTTCAAATTAGTAGTGACGTCGGGGCGAGGCCGCTCCTGGCCGCGGGCGGCGGGGTGAGCTGCAGGAGCAGGAGGAGGAGGAGGAGGAGGAGGAGAATAAAGGAAGAAAAACGTGAGCGGGCCTGACTGGGCCTGGAGCTAGGGGGACCTGGCCGCCGCGCCCTTCCGCAGGGCGGAGAGCCGAGGCGAAATTTTAAATGTAAAACACCTCCTCCTCGTTTTAGCAGCTACCCAAGGCAAGAGTGGCCTCTCGCGAACAGAAGAACACCGGCAGAAACGAGATGAGTATTGTCAGAGCCAGCTTCCAAGTGATGTAAGAATATTTCTCCTCCTCTGTGTAAAGTGATATTCTTTTGCTCTTCAAGATGAAACTGTACAGTAAATGCTTAATTTCAAATGTCAGAGGCTGTCGTCTAGCATTGTTGCCATAGCTATCAAACTTTAACGTCACTTCCGCTTTTGAAACGTTACAGAAACGTTACTCAACATGCGGAAAAATTCGTTTCGGGCAACTCCTCATAATACGCAAAGAAATAAAAGGCTTAATTGTCTCAGAGAACATTTGCAGTTTAATCATTTTTATTAGGAACGCCAAGGAGGTCCTTCATACTCATTACAAACTGATCGCCATTTCTAGGTATAGATTCTATCATTTCTTACTTAGCTCAACCGAAGTCGCTGTCATCCTTGTGCTATAAGATACCCAAGTTGAAAATCACTTTTCATACCTCTTTAACGTGTTTCGATTCATTTACTTTAAGAAAGCAAACTCAGTAGCTATCTCGGTCTTGCGGTAGCGTTCTCGCTTCCCGCGCCCTGGTTCCCGGGTTCGATTCCCGGCGGGGTCAGGGATTTTCTCTGCGTCGTGATGACTGGGTGTTGTGTGATGTCCTTAGGTTAGTTAGGTTTAAGTAGTTCTAAGTTCTAGGGGACTGATGACCATAGATGTTAAGTCCCATAGTGCTCAGATCCATTTGAACCAAGTAGCTATCTCATTCATTAGTGAAAGATAGGTGTTCTCTAAAACTATTGTTGTTGTAGAGGTATATTGACGAGGCGCAGTATGCCCTGCGCTCGGCCCTTCGTCATTGCACATTTACTGCAAACTCCAGTTAGAAGCACTCATTGCATATATTAATATATAAAACAAGCTCTGACAGTATTCCAACCTTGGTTTCTCTCTACAAGAAATTCCTCCTCATACTCAAACACATGTTTTCTATCTAGACGTCTCAGAGTATATTCCACTAAACAACCTCTTCTTCTAGTTGTGATGTAAAGTTTTTATCTTCCTGATTCAATCCAGAACCTTTTCATTATTTAGTCAGTCAATCCACATAAGCTTAAGCATTATTCTGAAAATCATTCTACACTCTTCTTACTCTATTGTATATATTTATCTTCCTTAACAATGTTACCCTCTATAACAATACTTTCGGAAAACAGTTCTTAACACTACAACAGTAAATGTGATATTAACGCATTTCTCTTTTTCATAACAGCTTTTCCCGCTGTTGATTGTTGCCACTTCATATCACCTTAATTCCAGAGTCACTGCTTGATTTGCTACCAGGTTAACCAATGTCATCTACCAATCTGCTTCCTTCGTTTCATTTCCTAATCTTACCTCCTAATATCACAAGACTTAATACCCTTTATTTCTTGCCGGTTTTAATCTTTTGCGGATGTACGTCTTCTAACATCTTTCCCAATCACTATCATCTGCACCAAACTGATATCCTAATCTTATCCCTTCCTGCCATCTCTAGAGCGTCATTAACCAAACTTAAAGCTTATTTTAGCGCTCCCTCAACTGTATTTCATTCCCACTGTTTTCCAAAATTTCCTTTATTGCTACCTATCTCCACTAACGGTTCCCTTTCATATTCTGCCATTATAAATTTTATTAAGGTGAATACACTTTTTTTCATTCTATCTTCTGAGAGAAATCTAAGGGGCGGGGGGGGGGGGGCTGAGTTGTTTAGCGTGATCATTCACTTCACTGTAAACCAACGGATCCTTCCTCAGGTCGGCTTCTACATGTCGTTCTATTCTATGATGAATAGGTCGTGGCAGTATTTGGCAACCATGGATTTAATGAATTGGCGTTCCCATAACACACAAATCAGTCATTTTCACCCTACTTAGAAACTGGGTTTATTAGATTCTTATTTAATTGTGAGAGCGCTTCACCTGTCTCATACGTCCAGCACACCAGGTGGAACTGTGTTGACATAGTTCGTTCTCCCTGGGTTTCTTAATACACCTGAAGGGCTGTAGTTAATGGTAGGTGCCTTGTTTCGGCACAGAATTTTCAGCACGGTGTTAAATTGTTCTCTCTGTATCGTGTCGCTCATCTGACGTACACCTTCATATATATTAATACTGTTCTCAAGTACTTTTCCTATTTATTACTTTCGCTTACAGCTTTTTGCTCTTCGCTTGGTAGTTGCTTTACTGAGAACTTGATGTTAAAACAGGCAAATACCTTCTCTAGTAAGGTTTCTTTATCTTCCCCATAAGCGACGTCTACATTATTTTGTTATTTTGCATTTCTCCCATAGGCAATACCTGCTCCGCCAGTCTGCATCCTCTAACGATCTCATAATATAAGAATCTACATTCCGATTATTCTGCTTTATTCGCTACGCTTTCATATTTTCACTTCTTTGAAATGAAATTTCATCCCTCGCGAGTTATCAAAGGCACTCTACCACCTCACTACTGCCAGTTCTGTCTTCACTATTTCCTCTCTGCATCTTACTGTAAATAATCCAGGACAATCACCTTTAATTTTTGCATTGTTTTCGAAATACACCTGGTTTCCTTTAATAAATCACGGTATGTCCCTTGAGAAGTTTGCGAGTATAAAATAGGTTTCCTGAATGCCTGTATCATAAGTATATATCCAAACTGAAATTGTACAGTGACTCTCTGTCTTCCACGCACGCAGTCTTCTATCGTGTTGGTTAACTAACTTATATACATTGTTACATTTGTGCTCAGTGCATAATACTATCAGGTGACTTCTCATTTCGGTTCTTGTTCCATCTCATGATATCCCATCATTTCCTCTTTTCTCACTAATACCACCCTCCAATACAAATCTCTATTTTCAGCGTCATTGTCGAATAATGTTCTCAATGTCCTCATCACTTGCAAAACTGCGAAGCTTGTCATTTTATCTTGCAGTAATGTTGTGCGACGTGGTTTTGTGTTTATTAGCCAATAATGATCAGACCAGAATGCTTTTTGTAATAGTTCACACAGAAACCCATTTTCTTATCCAGTAATGTACCTCCTCCTGCGTATCCCTACATGGAATTGGGTTGATAAAGCTGGGTTCACCGAAGCCGATACCCTGTTCTTTCTTCCATCGCAGCATACTAATTCCCACTACACCTATCTCTAAAACACCCATTTCTCTTTAAAAGTTGTCGAACCTTGGAACGGGATTAGAGGATCAAGCAGTTCACTCTCCGACCGTAGAGACAATGGTGCATTTTCGTTATGACGAATGGTGGACAGTTATACATAGGTGGATGCCCTTATCATTAACGTGTGTGGTAATCGGGGAAAATAGTGGATGCATATTTCTATACTTTAAGTGAGAAGTGGTAGGGCTGGATTGTGTATTGAAATATCAATGGAGAAATCGACAGTGACGCAGTGCCTAGATATACAATAATGTAGCAGCTACGTGTAAGCTGATATGTAGGACTAGAAGAGATGGGTGGTTATTGTATTTGACGAATATGGGAATATGGCTCCACCGCCTCAAGTCATCTCTCGATTTTGGTGCTCCTTTCTTCAGAGGCGACAACCTTTCAGCACAGGAGTATAACTCTCTTCGAAATAGATTTCCTGCTGACTAAGACACAGAGGTCCCCCTTGTACGACAGTGTCAGGTCCTCCACGAGACTCCTGAATCCATTTATGTTACACTGAAGGATGTGAGCCATTTTATAAGCGAATTTTTCCAGTGACTCATTGTTTTCCATTAACTTCTCTTTGAGAATTTCTCTTGGTCATGTAGAAAGTAGATGGGCTTTTTGGTTACCTTTGACGGAAGTCCAATTCCTTCGCTTCGGTACCTTGGACGTCATCACTTTTCTAAAAAAAATGAGCGTCCAGTAGTCAGACGGCTTTAAACAGACCTTTCTCGATTTTTTTCTCTCTATGTGTTCCTTTTTAATAACAATTTTGCGTGCTGTGTACCGCTCACTGCTGCTTATCCTGACTTTCCGCACTGCATATTACTTTGTTTGTATCCTTCATTGTTGATTTTACATTGGTCTTTCTTTGGATAAGTACTTCTTTGCTGGAACACCTGCTAGCACAGGTCTTCACGTAGGTCGTATTTCATTGAGTCTGAGTGGAGAAGCTAATTTTTAGAACTTATTTTGTTAGACCTTAAAGCGATGGCTATTGCTGAAGTAGCAAGCTATGCACGCTTTATTTCGCTTCAGCTGAAGACATCCATTTTCTCACCTTGATTTCATGCATATTTTTAGAGAAATGTAGGGCATTCACAGCTGCAGACACCTTGGTGTCCCGTCAGTTCCCATAGATCGGTGGTAATGAAAAACTGTCTCCTGCTTTACTTGCTGCTCCATCATATTTACTAATGTTGTTTGATTCATACTCATTATGATAAGGGGGCCATATCGTTACACTTATATAACGCATGAAATGTGGAAAAAACAGTCGCACTTTACGACGGAGAGAATGTGGCTTCATAAATTGTGCCAGCACATGACTTACAAGTTGCTTTAAAGGCTACCGATTTCGTACTGACTTCATTCTTTTCATAATGTTGCTGAAAAATCATTTTCAGACCACTTCTTTCGACGTTCACGTACTTAAAATGTCGTGATTACAGGCCAGGACACCTATTCTGTACTTAGTGGCGTTGTGCGTTTCTACAACGGCAGCACACTCACCCAAATACAGCTATCTAAGAAGAAATTTTTCCTACTCTGATGTCGATATTTCACTGTGAATAGCTACATTTCACAGATTTGAGGTAGACTGTCAGTGCCTCTAACGACAGTTGTAAAAGGAAAGGGGACTGCATTTGTATGAAAATGTTTTCTGTTAGCATTCGCATACTTAGTTTGACTACACTTTTGCGTGGTGGGCTTGTCTCTCAAGCTGTCTTTGATATATGGGTGTGAGTGCTCACCAGTGGTAAATACGGACTGTTTCCTAGTGGGCCCCATTAGTGACCTTAAAGCAGCTCCTTTTACATGTGTCAGCTTTCTAGCACTTAAGAGTGCCTTACCCGTAACGTCACGCTATTCTCGAAGTTGGAAAGGATGCTATTCCCGTAATGTTAGGGTCGCAATATCTTAGTGAGCCCTGCCCCGCGTATGATACTAAGGGCAGTGCTCCCCATTCTACTGTTAAGTTTCGCGGGAGATGTTACTCACCCAAAAGACGAGAGGAGGTACTGAAACACTTCTAGTTAACATTTCTGCCAGTTTTGTTCACGAGACAGCTGCCTGATAATCGAAACAATAAGACCATCAACATGAGTGTGAGACGCATTGTTAGCGCACTGGGTCCTCCAAGTAATATACCTGTTCATACTACAATGGGTGACACACAGCTTCTGTGGACTCTCGAAGAATCTGAGAACGATCATAACGAACATTTGCTGCTGATGACACGATTGAAGATGCTGCTAACGATATGACGGATACAGTTAAGTTTCTGTCACTTTTATCTTGAATACATATATATATTTTGGTAGCTTAATATATACCTGGTGAAATAATATACTACGATTTTTTAAACTATTTCTTTACTGTTACATTACATAGCCACTCATGTTCAGTCATAATGAATGCTGTTTTTCAGAGTAAAGTATGGCGACAGAAAATATGTTGCCAGCTGCTGCTGGGCTTTTGGAAAATGCGAAAACAGGCAAGATCTAGGTCAGTGGAAGGAAATGGCGACTGGAATGAAATAGATGATATCCAAAACACCATTCCAATTTATACTGGCACTAATAGGAACATAAAAACGGCACCAAATTTGAGTAGTGACAGTAACCTTGCACATTTTAGTATTTTATTGATATTGAACTGATTCATCACATGAAAGAGCAAGTATGTCTGTGCGCAAGGCTGTAAATACAAGAAAGCGACATCTGAATCAACTTCTCCCAAACTGAAAACTAGCGGTGAGGGCAACAGCCATCCAGGCCGGCATTCGAAAATTTATTGCATTTGTTTTCCATATGAGTTTTTGCGAACGACCTTCAATTGCAGACCATCGAGGATTAATCCTTCCGTTAAATTGCGGCTAGTATACGAGAATATACGTCATTCGTGTAAGATAGGACCCTGAAATTAACATCGCAATTGATGAGGGTATGTACCCAGTTGGGAGACACTTTAGTTTCAGACCGTTTATGCCACAGTAACCGCACCGATAAGGGATAAGAGTGTAGTTACTTTAGGAGGCACATTCAGGCTGCATTTGGAAAACTCCAAGTCAGAGGGAAGGACAATGCAGTGAAACATGTAGTGCCAAGACTGTCTGACAGTTTAGCACGTAGTGACTACACTCTCTTCACTTGTCGGTATGATGCAAGTGAACCACCACCAATAGCTCTTAATGCAAAATGTAGTGTTCTCTTTCGCACTATCAGAAAGGACCGTAGAGGAATGTTGAATGCTTCGTGTCTCCAGAGGAATGAAATAATTTTCCGTGGCAGAGGAAATACATTGAGTTCACAATGGCAAGACAAGAGATATGTTAATAAAATAAGTACGAGGCACAGAGGAGACATGCTTTCCTATAGTGACAGAGGAGTAGCGGAAAAATCCTCGCTTACAATAGAAACAAGTTTGGTGTTGACATCAGTGAACAGTCAATGTCGCATGGAATATTCGAGCATCGCTCTGTGAGTGGTGAAGAAAGCTTTCGTTCCATCTAATTCCCAGGACAGCAATTAATTGAGTACATCTCCTACAAACAGGTAACGCAGAAAAAAGTTAGAACCAATCAATTCATTATTTCTGTTCGTCAAGATCTGTCAGCGACGTATGGCACTGATACTCAGCATTCTACAACTGTTGTTGAAATTATAAGGCCGGCTGCTATCATTTCGTGGAGAGCATACCAGTACAATGAGGTGTGAAAAGCATATACTATGCTCGTAGAGTGTGCTCAGAAAGAGGCAAGAGAGTAGAAGAAGTAGTAGCCAAAAGGAATGAAGAGTTGTTTCTCTGTTATTTATGCAATGCTGAATTTTGCTTGCTAAAATTTTTTCTAGCGCTGCTACCAAATAGGACTGTTTGAAATATTAGGTCTTTCTCCTATTATCTTCTTCCATTTCACTGTATATACAGCCTTAAAATCACACCTTTTGCACGTAAACTCTAAAGAATATGATAAAATAAATACATTTTTCACTTAAAATTCTTTTCAAGCCCTGTGATTATGACACGTTTAAAAGAACACCAATATAATTCCCATTTAGTTAAAAACAATCTATAAGCTTTATTTAAAAACAAGGAAGTAGTTTCACGTTATTTCTTTAGTTCGTACTAAGGAGTCGAACTCTATTGAAAATGCCTAGCACTGGATGAAGTAAATGGGGATAACACGAATTAATATTGCAGTCAGCTGGACAGCACATGAAAAAAAGAGCATTCAAAGATGAATAATATGCGGAAGAATGGATCTGAAAAATGATCTGTTACATGACGATCACGTTAGTTTAACGTAAAGTAGAGGTACCAATTGAAGTAAAAAAATAGTTCAAATGGCTCTGAGCACTATGGGACTTAACATATGAGGTCACTAGTCCCCGAAACTTAGAACTACTTAAACATAACTAAACTAAGGACATCATACACATCCATGCCCGAGACAGGATTCGAACCTGCGACTGTAGCAGCAGCGCGGTTCCGGACTGAAGCGCCTAGAACCACTTGGCCACAGCTCCCGGCCTAATGGAAGCACTAATTGCAAAAAAATTATCTCCACCAGGTAGCGAAGAAGGTATTGTACCGGTACACAAAAGGGTTTTTGTACTCAAACCAATGTCGTATTTAACTACAAACTACGTAGGAAAGTTAATCCAACAGCAATAGAGAGTTTTTCAAAACTTGTCAAGGAACAAGAGTGGCTAGATGTTTATAGTGCCGATAATGTAGATGATAAATACATTGCTTTCCATAACACATTTCTCATGCTCTTTGAGAGTTGCTTTGTATTAGAGTATTCTAAACGGGGTACTAGCAGTAATGGACAGCCCGGTTGGCTGACTAGTGGGATAAGGATATCATGTTGAATAAAGCGGGACTTATATCAAAATGTTAGAAGTAATCACAATGAAGCAACAGTAGCACATTACAAACAGTATTGTAAGGTGCTTAAAAATGTTATTAGCAAGGCAAAAAGTATGTGGTATGCAAATAGAATAGCTAATTCACAGGATAAAATTTAAGCCATATGGTCAGTTGTGAAGGAAGTGTCTGGTCAGCAGCACAAGGTTTATGATATAAAGTCATTTCGCAGTAATAGTATTTCTGTTACTGATAATTCAGATATATGTACAGTATTTAACAACCATTTTCTGAGCATTGCTGGTGAATTAAATAAAAATTAGTTTCTAGAGGAAGTCATATAAATTTCTTAGCAAATGCCTTTCCGAGATTGACGTCTGAAATACTCCTTTGTGATACAGACAATAGGGAGATTGAGTCAATAATTAAATCACTGAAGACTAAGAAAACTCATGGTTATGATGGAGTGTCTAGTAGAATATTAAAGTACTGTGCTGCACATGTTAGCCCTGTATTTAGCCATATCTGTAAGTTTTCCTTAAGGAATGGTCAGTTTCCTGAGCGATTAAAGTACTCAGTAGTAAAGCCGCTTTATACAAAAGGGAGAAAGGGATAATGTAGATAATTTAGGCCTATTTCTATGCCATCAGTGTTTGCAAAAGTTATCGAAAAGGCTGTGTATGTAAGGTTAATTGATCATTCTATATCACACGAATTGCTATCAAATGTACAGTTTGGCTTTAGAAGTCGTTTGACGACTGAAAATGCTATATTCTCTTATCTCTGTGAGGTACTGGATGGGCTAAACAAAACGTTTCGAACGCTTGGCGTATTTTTTGATTTAACAAAGGCATTTGACTGTGTTGATCTCACAATTGTGCTCCAGAAGTTGGACCATTACGGAATAAGGGGAGTAGCTCACAATTGGTTCACCTCTTACTTTAACAACAAGCAGCAAAGGGTCATTATTCACAATGTTGATAACGGCTGTGATGTGAGATCTGAGTGGGGTACTATCAAGTGGGGGGTGCCCCAGGGATCAGTGTTGGCGCCGCTCCTGTTCATTGTTTATATACATGATATGCCCTGTAGTATTATGGGTAACTCTAAAATATTTCTGTTTGCTGATGGCACTAGCTTGGTAGTAAAGGATGTTGTGTGCAACATTGACTCGGTTTCAAGTAGTGCAACACATGACCTCAGTTCAACGCTTGTAGAAAATATGTTGTTGTGGTCTTCAGTCCTGAGACTGGTTTGATGCAGCTCTCCATGCTACTCTATCCTGTGCAAGCTTCTTCATCTCCCAGTATCTACTGCAACCTACATCCTTCTGAATCTGCTTAGTGTATTCATCTCTTGGTCTCCCTCTACGATTTTTACCCTCCACACTGCCCTCCAATGCTAAATTTGTGATCCCTTGATGCCTAAAAACATGTCCTACCAACCGATCCCTTCTTCTAGTCAAGTTGTGCCACAAACTTCTCTTCTCCCCAATCCTATTCAATACCTCCTCATTAGTTACGTGATCTACCCACCTTATCTTCAGCATTCTTCTGTAGCACAGTAAGACGCAGTTTTTACAGTTTCTAACACACAACTCAACAAAACTTGACGTTTTAATCTCACAGAACGGGCTTATGATTAGTGAAACTGAACAGTTCAAATTCCTAGGTGTTCAGATAGATAGTAAGCTGTCGTGGAAAGCCCACGTTCAGGATCTTTTTCAAAGACTTAATAGGGCCATTTTCACTATTCGAACGGTATCGAAAGTGAGTGATACTTCGACACGTAAATTAGTCTACTTTGCTTATTTTCATTCACTTATGTCGTATGGTATTATGTTTTGGGGTAACTCTTCCTACTCTAGAAGGATATATTTGGCTCAGTAACGGGCGGTTCGGGCAATAAGTGGTGTGAGTTCACTAACCTCTTGTCGACCTCTGTTCACGAGTCTGGGTATTTTGACATTGGCCTCTCAATATGTATATTCCTTATCGTCGTTTCTTGTTACCAATATTAGTTTATTTCCAACAATAAGCAGCTTTCACTCGGTCAATACTCGGCAGAAATCAAACCTCCATTCGGATCGGACTTCCTTAACTCTTGTGCAAAAAGGTGTGCACTATACTGCGGCATCCATTTTCCATAAGCTGCCACTCGAATTCAAAAATCTTTGCAGTAATCCACGCGCTTTCAAATCGAAACTGAAGAGTTTCCTCATGGGTCACTCCTTCTATTCTGTCGAGGAGTTCCTTGAAAAATTAAGCAGATTCTCATTGTATTGCCGATAGCGTTTGCTTAAGCTTATGGACTGATTTTCGTTCAGGTTCATAAACATTTATTTTTATTTGTTATTACTTTTATGTTGTAAGTTCATGTACTGACACGTTCCATTACATTGGAGATTTGCTCCTCAATTTGGTCCTACGGAACTTGACATGTAAATAAAAAAATAATAAAAAATAAAAGATCTCCTGGCTTATATCGATTGTGAACGTGTTCTGCACCAGTCAGAACTTTGCTTCAATCACCGCAAAACTGGAGTCGACTATCTTGCACGTAAAGAACAATATGTACTTGTAGTCACTGCGATATAAGAGTGGTAACGAGATAGTTCTTATTTGTGTCTGTCCACTACGGAAAAATCTGTGCAAGTATTGCTGCAGCAGCCCTACTGCAGCATCAGCTACACCGTAAATAGCAAGAGGAGTTCTGAGCTCAAGTTACTACAACAATAGCATCAGCGAAGCGAGCTAGTAGTTTCGACGGGACACAAGAACAGTGGGAAGTGTGTCTGTATCGTTTCATGCTGGTCTGCGAACCAAACAATACTGGCGTGCCAGCTCATTAACGAGCATTTCTCCTCTCTTCAGGCAGTGCTATTTACGATGTCGTCTAAAACACAGTGTTCCATTTCTCTGACGATCACACGCGCGGGGTTGTGTTTGTCGTCTACCGGAGTCGCGCAGAATTGTCGAATTAGTCACCGGTGTACCTGTTGCTGTTGCACTTTGCGCTTTTTAGGTCATTGTCATTCGAACAGAGAGACGAACATCACGAGGCTAATAGTGAATTCTGAGAACGCAACAATGGAAAGACCGAATATCTCCATTCCACAATGAGTGATTATTTACGATTCGTATGAGCGTACTCTGTCTGGACAGAAGTGTACAAGTGTTCAACTACCTAGTCGTGACGCAGTTACCAAATTAGTGAATACATTATCGTGAAACGGTAAGCGCTCGTGGAAAGATGCGTAAACAACGGCGTACAGTGCTCAGAGAAGTGTACAAGTGTACAAGTGTTCAACTACCTAGTCGTGACGCAATTACCAAATTAGTGAGTAAATTTTCGTCAAACGCTAAGTGCTCATGGAAAGATGCGTAAACAACGACGTACAGTGCTCACAGAAGTTCATCTCGGTGACACTGCGTACCTGTCAAGAAAATTCCCATTAAATGTCTCTTAGACGTCTTTCGCTGCAAACGCGAATTTGTGGCACCTGTGTACGAAGAGCAGCTGGGTTATTCGCTTTAAGGCCCTATGAAGTAACATCAGTGCTACAACTTAAACCTGATGACCCTGCGCAAATGTTTAGGTTCTGCTAATGTGGTTTGAAACAACTGCACGCCGATAAAACCGATCCTTACCTCACTCTGTTTCCAGACAAGGCTTCGTTCCGTTTACGCAGGTATATTAATTCCCAAAACTGTCGACATTGGAGGGCCAGTAGAGAGCCATTCTGCATCATGAGGAACCGCTTCAAGATCTGAAAATAGGAGTGTGGTTTATAGTTGGTGGTGAGATAACTCTAGGACACAGTGTGCACAACAAATCCGCACTCGTTACAGGAACTCGAGGATAATATCAGTTTACTGAATTTCTGAAAAGAAATTACATGAGTAATCTCCCGAGTAGATTTTAGAAATGCGCGAAAAACAAAGGCAGGTTGTTTCAGCATCTCCTTGCACGACATGGGTGAGTAAAAAAATTATTTGTATTTATTTTAAATTTTGAACTGTGGTAGTAAACAGGGGACACGGTACCTGCTTTGCCGTTCACCATCTACAGCGCCGTAAACGCGGTCATCAGTTGAACAGAACACCTGTGTTTATCCATTAGTAGACATTTCTAAGCATCTGTCGCTAGGACGATCAACGCAACATCATATCAGCCTGCCTACATTTCACTTGAAATACGAATTCGAAAATGGCCTTAATTTTTTTCTGTATTTGCTACGCCATTCTCTGTAGACATGAGTTCACTACCGGGACATTTACAAATAGAACGCTGCGAAATGCAACGTGATGCACAGTTAAAAGAGAAATTTAATCACATTGGTTTCGAAGAGTTCTGTGAAACATATTTGGATAAGACTATATGTCCAGCGTTTTAAAACATGCTTTAAAAATGATTTCATTCTTTGGAAACATATATGTGAACGGCTTTTAGTCGGATGAAGTAAATAAAACCGCAAATTTAACATGAATTACTGACGTTCATCTAAAAAACTCTTTGCGTGTAGCAGGTACTTCAGTTGACATCAACATTGTCTCATTTAGTTCAGTCAAACAAAGCCAGATATCCCATTAACACTGACAGCCATTAAATTGAATAGTAATTGTTCTTTCCTCAGATTTGTTTTTATTTCTTTGAAAAATATATTAATGTTTCCCTTGCTTGTTCTTGATCAACAAACAAAAATTTTTGTTGCGGATTGCCGAAATTCCCCTCTCAAAAATTGCCTCGCCTGCCGAAAGATTGGCCACCTCTGATGTAGACATAAAAGGCTAGTCGTGACTAATTGTTAGTACGGAAATAAGTATACGATTTTGCTGCTGTAAAGCAGCACTGAGAGTTGAAATAACCGATTGTCACTATTAGGAAGCATTTAATCGAAGCTGCATTTTGTGGGAGTTTGGATGATGTAAGACGAAAATTAATTGCTGTAAAGCACACAATTAAAAATGCATTCCACTAGAGCAGGAGTGATACTGGGAAGAAGTTTCACGCTGTAATCCATGATTCAGGCGAGAAACGTACAAATATCGTCCAATGCTTACAAAATTGTATCCTTGTTTCTTCCACCTCCAGCTGAGAAAGCATACGTGTGTGTTGTGTAAAGTGAAAACTGGGCACAGAGAATGTTTTCTGTTACTGTCGTTACAGACGCGGCAACGCTTCAAAAGTGTGTATTTTACGTCAGCGTAATTCTTAGACATTCTCCGAATACATAGTAAGCACAGAAATAAATTTATTGCATTGTCCTGAATTGTTTTATCCGTTAATTTGCCGCTAACCAATCAGTCTTTATGATTGTATATAACTTTCTGCTTTCATTTAGGCAGGTTGGATACTTTGTGACATCTCATCTTGCTCTTCAGAATGGCTCTGAAGTCAAAATCATGATTTTATGAAATAAATGAATAAAAATTTTCAGTCTAGTTGCGGAAATTTCTTTACGAACGGTTGAGCATGTAGCTCGGATGTCACGAGTCCGCTGTTAGACTTGCGAATTCGTGTACTCTGCCACCTTTCTGAGCGAGTTGAGTTCACTTACATGACAACTGACTCAGGTAAGGAATGGCTGCGGCGGGGATTCGTGAGTCGAGTTTCCGGACACACGGAGGCGACGAGTTCAAAGATGACGTAACAAGAGACGCCGGTGATTTTAAAGCGGATCGTTTCTCACCTCTAATGGCAATACATGGAATTAAGCCAAAACGACGCTGCCTGTGCCATCAAGACCCACATCAAATACGCTGCTGCTCTGCCTCATCAATAGCGGTGTATGTTTCTACAGATCCGACACTGAGGCCGCGGTGACACACATCGATATGGACACTTACAGGCGTGTCGAGTAGCTATTATTGCGCACAGAGCAGCTGCAGATTGTCATTTGTAGTAAAGAAGCCATACCACTACGGCGACAGACAAGACGATGCTTGAAGTAGGCCACGTTCTAACTTTTCCAGTAGTAGATTCTTTGGTAGCTGCTAACATTTCCAATCTTGACGCCTTCAACAGTTACGGGTTCACGGACCAAGGCAATATTTACTGTGTGTAAGCACTCTGCAGGGGGACTTCGAACATGGTGCCATGACTACAGCCAATATTTTCAACAAGGCTTAGGTCATGCAACAGACGTTCTTGCTTGCAATTTTCTTAAGAAGATGTGAACGTGACCGTTCGCGGCAATTAGGAGTAATCACTGCATTCACATCTAGTCAATAGGTCACTTCCACAATCGTTGCTTGTAATCTACGTGGAGCCAGCATCAGTGTTCAGTAACAGACTGATCAGTAACATATATAACCCCAGGACGACATGTCTAAATAGCCGATGGGCAAAGATGATCGGACAAGTGGTAAGGCTCCAGGGAATAACTGCCATCATACTTCAGGCAGATTTAGAGAGCAATATCTGTAGGAGATGACAGAGACTGGAATGTATCCAACAAAATATTGTCAGCCCTCTGGTGTCACTGTAACTCTCAACTGAGGAGATTTCCACGGACAGGAATCCGTTCAGTGCCACGTTAAACAAGTCAAGTAACTCATGATCAAACAAATGCCTTGGTATGCAAAGATCCCCGTTCCCTGTGTCACACAATATTCCGCAGCAACACCGCACTCCGATTGCTGAAATGTGTGCAGAGCTCAAATTGTAAAAGGACCGTCGGTGTTCACCAGCGCCCAGCTCATATCTCAGAGTTCCCTAAGCCTGTACCAATATTACATCTGATTGTTTCCTAAGTTAATCACATGTGGTTTATTCAGTGTTGCGGAAGCAGTTAACACTAACCTGTCTACTGGAGCAGAGCTCGGACTGAGTGGCATATTGACAGATGGCAGCCATGACAAAGGCGCTTCGCGTAAAAGTGTTTTACGTCCACAGACAAACATTGAAATGCTAATCGCACGAATCAGAAGGCCACAGAACAGCTGCAACGAACGGGAAAAACTCTTTTGCACAGCTAGCTCCCAACTGCAAGCTGTTGTCAGCGAATAAGTCATGCTTGCACTCGAATGGGTATGTGCATTGTGTGATGATCCCTCCCATTCCAACATGCTTACCTCCGTACCATTCCATTCCCAGTACCACTACATAACCCCAGGCACTGTCCTCCACAATCTATACAGACATGAAATCCCTTCAACATTACATGTAAAAATTGCTGCACACTATCCAGTGTACATATTAATTAAATACAAATCCAAACAGTTTCTTACAACAGTCTGTACGTAAATTTTAGCAACCTTCTTGCTTATAAAATACAAATATAAAAAACTAAGTAACAGAAAACTGAATAATACCACAAATGCTGAAATAACAACTTACATGGTGCAGCAAGAAAGAAAAGAATAAATAGATAATTTCAAACAAGACCATCAGTTCGAATATTCACGTAAAAATACAGACTTTTAGAATAATGTGTTTACTTAGCAACCTAAACTATTGTATTACTTAAATGATTTTTTCTTCGTTCTTAAATGTGCAAAGCGGTCAATTATTTTATACTACTAACGTTTCCCTATCTTTCATCTTCAGTATAAGTTTAATATCTACGTCATCATCTATACTCAACTGAATCACCATAAAGCGCTTGAGAGAAAATGCTTTTTACTTCATTACTCTCCGTTCTCCTCCAGTCTGTAGATGTACCATGGGATGAATGAACGCTTCTGCGCTTCTTTGCGCACTCATCACAGTTGCAATTGTGCCATGTCTACGGACTAGAAACGCAGTGGCTTGAAGATCTTTCACGAGTTTCTATGATGAAACAAGTCCCGGTGTTTTCCGAGTAAATTCTTGATGGATGCAGCGGGTACTGCTTCGAGATTCACCACTTAAGATTTTTCCGCATTTATGTTACAGTCTCTCCAATCAAACAAGCCTGTGACTATTCGTAGAACATTTCTCCTGTTGATAGTGTGATCAAAGCGTATGACCATCTATTAATCACTGTAGAACGTAAGCATAATAAAAAAATATTTTTGGTTGGCATAAATAGATGTAGCATTTGTTACATTCGTCAGGACAGATATAAATACATGAAGGTAACTTCACATCAGCTCTGCAGAGTGCTGTACACTAGATTTTAAAGAAATATTTGTACATTAAAAGTTATCAACATTAACTGTGTTGGCAACAAACACGACATGTCATAAGAAAATCTCACTGAAAAAATTAAGTGCTTCATTTTTAATAAATTTGTCACAGGCAGTATACATGAAAAAGGTCGTATTGCGACGTATGCATCTACGAAACACATCATTTCTTAGTAACCATCTATTTAGATGCGGATGAAGTGAGAAGTGTCAGCCATTTCTTGTCCGGTTTTTCCTCCGTTTTATTTTCCGTTTATGATACGCAAATCCAATTAATGATTCGACAAATCACATCCAGATCGATCGAATATTTCATTTGACGTGTCTGTAATAGCAGAGACTGTGAAGTGAGATCATCTTCTTCTTTTCGAATTAACAACACAGGCTTAAGTAGAGTTTCAGTTTCGTTTACTTACGTGGAGTTTCTATTTCGCTTGTGAAACAGTTTTGGTGGGACAGTGAGACCAGAGTGCGGGAGCCGTCCGGCCAAGCCCTGGCGCAAGGGCGATGAGACACGGTGATGGGGGTGGGGATATTAGTGTTTAACGTCCCGTCGACAACGAGGTCATTAGAGATGGAGCGCAAGCTCGGGTGAGGGAAGGATGGGGAAGGAAATCGGCCGTGCCCTTTCAAAGGAACCATCCCGGCATTTGCCTGAAGCGATTTAGGGAAATCACGGAAAACCTAAATCAGGATGGCTGGAGACGGGATTGAACCGTCGTCCTCCCGAATGCGAGTCCAGTGTGCTAACCACTGCGCCACCTCGCTCGGTATGAGACACGGTGATGACGCGCAGTTTTAGCACACAACAGGTAGGCATGGCGAATGCATTCAGGTGAAGCAGAAAGAAGGGTCCTGAGAAAACGAGAGTAAAACGAGCGAAACGACCGCTCATTGACGCTTCCTGGCAGATTAAAACTGTGTGCCGGACCGAGACTCGAACTCGGGACCTTTGCCTTTCGCGGGCCAGGTCTCTACCAACTGAGCTACCCAAGCACGACTCACGCCCCGTCCTCACAGCTTTACTTCTGCCAGTACCTCAACTCCTACCTTCCCAACTTAACAGAAGCTCTCCTGAAGGAGAGCTGTGGGGACGGGGCGTGAGTCGTGCTTGGGTAGCTCAGTTGGTAGAGACCTGGCTCGCGAAAGGCAAAGGTCCCGAGTTCGAGTCCCGGTCCGGCACACAGTTTTAATCTGCCAGGAAGTTTCACATCAGCGCACACTCCGCTGCAGAGTGAAAATCTCATTCTCGACCGCTCATTGGCTGACTAAAAAACATGCGTTTGCGACGGTAATCATGGCTCACAATTCCTACAATTAGTACAGTGGAGGCCGACGTTGTTCGGACCGCAAACTGTGTTTTCTACAACCTATGGAGGGAGTAAAACTAAAAATACTTTTGACAGAAGGTGGAAAAAAATCTTCACATTGGCGGACAAAGTTTCTTAGCGCGAAATCCCGTGCAGTGCAGGTGCTGTGAGCGCAGTGTCTTCTCTTTGCTGCAGACTTCACGTTACGTCAGTTGACATGCAAGGGAAACTGCTCTGAGCACTATGGGACTCAACATCTTAGGTCATAAGTCCCCTAGAACTTAGAACTACTTAAACCTAACTAACCTAAGGACATCACACACACCCATGCCCGAGGCAGGATTAGAACCTGCAACCGTAGCAGTCCCGCGGTTCCGGACTGCAGCGCCAGAACCGCTAGACCACCGCGGCCGGCGGGAAACTGCATTAGACTTAGAGAAGGTAAGAGACTAAGCCAGTACCTGCAACAAGACTGGTAGCAGTCACTTTTCTGCTTGTCTCCAACAGGTTTTCAGTCATTTAGTTTGCTCGCAATTATGTGAAGATCGAGCGGCAGCTTCTGCAGGTTAGGTACCAATGAAGTTAGGCCTTCGCCAAACTCAAGTAAATTGAAGCGGGCTCATAGTGACTGAATTCACAGCCAAGGTGCACACGTACATCTTCTTTCTTTCGGTCAGGCGATCACTGTATTCACCCTAATCCACTTTGTTTAATCAATCCGTTAGGACGTGCCTTATCACTGCCGTACATGACCTTATCCGACATCTTTCCCAGACCCTCAGTGTACGTTCTTCTGTAATCCATTTGAAATATCATCTATATGATCCTGAAGTGTGTAACAAAATGTTGTAATGTTTCCTATTAGTCTATTCACACACATTAACGAGTAATAAAATTGGAGTTTACCTGGCTTCCGTATTTGATGTAGTATTCAGTTGAGCCCACTCATGAATTAACAAGTATAAAAATTGTGGATATGTTGGTATCTGAAATTCGATGCTAAGGCCATCTTGTCATAAAAACTGTGGTACTTTAACATTGTTGTGTAACTTCATAAGACATTTAGATATCAAAGAGCAATCTGCCTCTCAGCAGGTCAACGTGATGCAGGTCACAGAATCTCGCACTGTTATTTCGTATTAGATGGCTAACCTCGCCAAGGATTCTGAAGTCATGTGATCTTTAGTGAAGCAGCTCGGATTTCGTACAAAATGACCTGATTTATGAAAAGGATAATTATGTTATGCTGTCAGAAGATCTTGCGCGATTAGCATTGTTTAATAGGAAATTCAGTAATGCATTCAGTGAAGCTTAATTTTCATGTCGATTTTGATCGCTTTGCCTTGCAAACACAGTCTTAGAATAAACTACCAGCTCCAATACTTTACACATGTCTTCCCTTGCAGCTTTCAAAAGGTTTTGTGGATTCTGCGCCACGCCATATCGAAATACCTGCGTTGATACCAGCATCGATAATTTTGGAACGGTTCCTTTAGTGTGTGTGCCAGTAGGGAATGTTATAGTGAGTGTGTTGTAGGAAATGTGGATCGGCTTAAAGTTTTTTGGTGTGTTGGATTTCATTTAGTTTGTTAGCGAATAAAAACTACAAGCCAAGCCATATAAGAAAAGGGAAAGAATCAAATCGGAACTCATGGAGGACATGAGGGCTGAAGAAACATCGTGGTTGTAAGAGAACAGGTGATCCTCCCTACTGAACCTTGAGTAACAGTGTAGCAATGACAGAACTATTGGAATGCGTAGGAACACCCAGTGATAAAGGTAGCATCAATGGGGAAGGGGACACGATGGCAACACATTAATACTATTGGAACAATCAGAAATTTTGAAGCACAGGAGAGTGCCAGCCGAACCACCGCCACAAAGTGATACTCTGTAAGAGGTATGCGATGTATGCGCTGCCTGCAACAGGCAAGACTTAGGAGAGTCTCTGACCAGAGAGCAGTATGTAGTTAGTTGTCGCTTGTCGCTAGTCGACAGTAGTCGACAGTAGTCTGCGTGAGTCGGCGCGTGTCGGCAGGCTGCTCTGGTCGGGACTCTGGAGGATGAGTAATATTGTAGAAGGTAAAGAAGCAGCCTTGCGCATATCTAGTAATCTATGTTAACTGTCATCCAATTTCTTTCAAAAAATGTCCCAATAATAATTTTTATAATATAAAGTATTTTTTTAAAGCATTCATTTCAATTTAAAGATTTTATCCAATGAATAATTAATTCCTTTCACGAGTCACAAAGCATAGGTCAGTATCGCACGGAGCTGTGCCGAAATTTTTTTATGTAAGAGCAGATATATTCGCAGTTTTTATTGATGTAAGAATTTTTGCTTTTTTATTCAGAGTACAGGGCCGTGGCGCAGCGTTGCTGTCGTCATAAAATTTACCAGGTTACTGAACTTTTTTTTATTATTTCCGGGATTAGGAATGGAATTTTGTGGTTACATTAAATGTGAATGCATTTCTGCACGGAGACTATAAATGGGAGTCAATTTTGTTCAGAGGTTACAATATCTAAAATTCATTTAATTTAAATGTTTCTGTGGGGAGGTTACACTTGGCGACATCCAGCCAGGATCGTATTTCTTTGTGAATCTCTGAGAAGTAGTCTTATATCTGCTCTTATTTACTTAAATGTAGTTTGCATCTATCGTAACGCATTTACTAATTTGTCACTTTTTCTTTCACAGATCATCGGCAACTTATTGCTCTTTGTTGTAATTGTGTTTGTTCCATTTTTGCATTGTCTTGTTTCATTTGTGATTAATTTTGTTTTGTGAAAAATGCCGCGAAAAACTGTTAACAGTACATCGCGATGTGCAATGAGTGAACTAGCCGACTCGAATAATTTGACCGATAATATTTGCGACACTCAGTGTAATGATGACAGTCCTCCATTTACAGACAATCAGTGCCTACCGACCACTAGTAATGATTTTAATGCTAATGATGAGCAAACAAATTCAATGGTGTCCTCTGTTAATTTAACGACAATTGAAGACGCGTGATGTTCTGTCACAATGAACGTTACCCAGTTTAACACTCCCGATTTGCAAAATTTGAATTGTGAACAGATAAATTTTCCTAACGAAAATGAACAGTGTACTCAAAGTACGACAGATTTATTTGATTCCGATTTAGTGACCAACAGTGCACATTCGATTGGCAAACCTTTTCAAGAATTACAGAATGACCTTATGATTACACAAAACGTGACAATTGCAGATACGTCATCATACAGCACAGAGAATAGAGTAGGTAATATTGGCTGGGATCAAGTTATGGCAGTATTGCTACAACTTAATGAATCGTACAAACAAAGTAATGAAAATTTCAAACAACTTAATAAAAAAATTGACAACCATCTCTAACAATTTAATGAAAAACTAGACAATAATTACAAACAACTTAATGAATCGTGCAAACAATTTAATGAAAGTTTCAAACTGTCGAACGAAAAACATGACAACCTGAATGAACAGAACAAACAACTTAGTGAACAGATTACAGCCGTTATCGTGCAACGTTATGATACTAAAGAACAATTACGTGACGAAATTGAGGCTTGTGCTAATAACAGTAGTGAAGAAATTTGATCTGTTGCACAAGAATTAAGTAATACACATGCAGCCGCAACATAATCACTTAGAGATGAAATTAATGCAGTCACTGAACAATGTTCAGAAAACGCAACACAGATACGGGACGAGTTAAAATTAATGTCAGCAGAAGTTTCACGCACTCTGGATACGGAAGTCGATAAGAAATTTGAACAACAGATCAGCCAAATTGACGAATTTTCAAAGTGACAGAAATGAAAACTGTTTCAGCCTCTAACACGGCATAGCATACACCACATTCCGAACATTTGTCGGACTCACACAGCCAGTATAATTTAGGTAATTTACAGAGAGTACGTGAGTTAGATTCAGAACAGTCACAGTCAAACAGATTCTCATACAATCCTAAACCTGTTTACACGTTCAGAGACGATAACGTTGATTACAAGCAATTTTTATCCGTAAAAAAATCTAAAATATTTAAAAATAACAGAGCACAGATACACGCTTTCGACTGGATACGACAATTTGCTTTTGAATTTTCACCGGCATTTCGTGTAATGCAGAAACTAGCATTGGACTGGATACAACAACTTGTTTTTGAATTTTTACTACCATTGCCTGTAACGCAGAAACCAAAATTTATTTGCAGTGCGTAATTGACCTCAGGGGATTCATTACACTTCGATGAATATGTGCCGTAGCGTGCACACGGCCCCGATCCGTAGTAGTGCTGTTTCCTCTTTAGTTTTCTGCACTGCTGCCTTCTCTTCTACTATCCTTTATATCTATCAAAACAGCTCTTCCACTATAGATCTATCTAGTATTAGAAATGACTAAAGAAAACCAGATAAGACAAGTTTTACCGAAAGTGACAGTTCTCTTTAGACACTCCCGAAATGACAACTTCAGCCGTAATTTTAATAACAGATAAAATTGTAATCATCAGTATGTATAACATTTTCAGCAATCGTCAAAATTATCAGCAATCACAGATACATTTAGGTAACAATAGTGGTTTTTCTCAATAACAGCAACAAAACCAGCCGGTTAGCATACCTAACCAACAATGTAATGTGCAAGATCAACCAAGCTTTAATGTCTCGCCGCCTGCACGTCAGCTCCAACAAATAGCAATGCACAGCGACAAGGGAATAACTACGTACAGAAAACACACCATTTCAATTCCTACCGCAATGCACCGTATAGAAATGACTATCTTGACAGACGTAAAAGTAATGAGTACAATTTTCAGCGCACGTTTAATAACAGTCGGTCTTATCAGCAGCAAAATCATCCGCAACAACATACTATCATGAATGAACCAGACAGTAGATATCATCCCGAACGTAATACGTCACGACGAAATAACAGAACAGTACAAATAGTGGAAATGCCACAGCTTCCTCCCGCAAATAACAGCACGTCAGAAAGAATTTGACTAGATACAGTATAGGTTGCATCTTCCAGCAACGTAAGCAATACTTTAGATACACAGAATCTCTTTCACTAAAATGTTATTTGAAACATGCCTTGTTGAATGCACCACTTTTATCACATCCAGATCTTACTAAAAAAATTTCCATTGCCACCGACAATTCTAACACCGCTTTAGGCGTACACATTTTTCAGGAAATTGAAGAAGATGGCACTACAGTAATTAAAAACATCGCCTTTGCAAGTCGCATTCTGTCGCCTACTGAACGCAATTATTCTGTTACGGAACTTGAAACACCATGTGTTGTTTGGGCATTTACGAGATTTCGGCATCGTCTTTATGGAAGACACACTACCGTTTACACATATCATAGAGCTATACAGATTTTACTTTCCGCTAAATTTACACACGACAGATTAAGCAGATGGAAACTTTATTTGCAGGAATTTAATTTTACAATTGTTCACATTCCCGGTACACAAAATATTGTAGCAGACGCACTATCCCGTTCTCTCAGCAACAATCAGCAAGACATCGCAACCAACTTCTGCAAAGCCAATTTCAGCGTCATGTACATTCAACAAGTTACATTTGAGAATTTCATTTCGTGGTCATTACAAGACATAGCACGAGAGCAGAATAAAGACAACGTATGGAAAGAAATTAAACACCTTTGGCAAGACAGGAGTAATGTTACCATTAGAAACCATTACACTCTACGCAATGACATTCTGTTTCGCCACTCTCACCCTGACCACACCAATTGGTTATTATGCATTCTTGACGAGCTTGTTAACAAATTAATCTGCTATACTCATTTAAGTTAAGCACATTACGGAGGCAGAAAATGTTTTCTTATACTGTGACAGAACTGTTATTTTACCAACATGGAGAAACGTATTCGACGAGTTTTAGCGTCATGTAAAATCTGCCAGAAAGCTAAGTCAGATACGACTTAACATATTCCTCCATTACATCCCATTGTACCTATTAGATTGGGACACATGGCCACTGTAGACAATTTTGGTCCGATTCCCAGAACTAATAGAGGTTTTTGTTATGTCTTTGTCGCCGTTCAAAATTTTTTACCTTCACTCCGTTACGCAAAGCTACTGCTAAAACTGTTTCGAAAGCAAGCATTTGTAAAACTTTTTCTATTTCATGTAGGGCATGTGTTGAAAGTAATTTCTGACAATGGACCACAGTTTTGATCTGCTATATGGACACGTATGTTACGAGCTAGAAACATTTCTCCGATCTATATATCCAGGTACCATGCTTCTTCGAACCATTGTGAACGATTAATGAAAGAAATTGGTAAACTGTGTAGAATATACTGCCATAAGAAACATATTGATTGGAACAGACACATACTCTCATTCCAGGATGTAATTAATTCCATACCAAATTAATCTACTATGCAATCTCCGTCTGTTAATCTGAAAAATGTTGAATCTCCTAACAACACTAAAGAATTAGTTACCTTTCCTACATCTCGTCGACTACGACACCATGAAATAATTGACATTGCGCTGAACAACATCAAACGTGCCGCAGAGCGCCGGAGAAGACAGCAAAAACAGGTTTGTACACGCCGTGACTTTCACATTGGACAGAAGATATTAGTACGCACAAATTATTTATCTAATAGAGGAAAAAGTAGATGTAGTAAATTTGAGCTTCTATGTGCAGGTCCATATCGAATTCGCAGCATTCCTCACCCCAATGTAGTACACGTCGAAACTTTGAGAAACAGAAAAACCAAAGGGAATCACCATATCTCCAACATCAAACCCTTTATTGAATGAACATATTTTATGATTTATCACACTGTAATGACATTTCCTGATTTTCTTTGTGACCACTTATGCAATTATATTCACATGAACACTTACTGAAGATTGTCATATTTTTTCTTGACTGTGCCCGGTAAGGTAAGGTTAGCAAGTCGCTTTTCTTGTTGTTACGCATCAGACCTTGCACATTTTCCATTCTTCATGTATGTATGATTGTTTTCCTGTTTTGTTTGTATGCACTATGAAATATTTAAGATGTAACAAACACCAGTTGATTTTTACATTTGCCTTATGATATCTCAACATCGTGACTATTTTACATTTATGGTTTTTTTTTTTTTTTTGCTGCTACATTGTGATACTCTGTGTACATTTTTGCACCTGCACACTGTCTATGTTTTAGACATATTACGTTTTCTGTCATGCTAGGCTGTATGCTCAATTCAGTCACTAGAAACCAGCTTTTATTTAATGGGTATATGATTTAAATGCAAGACATTAATCATTGTTCATCATTTTCAGAGAGAAATAACGTGTAAAAGAAATAAATTAAACAGAAATGGGAATTTCACCTTCGGAATGAACGAAGGAAGATGCAATACCTCGTCACGAAGAGTAAATAGATCAGAATTAACAAGCATTAACAAGAATATACTATACACATAGTATGATAGCAGTCGTAACTAATTTTATCTTTCAGAATACGAGGCGATTAATGCAGGCTGTCAGACAAAACTACACATCTTAGTTTTAGTGATGAAATATGTTAGAAATAAGGAACTTTATACTATGAATAGTTGTATGATGAAGTGTCTTTTTGCAGATGATAATGAATGATGATAAATAGTGATGCAGAATATTCTAATATGGATAAAGAAGTTTTTCTTTACAGGTGATGATAATAATGGAATTATGGTGATATGGATAGTAAAGTTTTTCTTTTCAGATGAAAATAATGATGAAGTTTATATATTTACTGTTAGTTAAGAAATGCTATGTAGTTACTTAGGTATTTGTTGCAGTTCGTTTTGACAGTATGTCTTATGTCACATGGTATGATGACTGAAGGTTATGGAAAGGACAGCTAGAGAACATATATATTTAATACACATTTCATTACCTGTTAATTCTAAGTTCACACTTTTCAGCATAATATGCATTTCTTCTTTCAGTTTAATAAACCATTTTGTATTTTTTGCAGGAGACATTGTTCATGAAATTAATGTGCTATAAGCGGTTGGTCATTAAACCTGTGTCATTCATGAATGTGATCACATATACTCTATTTGTTTCATAACCTTGCTACAGCTGACTCATGACGAATGGCGTTACATATCTTCATTTGCAGCAATAAGTCAAATGCAAATATTATTATGCCCCAGTAATTAATTATCGATCCCAACGCAATGCATTGCTAGCACAAAAATAATGTACCACCAGTCCCAAATAATTATACCAATTTAAAAGAGTTATGAGTAATACTGAATGATTTTTTCTAATCACAGACTTTGAGTAATACACTCCTGGAAATTGAAATAAGAACACCGTGAATTCATTGTCCCAGGAAGGGGAAACTTTATTGACACATTCCTGGGGTCAGATACATCACATGATCACACTGACAGAACCACAGGCACATAGACACAGGCAACAGAGCATGCACAATGTCGGCACTAGTACAGTGTATATCCACCTTTCGCAGCAATGCAGGCTACTATTCTCCCATGGAGACGATCGTAGAGATGCTGGATGTAGTCCTGTGGAACGGCTTGCCATGCCATTTCCACCTGGCGCCTCAGTTGGACCAGCGTTCGTGCTGGACGTGCAGACCGCGTGAGACGACGCTTCATCCAGTCCCAATCATGCTCAATGGGGGACAGATCCGGAGATCTTGCTGGCCAGGGTAGTTGACTTACACCTTCTAGAGCACGTTGGGTGGCACGGGATACATGCGGACGTGCATTGTCCTGTTGGAACAGCAAGTTCCCTTGCCGGTCTAGGAATGGTAGAACGATGGGTTCGATGACGGTTTGGATGTACCGTGCACTATTCAGTGTCCCCTCGACGATCACCAGTGGTGTACGGCCAGTGTAGGAGATCGCTCCCCACACCATGATGCCGGGTGTTGGCCCTGTGTGCCTCGGTCGTATGCAGTCCTGATTGTGGCGCTCACTTGCACGGCGCCAAACACGCATACGACCATCATTGGCACCAAGGCAGAAGCGACCCTCATCGCTGAAGACGACACGTCTCCATTCGTCCCTCCATTCACGCCTGTCGCGACGCCACTGGAGGCGGGCTGCACGATGTTGGGGCGTGAGCGGAAGACGGCCTAACGGTGTGCGGGACCGTAGCCCAGCTTCATGGAGACGGTTGCGAATGGTCCTCGCCGATACCCCAGGAGCAACAGTGTCCCTAATTTGCTGGGAAGTGGCGGTGCGGTCCCCTACGGCACTGCGTAGGATCCTACGGTCTTGGCGTGCATCCGTGCGTCGCTGCGGTCCGGTCCCAGGTCGATGGGCACGTGCACCTTCCGCCGACCACTGGCGACAACATCGATGTACTGTGGAGACCTCACGCCCCACGTGTTGAGCAATTCGGCGGTACGTCCACCCGGCCTCCCGCATGCCCACTATACGCCCTCGCTCAAAGTCCGTCAACTGCACATACGGTTCACGTCCACGCTGTCGCGGCATGCTACCAGTGTTAAAGACTGCGATGGAGCTCCGTATGCCACGGCAAACTGGCTGACACTGACGGCGGCGGTGCACAAATGCTGCGCAGCTAGCGCCATTCGACGGCCAACACCGCGGTTCCTGGTGTGTCCGCTGTGCCGTGCGTGTGATCATTGCTTGTACAGCCCTCTCGCAGTGTCCGGAGCAAGTATGGTGGGTCTGACACACCGGTGTCAATGTGTTCTTTTTTCCATTTCCAGGAGTGTAGTTACAGAGTGTTACATTTTTAAATATGTCATATGTCACTTGAATGATGAAAAATGTTTTTTAATATTCAATACTTGCTGACCAATTAATGCCACAGTTTCTTATATTTTAAATTTGTATTATATCACTTTCATGCTATATATATGAATGCCAGTAGCTAGATGCTACTCTCTTTAACTCCTGTTTTGAATGATGACTTCTGATGTTTAGTAACTGGCCAATGAGTGCCAATAATTATTTTTAAATATGTCATATGTAACTTGAATAATGAAAAATATTTTGTAATATTCAGTACTTGCTGGCCAATGAATGCCACTGTTTCTTATATTTTAAATTTATATTATGTCACTTTTATGCTATATATATCAATACTAGTAGCTTGATGCTACACTCATTAGCTCCTATTTTGAATGAAGACTTCTGATGGTTTGTAACTGGCCACTGAGTGCCAATAATTATTTTTAAATATGTCATATGTCACTTGAATGATGAAAAATGTTTTGTAATACTCAATACTTGCTGGACAACGGAGGCCACTCTTTCTTATATTTTAAATTTGTATTATGTCACTTTTATGCCATATATATGAATACTAGTAGCTTGATGCTACACTCATTAGCTCCTGTTTTGAATGATGACTTCTGATGGTTTGTAACTGGTCAATTAGGGCCAATGTTCTTGTAAATAGATAACTTATGAACATTATTCTGTAATACTTCGTACATGTTACAGAAATGTTCAGTAACTGGGCGATGAGTGCCTCCAATTAATCAAATCAGTTGATAGACTAGTAATTATCAATGATGACTGGCATAAGACTTAATGTCCTTTACCTTCTGTAACATCCGTTTGTCCTGTCTATCCTCATGCTCATGGAGCACTATATTTGGTTTTTGCACTAATTCTACGTTGATGTACCTTACAAGAACGTGGTGTTGACACGACATGCTATTACTACGACATTTCAGTGTCTTGGCTACACTGATTAATACTTCAGGGAAAAGAACTTCAGATTGTCTCACTTGGTGTTGTGCTTCTGTAGAAAGATATGGACTTCCAGTGCAGCTGCGTGCAAACTAATGTGCTACAACCATGATGCAATACTTCCCTTTCTTATCCTAGTTCTTGTAAAATAGTAAATAAAAAAAACTACATTGTGTGTGCACTTTATGTCATTTGTTAATATGATTTGTACTCATTGCGTATACTTTTTGTGATTTCCTGATATTCTACACTACAGTGCGTGTGCACTTATGTCATTTGTTAATATGATTTGTATTCATTGCGTATGCATTTTGTGATTTGTTGATATATTCTGAACTACAGTGCGTGTTATTTGTTAATATGATTTGTACTCATTGCCTATACACTTTGTGATATCCTGATATGTTCTGTACTACAGTGCGTGTGGACTTTTGTCCTTTGTTAATATGTTTTGTACTCATTGCGTATACATATTGTCATTACTTGATATGTTCTGTACTCAGTGCATGTGCACTATATTTTGTTTCATGTTCTGCTCTTATATATATATGTATATATTCTGTGATTGTAAACTTAGTTAATTAGGAAAAATTTGTTGCTCATGGCAAGTCCAATTGACTCACCATCGTTGACAAATGTTTGCTCCCCCAGTGGAGGGTTATGTAAGAGGTATGCGATGTATGTGCTGCCTGCAACAGGCAAGACTTAGGAGAGTCTCTGACCAGAGAGCAGTATGTAGTTAGTTGTTGCTTGTCGCTAGTCGGCAGTAGTCGACAGTAGTCTGCGTGAGTCGGCAGTAGTCGACGGTAGTCTGCGCATGTCCGCGCGTGTCGGCAGTCTGCTCTGGTCGGGACTCTGGAGGGTGAGTATTATTGTAGAAGGTAAAGAAGCAGCCTTGCGCATATCTAGTAATGTATGTTAACTGTCATCCAATTTCTTTCAAAAAATGCACCAATAATAATTTTTATAATATATACTAATTTTTTTTAAAAAAAGCACTCATTTAAATTTAAAGATTTTATCCAATGAATAATTAATTCCTTTCACGAGTCACAAAGCATAGGCAAGTATTGCACAGAGCTGTGCCCAAAATTTTTTATGTAAGAGCAGATATATTCGCAGTTTTTATTGAGGTAAGAATTTTTGCTTTTTTATTCAGAGTGCAGGGCCGTGGCGCAGCGTTGCTGTCGTCATAAAATTTACCAGGTTACTGAATTTTTTTATTATTTCCGGCATTAGGAATGGAATTTTGTGGTTACATTAAATGTGAATGCATTTCTGCACGGAGACTATAAATGGGAGCCAATTTTGTTCAGAGGTTACAATTTTTAAAATTCTTATTTAATTAATATTTCTGTGGGGAGGTTACAACTCAACTGAGTCAGGCATCTCCATAAATCTACAGATCATGGGAACTGACGGATATTAATCTCGGGACCCTAGAATTGCTCAAAAATATGGATGAGGAGCGAGACAGGCAGGGGAAGATGTGAAAAAATCAAACGAAGAACCAAGAAAATCAATCGAAGAATGTTAAGTCCCATAGTGCTCAGAGCAATTTGAAGAGCCAATCGAAGAAGTGAAGAAATCCAACGAAAAAACGAAACGCAGGAAAGTCTTAGAGGTTTGCAAGAGGGACTAAACTATACAAGGAAAGAGGCGACAGAAGCTATGAATGAACCACGCAAACATCCAACGAAATTAACAAAACTGATAGACGAAGTAACGAATAAGAAAAAATCCTTAGGTTAAGAAAATTTGTCAGCAGGGTTCAAGAAAGCAAACAAAAACAGGAAAACATGTTAGAGAACATAGACAAACACTTTAACAAAATCGAAGAAGGATCAACAACCTGCCGGAAATCATAGAAACACATCTATGCGAAGTTACAGAAAAGTTAGATATTAAAAATCACAGAATTGTGGAGGAATAGGTTACGAAAATACGCGAGAGTTCGGATGAAAATTCTCATTTATCGATTGCCGAATGTGCAGAAATACAGGAAGAGCTTACACTTCAGGAAAGAAAAGAGGCTCTGAATAAGCGGAAAGAGAAGCGGAATACACCTTGTCGCAAGACTATGGCTGATTCAAGAAGCACACAAGCTTGGCAGGTAGGAAGCGGCGAATAATGTACATAGTTGTACCACTCTTAGACTAAGTCAAGCACGTGTGGTAAGTACTGGTAGTAGTGATTAACAAGGCAGCCTGAGTCTAGAATCTACGAATAGTTCTTAGAAGCATAGGTGGAACTAGGAACTAATCAGCAGAAGCAATATCGAGAGCTCGAAAGGAACAAAAATTAGATCATAAACGCTTCCTCTTAGTTGTGAAATTTCAGATCTACAGAGATAACGGCAATACTTAATACATGTCGAATTGGATATTGCAGTTTCAACAATTGCAACCACAATCAAGGCCACTGGAACACGATTTAGAATTTCTTAGCAGTTATCTTGAAGACACAACCAGGGCAAGAATTAGATCAACGCCACTAAACTGGGCATCATATTACTAGTTTAAAGCCGCATTCCCTCGAGTTATTAGTCTAAAAGAACAGAAACTTAGAAGCATCTGGATTCCGAACTCTTGTAAAGTTTTTCGAGACGATAGTAAGGAACAGACAGTTTCTCGGTGCGCCACGCCGCCCTTTGGAGATCATTATGCAGTGTTATATGAAACTACCCAATTGTTACTACAAGTTCGCGGAGGACACTGCGGTAAGGAAATCGGCGTGTTTAAACACGTATTACAGGAACAAGAGTTTCCATGCACACAAGAGAAGAGGTGAAAAGTAGAGTCTGTTTGGTGGGCTGCAACAGCATGTTAACGAGAGAAGAAACGACTAATTCGGACATTACGCAGCGAGACGATTTCTACCGTATTCGTCAAATCGAGGAAGCTACAATAATAACAGTTACAACAACAGAAACATATTTTGTCAGAACTCGAACGAGCTAGGGAGAAATTTGCCGCAGGTGAAAATCATTGAGAAAAGATGCCCAATCTTAGAAACAATGGGAACTTAGGTAATCTGCCACTGCACTGTCTGACAGAGGCCAGGGGGCAGAGGACTGGTGGCAGCAGAACCCGTGAATCACATCACAACCCTCTTCACCACTTTGACGGGGTTTGAAAACGCACTAGACTCAATATGAGAAGAAGAAGAAGAAGAAGAAGAAGAAGAAGAAGAGAAAGAAGAATAAGAAAACGTCACGAATCTTCACAATGAAGAACAAGGAGACGAAAGTAACGTCGTGGAAAAACGGGAGGATGTTGATAGTGATGAAGACAACATATTGTGAAATTTGGATGACGAGCAAACCATAGTGGAAGATGACATTGGCATGATGGTAGAAGAATTGATAAATCAAGTAGGAAACGCATATGCGTAACTAATATAAAGTTCTTCCTAGAATGACTAGAAATAACAGTCAGTTTTAGCGTGTGTAATTTTGATGTAATGATGCACAATGTGATGTTTTTTTAGCTGCAAATTAGTGATGTTACCGATAGTAGACTGTGTTAATGTCGTCACTTGTCTATAGTAAATTGTAAAACTAGCGAAAGCAGAAGATTTTGAATTATTGTCGACATTAAATAGTGTATTGCAGTTGTGTTTCTCTTTGGTAGATAACAGTATGACCCAATGAAAATCAGTGTATGAGACCTGTTGAAGTTGGGAGAAGAGAATTAATAAGCAGGTGTAACATGAGAGGAAATTCAGGAAAGATGTTACGAATTGGGTACGTAATGAGTACAGAGAAAATGAGCGATCTCACGAATGGAGTGAAGATTCACATATCTGAGTGAAGAGCAGAGTATCATGATGCAATTTGACTAGAATCTTATGATAACGTGAGGAAATCCTGATATATCGTCTAGTGAAAGATATTTGGTTCTCTTTTATTATTCATGTTGTTCGTACTTGTTGGAAAGGGTGTGGTATAGTTAGAGGTATATTTCTGTGTTTGCGTCAAATGAGAGACAGGACCATGAAATGCACTCTTACTTAAGTGCATAATGCCCACGAAAAAGGATGCATCAGTACCGAAGTGAAGAGAGAGTGTAATGTTATAGTCTGTAAACAACGAGTCCAACGCAGGGTGTATGTGTAGGCATGAGTGTAAGGCTGTTGGGGACCCTACTTTATTGTTTTGGAGCACGTAAGGTGCAGAAATACCGCCAACGGCCTTGCCGCAGTGGTAACACCGGTTCCAGTCAGACCACCGAAGTTAATAAGCGTTGTCGGGCTGGGATAGCACTTGGATGGGTGACCACTCGGTCTGCCGAGCGCTGTTGGCAAGCGGGCTGTTCTCAGCCGTTGTGAGGCAAACTGAGGAGCTACTTGATCGAGAAGTAACGGCTCCGGTCTCGGAAACTGACATACCGCCGAGAGCGCGGTGTGCTGACCACGTGCCCCTCCATTCCGCATCCCGCGACGATTGTGGGCTGAGGATGACACTGCGACCGGTAGGTACCTTTGGGCCTTCATGGTCTGTCCGCGAGGAGTTTAGTTTCAGGTTTTTAAGGCGCAGGAATGTCATTATTTAAACAGGTTTCTTTGGTTTCCTTGCTTAGAACGGACAGTTAGAAATTAAATCAAAATGGCTCAAATGGCTCTGAGCACTATGGGACTCAACTTCTGAGGTCATTAGCCCCCTAGAACTTAGAACTAGTTAAACCTAACTAACCTAAGGACATCACACACATCCACGCCCGAGGCAGGATTTGAACCTGCGACCGTAGCGGTCTCGCGGTTCCAGACTGCATCGCCTAGAACCGCACGGCCACTCCGGCCGGCTAGAAATTAAAGATATGGCTATACCCCAAGCCGGAATCTACGCTATCAATAGTCAATATAGGAACCGTAAACAAAAGAGGAAACAATGACTTGACAAGAAGTGTATCTAAATATAATGATCATATTTTTCTTATGGAATTAAGGGGTCAATGTCAGTTACTCGGAGCGCTACTTATCAGAAGAAAGAAAGAAGCAAAAGTATGCCCTGCATACACAGGAAAATACACTCCTGGAAATGGAAAAAAGAACACATTGACACCGGTGTGTCAGACCCACCATACTTGCTCCGGACACTGCGAGAGGGCTGTACAAGCAATGATCACACGCACGGCACAGCGGACACACTAGGAACCGCGGTGTTGGCCGTCGAATGGCGCTAGCTGCGCAGCATTTGTGCACCGCCGCCATCAGTGTCAGCCAGTTTGCCGTGGCATACGGAGCTCCATCGCAGTCTTTAACACTGGTAGCATGCCGCGACAGCGTGGACGTGAACCGTATGTGCAGTTGACGGACTTTGAGCGAAGGCGTATAGTGGGCATGCGGGAGGCCGGGTGGACGTACCGCCGAATTGCTCAACACGTGGGGCGTGAGGTCTCCACAGTACATCGATGTTGTCGCCAGTGGTCGGCGGAAGGTGCACGTGCCCGTCGACATGGGACCGGACCGCAGCGACGCACGGATGCACGCCAAGACCGTAGGATCCTACGCAGTGCCGTAGGGGACCGCACCGCCACTTCCCAGCAAATTAGGGACACTGTTGCTCCTGGGGTATCGGCGAGGACCATTCGCAACCGTCTCCATGAAGCTGGGCTACGGTCCCGCATACCGTTAGGCCGTCTTCCGCTCACGCCCCAACATCGTGCAGCCCGCCTCCAGTGGTGTCGCGACAGGCGTGAGTGGAGGGACGAATGGAGACGTGTCGTCTTCAGCGATGAGAGTCGCTTCTGCCTTGGTGCCAATGATGGTCGTATGCGTGTTTGGCGCCGTGCAGGTGAGCGCCACAATCAGGACTGCATACGACCGAGGCACACAGGGCCAACACCCGGCATCATGGTGTGGGGAGCGATCTCCTACACTGGCCGTACACCACTGGTGATCGTCGAGGGGACACTGAATAGTGCACGGTACATCCAAACCGTCATCGAACCCATCGTTCTACCATTCCTAGACCGGCAAGGGAACTTGCTGTTCCAACAGGATAATGCACGTCCGCATGTATCCCGTGCCACCCAACGTGCTCTAGAAGGTGTAAGTCAACTACCCTGGCCAGCAAGATCTCCGGATCTGTCCCCTATTGAGCATGTTTGTGACTGGATGAAGCGTCGTCTCACGCGATCTGCACGTCCAGCACGAACGCTGGTTCAACTGAGGCGCCAGGTGGAAATGGCATGGCAAGCCGTTCCACAGGACTACATCCAGCATCTCTACGATCGTCTCCATGGGAGAATAGCAGCCTGCATTGCTGCGAAAGGTGGATATACACTGTACTAGTGCCGACATTGTGCATGCTCTGTTGCCTGTGTCTATGTGCCTGTGGTTCTGTCAGTGTGATCATGTGATGTATCTGACCCCAGGAACGTGTCAATAAAGTTTCCCCTTCCTGGGACCATGAATTCACGGTGTTCTTATTTCAATTTCCAGGAGTGTATATGGGAAAATAAAGTGGAAGTTTGGTGATAATTAGAAAATGTAAGAAAGGAATTCGTAACCTCACGATACGTGAGTACATGTAAGAAAAGAGTGAGTAACCTAAACAAAAAAAGTGTAATATTTCATTGATTTTGCTTTTGTCCCATACGTCTAAGTAGAAAATAAGTTTTTTGTATGTCGTAACATTTGTGTGCTTAACTACCATCACAGAATGGTATACCCTGCAAGTTATGCATCATTTAAATGAGGGAAGCCAACTATCAGTAACGATTACTCAAAGACGAAAGGTTTTAATAAAGAGAGACGTTACACAGGGATGAGAGGAAATGCAAATATAATCAACAGGGAGAGGGTGGCCAGTTCCGGACATAGTTTGGTTAAGGTTAATCCTTATAGCACTTAAACACTGTAACAAGTAGGTCTGAGAAGGCTACGTGCAGAATTGTGTTTGGGTGATCGTGAGGGAGGGAGTGGGGGAGGGGGGCAGCGAGGAGTCTTGGTGCTCTGACCCTGTTTCAGCTAGAAATATGAGGTAAAGAATGTTTTGTGAATCCTAGTCAAGCGGCTTTTTCTATTGGTATTCGAGCATCTATTTTTCTGCAGCTATGTTGCTGGAAGTTGACGCCCAGGAAAATTGTGCAAATCGCCAACTTCCTTTTACAAAAGAGGTTAATAGGGTTAAAATCAATGCTCAGCTACTGGCACTTTCTGGAGTGCGCTAGTTCTTTACTTTAAACTTGTACGATCAGTTCAAACTTTGCACTAAGGAAGATAAATAAAATCAAAGCGAAATTTTTATCCAGTAACCTTTATGCACTGTCGAGATTCAATAGTTTGAATTGGAGCTGAATGAAGCACGGAAAATTTGTTCTTAAGTGAACAGAATGGGAGAAAACGGTTTAAAGTGATACTCATACATAAAACATGCACTCTAACGATAAAACTGAAAACTGACTTTAATATGTGTAGCTTCATTTGGATTTTCATAGGAAAACACGTTTGTGTGGGTTTTGTACGAGTGTCACTTTTATATTTTCAATTTGTTTGAATCGGTACAAATATTATAAAAAGATACACCAATACTTGTAATTAACTGTCATTCTGTTGTTTTGTGAAACATTTGCCATTGTCACGATGTAGGCAACATGGTTTGTAACACGATAAGAAAACCTATACTGGATCAATCGTGGACCGAATCAATAAATATCTACATTGCCTGGCAAGCTAGAGTGGGCTAATGTCAGCATTATGGTTGAGTAGAACCTGGGAACCAGGATGAAAAACACTCCTATCGTAGCACAAAAAAGGCGAATTTGTCTTGGGCAGAGTTAGGGATGTAAAACAAGGTAACTAGCTTTTCGTCTTCATTTGACTGCTACCAAGACATTAAAATTAAAACATCTTCACACAACAGGGCTTTTTTATGATTTAATCCTACTTCCTGTTATGTAAAAGATGTCACCGCATATGTTTCTTGCAGTTTATATGCTTAAGTCCCTGATCCTGTTACCGAAGCCCAGAAAGATTCGCCAGCCATTGTGAACAAAATATAATATAATGTGGTTGAAAAGAAAACATTTAATAGGTACATGAGCTTTTCTGGGTGGAAAAAATTTCTGGCGGTTCATTTTCCTGGGGAGGAGGGTGACTACACCGTGTATTATATTATGTTACTTGATACGACGCATTTTATTATGTGACATGGGTACTATTACTAACAAGGAAAACAATATGAATTCATCAAAATGTTTTGATGTAAATGTCTTTGAAGCTGCCAGTCAAGTTGGAAAGCTAGTTCCCTTTCTTTACATCCCTAACTCTGCCCATGACAAAGTCGCCTTTTTTGTGCTATGAATAGTGAATTTTGCATTGTAATATCTTTCTTCTCCATTTTTATTAGTAGCATCAGTAGGTTATGGGTACAACAAGTATGAGACATTTCTTAATTAGATGCATGTACAGGAAATAACCATCTGAGTGTATGGAGAAAGGGTAGATATAAACGATTAAACTAACCTCTAACAGCTAATATACTAATCTAACAAGTGTGTGAATGAAAGTGAAGTTTGATGTCAGCGTTACGATTTGAGGAGAATTCTTCTTTGTTTGTCAGCAACGACACATGAAATAACATAAGTAAGAAACCAAGACCTAAATAATCATCTGTAAAGTAATTATTTGGACCAAAATTTTGCAAACACTAAATAAGTAGAATATTTTCGATTAGGTGTATAGTTAATGTAAATTAGAAGTAACAGCTTAAGCAGGAGTGAAGGGTACACTTGATGCATACTAAATAAAGCAGCTTCATATTATGTAAACTGTGGACTTAATACGAAACTAGAACAAGTGAATAATTTGTGGAGAATTGCAGAGATGAGTGAACAGCTGCAGTAGACGCGAGAAGAGGGCACGCGATGAAAATCAGTTCCAGATCATGGCTTCCACGATGTTTCCGAGTATTCAGCAGTCCGGGAACAAGGCCTCAGAGGCAGCAAGACAAACAAAGTGGAGGGAATGAGCAGCAGTGAACAGCTCGTTCCCACTTTCCCCCTTACTCAAAGAGGGAGCAGGTGCAGCCACGAATGGAAGGTCTGTCAAAACATGTTTTGCCAGACAACAGACACACCACACAGAGGGAACACAACCTCACCACAGCTGCACTGGTTGTTGACAAAACAAACAACAGGTGTTTTGACTACAACGTCAACGGGTGCATGCACGCTGCGAGGGAGAACAGAGACGTGTAAAATATCAGGCACTTGCTCTCGAACAAAAAAAAAAAAAAAAAAAAAAAAAACTAAATTTACTTGTAGCCCTGTTCATTTCGAAGAGTTATGCTGAGCATAATCAGAACCATAGCATTCCCCTGCACAAGACAAATTCGTTGGCCAAACTGACACACCAGCAGCTCTGTACGACAAATAGATCTCCACATCCAAATTTTTTTCTCTTCAGGAGAAAGTTCCTTTCGATCCCTCATTCGTAAGTGATGTTGATGACCACTCCTCAAGCGACCACCAAAAAAGGAAATGCTTCACAAATTACTGTCTATCCACAAACTCCTTTTTTTCACTAATAGGGACCTGACTTTTCTCATTGGTGTCAATGAGGTGGAAAAACATCCATTGACATGCCATGTAGGTTGTGGTCTGACAAAAAATGCAGAGCCAATACGAGAGAATTAACACTACTGGCCATTAAAATTGTTACAACAAGAAGAAATGCAGATGATAAACGGGTATTCATTGGACAAATAAATCATACTAGAACTGACATGTGATTACATTTGACGCAATTTGGGTGCATAGATCCTGAGAAATCAGTACCCAGAACAACCACCTCTGGCCGTAATAACGGCCTTCATACGCCTGGGCATTGAGTCAAACAGTGCTTGGATGGCGTGTACAGGTACAGCTGCCCATGCAGCTTCAACACGATACCACAGTTCATCAAGAGTAGTGACTGGCGTATCGTGACGAGCCAGTTGCTCGGCTACCATTGACCAGACGTTTTCAATTGGTGAGAGATCTGTAGAATGTGCTGGCCAGGGCAGCAGTCGAACATTTTCTGTATCAAGAGAGGCCCGTACAGGACCTGCAACAAGCGGTCGCGCATTATCCTGATGAAATGTAGGGTTTGGCAGGGATCGAATGAAGGGAGCGCCACGGGTCGTAACACATCTGAAATGTAACGTCCACTGTTCAAAGTGCCGTCAATACGAACAAGAGATGACCGAGACGTGTAACCAATGGCACCCTATACCATCACGCCAGGTGATACGCCAGTATGGCGATGACGAACACACGCTTCCAATGTGCGTTCACGATGATGTCGCCAAACGCGGATGCGATCAACATGATGCTTTAAACAGAACCTGGATTCATCCGAAAAAATGACGTTTTGCCATTCGTGCACCCAGTTTCGTCGTCGAGTACACTATCGCAGGCGCTCCTGTCTGTGATGCAGCGGCAAGGGTAACAGCAGCCATGGTCTCCGCGCTGATAGTCGATGCTGCTGCAATCGTCGTCGAACTGTTAGTGCATATGGTTGTTGTTTTGCAAACGTCCCCATCTGTTGACTCAGGGATCGAGGCGTGGCTGCATGATCCGTTACAACCATGCGCGTAAGATGCCTGTCATCTCGACTGCTAGTGATACGAGGCCGTTGGGATACAGCACGGCGTTCCTTATTACCCTCCTGAACCCACCGATTCCATATTCTGCTAACAGACATTGGATCTCGACCAACGAGAGTAGCAATGTCACGATACGATAAACCGCAATCGCGATGGGCTACAATCCGACCTTTATCTAAGACGGAAACCTGATGGTACGCATTTCTCCTCGTTACACGAGGCATCACAACAACGTTTCACCAGGCAACGCTGGACAACTGCTGTTTGTGTATGAGAAATCGGTTGGAAACTTTCCTCAAGTCAGCATGTTGTAGGTATCGCCACCGGCGCCAACCTTGTGTGAATGCTCTGAAAAGCTAATCATTGGCATATCACAGCATCTTCTTCCTGCCGGTTAAATTTCGCGTCTGTAGCACATCAATTTCGTGGTGTAGCAATTTTAATGGCCAGTAGTGTACTCTCTCTCCAGATCATAACAAGATGATAGATGGTGAAATTGATGGTTTCATCTACTTTCACACCATATATACTTATTGAAACCTTTTCGTGTTATTAAAGATTATCCGATCGTGATTTCCAATACAAGAAGTAATTGTAGGTGTTATATTTCTCTACAATTACGGTTCGCTGGACTGGCAATTTCACAGAGAGACAGCAGATCAAGGCGGGCCGAAGAGCACCACTTCATGCAGGTTGTAACAGGTGAGACCGACACCAGGCATGGCAGCGTTCGCCGAAGGTTGCTGTGTGTGCTTGACAGTATGAAGTGTAGCCGATACCAAGTCGACAGAATGCGGACACCGGCCGTCTGGACGGCTGCAGACGAGTTCTTGGAGCCTTGCGTGCGATGACTGACGTTCCCACGTTACTAAAGCGTTTTTCTGCCTTGAGGGCATTGTAAAACACAGTAAAGGTCCCGTAAGGCGAGCAACAGTCGGCCTTGGATGGAGGACGCCAAGAAGACGGCGCCAGTCCTCCGACGGGAGAGTGATTTACCGGTAGCCACTATGCAGACTCTGTGAAAGCTACAGGTATTTATGTTTCTATGCTCTCGGCGGAATGCGGTAGGCGACGGGAGAGGATTATATAAGTGCTAGAGTGCAACCTTCTGGTCCGAAATATACCTGTAGCTGCTCCGTCATATACAGGGAGAGTCACCTAACATTACCGCTGGATATATTTCGTAAACCACATCAAATCCTGACGAATCGATTCCACAGAAAGAACGTGAGGAGAGGGGCTAGTGTAATTGGTTAATACAAAGCATAAAAAAATGCACGGAAATATGTTTTTTAACACAAACCTACGTTTTTTTAAAATGGAACCCCGTTAGTTTCGTTAGCACATCTGAACATATAAACAAATACGTAATCAGTGCCGTTTGTTGCATTGTAAAATGTTAATTACATTGGAGATATTGTAACCTAAAGTTGACGCTTGAGTACCACTCCTCCGCTGTTCGATCGTGTGTATCGGAGAGCACCGAATTACGTAGGGATCCAAAGGGACTGGTGATGGACCTTAGGTACTGAAGAGACCGGAACAGCACATTACGTCCACATGCTAACACCTTTTTATTGGTCTTTTTCACCGACGCACATGTACATTACCATGAGGGGTAAGGTACACGTTGGACGGGCGTTTCATAGGACGTGGAGGACTCATGAATTAGCCAGCCCGTTCTCCTGATCTTACACCTCTGGACTTTTTTCTGTGGGGTACGTTAAAGGAGAATCTGTACCGTGATGTGCCTACAACCGGAGAGGATATGAAACAACTTACTGTGGCTGCCTGCGGCGACATTACACCAGATGTACTGCGGCGTGTACGATATTCATTACGCCAGAGATTGCAATTGTGTGCAGCAAATGATGGCTTCCACATTGAACATCTATTGGCCTGACACACTCTATTCCACTCCGTAATTGAAAACGGAAACCACATGTGTACGTGTACCTCACCCCTCATGGTACGTGCATGTGCGTCAGCGAAAAAGACCAATAAAAAGGTGTTAGCATGTGGACGTAATGTGCTGTTCCAGTCTCTTCTGTACCTAAGGTCCATCACCTTTCCCTTTGGATCCCTACGTAATTCGGTGCTCTCCGATACACACGATCGAACAGCGGAGGAGTGGTACTCAAGCGTCAACTTTAGGTTACAATATCTCCGGATGTAATTAACGTTTTACAATGCAACAAACGGCACTGATTACGTATTTGTTTATATGTTCAGATGTGCTAACAAAACTAACGGAGTTCCATTTAAAAATAACGTAGGTTTGCGTTAAAAAACATACTTCCGTGCATTTTTTTAATGGTTTGTATTAAACAGTTACACTAGCCCCTCTCCTCATGTTCGGTCTATGGAATGGGTTCGTCAGTATTTGATGTGGTTTACTAAATATATCCAGCGGTAACGTTAGGTGACTCACCCTGTATATGAGGCAGGTAGGAATCTCAGAAGACTCGTAGGAAACAATAGGCCAACGCTCTCATTTCGGGCAATTTTGGAAAATTACTAGGAAGGACGCTGCAGGAGAATTGACACTTGTCATTGGATGACTGCTCGTGGGAGGCTATCATTGGCTCACACATTTCTGGAACGGATAATTTGACGAACTCACATTTTGGTCATCATTGTCGTCAGGCCGCAGAAACGGATCAGCGTGCCAACAGTGTAGAAACCCACCTATCGGTTCCTTGTCTAGAATCTCCGAATACGTCGGCCGGTGTGGCCGAGTGGTTCTAGGTGCTTCAGTCTAAAAGCGCTCGACAGCTACGGTCGCAGGTTCGAATCCTGCGTCGGGCATGGATGTGTGTGATGTCAAAAAATTGGTTCCAAATGGCTCTGAGCACTATAGTACTTAACATCTGTGGTCATCAGTTCCCTAGAACTTAGAACTACTTAAACTTAACTATCCTAAGGACATCAAACACATCCATGCCCGAGGCAGGATATGAACCTGCGTCCGTAGCGGTCACGCGGTTCCAGACAGAAGCGCGCCGAACCGCACGGCCGTACCGGCCGGCTTGTATGATGTTCTTCGGTTAGTTAGGTTTAAGTAGTTCGAAGTTCAAGGGGACTGATCACCTCAGATGTTAAGTCCCATAGTGCTCAGAGCCATTTCAACCATCTCCGAACACCGTAACTGTTTCATGTTCTTGTGATAATTTGTCAGTGAATAGGATAGTGTTGAAAATGTCTGTGCTGTACTTCAATGCAACTACAGCACTCGTTTTGTGTGAGGACTTGTAGTAAATAATTGAATTTATGGTAACGATGACTTCCATTACCATCCTTTGAAACCTGCATACCACAATTTACCGTTAATAAGAAAATCCTTGCATAATAAATGGTAGTTTACTGTCTTTATTCAACATATACTTACCGATGCAGCTAAATTGCCCAAAGGCGTAGGCGGTGGGGTGGTACATTTTTGGCGTAGCCGTCCCAGGATCATGACAGTGTTTAGAGACTTTCAGGTGTAGTCAGGGATAATAACTTAATAACTTGTATTTTTAAATTAAGGGATATCATTAAAACGTTTTGCGGAAGTTAATGCTCATAGAGCAAAGACGGAAGTCAAATTTTTCAGAATTGGAATTGGATTGGTTTATAATCGCATACATGCGTGTTAGACATAGAACTTCCGCTGGTGAGAATTTAATAATCTATGTAGGCGTTATTTCAGCTATGTCTGGTTTATGTGGATATTTCTCCTCATCCTATTGATCTATCAGCGTTGGCGTTGTCTAAATTATGTTCGATGGGTTTAATATTATTTTATGTTCGTCTAAGTGTTTTGAATATGTATTTAAATGCGAACTATGAATGAGACGAGAGCAGCTATGGAGTTACTGAAGTTAACTGAAATATCTAATACGGAGCGAGTTTAAGATATGGATTTACCAGGTATGAGGAAGGAGCAGATAACGTTTTCCACGGAATGGGCAGTTCAGAGTCCATCCGTGCTTCGGACTGAATGGACGGGGAATTTCAAGTGAGAGGGTACGATCAGATGTAACACTGAGAACGGGAAAGAGGACGCCACGGTCGCTTCATGACACGATGGCGGGATTAAAAGGATCAGAGATTAGAGGGCAGAAGGGAGCAGCAGGGCAGCTTCACCATTACAGACATTCTCACCCCAATTCAGGAGCATGAACTTCCAGTAGAAAAGATGAGAAAATTAACTCAGAACTTGCTTTATTGGAACTTTTGCAAAAAACGGAACATGAGAATGAGGCAGTGAGAATGGAAATGTTACATAAAATGAAGGTTACTAGGAGAAAGATAAAAGGAAAATGGGATATTTTGAGTGAAAATTTGAAAGGTGTAAGAAGATTAACGACGGAAACAAAGAGTAAGGCTACAAAAGCCTAGAACTTCAAGCAGTCAACTAAAGCTGTCAGAAGACCTAGAGAATGCAGAGAAATGAATAAATACGCAATCAGAGCAACTTAGAGTCTTGAAAAAGAAAATGGACAATGTAAGCAGGCGGCAGGAAGAACAAGAAACATGCAGGGTAGAAGTCGGAAGAAGATTGGACTACACTGATTCTGGTATTGTCACGAGATTAGATGGAGCAGAGTACTGATAGAATCGCTCAAGGAGAAATCAATCTCACACGAAATACAGAAGAGATGCGAGGATGTGAAATGCGAATATAGCTTGAACCACGGAAATCAGGGAAATTATTCATTGGTCCAGTCGAGTATAGCACAGGCAAGAAGGATTAGCAATCAGAACTGTTTCATGAGCCGATCGTGCGGTGTTCGCCTTTGGAGACAGCTGACCACCTGCGAAATAACTGTACTCCTCTCAGGAAGACGTATGCAGCGAATATGAGTGTGTTTTCCGAGAGAGGAAGTAGAAGTACTGAGTCAACAACATACGCGGGACCTGTAACAGGATACAGAGAAACACAAACAACTGACAAGACGTATGGTAAGGTGAGGAAGAAGCTTTTCATTTTAAGCGCTTCCTTTCTGCATAGAAATTTCAAACATTTATGGACAACGGCAGATCTGCTCATCTCACTTCAGTGTATCATTACCACCAACTTGGACGTTGCAGCACAACCTAGACTTCTTGTGTGCACATTTAGAAGGTGATTCGTCACTCCAAATGAGGGAGATCTTATAAAGGTTTAGCTTATGTAAATAGTTCAGAGTTAATGTTCTTGCGATATGTTGGCCGAAGGGAACTCAAGAGGGCCACAAACAAGAAATATCTATGCACAAATCACTCAGAAACATCGGAACAGAGGAGTCTGGTGAAGTTCTTTGACAATCTTTTACGCAATAACCAGTACGTCATATAGCACGAGCGAAATCATACGACTCTACCGTATCAAAATTACCAGCCCGGTATCAGCAAGTATTGGCCTTCAGGTGCGGCGGAGACTTAGAATCATTCGAAAGCATATAACGGGAGTTAGTGTAAGGTTTCAACGAGAATCCGGTGGAGGAAACAGGAAGGGAAATGGAGATCAACAGGTACAATTGTAATAATTTTCGTGGACCACAGTGATGGGAGAATAAGAAAAGAAACAAAGCGAACAGACGTGGGTGGGCAGTTCCCGACGTTCTCACCAAACACAGGTGCAGGAAACTATTTACAACCAAGCAACTGCTCATAATTTACAGCAACGTGGCCACAACCTAATTAACAGGTGCAGAAAGCGGGAATCACGGAGATTAGGCACCCACGTGCTTGCGACGGAGGTCACGCAACAAATGTGAATCAGCATTGACCAATGTCAGAATCGGGATCGGACTTCAGAACACCTCCAGGACTAATCTGACCCATCCCGCCGGAGGTTAGAGTCCTCCCTCGGGCATGTGTGCGTGTGTGTGTGTGTGTGTGTGTGTGTGTGTGTGTGTGTGTGTGTTGTTCTTAGCATAAATTAGTTTAAGTAGTGTTTAAGTCTAGGGGCCGATGACCTAAGCAGTTTGGTCCCTTAGTAAGTCACACACAGTTGAACATTTTTTTGACTAATCGGAGGAGACGAGGACGATGTTATAGATTATGTAAATATGTCAGAGGAGAGCAGCAAGGGAGAGACGAGAATTATGGGAGAGATGCACAATATGTGGTGACGGCAGTAATGAACAGGAACGAGTTGTAAATAATGATGAGGATCCGAGAATAAGCGTTTATACGTTAAGCCATGCTTTAGAGAAGGAGGAAAATGAGGGAGAAGAGGACGACGAAGACTAGGAGCCGATTCCCGAAGATGAACAAGACTCAGATAAAGAGTCTTATTTAGGACTAGGGAAAGAATATTTTGAGTACAATGAGAGGAATTCGGAAATACGGGCTGGATCAAAGGTGGTGGAAAACGTATGTCAGAGAAGACGAGATGGGAAGAAGTAAAATTGTCATAAAAGAAGTTAACTAACAGAAATATCAAGCTAACATAGGGTGAAAAAGGAAGTCATAAAAGGTGTAAACTTACTCAAGTACAAAGAATGCTCGGAGATACTGTTGGAAGAAAAGAAAGCGTTGTGCGGTCAGGAGCTACCCTAAGTGGTTAAGATGAAAGTGGGAATGCGGAACTGAAGAGAATTTTTTAAGAGTGGCAGTGAAAACTCTGTGATTTCCAATGTCACCTTTGAAACCTCTGAAAAGAATTATTGGTGGCCATTACTATCCTTAAAAGAGATATGCATAAACGGGCGACTGTAGGCAAATACACAGAATTATATAGGCAGGCTAGAAGAGAATGTACGTGTCAGGGACATGAATTGGAGTGTAACTTCATCATTGTGCATAAGTTTGCCACAGAATTGAAATGCGGCATAGATTTCATGAGGGAAAATTAGGCCACAACGCTTGGGACGTGGTGTAATTAAGCTTGAAAGAGAGAGAGAAGTGCTAATACGTTTTGAGGAACGGGGTGTTAGGGCACAGCTCCCAGCCAGTTGTCTAAAATCGCTCGTGGAACCAGAAACGAAGGCAGAATCGAACGAAGATTGTTATCGCTACCACCTGAGGCGATTCCGACAAGAGGAGACACAGATGAGGAGTACGATAGATGAGAAGATTTTGGAAATAGTGAATCAACACAAACAAGAAATGTATGGCATTTTACAGGGTAATGCAATATATTCTTGCCCAAGACAGAAACTATAAGAAACCTCCAATACAAATTCGAACTAAGAGACCTACAGACGGTTTGCGCATCATCGTATGCAGTACCACTTGTACATAAAAGGAAGATGTGTGAAGAACTGAACAATATACTGATTAAAGGAATAATCGGGCATGCAACACCTGCGTACAACAGACCCTTGGATGTGGTGATAAAGAAGGATCAATCTGTCCGCCTTGTAATAGACTGTCGGCAACTAAACACTGTAATTGCGCCAGAGACAGACAGAAGTTTAATGGAGTGTCGTTATTTACGACAATCGATTACGTGAAAGTTTCTGGAAGAGAGAGCTTAAGCCATGCTGTCGCAAGTGCACGGCCTTCCTAGCAAATTTGTGGTAAGTTCCTATGGGACCAAACTGCTGATATCATCTGTCTCTAGGCTTACACACTACCTAATCTATCTTAAACTAGCTTACACTAAGGACACACCCTTGCCCGAGGGAGGACTCGAACTTCCGATGGAATGAGCCGCGAGAAAAATGTGACGGAATTCCTAAGGGATCAAACTGCTAAGGTCATCAGTCCATAGACTTATACACTACTTAAACTAAATTACGCTAACAAAAAGAAACACACACCCATGCCCGAGGGAGTACTCTAACTTTCGGCGGAGGCCTTCCTTGTCTTCGGTAGATGTTACCAATGCAAACGTCTAACCTTTGGATGAAGTATATCGTAAGCTGCCTTTATCTGTTGCTTGGATAACATATTGGCTCTGAGCACTACGGGACTTAACTTCTCAGGTCATCAGTCCCGTAGAACTTAGAACTACTTAAACTTAACTAACTTAAGGACGTCACACACATTCATGCCCGAGGCAGGATTCGAACTTGCGGCCGTAGCGGTCGCGCGGTTCCAGACTGTAGCGCCTAGAAGTGCACGGCCATTCCGGCCGGTGGATAACATATTGGATGATACATTAGGGCAACGTATCACCAGCTACGTGGATGGTATACTGATAGCTGATAGTTCATAGGGAGGGCGCAATAAAGTGTAAAGAAGACTCCATACCACTATTAAAAGTCGTGCCATTACTGTCAATCCTGATCAGGCGAAGACTGAAGAAATTCCTGAACTCCCTTCCCCAAACACCAGGAAAAGATTAAGAAGCTGTTTTGTTGTCATTTTTTTGTCATTAATCTTCATAAAAGATTTGTGAAGATTGATAACTTGGCGATCCCACGCCTGTGTGCGTTGACAGGAAAGAGCGCGCCTTGGATATGGGACGAGACGGCAGAAGAGAAAATCCAAAGCTTAGGATTAATACACTATTTCTGGCCCACCCAAATCTGTCGCTAGACTTCTACATAATCGCAGAGTCGGGAAGGAGAGGGCTTGGTGTGGAGTTCTTTCAAAAATACGAAGAGGACGACAGCATTTGCTGTAGGGTTATATCTAAGAGTGAGCCGAACTATTGCGTGACAGAACTAGAGTCATTGGCAGTAGTGTGGGCCTTTCAGAAACTTCGTTATTCTCTGTTCGGCAGAAAAATAAGAGCCTATAACGACAATAAAGCACTGCAGTTCCTCCTAACTGCAAAACAGACATGATCGTCTTACCTAATGGATCTTACTTCTACAGGAGTTTGATTTTCCAATAGTTTACGTACCAGGTTCGACAAATGTTGTGGCAGACGCATTACCACGACCTCAAATAAGGTTGTCGGAAGATATTAATGAGAATGCTGAAGAAAATCACTTCAGTTTGTTTTATGTTAAGAAGGTATCCAGACAAAACCTCATAGTTACCTGGCTCAAAGACAGTGCAAAAAGGCAAGAAAAGGACCACGATTTCTAGCCAACAATACCATATGGAAGGACAAGAGCCTAACGAATATCAGGCAATACTGCTTATTGAGAAAAAGAATATTATTCTATGGCAGGAACACAGTGGATTCACTGTGGCTGTTCTGCCTTCCACAACATTTTATCAACCATACGCAATGAGACATTCATTTGAGCTATGCTCAGTTTGGACCAAGAAAATTCTTTTTGAAATTAAAGACATTATGTGGCTTTACGGATATGGAACGGAGAATAAGAAAGGTGTTGGCTAATTGTAAGGACTTCCAATAGGATAGTAGACCCTCGACAAGGTATGCAGGGAACTATGTTTCTGATTATTCCGAAGAAATTAAAGCAGCTCGCAGCCTGTGACCTTCTAGGGCGCCTGCTCAGGCCAAAACAAGGTATTTGCCATGTTTATGTTATTATAGAATTAATTTCAAAATACGTGACACTCGCGCCATTGCGAAAAGCAACCGCAGTGACGGTTTCGAAAGCATTCCAGAGGGATACCTTGACACAGGATGGTCGTGATGTAAGGGCTATTTCGGATAACAGTCTACAGTATCGATCCCAAATATGGGTGAAAACGTTAAAGATGCATAGAGTTACATATTTACATTCTCAGTTCATTCTACAGACCAGCAAACAGTCCTATAAGACGGACTACGCGTGATGTAAGAAGCCAAAACAGCACACGAAATGGGACGTTTTCGTGCCAGACTTCCAGGATGTCTCGAATGAGTTGCCACACGGCTCCAACAAGCTTCCGCCCATCAGGATACTCAAGACCTTAAAACCGGGAGATCGGATAAGAGAAGTAGTGGACAATCCTTTGAGGGAAAAGGAACGGCATGAAAACATTGTCAAACAAGCGCTAAAACATCTTAGAGCAGTAACCATGGAAAAGAAGGTTCAAATGGCTCTGAGCAAAATGGGACTTAACATCTATGGCATCAGTCCCCTAGAACTTAAAACTACTTAAACCTAACTAACCTAAGGACATTACACAACACCCAGTCATCACGAGGCAGAGAAAATCCCTGACCTCACCGGGAATCGAACCCGGGAACCCGGGCGTGGGATGCGAGAACGCTACCGCACGACCACGAGCTGCGGACGAAAAGAAGGGAAGAGAAGAAAAGAAAGCGAGGACTATACAATTCGAATTACGACAGACGGTACTGGTACGTTCACACCATCTCTCGCACAGACAAAAAGCAGTGTGCCATAAATTATTTTCAGTCTCTGAAACCACAGATCTGCGTGCAAGAACACTCTGGAATGGTAATCGATGAAAATAGGAACATCAGTTGGTATCCACCATGTCAGCAACCTAAAGACCTTCACGGAATAACAAGGAGTTTGTGTGTGGAAGAAAAAGATGCAGAATTTAAATGCAACCTGGAGGTAATCGACCTTGCATAATGGAGCAAAAGTCGATGTTACATTTCCTTCTGTAAGAGGCATTACGCGCATGTGAAAAACTCTTGGTTGCATAAACTATTTCAGAGTCAAAGACAGATTAGTAATTCAACGGCGTAATGAATGCTAACTTAGACTTTTGTGATATTTTCTTCTGTCGTGGTTACTATTTATGCAGTAATTAAAACAATCACGGCCGTTGAAAGAATGGTAGAGTTGTGAAAGGTATGGAGGCGTTGTAATGGAAGCAAAACCGTTACTGCATAATATTTCGTGTGGCTGACCTTAGAATGGATAGAAGCAGTGATGATCTTTGTGCTATTAAAGTCCACGCCGAGCTTGCGTTTGGACACCGATTAATAGAGTGGAAAAAGTAGGACGGGGCGCTAAGGAAATTTTGCATCCGATTATAGGTAGGGATGGAAAGATAAGTTATCTGGGACCCTCCAAGGTCCTTTTGTACTGAACATTAAAGGAATTCTGGAGGAATTAAGTAGGGAACATTTTTTTTATCTTTGTTTAGGAGCACGTGGATGTTGGAAGATGTGCAGAGTCAAAGACACATAGAAACAGAGGCCGTACGACGTGGATTGACGGAATCTGGATGTCCATCATCCAAGAATGTTTATCAAATTAAGCAAAGGATGGCTTATGTTTTAATGAATTAATTTTCTTAGATGGATAAATACGAGACGATTGAGGGAAGAGTGAAAAGCAGAAAGAAGATGAGAAGCAAACTCCCGTTGATGAGACATCACACGGTGGAAGAGGGACATGTCATGAAACATAAAGCTTTACGAAGGAAACACACAGAGGTATGGAGAAATTGTCTCTGTATTTAAATATATATTTACATTTATTATGGCTCTGAGCACATTGCGACTTAACTACTGAAGTCATCAGTCACCTAGAACGTAGAACTAATTAAACCTAACTAACGTAAGGACATCAGACACATCCATGCCGAGTCAGGATTCGAACCTGCGACTGTGGCGGTCACTCAGATCCAGACTGTAGCACCTAGAACCGCACGGCCACTCCGGCCGGCTTACATTTATTATGCCTGACTTTTGTTCGATGTCACATTTGAATAAATCAGAGATGAGGATTTGTTTGTTTGTCTTCCTGTTTTCTTTGTTGTGAGTGTCTTTAAGCCAAAATCGTCCGTCCGCGGTATCTGAGTGGTCAGCGCGACAGAATGTCAATTCTAGGTCCCGGATTCGATTCCCGGCGGGGTCGGAGATTTTATCCGCTCAGGGACTGGGTGTTGTGTTGTCGTAATCATCATCATGTCATCCCCATCGACGCGCAAGTCGTCGACGTGGCGTCAAATTGGGTCGTCTTTCGGCACGCCAGCGGCAAGGACGTCTTGTTTAAGTCCTCGCCGCGCAGCTCGCTCGCGGAATTGTTTACGTGATTCTGCCGCCTTAGCGCGCTATATTTCCTTCGACAGAGAATGGATTATGCCCACAGAAAATCGACATTAAAGAACAGCTTTGAACCTGAATATGCGCTACCGAAAGCACTGGAAATCGGTTTATCAGAGATGAAGTCAAGATTGATTGCAACCATCTGCTTGGCATCCACCTGTCTATAGTGAGCAGTGTGGTATACGTGAAATTGGTTATTGAAGACATATGTGACAAAATTGTAAGTGCAACTCGAAGTGGTTTTAAGTTCCGACACTCTGATGGACACATCGTTGACGTAAGTGTGAAACATGCGGGACTTGGACTGCGGACGATACGTGTATTTGAACTCCCTTTCGAGGTGCCCTCAGAGGTAGTGGAATCTTCATTCCGCCCTTATGGAAAGGTGATTAGTCATACAGCTGAAAAGTATGTTAGTTCAATACATACCCGTTTCTCAATGGAGTACGACATATCCACATAGAGCTAACCAAACATGTGCCGTCCTACTTATATTGTGGTGGCTGCCGTGCAGTTATTATTTATGATGGCCAGCCGAAGACATGTGGCAAAGTAGGACACCTCCTTTCCAGCTGTCTGCAACGCAGAATCACACAGTTACCGTCTGGGGACCTGCAGGCCACGACCGCTCCGACAACGCTACCGCTGACGTTTGTCGAAGTTCTCCATAACAGTCCCAGACCTCGATCACCACTGGCTCCTACTACTGCCACAACGTCGTCTCCGGTAATGTCTACGGCTGTTGCAGGAGGATCGAGGTCTTGTTTTCCTCCGCCCGACATGTGCATTGGTGAGCAATCTCTTGGACAGGGGACGGCCCTTGATTCCATGGTTGTGCCTGCCGATACTTTTGTGCCCGAACATCCGGATTCCCAGTTGTCTTCAGGCACTGAAGATCACGTGCGCAAGCAACGATCGCCGAAGAGACATCGGAAACGGCGGATCTCCCTGTCTGTCACCTGCAGGACGCAGTCTCAGGATCCCACCTATCAAGATGTTGCCCCGATGGGCGATTCAGTGGTGGTATCACCAGTCTGCACCTCATCCAAGCATGCCCCAGTCGCTGTACCTATGGACGCTGAACAGCAGCTAAGGCAGCAACACTCTTCGATCGCTGACGTGACGCCGCCTTCGGTCTCCACAGCTACTCCACCGGACGCACACGATCCACGCACCTTTGCGTGGTCTGACGATGTGGACGACAAAACACCAGCCGTTGTGACAGCAGCGGATGCTGCTGCTCTAACCCACGACTGCTAATCGACACGGTTGCTGGCTGGGGAGGTGCAGCCTACCGGAACAACATTCCTGTTCGCTGCTGCTCTTTGTGCCTCCATGAACATCCCAGTAGTCCCAATTACACTCCAAGCTTAGAGGATTGGTTTCATCAATGTCAACACCATTGGCACTCCTGTCAAACTACAAGTGCTCCGTGAAATGTTGAGGGCGTCGGAACTCGACGTTGCCCTCTTGCAGGAAGTTCTCCTGGCGCCGTTTCCTAATATGTATGGCTGTGTTTCCTACCTTACGCCGTGTGCTGACGGAGGCAGTGAGAGATCTATTCTTTTAAAGGAAGGCATTGAGGTAGACTACGTGATTTAACTACCATCGGCTAAGGGTCTTGCTGTAACTTTCCACGGTGTCCTAGTCTTCAATGTTTATGCTCCCTCGGGCACTACCAAGCGACGGGAACGGTCGCGATTCCATTCAGAACAGGTCGCTCATTTGTTGGTAGGCCGATATGACCATGTTATTCTTGACGGCGACTGTATTTGTATGTTATCTCATTTCATCACATGCCAGGAACTCAAGCTCCTTGTGCATGAATTGAACCTCACGGATACTTGGGACCCCGTGCATGGTGATCGGCCTGGATTTACGTACGACATCAGCCATTCAGCAAGACGTCTTGACGTGTCTACGTTTCCCAAGGAATCGTAACTGCCACGCTTGACGCTGAGCTATGGCCTACCGCCTTTTCCGACCCTATCGCCTACATTTGCACTGTTTCGCTCCAGAGCCAGAAGGTGTGGCGCGGTCGAGGCCTGTGGATGCTGAATGTAACAAATCTCAAGGACCTGGAATGCAGGTAGGTCAATAGAAACGACGTCGAACTACTGTGTGAGACGCCTTTCATCGTATCCTACAATACTTTGGTGGTGGCTCGACTGCACTAAGCCTGCTTTACGTCGTTCAATGATGAATTACGGTCGCGACGAAATGCTGTGGCAACGACGTACCATGGAATTCTATTCCCCAATTCTCCGGGGACGCTCAAACCATGCCCCCTCTGTTCAACGACAGGTCGAAATTCAACGTATTAAGGCGAAGATAATTTCTCTTATGCGTCACCGCCTTGAAGGCACAATAGCACGCTCAAGATGTCCTGACTGTGTACTTGTAGAGCCTCCGTCCATGCATCATATTATCCGAGAGAAGCAGCGGTGTCGGAGAAAGCTGGTCAACCCCCTCGACATGCCAGATGGTCATCAATTTACGTCCCAGAATGACATCGTAAAAGCCTTTGTGGATGACTATAACTAGTTCTGTGCAGCAGAGAACCAGAACATAGAGGTAACGGCTGATGTCCTCCTTGACGGGTAAGCTGGATGAGGCTGCTGAGGAGATTCTCACATTGACAATTACTGCTGATGACATCACCGATGCTCTTCATAAGGGTGCGGTGAATAAAGCCCCAGTTCCAGATGAGTTCCCGCTGGAGTTTCACCGTAAATTCCACGACATCGTGGCCTCACGCTGGACTGCGATGTATGAAGAACTCATGAACCATGATCTTCCCCTCCCCTGTCCCCAAGCCATCGGGAAGTCGGGGAATCGGGCATTATCGGCCGTTGACCATGCCGCTCGCCTTCGGCGCGTCGTTTCTCATCTCTCTGGATCAAACGTGCTTTGGTGATGACACTAACATTCAGACGGCACTCAGAAATTACCGTGACGTCATAGCCCTGGCCCGACCTGCTGCCATCCTGTTTCCTTAGTGTCAGTGGAGTTCGACCACACCTTTGATAGAATGAGTCATGTCTTTCTATTAAACGTACTTAGACGCATGGCCTTTCCCCACAGGTTTATGCACATCGTTTAGCGGCTCATCCGAGGCGCCACGTCGCGAGTGCTGGTCAGTGACCGTGTGGCGGGCCCTACTGATGTCATGTGGTCGGTCCGTCAAGAATGTCCGCTGTCGTTGCTGCTTTTCGCCATCGCCCTTGAGCCACTGTTACACGGTTTGAGGAGCCGGCTCACAGGGATAACAATGAGGGGGAATCATTTCATCTGCCGCGCCTATGCAGATGACGAAGTGTTCTCGGTCCTATCGGAGGATGAAGTGCGAGAGATACTGGCAATGAGCAACTAGTACGGGACAGCTGCGGGCAGCCGTGTGAAACTGACGAAATATAGTCCCATGTCTGTCGGTAGAGGACATGCTGAGGGTTTGACTCCATTGCCATTAGTGGACTAGCCCAAATGTTTGGGGATCACCCTCACGCGTGATATACAGCGTACGATGTCATTTAACTATAAACACCGGATTCAAGCCGTCCGCACGAACGTTCGTGGCAACCTCATGAGAGCATTGGACATTTACAAAGGGTGGATTTTGTTATCACTCATCTAGTCTCGCGACTACTCCATTTAGCACAGATTTTACCGATGCCAAAGGCGTCTGGCTACTTTGTAAGCGCGGGTCTTATCCTCAAAGTGCGCTACGACACGCTGGCACTTCCTCCTCGAGATGTCGGCCTCGGCCTTGTAAATGTCCAAGTGAGAGCAGCTGCCCTTTACGTGAGTACGATGATTAAGTCATGGACCCGCCGCCGAACCGGATAATCGGGAAGCATGACTGATGAACTGGCCCCTCCCTCTCAAGTGGCACCTGCTGCAGTAGCTCATATTTCTTCGTCGCTCTCACATGTCAGGACCCTTTTCATTGAATACAATTATGTCCATGCCGACTTGCCCAGTGTCAGAAACCCTACCGCATGTGATGTTTGCTGCCTAATGATGAGAAATCATAGTCGGAATGTTGTGGAAAGTCGACATCCTACGATAGCATTGTCCGTGGTTTGGTATCTGGTCGTTAATGGAAAATACATGACTCAACTTCGTCTACATTCCATAAAAATGACAGATTTGCCACTGTCTCCTCGTTGTCACACGTTTGATACGGACGAACATCGACTGATGTGTGGATCTTCTGCAGAGATGTGGCAGCTGATTCAGAAGATGCCTGCCTTTCTTCTACGTACAGCTCCCCATGCCATTACACAGAAATCTCTTCTCCGAGACGAGACACTCTTCCCATGTACGAAGACCAATGCTGTGATCTGGATAGAAGGCCACTCGATCTCTTATTTGTTTTGTGAATGTAATAAGAGTGTTCTTGATTTTTGGACGTTCCTGCAAGATTGATTTACTTTTCTCGTGCACCATCCGCGATACCGTCAGTAATACGTCAACTTTTTGGGTAGTGCCTTCTTCGATTCCCCCTGCAGCTGGGGTGTCCCAGCTAAGAGAAACTGATTTCAGTGAGATTGTGTAATACCAGGACTAGATCCAATGTACCGGCAAATGCAATATTCTTCGTGAAGACGTGACTGGAACATGCGTGACGGCCTTGGGATACAGTGTGCGTCTACCCACAAGCTAGCGGGACGCGGATGCCATTTTGTCTGTTCTGCCAGGAGGGCATTTTCTTTAATTTCTATAATTCCCCTTTTTATTTTGTTTGTTATTGATGGTAATTACACATATTTGTTTTTCGCCTGGAGGGCGTCCTATGTGATCTCAACAAATATACATAGAAAAGTAAACAAATCAATTAGTGTGATACATGATCTTAAAACAAAACAAAAAACTGATATCTAAAAAGTATACGCATTTACATTTTCAAGAAATATTTTTTTATATTATGCACAAAGCCCTCATTTATTTGAAGACTCCAGAGATTTTTATTTTCTATGTCGTTATAAAAAAAGCGCTTATGGCGACTGCTGGCGTAAAGTAAAAAAAAATTAAAAATTAAAACATTAGAAAATAGTAAGGCAAAAATAAAATAAAATATGTCGGTAGAGCACTTGCACACGAAAAAAAATGAAAGACTTGCAACCGGCGAACGGTCTACCCGACGGGAGCCCTAGTGATAAGAGATTTATCTTTTAGCCAAAATTGATACTCAGTCCGAGAGAAGAACCACACGAGGAGTAACAAGGGGAAGGTACCATACCGAACGTCAGTCAACAAGGAGTAGAAAATGGATGTACACTCCTGGAAATGGAAAAAAGGACACATTGACACCGGTGTGTCAGACCCACCATACTTGCTCCGGACACTGCGAGAGGGCTGTACAAGCAATGATCACACGCACGGCACAGCGGACACACCAGGAACCGCGGTGTTGGCCGTCGAATGGCGCTAGCTGCGCAGCATTTGTGCACCGCCGCCGTCAGTGTCAGCCAGTTTTCCGTGGCATACGGAGCTCCATCGCACTCTTTAACACTGGTAGCATGCCGCGACAGCGTGGACGTGAACCGTATGTGCAGTTGACGGACTTTGAGCGAGGGCGTATAGTGGGCATGCGGGAGGCCGGGTGGACGTACCGCCGAATTGCTCAACACGTGGGGCGTGAGGTCTCCACAGTACATCGATGTTGTCGCCAGTGGTCGGCGGAAGGTGCACGTGCCCGTCGACCTGGGACCGGACCGCAGCGACGCACGGATGCACGCCAAGACCGTAGGATCCTACGCAGTGCCGTAGGGGACCGCACCGCCACTTCCCAGCATATTAGGGACACTGTTGCTCCTGGGGTATCGGCGAGGACCATTCGCAACCGTCTCCATGAAGCTGGGCTACGGTCCCGCACACCGTTAGGCCGTCTTCCGCTCACGCCCCAACATCGTGCAGCCCGCCTCCAGTGGTGTCGCGACAGGCGTGAATGGAGGGACGAATGGAGACGTGTCGTCTTCAGCGATGAGAGTCGCTTCTGCCTTGGTGCCAATGATGGTCGTATGCGTATTTTGCGCCGTGCAGGTGAGTGCCACAATCAGGACTGCATACGACCGAGGCACACAGGGCCAACACCCGGCATCATGGTGTGGGGAGCGATCTCCTACACTGGCCGTACACCACTGGTGATCGTCGAGGGGACACTGAATAGTGCACGGTACATCCAAACCGTCATCGAACCCATCATTCTACCATTCCTAGACCGGCAAGGGAACTTGCTGTTCCAACAGGACAATGCACGTCCGCATGTATCCCGTGCCACCCAACGTGCTCTAGAAGGTGTAAGTCAACTACCATGGCCAGCAAGATCTCCGGATCTGTCCCCCATTGAGGATGTTTGGGACTGGATGAAGCGTCGTCTCACGCGGTCTGCACGTCCAGCACGAACGCTGGTCCAACTGAGGCGCCAGGTGGAAATGGCATGGCAAGCCGTTCCACAGGACTACATCCAGCTTCTCTACGATCGTCTCCATGGGAGAATAGCAGCCTGCATTGCTGCGAAAGGTAGATATACACTGTACTAGTGCCGACATTGTGCATGCTCTGTTGCCTGTGTCTATGTGCCTGTGGTTCTGTCAGTGTGATCATGTGATGTATCTGACCCCAGGAATGTGTCAATAAAGTTTCCCCTTCCTGGGACAATGAATTCACGGTGTTCTCATTTCAATTTCCAGGAGTGTAGATAAAAACCAATATGACTGGAGGAAGGCATTTAATCCAGCTTCTTGCCTAAAATTAAGAGGAACTGTAATAGGATAAAATTATATACGGGCATAAAAACATGTACGATTACATCGCCATCACAGTGATGAAGGGTTAAGGCATGTTAAACTATTAAAAACACTAGCATAGTACACTAGAGGGTATACGTAAGTTACCTACACCTATTATTACAAGTAGTAAATTAATAGAGAATAAATTTTAGACCACTGAGCGAAAGAATTTAGAATTAATGTTTAAAAAAATATTGAAGAACATAGACCTGTTGTACATATAAGGCTATTCCATAAATTATGTCGTGAGGAATACTTTAGGTTAAGGATTAATCAGAATAATTTCTGATTTAGTATGTATGTACAAAATGTTTGTAGAAATCTAATTATTAGTTCGAAGTAACGTGCTGAAGGCCAAGCAAATGACAGAGGACTGGCGAGCCGTTCTCACTTATTCTCTCGAGACAGGAAGGAAACATTAGTAAGACGGACAGCGGTTACGAAAGCAGGCGTAGAAGCTGACTGATCCACATTCTGTGGAATATGACAGCAGAATCGGGAAGCGACATTCGCAAGGCGGCAGGGGCGCCACCCTCTCTGGCGTGGAGGAGCGTGTCTTTCCTATACACCGGTTTCTCGTGCCCAGACAACGGCAGAGGGCCGTGACTCACCCACCAAGGCAGACGCTCGTGGCGGGGCACCAGGTACGACATTCGCCTACGGCAGAGTTTGGACGTTGACAAAAAGCGACTCTGCAAACTTCAGCCGAGGTCAAGCAGTGACAGGAGCTGGCATCACATAAAATAGAGCTGAACTAATACATAATCCGAAATCAGTGTTAACCCAATACTTTGTGACATACCCCGAACTATGGGATCAAAACACATGTCCAATTAACCCTTTCCAATACCATATGCCATACCTATTTTCCTGTACCACAACCTTTCAGTACTTCCTATAACTACACTCTTCAATAGTATATGCAAAATTGCAACATCCTATAGAGCTTCTTGGTGTGGAGTCCTACAGTCCAGTAGAATGAAGGAGACGTATGTACACTTTAAAGCAATGTCATACTGAGAGCCTGACTCTTCAGTAATGAGCCTTGAATACGCTCACGCCACCCCACACCGCCACACACACACACACACACACACACACACACGCACACACACACACACACACACACACACACACACAGAGAGAGAGAGAGAGAGAGAGAGAGAGAGAGAGAGAGAGAGAGAAAGAGACGAGCTGGAAAGAATCATTGTCCCTGTAAGAAGTGTGTTACCCCTGTGTCCTCAAAAGCACAAAAAAAGGAAAGATGTACTGTGCGTCATGTGCATTCACAAAATTCAATGCATGAAAAAAGCATTTTGTGTTTTGTTTCTATGTCACATGTTTCTTTTTAAATTACGTAATTCTGTTGTCTCTCAGTGTTATTCTATATCATTATAAGACTTTTAAATTGTTTATCTGGTTAAATTGTTGTAAAGAAGGGAATCTCAGCTGATTACTTTCTGGATCTATTTGTAAATTACTAGTGTACTTGTGAATTTACATATGATGTTTAATTTTTTAAATAAAAAGTTTTGGTGTTTTTATGTGTAATGCATGATTATTGTGTAATTGATTACTTTTCTCATTGGTTCATGCTTAATTTCAGTAGAAGCGATTGAATGGAAATGATAAGTGTGTGTGTATGGAGCTTACATCAAATCTTGGTTACTTCGTAAACAACAATAGTGTAGCACAATATTGATAGGGAAGAGTGAACAGACGTAATTGTAATCATATACACTTTGCCCTGAATTGTGGCTGTCTCTTTTTCACTCACGAGAGCTGTTTCTACAAACGTTTATGAATGTTTAAATTCTTGTAGTTGTTGCCATCCTAAAACTGAACTATATATGGCTTATTTGTTTTTATTTGGTATCAGTATTCTACGTGGTTCAAAATGGTTCAGATGGCTCTGAGCACTATGGGACTTAACATCTGTGGTCATCAGTCCCCTAGAACTTAGAACTACTTAAACCTAACTAACCTAAGGACATCACACACATCCATGCCCGAGGCAGGATTCGAAACTGCGACCGTAGCAGTCGCGCGGTTCCGGACTGAGCGCCTAGAACCGCTAGACCACCGCGGCCGGCAGTCTACGTGGTACGGTATCTGGTGTGTGAATCATCATACAGTGAATACAGTGGGTCTTCTACGAAACACTTGCAGTTACGTAGTACGATAATATAAATGGAAATACAGTCGTTTCTGCTAGTCAGCTTGTAAAGAAGCCTTTAGCACGTCGTGGACGCGAATTCTTTCGGCCCCTGCATCTATTCAGTTCCAAATTTGCGTTCTGTGCGCCCTGTTGCACCGACCCTATCGGTTAATACCAACTATTATTCTTACCACGCTGACCTCTACTACATTTCGTTAGAACTTTACAGCGCCAGTAAGCCTAGAACCTGCTTTTCAAATAATTTCGATGGGACCTGTGGGGAAGGCTACACAGAAAACAAGTTTGGAACCTACTAGATGCAGGGGCGCGAAAGAACTCGCGTCCACGACGTGCAAGAGGCTTCTTCAAAAACTGACCAATGAAACCATTTGCACTTCTATTTATATGTTCATAACACTTAACTGCAAATGTTTTGACACGACCCTCGGTAGTTTCTATAGGACAGATAAGACACCAGATTCCGTACCATGTATACTACTTTCAGCAAATTAAAACAAATAAGCTTCAACGTAGAATCGAAGCCTCGACCTTCTGAATACTAATCCAAAACGATATCCACTGCTCCAACTCAACGGCAATGGTATGTTTGCTGACAGAGGTACTTACCGTCCATGTGGTTACAGTCTTGCCAGACTGCGAATCTTTAAAGTCCTTTTACTGTCCGAAACATGCGTAGGATGAAATTTTGTGACAGGCATTTTTGTATTGCCAGTATGTGAGGAATCACGCTGCGAAGTCTTAGTGTGAGAGTTTTTCTTCACTTTGTATAATCTTTCTATGCAAGTTTTCCATTGTTTCATATATTTGTTTGTTGTTATCTCTGCAAGGGACAAAAAATTGAGGCATTAAATTTTGTTAAGTTGTACTTATATGACTGTACCATACACTTACGTCACACGTACATAAAATTTTTAACCCTCTACTTCACTGTACTTTCTTATGTATCAATGTAACTGAATCACACAACTTTATGTTACAGTTACATAACCTGTCCACTTGCAAAATCTCAGTAACTGTATAATAGTTCATTTATTTATTTCCGTACAATTTCTTACTTCATCTAAAGTGTGTGCTTTATATACTTCGAAGATTTATATAATATTGACAGTGACCCAACAAGTATCACATGTACAGATATGACACGTAAGTTCGTAAAACTTTGGATGCCGATTAAACTATATCGTGATGACCAGTGTAAATGGATGTCCTTATGAGGAAAACTGAGCTTCAGTCACATTACACTTAAGCATTCTACTAGCCATGTTTTATTATAAATTACTGTCATAACACTTCTTTGACGTAGATAATGAAATTGTGATGTCGTTTATGCATTTAATACAGTTTATTCATATATTTGGTTATGTATTATGTTAGAATTATACAGATGCACGGAGTCCTAGGGACTATGAGTACGCCAGATTGTGAGCAAAATGCGCTCACGGTGTTATACGTCAAGAAAGAATGATTTGTGTTTACATTTAATTATGAATGAGTGAATAAATGTTCGAATAGGGAACCATTAGCTAAGTTACTACGGTTAACAAACTATAGGAATCACAAATAAGTACTTTAGGAATGAGTGAAGCTTAAAGTAGATTACATTGTAAACCTTTCTTGACCTGGAATCAATTAATTCTTCAAACTGATTTCCTGTTTATAATACAAGGTTTGGTTGTTGATATCACTGTCATACTAGTCAACCAATTAACTAATAAAAGCGTTCAGCATCACTTGCAGCTTTATGTATGTGTGAACTTGATTGGTTCTCACAGGAATGAATGCAGCAGTTTTATTTCATTGAGGCCAGAACATGTACTAACCTGCCATATTCCAATCTGAGACATGGTACTCCCAAAACACATTAAATCAACATAACAAAAGTGAGAGCAGAATATAGTTTTTTTGATATCACTCTACATTGCTTTAGGGTAACTCCTCTTGCTCAGATTTTGTATCAAGAGTTCGGAAAGAGAAGAAACGTTAGGCTATATCTCTGGCCACCTTCTACAAAATTTTTATCCTACCGACGTTCAATTCCTTTTCATAATTCAACATAACACTTAAGGTTTCACAAATATTTCTCTGCTTTAATAAGAGAGTAACAGCAGTGAAGATCAGGTCAGAAAACCTTCGTATTCCTTAATTAACAATATCGGCTTACATAGACGTGGAATTTTACTTGTGGAACATTGGTTTGACGGGACGATGAGATCAGATCGCGAATAGCGGCACGGTCAGCTTCTGGTGCGTGGGAGACGAGAGGCGGGCGCTGTGTTTCAGGAAACAGCTGGTAAGCCTGGCAAATGCATTCAAATGAGTTGTGACGGTGCGGCGAAGACCAGCTAAGGGACAATAGCGGCAGACTCATCGTCCGCTAAATCGATACCTTGGCAGGTCTTCCCGGCAGCTGATGACTTACCTTTTACTGTGTGGCGCTTGGCTCTTCTACGAAAACGCTATCTTTTTCTAAGCTGGATTGGACGTACAATTCTCAGAATACGGGACTGAGGACACCCATTTCTAGATATGCCTATGTTTTCACTTCGTCTGTAAGCAAGTAAAACATTCTGGAAGTCGTTCTGCGTGTCGTTTCTTATTATCAGGTGAAGAGGCGACAGGCGACCTTAGCGACAGTGCAAAGGTTGTAATTTGGCACCCACAGGCAGACAGAAACTTCCTGGGAACTGACGAAAATACAGACTGCCATTTCAGTGTTTCTCCGTGCAAAACGACTGGTCATTGGGTGACTAAGAGACATGCGTCGTTGAGGGAGGTCCTAGGCCCAGAATTCTTAGTATGGAGCTGGCTGGCGGATTTGAAGCATTCTTTTTGTTTGAAATCCACGGTGGAAGTAAAACTGAAATTACTATTGGTGGAATGTAGGAAAAAATCATGTCATGGGCGGACAAAGTCTTTTACGCGAAATCACGCGCAGCGCAGACGCTGAGAGCGCAATGTGTTCTCTTTGCTTAATACTTCACTTCCGTCACTTCACTTGCAGGGTGTGTGGACGGTCTAAGGTTCACATCTACAGTCATCTCGTCTAGTCACTATTACGGTAAGATCGCGCAGCAGCTGTGGCGGTCTAGGTTCCTATAAACAGTTGGGACATGGCCAGACTCAAGTATATTCATGCAGGCTCATCTTTATTGGATTCACAGACATAGCCCACGTATAACTCCTTTATTTCAATCATGCAATCTCTGTATGTAGGCGAATCCACTTCGTTTAATAAATCTATAGGAATTGGTCTATCACTGTCATATACTCTGAAGAGCCAAAGAAACGGGTACACCAGCCTAATATCGTGTAACACCCCCGCGAGCACGTAGAAGTGCCGCAACAATACGTGGCATGCACTCGACTACTGTCTGAATTAGTGCCGGAGGGAACTGACAACATGAATCCTGCACGGCTGTCCATGAAACTATAAGAGTAAGAGGGTGTGGAGATATCTTCTGAACATCACGTTGCAAGGCATCCAAGATAGCCTCAATCATTTTCGTGCCTGAGGAGTTTGTTGAAAAGTATTTAAACTCAGAAGTGTGTTTCTGGAACTACCTTGTAGTAATTCTGGACGTGTGGGGTGTCGCATTGTCCTGCTGGAATTGCCCAAGTCCGTCGGAATGCACAATGGACGCGAATCAGGTGATCAGGTGATCAGTCAGTTTACTTACATTCGTGTCACCTGTCAGAGTGGTACTTAGATGTATCAGGGGTTCCATATCACTCCACCTGCACACACTCCACACTTTTACAGTGCCTCCACCAGCTCCATGGATTCATGAGGGTGTCTCCATATCCGTATACGCCCATCCGCTCGATACAATTTGAAGCGAGACTCGTCTCCCCAGACAACATGTTTCCAGTCTTCAACAGCCCAATGTCGCTGTTGACGGGCTCATGCGAGGCGTACAGCTTTGTGTTGAATAGACATCAAGGGTACACGAGTGGGCCTTCGGCTACGAAAGCCCATATCGATGATGTTTCGTTGAATGGTACGCACACTGACACTTGTTGATGGCCCAGCACTGAAATCTGCAGCAATTTGCGGAAGGATTGCACTTCTGTCACGTTGAACGATTCTCTTCAGTCGTCGTTGGTCCCGTTCTTGCAGGATCTTTTTCCTACCGTAGCTACGTCGGAGAATTGATGTTTTACCGATTCCTGCTGTTCGCTGTACACTCTTGAAATGGTCGTTGGAGAGAATCCTCTGTTTATCTCTACGGCGGAGATGCTGTGTCCCATCGCTCGTGCACCGACTGTGACATCACGTTCGGCCTCACTTAAATCTTGATAACCTATCGTTGTAGCAGCAGTAACCGATTTAACAACTGCGCCAGACATTTGTTGTCTTGTGTAGGCGTTGCCGACCGCAGCGTCGTATTCTGCGTGTTCACATATCTCTTTATTTGAATATTCATGCCTAAACCAGTTTCTTTGGCGCTTCAGTGTGCAGCCTTATCTGATATCCATCTCAGACCCTTAGTGTACTTCCTTTTACAATCGATTTGAGGTAGCAATTGAATTGTCTCTAAGGGCGTTTAACAAAATGTTGTAATGTTTTCTATTAATACATATACATACAATAACATGTAATAAAACTGGGTCTCACTGGACCACGTATTTAATTTAGTAATCAGTAGGTGCGTCTCATGGAATTATGCAATATAATTGATGTCGAAATTCCGTTACTTGGAATTCAATGCTTGGCGGACTTGCTATTAAAACTGCGTTAATTCAACTCCGCTGTGAACCTCCATTAGGAGCTGGACTTCCAGGAGCGATCTGCCGCTCAATAGAGGTCTAGTTGATGCAAATCAAATACGTTCACTCTGGAATTTTTCCAAATGTCACTCCATGGTTAAAAATTTTGCCTTTTAAGTCCTGGTACAGGTCCTGTCAGCCACTTGTCTCAGCGAAACTCGTCAAAGAGCATCTCTACCGTTCACTTTGTTAGACAATTTACACTCAATGGCCTTTCTTTGACAGACATTGAAAGTTTCGTCAAATAGTTTGTTATACGTTTCCTTGATGTTAGCTACGCTGTGCAAACGAATTAGAGGTTAATGGATTTGAAATCTCGTCTTCTTCCTCCGTTACTACTTAGAATTTTGAAATATGGCTCAAAGCTGCCTACAAAATTCCTCTGTAATAATACCAATGAGTGGCGACCTACAACATCGACCTCTGGCTAGTCGAAGTTTCAGACAGCAACATGTGGACACAAACGAGAAAAAGACCAAGATCCAGAAGCTCATGTGAGGTGTAAGGTGGGTTAACGTCGCCACATTGGCTCTAAATTTCACCGCAGCTCCGTCCACCACAGCGTGGGCGCGAAACGCCATCCCCCACCCCTCCCCCCTCGTACCTTACCGAAACCCTTCTCTTGACGTCCCTGAAATGGACATCAAAACTACAATGCCTAACATCAGAAACACTCGGTTTCCTATAGGTGTCCAAGGAAAGCAATTCAGATATACTACTACTCAAAATCGTGAAGATCAGGAGAGGAGGTAATGACAAGGCGTCACTAAGACCAGCCATCTACATGGAGTAATCATGTACACACATTTTGCGGTCGATAACGACAGTTTGTAGTGCGATGTGCAATTGAAAGATATTCTACGCAGTCTTTGACACTGATGATAACCTCTGGACGATTCAACTCTTTTCTAAGGACATCATTGTTCCGAAATCGCACTGAAGGCATTCTGAGCCATTTGGAGAACAGCAGAACCTATTTTTGCTGTTGTACGCAGTGTGGAACTACTAGCGACCATTCAAAACAACGAAAAAAAAATATCAGTGTGATGTGAAGCACTTAAGACTTCACTATTTTGCCGTTATCCTGTGTCCCACACTCACGTGGCGTGATCGTGCAGGGGTGGAGGGGGTGCAACATTGATGCAGACATGAAAGAGTGTCAAAGGGTGCCTCTAAGACCCACATCTTCTTTGAAGAGTTTAAAAATGTGCCTGTACAGAGAAAAGCCTTGAGCAACCCCTATGTCTCTCTGGAGAGGCAACACCTTGACACCAATAAGCTGAGTGTTAGTACACTGTGCTCTAACACCTACTTATGGGCATGCAGAATCTGTGGGGTGTGAAAGGGGTTGCCAGCCTCAGGCGCTTACGAGTCAGTCAAGGGTCATCTCTGTACTGGTATATTTTGAAAATGCTCAACAAATATGAACAGATGGCACCAAGAATGTTACCGAACTTGCGATCTTACAGAAACGCTTTCACGTATTAATCATTCACATGTCAATGTCGCACTGTCACATCCGTGATCACGCCATAGGAGAACTCGAAACAGGAGTGCTTTAAAATTGTAAGCATCCTTAGCTGCTTTGAAGCGCATTAAAATTTAGTCGAATAGTTTTGGACGTTCTGTAGTGATTCCACATTGTATGCCACAGCAAAAATTGTAGTCACAATACTCTACAAAAGGGTCACAAAACTTTCAGTAGGGTCTCGGCACCACGATATTCTTAGAGAGGGTTGAATAGTCCGCGGGAGAGGGGGGGGGGGGATGACATCAATGTCAAACGTTGTCAGTAACGTTGTTTTATTGTGTTTGTGCCACCCTAGGGCCCACATATCCCTCTTAAGAGGACACCATTATTAGATTTTTTCGGTGGCAGCGACGTTTTCATCAAAGGGACTCAATAAGGTTACGATCATTACCTACCATCATCGTTTTCCTCGTTTTTTTCATGTTTTATCTTTGATGAGATACCTTAACCTCGGGAGAATTGCCCCGGTCGTCTCAGAATAGTTACGCCCTGTTATCGCTGGATACTGTTCTTGATTGTGAGGTGGCTGTTTTCGACATATCGTCTCAGGATACTCAACAATGCAGGGGTCTCTGCAACGACCCAGGCCGTTGCTTAGCAATTAGTTTCAGACAATTGGTGAGCAACGTGGTTCTTTCCGTCCCCATCCAGCAAAATATTACGGAGACCGTTAGATGCAGGAAGCGCACGCATCAAGGACAACTGTCACAAGGCAAGTCGTCAAGAAAAGCTTTGTAATTTACTTTTCTTTCTTTGCAATAATTTTATTAATTGCCCGTATATGGATTAGTGCAGACCCCAACGAATGAAAAAATCAAATAATGTTATTTTTTGTCTTTTTATCTGTACGTAAAAAGTAACATGAACGGGCCATATGAGAAAATAATGTGACTGATTTAACTGAAATTTTCTTTTATTCCCTCCAAGGATTGAAACCACCTGTTCGAGTTGTGGCCCATTAAAAGTAACGGTTGTATTCAGACAATTATCAGAGAAACTGGTAGTGGGCAAAATGGGGAATCCATACTGTGTATAAATGGGATGAGTTTACCATTTCACCCTTACGTCTTACAACCAAGTGAAGCCTCTCGATAATCTAGGTCGAAAAGAGAGGTAGGAACTATTTTAATTTATTTATGAGACCTCGACCATCTTTGAGGATACTGTCCGAGCCGAATATAATGATATTGTTTACGTACGAGGTGTGTAAATATTGTTAAGGATGTAAGTGACGTGACTGAACACAATTAAGAAATGTAAATACACAGGCTTTTCATTTTGCACCTGCCAGAATGAAATACTGGAAATAAGTACTTCACATCAAAACTTCTAAGATGTAATGTAGTCAAAAGTAACAATTTCAGTAAAGAATGTACCACTTTTTAGAGGGCACTATGTGAAATTTGTTACCTATAAATTGGGTTGTTTTGAAAAATCATCCTTATGAGAAGACAATTAATTTTTTTTATTTTTATATTTACCCACACGTGTTTAGAGACTTATGTGTCATCTTCCGTGGGTCAAATTTTTGTTTCTGTAAAGTGCAATATCAAATTTGTAGTTTATCTGTTGTAGGTCTAAGGATTACAATGTATGTAAATCTATATAATAAACAAATTTTTAAGAAATTGAGATTGTACTTTACAGCAGGGATGGCGTCCACTTGGGTAAAATATTGCGGAGGTAAAATAGACCCCTATTCGGATCTCTGGGTGGGGACTACTCAAGAGGATGTCGTTACCAGCAGAAAGAAAACTGGCGTTCTACGGATCGGAGCGTGGAATGTCAGATCCCTTAATCGGGCAGGTAGGTTAGAAAATTTAAAAAGGGAAATGAATAGGTTAAAGTTAAATATAGTGGGAATTAGTGAAGTTCGGTGGCAGGAGGAACAAGACTTTTGGTCAGGCGAATACAGGATCATAAATACAAAATCAAATAGGAATACTGCAGGAGTAGCTTTAATAATGAATAGGGAAATAGGAGTGCCGGTAAGCTACTACAAACAGCATAGTGAACGCATTATTGTGGCCAAGATAGATACGAAGCCCCCGCCTGCTACAGTAGTACAAGTTTATATGCCAACTAGCTCTGCAGATGATGAAGAAATTTAAGAAATGTAACATGAATACAAAGAAATTACTCAGATAGGGAAGTAAGACGAAAATTTAATAGTCATGGGTGACTGGAATTCGGTAGTAGGAAAAGGGAGAGAAGGAAACGTAGTAGGTACATATGGATCGGGGCTAAGAAATGAAAGAGGAAGCCGCCTGGTAGAATTTTGCACAGAGCACAACTTAATCATAGCTTACACTTTGATCAAGAACCATAAAAGAAGGCTGTATACATGGAAGAAGCCTGGAGTTACTGACAGGTTTCAGATAGATTATGTAATGGTAAGACAGAGATTTAGGTACCAGGTTTTAAATTGTAAGCCATTTCCAGGGGCAGATGTGGACTCTGACCACAACTATTGGTTATGAACCGTAGATTAAAACTGAAGAAACTGCAAAAAGGTAGGAATTTAAGGGGATGGAACCTGGATAAACTGAAAGAACCAGAGGTATTACACAGTTTGAGGGTGAGCATAACGGAACAATTGACAGGAATGGGGGAAAGAAATACATTAGAAGAAGAATGGGTAGCTTTGAGGGATGAAGTAGTGAAGGCAGCAGAGGATCAAGTAGGTAAAAAGACAAGGGCTAGTAGAACTCCTTGGGTAACAGAAGAAATATAGATTTTAATAGATGATAGGAGAAAATATAGAAATGCAGTACATGAAGCAGGCAAAAAGGAATACAAACGTCTCAAAAATGAGATTGACAGGAAGTGCAAAATGGCTAAGCAGGGATGGCTAGAGGACAAATGCAAGGATGTAGAGGCTTTCTCACTAGGGGTAAGATAGATACTGCCTACAGGAAAATTAAAGAAACCTTCGGAGAAAAGAGAACGACTGGTATGAATATCAAGAGCTCAGATAGAAACCCAGTTCTGAGCAATGAAGGGAAAGCACAAAGGTGGAAGGAGTATATAGAGGGTCTATACAGGGGCGATGTAATTAAGGACAATATTATGGGAATGAAAAAGTATATAGATGAAGATGAAGTGGGAGATATTGTTGTGGCGTAGCAAGACAGCCACACCACTCGGTGGTAGCCGAAAGGCACGCTACAATGCAGACGGGCGTGAAGTCTGAAACAGGATAACTATTGAATGGTAGCAAGAAAAATACGTAGTTGCTTTATACTTAACTTTTATTCTCTGATGAATACAGCGTTCTTCTTGAGACATTTATACTATAACTCTCAAAGTAGGTAAGGCTAATGGCGCCTTGCTAGGTCGTAGTCATGTGCTTAGCTGAAGGCTATTCTAACTGTCTCTCGGCAAATGAGAGGAAGGCCTCGTACGTCTAGTCGCTAGCAATGTCGTCCGTACAACTGGGGCGAGTGCTAGTCCGTCTTTCTAGACCTGCCATGTGGTGGCGCTAGGTCTGCAAGTACTGATGGCGGCGACACGCGGGTCCGACATGTACTAATGGACCGCGGCCGATTTAAGCTACCACCTAGCAAGTGTGGTGTCTGGCGGTGACACCACATTCCTCCCCCGCAAATCGGCGAACGGTCGTGTTATAAGGCTTCCGCCCGCCGTGGGGAGGGCCCCATGTTGACGTATGCGATGAGGTGGGGAGCCTAACAACAGGCGAGGCTGTGCCACCCGCACCCGGCCATTCGGTCCGAGGGGAGCTAGGAAACGCCTGGAAACCTACTCCAGGGTGCACGTCAACATGCGGCGTATGCGCCCGTAATGAGACAGGGTCGACCTCCATTGCGTCGGGGTAGCCGACGCGCGATGACGCCATGTGGTCCGGAGCGGGCAAGAGTTCCATGGCGGAGGACAGCTGGTCACGGGAAGCGATCGGCGGCGCGCGACCCAGGGAGGCAGTTGGCGGCTGCAGCGAAGCGTCCTCTGCGGGCGGCAGCGGCGGCGGCTGCTGCGGCGGCGGCGGCGGCGGCGGCGCGACGCCATGAGGCAAAAGGGAAGGCATCGTCGGTAACACCTGGGGATGAGGCGAGCCAGTAGATGGGTCCCCAGGGCGCTGACCGGACGGCTCCGTCGCTGAAAGCAGACGGGGAGCGGCAGAACCCAGGCGACGACAGAGGCGCAGCTGATTGAGATGCCGACGCACCTCACCAGTGGCCCCCAAAACCAAATACATCGCGCGGCCGAGGCAGCGAAGAATGCGCCCTGCGAGCCAACGCCGTGAACCGCGATAGTTACGATAGAAGACGACGTCGCCAGGAGCAAAAGCAGGAGTCTGCCGCTGCACAGGAACCTGATGTGGCGGATGCAGCAAAGACACAAGGTTCGATGAGGCCGACCGTGAAGCAACTCAGCCGGCGAGCGACCATCGCGGGGCTGAGAGCGATACGAAGACAAAAAGAGCAACAACGCGTCCTCCCGAGAATGCGACTCTTTCAATTTCAACATCTGTGACTTAAAAGTCCGGACCAATCGTTCAGCGGCACCGTTTGACTGAGGCGAAAACGGCGCGGATGTCAGATGTTGAATACCATTGGCCTGGCAGAAAGACTGAAATTCTGCGGACATGAATTGTGGACCATTGTCGGAAACAATAGTCTGTGGGAGACCTTCAATGCAAAAGATAGCAGACAACGCGTGGATGGTGGCAGATGACGTCGTGGAAGACATCCGGACAACAAAAGGAAAATTACTGAAGGAATCGACAACAACCAACCATCGAGCATTCCAGAATGGACCAGCAAAATCTATGTGTAAGCGTTGCCAAGGGGAAGCGGCTTTCGGCCAAGCAAAGAATTTCCGCGGCGGTGCGGATTGTTGTTCGGCACACGCCATGCAAGAAGAGCACATATTCGTAATCGCAGCATCGATTCCGAACCAAGTACAGTGCTGACGAGCAAGTTGTTTCGTACGCACTATACCCCAATGTCCTTGGTGGAGAAGCTTTAAGACATATGACTGTAACGAACGTGGGACCACGACCCTAGACTGATCATTATCAGAACGCAACAACAAAACACCACGTCGTACAAAAAGTCTCTCCCTGTGAGCAAAAAATCGGCGAACCATCGGATCCTCGATCCGCGACTTCGACAAGGGCCATTGTGTAGCAACAAAACGCAAAACGGTAGCAAGGACAGGGTCAGCTGCTGTGGCTGTAGCGACACGACGAAAATCAATCGGAAAAGATTCGACCACGTCATCGGTTTCCGCATCAATGAACATGCAAGCAAGTTCGGAAGAATCGAATGCTTTATCCTCGGCAACAGGCAAACGGGACAACGCATCTGCGTTTCCGTGCTTAGCAGTGGACCGGTACAAGATATCGTAGCGGTACTGCGAGAGGAAAATAGACCAGCGAATGAATTTCTGCGCTGTACGTGGAGGTACAGGCTTGTTCGGATGAAAAAGCGATGTCAAAGGTTTGTGGTCTGTGATGATGGTAAAGTGACGACCATACAAGAAATCGTGAAACTTTGTAACACCAAACACGAGAGCCAAAGCTTCTTTCTCTATCTGGGAATAATTTCTTTGCGCTGACGAGAGCAATTTGGACGCAAAGGCAATAGGGCGATCATGCGAACCATCTTTGTGCGCAAGCACAGCACCGATCCCGAAATCCGATGCATCTACCATCAACAAAAGGGGTTTCTGGGGATCGAAGGGCGTAAGGCAAGTATTTGAAAGCAACGCCGATTTCAATTGGCGAAAGGCGCGTTCGCATTCCGTCGACCAGACGAACGGAACACCTTTACGGCGTAAGCGATGAAGCGGAGCTGAAATGGAAGAGGCATTGCGCAGAAAGCGATGATAATAATTAATTTTTCCCAACACACTCTGTAGCTGCTTCAAAGTTTGTGGTGCAGGCAAGTCCTGTATGGCACTTAGGTGCTCTGGACTCGGATGGATGCCTTGGGCATTTATGACATGTCCCAGATACGGCAAGTCACGAGCAAAAAACACACATTTGTCCTTCCGCAAGCGAAGACCATTCTGTCGCAAGACCTGAAATAGTGTTCTGAGATTTTGTAAATGTTCCGCTTCTGTCTTTCCGGAGATCACTATATCGTCCAGATAGTTTGCTGCAGTAGGGACCGACGCACAAATAGTTTGTAAATATTGCTGAAACAATGCAGGGGCGGATGCACACCCGAATGGCAGTCTTTTGAATCGGTATAGTCCAAGATGCGTGTTAACCACCAATACGCGCTGGGATTCTTCGTCCACCGGTATTTGCAAGTACGCATCTGCTAGGTCCAACTTTGAAAAATATTTTCCCGGGCACAGTTTGTCAAAAAGATCTTCCGGGCGGGGCAGAGGAAAAGTAGCAGTCACTAGTTGTGGATTCACTGTTGCTTTGAAGTCCACGCAAAGTCTCAATTTGCCGGAAGGTTTTTGCAAAATCACTAAGGGTGAGGCCCAGAGAGAAGCCTGCACACGTTCAATGACACCTTGCGATTCTAAATCTTTTAATGTTCTTGCGACCTCATCACGCAATGCGTGGGGAACATTGCGCGCTCTGAAAAATTTCGGTCGCGCGTTGACTTTTAGTTCCAAATGTGCTTCATAGTTCTTAGCGCAACCAAGGCCCGGTGCAAAAATGTCTGCAAATTCCTCACATAGACTAGAAACACTGGCTGAAGGCACAGTCTGGTTCACTGATAGGACCTGATTCACTATGGACAAGTTAAACAATTGAAATAAATCTAAACCAAACAAGTTCACTGCAGCAGAAGAACGAAGAACGTAAAAAGACACAAGTTTTGTTTGTCCCTTGTATGTTGCAAGAAGGCTGCACTGTCCTAACACAGGGATATGCTGTCCTGAATAACTAGTGAGCTGAACTTTTGCGGCACGCAACGGCGGTGCGCCCAGTTGTTTGTACGTGGCGTGATTGAGCAATGAAACTGCAGCTCCGGTATCGAGCTGGAATGGTATCACTTGTCCGGCAAAGTCCAAATCTACAAAAAGTTTATTGTCCTGCAGACGACAAGAGCGACTGTTTTGTGCAACGTGAACAGACACTGGTACAGAATCACTTGCGACGTGACGGGATTGCCGTCGACGTCGACGCACACTTTTTGTGGGACGAACACAGTCACTGTTAGAAAGAGTAACACTGGGCGGAGTGGCATTAACTACGTGAATGTCCATGGGCGAAGGTTCCCGAGCCTGAGTGTCCTTGGTTCGATTCCGGCGCGAAGCAAAGGGCCTGGAACGGTTGTGATTGTCTAATCTGAGCTTTTTCTGGCAAACACTTTGAACATGTCCTTTCTTTTGACAGTAAAAGCAAATAGCTTTGCGTGACGGGCAATTTTCACGCGAATGTCTAGTAGCACACCGCGGGCATGATTTCACTGCATTTGCGGGCTGGCGAGGCACACCTGGTTTAGAGCGCGGCGGCAGCTGCGTCGAAGTGCGCGAGGGCCGGTTACCGGGCCGCGCAGCGCGTCCAGCGGGCCGGTTAATGTTACACACTGCTGGCGAAGTTTCAAAAGATTCCTGAGCACAGTCAAGTGTGTCTTGCCTATCCAATATGTCTATCACTTGTTGAAGGGAGGGATTAACTAGTTTCAAAATCTGTTCTCTTATGCGAACATCAGAAACGTTCTGTGCTATTGCATCACGCACCATTGTATCTGAATAAGGAAGGCCACAGTCACACTGAAATTCACAATCCCTAGTAAGGCCTTGCAAAGTTGCAACCCACTCCCTATTAGTTTGACCGGCCGTACGTTTTGTACGAAAGAACGTATACCTTTTTGCAACCACATTAACTGTTTCTTTGAAATAGGCATCTAAAGCCGACACAATTTCTTCGTAGGACAGAGTAGCTACGTCGCGTCGGGGAAACAATTTCACTATCACACGGTACGTTTGCACGCCGACACAAGACAATAAGTGAGGCTGCCGCTCGTTACCTTGAATTCTGTAGGCTGCGAGATGGAATCCAAACTGGCGTGACCACTCCGTCCACGTTTCGTCGTCGGGACGAAATTGACGAAAAGAGGGTGCAACTGCGTTTTGTGGCTGCGGGAGCGATGAAGCGGCGGCGGCCGCATCGTTTTGCAGCGCACGTTGACCCTGGACGAGCTGTCCAAGGGCATCCAATAACGCCTGCGTCTGCTGATTCTGCAAGCGATAAAATTCGGACAGTACATCTGGAGATTGTGGCGAAGCCATGACACAAGTAAACGTAAGCAATTAGAAAGAACAAAATCCCATCCTCGTCGCCAAACTGTTGTGGCGTAGCAAGACAGCCACACCACTCGGTGGTAGCCGAAAGGCACGCTACAATGCAGACGGGCGTGAAGTCTGAAACAGGATAACTATTGAATGGTAGCAAGAAAAATACGTAGTTGCTTTATACTTAACTTTTATTCTCTGATGAATACAGCGTTCTTCTTGAGACATTTATACTATAACTCTCAAAGTAGGTAAGGCTAATGGCGCCTTGCTAGGTCGTAGTCATGTGCTTAGCTGAAGGCTATTCTAACTGTCTCTCGGCAAATGAGAGGAAGGCCTCGTACGTCTAGTCGCTAGCAATGTCGTCCGTACAACTGGGGCGAGTGCTAGTCCGTCTTTCTAGACCTGCCATGTGGTGGCGCTAGGTCTGCAAGTACTGATGGCGGCGACACGCGGGTCCGACATGTACTAATGGACCGCGGCCGATTTAAGCTACCACCTAGCAAGTGTGGTGTCTGGCGGTGACACCACAGATATGATACTGCGTGAAGAGTTTGACAGAGCACTGAAAGATCTCAGTCGAAACAAGGCCCCGGCAGTAGACAACATTCCATTTGAACTACTGACGGCCTTGGGAGAGCCAGTCCTGACGAAACTCTACCATCTGGTGAGCAAGATGTATGGCACAGGCGAAATACCCTCTGACTTCAAGAAGAATATAATAATTCAAATCTCAAAGACAGCAGGTGTTGACTGATGTGAAAATTACCGAACAATCAGTTTAATAAGCCACAGCTGCAAAATACTAACACGAATTCTTTAGAGACGAATGGAAAAATTTGTAGAAGCCGACCTTGGGGAAAATCAATTTGGATTCCGTAGAAATGTTGGAACACGTGAGGCAACACTGACCCTACGACTTATCTTAGAAGCTAGAATAAGGGAAGGCAAACCTACGTTCCTAGCATTCGTAGACTTAGAGAAAGCTTTTGACAATGTTGACTGGAATACTCTCTTTTCAATTGTGAAGGTGGCAGGGGTAAAACACAGGGAGCGAAAGTCTATTTACAATTTGTACAGAAAGCTGATGGCAGTTATACGAGTCGAGGGACATTAAAGGGAAGCAGTGGTTGGGAAGGGAGTAAGACAGCGTTGGAGCCTATCTCCGATGTTATTCAATCTTTATAGTGAGCAAGCAGTGAAGGAAACAAAAGAAAAATTCGGAGTAAGTATTAAAATCCATGGAGATGTATTAAAAACTTTGAGGTTTGCCGATGACATTGTAATTCTGTCAGAGACAGCAAAGGACTTGGAAGAGCTGTTGAACGGAATGGACAGTCTTGAAAGGAGGGTATAAGATGAATATCAACAGAAGCAAAACGAGGATAATGGAGTGTAGTCGAGTTAAGTCGGGTGATACTGAAGGAATTAGATTAGGAAATTAGAGTAAAGTAAAGTAAAGTAGTAAAGGAGTTTTGCTATTTGGTGGAAGTAGAGAGGATATAAAATGTAGATTGGCAATGGCAAGGAAATCGTTTCCGAAGAAGAGAAATTTGTTAACATCGAATATAGATTTAAGTGTCAGGAAGTCATTTCTGAAAGTATTTGTATGGAGAGTAGCCATGTATGGAAGTGAAACATGGACGATAAATAGTTTGGACAAAAAGAGAATAGAAGCTTTCGAGATGTGGTGCTACAGAAGAATGCTGAAGATTAGATGGGTAGATCACATAACTAATGAGGAGGTATTGAATAGGATTGGGGAGAAGAGAAGTTTGTGGCACAACTTGACTAGAAGAAGGGATCGGTTGGTAGGACATGTTCTGAGGCATCAAGGGATCACCAATTTAGTATTGGAGGGCAGCGTGGAGGGTAGAAATCGTAGAGGAAGACCAAGAGATGAATACACTAAGCAGATCCAAAAGGATGTAGGTTGCAGTAGGAACTGGGGGATGAAGAAGCTTGCACAGGATAGAGTAGCATGGAGAGCAGCATCAAACCAGTCTGAGGACTGAAGACAACAACAGCAACAACAAATTTACAGAAAGAAAAACTGCTATATATGTAATTCGTAGGCCTACAATAGATACGTTTTTGCAACTTCCATACTGTTATTTACAGAAATAAAAATTTTGATCCACTGAAGATGACACATATGCGTCGAAACATGTCTGGGTAAATTAAAATATTTAAAAAAAATACAAATTTTTGCATAAGGCTGATTTTCAAAGCACCAAATATTTCAATCGCAAACACGGACAAACATCAAGAGGAGCTTCAAACCTTAGTAGAATGTGTCTTTATTGTTTAAATTCGCTAACAGAATATACGTCAAGGTGTACTACTAAGCATTCTGTTCAGTGATGAATTCTATACGTATACATCCCAGACGAACTTTAAATACACGGCTTGGAGACTATTTCGCCACTTCACTCTGCTACAACTCAGCTACATCAAAAACAGAAAAAAAGGAAGCGATCTCGGAAATTAACTTAATTTCTTCCCATGTTGAGACCAGTAGATAGTACATATTCCGTGCTCCCCGCACACACAACTCTGTTGCGACGCCGGTAACACTCGCATCACAATTTGCAATTGAAATGGCGTGGCAACTGCAAATGTACTCCAAAGTCGAAGAACGCGGGTTAGTACGGTTCTTGCGATCAGAACGTCTAAATATCACACTGATTTACCTTGATATTTCTGGCTACTTCTGAGAAAAATGCTATGTCTGGTCCAGCAGCGTAATGAAATGCTGTCAGAAACTTCACCTACATAGGTAATGCTGATCAGGAAGTTCATATCTCGCACCATGCGATTTACATTTTTTCGACATGCTGAAAGAACATCTGGTGAGAAAGTGATTTTCCAAACGATGAGGACGTTCACACAGCGGTTCTCGAACGCTTCGTGACCTAGGAGCGAATTTCTATAGTTGAGTGATAAACAGAACGTACCGTCCGTTGATAACAGAGGGTGACTACGTTGAAAAATAGTTTCACTTTGAAGTGTAGCACAGAATTCTGTAGAAGTTGCTTGGCCTCCTGTAGTAATCTGTGACTTACTTTCTGAAGTGCCTCGTACATGCAACTAATAATGCAAAACTCATATTACCCTTCTACGCACAGCAAACGTCAGTTATTATCTTAGCCTACGAAAAGCGCTTTTAGTTTACTCATACATGAATTAATGCAAAGGGTGAAATGATGCACTTAAGGACCTCTCTACAGTACCAAAGCATAAAAGCAAATTTCGAATCATCTGTAAGAGCGAACTGAGACAATCTCATAGCGCTTTTCGGAGCATTACTAGGGCTGGGCCAACGATACTCGGCTTCTAACCAGCTCGAGACATCCAAATGTGCCGCAGAGCTCGATACGGTATCGGGCGGTGCTCGGACAGTTGGTCTAATGTCGCATCTCACTATTATAGTGCGAGTGCAAGCGATCACGAAAACTTACCTATTAGGCACAACAGTATACCTACAGCTCTGTTTGATGAAAGACAATTTCGTAAAACACGAGTGTAATGGCAATAAATCCTAATACCGTACAGACGCCTGTTGTATTTGAAGAAAGTATGTATAATCACAGACATTATAAGGTATCTAAAATCTTTTAAATATTTATTTTAAGTAAAGTTAAGAGCCAAAGGCGCAAATGTTGTCTTATAAACGCTACCTCAAGTTTCTGTTACCAGAAATTACTCTTAATTTCCCAAGTGCGTTGCACATGAGCATTTTTATCACTGCTCACGTATTAGAATAGCGTGTCAAGAGTTATCAGTTTTTTATCAACGTGGAAAAACTGTGGGTTCTTGTATGGTGGGCGCTTCCGTAAGTAGGCAGCCGAAGCGTTTGGTGTTTCAAGAGACATCGTATCGAAGATTTATACCGCACACAGCTGAAGAACATCATCCGCTAAGTCACAGTGCTGACAAAAGTGTGTGTTGAGTGATTGTCACAGACGGTCTTCTAAGAGCATATTACGAAACATAAGAGGATGATAGCTACAAAAGTAACTGCAGAACAGAAAGCCGCATTCGCGTACCCTGACAGCACCAATACTACACATAGGACCCTCCATAAGTTGGGAATTGATTAGATCCCCTAGAGCTTAGAACATGCGGGTTGTCTATCGTTACATTTCACCCCCTGTTCCAAAATGTCGCACATACTGTCTACGGTACTAAGATCTTAGAATCGCACGACATGACTGATGTTCCGCAACCGTATTTAAGATCCACATACGGATAAAAACAGGAAACCCGTTGTACAAATATTATATTCTAGTGTAAAGGTATTTTCATCAGAAAAATCTACAGTTAGTCAACGTAGGAACATAATAAACACTTCAAAAATCTTAAGTAGCACTGGAAGTTTTGAAACAGAACAGGTAGTATTGTAAAGATTCGCATTGCATGGAGAGATAATATAACCATATGAGCTGACGTGCTCAAGTCAAATACGTGAAAGTTACTTTGTAAACCCAACAGTAGGAGTAAAACCGCAGCCATACACAGTAGGCCGCTGGGACTGACACCATAGTGATAGGTGCGTCAACTGCTTACGACCCTACCGCCCGTGGAGTAGCGCATTGCGCACCACTAAGGGGGCGCTCTTAGAGCAAAGCGGCACAAATTAAAAAGAGCAGTTATGTTGTAAACGAAAATAGTTATAAAAACAGTAGAAAGCCTAATAACAGAAATGTAGAAGTCGGCTGTGAATGAAATGTACTGTAAATGCTGACAGGTGAAACAGCATTTAATACTCATCATCCGTCCAGTGCAGATAGTATTTAAGCGCTCAAAACAAATAGAATAAATATAGCAAAAATAACAATTTTGGAATACAATAAAAGGATTAAAAGAGGACGAGATCGATGTTTAAGAATTGTATGTAAAGATCTCTAGCCGAATAGCAACAGTATGTGAAAAAGTAGCGAATAGCGGTTTGAAGCCATTGCAGAAGTGAAACCATCTTTAACAGACCTATACTTACAAAATTTTAGTTGTTGAACAGTATTAGGAGTGTAACATTTCGTTTCTTTATGGACTTGATATAAACAAATAATCCCCTAAGGGCGAGTTACGCACATTAGTACCCTTCCTTTACATCAAATGCTGTTGATATCTGATACTGATAGCTCTCCCGGTTTGTCCTATGTAATAAAGTGGACTAGTACCACAGGTTATTTTACAGACCCTTGATTTACGGAAAGGAGTAATCGAAGATTTCAACTTCCGAATAAATTTTTTCTGCATACTTTAATTAGCAAAAAAGCAACTTTGCATCTACATCTTTTTTCTAGGTGATGACGAATTTTGTAGCAAGTGGTTCCTATGTACGATATTTAGAAAATGTTTTTGTTTTCATCAGTGTCATTATTAGGAACATTGCTCGTTGGTTCAGAATAATAGCGGCTCAGGCAAGTTCATAACCGTTATAGAGTGCTACAGTTTTTATTAAATTAATTTTCTTGGAGATATAGGAGTTGAAACAGCCCAATGAACGGATGAATGAGAAAAGACTTTGTATGGTTGAGGACTTGTTGAGCTTGACGTTAAAATTTGGTCTGTTGTAGTTCCTTTTCGAAATATCTCAGAAGCTATGTTATAGTTAATGATAGTTGAAGCAAGATATAAGTAAGTAAGTTGTCGATTTTTCTTTTCTGTTTCACAGATTGATATCCGTATTGGTATTAAGATCGAATGACTTAGTGATCATGTCGTGATGCAGTAGGATGCCTCAGTGTTAATCAAACCAGATACGCATACGTGCTGCTCTTTTAGCACTGGTTTTGACGTGTTAAGAGAACCAGAGTGTCCACAGCTAGTGGACATCGTGGCCGTACTCCTCTCTCAATTGCCTTCTGCGATCAGTTAACTACTAAACGCACCGACTGGACCAGTACGGTTCGTTCAACTAATTGCATTATATACGGTCGCCAGTTTCACGTGACTCTATGAGTCTTCTGAGTCACTCATTAATCGGAACACAACACTCTGGATTAAAGGACATTGATGTGATTCGAGTTGCAGGGTTGGACACCTGTTATATACTGTCCAGCCACGTTACTTTGACTACACGTCAAAATCCTGAATAACGACCGTTTGAAGCGTGGACAGCAGCGACACTTGAAGATAGAGAGCCAGTGAAGTTCTGGAAGATACCTACAGCGATGTGGAGCCATGCCCTCTGCAGAGCCGTGGCCAGCTGCGCCAGATTTATCGGTTGAGGGCACATGGCGCGAACAGCCCGATGGAGGTACTCCCACTGATTACCGATTTGATTTAAATCGGGGAGTTTTGTGGTCAGGCGAATACGGCAAATGCACCCTAGTGTTCTTCAAGCCACGAACTTGCACTACGAGCAGTCTGATACGTGGCATTATCCTGCTGGTAGATACCATTGTGCCGAGGAAGAAAAAGGAGTATGCAATCCGCCTTCGAGAACGACAAGATCACTCCCCAGACCATAATGCTCTCTCCTCTGGCCTGGACACTTCCGATGAGTGTTGAAGAGAGTTTCTTAAAGAGGTTACATACCATATACGGCAACGCCCATCAGTCCGATGGAGCATGAAACGTGAGTCGCCTGGAAAGGCCACCTGTCGCCACTTGGTCGCCGACGAACAGCTGTCAGAGCGAGTGAATGAACCAAGCTTCTCCTGCGGATGCGCATACGCATTAACGTTCGCTGAACGATCGTTGAGAAGGCACTATCGAAGTCCTCTTGGTTCATTTAGGCGACCAGTAGCTCGACAGTTGAATGTCTGTTTCCCTACACAAATCTGCGCAGCCATCGTTCACACATGTCATCTATTGCACGTGGTGCGCCGCTGTTGTCTCTAATAGAGTTTTGGATAACGCCATTTTGCCATGCACGGTTTACTTTGTCCGCGGCGGCATGCGAACAGTTTAAAAACTTAGCCGTTTCGGAAATGGTTGTACTCTTAGCCCGAAATCCAATGATCATGCCCATTTGGAGATCGGATAATCGCACCGTTTCTGCACTATGATAACGTCTCCACTGTTTTCCGCTTCCCTCCGACATGCCTTATGTACCCTCGACTGCTAGTTCACACACACCTTATGTACCCTCGACTGTTAGTTTACACACACCTTTATGAGTGGTTATTGCGCGTTGACGTGGAACATAGGCGGTGATCACGTTAGTGCGACTGGAACATATCTGAACAGCACAAATGTATTTGTGTGCTACTATGCACATTCATGTCAGCCCCCGATAGCTGAGTGGTCAGCGCGACAGAATGTCAATCCTCCAGCCGCGGCTTCGATTCCCGGCAGGGACTGCTCAGGGACTGCGTGTTCTGTTGTCCTAATCATCATCATTTCATCCCCATCGACGTGCAAGTCGCCATAGTGGCGCCAACTCGAAAGACTTGCACCTGGCGAACGGTGTAGCCGACGGGAGGACCTAGTCACACGACATTTATTTAATGCACATTTATTTTGCAGTACTGGAACCTATCGACTGTCACTATACTACTGTCCAAGCAGTATAGTGACACTGAACCAACGTTAGGTATTTATAGATATATACCTATTTTTTAAACTGTCAATGATATGTGCGAAGTATAGAAAACAGCGTGACGCGTATTAGTGACAGGTAGCTCATGGTCGCGTGAGACTTCTTCTTTACAAAATGACCATTAACAAAATTATACCACACAAATTGACACTAGAACATCTACATCTATATCTACATCTACAGCCATACTCCGCAAGCCACCTGACGGTGTGTGGCGGAGGGTACCTTGATTACATCTATCGGTTCTCCCTTCTATTCCAGTCTCTTATTGTTCGTGGAAAGAAGGATTGTCGGTATGCCTCTGTGTGGGCTCTAATCTCTCTGATTTCATCCTCATGGTCTCTTCGCGAGATATACGTAGGAGGCAGCAATATACTGCTTGACTCTTCGGTGAAGGTATGTTCTCGAAACTTTGACAAAAGTCCGTACCGAGCTACTGAGCGTCTCTCCTGCAGAGTCTTCCACTGGAGTTTATCTATCATCTCAGTAACGCTTTCGCGATTACTAAATGATCCTATAACGAAGCGCGCTGCTCTCCGTTGGATCTTCTCTATATCTTCTCTCAACCCTATCTGGTACGGATCCCACACTGCTGAGCAGTATTCAACAAGGGGGCGAAAAAGCGTACTGTAACCTACTTCGTTTGTTTTCGGATTGCATTTCCTTAGGATTCTTCCAATGAATCTCAGTCTGGCATCTGCTTTACCGACGATCAACATTATATGATCATTCCATTTTAAAGCACTCCTAATGCGTACTCCCAGATAATTTATGGTATTAACTGCTTCCAGTTGCTGACCTGCTATTTTGTAGCTAAATGATAAAGGATCTATCTTTCTGTGTATTCGCAGCACATTACACTTGTCTACATTGAGATTCAATTGCCATTCCCTGCACCATGCGTCAATTCGCTGCAGATCCTCCTGCATTTCAGTACAATTCTCCATTGTTACAACCTCTCGATACACCACAGCATCATCTGCAAAAAGCCTCAGTGAACTTCCGATGTCATCCACCAGGTCATTTATGTATATTGTGAATAGCATCGGTCCTATGACACTCCCCTGCGGCACACCTGAAATCACTCTTACTTCGGAAGACTTCTCTCCATTGAGAATGACATGCTGCGTCCTGTTATCTAGGAACTCCTCAATCCAATCACACAATTGGTCTGATAGTCCATATGCTCTTACTTTGTTCATTAAACGACTGTGGGGAACTGTATCGAACGCCTTGTGGAAGTCAAGAAACACGGCATCTACCTGTGAACCCGTGTCTATAGCCCTCTGAGTCTCGTGGACGAATAGCGCGAGCTGGGTTTCACATGACCGTCTTTTTCGAAACCCATGCTGATTCCTACAGAGTTGATTTCTAGTCTCCAGAAAAGTCATTATACTCGAACACAATACGTGTTCCAAAATTCTACAACTGATCGACGTTAGAGATATAGGTCTATAGTTCTGCACATCTGTTCGACGTCCCTTCTAGAAAACAGGGATGACCTGTGCCCTTTTCCAATCCTTTGGAACGCTACGCTCTTCTAGAGACCTACGGTACACCGCTGCAAGAAGGGGGGCAAGTTCCTTCGCGTACTCTGTGTAAAATTGAACTGTATCCCATCAGGTCCAGAGGCCTTTCCTCTTTTGAGCGATTTTAATTGTTTCTCTATCCTTCTGTCGTCTATTTCGATATCTACCATTTTGTCATCTGTGCGACAATCTAGAGAAGGAACTACAGTGCAATCTTCCTCTGTGAAACAACTTTGGAAAAAGACATTTAGTATTTCGGCCTTTAGTCTGTCATCCTCTGTTTCAGTACCATTTTGGTCACAGAGTGTCTGGACATTTTGTTTTGATCCACCTACCGCTTTGACATAAGACCAAAATTTCTTAGTGGCCTAGAAGTAGCTGTCTCTACAGCATACGAGGAATTTTTAAATCGAGCGATGCTAAAGAAGCAGCCTATAGTTGACTTTACCAAGACATTTAATAGCCAGTGTACACCATCCCAGAAGAAACTGGTGCCTCTTTTCTTCGCCAAATTGAGGCCATTATGAAGCCTAGGGACGGTGTTATTGGTATGCTGTCTAGAGGACCACTAATTTCTTGCCAACAAGGTTATGCTGCATATGTTGAAGGTGCAGCTGGAACAGACCTGAACTGACTTTACCCTTGAGGATGGACACCACATTAGCATTGCAGTGTTGAGCAGTAGAGATACATCTCACTATAGCGATAGCAATGAGGCGTGAAAAGTATCTCAGGGCATCTCACAAATATAGTATTCATGGCAGAGATATCTGGTTTTCCGCACTTCTACATCACAAGTTTCCACAAATCTGGAATAATTTTGTGTATGTCGCTTTTCGAAGAAGTCCAGCGTCACTAAAAAGGATGAAATGATTTGAAACACGGTCATGAAGCATTTTGATTTCGGTGGTATATTCCTAAAGATAATTTGTGCTTAGGGTCTGAAAATCTACAAGAACTCTGCTCTTTCTGCCACATGTGGACTGCAGATTTCTAAGGTAATGATACTTCTCAAAGTCATTATCCCACCAAGGCTTCAATAAGAAATGTAAACTCAGGTAAATTGTGCAGTACGGTAGACAATGATCGGAGATTAAATTTGTGTTCAATGCTTGTCCCATGGTAATAACGGAAGGATGAGTGCAGCATAGTTCATCAGAAAAACTAACTGTTAGGCAGCTTTGGGTAAGGTGTGTTACAAATGTTTTGAAGCAGATTTCTTATCAGTGTGGAGACCGTTTAACATAAACTTAGAAGCTAGTCGTTAAGGTTCAAGGAAATCTCAATACAGTTCTTAGTCCTGAAGACTTGTAATATTATTTTCTGGGATGGTGACGCTACATATATAACTTTAGGAAAATCAAATTTTACATCTTTTGAAAAATGTGTCTTATCAATGGGAAATCTGACGCAATCTAAGACAGACTGTCGAATATCGACAAGAGTCGCCATATTTATTCCTCCGTAGCTCTCACCTGCTCTCACGGCAAATGAGATTCGTAGCTGTAAAACATTCTTCGGTCGAATAAATAGATTGAGATAGCCATAAATGGCCATTATGCAAGCCATCTGGGCCCAAATCATCTCACAGCAAATCCATCTACAAAGCTGAAATAAGCAATGCATTGTTTACCTTACGAACAGTTGCATGACAGGAAAATGTCACTTTCAAGTAATAGCAGTGCAAGTCAACTTGTTCCTTCCCCACGTAACGCACATTTCTAACAATGCCTGAACTAATTCAGTCTCGTGTTAAAAGGTATTTTCGTTTCACTTACATTCTGAAATAACCACTGCGACGTTCCGTTTTCATATTAAATAGATAATCACCCATCACGGAAGCCCTATCATTTACGTTCTACTGTCAATATATTCCTGCAAAAAGGTTACTGTTTAGCAAATTCGATGCTACGATTGCATAGGCTTCCGCAGCCAGACTCGTTTGACAAAAAACTTTCCTGAGCATCGTACTTAATCATAATTTCAAAAATATAGTAGATAAGTCCCGTCAAAGCCACAGTGCCACAGTTAACAGTGGCGTTCATCTAGGTCTGATACTGATACTGCTTCAACCATAAATCTCAAAACCAATCCCTTTCTCCTTTCCCCAGAATATATGAACCAATCCAACACTTGTCTTCTACAAAACTACGTAACACTTTCAGTTCTCAAATACACTTTCTAGAAAATTCTTCACATTATTGATCCGTACAGAAGCCCAACAGCAGCCCTCATGTAAGCACCAATGTAGCACGTGACCACAACCGCTGAGTCATTGTCGACATTATACAGCAAGACAAGGCTTCATCCAGACAGGATGCACGCTCACCTTCAAGAATTCCAGAAGCCAGAGATAAGTAAAAAGTCATGACGTCAAAGATACAGTACTCCTTACACTTTCAACAGCAGGATTCAGCTGAGGTGGTGGATTGTTGTCGTCACGATAATAACTGACAGATAACAATCTACAACACTAGCATAGACACTCGGCAATGGCAACACAACCCTTGGCACAATGACATACCTTGGATGTGGGAGGGGAGAGGACGGCTGTGAGACGGATGTCCCGGCGGAAACATGTTTAGAGGCGCAAAAAGATTGTAAGGTGTAATGTTTATTCTAAAATAAAATAAGAAATTTCAGTCCTTGATTATAGCGTGTGTCATAATTAATGTCCTGTGTTAATGTTGTTTTCAACAATTATTACTTTACACATTAGGCTATGGGAAGGAGGAGGTCACCCCGCTCTTGTAAAGGCGGGTAGTCATATTTCCGACTGGTGGGAGTGCCCTGCTTCCGCCCGTGGCACATGCATTACAAGTGCTCTTGCATGCTTCACGACTCCATTGTTGCATTTATGTTCGTAAACAAAGATTCTGCGTAGTAACCTACAATAGGACTGAAAATGCATCAGAGAGAAGAGTAATGCATTACTTTATTGGTAAATTACTTTTTTTTACTTGAGGGAACAACAGCATTTTTATTGCTAATGCTGGGCAGTGTCAAGGAATTCGCTATGCACACACTGAAGAGTCATGTCATAGTAGAGCAATCATTTATTTTGTTCATTCTATTACATGGGAAATCAGGTAATTAAATTACAGAACAAATTTGTGAGAAGTTGCATGGAGATATTCCAAACTGGAGTGCTGCTATGAACAAGGACATGATATAGCTGCAACCATAGCTGGACACATTACTGTTGTTTATGGCCGTATTTCCGATATAAACCAAAACGTGGTGTTTGTGCTATGTAACACTCGTTTAATCTTGCTGGAGTACGTGCAGCAACAGCTGGAAGAAAATTGCCACTTTTTTGGCATTTGCAAAAGTCTACAAATTTTTATCAAGCACTGCATATAGATGTAATGTTATTAAAATACATATTAATTAATTAGAAACGATCCTCTGATATGAGGGAGATTTCAAAGCTTGAATCCGTCCATGTGCATGCTGAGCACATCAGAAGTATAACACAAGCTTGGGAAGTCTGGAGGTATGAATCAGAAGAACGTCCAGAAACTAAAGAAGATGCAGATAGTTTGTTGGTTCGTATTTTGATCTATTCTTTCTTTGCATTCCTTTATGTTTGGAGACCGGTGCTTACTGAAGTGAATTATGCTCAGATAAATACCTACGACAAGAAGATTTACACTTGATCATTGTGTTCAAAAGCTGAAAGCAGTGCCTCTATTTTTTGAGGAAAAGTTTGATTTTCGTAACCACAAGAGCAGCTGAGAGAACCTTGGAGATGTGAAATATCCCGGGAAAAGTGTCAAGTTTCGCTAAAATTAAAATCAGGAAACTTGTCGGGTAAAGCGTGAAGTAGCAGATAAGCTAACATCAGAATTTTTAAAAGAAAGTTCCTTGAAAAGAAATATATTTTTTCTGAGTTATTTGATTTCTTTCAGATTTAAACACTATTGGTTTCAGAAGAAGATGGATACATTATTCGAAACATTCAGCATTTTTGTGAGAAAAATTACTGATGAAGTACATCGTATTAGATGCCATATTTCTTTATTTAAAGAAGTTCATCCAGAAGTTAACATTTTTGCTGGCACAACTTTTGAGTTCTTAATGTAGATAAAAAGTGGAAGATGCAAAAGAGTTTAATTAACCTTCTTGTGGTAATAATAGTTTATTAACAACGACTGTATCAGATACTATTTCTGAAGAAAGAATGACCCCCAAATCCAACTGCTCTATAGTGTTTTCGTCAGTTCAGCTCTAGTAAATTGTGGACGGGCGGTATCTTGGAGTAGCATAACCTTACGCAGGCTTCCTGGTCGCCGTTCTCCGATTGCGTCTTCAGGGGGGCTCAGTTGATAATAAATGTTAGCAGTGATGTTTACACCTCGGGGAATCAATTCGCTGTACAACATATCGTCGCTATTCGACCTAGTGCCAAACAATGTCTTTTGTCATTGCGAGCAGGTCTTTGTCCTGGGAGTAATTGCTTTCTTTGTTGGGGCTGAACTATTCCTTTCTGTTTCTTATGCTAGCACTGAAGACAGCATTTATCGTCACCCGTAACGATATAGTGTGGGAACGATTAGTATTGTTCACAAGCCAAAGGATGATCAGTAAGCAGAGATATATATACGATTTTGGCTCGGAGCATGCGTTAGCCACACTTTCTATTTTGGAAGCTTCCCCATTGCACGCAAATGCCGCGCGATAGTGGAATGATCACAGTTCTTTACATTTGCCTCATCTCGTGTACAGTGACGTGGATCATTGTCGGTTCCTTTGTTTAAACCATCTTCATCAAACCCCGGAGGTCTACCTCAACGTGGAGAGTCACTTGTATCAAAATAATCCTCCTTTAAACGACAAAACGATTTTTTGCCGTGTTCTGCCCAGTGGCATTATCCCTACATACAGGGCCACTGTTAACCTTCTACTGAAGTGGAAAATAAATGTTCCGATTCATCCAGTTACCATTACATTTTCGAGTGTCCACAGCTCCACGCGCAGTTTCCAAATGAGAATATGTACACCCAAGTAGCAAATAGGCAAACAGAAATAAAAAGATGACAGTCGATAAAGAAACCCATAGCAACCGGAACACCAACATCTAAAACAAGATACGTAATGAACTTGTGCACCAATCTAATAATTGTAGGTTTAGGAAATAAATAGTTTTAAAACATGGATTTGTAACAGGTCGCGAAGGGCACAGTATTTAACTGTCCTGAACACACATACCCCACGGCACGCCACTGGCTCCGCATGGACAGCCGACAGCACCTGTGGTGATTGTGGTGCCACAGGCAGACAGCGGCCTTTTGTGACGCCAATAGCTGGACAGAAGTGTGGATGTGCAGAGGCCTCAACAGTACGTGTATCGTCAGGGCACGGCTGACAGTTTACGGCAGAGCACGCCAGTAGCCACAGGGACCCGCCACGATTCCTGGCGATGAAGTCAGCCCTGAGCATTGGAGTGCAGACAAATTAGACATTCAGCCGGACATTCTAAAAGACAAGCTGTAACTTTCAGGACAACGTCCATATCAAAATCCGAACATTCCTAAAAAATCCACTGTGGGGAAAATCTGGCTTTTTTAAAAGACCCCCACCATCTTGGAAATTTCGAATTTTAACCATAGAAACTGAACAAAGCGTCCAATCGGGTTCATTCTGGCACCAAATTAATGAGTCTAAAACGCTGAGTTATTTGCTATAGTCCAGTTTTCTCTCAAGGAAGAATATTATTTATATAAGCTAAATTAGTGTTGAAAAATGTTGAGCAAGAATTTTGCAACTTTCGGTCATTCGTTATTGATGGTTTTCTGTCATTTAGATGTAATTTTGTATCACATTAAAACCAAAGTGCAATTGAAATAATTTACACAAGCAGAGAAAAGTAGCAACAGTATGACAGGAAGACGTTATCTCGATAATACTAGCACTGGAATTGCTTTTATAAAAGTGAAAGAAACGATAGACAGGGCTTTTTTACATTTAGTGGTTTTCTTAGTTTTTATGTAAACACCTTAGTGTAAGTTTCGACTTCGTCTTGAATGTCAGAGTCTGAGAAGTCCACCTACGGCCAGCGCAGCAGCTGCACAAATTTGAACAAATTAATCCGCTTGTCCTGCGCACGTACTTGTTTTCGCAACCATATGTACAGTTGACAGATACAGTGCGAAGTACTTTCTCCTGTGGTGGTTCGCCTTCAGTCGGAATTAGTTTAAGGCGACTGGCATGCACGAGCCATCCCTGTTCTTTTCCCATCCATGTTTGAATCTAAAGATAGTGATGGAAGTCGGTTAAAGATCTGCAGGTTTGTGTTTATATTATCCGAAATTAATGACTATAATGCTCTCCTCACCTGGTGGTAAACTCGACACAAATGCAGTTTACCTGTTGTGGATGTTTGTGGAAATGCGGCCAAATTGAATTTCGCTTTAACGGACTGCTTTGCAACACTCCTGTGGCAAAGACGTTGCCTGACGCTGTTTACGTTGTCTTCAGCATTACAGCCGAACAAGGGTAACAGGAAACGTTCTGCACCTGTTGCTATTTCCTGGAGTGTAGCATTCGGTTTGTTGAAGACAGGAACTTTTTCCCTTTAACAGAAGTCTGTTTTGAGCTTCTTGAACGACTACCTGTTCAGTCAGAACTGAAACGAGTGACGAGACACGATCTACGGGCGTACTAGAGACACAGCCCAACATATCTGTGCAAAGCTTTACCGGATTTTCCAGTGGTTTCCATTTTGCGACCGATCGGAACTTACTGTCCGAACGACCCTCGTATCACTGACGCCCCACCAAATATGGTTCAAATGGCTCTAAGCACTACGCCACTCCACATTTGAGATCATCAGTCCCCTAGACTTAGAACTACGTAAACCTAACTAACCTAAGGACATCACACACATCCATGCCTAAGGCAGTATTCGAACCTGCGATTGTAGCAGGAGCGCCGTTCCGGACTGAAGCGCCCAGAACCGCTCGGCCACAACGGCTGGACGACCCACCGTTATTGGCATTATGCATAGTATTCTTCACCATCCTACAACCAGTTTCGTGGGGACCTGAATTACCTCGATCCCAGCTTGTGACAGGTGTCTCGATACCTCAGCAATAAAGTGTACTTTGTTTTTAACATTAGCCAAAAAGGCTCCTTGAGAAGATGCTGATTGTGTCGCACCGTCAATTGTAGCCTCTGCCGCTGCTCCCCTTGCGTGTCTTTTGGTGTGTTCTTCAGCCTTGGAAAGTTGTAGCGGTCGAAGTGCACAGTAACGTTCCGACCGAGATGCTTAGTGACGTACTTGACGTACTGAAGGCAGCGATGACTGTAATTTGCTGTACGAGGCCACACGACTAGTGATGGGGGATCCGCTCTTGAACTAATTCATAGAGTTCAATCTTTCAAAGGAGTGAACAATCAGTGATTCAGAAAAAAAGAACGGTAGCTCCAAACGTTTCCCACGGCAGAGAGAGAGAGAGAGAGAGAGAGAGAGAGAGAGAGACGGAGCATATCAGCAGCGCCTCTGCTGGTCAGAGCACAGTGCACGCCACACAATACAGCCAGCGCCGGCCTCTGCCCTGCTTCTACCTTGGCTGCCTGCATTGTGCAGTGCCCCATTGGATTTTGTGTTTCACATATGCCGTGCCGTCTCTGTGCGTCGTCTGCCGTGTGCACTGTGCAGTGTCTGGCGCAGCTTAACTTCGCATCGCACTCTGTCGGCGATCGTTTCAGTCGCACGTCCTGCCCTCTGGGCAGTTGATGCGAGCAACAGGACAGAGAGCCACCTACCGGATAACATAGGAACTACTTGCAAAAACCTGCTCGCAAGGGAACGGACGATTTGTCTCGGAGCGGGTGAGTTCACCGCTGCCCCCCACCCTCGGAACTCGCCCGCTCAACGCTCACCCCACTGTCTCGACTCTAGCCAGAGCGTCGAGCAAAGCGACTCAGGTGTCACTCTGGTCTCTGCGGTCTCAGCTCATGCAGTAATACAGCTCGCGGCTCGACCTGCTCGACTCAGCGCCTCTGCATCGGAGTTCGTCCCCACTGGATATTGTTCTTCGTAGTAATACCGCTATGTATATTACATTATTATGTTATGTATACATCAATTGTTTTTATTTTATTTTTATTTGTTTAAACTGATTAGATTAGGTTCCTGATGACTCCTCTTACTATAGGATTTTTATTATGGACACTCGAATTTACGCTTTAATTACGAGCGAACCGATAAACGTATCGCAAAATGTGATACACCAATATTTTCCTTGTTTTATTCTGCGTAAGGCTATATGCAGCACTTTCGTTTTACAGTCAAATTTTTTTTTCTTATTCTGGTACGGATTTTGCGATTTTAGGCGTCTTCGAAAGGAAACGTTCACTTTAAAAATGTATGGCTTGCGATGTATATGTATGAGGTTAATGAAATTTTAATACATTATAGCCAAATATATTGTTAATATAAATCTCAAGTTACAACATTTTCCGATCACCCAAAAAACCACGATAGCGCAAAATAAATCAATAATCAAAAACTTTGTCACATCGTAGAAATATCAATAAACAATACAAAATTCTTACTCATTATCTGTGTCACTTCAAAATAGGATCAAATAAGATCAAAATACAGGTATAGTACTGGAATAAACCAAGTTTAAAGGGCAATGTGCCTTCCATTTATTTTCTATTGTAAATGAGTGGTGATTCATGAAAAAGAGCTAATTCATTTCAGGGAGTGAACAGTTCTGATCCAATCTCTGAAAAGAACAGTTTTGCCCATCTCTACACACGACCCATTGCAGCAGGTACCCGCCAATTGCAAACACAGTTTTGGATGAAAAATACATTGTTGTGCTGCGCCAGCTCTTTAAGAACGTTGATTAACGCAGACTTCGTGCCTTTTAGCATCAATGTCCCATCAAACAGCCCAGGACGCCTTTCCATTAGTTCGTTTTCAGATATTCTCCAAGGTCATAAAAGTCCCGTACATCACACAGTTGTCGATGAAAAAGTTGATTTGGATTTATTTCGACGGCAGTATCTATAATCTTGGCCGTTTTAGACACAGAGGCAACAGTCGTGACTGTTTTTTCTACAGGGGAACATCACTGAATTCCTGACTGTGAATCGATTTCACTGCATGCAGACCAAGCGAAAGAGTCTCATAACGGGAAACACTGCCATGGGCTACCATGGACATTAGAAGATTGTTAGAGTCATGAAACAGATTGTATGACTGAAGCCAGCTCAGTAACCTACCCAAACCCGCCTTATACCGAATTTCGCGAGACTCTCTTAGCTCCACGTGTTGATCATAGGTTTCGGAGAAGACTCCAGAGAAATTTTCTGTGGCATATTAGATCTGTACATGCATCCGTGGGACCAACCGGTCTCCTGAACACGTTATCTGATAATCTACGTCCAGGCACGAACCCACGCGCCGTTTGCATAGGTGTTTCTCGTCAACTCTAACGAAAGAACGTCGGCCTCAAGATATCTCTCCAGAAGGGACGTCCAGATGAGTTTGTTTCAAAATATCACTGAGATTAGATAGCACTTCTTCCACATCCTTAATTATCAAGATCGCCAACGACATCTGCGTCAGAAAATGCGGGAATGTCTGTGTACATTTTGAGTTTAGCGTATGACGGAAGGCCAAACAAACGGTTTGGCACATAAATGAAGCCCGTCGGACGCTTTGGCAGTTGCTGTGGTTAAAATTCGAAAATTCTAAGACGGTGGATTTTCCCCTAAGTGGAGTTTGGGCACTTTTGGAATTCTGAACTGGTCGCCAACCTGAGCATTTCTACTCATTTTACGCTTGTTTCAGAATGCCCTGGTTAGATGACTGAATGGCCGCTATGCCCTGGTCACGAGCAGCTGCTCTCCAGCATAGAAGGACGGCTGCGGATGAAGTGAGCCCGGAGGCAACCCACTCCCCTCTGAAAGGCCTTGAGTCCACAACAGTCGCTGTAGGGTTTCGGTTGATGGACGTCATGTCTCGTGGTAGCTACTTGCAGGACCGTGTCGCCACGTGGACCGATGTGGGCCTTCACTTGTAGATGGTGCCGCATAGACTGCGTCACATTTGGCTAAATATCTTGGATGTTTGTAACAGTTTGGTGCCTACTTGTTTTGCCAGAGCACAACCTCCAGACACCTTCACCGAAACAAGCCTGCATCTTGGAGGTGCAGTAACTGGCTAACTGACGCCAGTGGCGTTGCTGTATCTGACAAATTGGATTTCGGTCTGCTCTGTGCTCTCCTGCTCCCGTAACCTTTGGAAGAGCCACGCCAGCGTCTCTATTTTACTCTGTGCCACACTAAAATAGTGTCGATGTTATTAGCATGACACATATCTCAATATTTAATGTAATCACCACTTACTGGTCCGTATCAATTGCACATTTTTAATTAGAATACATGTTTCGATCACTCAGGATCATCTTCAGGTCTAAGTAGTTACTTCAACAACACGTCTCGTCTACTGCGAAGAGCATATCGGGGTATTAGTTACTGACGCAACTACTTATATCTGAAGATGATCCTGAATGACGGAAACAAGTAATCTAATTAAAAATATGCAACGGAAATGGAAAAGTAAATGAGAATTATCTCAGACATCAATATAATTGCTGTTTCCCGTAAGCCGAATATGATGTCTTTAATAATATAGTTATTCTCGACAAGCTGTCGGAGCCCTTCTTTCTTAATCTGCATGAAGAGAGCTGTGGAGATCCCAGTATTCCAAGAGTATAACAGAAGTGTTCATCTATCGCGTGCGCATACATTCCTCATTATATGAATACTCTGGCACCTTCTCACATCTCGACTGGCTCACCCGTTATTAATCTCATTGAAAAGTCGGGAATTATTTGGAACTATGGAAAATATGCGTTCAGGTTAGCGTGGAGGTAAACCAGGATGTACGTTTCAACAACTGCAATCACCAAGTGTCGTCTAGCCGAGTACGTCGTCGTGACGTAAACTCCCGTCTTCCAACATGACAACAGTTGTGTTTACAGGGATCATGTACACGCGCTTGTTTTGACGAAGTCTCAGCCGTCTTGTGTCACCATAGCTGTACTGCTAATTCACTTCATCTTAACACCATGAGATTATCGGGGAGCATTTGGCGTGACATCTCTGCCGTTTGGTAACTCTGCTGTACCTAACAATAAACGAGTGGCTTCGGCTGGATGTGGCATACGTGAAGAAATTTGAGGAATCTCTTTCTTGCTGAAATGAGAGCATTAGCAGAACGGTTTTACACATCAGCATGATCTATTCTGGGTATAACTACTTTAACGTTAGATGTGCTGATGTTCTCCTTCAGTAATAAGTATCTTTGTGGAGTGTAGTAGATTCATAATACGAACATGGAAACATCAGGGGCAACGCTAGGTACAAATATATTACATATATTTGGGTTTTATTTGGAAATCGTGCACCCATCTCAGATGTTACAGACACACTAAGGTGACAAAAGTCAAAGTATGGTGATATTCCTATATACAAATGGTGGTAGTATCACGTTCAGAAGTTATGAAAGGGCAGTTCGTTCGCGGAGCTGTCATTTATACTCACCTGGTTCATGTAAAGCTGTTTCCGCCATGATCATGGTCGCAAGACGAGAATTAACAGACTTTAAACAGGGAATGGTACCTGGAGCTAGACGCATGGGACATTCTATTTTGGAATTAGGTTGTTGTTGTTGTGGTCTTCAGTCCTGAGACTGGTTTGATACACCTCTCCGTGCTACCCAATCCTGTGGAAACTTTTTCATCTCCCAGTACCTACTGCAACCTACATCCTTCTGAATCTGCTTAGTGTATTCATCTCTTGGTCTCCCTCTATGATTTTTATCCTCCACGCTGCCCTCCAGTACCAAACTGGTAATCCCTTGATGCCTCAGAACATGTCCTACCAACCGATCCCTTCTTCTAGTCAAGTTGTGCCACAAACTCCTCTTCTCTCCAATTCTGTTCAATACCTCCTCATTAGTTATTTGATCTACCCATCTAATCTTCAGCATTCATCTGTAGCACCACATTTCGAAAGCTTCTCTTATCTTCTTGTCTAAACTATTTATCGTCCATGTTTCACTTCCGTACATGGCTACACTCCATACAAATACTTTCAGAAACGACTTCCTGACACTTAAATCAATACTCGATGTTAACAAATTTCTCTTCTTCAGAAACGCTTTCCTAGCCATTGCCAGTCTACATTTTATATCCTCTCTACTTCGACCATCATTAGTTATTTTGCTCCCCATATAGCAAAACTCCTTTACTACTTTAAGTGTCTCATTTCCTAATCTAATTCCCCCAGCATCACCCGACTTAATTGGACTACATTCCATTATCTTCGTTTTTGCTTTTGTTAATGTTCATCTTATACCCTCCTTTCAAGACACTGTCCATTCCGTTCAACTGCTCTTCCCAGTCCTTTGCTGTCTCTGACAGAATTACAATGTCAACGGCGAACCTCAAAGTTCTTATTTCTTCTCCATGGATTTTAATACCTACTCCGAACTTTTCTTTTGTTGCTTTTACTGCTTGTTCAATATACAGATTGAATATCATCGGGGAGAGGCTACAAACCTGTCTCACTCCCTTCCCAGCCACTGCTTCCCTGTCATGTCCCTCCACTCTTATAACTGCCATCTGCTTTCTGTACAAATAGTAAATAGCCTTTCGGTCCTTGTATTTTACCCCTGCCCCTTCATAATTTGAAAGAGAGTATTCCAGTCAACATTGTCAAAAGCTTTCTGTTAGTCTACAAATGCTATCAAAGTTGGTTTGCCTTTTCTTAATCTTTCTTCTAAGATAAGTCGTAGGGTCGGTATTGCCTCACGTGTTCCAAAATTTCTACGGAATCCAAACTGATCTTCCCCACGATCGGCTTCTACCAGTTTCTCCAATCGTGTGTAAAGATTTCGGGCTAGTATTTTGCAGCTGTGACTTATTAAACTGATAGTTCGGTATTTTTCACATCTGTCAACACCTGCTTTCTTTGGGATTGGAATTATTATATTCTTCTTGAAGTCTGAGGGAATTTCGCCTGTCTCATACATCTTGCTCGCCAGATGGTAGAATTTTGTCAGGACTGGCTCTCCCAAGGCTGTCAGTAGTTCTAATGGAATGTTGTCGACACCTGGGGCCTTGTTTTGACTTAGGTCTTTCAATGCTCTGTCAAACTCTTCACTCTGTATCATATCTCCCATTTCATCTTCATCTACCTCCTCTTCCATTTCCATAATATTGTCCTCAAGAACATCGCCCCTGTATAGACCCTCTATATACTCCTTCCACCTTTCTGCTTTCTCTTCTTTGCTTAGACCTGGGTTTCCATCTCAGCTCTTGGTATTCATGCGAGTGGTTCTCTTTTCTCCAAATGTCTCTTTAATTTTTTCTGTAGCTAGTATCTATCTTACCCCTCGTGAGATAAGACTCTACATCCTTACATTTGTCCTCTATCCATCCCTGCTTAGCCAGTTTGCACTTCCTGTCGGTCCCATTTTTGAGACGTTTGTATACCTTTTTGCCTGCTTCACTTACTGCATTTTTGTATTCTCTCCTTTCATCAATTAAATTCAGTAACACTTCTGTTACCCAAGGATTTCTACTAGCCCTCGTCTTTTTACCTATTTGAACCTCTGTTGCCTTCACTATTTCATTCCTCAAAGCTACCCATTCTTCTTCAACTGTTTTTCTTTCCCACATTTCTGTCAATTGTTCCCTTATGCTCTCCTTGAAACTCTGTACAACCTCTGGTTCTTTCAGTTTATCCAGGTCCAATCTCCTTAAATTCCCAATAGGGAATTCAATATTCCGAGATCCAGAGAGTGAAGAGTGTGCCGAGAATACCATATTTTAAGCACTACCTCTCACCACGGACTACGCGCTGGACGACGGCGTTCACTCTACTACAGAGAACAGAGCCGTGTGCGTAGACTCGTCCGTGTTAACAGGCAGACCAAATAGGGTGAATTAACCGTAGAAATACATGTTGGATGTATCAGAATCCACCCGTTACGTTACTGCGGCGAAATGTGTCGTTAACGGGCTATGGCAGTAGATGACCGACGCAAGTGCCTTCGCTAACAGCACCACGTTGCCTGCAGCGCCTTTCTTGGTCTTCTGACCATAGCGGTTGTACCATACCGGTAAATGGCTGGAAGACCGTGGCCTGTTAAGGTAAGTCCCGATTTCCCTTTTCAGAGCTGGTGGTAGGGTTCGAGTGTGGCGCAGACCCCACGAACCCATGAACCCTAATTTGTCAACAGGGCACACTGCAAGCTCGTGGTGGCTCCATAACGGTGTGGATTCAGTTCTCTGTTCCAGATGAAACTACCACTGACCATCTCCAGCCACCTTCGCCATCGACGATGCTATTTTGATGGATGACAACGCGCTGTATCACTGGGAAACATATGATTTGAAGAACATTCTGGATTATTCGAGCGAATGAGTAGGCCATCCAGATTGGCCGACATGAATCCTAGCGAGCATTTATGGGATATAATCGAGAGGTTGGCTAGTGCTCCAAATCTTGCACCTGCAACACTTTGGAAATTATGGACAGTTGTAGAAGCAGTTAGACTCAATATTTCTGCAGGAGACTTTCCACAACTTTCTGAGTCCATGTCACGTCGAGCTGCTGCACTACACCGGGCAAAAGCAGGGCCGACGCGTTGTTAGGAATTATTCCAAGACTTTCATTACCTCTGCGTATATCTGCGTTGCTTACATCCAATAATATTCTCAACATTTTCCACACACACTTACACACACACACACACACACACACACACACACACACACACACACACACACACACACACACACAAAATGGTTCAAATGGCTCTAAGCACTATGGGCCTTAACATCTGAGGTCATCAGTCCCTTAGACTTAGAACTGCTTAAACCTAACTAACCTAAGGACATCACACACCTCTATCCCCTAGGCAGGATTCGAACATGCGACCGTAGCAGCAGCGTGGCTCCGGACTGAAGCGCCTAGAACTGCTCGGTCACAAGGGCCGGCACACGCACACACACACGCACACACAATTCTTAATGTAGCACTTCTTATATGCAGGTTGTTAAAAATGATATCGATAAACTTTGAGGGTTTGTAGAGGAACAAAGAATGAAAGCAAACCCGCGTCCAAGAACGTCATCCAACGACGTTACGGAGCGTCAAAGCTATACGCTCCGGCGCCTTCCATTTTGGCCATCACTTTGTAAGCAAACGTGACTTAGTACGCTGACGAGTCGTAGGAGGAACTTCTCGTAATATTGTTTGTCATTCAGTGATCGCGAGTGATTGCTCGATCGCAAGTGGAGATAGTTGAGCCTTGTCTCCTATAAACCCGATGCTATGTTGTCTCTGTGGATAACGTTTTCAGACATGTGTTCCTATTTGCAGTTTATTTTTCTCCTGTATACCTAAACACATTGGAGATTCCAGACTGTTCTAGAAGAAAAATAAACTGCCATTGGTAACACGTGTCTGTAACCATTATCCACGGAGGCAACAGAGATTCGCACTCATGCGAGACCAAGCCTGTCTACACAGCAGCTGGCTGGTTCCATCTTTCCCGCCCGCGATCGTGTCAGTCAATCGCGACACTTTCCGCCTACGGTTCAGCAGGGCAAATTAACATTTGTTGCCGAAGATGTAGTCTAGCAGCAGCGATGGTGCCTTTAAATTCTACGCCCTACAGTCTCTTTGGATCACGTTTCCGGATACAGGTGCCTACCCTCAAATCGCTCCTCAAGATAACCTCTACAATTTGTCAAAGTTTGTCAGTATCTTTCGTAACACCCTGTATAGCCCTTAACAGCTTTCTTTAAGGGGACCTGGAGTGAAATGACAGAAATTTCCTAAAACAATTTTTGGTCAACATCTGAAAGGCAATTTAATTCCGTTTCAAAAAATGTAAATTTTATCTAGTTTTCAGTTATTGATTTGGTCTCAAACGTTCTTTGAACAAATGTCTGCAAACTAGCCACGCTCTTGCAACAGGCAAGGAATATCACCATAAACATTTCGTGCCTGCCACAGTCATGGAAACAATAAAGCCAATATACAGAGACCTTGGTGCTAAAAAATTACTTAGCAAATGTCTACATGACCGTACACAAAATCCCTAACGACAGTTTCAACAGCTGCGTGTGGCAACGACTACCAAAAACAGTGTTTGCTGGGTGGACAGTACTCGAAATGGGTGTGATGGGTGCTGTCATCTGGTTCAGTGATGGTGTAATCAGCAGGACAAAAGTAATGGACAAATTAGGCATCCAGCCAGGAAATAATATGATAGCTGTTCTGACTGCCATAGATCGTCAGCGACTAGTTGAAACTTACAGGGCTGTGGAAGCCACCACTAAAGTGGCACACGGTGAGTCAAAAACACTGTGAACATTATTTCTCATTTTCTTGAAACTACATTTTCAGAACTTTATGTACTTATAACTTCACAATGGTTTTATTCATGTTCACCAAATATCTGTCAAGTGAAGAATGGAATAGTATCTTTGTATTATGACTAATACATCGCAGAAATGATCTATGTTTGTCATTCTGTATTTCATTTTAGCGATATTTTGTAGACGAAATAGTAATGTGATAAAATAAGGGTTTTTTCTATTTCCTCGGACGTATTCCAAACCACAAAACTAGAGGCACAATGTGTTCCTATGAATGTTGACAGCAGCCTGCCACAGTTTGAATGCAGTTAGACTGGTGATGAACCAGAAAATGGTACCAGAATGGGCACGTATATTATAAAAACATCTATTAGGCAAAATACTGTAATTCTTGAACTATAACACATATTTCAATGAATTCCCTTTTACAGCTTGAGTTAATGTTATTGGTTCGTAAAAAACCGCAACTTTCTCCGCATTGTAGATCAAGAGTAATGTGCACTGAGAGCGAGGTACAAAGGTGCAGCCCGTTCACGTTCAGGACCCCTTAATGACTTTTTCTCGTATCTCCGTAGTCTCTACGTTTAGAATGTTCGGCATTTCTTTGAAGACCCTGACGTGAGCAGCAGAATGCAGCTGTAATGCTGACGTATCCTTTACCCGTATTTCAACAGCTGATGAAGTAGAATGTCCACTGCATGTTTGCGTCGCTTATACTCAGGAATAATGTGGTTAACTATCTCTTACTTTTCCTCTTCATAATATGGCGAGTCTAACCCATCTCCACACATGCTCGCGGTAGATGTTGCTTAAAGCATACATGACATAATTTTTTGGCATGCCACTGTTACATGAGGTTCTAGTGGTATGGTTCGTTTAGTATAATAATTTCGTTCGTCGATGACATTTACTGTACTGAATACTTTCCATTCACAATCTCATTTGTTTTTAGTCGGTTCGTTAAGTAGGATTGCGCCGTATAAGTACGAGATCATATCATATTGCTGACTGCCATGGTGATCGTCTTCTTCGCTTACTTGTCTGCCCTTCCATTTGCATGACGGTCACAGTGACTTTTTTCTATATAAAAATAACGTTGATTCTTGTCTTCTTCAGGTACATAATATTCTGTATTTTCTTACACGCTAATGATTATTATTTGAACAGTGATTTGAGATGAGAAACTTAACAGTGGTTCCAGTGGGCACAGACTCCGGAGGAATACCAGGCAGCTAGTCTCAGTTAATTAGCCATCCACTCAACTGCAGCAGATAACAAGGAAGGTTTGAAATGTTTGACATTGTTACTGTAGTAATATTACCTTCTCTACCATCCCCCTTGTTACTGTACACTAACTATCTGTTTCAAGCTACAGTTCATATTTCAGATTCCATGTAACGGAGGTACAAACTGGAAACTACTATCGATATTGTGGTAACTCTTCAGGCTTTCCCGGCGATCTAATGACATCTTGGGTTGTCGGGTGTTCTGCCGGATATCAGCGTCGTACTTGCACGATATTTCGGTCACGTAGGTCGAGACCTTCATCAGGTTCGACCTGAGTCTCAGGTCGTACCTGATGAAGGTCTCGACCTATGTGACCGAAATATCGTGCAAGTACGACGCTGATATCCGGCAGAACACTCGACAACCCAAGATGTCATCGATATTGTGAATAGCAAGCATTCCTAGAAGAGAACTCAGTATTCCTCGAGGTGATAGAAAAGACCATTTGAAGAAAGAGAGTTTGGTTTGCTAATTACGGTATATGGAATTCGCGTAATTTTTCAATTTCAGACAAATGAGAGTTATCAAATGCCAAAAGATGTGAATCTTCCAAATCCGGTATTCATTAGTCATGGATAGTGTGAAAGAGACGATTACAACTAACTGTAATTAATATCCGTGACAGGCCAGCAACTGAAATATAATATTTTCCTAATTTGACTTTTCTTTGCCTAGTTTTCACAAGTAGGATGTAGGTTCAACCTTCCTCAGTGTATATCTTTTTAAGAAAAAGACTTAACCTCAACAACTAAGACTTCATTAGCGCTACAGATCACAGTGTAGTTTCGGTATATTTGATACACTCATTGCCGTGCGGGATTAGCCGAGCGGTCTAGGCGCTGCAGTCATGGACTGTGCTGCAGGTCCCGGCGGAGGTTCGAGTCCTCCCTTGGACATGGGTGTGTGTGTTAGTCCTTAGGATAATTTAAGTTAAGTAGTGTGTAAGCTTAGGGACTGATGACCTTAGCAGTTAAGTCCCCTAAAATTTCACACACATTTGAACATTTGATACACTCATTACTAAAACACACATAAGAATCAACATATCAACCACATGTTCACTTAGTGGTGTACTGGTCAGCAAGAACCACTGATGGTCAACAACATTGGGCCTTTGTTCATCGAGTTGATTGATGCAAGGGAAGCCGATTCGCAATATGAAGTAAAAGGTACTGTAGTGGGCTTTCATTGCCCTCTTAAAGTATCGTAGATATGTAATCGATGCATCATGTTCTCCTTAGACACAAGGAATGCATGGGTTATAAACAATTGTGAATTTTTACAGATGGACAAAAATTTATGGTATTCCGTGCATGTACGTATTTTTTATATTTATGAACTGCTGTACGTTGATTTACAACAACTAAAACATAGAAATCATTAAAAAATTGTTTGTTTGGTTTTCCATCTACTGCTTGATGCATCGCTGTTGCAATGCTTCATTTGTACAATTCCGAGTTTTTTCCCAATATCAGAAATATGTAGACACCATTATGTACTCCTAGTCATTCATTTAAAATTCATTCTAGTCTATATCCAACACTGCAGCCAAGGTCTCTAACTTGTATTCGTCTGTACTCGACTCAGAGTTAGATGTTTCTAACTCTTGTGGAGAACCCATTTTCATCGCCAATATTCGGGCACCAAGTGGAGAAGAAGCTGTGGCGTAAGATGCGAGTACACTAGACTCTCTGCTAATGTCTCTGAGCAATCTACTAAACTTTCTGCATTGTCTCATAAAATGAGGACATGTGACACTCTTAATGGTAATCCACCTGTCTTATGCAGCATTAAGCAACGTCACTGTTTTTCGAAAAGAGTGGGTTGTCTGCCAGCATCATAGTTCATCATCTACCTTCCCTCTCACTGTCTCTAACAAGAAAACAAGACACTCTATAAATTCACTGTGCCACTATACATATGCACATTGGGATACTGAAAATATACTCCTGTATGGCTTGCGTTGGCAACTGATTGCTTGGTAGTCACTTCCTGTGAATTTCAATGCAATGTCGCAAACGGCGCTAGCAGTTAGAAAGCCGTAAGAAAGCAGTTCGTATCCAGATCCAGGTAGCTCTTTGTACCTTTCATCAGTAGTTACAGTTCTTTACTTCCGCTATATAAAGAGCATCATGGTAATGGCGAATGAATAAAATTATAATATTAAATTTTTTGATGTCATTCTGAATGTACACCGTTTGAATTTCCTACCTCTATCTCTACCGAAAAACCATTTTCACAGTATCCAGTTATTTTTGGAAAATGACATCTTTAAGTAGAGTACAAAATATTAGGTATAGAGCAACGCTCACTTCGTCCATTTACCTGGATTAGGACGTTATATTTAATTCCGAGCGTATTACTAAGTCTTTTAATGCTTGAGCACTAAGTACTCGTCAGTCAGTATTCCTTCCAGTATAACTGATCTCAGTCGTAACAAATAATCGATCAGCGTCCAGTTAACTTAATTAAACTTGTATTATGTGAAACGTAAGTACTATCAACCATTATTAGCCAGCCTTTTCCATTTAAGTTTAATTAAGTTGTTCTTGGAAACAAAGTTAGAAAGTTTCCGCAAATTTCAAGCGATCGGCAACAGTATTTCAATCTTCTCCATTTGGTACCGCCACATTCCGAAATATTTGAGGTCTCCACAATGATACAAGTAAATGTGTTTCCTCCTCGTGTGAACTGTATGAAAGCAAAACAAATGCCCAGCCCATTGGAAACACCTGAAAACAAAAAAAAAACAAAAAAAATTCCAAATTTGCAGGCGCCTATTCTACTCGTTTATATCGTAATTATGTTTTTCTTAGGTCCAAGATGTGAACTAAGACTTCGCTTCAATGTAAAGAAAAATAGAAACTTTTAAGAACTGCCTTCGGTCACAAACCGAAAGCTGTACATAGTTGTATAAATCAAATCAATACTTTACAAGGTCAGAGTAATTAATGTCTGTTGCTCTGCAGTAAGGTATTCCTCCATGTTTGTCTAGCACTGTATTGTAATGGAAGGAACGAACAGTTTGTGTATCGCTGATGAGTTATTTTATTAAAGTCTATAAATTTCGCTTCTGGCTGTAGAAGCTCGTTCGCTACTGCAAACACCTTGAATGTATAATCAGGGATGAAGACAGCAGTCAGTAGCACATAAATATGTATTTTATTGCAGATACAGGTAGATGTCAGCTATAGTACAGACGTCATCAGTGTATTTACTAACGAGTCATGTGGATCAATAGCGCTTATATGTACCAATGTTCTTAAAACGACTTTAACATTTTCATAGTTCGCCTCCTCTAGTTACGCGACCTGGACGGCGGATTACTAAGCGAAGCGGCCCGGGTTCGAATTCCGGTGGGGTTGTAGATTGGGTGCTGTGTTGTCCTTACGTCCGTATCGTCGTAAATGACATTACATTAGGGAGCTAGCTGAATGAGTACGGTCCAGAAGGGAATAAATTGAAAAATTTTGGCTATTTTCATCACTCAACCAACTCTCTACGACTGAATTAAGCTATGGACAGGATAAAGCTTTCTGGGTGTAGGTGACTCGCTGCTAAACTGACTGATGATACCTATACTAATTAGCTCTGCAACAAAATACTGTTTTATATGTGACTGATTCTTGCGTTCACCTCTGACTGTAACCTTGTTAGAGTCGCTGGGCACAACAGTTCCTAGCGGACTCCAACCGGATGAGATACACTGAAGTTTCGTTTTTCTGGGTGTCAAGATAAAACCAAAATTATCTTCGGTTTCTTATTTCTCTATGATAACAATATCAAAGGTCGTAGTCCTCTGAGCTTTAACCGGTTCTCAAAGTACTGATTGTAGCGAAGTGCCTTTTAGCTGAAAACGCGTGGCTGTGTTCCTACTGTTACATGTAGCACGGAACTGAAACACGTCTAATGGCTGTGTCAAAGCTCTTACGAAGTAACACGAATGTTGCTAAGATAAGCCGAAGGGTTCACTAACATGTAATCTTACAAGCGCTGAAGACATCTGCAACTGTGAACTTCATGGACTCCACGGAGCGCTGGAAAAGTAATTTTGAGAAGAACGAAAGTATGAAATAGGAACGTGGTATTAAGAACGCGTGAATGTTTAAATTGCCCAATGTGAACTAATGACGTTATCCTTAGTGAAAGCGAGAAAGATTTAGAGGGTCTGTCGAATGGGGAGAACAATGTAATGAGCACAGAATATGGATTAAGAGTAACTCGAAGAAAGACGAAAGTAATGAGAAGTAACAGAAAAGAGAACAGCGAGAAAACTAAAATCAAAATTGGGGAACAGGAGGTAGACGAAGTTAAGGAATTCTGCTACCTAGGCAGTAAACTAATCCATGACGGACACAGCAAGGACGAAATAAAAAGCAGACCAGCGCTGGCAAATGAGCATTCCTGGCCAAAAGACTTATACTAGTGTTAAACATAGGGCTTAATTTGACGAAATAATTTCTGAGGGTGTCTGTTTCGAGCACAGCGTTGTATTGAAGTGAGAATGTTGTGGCGTAACCAGAAAACGCCGGAAAGACAACGCGGAAAGCAAGACCAGAGAAGGCGATGAGGGAACGGCGGCCAATGGTACGCGGAATTGGACCGCGCCGCGGCAGGTGCGCCCGCTGCAAGACGTAAATAAAAGCGACGCCCCTGCTGGCCTCGGGGGCACAGTTCGGCACCAGATCGCGGACGGTGGTTATCAGTGACGTGTCAACTTCCACGAACTTTGTGTATAGCAAGAACTTTACTGTTTTCATGTTGCCTTTCGCTAGCGACATTTGATATATCTCCAAAGTTGAGTATTGTCAATTGCTTCCTAGAAATAAAACTACTAGTGTCATTCGTTTGAAATTGTTGTATAGCATTCCGAGAACGCTGCAACCCGCAGGCACCCTAACAGCGACGAGTGGGCATGACCCCACAGAAGAAATGCACTGATATTGTAAGGAACAAGGTGGTTATCCACAGTACCGGCAAAGATAGGAATGTACGGAAAACACGGAGAATAAGAATGGACGGAATGTCAGGAGACCTGTTAAGACACCGGGGAATAGCTTTCACTGTACTAAACGGCGTAATAGAGGAGAAAATCTGTCGAGGAAGACAGAGTTTGGAATACATCCAGCAAGTAACTGAGAACGTGGGCTGCAACTGCTAATCTGAAATGTACAGAAGAGGAATTCGAGGCGAGTGTCGTCAGACTAGTCAGAAGACTGCTAACAGAAAGAAAATTCTCGATGTCTTATCTTTTTGATATGGGAAGAAACGTGATACAATGTCAGGCATAGCACTCTTTCTGATCCGAATGCGAAAACATTTTATTCACTGCCACCTACGTAGGAGGAAATGATCGTCGCAATAAAATCAGAGATACCGGTGCACTCACGGAAAGAATTATGTGTTCGCTTTACCCACAGACTGTCAGAGCGTGGAACGGTAGAGATGAAAGGGGTCTGATGAACCCACTGTCTCTGTAAATTGCTGATCGGTCAGGTAGAATTCAGATGATAGGTGCAGAGAGTAGACATTAGTGGAGCCGGTTCAAAAGAAAATCGGGACTCCACAGTGCTGGCGAGAATGGCATGACATTGGGTCCTTGTAGATAAATGGTGCTGCCAATGACAACTTTAAATATCAAGAATGTAGTTTCCTGGCGTACTAGGCTAAAGCAGTGGCAGGATATCCTAAAGTTGCATATAACTTCTCCGAAGAACTAACTGATTTTCTGATAGCAGTGTCTTGATCCGTTAGGTTCTGTTTCGCAAGGTCCAGTACTTACCGATAGCCAATCTCACATACCCTCTATCAATTTAGAAACGAGTATTATCCCCCTAAAATAAGTTCATGTGTATTAGTGTTAAGGTTCTCTTCTCCTCCGTCTGTTTATCTATTTTGTTATCCATAATGACCGTTTTCTTCTTTTTGTGTTGTTCACGTCAGGAGTATATTGCAATGAACAAGCCACAGGTAGCAACCTGTGGCTTGACATGTGTGAGCAGCCCTTAGTGGCTTGCCTTCCATGTATTCTTTTTTAAAAAATCTAGTGACTAAAGTTTAATCACTTGAAATTTATTTTATAAGTGACATACCAATTTGAATCTTTTATTTCTGAATAAGGCACACATAGAAGTGTCGGTACCATGTCAAAAGACTTAATTTTGGCGACCGATGGCTGTAATTTCTTTAATTTGTGAACGGTCGCTGACCACGCTGCCATGTATAAAACTTTAAAGGCACTGGCGTCGATTGTCTTTTGCCATAGCTCATTATCGCAAAACTTCGCAGTACTGTCCTAACGAATACGTTAGTCGTAAGTCCCACTTAGATTCCTGTGCTTATTTCACATAGTGTTGCTCTTGTTTTGGCACGTAAACGCTGCTGCTCTAGGCCGTTACGTAAAGACCTTCGGCCACTGCTTCGTTCTTGGTGGGAGGTAATTCCTGAAAGGTGATATTCTCGGCAAAATCTCGACACTGGGAATCTTGGAATAGTGACTTTCCTAACGATTTCCGAAATGAAAGGTCCTATGCACCTAACTCCGCTTTCAGAGTGTGTTAATTCCCGTCGTGCGACCAAAATCACCTCGGAAGCCTTTTCACGTAAATCACCCGATTACAAATAACAGCTCCACCAATGAACTGCCTTTGCACTTTGTGTATGCCATACCACCGCCATCTGAATAAGTGCATATCACTATCCCATGACTTCTGTTACCTCGTAAGTTTCGTTCCTTCCGAGTAGTGCTGTGTGTGGGGCCGCTTTGCCATGCAGTCGACAAACAGCTAGGGATTTAGACTCTGTGCCAGTTCAGCATAGTTTTACTGTTGAGCATTTCTGTGAGAGTATGACCTTAATCTAAGGACACCTGTCGATGTCAGATGCAAGAGGTGTACGCCATGCAGTAATTCACAATTTGATCATGGCCTTCATCATCACTTCCATAGCATGGTTCAAATGGTTCAAATGGCTCTGAGCACTATGGGACTAAGCATCTGAGGTTATCAGTCCCCTAGAACTTAGAACTACTTAAACCAAAGCAACCTAACCACATCACACACATACATGCCCGAGGCAGGATTCGAGTCTGCGACCGTAGCAGCAGCATGGTTCCGGACTGAAGCGCCTAGAACCGCTCGGCCACAACGGCCGTCTTAAATACCATGCATAAAAACTTGAGGTCATACGCAAGAGGTGTACACTATGCAGTGAATTCACGATTTCATCATCACTTAAATATCATGCATAATGAGTTGAGTGATCAACACTGAACTGGATGATGACGTAAGAGCAAGTGGTACGTGTACATATTAATTATGGCATGCACTGGCTGGCAGCACTAGCACTAGCGCGCCACTGTGTTCGGTAGAGCCCAGCAGAGAGTTCTTTTGCAGTGCGTCTCGCGTTCCCCGCGGCTTAATCCTTCGCCTGAGGGGGTGTCGCCGTAATTGTATTTAGCTCTCCCAGGAAGAGGGGCGGGACTTCCCCTGGAGTTCTGCACCCCAGTCCACCCCACCCCACGCCACACCACGCCCCCTCCCACTCTGTCCAGCGGCCTGTCAGGCGCAGCGTCCGCACAGTTACCAACTTCTCCTCTGGTCTCGCCAACGAGCGGGCAGAATATGGAGGCGGCGCGACGTTTATAATTGCAAAAAACTGTTGAAGCGGATCGAGAACGACGGAGGGGTAGAGGGGGCAGAAAATTGTGGACAATGGATCTGCACTTGAGGATTAGTTTCATTTAGTTTTAGGGTTGGCATGTCTCACTTGAACTGACTAAATCTTCAGATATGTGGCAGGGTAATTTTACTTGGGCATAATACCACTATAGTGGGCCATAAACCGTGCTACACCATAGGCGAACTATATAGACACGCAAGGTCATATAATTTGAAGGTGTATTGTGACAAAAGTAGATTTTGACCGGCTTCTTCCCAGTTTATGACACATCATGTATCTTCTCGCATATATAACGTGGACTACGTCTATTTACATGATTTAGTTGCTCCCTATATTGTCTATCGTCCTGACATGCGCTCAGTGAAATAAGTGTTCAGAGGATGAGGAGTACAGCAAACTGTCTTAGTTTACAGAACGTTACTATGATGGGCAACTAACAAGGAGGAAACTTTTGGTGAATGTGATCTCATTGCTGCCTTGTCGCAGGGACATGCCATGATACCTCTTCACACTAAAAACTGCAATAAGGGGAACAATGATGTAGCAAATTTTTCTACTGTCATTGGGTCATGGTTTTGTTGGGTGTGGTAACGTGACAGGTTGTGTGGCAGCTTGTCACCAACCTGTCACGGAACATATTTTATTGTGCAACTAGCTATACGCATTGCTGTGGCACAGTCTTGTAATATGGAAAGGAAACATGAAAAAAAACACACGTTTGTAATATGTATGGGATTTGGACAAGCCTATACGTTCTGATTTCCTTCTCCCCCTGTTTCTGTCCGTCTGCTCCTCCTTCAGCCTCTCTCCGTCAGGCCCTTCCCTCTCACTCTGTCCGTCTTCTCCCTCCCTCCTCTCTCTCCACCTCCTCACGCCACCTTTACCTTTCCATTTCCTCCTTCCCGTCCTGTGTGTCTAATCTTAAACCGGTAAGCCGTAAATACAACTTCCCTGTTTTCTGTGAAATTCGTCTGAGAGGAACGAAACAATACATTATTGTTGTGAATACAGCTTATGTCTGATAATACATGTAAAGAAAAGGAATGTGTATGGCAGAAGAAATTTGTCTAACAGTTTAAATGCCCCGCTGTCGTATTTAAAACAGGCTGTGAGAAAGAATACTAAACTGCACATTTTTACTGCAGAGCATTTTCTTACTCACAGTCGTTATCAGCAGAAAATCTGTAAATTTTTTATAAAAAATGTGTGTTATATATCCGTCTGAATTTTTAAAGGGGTATCGTTTAATATTTGAAGTAAACTGGTCACTAACTTTCAGAGACTTTTGCTAACAGTATGTATTCCCCTTTATACATTAGATATTTATTTGTAAATTATGTGTGTTGCAAAAGTATGTATATAACCGCACGCATATTCGAGGGCAACGTTGTGTCGAAATTTCAAATCAATCGACCGACTACTTTCCAATTTTGCGATCACAAACATACAAAAAAATATACGCAGGCAGAATTTTTCTTTATGTAGGTACGCACATTTCCATGGCCAATGTAGTCCACCCTTCAATGCTGCGTTATAACTGCAGACTATACTCAGTACTACCAGTGATTACCAGCTAATTACTTCATCACTTCCTTTCCTTTTATTATGGTGAGTAGCGTATTATTTCATGGGGCCTTGGAAGGTTCATAATTGTTTCGGGTGACATTGAAGTTCACTTAGAAGGACCAGAGCGGATAATAAACTTGTCCAGAACTGAGAGCAGTCCTTCTGAGCAGGTGAACAACGCAGAATGTGCTTCATCTCGTCTCTCCATATCGGACAGCTCAAGGGCTGTCCTGTCTGTTGTAAAGCTATAATGTACGAGCTTCCTAAGGAAATTCTTTTGGAAAGATAACGTTTGACGCCAGATGCAGAGACCAGAACGACACAAGTGTGGGATCCGCAGTTTCTCTCTAGTCTCACCACGAAAGATTCTTAGTTTAAAGTCCTTTCAATGGGCTCTCTGAGTGACTCACAATAATTATTTCTGTAGAGTGCACACCGCCCCACGTGTGCCTATATGTAAACCATTCGGTAGGCGCAGATCAAAAATCTGTTGTGGGGAGGGACAGATTTTTGCCTTCCGCCGCATGCCAGCCTGTCAATGGTTAACCATTGGTCCGGCCCTGGTAGCTGAGTGGTCAGCGCGACGGAATGTCGTATCTAATGGGTCGGGTACGATTCCCGGCTGGGTCGGAGGTTTTCTCCGCTCAGGGACTCAGTGTTGTGTTGTCCTTATCGTAATAATTTCATCTCCATCGACAAGCTAGTCGCCGAAGTGGCGTCAACTCGAAAGACTTGCACCAGGCGACTGGGAGGCCCTAGCCACACGGCATCTTCATTTCCATTGGTTAATCATGGCAAAATCCGCAAGAGCTGGAGTTTGAAGAACGTACTTGGAAAATAATTACTGGTCAGAACTTACAAAGTCTCCCGAAATTAGCCGGCGAGATGCCAACACTGACAGAAAGAGCCAGTTTTAAGAGAGTAAATTCTGCGAACCCCTGCTGACACATAATTGAGGAGCGATCACTTGCTGCTGGGAGATGGAAGGGTGAAGAAATGACTCCAGGCCATCGATGACCTGATACTTCATAATTACTGAGTGCATTTCCCATGGCGAATAAAAGCAGTCAGGCTAAGACACTTCAGAAATTGATTAAAGGCAGTCTTAGCAACAATTAAATATTGTTTTGCAATGGTTTACACCATGATGGTTGGCAGCAGCGAGGAACGCAGCAGGTGGTGTGACTGAACGAACATCTACGGCAAATCATGTTTATGGAGGCACGACTTCTGCGTCGTTCCCTGTCAACCCTACCATCATGGTATAAACGGTCTGAAGATCGTCACATGCTGACCCATTGGTAACCATTGCAAATAAACATTTTATTGCAGTCAAGACTGTTATGAAACCATTTTTGGAGATGAGAGTTGCTGTCATGGAGAACGGCGTCCGCATATTAGTACTGAGTGCAGTGGTTTAGCTGGCCTCGTAATCTCCAGCCGTTACTGCTACCGTCTTCCACCTTCACTCTTTGTAAGAGTGGTAAGAATGAGTAGTGTTTCAGTCGCTGAAGCGCTGGGATCCTAGGCTAGTTATCTGTCATCAGAGTTTAATTGCGGAGTTTTAACTTTGACAGCCAGCTTGCTCCTTCTATCGGTCGCTTTCGCAATTCTACTAGTGTTCACGCTTCGTTTTCCGGATTTCTTCTGTAACGCCAAACCATTGTCGCAGAAACTGGTTGTATCCGCGATGTATTGTCATGGTCATGCTATTATTGTGTTCACCCACTAATGTCAAGGTTAGATTCCATAATAACAATTCGTTGTCCTTTTCTGAAAGGTTCGCATACTTATGTGTGTGTATTTCATGTGCCGATGCTTTGCAGCAATACACCAACTGATAGAGTGACCGCTTGTTTGTGTTGTAGATAGGTGACCCTTTCATTAAGACAGCCATGTGTGGTGTGGTACCAGTACTTTTATGATTCATTGGTCGGCCGCTGCTAGGTTTTCTTCAATACGATGATTCTGTATCGTGACATTGTTTCCTTTCTTAATTTATCTTTATATTGTGGGGAGAAGGGTCGGTGTAGGTCAGAAGGGATCGGGCGTGTATTATCTTAGGGGTGTGATAACCAATTCAACTGGCATGACGAAGTAACCAGCAACCAACATTACTGAACGACGTTTTCAGCATGTTGAAGGTTTACTGAGAGCGATTCGTGACTACACTGCTAAAAACAGCCATCACAAGCCAGGAATCACATTCTCGTGGTGAGTATGATCATTGAGTGTGTTCACTGAAGCGATAAAAGTCATGGAATGCCTCCTTATATCGTGCTGGGCCTCCTTTTTCCCGGCAGCTACTCGAAGTGCATGGACTCAAAAAATCGTTTGAAGTCCCTTGCTGCCTGTATAGCCGTCCATAATTTCGAAAGGGTTTTCGTTGCTGGATATTGTGCACGAACTGACCTCTCGATTATGTCCCATAATCATTCGGCGGGATTCATGTCGGATGGTCTGAGCTGCAGAAGTATTCGCCCGAATTGTTCAGAATGTACTTCAGATCAGTCAGGAGCTACTGTGACCGGGTGACATGGCGCATTGTAATTCATAAAAATTCTATACTTGTTTGGAAACATGAAGTCAATGAATTTTCAAATGGTCTGCAAGTAAATGATTGGTTCAGTTGAATCAGAGAACCCAGTGTATTCCATGACAACACAGAATATACCATTACACAACCACCACGAACTTGCAAAGTGCCCTTGTCGACAACTTGTATCCATGGCTTCGTCGGGTCTACGCCCCACTCAAACTCTACCATCAGCTCTTGTCACCTGAAATTGGGACACATCTGACCCGGCCTCGATTTCCCAGTCGTCTACGTTTCACCCGATACGGTTACGACTCCAGGAGAGGCGCTGTAGGCATTGTCGTGCTGCCAGCGAAGGTATTTGCATCGATCGTCTGCTGCCAAAAAACATAAACGAAAATTTTCCCAGCACTGTCTTCACGGATACGTGTGTCGTACGTCCCACGTGGATTTCTGCGGTTATTTCACGCAGTTGTCTCTTCTCTGTTACCACTGACAACTCTAGGCAAACAGCACTGCTCTGGGTCATTAAGTAAAGGTCGTCGGCCACTGTCATGTCCGTGGTGAGACGTAATGCCTGAAATTTGGTCTTCTCAGCACACTCTTGCCATCGTGGATCGCAGAGTACTGAATTCCTTGACGATTTCCCAAATGGAAAGCCCTATTTGCCTAGCTTCAGCTAACTTTCAACATTCAAGTTCTGTTAATTCCCGTCGCGCGGCCATAATCACGTCGGAAAACTTTTCACATGGCTCACCTGAGTACAAATGACCACTCCCCAATGCACTACCCTTTTGTACCTGAGTAAGCGATGCTACCGCCTTTTGCATATGTCCATATTGTTAAGTTTTTGCCACCACATTCTAAGTCTTTATGGGAAAAGGCCTTAGTGGGTGGATGTGTTACTTAAGTTGGTAAGCATACTGTAATGGGGAAACCTTGGTGTCTCAAAATATACAATAAGGATGTTAGTGGAATGACTGCTTCACGTGATCGTCATTTATTATTTAAATTGCAGTTGTTTCAAAGAAAATGACTTTCTTGTATGCTGAACATCGAATTTTTTATTCCTATTCATTCACCCATACGCGTTTCGCCTCCTTTACGAAGCATCTTCAGTGGGTGTCCTGTAATATTACATGATTTGTCCATTTTTACGCATACGAATTGTTTCACATCTAGGTTGTAGATGTTCCTCAACGTTTTTTTATGAAATGGAAAGGTACTTACAGGTAACTTCTAATTCATTGCATCGGAGCAAACTGCTTTTTCTCATCTGACAACCGGGTGGTCATCTTCAGTTCACTATCAGTACACTGTTTACGTTACACGTTTCTAAGTTCGAGAATATTAAGCTTTCAGACAGAAAAACAATATTATAATTTAAAGGAACTTCAAAATTTGTTTGAATTACTTTAAAAGACTCCCATAGTGGGAAAGAGGTCCGTAAGGAACACTTCATTTCGCATGAACCAATTAATTACAGTTTTAGCACCTAACAAACTTCCAAAACAAATAATGACAGCCAGCAAAATTTATTTATGACAGACAACAGTCCGTAAGGGCGGAGATCATACTGATAATAATTTTCCCCAAGAAAAAACGGGATGATGGCAATAAAGGGCAGGAACTCGATCCAGGCAAATAATGAATCATAACCATTAGTTTTAAAATAATTTTTAACAATATGTGAAAATCGCCATTAGCTGGGAAAAGAGACCCCCACACTCTTACTGAATACCGCGGGTGAAATTCTTTATGCCCACCAACATTTTTTAGCAAAGCATTAACATAAGAAACTTTTTCTTTTAGAAATATAAAAATGCAACAACAATAAGAAATGTTTCAGTTTCAATATACAACCAGAAGATATGGTAATATACAAAATTAAAACCACAAGCTATTAAAGCAAACACTCCAAAATTGTGTCACAGACTTTGAGAGCTAGTAGAAACCGAATACAGCTTATCTTGCGTATGAATTCCGTGCACGACGTGGGCTCCAATATCACCTTCGCAAACAATGGCAGACACAGTTAATGCCTCGCTAGCGCGACCGCGCGACAGCCACTGGAAAGAAAAACGATATACCGTTAGACTACAGGTGTGCGAAACAAAGATCACAAGTCCCACTCAGGCTCTACCTCGCACCCACGTATAGCAGTACAAGGCCCACCAGAAATCAAGTTAATCGTAGATACCTGGAGCCCAGATCATGATTAGTAAATATTAATAAAATTAATACAACTAAGCCCAGAAAACACCAAGGAAACCCTATGTGGTGATACAGTTTCAACAGAGTGTAGAAAATATACACTGAAGAGCTAAAGAAACTCGAATATGTGCCTAATATCGTGTAGGATCCCCGTGAACACGCAGAAGTGCCGCAACACCAATTGGAATGGACTCGAAGTGGTCCTGGAGGGAACTGACACCATAAATCCGCAAGAGTACGCTTCTGAACAGCACATTGCAAGGCATCCCAGATATGTTCAATAATGCTCATGTCTGGAGAGTTGGGTGGCCAGCCGAGGAGTTTAAACTCAGAAGAGTGTTCCCGGAGCCACTCTGTAGCAATTCTCGACGTCGAGTGTTGCACTGTCCTGCTGGAATTGCCGAAGTCCGTCGGCATGCACAAAGGACATGAATGGATGTAGGTGATCAGACACTTACTTAAGCGTCACCTGTGAGAGTCATGTCTAGACGTATCAGGGGTCCCATATCATTCCTAATGGACACGCCTCACACCAATACAAAGCCTCCACCAGCTTGAACAGTCCCCAGCTGACATGCATGTTCCATGGGTTCATGAGGTTGTCTTCGTATCCGTACACGTCCATCCCCAACTTGCAATTTGAACTGAGACTCGTTTCTAGTCGTCAACAAACCAATAACGTTGTTGACGGGCCCAGGCGAGGCGTAAAGCTTTGCTTTGTGCAGTCATCAAGGGTACAAGAGTAGTCCTTCGGCTCCGAAAGACCATGTCAATGATATTTGGTTCAATGGTTCGGACGCTGACACCTGTTGATAGCCCAGCACTGACACCTGCAGCAATTTGCGGAAGGGTTGCACTTCTGTCGCGTTGAAATATTCTCTTCAGTCGTCGTTGGACCCGTTCTTGCAGGGTCTTTTTCCGGCCGCAGCGATGTCGTAAATGTGATGTTTTATCGAATTTCTAATATTCACGTTTCACTCGCTGAAAGGTCGTGCTGGAAAAACCCACTTCATTGCAGCCTCGGTGATGCTATATCCCATCGCTCGTGCGCCGACTATAACACCACGTTCAGACCCACTTACATCTTCATAACTGGTCATTGTAGCAGCAGCAACCGATCTAACAACTGCACCAGACACTTTTGTCTTATATAGGCGTTGCCGACCACAGTGCCGTAGTCACCATGTTTACATACCTCTGTATTAGAAGACTCTTGCCTATACTAGTTTCCTTGGAGCTTCAGTGTAATTTACGAACACATAATCGGCCACAGCCAAATAAAGTGAACGGGAAATGTAAATCTTAGAACGCTCAGGTCAAAGCCACATCAAAATTGACATAAAACTAGTTCACGAGATATCTAATTATAAGTCTACCTGTAAGTCATTGGTTGTCCATTGGTTATTCGATGCAGCGGCAACACCCAAAACTCCCCAGAAAATATCTGGCGGAATAACAAGGCTGTCGAATACGACCTCTGCCCGGCAGTAGTGAGTGTTGCCTGGAACAGACTAAATGCCGCTACTGCGGCAGGTTAAAACAACAAGTATCAACAACGCTCACAGATATTCATAGTAACACTGTCAGTGAAAAAAATCAAACCAGTGAGCGAGTAAATTTAATTAATATTCAACAACTCACTGAACATAACGTACCGTAACACCCACTCGCGCAATGAATCATGAGTATCAATCCAAAGTTCGAGAGCGAACGGCACACTGCACTTAAAACAATTTCAGCGTAAAAACACCTGCAGACGCAGACGGCACAAGACATGTTCAAATAACGTTTCGCAGCATAAATTCTTCAATTGGCGGGTAAGTGAAACAGGCAGGTCCTCTCAGCAACAGGGCCCCAAGCCGGCCGATGTGGCCGTGCGGTTCTAGGCGCTGCAGTCTGGAACAGCGAGATCTCTACGGTCGCAGGTCCGAATCCTGCCTCGGGCATGGACGTGTGTGATGCCCTTAGGTTAGTTAAGTTTAACTAGTTGTAAGTTCTAGGGGGCTAACGACCTCAGAAGTTGAGTCCCATAGTGCTCAGAGCCAACAGGGCCCCAAGCATCTAGGCTCCCCGACGAGTCCACGACACACCGCCAGTATTGCCGATGCCGGCCACAGCGGCGACCGCTTCGCGTCACGCCGCTACGCTCGTACTGCCCTAACCTCCCAACAGTGACCCGTTTTCTCTCCACCTAAGTGCTCCACTTTACGCTCTACTTGCAACCGACGACCAAAGGTCAAAACAGAGGGCAAAGCTCGATATCCAGACAGCTACCACGTATCACATTCTGCTTCTGAATCCTGCACAGATTTTCCATGACCTATTTGCTATGTAGATATTGCCAAATGAATCATTACACTCCAGATAGTAATTCCCATGATTAACATATATTATTACGTGGTAGCTCCACCTAAAGTAGCTCTATAAAAGCTGTACCCAAGAGACAGCTAAAACTCGATTTAAGATGTTGCGTAACACAGTATCGCCAGTAACAGCCAGTGGCAAAAATCCGAAAAAGTAGACCAATCGTAAATGTTTGCTACAAAACATTTTACTGCTTTAATGGCTTCATATGTGGTACAGTATGACTATTCTAGGTTATAGCCCCATCCCCACACCTGCGGAGTTGTGCTTAGGTGGTGGGGGCAAAAAAATGTACCCCAAAAAGGGGTATTTTTGCGGTTTTAAGGCTATATCTCGTAAAGGCCTCTCAATATCGAAAATGTGGCCCAGGTAAAAGTTGTTGTGCATTAAATTCTGCATTCAATGAGATCGTACGCATTAATTCTGGATAACCCATTCCCATCAAAGATGGACAAATTTTACATATTTACGAAAAATTTTCCATTTCACTTCTGCTTTTTGGTAATAACATTTAGACTAACCCGTCTATCAAAAATGTGGTCCATATAAACGTTACAGAGGAATGCATTCAGCGTTCTATGAGACCAAAAGTGAATTTTTTAAACCACCCGTTTCCGCACAGTTCCACCTTAAATTTGGAGCACTTGTCATGATCAATGAAGACTTAAACTGCAGTTTTCAGCAAGTGCTACTTACAGTATAAGTGCTACTTACAGTACATTAAACATAGTACCATTGCACTCCACTGTAATAATCTCGTCCTTAGTAAATATAGTAATAGGGTAAGAGATAAAAATTGTAGAATAGATAAAATGATAATATTAAAAAATGGTTTCATATAGTATATGTTGAGATCCATTCAACTGATGTGAAGTTGGAGGTGGGATAAGAAACACAATTCTTCATATCAATTAGAGATGATTTTATTACATAATAACAAAAACTGAAGTTAGAGGTATGAAGATGAAAAGAGAAAAATATACAGGTAGGTAGGTACATAAACTTCACAGACATCTACCTTTGACTGTCGTTGGGCTACTCGGTCCCTCATAGTCTGTGATTTCCGATTCTAAGTCCGTCTCCTCATCACTTGGTCTGTAATTTTCGTAGCCCCGTATATGCTGTCCAGGTCTTCGTCAACATCCGGGTCGTCAGTTTCATCTGGTTGAAGGAAATTAGTTCAGGAGCTCCCCTTGTAGTTGGCCCAAATCAGTGAGCACTTAATCCAGCCCACTGACACCAACAACCACCTGCACATCACTTGCAGTATTTGCAGAAAATTGTGGAGAAAAGAGATTGTGGTTGTTGAAGGTAAGAATGGGGTGAAGACAAATTTTGGAGCCTGCCATCTCCAGAGGGGCGAACCATCAGGTGTGCCAATCACATTTGTACTTGTACATAAGTTCTCAAGCAATGTTGGCAGGTTGCTTCGGAAATTGTTGGTAGGAATGCAAGGTTGAATTTGGTTTTCGTGAGGGCCTTGGAAAACACATCTAATCGCAATTTATATAAAGTATCTCCTACCCCACCTCCGGAGAGGTTGCCAGCTTTGGCAATACTTTCAGATTGAGATTCAAGCTCGAAGACAGGATCGATATCTTCTAGATATTTTACCATTCTTTCACACTATGCGGCGTACAAGAAAACTACCATCAATGGAAAAAGCTGTTCTTTCCAGGTCAGCTCATTAGGTATTGCGAACAAGTCATATAACACTGATTTAGGAATTTTCATGTTTTCAGGTGCGTCGAACAGAGGAGGGACTATGTGGCAACTCATAACGGAAGAATTCCTTAAGCCGTTCACTCGACGTGCAACTCCGCTTCCATCAGCTTTCTTTGCCGCAGCCAGTTCTTTCTCACTGGTGTAAGATTCATGATACAAGACACAAAGTTTTCGGTATTACATGTCATAAAAAGAGCATTATTTCCGTCACGCCCCTTCTTGTGATTCCTCTTGCTTACACAGTCTCTGTTCCATCTCTTGTACCGTCTTTTCAAGCAAAGGAAACAGATCCGTAATTTTTACATCTGCTTGTTTTGGATCTACAAAAAAAAAATAATAATAATAATAATTGTAGTTTTCAAATGTTAGTTAAATAACATATTACTATATTTACTAGGTAGGAGACCAGTACCATGACCTGTTATAGTAGTACGTTTTACCCTACACCAAATTGTGGGACGAAACAGGGTACAACAAAGAAATTTCCTACTCTTCCTGAGAACCTACATAATGCATGTGGATTGGCCTAGCTTAAGGTGGAGCTGCACGGAAAATTTTTCATATGTATGTAAAATTTGTACATCTCTGATGAGCACAAATAAGGGAACAAGTGGTCCAACAAATATGTGCTTCTTCTCATTCAGTGCACAATTTAGTGCTCCACAACATTTAACTGCACTATGTTTTCGGAATTGTGAATCCTTTACAAGACATAAACGTAGTACCCCAAAAATACCACTTTTGTAGGTACATTTTTACCTGCCATCACTTGAGTACCACTCCATCAGCAGGGGAAGGTTGGGGAGGTAGCTGGGGTAGTTATTGGACCACAAATGAAGGAGGAGGAGATTGGTTTTTAAGGTTACATAATTCGGGACGGAGCAGAAGCTCGTATTTGTGAAGGATGGGGTAGGAAATCGGCCTGCCGTACCTTTTCAAAGGAACCACCCCTGGGTTTTTCCTGTAGCGATATAGGAAAATCACGAAAAATCTAAAGGAGGGTGGCCGGGCGCGGGATTGAACCGTCGTCCTCCCAAAACAGAGCCCAGTGTGCTAACATATTCACCATGAAACGCGTACGTTTCATATGTATTCAGTAGCAGCGATGGTGAGGCATGACAGAATCTTTGACCAGAGAGTTATTTATCGTTGCTAGTCTGCGCTTGACCACGCGTGAGTGCAGTTGTTGTACGTAGCGAGTCGGGAGAGCATGTAGTTCAGTTGCGAGTTGTACTCAGTCGGAGTCGTGTGTGAGGAGTCGGCGGGCGTCGGCATGGGTCTCTGGTCACGATTCAGGACGAGGTATATTGTTAAATATGGTAATGAAGCAGCGTTGCGCTCAGCTAATAATGTATGGTAATTGTAATTAATTTGTTCAAGAAATGCCCCAATAATAATTTCGTTTTCAAAGCAATCGTTTTTAAGAAAAGAATCATTACAATTGAAACAATATTTCCTATGCTTTTCCTCCCTGAATCAATTTATCAGATTAAATGTTGCACAGGGCCTAAGGTCAGCGCAGCTGGTCTTATAAAATTTATCAGGTTCACCTTAACGTTAATTTTGTGGGGACTTAACATTTTTGCACATTTTTATTATCATTGAGTTTTATTACTGTGGGAAGCTAACATTTGGCTCTATCTGCAATTCTATTCAATTCTTTTCATTTTCATATTTTTACGGGGAGGTTACACTTGGTTCCATTTATATTTAATTATTTTCTTTCATTTTTGTGGGGAGGTTACAACCACCTATCTCGATACCACATATGAAGCCATTAAAACAATAGAACCAAATGCAGCAATAATTTCCGATTTATATTTCAATTCCACTGGCATAAAATGTGTATTACAACCGTCCTGTTGCTTCCCAAACACTTTCCGACACTGTATCAGCTACAGTATTGATTTTATTCTGACACTAACACACAGTTTTAGCACAGACCATGTATGTTCTAAAACACCACTTCATTTCGTATTATATTAATTCCTGTTATGAACGTCTGCTGATGCCACTATTTAGTCTTGTAAGATTCTATATAATCCACCATTTCGTTTGCAAGTCATTATAACGATTCGTCTCTGATCCTTCCGATACAGCGGCGCTGAAATGGATTGTAAATAGACTGAAATAGATGCTATTAGCGTGGCGCCGCATTCTGAGAGCTCGACCTCTTATTGTCTCTCTACATGTTGTAGATTGTTCCTCTCCCTTTAGTAGTAGCAATTCGGCACGGTATCTTCATTGCCTATTTTCTTAGGTCGATTTCAGATGAACGGCACCATATGGATGTGTCGTTAAACACTTTTTTTCTTACTGCCGAATCGGAAACCAGTCTGGTGATGAGGACTTTCCAACGAGTGTGGTAGTTATTTCAACTTCAGCGATCTAAGATTTTTATGACTGAATTGTAATGAATAACAGAGAAAAGAAAGCACAGTATGGAGTGAATCAGCAGTTAGAACATTGTCTCTTTAACTGACAGTGCTGCTACAGCAGAATCAGTAACGATGACCTTAACAACTGATCCTGCGTATAGTTTTCATTCGCATAGCTTCCGTGTTTTAACTAATCCGCAATCGTTTCCAATTCCACGACCACTATATTAAAATGTTGGATCCCAGACATAGGAGTGAATTTTCCATAAATTAAGTCCACTGATACACCCACGAAATTTGTTATTTAACAATATCTATAATTTGCTCTCCAAACTTTCGTGAAAGTAGCAGATAGATTTTCTAAGTTTCAGTTTGACCCATAAGAAATTTAATCACTCATAGTGTTTGGCCTGCTGTCCAGCCAGTCAATGATAACCAATAAATTTTTCAGTGTACAAAGTGTGGCATGACTAAAATAGAGTTCCTAATATTAAAAATGTTGTTATTCATGTAGGTCCAGACGAGAACATTTAGGCAAGTGCATTAAGGAAATCCTAGCCAAGCTCAGATGAGGTTGCAACTATGGTACAAAAGATCCTAGTCGTATTTTGATGAACTGTGAGAAACAGATGATGAATTACGAATGTTCAACGTGTACAAGAACTGGTGTTTTGTACAACAGTCATTCAGTTATAGTAGTTTAAGATAGTTCTCATTGACCAAAATACCATGACGTTCGTATAAGACAGTCGTATGTAGTATGTTAGACAGTGGTTCATCCATTGCAGCGTAATATACAAAGTGCAGTAAAGGATTAATTACCTATTAGACTTTTCGTATATGTCACACTAAATTCATTTAGCAACTTTTCTACTAGGTAAATAATACTAAATCAGATGTTGTTGATCATGACGTCTTTTTACTGTTATGACTGTCAAAATTAGAATGAATAAATTTTACACATTTGGCTAGTTGTGTATATGTTGTGGAAGACAGTAGTTTTAACAGACTGTTCGGTAGTGGAATGATGTAATAACTCGATACTGTACTTAAAAAAGGCAATCCGGATCTAGAGTGATTTGTAAAACTAGGTGCTATGTGCCTATAGTTTTCAGGTGGAAATTGATTCCACAAAAAAGCGACACTGGCAGTTGTTTTGTAGCCAATCTGATGGTGGAATTCAGAGTTAATCCGTCAGATGCCCACGTTACTTCTTCTAGAGACTGGACTGGTAAACGAGTTTTGTCATGCATTTGCACCTATGGGTGGCAGAAAGATAGTCTTTTCAGATGTCTTACTGATCGACTACACAGTGGTAAAGTCAGAATCATGCCGTAAAGAAATACCTATGATTTGTCTACGAACCTATAAATATTCGCTATATACATAGCATGTTTAGAATATTCACAGCGTTTTGTGATAAAATACAGGATTTGATCGACGGAGTCAGAAACTTACAATCTTGATAAATGGATGTGGGCTATAATTAATGCAAGAACTACTTCCATAGCAGTCTATTTTAGTGAAAGTCCAATGTGTGAATACATACAATCCCGAAAAAAGTAATGGGTACAGATTCATTGTATTTTTAAAATGCTTGTCCCTACTCTTGGTTGCTTATTACTTATAAGAGTGGTACTCGAATATGACGGCTCTTTTCCTAACACACCGACACAGTATGCTACTTTGCGCCACTCACAAGAAACGGTATCACAGGAGAACTCGTCTATGATTCTTTAAATTCTCTTTTCTTACGTGAAATGCACACTGGTCTTGTATGTCACTTCTCGTTACTGTTTTCACAATATGAGAGTTGTCCGATTTAAGTCGACATACTACCATCACGTTGACTGAACTGGAACTTTTTCTACTTAGTGAAATGTGTGTTACAGTAACAAAAGAGTCACTGCCTAGAAATGTGGTCTGCAAACTTATTAAACCTTGCTACGGTAATCGCTCGTCAGTCGGAGACCCATAAAAGGTTAGTTTAATATATGTGGGATATAATTATCGCACACCGTAACTTAAACATGTTATCCCTAATAAAACTGTTCGGTAGAGTGTTATTAGAGGAAACAATCACGGGCGAGGATTGCAGGTATGTTTCCAAACGAGATGTCACATTTACCAGCTTAGAAGAGAACGCTGAGGGGATTTAGTAACATCCTTTGTACAGCCTTTCCTCTCTCAGGAGCACCAGGCACTGTACTTGAGTCTGATATTAGCAGATTTTCAACTCGTCATCGACGACAATGTCGTAGACGAGATGTTATCAGAGCTCTGATAATGAATGGGAACCGGGAGATTGGTGGGTTCGTGGGAAAATCTTAATATTCTACACTTTCCACCTTAAGATGTTATTGTGCCTGGCAAAAGTAGGGGCGTTTTTCCTACAAAATAACGATTTCCTGTTAGTAAAAGTGCTTGGGTAGATCCAGCAGATCACAGACGTATAATGAAAAAGTATTAGGACATGTTTATTCATACAGATTCCTCTAGCTACATCACATTTCAACAGGTGCCATTATGGTAGTCTTATCAACAGCCTTTGGCGATTACAGACGCCACTGCTTGTATGTGAGATACTGCTCAGATATCGTTTCGTAACGGCCGACATTGTGGGCATAGTCTTCCGGACATAGCGATCATGGGCAGAAGTAAGAGGCATTCTCTGGCCGTTTTCTGGTCAGGCGTACAGGTCGGTGATATTCCCCATTTATCAGTTTTTGTAGAACGACTTTTGCCAAGGTTAACTGGAGTCAGTGACTTGGCTCTTCTTTCGAGACTGGATGGAGGGGTGATGAATGTCGCTGTCGGCATGTATTTCAGATCAGGCGACAGCAGGAGTCAACACCCGCGGTCCTTGGTTGGTAGCTGGACAGAGGCACACAGCATCTCATCATAAATATGGCGGTAATTGTACCCTTATCAGGTATCTGCTGCCCGTTTCTCCAGCAGTCATTGCTCCTGAGTTGTTTGCTGTTTTAATCACATTGGTAGTAGGATACATGATCTTTGGAGAATATGCTTATCGAGAGTTGGTGCTCAAATTCTAAGGTCGTACTTTTTATCTTGTAGTTAGATGGATATTGTGAAGTCCGTGATACATTGAATTTATATGTGAAACCTGTTGGTTGGTTCTCAGAGAGAGCACAGGATAAGGTTATCATTGTGGATGGGGCAGTAAACAGTTACTGTGAGTTGCACAATCAAATACAAAACTTAATTTTTCTAATAACCACTCATTCAGACATTGCTTTACAAGATCACCATTAAACAATACGGCTGAAGGCCTAGTTAAAGAACTTGAGATTTTTTCTGGGCTGAAGGCACAAAACCACACCAAAAACAAGAACGGCTGAAGGCCTGGCTTAGAAAACAAAAGTAATAAAAATAGAAGGTAAATTTTTCATTCTTTAAACAAATGCAATTGAAAACAATTAGTGGCTGAAGACATACACTACACCTCTGAAGGCCTACCATAATTAATATACATTAGTAAAAAAATTTTCCAACCAAGAAGCTTCTTTTTAAACTTACAACAGAACAGCCGAAAGCCTAATTAAAGAAATATTAACTTATTGCACGGCTGAATGCCACAAACAAATATGAAACAACGGCTGAAGACCTGAACAACAAGTCAGACTAACAATTTGAATTCAACCCCTTCCTTATCATAAAAAATTTTCCTTTAAAGAAAGCACACGGCTGTAGGCCTTATTAAAACGGGTACACGTAAATCCTCGGCTGAAGGCCACACATAACACATCGAACAACTGACGGCATAGGGCCTTGATTATAAATAGTTTCAGATAAAACAAATTTTAAGGAAAAAAAGAATACTTTTTTTTAAATAAAATCGATCTAGAAAATTTTAATTTAACACGGCTGAAGGCCTTTATGTGAAATTTAAAAAGAACTGATTTAAAACACGGCCGAAGGCCTCGCACAATACTTTAAACTAAAATAAAATTGACAATATAAAACAAACAGAACAAGTGGTACTTAGAATGTTCGTAGGGTCGGCCTGAGAAGGTAGCTCAAATGTAAGGTTAGGTGAGACAGGCAGCCAAGTGTTGAAGTTAAATAATCGGATGGCAACCCAAACTGAGGACGGCCCAAGGGCCGACCATTAATTTAACCAATTCCCCTCCGACCGACCAACGGCACAACGATGGAAAATATCGGCTAAGGACGAGGATACGAACAGCACTACGTCATCAGAAATTGGCATCTGAAAACATCAAAGGGAACATTAATAACTCTAAGCAAAATATGAACCAAACAACTTAAAAGGCTGTCGAATTACACGTCATGCTGGACAGCATCAACATGACGAGGAAAGGCACAATGCCGGGAAACTGCGCTAACGACCAGGGCAGGTAACCGAGGTGTTAACGGCAACAGGGCCTAAAATAACGCTGGTGCACTTCACTGTAAAGTAACAGTCAATTCAATAATTAATCACAATATAGGAAGACGGCTGAAAGATTTCGCCAACAATAACATATCATACATTGCTGCTAGCCCGAATGGTCCAGGGAGCAATAACCCGAAAATGAACGACGAGATGTCACAATTGTTGAGGTTTCATAACAGGCTAACTGATCACTCAACTTCAGCGTCCAGCTTCGGTGGGCAACGAAGTGTCGCAGCTAACGCCTCGTGATCTGACAGGGCGTGCACACCACAAGTGGTCCCGGCCTGATCTATCGCCTTGGACTTCCCCGCTGCTCCGTCCCGATCGACTGACCACGAGCATGCAGACAACATTAAAATAACTGAAACTTCCTGGCAGATTAAAACTGTGTGCCCGAACGAGACTCGAAGTCGGGACCTTTGCCTTTCGCGGGCAAGTGCTCTACCAACTGAGCTACCGAAGCACGACTCACGCCCGGTACTCACAGCTTTACTTCTGCCAGTACCTCATCTCCGACCTTCCAAACTTTACAGAAGCTCTCCTACGAACCTTGCAGAACTAGCACTCCAGAAAGAGAGGATATTGCGGAGACATGACTTAGCCACAGCCTGGGAGATGTTTCCAGACTGAGATTTTCACTCTGCAGCGGAGTGTGCGCTGATATGAAACTTCCTGGCAGATTAAAACTGTGTGCCCGACAGAGACTCGAACTCGGGACCTATGCCTTTCGTGGGCAAGTGCTCTACCAACTGAGGTAGGAGACGATGTACTGGCAGAAGTAAAGCTGTGAGTACCGGGCGTGAGTCGTGCTTCGGTAACTCAGATGGTAGAGCACTTGCCCGCGAAAGGCAAACGTCCCGAGTTCGAGTCTCGGTCGGGCACACAGTTTTAATCTGCCAGGAAGTTTCATATCAGTGCACACTCCGCTGCAGAGTGAAAATCTCATTCTCATTAAAATAACTGCTCAGTCGAAACCCCAGAAGCTACACACAGTTCCGCGAAACACTTCCAGAAACAACTCGAACAGTACTAAAACTAGTCACTGTGAAACAACTTGGAAGAATCACAAGTCGACACACACGGAGAACCCAGAAGCGGTTGGCGACCAAATACACGGCGTCCAATGAGACGACCGAACAGACGACCAAGCACGGTTGTCCCCATTTAAGTAACGTGTGGCGGCAATGGTCGGGCGAGTCATGGCTGTCCGGACCTCACTGCTGCTCCGTCCCGGCTCAACTGCCGACACACGACGACCTGGAATTAGTAGCGGTCTTTCCAAAGATAGTACGACAATGCTCTTATCGATAAGTGCTGCTGCTGACTCTCATGGGCAGGCAAGCCAGCAACATAGTGACACCAGTAAATCGAATAAGAAAAAGGACGGAAGTACTACAAAGACAAGATGTCAAGCAATAAACGGGACAAACACGAGCCGGGCACGGCTCAGTATGTAAATAGAATTTAGTTTTGTTGCTCTGTGGCCATTGCTCAGTTTCTTTTGTGTGTGGCGAGAATATATATATATATATATATATATATATATATATATATATATATATATATATATATATATATATATATATATATATATATATATATACATCGGATTACTCCAGAATCTGCTTACATGTCTATAGTCACGTCGCATACTAACATTCCATGTGTTATTTATCTGTTTGTTCTGCCTTGGAATCCTGATGGATCTCGTCAACAGTCAGTTTTCCTGCAGGATTGTATTGATAAGTCTTGTAGCATGACAGCAATCTGATAATGTCACCGGGTTTATTCTATTTGGATTATGTGTTTTCGTTCCATCTGGGAGCGCTGGCTGCTGAAAATGGGATCGCCCACGCTAGTTTTAAACGCATCAAAAATGGTATAAGCGGAGATATTGTTTCTCATTGGTCCAGAGAGAAAGTGTGGAGGAGAGAGGAGTGCTTGGCACTTAAGCCGTAGGCAATATTTATCGAAAAATCAGTCCACTTATTTCCTCTGGTGAGCATGTAGGTGTCTGCAAGATACGTCTGGCTTGCCTACATTGTAGCATAGTCCCTGAATGACTGAGCACCAGTCACCAGACTGGCAGTGATTACACATGCACTGTGCTCAGTAATTCTCCGTCATGCCTGGGCAGCTGTTCTGGCTAGTGTTGAGCGGGCATATGTCGCCCTCACGTTCGTAGCAAGGACTTCGGCGGTAGACATCGCTGCTCGAGGATTTTCATACCTTGCCAGCATCTCACTTGGCTCGCTCCGTCTGTGAATGCTGGGGGAGTCCTCATAATCACTTGTAGAAGTCTTTCATATTTCCACCGATATCTTTGAGCCTGTTTTCCGTTAATACATTGGGCGGGAGATCCCTCGGCCAGTTTCCTGCAGGATACTGCGTTCTCAGATGCTGTACAACAATTTCAAACAAATAACATTAGTAGTTTTATTTCTAGAAAGCCATTGACAATATTTAACTTAGGACATTTACAAACAGTAGTCGAAAACGAGGGACGACTTGCAATATAACTTAGAGTCCTTGAAATGTGAAATGTTCAGGCCACTTGACACTCGTGACTGATAACTAACGTCCGATCCGGTGCTGATCTGAGCCGAGGCTAGCAGGGGCGTTGTTTACATTCCCTTCTTCCAGGTGTCGATGTTGGTGGGGCGCAGTCCAATCCCACACGCCACTGGCCACCGTTTCCTAACCGCTTTCTCTGCTCTTGGATTCCGAATCTTCGTTCCGGCACTTGTGGCTCCGCCAGAACCAACAAAACGTCTTTTGTCTCAGCCGCGAGGCCAGAAAGGATTACATGGCGACTTTCTCGGCCACTGATGGATTGGGGGAGGGGGGGGGGGGGGGAGGGGCAGTGTTCGCGTCTACACCCTGCATATCAGTGTCCAAAGGATGGGCTATCATGCACGCGACATATTTTTTGCTGGGGTTATTGCAGACACTGCTCGACTCTAGAGGCGTATTTTGTTGCCATGTGCTACACACATACAGTACATTTGTTTGGAAGCATCAGAATTTTACTTTGATATCAAATAATCTAGTATTTCTGTGGTGGTTTAGTAGGGGTTTAATCATTGCAGTGTGGTACTTCTTGTACATACAATATCGTTAATAAGAAATTGGTAGTGCTTATGGAATTTGCTATGACATCATTTATATTGTATGATGTTATTATTTCTACTAAGGCGTTCATTTCTAACACACCGTGGCGCCTCACACTCGCTAATAATGGACTTGTGGCTTATCGGTGATAAATAAATCAGGCCCATGCTGCATTGTGATTAAGTGAGGGCATCATGGCGTCTACATGACGCGATGCAACATTGACGCAATGTTGTAATGTGATACTGTGACACGATATCATGATGTGACACGAAGCTAATATGACATTGAGACAGAACTGACATAATTATGCAAAATATGGAAAAATGAGAATACTTATATATATACCTGGGTGTCTGCAGGTGACTTGGATGACAAAATATTAATGCGTTATTAACAAATAGGACTCAAGTGATTTAATTCCTTATTAACAAATAGACACTGCCTGCAACCTCTCCCTAATCTGCTCCGCACCAGAGTGTACCAGTTGTAAATGACTAAGTTGCGGTTCCTCAATGGCAGTGATAACTAATTCGGGCAGAAACAGCATTGTGCCTGCCTGGGAGCATCATAACGTTGTCGGGAACTGTGAAGGCGGACCCTGTGTAATTGGGAAAAATACTTAAAATTGTGGAAAACTCGGTAAAAATAAGAAGGGTGAAAAATACGTAAAAGTTGGGAAAATGTGAAAAAATGTAGTAAAATATTTACGTATTTTTCTTCCTGGGTGTGGTCTCTGCTGCACCCTCTAATGACTTATTATTAAACTGTTATTAAGAAATAGAACATAAGCAACGTAACGTTGTTGGTAACAGATAGACACAGCCTACAACCTCTCTCTATGCCGCTCAGCTGCAGAATGAATCCTCCCAGCCAAGTATCTCAGTTATAAAAGAAAGTCAAGGGTAGGGTTAGGAGAGGGTGTTTGATTCTCATTGGTCCATTGGCTGAGAGGAGTCTCTCGTCAATTTTGTATCACAGGATCAGTATTGAATCCACCTAAATATGCAGCGTGGCTGTGATCACGTGACCACTGCCGAGTTCCGACATTATCTTGAACAGAAGTAGCATAATTACCTGCGTGAATCCCTTGGGTGACTTTCATCAATTCCCAATGATTACCCAGGGAAGAAGAGTGGGGCTGGACTTGAATACAAGTTCCCAAGTGTAGAACCTGACACCAGATGTGCAGCATGACACCATTTGTGAAAAATCGTTATCCCAGCTCATAGAAACCCCTCTATCCTACATGCGGTATTACAAAAAGTACAATGTCGAGTGCCCTGTGGAGGTAATTTACATTTCGTTTGTAATACACATGTGGTAGTCAAGTACTGCGGTTTGTGATTTGTCAAAACATTGTCTCCGCAATGTACAGGGTAATTTCGCTAAATGGGGACAAACTGTAGGAAACAATGTCTGACACTATAAGAAAAATCGCCCATATACACAACAGCAAACAAAATGCACCTATTCGAGCACAAGAAAGGCAAATTTCCCCCATTTTAAAAGACTCAGACTGAATAATGGGGTACCAGCTGCTTCATTTTACGTTCCTCAGCATCTCCTTCTCACTCTCACAAGCTCCTTTAACTGTAACTCGCTCACATCGCACCTATAGCTGTAAAAGCTCACACTCATTCACTCCAACTTGCGCATTCCTGCTCATACAGTCCCACTCATTGTTATTATCTCTTTGTGTGTCTCTCTGTCTCGCAGGCGGAAGTTCCTTCGTATTATACTAGTACTACTGTCGCACCCCACCGCCACACCTGCACCTGCCCATGTTAGGCAATAAATTCTGCCTGACTCATGTAGTACTATCACCGTAAGAGGGTGGTACGGGACTACAAGTCCCACCGCCACACCTCCAAAGTGAATTGCAGTGACAAAGTCACTGCACAGTGGAAATTTACTGGCCCACCAACACAGTTAGACCGCAACAGACCGGTGATGCTGTATTGTAACCTATCACCTCGGACTTTTAAATAAAAAAAAAAACATTGTCACGGTTTCCCTCTAGTTTTTTTTTTTTTTTTTTTTTTTTTTTTTTTTTTTTTTTTTACTTGTCTCTCACAATGGACTTGTCTCCTTCAACCACTCTTTCCCTCACTGCCATTGTTTTCTTGCCTCTCTCTGTATCACAACCAGAGTACTAGAGTTGGGCAACACGGTTCTTTTTACCGATTCGATTCATACGATCAATCTCACATTGTGAATCGATTCCTACGACTCGTTCACGATTCATTCTAGTCTGCGATGGCACGGTTCTTACGGAATGCAAAAAGTTCTACATTTTACTCACAGATGGCAGGACATGTCTGAAATCTCCAATGGGGTTAGAATCGAACTGTGTCTTGATAAGATATGCCAGAAATAGTTTATTTATTAGTAAACATGCATATAACGTTACAAGTGTGATTCTCGAGTTATACGTGTAATGCCTTAATTGATGAAAGGTCACGTTTGATATGATTGCATCTATTGTTTTATTTCAGTATGCCAGGAAAGAGATTTGTGCGAAAGGTGGTGCAAAATTGCTTCCTTTGTTCACATTCACACGCATCCTCCACTTGACTGCCATCTGGCGGTCGTAATCATTCGGCGTGATTCGGAAGTTGCCTTCGAAGCATAGTGTACTAAGAATCGTTGGAATCTGGAATCGTCACGACTCGGAAACACGCAATCGTTCTTACGATTCTTTTGAACGACGATTCGTCCGTATCACGATTCGATTCTTACGATCCTTTACTTAAAGTCGTTCAAATGAACGACTCATTCACGAATCGACACAACTCTACTGAGTACCGTCTCCCAACATTTATTACTGTTTCGGCTGTTTCCCAATGTCACAGTCTACCTCCTTCTCAGCATTAAAAGAGCTTATATGTTCACATTCCAAAATTTTTGTAGAATAAGGTAGGTGGTGCAACCCAATTTAGTCCAAATCTCTTGTACAGGAGCACGTTCGCCTTTTCTGTGCTCCAATAGGAGCATTTTTCCTTTGGTCACTTCTTTTCCATCACACAACATGGCATGCCACTTTATGGGTTAGTAAAATTTTGATACTTACTTATGTGAAACTTAAATATCACAAAACTAATATTACACATCATACCAAATTATACATGCACAAAAATTTTGTATTTTATTCATACAACACGGGGTTCCCTGAACTCTTCTGATAATAACGAAGACCAATTAAAGGCCGGCCGGGGTGGCCGATCGGTTCTAGGCGCTACAGTCTGGAACCGCGCTACCGCTACGGTCGCAGGTTAGAATCCTGCCTCGGGCATGGATGTGTGTGATGTCCTTAGGTTACTTCGTTTAAGTAGTTCTACGTTCTAGGGGACTGATGACCTAAGTTGTGTCCTATACTGCTCAGAGCCATTTGAACCATTTTTGAGCCAATTAAAGCATAGTTTCCCTTAAAAGTTCATAAACTATGTTTTCACCTCCTACCAGATAAAATCTTATTTTCGTGGACAAATAGAGCAACTCTGAAACTATGTGTCTCGGAAAGCTATCAAGTAAATTTTCAAGCTTGTTCAAGATCTTAGGAATACTTCGAAAAAATGTCTGCCATTTGGTTTGTATAGCCATTTAGGAATCCGCGGTTCGGTTTTGGTACTCAAAAGCCAATAACGGATAAACGACTTTCAAAGTGGGAAGATGGCACTTCTAGATAAAAATCTACAGAAAGTACTGTTAATATTTGTGCCATTTACTTTGGTTAGTTATTTAGATTTCCACTGCTGACGGTGGAAAATTGATGAAAAACTGTTGTATCGGATTTTCTCAGAAACCGCTCACGAACTAAATGGTGACTCCGTGAGCCCCGTAAGACGCACCGTAGACCAGATATAATGCAAAAAGAGCCAACCGATTTTCTCCATTTGCTTAAGTTGGAGAATGTCCGTAATATTCACGCATTGACCTCGCACTGTTGTGTATACGAACAATCCCTACCCCAAAGGATATTCAAAACACTTGACCGCACCTTTCTATCGCCTAAGAAAGCTATGACCAAGAGAACTACGACCACCGGAAAAATTCGTTTTTTTTGCGCTGTATTTTGGAACATAACGTCGCTTGTGTACTGAAGGCGCATGCTGCCAGATGCTTAACAATATGGCAGAAATTCGTGGTTTCTTTTTTACAGGGTATTTATTAATTCGTCATGTGTGTAAAATATAATGAAGTGTACGATAATCTGTGGTGATACCACAGTTAGATGTGTTCGAAGCGTCGCCCACGGGCTTCAAAACAGGGGCGAGCACGACGCATCGGTGACTTACACACACGTGGAAATGCGCCATCCGCCAACCGAATGGGCCATAGAAAGCATGAATGCGTTGTTCCAGCGTTTACATGTCTCGGGTGGGATATGCACCCACTGCTTACTTCAGGTGCCCCCCCCCCCCACCCCACGCTGGTAGAAGTGAAGAGGATTGAAGTCTAGCGATATTGCGGACGATGCGACTGCACAACTTCATCCGAAGCATCGGCTGGGAAGGACATCGTTCTGATGACTCCACCCATAAATGCGGAAAAGAGCTGTAGTACCCTCATGAGGTAGCCACAGTACTCTTCGTACCAACAAAGACACGTCCCCCGACTACAGTCACCTGCAAGAAGTACAGTGCAGACATGCTTCATCTTAAGCATTGTGGTAGGATAACTGGTCATCAGAAAGAGGTCGCCAATAATCACTGCCCTCACATTGAGGCTGAACTGGTGCTGATGATTCGCTGCTAACATACCACGCAGATCCTTCACAACCCACTGAGGGTGCTCTGAAGCTTGACAATATCGCCCATCTTAAAGATGGCTTCGTCTGTGAACAGGATGGATGGCGGGAATCCCAACTGCAGCGACCTGTGCTAGAAACGACAAAGCCATGGCCGTGGAGGCCAGTACATTGGCAATATGGTCTACACGCATTGTTAATGTACGGATTGTGACAGTTGCCACAGAGAATGTGTCATACACTCTTCTGCCTTACCCCGTGCTGAAGGGACACCTGCCTGGTGGTGATACTAGAGTCATATTCTACAGTGTTCATTTTCTTCTCCTCAAAGGCCAGTGTACATATCTTGTGCACCTGCCTTTTACGGCTACTCACTCCAGTAAATGAGCCAGTCTCAAATTAACGACGCATCGCTGTTGCTCACAGTTTATAGTGCGACTACTGTCGATGGGGATACTTTTCCCGATACAGCTCTGCGGCAGTCAGACCGTTGGTATTTGCCCGTACTTACTGGCTGGTTATAATTAAACTTTTGCTGCTTGAGAGGGTTCAATGAAAAACGAGTAATCATCGGGCAATGATACTTTATAGAAACATTTGTATGGAAATGCAGAACAGAAACAACGAATAAACCATCGAAAGACATGTTTAAGTTTCCACATGAGGGGTTAACATTTGTTAACTGCGTACCGTGTTTACGTTCAAGGCTACAAAGTCGTACTACGTGATGCCCATCTGCTTGCCTAGAAACCAAAGAGAGAAACTGTTTCACAACTATTTGCAGCACTTCTCAAAAGCTTGACCATATAAAGTATAAATTTTCTAGTTTAATTTCGGTATACAAGGAGGGTGTGAACTCTACTTTCATTCGATGTGTCGTACATCATCCCTATATTTTGGATTTTTTTCAACAGTAATTTTCAGTAGTCGTTATGTCACTCTACAGAGGTTCTGAGAACAAGCAGTGTGATCTTTGGTTGTCAGTAGCACCGTCGCTTCTAGTAACATTCCCCGAGAAGTGGGTGAGTAGGTCGGCTGTTCGCCACACCACTGAGCTGTCTAGAAATAGCATGCCGACCATACAGATATATACGCAGAGTATATTGAATTTTGGGAATATGATTTATGAAAAAAATTTCGAAGTAGAGGTTTTCGGGTTATGTTGCTGCTGCATTGCTTTCCCGCTCGTAATTCATGATGTGTTTAAAAATGGTACATTTTAGTGGCATTTTTATTTATTAGTTCGGGTCAGCTACTTTCGTTGTTCAGATGTGTTTAAATAAAGTTATCACTTCACATGGCTTACACACAAACGTTATAAATTTACTACTCATTTACCACTGTAATAATTAATTTGATGACATAGTCGTATCAGTAATAAGAAGAAAGTTTTGTGTCGATGGCTGAAGTTGTTAAGAAATGTACCATTATTTCAATCTCGTAGTTTTTGAAGGTTAGTGTCTTTTACATCATCTAGTAGATACAATATCCTCCACTGTCTCAGATGAGAATTTGGGATTTTTATAGTGTGTCGCAGCATTGTACTCTGCGGAACATTGTGGCTAAAGCTACAGCATTACCCGCTTAAAGTAGCTGCACGTACTTGCATTGCACTGCGCAAGGGTTTCTCTACTTTAGCTGGTTTGTTGCTGTGCTGCATTTTAATTTTCATTTCTTCGAGGATTACCGCTTCGCCGAGTTTCTGTTGCCACAGGCAAGGAATGAAATTTATTCGGACTCCTTTTACAGTACAGGCAAGACATAAAAAACCATTCACAGATCGGTGCTACATCTCAAAATCATTATCAGGCCTAGTGTAGTGGTAGATCAGTTCACGTATCATCTCTTATGCTGACAGACATTCTTACAGAGCAGTGTTGTATTTGTGTGTGTATCAGTCAAGTGTCTGGAATTTTATTTAGTCAGTTGTGTGCGTACAGTCACAGAACATTTTTCTACAGAAACATTTTGGTTATTTATACTTTCAAAATTCGTTTAGTAATTCTGTGTAGAGTTTTTTATTCTGTTAGTTTTGTATGTTGAAATTGCAAGTCATTTTATGCTACGTCACACGTTGTAGCGCTGTCGACTGCACTGCACAATGAAGAATTTTACAAGACACATCATCTAACATCCAGTTTTGCCTTTTCTGATATTTTGGTAACAACTGGTAACAATTTATTCAAATACAGTTATTCAGTTTAGTTAGTGACTGTTTCTACTCAGTTGCGTTAAATAAGCACAATACTTGAAATGTTCACCATTACAACCCCTCCTCTTACCCCCCCCCCCCCCCCCTCACACACAGGAAGTTAAAGATGGGAAATCAGTCAATTACAGTTCTCAATATTCAAGTGTGCTGTTTACTTTTTTTCCAGAAAATTTACTAATGCTGAGCTGTCGTGAAACAGATAGTGCACTGCCTGAATGCTGCACACTGCATCCAACATACTTAGTCGTGGCAACAATAACTTCTTCAAGAGTCTGTGGTGCAATCGGCCGTCTGCTTTCCGAGAAGCAATTCCCAAATCAACAGCTAGTGCAAACATCCAAATCACGTTTATCAACCATAGTATGGAAAGAGGGCCTCTCCGAATTTCATTAACGCATCGATGCCTGCAGAGAGCACTGGCACTACTGGTTTTGTTTTGATAAAACAGCTATTCGAGTAAAGATATGTTCACCTCGCCCTGTTTCATATTGATGGTCTGCATCTGTAACTCATACTGATGCTGAGTCGTCGTAACAGGACCACCGCTTAATGGTAAGTCGTAACATTAACACTATCGACATCGCAGATCCTGCAGCATAACGTCTAAACATCATTCCTATATGTCAGGGTACCGATACGGCAAATTGTTTTCTGTATACACTGGCTCATGTAGCGAAAGTTTAATTATAACCGTCGTTTATGTAATAGGTGTGTAGTCCTAAAGCATCGACTGCACACCAACCAGCGCAGCGCCGCAAATGGCATCAAGAATGCGTTGACCTGCGTTCCAATGGAAAAAGCCGGCAGCGCCACACCTCCAGGAGGAGAGAGTTTTGCACCCCCCCTGTCTACACTGATTTAGCCAGCGACGCGTGGCTGGTCGGCCGACAGTGCTGCCGCAGACTATGAGAGTATCTGTACTGAGTATTATCAATACGATATTTAGCCTGCATTCTGTGAGTAGTAACAGTAAAAAGCACTTGCATGCAGGATGCACACGAAGTATGGTGAGGAATTGTTTTCTTATTTTTAGAAAAAAAAATTTATATTAATCAGCATGTGATGTGTACACGTCATTGTGGATCCTGCCACAGGCTATCGCAACTTCTCTCCTTCCTTGTACATATCTGTAGTGACTGCCACAGTGGCCGACACAACATCTGGCTACGAAGATTCGAGAACCAACACTCCTTTCGTTCTACGCCACTTCGTCACAGTGCGCCTGTAATACACTGAAGAGCCAAAGAAGCTGGTACACCTTCCTAATATCGCGTAGGGCCCAGCGAGCGCGCAGAAGTGCCGAAACACGATGTGGCGTGGACTTGACTAATGTCTGAAAGTAGTGCTGGACGGAACTGACACCATGAATTCTGCAGCGCTGTTCATAAATCCGTAAGAGTACGAGCGGTGAAGATCTCTTCTGAACAGCATGTTGCAAGGCATCGAATATATGCTCTATAAAGTTCACGTCTGGGGCGTTTGGTGGCCAGCGTAACTGTTTAAACTCAGAATAATGTTCGTGGAACCACTCTGTAGCACTTCTGGACGTGTGGTGTGTCGCATTGTCCTGCTGGAATTGCCCAAGTCCGTCGCAATGCACAGTGGACATGAATGGATGCAGGTGATCAGAGGGGGTGCTTACGTACGTGTTCCCTATGAGAGTCGTACCTAGACGTATCAGGGGTCCCATATCACTCCAACTACACATGCCACACATCATTACAGAGTCTCCACCAGCTTGAACAGTCCCCTGCTGACGTGCAACTCCATGGATTCATAAGGTTGTCTCCATACACGTACACGTCCATCCACGCCATACGATATGAAGCGAGACTCGTCCGACGAGGCGACATGCTTCCAGATATCAGCAGTTCAGTGTCGGTGTTGACGGACCCAGGTGAGGCGTAAAGCTTTGTGTCATGCAGTCATGAAGGGTACACGATTGGGCCTTCCGCTTCGAAAATACATTTCGATGGTGTTTCGTTCAATGGTTCGCACGCTGACACTTGTTCATGGACCAACACTGAAATCTGTAGCAATTTGAAGGAGGGTTGCACTTCTGTCGAGTTGAACGATTGTCTTCAGTCATCGTTGGTCTCTTTTTTGCAGGATCTTTTTCCGGCCGCAGCGATGTCGGAGATGTGATGTTTCACCGGATTCCTGATATTCACGGTACACTCGTGAAGTGTTCGTACGGGAAAATACCCACTGCATCGCTACCTCGAAGACGCTGTACCCCATCGCTCGCCGATTAAAGCACCATGTTCAGACTCACGTAAATCTTGATAACCTGCCATTTTAGAAGCAGTAACCGATCAAACACGTGCCCCAAACACGTGTTGTCTTATATACGCGTTGCTGAGCGCAGCACCATATTCTGCCTGTATATGTATCTCTGTATTTGAATACGAATACCTATTCCAGTTACCTTGGCGCTTCGGTTTATTTCTCTCTTTTTCTTGCAGTGCATCGCTACTAATTGTGTTCTACATTGCAGACTAGCCGCAACACTTCCGCTAGTTGTGTCTAAATATTTTGTTGCGGCGCTCCTGACAATTAAATGCCTTCTACTACGCCTCCTACACCACCTGTGTCTACGCCTCCGGTTGCTGCTCGCTTTGATCTAACGCAGTATATTCTGTTTCGGATCCTACAAATGTCGCATTTTACGTCGGCAGTCCAGCAGCTCCTTAATGCTTAAGCCGCTGTTGCATCACCTTCGCCTCAGCAGCCAACCACATCCACGTCACCGCCTCTGTGCGTTCCACATTTCCGACCTCTGAATCAACAACAACAGGAATGGAAGGAGTAAGACGCTCATTGTGCTACACGTCTATTGGAAAGTACTGTGAAAGTTTCGTATTTCTTGTCAGTGGCCGGCACAGGAGTTTACCGCCATGCTGGCGAGTTATTCCCAACTAGTAGGCTGTAGTTACTAGTATTTGAAGATTTAGTTCCTGCTTTCACTAATTATTATAAGGATTGCGGGGAAAGCCAACTCATACATACTCTTAGTGGGCCTCTGAACTTCATGGTTTGACATGACACTGTCATTATTAATGTAACTTTGGACAGTCCTATAGTGAGAGCAATGATTCATGATTCAATTACACACAATGTGCCTGGCAATAGGATTCGTGAACAAATTTTCAAACATTCTGCTCCTACTTTGAAACAAGTGTCACAAATTATTGAACATCAGGTCTCGTTGATAGTGCTATGGAAATCTTTGAGATAGTTTCCATTTACAATGTAACGCACAGTGGCAAACAGGTTCAGCCTTGCGACCAACAACCACGCTCGAACAGGCCACCATGATGTGGTCAGCATAAACAAGTGTCAATGCGCGTGTCTGCTGTGATATCGAATCCTCGCTGCTTTTCCACGCATAAATGACAACATTGTACTTCGCAGAATGCAACTTGCTTTGCTTGTGGGAAGCCAGGTCGTGTACGGTTTGTGGCATTGCAACAGAAACAGAACTCTACCCACTTTCACTCTCGTAATGACGGAGCAATTTCTAGCTAAGTGAATGTAGTTTTTTCTAAACCGACGCAACGGTACTAGTAATGACCAAATTCAAGATGTGCTTTCATGCCACACAAGTGCTGTGCAACGAAGGTCAAACAAACTGTTTATGACTGCAATGACTAAGTTCAGTCGTTGAGGGCACTCTGTGCGACTTCAGTTAGACAATGATGCTTCCATTACATTGCTTAATTGTGCCACTTACGAACAGTTGAGCTCGTCCTAGCTGACAAAGTCCTCCATGCAACTTACTCCGTATAACGGTCAGGGCTTTCCAGTTCTTTGTACAAGTAGTTTACCTGTCAACTTCTAGTCTCTCACCAGAACAGTACAGTGAAATTTACAGTTTTGCGACCACGAGACTGGGTTGGATTGCTTTGATTTGTTTGGTCTTCTTATTCAGGACAATGTATTTTCTGTTTCTGTTTTCAACCCAAAATTCAGTACTACTCAATTGTTTGCGATGTCTCCAGATTTATTTTCTGAAAGTCTTGGCGGAGCAAATAACTCTGTGGTGCATGTTACAAAGATGGGCAATGCGCAACCTAAGCTTTTCCGAGCCGTACTTGATGAACTTAGAGATAAAGTTACAAGTGAACTTACTCAATGTCAAAACAATGGTCGTCGTCCTCGTCATCGCCGCCGTTTCTTGTCGGACTGGCTCAAGAACAGAGTGGGCCCCCTGTCTGGGGTTTTCTGGCCGACATTCCCCTCGGAGCGCAGCACTGATGTTGGGGCGCGACAGGTCCCAGCTGCGGCTCCGGACTCCTGACGCCACCCACCTCCCTCCCTCGTCCCCCTCCCCCTCTCCACCGTTTTCGTAAAATGGCTCCCTACGTGACAATGGTGTGGCATTTTGGGGAGGAGGAATGTGCAGTCCTAAAGCATCGACTGCGCACTGAGCAGCCGCAGTACCTTCAAACGGCATCAACCTGGCGCCCACCCATGCTCCAATGGAAAGAGCGGGCAGCGCCACACCTCCAGGAAGACAGAGTTCAGCGTTTCCTGTAAACGCTGATTTGACCAGCCACCCATCGCTTTTCGGCTCCCAGATTGGTCACTGACTTTGAGAGCATCAGTACTGAGTAATACCAAGACGACACTTAGCTCACATTCTGCGAATAGTAATAGTAAAAAGTACTTGGATGTAGGAGGCACAGAAAGCTAGTCATGTAATGGTTTTCTTCTTTTCAGAAACAAAGTGTTGTGTTAATCAGTATGAGATATACACAGATTATTTTGGATTCCTGCCACTGTACTTCTCTGCTTCCTTACTTGTGGTGGTGGTGACTCACACAGTATCCGACACAACAATGGCATATGGGAACGCAGTGACAGGAGAGGAAAAGACTAGGGAGTAGTTGGAAGATATAGAATGGGAAATAGGAGCGACAGTGGTGAAAGTCTGCTTAATTTATGCAGAGAAAATTCTTTTGTCATTGGAAACACATCGTCTGAACACACAACACAAAGATATACTTGGATACCTAGGTTTAATGACGATAAATACCCAATTGATACTATGATAGTTTTGAAGACATACAAATATAACAGAAGAATGCCTTAGCATAAGCTGGAGCACACTCAGATTTGGACCACAACTTAATGGTTGTAGACTTGCAGATAAGGTTGGAGAGAGTCAGAGAAGGAAAACCAAGAGAGAAATTTGACGTAGAAAGACTGAAGGAAAAAGGTAAGGATGCGCAGTTACAAAACTCAATTATTTTAATAGGCCCAATGAAGAGAGTGCAAAGGAGAAATTAAAGAGGTTGAGGCGAAACCTGAAGGAATCTGCAGAAGAAATGGCAGGGGTGAGGAAGTTCGAAATAACGAGGAAGGAATGGGTAAAAAAGACAATAATGAGTAAGATGGATGAAAGAAGGAAATGAAAAACAGTAGGACCTGGGGAAGGGAGGATAATGTGCAGAGAGCTACATAATGAATTAAGGAAAGAAACAGAACAAGCAAGGAAGACATGGATGAAAGAAATATGTACGAATGTGGTCAAACTAGAAAAGCAAGGAAATATGGAAAGATGAACTGCTGACCTAGTCTTTGAAGCAAAGAGAAGCATCGTAGGTATGGGAATTGTGATGGTTCAATTTTTCATAGATCGGAGGAAGTTTTCTGAAAGAGGCAAGAATATGTAGAGTTTTTCCATGAGGCTGATCACAAACCAAATGATATGAATCAGGAGACGAGAATTAGAAAAGAGTACAAAGGATGCTGAATCTTTGAAGGAGAAATAGGAACGGCCTTCAGAGAGATGAAGAATTATAGAGCAAGTGGAACTGATGCATTACCAGCAGAACTGTTTATGAATCATGAGAGAAGTGGTGTGAAAGAAGTAACTCACTTGTGTAATATGCTATATGGAAAAAAGGTGAACGGACAGATGTCGTTCTCTCGGCACCTGTGATATCGACTGGGAAGAAAAGTAATGCCGAGAAATGTGAGGGCTTTAAAACCAAACATTCTGCTAAGGGTGATAGAAGAGTACAGGGAACACTCAAAAAAAAGTATTGAAGAGGATCAGTATGGATTTAGAAGAGAGAAAGAGATACAAATTGGCTGTTAAGAATTGTAGGTGACAGATACATTGAAATAGGAAGAGAAGTTTATGCTGTGTCGATTGACTTTGAGAAAGCCTTTGAAAGAGTAAATATATAAATTAATGGACATTCTAAGGAAGAATGGAGTCGAGTGGAGGAAAAGAAAACTGTTTGGCTCAAATGGCTCTAAGCAATATTGGACTTAACTTCTGAGGTCATACTTAGATCTACTTAAACCTAACTAACCTACGGACATCACACAAGTCCATGCCTGAGGCGGGATTCGAACGTGCGGCAGCAGCAGCAGCGCGGTTCCGGACTGAAGCGCCTAGAACTGCTCTTCCACAGCGGCCGGTAGAAAGCTGTCTAAGAAACAGTAACTTACAACAGAAAATACGAGTATAGATGAGGAATGAGATGACAGAGGAAAGCATAATTGCAAAGGGAAAGAGACAGGACTGCTTTCTCTCCCCAATAGTATCTAACATATATTTGTAGCATATTATTCAGAAATATCTGAAACAAAAATGAGGAGTGAGGCTTGGTAGCAGGGGAGTAGAATGTATTCGCTTTGCGGTTAATGTTGTGCAATTGCGAGAGAGTAAAAGAAATATGTTTGGAATGTTAAAGGACTTAAATAAGACCTATTAAGAAGAAAAAGGCAAAATGTATGGTGATACGTGCAATAAAAGTAAGACAACTGTGAAGATAGGACAGGAAAATATAGAACAAAATAGTTCTCTCAAATATCTGGGATGCATAACTATGCAAGACATGAGATGCAATAAGGAGATGAAAATGCATACAGCAGTTTCCTAGGCGGCATAGAACCCTATATTACTAAACCCTCATAAAGTTTATGAATGCAGTAGGATACAATACAGGATATGTTGCACTTAATTTGGTGCGTAACATGCTTTTAGAGATCTAATAATTTTAACTCACTAATTTATACCCTCTAAATTACGTCTGTCTTTGAAAAAATTTGGAATAGTAATATTTACGATGGCATAATACCAATATAAAATGACCCTCTTTAGTGTCCTAGGGTTAACTAGAATAGGCGGCTTATATGTGGCTTATATATGGACAGGACCTAAGGAAGAGAATGGTGATTTGCTTTATATGGAACATGGCGTTATATGGAACTGATACATGGACAATGAGAAGAGAGGAAGATCGAGGAATAGAAGCATTTGCTACGTGGATTTGCGAGAGAGATATCTGAAGATATTCAGGAAGAGAAAACACAATTGGTTTGGGCACTGGATAAGAATCTATTTTTTACTGATTGGTGCTATGGAAGGAATTGTGAATGGAAGGAGAAGAAGAAGAACGAGAGGAGAATGCAGAAGATCCTCCATAGTGAAGAATATAAGATCAGAGCCGCGCGGGATTAGCCGAGCGGTCTAAATGCGCTGCAGTCGTGGACTGTGCGGCTGGTCCCGGCGGAGGTTCGAGTCTTCCCACGGGCATGGATGTGTGTGTTTGTTCTTAGGAGAATTTAGGTTAATGTGCAAGCTTAGGGACTGAAGATCTTAGCAGTTAAGTCCCATAAGATTTCACACACATTTGAACATTTTTGAACATTTAAGAACAGAAAACGATTATGAGAAAACAGAGAGGGTAACATATGACAGGACTGTATGGAAAGCTACATGTGAAGACCTACGTAGGGCACAACATTGATGATGATGACGGTGATGTATGTAAAGATCAAGCCAGCCTGTTACTGGTTTGTATATGAGGCCCTCGTCACTCAGCGCTTCACTACGCGACCCACATCTGTAACAGAGTGAGTCGGCAACAGCAGTGAACCGAATGTACCTAGCTGTGATGTGCGAGCCCGCAGTTATGGACAGTGTGACTGCCCTCTTGAGAGTACAGCTAACACACTAGTACAAGCAAAGCATTCCCACTTGCCTAGTGTTTCTTCATGTGTGCTTTCCATCGTTGAAACCCACACTGCAGACAACTATTACGTTCATCTTAAAGTGGACGTAGCTACCTCGGCACGCATTTCCGCTCATATTCCCATACATTCGTTTATCTCCTTATTCTCCTAACGATAGCTCGCTGTACTTTTTCTCCATTCAGCGAAATCACTCTCGGAGACCTGAGTTACTGTGTATTCTCCAACCCGTAACCAATGGACGTTGATCTCAGAGACTCTTGAGTCATTCTTTTTAAATTTTTTTCGTTCTTACGCACGTGACACAGTTGTGAGTCAACGTACTTCCCCCCTTCCCCGCCCGTAACATGCGCTCTGAGCTCCAAACGCGCGCGCACTCGGTATGGCTTGTTTGCATGTGTTCCGTGTGACCGACCTCAGGAGGTTACGTAACATTCGTTGAATTGTATATTTTTTAAGCTTGTGGGGTAACAATGTCTCAAATGGAGAAAACAGAGAAAAATATAGTCAGATGGTTAGAGGAAGTCGACATAGATTCGGAAGAATTATTATCCATACCAGCACTTCCGAATGAAGACTGCAGTGACGTAGAAGATGTTCCAGTTGATCACGTCATTGAAGACGGACATCAGCCCGATTCAGAAGTCGATACTGACGGGACTGAACCCTTACCCATGGGGCAAGAGAAACACATTCGGACGCCAAATGGGGATTCATCTTCCGACGACGAAATACCACTATCAAGATACCGCAACTACTTTTGTAAGAAGCGATTTCTTTGACCTTCTCGTCCTCCTGTCTCAAGATCAAGGACTATGCATCGTGTTATCATCCGGCGCCCACCTGGATTAAAACGTAATTTTCAAGGTGCCCTGCTTGAAAATAGAAAGCCTCTGGATTTGTGGAGCTTGTTTGTCTGTGGAGGTATGCTGGGAGAAATAGTTAAGCGTACTAATGAAAATATCAAAAAATTCTATCAATTACCAAAAGGGATACAGCTGTTTATGATATATATGTAACTGAATTGAAAGCCGTCATTGGTGTAATTTACTGCCATTTTAAAGGAGAATCATACACACTACACATGCCGGTGCAGTAAAGACGGCACAGGCAAAGAAATATATCGCTGCATTACAAGTAAGAACAGGTTTGAAGTACTGCTCAACTGTCTTCGGTTTGATGATGCAAATACTCGAACTGAACGCCACAGCACCGAATTAGCTGCACTGAATTAGTTGCACCTATCGCAACTTTTTGAAATGTTTACTCAGAACTGTGAAGTCGTCTGCACTGTTTAAATGCTAGTAACTTTTCGTGCAAAGTGCAAATTCAAAATGTAAATCCCGAAGAAAACCACAAAAATAGGATTTGAAAATCATGTGCATTACTGATGCTCAAACTGGGAATCTGTTGGACGCTTACTTGTACTTAGGGAAAGATTCCGGTGGAAAAGGTCTAGCAGATGAGTACCAAAGGCCGAATAAACCTACTCAGGGAGTTTTGCGAATTCAGATACGGAGAAACAGGAAATTACCATATTTTACAACAGCACAAAGGGCGACGTTCACATGGCTGATCAGAAATGTGGTACCTACTCAACGTCTAGAAGAACTCAACGATGGCTAATGGCAATATTCTATCGAGTCCTTGACATACAATATTAACAACATGAACCAAGCAATGTGAAACGTACCGCGGATAACTTTCATAAAAACGTTGGCAGAAGACCTTATAAAGCCACAACTGAAACGTCGCGTGTATAATTGCCGCTTTCAAAGAGAACTTCAGTGCACCACACATCTAATTCTAAAATTGGATCAAAGACCTTGAAAGAAGGAAGACATGCTCGACTTATGATCCTAAAAAGAAACGCGAAATATTCTATTTATGGCGGCCACTGAGTGACGCGCGTTTCTTTGGCTTTCCGCTCATTGAAGGTGTTACAGAGAAGTGCGGCAGTCCACAACGTGTGCATCCGACTAAACAAGTGTTACCTGCCGTGGTGTGTTGTTCTCCGTTGATTACCACAAGTGATAAGTGATAAGTGAGTGAAAAATGGGAAGAGCACGAGTAAGCGGCAGCAGGCGAGGCTACAGGGGCGCAGGCAGCGCGGGCGCCCGGTCTCCGGCGGCAGGTGAGGCCTCGCTTCCCGACATCGGGGAGCTCGTCCGGTCCCAGGTGAGTGCGGCGCTGCACAGTAAAGACACGCTAGACGTAATCGTGCAGTCAATCACGGACTCTGTGACGGCCGCGGTCATGGACAAACTGCAAGAGTCTGTCGGGCGCAACAGCACCGAAATCCAGTATCTTAAAAAGTCGCTGGCCGCACAAGAGAAAAAAGCTGCCGACCTAGAAGCTAAACTGTCTGCGGCCACCGATGAAATTGAGCAGTATCAGCGAAGGAACAGCTTGCGCTTGTTCGGGGTAGCTGAAAACGATCGTGAAAACACCGACGACCTGGCCATTAGCCTCGTGCGTGAAAAACTTGGCGTGCTGATCGGCGTGGCCGATATTGACAGAAGCCACCGTGTTGGGCGCAGGATACCAGGTGCGATGAAACCCAGGCCCATAATAATTAAATTTGTATCATACCGGAAAAGAGCTGAAGTGTTTGCCCAGAAAAGAAAACTCGCCAAGAGTGGGGTTACCCTGAGGGAAGATCTGACGTGCGAAAGACTAAAAGTTTTGAACACTGCGATCACAGAGTTCAGCCTTCAAAATGTATGGACCCAGGATGGCAGGATCATAGTCAAGACGGAAGGAGGGAGGAAAACGGTGACGAACATGTCCGAACTGAAAGACTGAGCGAAATCTTGCGAGACACAAAGTCTCATATTGTACTCTGTCTAATATAAGTTAATTTTTATTCTTTCTTTTCATTTTTTTACGTAAATATTGCTTCGTTATTTCTATAAGTACCATAAGTACTCTATTTAAAATCAGTCAATTGTTTCACATAAATATTGCTTCTTCATTTGTCTATCATAAGTGCTCATGTATATTCATATTGTCAGTCAAACGGGAATTAACATTCTCCATTAACAGGAATCTCCTTAAAACCGCCTTTCTATATCTGTTATTTTCATCCTCGTCACTACCACTACTACTACTATTATCTTTTTCGTAACCACTACTGCCACTTTCCATCTTTCTTTTCGCTCCCTTCTCCGATACCTCCAGCTTGTCTTTCACCTTTAGCCCACAGACGCTTGAGTCAGTCACGACCTTGGACACACCTGTAAATATGTCTTCCCCCGCGAAATCCAGCTTTTGTCCCTCTTCCGGCAAGCAGGTAGACGGAGCGCGCTCAGTCCTACAGGCGGCCACAATGGGACGGACCGGTTCCGGCGGCGGGCTCTTTGTGGCCCACGCGAACGCCCAGTCGCTAACGGCTCACTTCGACGAGTTCTGTGACCTGTTCTGCCAATCGCTGTTCCATGTTATCCTCGTCTCTGAAACTTGGTTGAAACCAAACATTTCTTCCGACGCTATCCGAATCACTGGTTACTCTCTCCTAAGGGCAGATCGTGAAACACGACGCGGGGATGGTGTGGGTGCCTATGTTCGCTCTGATCTGAGACCTACTATACTATGCACATCGGATGCAAAGGTCGAAGGAGAAGCAGAGTTCTTGTTTTTCGAAATAAATACATCAAATCAGAAACTGCTAATTGGAGTAATCTATAAACCTCCAAACGTCGGTGCTATGTCCTCCTTTCAGTCTGCCCTGTCCTCGCTCGTGACACTGTATGAACACATAATCATTATGGGCGACACAAACATCGACTTACAGTTAAAATCTCCCTCTGCAGAAAAACTAAGGAAACTGTTCTACTCCAATGATATGAGTTTAACACCGCTGGACCCAACTCATCACACGCCACACAGCCATACACTCATAGATATAATAGCAACAAAGCGACCAGATAAAATAATTCGCGCCAATCAGACATCCGCTCCAGGACTCTCTGCTCACGACGTGATATTCTTAAATTACTCAGTACATACTACCAAAGAAAAATCTCACCTGGTAACATACAGAAACCTAAGAAAATGTTAACCATGGCGCTCTTCAAAAGGATTGCTCAGACATCCCTTGGCATGATATAAGCAATGAACCGACTTTAGACGGAAAAATTCGGGAATTATGTCGCAAAATTATTGCACTGTATGATAAACATGCTCCTCAACGCACTGTCAAGGTAAAGAGAGCTCCCGTTCCGTGGCTCACCACTGCATTACGCCAGTTAATGAATAAACGTGATGCTGCATATAGGGCCTTCAAGCGTAACCCAACTCCCAAGGCGTACGAAGCTTATAGGAAACTCCGAAATAGAACCAAGCAAAGCGTGAGGAATGCCAAAATCAGACATGCCCGCTCTGTCGTATGCGGCATATCAAAACCTGCTGCACTGTGGAAAAAGCTGCGCAGTTTCGGTATAGGGAAGCGAAGATCTGACGCTGTTTATCAAGCGTCTGCAGAAGAATTAAACGATTTCTTCTCAACAGCTGTAAACTGCCACGCAGCGAGAAATTACCAGCCCCAAAATATCAATCTCTTGAGAGACAAGTTTTTCCTAAAACATGTCACTACCGGCACAGTACACAAGGCAATTATGAGAATCTCTTAAGAGGCAGTAGGAAATGATGGAGTGAGCATTGGCATGATTAAGAACGTAGTAAACACTATTACTCCAGTTATCACAGACATCTTCAACCTGTCTCTTGTCAGTAGTACATATCCTACTGAGTGGAAGCAAAGTTTAATTCAACCTATACCCAAGACTGACAACCCTAAGTCGCCAGGTGACTACAGGCCGATCAGCATACTACCTGCAATATCTAAAGCCCTAGAATACATCGTCCATGAACAGCTGACGGATTACCTCAAAACTCATAACATCCACGACAAATATCAGTCAGGCTTTCGAAAGCACCATAGTACAGCAACGGCATTAATCAAAGTAACTGATGACATTAAACATGCTATGGACAGACGTGAAGCTACCATCCTAACACTGCTTGACTTTAGCAAGGCTTTTGATACAGTTGACTTTGATATATTACTAATTAAAATGAAGCAGCTGAATTTCTCAAACAGCGCAATACACTGGTTCGACAGCTACCTCAAAAACAGAAGTCAACAAGTCATTTGTGGGTCGGAAAAGTCATCATGGAAAAACGTGCGCTCTGGAGTTCCCCAAGGCTCCGTCCTTGGTCCATTACTCTTCTCACTGTACATTAATGATATTTCTCCAGTGATTCACTCCTCCAACTACCATCTATATGCCGACGACATCCAACTGTACATAAGTGCAAGCCCCAAGAACATTGCTGACGCAGTAGCGAGTATGAACGCAGATCTTTGATCTGTTTCTCGATGGACACAGAACCTAGGTCTGAAACTAAACCCCAAGAAATCCCAGGTCATACTTATATCTCATCCAAAGTTAATCAGTTGGTACTTTCGCGAAACAGTCCCTCAAACACTCCTCAATGGCACCCAACTATCATACCAAAAAACAGTAAAAGACCTTGGAATAATCTTGGATGAACACCTAAACTGGGAAGAACAAACAGTCACAGCCTGCCGGAAATCGCTCTCCTCCCTACATGCAATTCAAAAATTTAGAAAAATATTTCCAACCCATGTTAAACAAAAATTAGTCCAAACACTAGTCTTGCCTAATCTTTACTACTGTGATGTAGTTCAACACGGCACAAATAGTGAAAATTCGAGATGCCTCGAGCTAGTGATGAATGCTTGCGTTAGATACATATGCAATATACGGTTGTATGATCATATCAGTCCTTCATACTCCCAGCTAGGTTGGATACGCCCACATAAGGCACGCGATCTCCACACGATGTGCTTACTTCATCGATTTCTTAGCCACTGGTGCCCCCAATACTTATCTTCTCACATTAAACACCTATCATCATACCAGATCGGATACGTCTAGCATCTTGGCTGTACCTTTACATAACACAAAATCTTTCTCCGTGTCATTTTCCATCTCAGCCATACGACTATGGAACGCGCTCCCCTGTGATCTGCGTCTTATTCAGAACCACTCAACATTCAAGAGGGAACTCAAGACTTACATATTAGGGACGGTATAGCCACCATTGTTGTGCCCCTCTCACCTTTTTTTTTCTCCTCTCCATCATAGCTTCGAATTTTACCATTCTATTTCTCTTCCTCTAACCTATCTACCTCTTCTATATCTCTTTCACCCCATTCTATCGTCTTATGTCTCTGCTTGATGAGAATAACTCACAAGCTGCGAGAATATAACGAGAAAATTCCCAACTAGCAATAGGACTGACATTCATAAAAGAAAAATATGTTTACTTTCATATACATAGTCATTATTATTATTATTATTATTATTATTATTATTATTCTTGATTGTTATAATTATTTTTTGATTGTTATAATTATCATTGTACTACTTTTATGATCTCTATTTTTTTTCTTTAACATTAATAGTGTATAACATGTTATATGCCCTTAATGTTCTGTAGAAACTGAAATTTGTTGAATCTGAGTATGCCTGGTTAGGTGTAAGAGAGGGCCTGAAGGCCCTAATCTTGCCAGGTAAAATAAATGCATAAATAAATAAATAAATAAAATACATTTTGCATGTAAGGATCCTATTTGCGTTGAATGCAATCAAAAAATTTGCGTTAAATGTCGCCGCAATTTGTTTGTTTGTGCCTTGTAATTTTGCAAATCTTGTGTTAATATGTGCAAAAAATTACTTATATACTATAGATAATATGCCAACTTCTCATAAATATGCAAGTATATTGATATTAGAAGGGTTTGTTCTGCCAGACCTCAATTTTTTGGAGTTTCTACAATTTTGCATAAAACGAGTAAACTTTTGTTAAGTGTTGATTTTTTATATCTGTAATAAAATATTTTCACATTTTGAAGTTATATTACGATTAAAATAGTGTGAAAACAATGTCGTGACTTTAATACATTGCAATCTTTCTATGCGGCAACGGCCTTGCCGCAGTGGATACACCGGTTCCCGTGAGATCACCGAAGTTAAGCGTTATCGGACGTGGTCGGCACTTGGGTGGGTGACCATCCTGGCCGCCGTGCGCTGTTGCCATTTTTCGGGTTGCACTCAGCCTCATGATGCCAATCGAGGAGCTACTCGACCGAATAGTAGCGGCTCCGGTCAAGAATACCATCTTACGACCGGGAGAGCGGTGTGCTGACCCCACGCCCCTCCTATCCTCATGCTCCACCGAGGATGACGCGGCGGTCGGATGGTCCTGGTAGGCCACTCGTGGCCTGCACACGGAGTGCTAATCTTTTTATGTAGTGTAACATAAAATTTAAATTATGCAAACGGACTCTACGACCGACGTCAGATGGTAGTGTGTCTGGAATACACGTCAGGTGGCTAAGGGCCAATATGGTTTGGCTCGTCTTTTGCAACGGTTTTCATTCCACCATCCCACATAAAAAGTTGGATAACTCGCAGAGTGCCTCCAAGTTCGTAAACAAGGATATGTAACGGACTGATATATCACATCTATACTCGCACAATACGCCGCTTCCAACCACAACACTGAGGTGTCATACACACCACTGTTAAAAACTTGATAACCCTTTCCATGATTCTCACGGTCTACGCGGCCTCCCTCTTCGGAGTTAGAGTCCTCCCTCGGGCATGGGTGTATGTGTGTTGTCTTTAGCGTTAAGTTAGTTTCAGTTAGATTAAGTAGCGTGTAAGTTTAAGGACCGATGACATCCGCAGTTAGGTCCCATAAGACCTTACAACAAATTTCCAATTTTCCATGATTGCTGGATATTCAGTTTACATGAGACAAGAGTTATGATGTTTAACTGAAACCATTAACTATATTGGCCATTTCGCTACTGTGGATGTGCATTATGCCCTTCCGAGGCAGCTGTGGCCGTTAATACGGGCGCTAGTTGAGTAACTGTACTGCGGTATGGACATTTGTATCCCTCCTGTGCCGCCAACTTCTCACTGCTGCGGAAGATTTACTTCCATATCTCGGTTTCGAGTATTTATCATATAACTTAGATGCCTCATTGCGTGCTACCATTTGCAAAAAACGTCGTTTCACTATCCTGTATCGTTTACGAGATATGACGATTGTTATAACATCATTATTCGCGATTCGTAAGGACGCGAATGGGCGCATCATTCGCGACCGTCCTTCGGACATAAAAACCCAATTACTCGTGGAGGAAATCGGCTATCGTTCTGTTCTCAATTTTAAACACCATTTCGATATTTTACCTAAGTTTCATTCCCTGCAACATATGAGCTAAAGTCAACCGTACAAAACGATTACTCGGCATGTTTTTATCGCTTAGTGTTTTACTTAATTTGCTGCAGCGCTACGTATGACAGATACTGGTACCGAGAAGGAATCCAGTTCCTTATCGAGTGAAGTTATCAGACTGTAAAATGCGCAAAAATAAAAGTTTGCTGCTATATACGTTCCGTAAAATCGGATAATGTGTATTTCATATCTGCCAGAAGGCAGTCTCTCAGCAAACTCACCAGCGTTTTACGAGTGGTATAGCCAAAACAAAAGCCGCCTTCAGCACGGAATGCAGAGATCATATCTGTAGCAGGGAAAACGTTAGGAGAAACGGATTACTTCAGAGAACGCCTCGCAGTATTCTCCTTACAGAAAGGGATTTGCTGATTTAAACGAAACATCGACTTATCATCGGTTCCCTTCAATAAATAGCATAATGGATCTATCATGGGTTCGAAATATCACATCTTCTCTTTTTATATAATCGACAAGAGAATTGAATGAATAGTTATTTAATTCTTTCTTGCAAATCTTTCCGCTGCAGTCGTCAATATAATGTGAATCAAAAACTGCGGTTTACTACCAGGTGGCAGTGGCAGAACTTGCAAAGGATATTATAGCAAATCCTAACTACCACTGGGACAGCGCCGCTCGATGAAGCTTTTTTATAACTCGGCAATTACTAGTATATGCCAGTGGCCTGCACAGCTTTCATTGATAACGTGAAATACCGTCTATGTGGGTTCCCATATTTTATTGACAGTGTCTTCTACTCGTATTTATTTTACAACTCGCCAATTACGACTATATGCCAATAGGCAGCAAAGCTTTTCGCAGTAGCATAAAAAAAAGCGCCTGTGTCGGTTCCCGTTTTTAATCACTGTCTCTTGCACTTTATGTTTCAGCTTGATCTGCGTGATGAAATGTATTCAGCAAAAAGCTAAACCGAACAGCTTTTTTTCTCGTTTCTGATGAAAGTTATGTACGCCCAGCCGTAATTTCTAACTTTTTAAAGTCTTTAACATGTTTTGCTACGTCACTCGTGTTAGGAAAGCAGGTGCAAAAAATTTACTTAGAAATCGAAAGCCTGGTTGCCTGTTAAAATTTTCTACTATATCATGTTGGTTTCCTTCGCACTGTGTTTTAGTCTACGATCACTTCTGACGTCAGTCACACGTGGAACCTCACTATGAGCTCAATATGAACGAGTCTCGAAGTCTTATGATTGTCACGAATCTGTTTGCCTACTATATTATCGTAACCATAATGTTATCCGCGATAGCCTGTTTTTAAGACTCCGCGCATAGCTTCGTCATTACCTGTGATCTGCAGATTCCCCTATGAATAATCACTTTAGAAACACGCTCAAGATCACGATTTGCCATAGGACATTAAGAAAAATTTCAATTTCTAAGTATCAGAAATTAAACACCCTCGCCGTTTCCATATCGATTACCACACAGTTATTATATCGCTCTTTTATCCGTGGCAGCAAACAGCGAAATCGGTAACATGATCCGTCATTCCCATTTTTTTTCCACATCATCGGCTGCATATTGTTCGATGTTGCATGCTATACATGTCATGTAACTAAACACTTTTAATGGCAAGTAAAATGCTACTGTTTCAAGCTGCACAGATGATACATATCTCCCCGTTTCCATCTACAACGATGTCGAAATGGCTTGAGCACTATGGGAGGTAATAAGTCCCCTAGAACTTAGAACTACTTAAACCTAACTAACCTAAGGACATCACACACATCCATGCCCGAGGCAGGATTCGAACTTGCGACCGTAGCAGTCGCGCGGTTCCAGACTGAGGCGCCTAGAACAACGTTATCGAAGAAGGAGTAATATTTGACTCTCACAATACTAAGAAACCAGTGATCTTAAAGGTACCTTGTATGTAATGTTATGATTTCGTACTGTCTGCCTAGAATTTGGGTTATATATGGTAGTCAGAAACAGTCTGAAAAGTTTGTAATGGTGTTTCAGGGGAGGTTGTGCTGAGGAATAAGTGTTAATCAAAAACATTCGGTATGTCTCGACTTTTACGAGCTATTTAGCGTTGAAGTTAGGCAATCAGTTCATTCCGCACAAGAATTCTAGCACTTGCACGCACTAAACTCACAGTTATTTATGGGTACATGAATTTCCACCTGTTGAAAGGCTCGTTACCAGGTAAAATGTGTCTTTTTCGTAAATGATGAATTTGAGCTACGTGAGCGGAAGCTACGTTTGTTCGGGTTGAGGGACAAACTAAGAAAGAGTTTGGCGATACTGTCTGTGATATGTTGCTAGTATTAGCGCGCACGACGACCTGATTGTCTACTTTCAATGCTAAATAACTCGAAAACGGCGCAACGTACCAAATTCTTTTATTAGCAGTTATTTTCAAGCACAACCTCCCCTGCAACACCCTCACAAGCTTTCCTGACTGTTTCTGACAGTCCAGTGTTACGCTAGTGGGCACATATCATGTCGAAGCTTCTATCACATAGCTGATCTGTTTACCACAGCAACGAATAAACAATAAAGGTACCTGATTTTATGACTGCCTATAGGCAAATGTGGTCAGTGTTTTAGGAACTGTTTCGACTCGAGGATGTAGAATGTCAGACGTAAACGTTGGTAACGAAGACGACGGAATATACGCAGCTGATATTGACTCAACATAACTCGAGGATGTAGCCTATCAGATCAAAACGTTGGTAACAAAGTCGACGGAATTTACGCAGCAAATACTGACGCAACGTATACTTTCAAGAATTACATGCATAAATCTTAGGCCACTCTCCAAATACTCGGACGCACTTGTTAATACTCCGATATTGAAATATCTCGAAGGCAAATATTGCTAACGAAGCGGAAATTATTGATACAAATAGCATAAGCTAACGCTACCGTTCTGTGTAATAATATCTTTCTCTGAACTGGCTAAAGAAAATTATCTCTCAGTTGACTGAATTTGCTATCACAGTTATATTATGATAAAGAATTTAAGCATGTCTGATCAAAGTGTCTGATCAAAAGTATCCGCACCCATATTTGTGGACATTAAGGATACAGCGTACTTTTCCGGCTCAATATTATGTAAAAATCAACACCTATTTCTTTCAGGCACTGTTTATAATGTAAATATTTTGCAGATTTTTATGTTGATATCAGGTACCACATCACACTTTCTAAGCAAATTAGAAATAATTTGAATATTTCTGAACTTACTCAGGGTTTTTAAAAAAATTACAAAGGAATTGATACAGTTTTTTTTTTTCAAATTAGCTCCCTGAAATTGAGGTACCATTTAATCCACAGTTGTACATTTGAAGCAGACCAAATTTTTACCGGATATGCATTACATGATGTCTGACGTACTAGACCTATTTAATTTCACCTATTATGTAGATTACAAGGATAAAAAGTGTCACATCTTACATTTTTAATTTTTGTAACTTCTTCGTAATAAAAATGTTTCTTTTTCTATAATTTAGTTGATTCTGCAATAAATCTTACGTCTTCTACATAAGTATGGAGTATTGCAAGTTACAGAAACGAATAGAAAAATAATTTAGATAAGATACCTGTATGGTGCGAAAAGCGGCAATTGACCCTGAATAAGGAAAAGTGTGAAGTCAGTCACATGAGTACTAAAAGCAATCCGCTAAATTTCGATAAGTCACAGATATCTAAAGGCTGTAAATTCAACTAAATACTTAGGGATTACATTTGCAAATAAACTAAAAGGGAACGATCACATAGGTAATGTTGTGGGTAGAGCAAATCAAAGACTGCGGTTCATTGGCAGAACACTTAGAAAGTGTAACATGGATACGAGAGAGACTGCTTACACCACGCTTGACCGCCCCGTTCTGGCGTATTGCTGTGCGGTGTGAGATACGTATCAGGTGTGACTGACTGATGAGATCAAAAAAGTTCAGAGAAGAGCTTCCTTCTTTTGTACTATTGTGAAATGGGGGAGACAGTGGCAAAGACACGACACGTGAATTAGAGCGGTAATCATTAAAACAAAGGTGATTTTTGTTGCGACGGGATCTTTTCATGAAATTCGAATCACCAATTTTTTCCTCCGACTGAGAAAATATTCTATTGGCACCAACCTACACAGGGAGAAATGACCTTCACGATAAAATATGAGAAATCAGGGTTCGCACAGAAAAATGCAAGTGGTCGTTTTTCCCTAGCGCCTTTCGAGAGAGAAACGGTAGAGAGACTGCTTGAAGGTGGTTCCTTGAACCCTCTGCCAGGCACTTTATTGTGAGTAGCAGAGTAATCACGTAGGTGTAGATGTAGATGTACACTTGGTCCACAACATAATGTTCTTATAACACCTCCATCTGATGATGCGCGAGCAGTGGCTCGGAAACATGTTCATGGTTGAATAAATCGTAAATAAGCGACTGGTTGCATATTTATTACTAGATAAATCACCAAAGGGAATATTTAATAATCCTTAGGATACATCACTCGACAATTGTAACACTTTCCTTTTAACTCCCTGCGCATAGTCATTGCGTCAGCAGGACCGCTGGTAGCACTTTGGAACTCACGTGTGATACAATCCGGTTACTTCATGCGATTTTTGACATCTATATTCCTCGCAGCTCTACAGCCCCTGTCGGTCAGTGCGTGAAGTCTGTCTGGTCCTGCTTTAGGTTGGTTATTTCTTCGCGTTTACACTTCACAATCACCTTAGCAATAGAAGAAATGAAATGAAATGAGCGTACGGCATCGTTGGCCGGGAGGCCCCATCTGGGAAACTTCGGCAGCCAAGTGCAAGTCTTATTTTAGTCGACGCCACACTGGGCGACAAGTGTGGCGGTGTTGAGGATGAAATGATGATTAGTACAACACAACACCTAGTCCCCAAACGGAGAAAAACTCCAACCCATCCAGGAATCGACCCCGGGCCCGCTTGCATGGGGAGCGAGTACGTTATCACCCAGCTCAGCAGGCGGGCAGAAATAGAAGACTTTGGCAGCTACAAACGGGATAAAATATCCCTGATGCATTTGTTACTCGGCTGACATCCAGTAACTAGTCCAGATTCAAAGTCACCGAACTCTCCTCACTGCAGATTCTGCTGTTACACCTTCTCCACTGACAAGACACTGCTCCCCGGCTCTCATTGTACAGGTGGCTCCGAGCCTCCTATCATCTAGTTTTCTGTTCCGCATTATATAGAGCTGTCTGGATTATTTTGATCTAATATTGTATATAGGTATTTGAAAATGGCCTAGTGGGAAAATTGTACTATAAAATAAAAGTAAATAGTCCAAGACACTCTGAATTGATTCAAGAAAATCTGTATCATGATTTAGTCAACTGCAATTAACGGCTGCGGCAGAATTGGAATACCTTCAGTTCCAGCACTAGAATAATGAAAATCAAAACCACTAGTTACTCCGTGTCATCCAATGTACATGCGTCCGTCGCTGCTACCATGCTACGTAAATATACTCTAAGACCATCAAGGGCAGCCCTATATACAAAACCAGACACACAACGCAGAGAGCGGACGAAAGAGGTAGCGTCTTAGCATACTGGAGCGAAGTAGTAACACTAGAACACTGAAAACTGCCAATGCTCTGGACAGCGGAGAAGTTTCACTCCAGAGAATTGACTGGTAACCTCATACACCACCTAGGGGCTGTTGTTTGGCGTCACAGTAGAAGATGACCACCAAGAGACACGTCTTAGCAGAGACAGCAAGCTTGGTTATTGCTTCTGAGCGGGCCGGAGTGACCGAGCGGTTCTAGGCGCTACAGTCTGGAAACGCGCGACCGCTACGGTCGCAGGTTCGAATCCTGCCTCGGGCATGGATGTGTGTGATGTCCTTAAGTTAGTTAGGTTTAAGTAGTTCTAAGTTCTAGGGGACTGATGACCTCAGGAGTTAAGTCCCATAGTGCTCAGAGCCATTCGAACCATTTTTATTGCTTCTGAGAATGTAACCTCAGTGAGTTTACACAAATTAGAGTGCTACCTCAGCAGTCCCTAAGCGCAGAAGGACGGAGGAATGGTCCAAGTGACGTAAAACATTGTTGTTGTCGGCCATAATAGGAGTGGCAGTGACGTTTAGCTTTCAGCTGAATGCTGTTGCTACCAAACTTGGTGTCTGTTAATGTAAAATCCAGAATCCGGGTACGAGTGAGGAAGGAATGTAGATGTTGTTGGCCAGAGGCACCCTGGAGGTGTAGAGCGACTCACCAGATTGACCGAAGCTTGTTAAGTGCCGCGAGATTGGTGGGTTGACTATTGGAATGGAAAAGTGTGCCACCACCATTCTGCAAAAACCCATGTTTTAGAATTCAGAGGGAGTTCTCAGTCAGGTCAGTGGGGCACCGAATCCACGTCGCTCGTAGCTACCCTCGGCAAGCTCCGACATGTTTCTCTCGCTTGGAGTGCTGCTTTCAAGTTTGTACTTAAGGTTCTGCTACTGTTCTCTACTTACGTTGGCACCCTGCCCTGTGATTTCAGACACTGAGTTCTGTTGCGAAACTAGTTGCCTCCTTTGCTTTTTCTAATATTTAGAACTAGCCTTTAGAGTAGCAGTTAGTCTAATCGCAAGTAAATAATGTTAATCAAAACCATGAATTCGTATGAGTCTCCCACTGCAAGCATCCTGTCGAGGCCCAAAATCCGCCCCCCCCCCCTCGTAGGTGCCCTGTGGCAGTGTTCAGGGCTGATCCGAGTCATCAGCCTGCCTTCATTAAGAACTTGTCTTTCTGCATTTGCTCCCCACCGCTCAGAAATTGCAGACAGGTCTCAAACCTTTGACTTGCCTCACACCTGTGTCAGGACACAACGCCACGAAGAAATTATCTGAATGGGATGGAAATCGGAAAATGTGGTACACATGTACACACAAAAATTAAATGATTACAGTTTCAGAATAAATTGATAATTTATTCAAGAGCAATATCTTCAGAAATTGAATAATTATATAGCTCCTCGGTCCACCAGTGGCCCTTATACAAGTACACTAAAGAGCCAAAGAAACTGGCACACCTGCCTAATATCGTTTAGGGCTGCCGCAAGCACTCAGGAGTTCCACAACACGACTAAAATCTAAAGTAGTGCTGGAGGGAAGTGACAGCATGAATCATGCAGGGCTGTCCATAAATCCGTAAGAGTACGTGGGTTGAAGATCTCTTCTGGACAGCACGTTGCAAGGTATCCCAGATATACTCAATTATGTTCATGTCTGGATTGTCTGGTGGCCAGTGGAAGTGTTTAATCTCAGAAGAGTGTTTCTGGAGCCACTCTGTAGCAATTCTGGACGTGTGGGGTGTCGCGTTGTCCTGCGGGAATTCCCCAACTTCATCTGAATGCACAATGGACATGAAGGGATGCTGGTGATCAGACTGAATGCTTACGTACGTGTTATCTGTCAGTCGCATCTAGACGTATCAGGGCCGCGTGGAGTAGCGGCACGGTCAGAGGCGCCTTATCGCAGTCCGCGCGGATCCCCCCGTCGGAGGTTCGAGTACTTCCTCGGGCATGGGTGTGTGTGTCGTCCTTAGCGAAAGTTTCAGTTAGATTAAATAGTGTGTAGGGACCGATAACCCCAGCAGTTTGGTTCCATAAGTCCTTACCACAAAATTTTTAGACGTATCATGGGTCCCATGTCACTCGAACACCACTCTCTCCACGCCATTACAGAGCCTCCACCAGCTTCAACAGACCGCTGCTGACATGCAGCGTCCATGAATTCATGATCTTGCCTCCAATACGTACACGCCCTTCTGCTTGATACAATTTGAAACGAGACTCGTCCGACCAACGAGCATAATTCCAGTCTTCAACAGTCCAATGCCGGTGCTGACAAAACCAGGCTAGGCGTTAAGCTTTGTGTCGTGCAATCATAAAGGTTACACGACTGAGTCTTCGGCTCCGAAAGTCCGTATCGATGATATTACGCTGACTGGTTCTCATGCTGACACAGCACTGACTTCTCCAGCATTCTGCTGAAGGATTGCACCTCTGACAATTCCAACGATTCTCTTCAGTGGTCTTTGGTATCGTTCTTCCTGGACCTGTTTCCAGCCGCAGCGATGTCGGAGATTTTATGTTCCCTCGAATTCCCGATATTCGCGGTACACTCGTGAAACGGTAGTACGGGATAGTCCCCATTTCATCGCTAGCTGGGAGATGCTATGTTCCGTTGCTCGTGCGCCGACTATAATACCACGTCCCAACTCACTTAAGTCTTGATAACCTGCAATTGCAGCAGCAGTAACCCATCTAATAAGTGCGCCAGATGGTTGTTGTCTTATATATACTTTGCCGACAACAGCGCCGTATTCTGCCTCTTTACATATCTGTGTACACACCTGGAAATTGAAATAAGAACACCGTGAATTCATTGTCCCAGGAAGGGGAAACTTTATTGACACATTCCTGGGGTCAGATACATCACATGATCACACAGACAGAACTACAGGCACATAGACACAGGCTACAGAGCATGCACAATGTCGGCACTAGTACAGTGTATATCCTCCTTTCGCAGCAATGCAGGTTGCTATTCTCCCATGGAGACGATCGTAGAGATGCTGAATGTAGTCCTGTGGAACGGCTTGCCATGCCATTTCCACCTGGCGCCTCAGTTGGACCAGCTTTCGTGCTGGACGTGCAGACCGCGTGAGACGACGCTTCATCCAGTCCCAAACATGCTCAATGGGGGACAGATCCGGAGATCTTGCTGGCCAGGGTAGTTGACTTACACCTTCTAGAGCACGTTGGGTGGCACGGGATACATGCGGACGTGCATTGTCCTGTTGGAACAGCAAGTTCCCTTGCCGGTCTAGGAATGGTAGAACGATGGGTTCGACGACGGTTTGGATGTACCGTGCACTATTCAGTGTCCCCTCGACGATCACCAGTGGTGTACGGTCAGTGTAGGAGATCGCTCCCCACACCATGATGCCGGGTGTTGGCCCTGTGTGCCTCGGTCGTATGCAGTCCTGATTGTGGCGCTCACCTGCACGGCGCCAAACACGCATACGACCATCATTGGCACCAAGGCAGAAGCGACTCTCATCGCTGAAGACGACACGTCTCCATTCGTCCCTCCATTCACGCCTGTCGCGACACCACTGGAGGCGGGCTGCACGATGTTGGGGCGTGAGCGGAAGACGGCCTAACGGTGTGCGGGACCGTAGCCCAGCTTCATGGAGACGGTTGCGAATGGTCCTCGCCGATACCCCAGGAGCAACAGAGTCCCTAATTTGCTGGGAAGTGGCGGTGCGGTCCCGTACGGCACTGCGTAGGATCCTACAGTCTTGGCGCGCATCCGTGCGTCGCTGCGGTCCGGTCCCAGGTCGACGGGCACATGCACCTTCCGCCGGGCACTGGCGACAACATCGATGTACTGTGGAGACCTCACGCCCCACGTGTTGAGCAATTCGGCGGTACGTCCACCCGGCCTCCCGCATGCCCACTATACGCCCTCGCTCAAAGTCCGTCAACTGCACATACGGTTCACGTCCACGCTGTCGCGGCATGCTACCAGTGTTAAAGACTGCGATGGAGCTCCGTATGCCACGGCAAACTGGCTGACACTGACGGCGGCGGTGCACAAATGCTGCGCAGCTAGCGCCATTCGACGGCCAACACCGCGGTTCCTGGTGTGTCCGCTGTGCCGTGCGTGTGATCATTGTTTGTACAGCCCTCTCGCAGTGTCCGGAGCAAGTATGGTGGGTCTGACACACCGGTGTCAATGTGTTCTTTTTTCCATTTCCAGGAGTGTATTTGAATACGCATGCATATACCAGTATCTTTGGCCCTTCAGTGTAGTTACTTGGCACAGACTGACAAAGTCGTTATATATCCTCCCGGGATTACGTGCCACATTCTGTCCAATTGGCTTGTTAGGTCGTCAAAATCGAGAGCTGGTTGGAGGGCCCTGTCCCCATCACTCCAAACGGTCTCATTTAGGAATACATCTGGTGACCTTGCTGCCCAAGGCTGGGTTTGACAAGCACTAAGTCAAAAAGTGGAAACTCCCTCCGTTTGCGGGCGTACGTTTCAATTCATCAGGACCACTTTTGGTAGTCATCCACGGCATCTTTGCAGCACAGCGGTACGGCGTTGATATTCTACGGTCCGTTTTGTTTTCTTTCATGGCACGCCATCGTCGGCTTATATTTCAACAAGATAACGCTCGCCCCAGACGGTGAGAGTTTGTACTGTTGGTCATCGTGTTTGCCAAACTCTCGGCCTGCCGGGCTGCCGGATATCTTCTAAGATCGTTTGGAGAATTGTGCCGATCTGACGCACCAAATGAACAGAATGTGGCACGATATTCTACAGAGGACGTGCAATAGTTCCGTTTGTCAATAACAGGCCGATTAACTGCTGGTACAGCAGCTACAGTCGGTACATGTACGTTACATCCACCGATCTTCGCGTCATTTGGGTAATTACGTCTTCCTGCTTTATTTTTATCTTGGAGTATATAATCCCAGAGACTTGGATGCTTTATCACCTGTGACGTTGCACCACAGCTATCACAAGTCCTCCTATATCCTGAGTAACCCGACATATTTACAGTTTACCATGATTATACACTGCTATAAATAACTTTGACGGTAGTGTATTATTAATGATTTTGTTTAACATCATGCAAGTTTTAGATCTGAAGACGACTTTTTCAAACGATACCGTTAATTACATTGAAAAGTAAAATGTGACGTAGACGGTTTCGTACGTGGAATAAAGTATAGTACTACATAATGAAAAAACAGTGACTGTTTGCGTAATGTGCTCCTACTTCGATTACGTGGTGTTATTTTACGAAGAAAAAAATGGGTACAACATTTCTTTATTATACTGTAGCCTGTTAAAAAGAACTGGAAGATGGTCTTTATTCATTGTTACATCAATTACTATTACTTACAATTAAAACCAAATTACTATTACTTACAATTCAAATGTAAATGTCGTGTGACTAGGGCCTCCTGTCGGGTAGACCATTCTCCAGGTGCGTGTCTTTCCATTTGACCCCACTTCGGCGACTTGCGGGTCGAGGGGGATGAAATGATGATGATTAGGACAACATGACACCCAGTCGCTGAGCAAAGAAAATCTCCAATCCAGCCGGGAATCGAACCCGGGCCCCTTGGATCGATATACTGTCGCGCTGGCCACTTTTTTTTCTCATTTTGTTCGGTATTGTTCGTTGTGTTTGGTTTGGCGGACGTCACAAGACATCCGCTCAAGTTGATCGTTGACTCCTTTACCCAGTTATTTTATTACAGAGGGTGAGCAACCCTCTGACCGAACACGCTGAGCTTCCATGCCGGCAGTAATTGTAATGGCAAGATTCATACCTCATTCTAAGAGTTTTCAAACCTGGCACTTTAGCCACTACGCTAACAAGCCACTACCACTCAGCTACTGGGGGCGGACTACTTACAATTTATATTCTCTTACACACTGGCAATTCGTCTTATAGAAAGCAATGTTTCGGTTAATACTGTGTATAATATTTCCCATCACTATAACTATCTCTACAGTTCGTAAATACACTCCAGGAAATTGAAATAAGAACACCGTGAATTCATTGTCCCAGGAAGGGGAAACTTTATTGACACATTCCTGGGGTCAGATACATCACATGATCACACTGACAGAACCACATGCACATAGACACAGGCAACAGAGCATGCACAATGTCGGCACTAGTACAGTGTATATCCACCTTTCGCAACAATGCAGGCTGCTATTCTCCCATGGAGACGATCGTAGAGATGCTGGATGTAGTCCTGTGGAACGGCTTGCCATGCCATTTCCACCTGGCGCCTCAGTTGGACCAGCGTTCGTGCTGGACGTGCTGACCGCGTGAGACGACGCTTCATCCAGTCCCAAACATGCTCAATGGGGGCAGATCCGGAGATCTTGCTGGCCAGGGTAGTTGAATTACACCTTCTAGAGCACGTTGGGTGGCACGGGATACATGCGGACGTGCATTGTCCTGTTGGAACAGCAAGTTCCCTTGCCGGTCTAGGAATGGTAGAACGATGGGTTCGATGACGGTTTGGATGTACCGTACACTATTCAGTGTCCCCTCGACGATCACCAGTGGTGTACGGCCAGTGTAGGAGATGGCTCCCCACACCATGATGCCAGGTGTTGGCCCTGTGTGCCTCGGTCGTATGCAGTCCTGATTGTGGCGCTCACCTGCACGGCGCCAAACACGCATACGACCATCATTGGCACCAAGGCAGAAGCGACTCTCATCGCTGAAGACGACACGTCTCCATTCGTCCCTCCATTCACGCCTGTCGCGACACCACTGGAGGCGGGCTGCACGATGTTGGGGCGTGAGCGGAAGACGGCCTAACGGTGTGCGGGACCGTAGCCCAGCTTCATGGAGACGGTTGCGAATGGTCCTCGCCGATACCCCAGGAGCAACAGTGTCCCTAATTTGCTGGGAAGTGGCGGTGCGGTCCCCTACGGCACTGCGTAGGATCCTACGGTCTTGGCGTTCATCCGTGCGTCGCTGCGGTCCGGTCCCAGGCCGACGGGCACGTGCACCTTCCGCCGACCACTGGCGACAACATCGATGTACTGTGGAGACCTCACGCCCCACGTGTTGAGCAATTCGGCGGTACGTCCACCCGGCCTCCCGCATGCCCACTATACTCCCTCGCTCAAAGTCCGTCAACTGCACATACGGTTCACGTCCACGCTGTCGCGGCATGCTACCAGTGTTAAAGACTGCGATGGAGCTCCGTATGCCACGGCAAACTGGCTGACACTGACGGCGGCGGTGCACAAATGCTGCGCAGCTAGCGCCATTCGACGGCCAACACCGCGGTTCCTGGTGTGTCCGCTGTGCCATACGTGTGATCATTGCTTGTACAGCCCTCTCGCAGTGTCCGTAGCAAGTATGGTGGGTCTGACACACCGGTGTCAATGTGTTCTTCTTTCCATTTCCAGGAGTGTACATTCACTACACACGTAACTGCATGAATCCTTACTATTGCGCCACAACTTGTTTTTCTCCTGTTTGTCACTGGTATAAACTTCTTCTTCCGTATCCGGATGCACCAATCATATCTTCCCCTCACAGTAATTAGCAACGTAGGTTGCTTTGTCATTGACTTTCCAAATATCATCTTTAGTGCATGTTATAGAAATATCTGGGCATATCAATAGGTGGTACAAGTCCTATTGCTCCGCATTCACACCTATCGCTATCACTGTAGCCCCATTTAAGTAGGTTTGATTGGCACCCAGTTACTCCAGTGCGCAGTCGGTTTAGTGACCTCCAAGTTGTAATAGGTAGCAGATGTCCTGCACATCCCTCCTGAAGTAGTTCCATAGAGGAGTGTGGCACCATTTCTTCCCAAAGTGATAGCCGCCTTGCGACGGGCTTAGTGGCAAGCTCTTCAGTAGTTTCAATGAAGCTCCTGCGGGATTTCAGCCAGACACGTTGTTTTCGATGCATATGCATCGCGTGTCGAGGATCATTCTTTTGTTTTGATCTTTCGATCTCGGCGCTACTTGTCTGCGGATAGTGGGTGGTGCTATGCCTATGATGGGATAGATTTTGGCTTTGGGAGTTGGTTTGAGGCATCCTGGGACAATACGTACAGTTTTGTTTAAGGCGACGTCAACTTGCTTCGTGTGAGCAGAGTTCCTCCAAACTGGCGCCGCGTATTCCGCTGCTGAGATACTCAGCGCCAGACCCGTGTTGCGCAAAACGTGTGGTTGAGCTCCTCACGATGAACCTGTTAGCTTCCGCAGTATGTTGTTCCTGGCACAGGCCTTTTTTCAGTGTTGTGACAGTGCTGCTTAAAAGTAAGCGCTCTGTCCAGTGATACTCACTGGTATTTTGGGCTGTTTGTATGCTTCAGCTCTTCCCCTTGCCACATGACTCGGAGTTTCCGTTTGGCTTGTTTTTTCCTAAGATGGAAGGCGGATACTTGAGATTTACTAGGGTTTGGTTTGAGATTATTGCCTTCGTAATAGGTAGCAAGTTCTGTTAAGGCTCCTGTGAGATTCTTCTCCACTTGTTCAAAGGTTTTATTCTGTGTGGCCACTGCTGCATCATCGGCATAAATGAACATTCGTGTCTGCTGGCTGATGGAAAGGTCATTCGTATAGATGTTAAATAGTATTGGAGCCAAGACATTACCCTTTGCGAGTCCATTTTTCTGTGTCCTCCATCGGCTGTTTTTAGATTGTAAGGTTACATATAGCGTCTGTTCTGTAGCGTGCATTGCACGAACATAGAAGGGGTTTAGTCCTCAGTGACATTATACACTTTCTGGGTAAGCCACCTATGGTTAACTGTGTCATATGCGGCACTGAGATTCAGGAATGCGACCCCAGTTACTTCTCCTCTCTGACAGCCGTCATCGATGTACTGTGTGAGATTAAGGATTTGGCCACAGCATGATTTTCCTGGTCGAAATCCAGCTTGTTCGTTAATGAGGGCTTTGTCCACACAATAAGCTATGCGTTTGAGGATCATTCGCTCCACCACTTTAAATAGATGACAAAGCAGTGAGACAATCCGGAAATTTTTAACTTCAGCTGGGTCTTTCCCTGGTTTTAGTAACGCAACTACCTGAGCTTTCCTCCACAGTTTAGGAATTTCCATTGTTATAATACAGTTATTCATTAGCTCTAGGATCCATGCTTGTACTCTCGGTCCGAAATGTTTAATTTTCTCAGATCGTCGAAGCCAGGGGCCTTATTGTTTTTCAAATCGTTGATGGCGTCTTGTAGCTCCTGAATGGAGAACGGGCGAGCTAGGAAGCTAATCTCCTCGTTTAATTTTCTTTTGATTTTGCCATTCCTGATCTTCCTTTTAGTTTTTCCGTTCATGACTAGTTGGTGAGCTATCTCATCAGGTGTAACTTCACTGTAATATGGTTGTGGTTCTGTTGGGTCGTTGCTGACACTTTTGAGCAGTTTCCATGCCTTCCTACTGTTGTGCTTCATGTACGTCTCTTGTAGGAGGTTGCACCACTTTTCCTTTCTCGCTTCGGAGATACCAGACATCAGTACCTCACCTGCCTGGATCGTTTCCTCTGAGAAGCGGTCCTTATTTTAAAGTTCTTCATACTTTTTCAGAGCGTCCTTGCTGCTACCATTGAGTCCAGAAATATGCTGAGTGCGGCACCCTCTAGGTATGCGTCGTCGAGATATTTTCTTGATGAGGTCTATGAAAGTTTCATATGATTGTACCTCTGGTTTTATTTCCTTGACCTCCTTATCAAGGTCCTCTGTGAAGTGTTCCCAATGAGCTTTTTGACGATGAAGCGTCTATTGAAGGGCTTTACATTTGATTTCATTACTGCCGTAATGCAGCTAGTTATTACTCTGTGTTGCGATCTTGGAATAGGGTCCTCGATTTGCTTTACAGTTTGCAGAGTTATTTCCTCGAAGACAAAGATGTAATCTGTATTATATCCTCGTTTCCGTCTTCCGCTGTTAAATGATGCAGGCAACTTTGGGTCATGTATCAGTTTTAGTTTAGCCTGGTCTGCCCAGATCTCCAGCATTTCGCCATCGTCATTTGTCTCTTTATAGCACCATGCGAGACCGTGACAGTTAAAATCTCCTACTACAACTTTAATGTTTTTTGAATGGAAATTTCCAGGCTCCGTAAATTTGAACCTCTCACTGGGTGGTTTGTACACGGATGTTACAGTACATAAATGTTGCTCAATAGTTAAAATTTCTATATTTTCTTCGCAGGTCAAAGCACAGGAGCGTACGTCTGAGTTCGGTTTGACGAATATAGCACTTCCGTACCTTTCGTGTGGTCTCTCAAAAACTAATTTCATGCCTCGTATTTTCGGTCTATAGCTAGTTGGTGCTCTCTGTGATTCTTGTAACACTAAAACATCACAGTTGTTCCGTTTGCACATGTCAGATAACAAAATTTCTTTATTTACAGATAAGCCTTCAATATTGTAGTAAGTTGTCACTAGTGATGGTCTTGATAAAGGCCTTTTTTGGGGCTCTTCGGAGAGCTGTTTTGGCATCTTTGGTTTTGGTGCTCCGGTGTTTGCAGGATTGGCCGACTAGGTCGTTTTCAGGGGACGCCCGATTGCTTGTTGTTCATGTGGTGAACGCAATCTTCGTGGAGGGATCTGCAGTGTCCCCCACTGGTATACACTATAACCAACATTGATCATAAGCGGCAATAACCTCACGATATTGATAATTATTACTTTAAATTCGTCTATTTACCTTTTTGTTTTACAGGTTGTGCATTATACATTGTGGTTATAAATAACTCTGGCAATTTCTACGTTTCTATGACTTAATAATAGTTTAAGTTTCTACTTCTAAACTTCATAGATACTGCTCCACGTCTTCTGTCTTACTTTTTACAGCTGTACTTCTTCTGCTTACTGCTGTACCAATTTCCTTTGCACAGTTCTAGTTTATTGTTGTTGTCAAACGTTGAATGTTATTGCCAAATATCGAATGTGTGTTTAAGATGTCTGTGGTTCCTCTCTCTCTCTCTCTTTTTCTTGCTGTCTCTCTCTCTCTCTCTCTTTCTCTATGTTTGTGTGTGACTGTATTTGTATTTATTTTAACTTGGTTAGGTGAGAGATTGTGTTGATAAGTCCCTGTTCGTTTACGACGTGTTCGTTTACTGCAGTGGCGTCCCTAAGTTCATAGTTTCTTGCATCAGTATAATTCAGGCCAGTGAAGATGCCTCGCAAATAATAAAGGCGAAACGTGTATGGGATGAAACATTAGTTTTATTCAGTTGTAATTGGACAGATCCAAAGTTATAATTACATGCAACTAAGGACGATATATCAACAGAGGTTAAAGGTGTTTCTACCAACATCAGTTCTCATTGGTAGCATTCCACGAGTTTTTAACAACATTTGTTCTCCTTTGCCATATTCAGAAAGGCACGTCATCACTACACGGTCCGTAAGCGCATCCCGCCGTTTCCTTTAGTGCTAGGGACGTCTTCGTGATGGGCCATGCCTCCCCCGTTGTCTGACGCTTCCCTGAATTACCCCAGTCGTTTTGCTGGGTACTTGGGTGGCGAGACCAGCACCTCGGGTGATCTTAAGCTCTTACGTTCCCGTGTAGTTCGCCGAGGGACGACTGTTGGCTGTCCGTCTACCTTAGACGTTGACGTCAGCTTTCTCCGTTTCGTTCCCTTTCACTCTTCCATAGCAACCTCTCACAGAAACGCACTCAAAAGTGATAAGGCTTTAGCAGTCAAGCAAAGCAGCAGTATTCTGTAAGGAGCGGCTCGGTTACAGACGTACTGCACACACGGCAGGTAGCGTTCGTGATCATGGCGCATTATCGTGCATATCTGCGTTCATCTGGCTCTCACTTCCTCATTCTGATCCAGGTATAGTTGACGTAACATTTCCTGTATGACAACATATGGCGATGGTACTCAGCTGCCGACACCCGAGAAGATCTCAGTCTTTTGCTGAACGCCTTCAGTGGATATCATCTGAAATCACAACATCATGGCATCTACGTCGGTATGGTACCCTCTTGTACCATATGTTAGTTCTAACGAAACAGTGGAGTTCATAATAAATTTACGGTGTTAGATACAAGACTGAACTCGAGTGTCTACATTTTCTGAGTGCTGTCACATTCATTATTTAGATTTTATATTCTGTTCCGCCACTAACTGCAAGCAAAATTATTTCTCTAACACTAACACTACACCAAAGCGACACCATAATAATTTGCATATGCAAAATGATTCTATATTACACAAATAATAACATTTTATAAACACACTCTTATCAAAAACATTAAAATGTTTGCAATTGTGTTGTTATTTGAATCTAAATTCACTAGTAATTATAGGCTTGCGTAGCACAAATTGTATAACATTTTGTACTTGCAAATGTGTATTATTAATTGCAAATAATTGGCAATTCCACTGTTAAATGAAGAGGAGAGAGTGGATAGGTGGAAAGAATATTCTGAAGGCCTCTATAATGGGGAGGATTTGTCTGATGATGTAATAGAAGAAGAAACAGGAGTCGACAAGAAACAGCTAGAAGATCCAATGTTACACTCTGCGTTTAAAAGACCTTTAGACGACTTAAGATCAAAGAGCCAACAAGTGCGAGAATTATTGCACGTTCAGCTCAGAACCTCATGCATCGCATAAGAATAATACATACCAGAATGGAAAACAAATCTGTATATCTGACTCTCAGTTTGGCTTCAGGAAATTTAAAGGCACTTGAGAGATAGTCCTGAAGTAGATGTTGACAACTGAAGCAAGACTGAAGGAAGATCCAGATACGTACGTAGGATTTGTCGCCTTGGGAATAGTCTACTACAACGTGGTGCAAGACGTTGAAATGCTGAGAAAAATTGGGGTAAGCCTTAGGGAAAAACGGGTAATATACAACATGTACAAGACCCAAGACTCAAGACCCAAGACATACGAGCGGAAGACCAAGAAAGTAGTACTCGCGTTAAAGAGGGCGTATTATATTGATGTCTTCTATCGCCCCTACTTTTAGATCTGTACGTCGAAGGATCAATGACTGCATAAAAGAAAGATTCAAGAGTGAGATTAAAATTCGCGGTGAAAGGATCTCAGTCATAAGATTCGCTAATGACACTGCTATTCTCTGTGAAATTTAAGAATTACGGGATCTACTGAATGGAGTGAAGAGTCTAATAAGTGCAGAAAATGGACTGAGAGTAAATCGAAGGAAGATGAAAATCATGAGAAGTAGCAGAACTGAGAACAGCGAGAAACATAACATCTGAGTTGAGAATCAAGATTTATATGATGTTTAGCATTTCTGTTTCCTAGACCGAAAAATAACCTATGATGCCCAGAGTAAGGAGGATACAAAAAGCAGAGTACCAATGACAAAAAGGACATTGCTGTACTAGAGAAGTCTTCTGGTATCAAACATAGAGATCAAACTGAGGAAGAAACTTCTGAGGATGTACGTTTCGAGTACAGCGTTGTACTGTAGTGAATCCTGGACAATATGCAAACCGGAACACATGAGAATGGAAGCGTTTGGAATTTAGTGTTACAGACTAGTGCTGAAAAATAAGGTGGGCTGGTAAGGTAAGAAACGAGGATGTTCTCCGAAGAATCGGCGAGGATAGGATTCTAGGGGAAACAATGACAATAAGAAGGGATAGAATGATAACACATTAGTTAAAACTACAGGAAATATCTTACATGGTGTTAGAGGGAGCTACAAAAGGTAAAAGTTGTAGAGGAAGACTGAGATTGGAAATCACTCAGCAAATAAACAATGACGTACGCTGCAAGGTAGCAAATGCTACTCTGAGATGAAAAGTTCGGCATTATAGAGCAATACGTGGCGGAGCGCATTAGACCAGTCAGAAGAGTAATGACTAAGGAAAAACGATTATTAATAAAATTAGCTTTTAATTTTCAACATACCACGTTTTCCAAACCTTATATTTGGTTAAATTTTCTTAAAATACCTTCAACATTATTGTTTCTACGTATTTTGAAAACTCTTACGCTCAATTACAACACATAAAACAAGGTAATTATAGCTTATAGAATTAAGCAAACTTCAAAATTTTGGCATCGTTACTTCTTCATTCATAGTAATAGTAATCGATTCAGTTTACCATTCCAGTAAACTCAGCTAACAACAATATATTGATAATTACGTAAACATATCACGGTGATAAGATACTGATCAATGCAGATATATGGATCAAAAACTGTAGTGTTGTTAGGTTCTCAAATGTTAATGAAGCCACTAGTAAGCTCTACCCACGTGCTTTTGCAGTGACCAAGTTGTAGTCCAAAATCATTAGAACGAAAACGTATATGAATTTTGCTGAAAAGAACTGAGAGGCAGGAAATATTGTAAAATAATATTCAGGTATATCAAAGGAACAAAAATCTGTTGCGACTGAACAGAGAGACTCGTCATAGCGTATTTACGAAGGATAGTTTATTTACGAAGGATACTATCCTCCTATACCCAACATCATTCAGAGGAATTAATCATCCTTAGAACGATGAAGATAACAAGGATGACCACAACGACTGCCGACGACTAATTTCAATTTTGAGTAAGTCGAAACCTCATTAGCGTTTATGGATCCAAGCTTTTATTTTGACTGCAGACAGTTCTCATTCCAGACAGTCTGTAATGCATACTGCATTACAGAGATCTGTGGTAATTCATTTACATCCTAGAGGAGAACTGTAGTTTATTTTTAAGTAAATAACGAGAGATCATGTAAAAGTGCGTTTAACGTCTGGGCGTTGCAGCTTACCCCACAAGTAAGGAAGAGCCGTGCATTTACACGCATGCCTCTACTTGCATCTGGGGCACGCATAGGCGTACGGCGACCAGGCGCAAGGCACACAGGTGCAAACGCATCTTTGGTTTCAGCAGGTAGTACTTCGACGTCGTATAAACTCCCTCCTAATATTAAACAAACTTTATCTTTCCTAGCTTGTTTAAGTTTCTGACCGTAAGTACCGGCCGCAGTCACATTAGACTATGTTGGCAGTAGAATGAGTTCCCATAGATCTACTACTCCACCCATTAACACCTCACCGCTAGACTTTATGCACGTAGTTAAACTGTTCCATAGCTTTCTCAGACATGACACTGGAACATATTTGTTACACGAAACTTTCTTCTGATGTCAGTTTTTTTAAAAATTCAAACAAATAAAACTGTGTACTCTTATTCAATTACGACAAAGTCGATTATCACCCACTAAATTGTTCAAATTCCCGATAACCGTGTTCAGATTGTTCCGTTTTGCGGTTTATCCAGGTTTATCTACAAAACCTTTAAAATAAGTAAAAGAATGGAAGCCTAAGATTTTTAATTGTAATTAAAATAAATAATTTCGTTTAGAATACACAGCTTCACAGCTGGAAGATGTTGTGGACACCTATCCCGTTATAGGACATTCCCGAAATATAGTTTCTGTTTCTTTTCATTCCATCTTCAGTTAACTGTGGAGACTCCACTGCTGTTATAAGTGCTAGGTCGATTTCCTGTCCATATGTATGCCTAACCCTTTCCCTAGGAATCCTGTCGATATTAACAAACCGTTTTTCTCCGGCAAGCAAGTGTGAGTAATTCAGCGGGCTTTCAAAACATAGCGTGTATTATCTGCTGTAAACCAACTAAATAGTAATTTCTACTATATACGTGTGTACTCTCCTTGACATTCGGTTATCGTGCGGTCTTGGGTCCACATTAACTCGAATTATGTGGATCTTACTGTGATAGCAATAGACATTCATTTTATGTACGAACGTAAATTTAATTAATCGCGGTTTCGAAGCTGTTATCACTCTCCACTGAAATTTTCTTACAACACTGCCTGTTCAGCAAACTCGACGACAGTGCAATCGTTGCTGGATTATTTTATTTGATCTTAGGTTCATTAACCTTGCTTTAAACACCTCAGCCTTACTTCTACAGTCATGTTTATAGAAACGCTAATCATTCTCCGTATAATCATCTGTCTATCAAAGAGTTTAAGCTTAACATCCTCATGAGAGTTTCCCGAAGTATAAGGGTACCAGCAAGCTCTTTAACGTCAGTGGAAAGTGCGTTTCATCGCACTATCATCGCAATGAGTGTATATTAGTTTCCTTCTAAAACATCGGCTTTGTTTCCACTTTGAACGTTGTCTTTGTCGAATATTTTATTAGTAATGCCACAAGGCTTCGAAATTAATTTCAAGTTTTTTAAAACATTATCAGTGGCAAATACGTATATGGTAACTTGAAAGTCTGGTTTGATTGACTGAAATGTTCGTATCCGCTTAGAACAACATAATTCAACGTAGAAGTTTGTATTGAACTAAGCTTTATAAACTGAAACGCATAAGCAAATGAGAAATTCAATTACAATACCACCGGTAACGGAAACAAAAACTCGGTGATATGTACACATATTTGTAAATTAAAAGCCCTCGCCGCGTTTTTCGGTCTGTATGTAAGGCTAGTCCGAGGAATTACTGCAGGGATTTTGGTACTGTTTCAACTAATAGACAAGCTGAGTCACAAGAAAGGTTTGTGTTCATAGACTGCAAGTAGTTCTTACAAACTGGCTTAACTCTAATGAATTAACGTCCCCCGCTGTGGTTATCCGTCTTTATGTAAAGACTAATATCAGGAACTACTGTAGGGAATTTGATACGGTTTTAACTAATAGGAAGACTGATCCACGCAGACTTTTTTTTGTGGTTTTAGTGCGCACAACTTCAATGGTCATTAGCGCCCAGAGTACGTTAGGAATGCACCGCGAGGCACAAGTTTAAAGCAGCAACTAAAAGGGAAAACACGATAAAATACAGACTGACAGGCATAGGATTAAAAAAAAACAGCATAACCAAAGGTCCTTAGAGAGGTTGGTCAAGTTGATAAAATGAAGAACGCGAGCAGCTGCTCGTGGGTCATCCGCTAAAATGGCATCTAGACTACATGGCAGGCCAAGATCAAGACGCAGTGTGTTACCGTCAGCAATTGCCCACATGGGCAGAACGGCGCCGGCGCAGTCGTCAACAGATGGCGATGGCTGAACCGGCAGTGTCCAATTCGTAACCGGGCCAAAACGACCTCCTCCCGCCGAGAAGTGCGGGAGGAGGACGTCCAAGCCACGGGAAGAGGTTTCAAGGCCCGAAGCTTGTTGTCCGTAAGTGCAGCTAATCGGCATGCCACAGCGATAAAATGCGCCGACAAATGACCCTGCTACAATCTGACGAAGGGACACAACAAGAAGCTGTCCGAGGCTGGAGGAGCACAGCCTTGGCCGCGGCATCTGCAGCTTCGTTCCCAGGGATACCGCCATGGCCAGGAATCCACATAAAGCTAACCGGAGAACCGACGTCCACCAGCTGCTGAAGAGAGCGTTGGATCCGGTGCACGAAAGGGTGAACCGGATACGGATCACTGAGGCTCTGGATGGCGCTCAGGGAATCGGAGCAGATGACATAAGCAGAATGTCGGTGGCGGCATATGTAAAGAACAGCCTGGTAGAGGGCAAAGAGCTCAGCTGTGAAGACCGATTAATGGCCATGGAGCCGGTATTTGAAACTTTGTGCCCCGACAATAAAAGAACACCCGACCCCGTCATTGGTCTTAGAGCCATCTGTATAAATGAAGGTCATATTAATGAACTTCGAACGAAGTTCGACAAAACGGGAGTGGTAGACCGAACCGGGGGTAGCCTCCTTTGGGAGCGAGCTGAGGTCAAGGTGAACGCGAACCTGAGCCTGGAGCCAAGGTGGCGTGTGGCTCTCGCCCACTCGAAAGGTTGCAGGGAGTGAAAAATTAAGGTGTTGAAGAGGCGACGAAAGCGAACTCCAGGGGGTAGCAGGGCAGAGACATACAACCCGTATTGACGGTCGAGAGAGTCGTCAAAAAAGAAACGATAAAACGGGTGGTCGGGCATTGACAGTAGCCGACAGGCATACCGACAAAGTAGTATATCGCGCCGGTAGGTGAGTGGCAATTCACCAGCGTCAGCATGAAGACTCTCGACGGGACTAGTATAAAACGCTCCGATCGCAAGACGTAAACCCCGATGTTGTATGGAGTTGAGGCGGCGTAAGATGGATGGCCGTGCAGAGGAGTATACGAAGCTCCCATAATCCACCTTGAGCGGACGATCGACCGATATAGACGAAGTAGGACGGTTCGATCCGGTCCCCACGACATACCACTGAGAATACGGAGGACATTTAGAGAACGGGTACAACGGGCAGCCAAATATGACATATGTGGAGACCAGCTACATTTCCTGTCAAATCATCATCATCATCATCATCATCATCATCATCATCATTTAAGACTGATTATGCCTTTCAGCGTTCAGTCTGGAGCATAGCCCCCCTCATACAGTTCCTCCATGATCCCCTATTCAGTGCTAACATTGGTGCCTCTTCTGATGTTAAACCTATTACTTCAAAATCATTCTTAACCGAATCCAGGTACCTTCTCCTCGGTCTGCCCCTACTCCTCCTACCCTCTACTGCTGAATCCATGAGTCTCTTGGGTAACCTTGCTTCTCCCATGCGTGTAACATGACCCCACCATCTAAGCCTGTTCGCCCTGACTGCTACATCTATAGAGTTCATTCCCAGTTTTTCTTTGATTTCCTCATTGTGGACACCCTCCTGCCATTGTTCCCATCTACTAGTACCTGCATTCATCCTAGCTACTTTCATATCCGTAACCTCAACCTTGTTGATAAGGTAACCTGAATACACCCAGCTTTCGTCCCATACAACAAAGTTGGTCGAAAGATTGAACCGTGCACAGATAACTTAGTCTTGGTACTGACTTCCTTCTTGCAGAAGAGAGTAGATCGTAGCTGAGCGCTCACTGCATTAGCTTTGCTACACCTCGCTTCCAGTTCTTTCACTATGTTGCCAATCTGTGAGAATATGCATCCTAAGTACTTGAAACCGTCCACCTGTTCTAACTTTGTTACTCCTATTTGGCACTCAATCCGTTTATATTTCTTTCCCACTGACATTACTATCGTTTTGGAGATGTTAATCTTCATACCATAGTCCTTACATTTCTGAGCTAGCTCTGAAATATTACTTTGCAAACTTTCAATCGAATCTGCCATCACAACTAAGTCATCCGCATATGCAAGACTGCTTATTTTGTGTTCACATATCTTAATCTCACCCAGCCAGTCAATTGTTTTCAACATATGATCCATACATAATATAACAACAGTGGAGACAGGTTGCAGCCTTGTTTTACCCCTGAAACTACTCTGAACCATGAACTCAATTTACCGTCAACTCTAACTGCTGCCTGACTCTCCATGTAAAGACTTTTAATTGCTTGCAAAAGTTTGCCTCCTATTCCATAATATTGTAGAACAGACAATAACTTCCTCGTAGGAACCCGGTCATATGCCTTTTCTAGATAGATTAAGCATAGATACAATGCCCTGTTCCACTCATAACACTTCTCCGTTATTTGCAGTAAGCTAAAGATCTCGTCCTGACAACCTCTAAGAGGCCTAAACCCACACTGATTTTCATCCAATTGGTCCTCAACTAATACTCGCACTTTCCTTTCAACAATACCTGAGAAGATTTTACCCACAACACTGATTAAAGAGATACCTCTGTAGTTGTTACAATCTTTTCTGTTTCCATGTTTAAAGATTGGTGTAATTACGGCTTTTGTCCAGTCTGATGGAACCTGTCCCGACTCCCAGGCCATTTCAGTTATCCTGTGTAGCCATTTAAGACCTGACATTCCACTGTATTTGATGAGTTCCGACTTAATTTCATCCACCCCAGCCGCTTTATTGCACTGCAATCTATTGACCATTTTTTCCACTTCCTCAAATGTGATCCTATTTCCATCATCATTCCTATCCCATTCTACCTCGAAATATGAAACATTACTGATCGCATTTTCACCTACATTGAGCAACTCTTCAAAATACTCCCTCCATCTGCCCAAGGCCACCACTGGATTCACCAGCAGTTTTCCTGACCTGTCCAAAATACTTGTCATTTCCTTCTTACCTCCCTTTCGAAGACTGCTAATTACCCTCCAGAATGGTTTTCCAGCAGCTTGACCCTTAGTCTCCAACCTGTTTCCACAGTCTTCCCACGATTTCTTCTTGGATGCTGCAATTATCTGTTTGGCTTTGTTTCTTTCTTCAACATAACTTTCTGTGCTACCTGGGTTCTGGTATGTAGCCATTTTTGATACGCCTTCTTTTTCCTTTTACAGGCTGCCTTGACTGTATCATTCCATCATCTTACTTTTACACACTACTGTTCCAAGACATTCTTTAGCCACTTCTAGTACTGTGTCCCTGTACCTTGTCCATTCCTTTTCCAATGACTGTAATTGACTGCATTCAAGTAACTGGTATCTTTCTGAGATCGCTGTTATGTACTTGTGCCTGATTTACTTATCCTGAAGTTTCTCCACTCTTATCCTCCTACATATGAACCTGACCTCCTGCACTTTCGGCCTCACAATCCCAATTTCACTGCAGATTAAATAATGATCAGTGTCATCAAAGAATCCCCTGAATACACGTGTGTCCCTCACAGCCTTCCTGAATTCCTGATGTCTTATTATATAGTCAATGACAGATCTGGTTCTCCTGCCTTCCCAAGTATACCGGTGAATGTTCTTATGTTTAAAAAAGATTTCTAAGCCCATACTGGCACAGAAATTCAAGAGTTGTTTCCGTTCCTGTTGGCCTCCATATCCTCTCCAAATTTACCCATAACCTTTTCATACCCTTCTGTTCGATTTCCAATCCTGGCGTTAAAATCACCCATGAGCAGAACACTGTCCTTGTCCTTTACTCTAACAACTACATCACTGAGTGCCTCATAAAAACTATCCATCTTATCTTGATCTGTCCCTTCACAATGCGAATATACTGACACAATCCTAATTTTCTTGCTAGACACTGTCAAATCTATCCACATCAGTCGTTCGTTTACATACCTTATTGCAACTACGCTGGGTTCCATTTCTTTCCTGATGTAAAGCCCTACACCCCATTGTGCTATTCCTGCTTTGACTCCTGACAGGAAGACCTTGTATTCTCCCACTTCCTCTTCTTTCTCACCCCTTACCCGAATGTCACTAACAGCTAAAACGTCCAGCCCCATCTTACTTGCAGCCTCTTCCAGCTCTACCTTCTTCCCAGAGTAGCCCCCACTGATATTAATAGCTCCCCGTCTCTTTACCATTTGTTTGCCAAGTCGTATCTTGTAAGACCTAAAAATTTTGTTGTCTCCACGAATGGGAGAGCAACGGGACCGAGTCGTAAGAACGGTGGGAGAAACTCTTTGTAGCGCCAGAATTTAATACAGGCCGTCTTCTCGACAGAAAAACGGAAGCCATTGGCGACACTCCAGGAGTAAAGACGGTCAAGAGAATGCTGAAGACAGCGCTCCAGGAAACATGTACGCTGAGCGCTGCAATAGATGGTAAAATCGTCCACGAAAAGGGAGCCCGATACACCAGCTGGGAGGCAATCCATTATTGGATTGATCGCTATGGCGAAGAGAGCGACGCTCAAAACTGAGCCCTGTGGCACCCCATTCTCCTGGCAAAAGGTGTCTGACAGGACAGAACCCACACGTACCCTGAACTGTCGATCCATTAAAAAGGAACGAATAAAAAGAGGGAGGCGACCGCGAAGGCCCCATGTATGCATGGTGCGGAGAATGCCCGCCCTCCAACAGGTGTCGTAAGCCTTCTCCAAATCAAAGAACACAGCTGCGGTCGGGCGCTTCCGCAAGAAGTTATTCATAATGAAGGTCGACAAGGTAACCAGATGGTCAACAGCAGAGCGGCGCCTACGAAATCCACATTGTACATAGGTAAGGGGGCGTCGAGACTCGAGCAGCCAAACCAAACTAGAGTTAACCATTCGCGCCATCACTTTACAGACACAGCTGGTAAGCGAGATTGGTCGATAACTGGAAGGCAAGTGCTTGTCCTTCCGCGGCTTAGGAATCGGGACAACAATAGACTCGCGCCAGCATGCGGGAACATGTCCCTCAATCCAGATGCGATTGTAAGTACGAAGAAGGAAACCTTTACCAGCAGGAGAAAGGTTCTTCAGCATCTGAATATGAATAGAATCAGGCCCTGGAGCGGAGGACCGTGACCGGGCAAGTGCGTTTTCGAGTTCCCGCATGGTGAATGGGGCATTATAACTTTCACGATTCGAGGAGCGGAAGTTAGGTGGCCTAGCCTCCTCTGCCTGTTTTCGGGGAAGGAAGGCAGGGTGGTAATGAGCGGAGGTCGAAACCTCTGCGAAAAAGCGGCCGAAGGCATTGGAAACATCCTCAGGGGCCACAAGGACGTCATTCGCGACCGTCAAGCCAGAAACTGGTGAGTGGACCTTAGTGCCAGATAGCCGGCGCAGGCTACCCCAGACAACAGAAGAAGGAGTAAAACTGTTGAAGGTGCTTGTGAAAGCAGCCCAGCTGGCTTTCTTGCTTTCTTTAATAATACGACGACACTGTGCACGTAATCGTTTATAATTGATACAATTCGCCACTGTAGGGTGGCGTTTAAAGGTGCGTAAAGCACGTCGACGAGCACGTAAAGCGTCTCTACATGCTGCGGTCCACCAGGGGACCGGTACGCGACGTGGAGAAGAAGTAGGGTGAGGGATGGAATATTCAGCAGCAGTGAGAATGATTTCCGTGAGGTGTGCGACCTGACGATCGCAGCTTCTGAAGGTTTGATCCTGAAAGGTCGCCCTGGAAGAGAAGAGCCCCCAGTCTGCTTTGGAGATGTTCCAACTAGATGAGCACGGAGAGGGGGTATGCTGCAGGAGATGGATAACACACGGGAAGTGGTCGCTCGAATATGTATCAGAAAGTGCATACCACTCAAACCGGCGTGCAAGTTGGGGAGTACATATAGAGAGGTCTAAATGGGAATAGGTGTGAAATGTGTCCGAAAGAAAAGTAGGGGCGCCAGTATTGAGGCAGACAAGATTGAGCTGGTTGAAAAGGTCTGCTAACAGGAAGCCCCTCGGGCAGGATGCTGGAGAGCCCCAAAGGGGATGGTGGGCATTGAAGTCTCCAGTTAACAAAAATGGTGCAGGGAGCTGAGCTATAATTTGCATCATGTCTGCCCTGGTAACGGCAGACGACGATGGAGTGTAAACGGTACAAATGGAAAATGTGAAAGTGGGGAGAGTAATTCGGATGGCAACTGCTTGCAGGCCGGTGTGCAATGTGATGGGATCGTAGTAAATATCATCCCGGACCAGGAACATAACCCCTCCATGAGCCGGAATACCTACCACAGGGGGTAGGTCAAAACGCACAGAGGTGTAGTGTGCCAAGGCAATTTGATCGCATGGGCGTAGCTTCGTTTCCTGGAGGGCTACGACGAGCGGACGGTGCAAGCGGAGCAGCAACTTCAAGTCCTCTCGGTTGGAGCGAATGCTGCGAATATTCCAGTGAATAAGTGCCATCGTAAGAAGAAAAGGAAGATGAAAGAAGGGGTCACCTCGAAGGCCGCTGAGGGCCTGGCTTCGAGCGAGCACTGCCGCCGCTATCAGTAGGCGGACAGTCATCGTCCATTGGTTCTATACGTTCATCGGCCATCTCGGTAAGATGGCCGGGAGGGGGAGCTTCCTCCGCTGGTGAACGGCCAGATGTTCGGCTACCAGCGGTGCGGCCAGGCGAAACGGATGACGGCCTGGGGCGGCAACCGCTGGGTGCCGCAGGAGATGAAATGCGCCGTGGCGGAGAAGGAGAACTGTGCTTCCTATGAGCCTTCTTGGAAGGTCGTTTGGTGGAAGTACTGGTCGATAGCTGGGAGGTCGAGGTACGTGGGAAGTCTGCACGGGACGGTTCCTTCTTGATGGCCCGTGCATCTGACTTCTGGGTCTTCGTCTTAGCAGAAGCTGATGAAGGGGCTTGTGTCTGTGGGGTAATGGGAGGAAGAAGAGACGTCGACCGCGCGATCTTAGCACTGGCCGAACGGACGACCGTGGTGCTGAAGGTCAGATCGTATGTCTGGGTTGCCACCTCCCTGGTAGTCCGAGGAGAGGCGAGGACAGTACTGAATTTACCCGCTGGGAGCAGCGTGGGCTTCCTATTAGCAAATAGCTTGCGAGCAGCCGAGGTGGACACTTTCTCTTTGACCAAAATTTCTTGGATACATCGTTCTTCCTTATAGATGGGACAGTCGCGGAAGGACCCTGCATGGTCACCCTGACAGTTCACACAACGAGGAGACGGAGGTGGACAGTCACCCTCACGGGCGTCCCTGCCGCAAGTGACACATTTAGCCGCATTGTAACAAGACTGGCGAGTGTTATTAAAACGCTGACACTGGTAGCAGCGCCTAAGTGTCGGGACATAGGGGCGAACAGAAATAACCTAGTAGCCCGCTTTGATGCGCAATGGCAGCTGAACACTATCAAAGGTCAAGAAAAGCGTCCGGGTCGGTACAAGATCATTGTTGACCTTTTTCATGACCCTATGGACAGCTGTCACGCCCTGCTCAGCGAGGAAAGACTGAATCTCCTCGTCAGTCAATCCGTCGAGAGATCTAGTATAGACCACACCTCGATACGAATTCAAAGTTCGGTGAGCCTCCACCCGGACAGGGAACGTATACAGGAGTGTGGATCGAAGCAGTTTCTGTGCCTGAAAGGTGCTCTCAGTTTCTAGTAGCAAGGTTCCATTACGCAACCTTGTACAAGACTCAACAGTACCGGCTATGGCATCTACGTTCTGGATAACGAAAGGGTTGACAGAGGAAAAATCCTTTCCGTCCTCAGATCGAGAAACGACGAGGAACTGTGGGGCAGGCGGTAGTACCATTGTCACTGGTGGCTGGTCATGTTTCCGTTTGTGGGCAGAAGTCGAGAGAGAAGAAGAGAAATCCGTTGCGGAGGAATCCGCCATGATTGCCAGAGTCTCCGATGGCGCGCTCCTTCCTTATGGGGACCCTCTCAGAGGGCACTCTCGCCTTAGGTGAATGTTTACACATCAGGTCACACCTCCCGAGAAACAGACGGAGGGACCAATCGGCATGGTCAGAAGGTATCAGCTCAGGCAATCACCCCTCCCCGGGCCTGGCCTTTACCAGGGGGTACGTGCGTGCCTTACTTGTCTACCCAGGGCGGGGAATTACGCGTTACCCCGTCACCGGCTACGCGTGCGAACGCGTGGGTCGGCCTTCAGGCGCGCACTGGGAGGAAGGAAGAAGAGGAAAAGAAAGAGAGAGAGGACAGACTGTCTCAAACGCAGAGGCGGAGACCAGAGAAGGCAAGGAGAAGAAGGCAAGGAGAAGAAGGCAAGGAGAAGAAGGCAAGGGAAAGAGTAAGGAAGACAGTGAGATGGAGAAGAACAAAGAAAGGAACCAACCAAAGGAAGGAAGAAACGAGAAGTGAAAAACCAAAAAGACCACAATTATAGGTCGTGGAACCGTCCGTCTCCGGACGCAGGCGCTAACTACCCCCTTGAGGGGGATGGACTCCTTTTAGTCGCCTCTTACGACAGGCAGAAATACCGCGGGACTATTCTAACCCCCGAACCCGCAGGGGGATCCACGCAGACGTTTAATGTACTTAGTTTATAACCTGTACAGCAGAGATGTTGTCTTGCCATAGATATTCCATCTTACCCAAGCAATGCTGGATCAAGGCACTAACAAACACTAAGGTGAAGTACGAAGTTCTGTCTTCGGAAGTTACTTCGTTGTAGACGGTCGTGCTACATTTCTTCTTTCTGGAGCTTACTGGAGAATCACGTAAACCGCAGGAATTGCTCGGAACCTGATCGAGTGACACTGAGATCCAGTACCGATTTCGCAAATGTAATTGTAAAGTAAGCAAATGCAGGCTTACGTACAAGTGGGTAACATTATGCACAAGCAGTGGTTTCTTATCAGCAATATCGGTGGATGAATTGTAACGCGCGAAATTGTGCAAAAATATCAGATACTGTGTGGCTGGATAAAACTGAAAGTAAACAATACAGTTAATCATTGCCTTCCAATTTCTGCGGAGTGATATAAACTACAATGGCCACTATAATTCAGTTTTAGGCGAAGTACCTAGTTGAAGTGCAGTGACAATCGTAACGAGGAGCTAGGTATTATTAGTTAATGATTTCGTTCCAGTCCAACCAGTTATTTGGACGTTTTACCAGGCACTTTAACCGAATTGAATAATCGGGAGAGATGTAAGCTATTATGAAAACTTTATGTTTACTTACTGCGAAACTGGCACGAAAATGCTCTACAAACGTAATAGGATAGTTATGATGTGCGGCAGAGACAGTTTCTCTCAAAATTTCGACAGTTTGCGTTCAGTATAAGTTTCCCATTACTTCCTTCAATATATATAGATTGTTTTGGGAGGAATAGTATTGTTTTAGGAGGCGGTAGTACACAAAAATTTCAAAAATATTATTCTATATGACATATGTGTTCGTTCAGTTTCTATTGATTCCAAAGATGAACCTGTTAGAATAAAAAATTACGCACAGAAACTGTTAAACAAAGCTAAAAGATTAAGATGAAAATTGATATCTCTAAATTCCACCTCCTACTTAAGCGCACTTTCGTAGCCTCTTCACAACACCAGGAGTAGTGTGAAGTCATAAGGGTAGCATGACTCATGATACGCACGATCAGGTGAGCACTTGTGTGTACTTATCCTCTGTAGACATTCCGCTTCAGCCAAACCCACGGATTAAGCTGTAAAGGGTTAACGTCCAGGGCCCTTTCTGGCCAAGAAATGAGATCGTTACTGCAGATCTATCTTGCGGGGTATTCTAGGATTGGGTGAGATGTCACCTGATGGCTGGAACATGCTGGAGGATCATCACTGTTCCTCTATCGAATGAAACTTCTTCCAGTGATGCTGTGGTCTTTTTATCTGCAAAATGTAGATGACGGAGCACTGTAAGGCGATAACACAATAGTCCGAAGAAAAATACTTCTCTTTTATATCTCACAACACATACACAGAGAAACATTCTTGAAAATGTGTCTTTACAAAGGCCTTTGTGTTCTCGTCGGACTCGGAAGAGAGTTAGGATTTTTACTGATGCTGTCATGAGTGAAAGTGTCTTCGTAGGCAAACTACTCGGCGATTTACACTCACTCAACGTCAAAATTTGAAATTTTTACTTTCATCTCCTCCTGGATGTTTCCGAAATAGCAGTAACCGATGAGGAGCGAGGCCTTTCTTATGTATTGTCAGTCATATTGATTTAAACGTAACGCTGACACGTTTACACATTCTGGGTGTGCTTATTGAAGGACTATGTTGTGAATAATTTCATACACACTGTCCACTTGAACGTGGAAGTAAAATGTGACCTATGGACAGTCAACAAATCGTACATAGTATGTTAAAAAATTCGAGTAAACGCACTTGAATCTGGCACTCTGCACTTAGGAATTGTCTACAGTATTTACTACAACCAGCAACAGCATATCCATTGCAATGTCAGTACACAAACATCGCTATAAAATTTCTTTCTTTACCCAGACAGCGTTGCCGCAGTGGATACACCGGTCCCCGTCAGATCACCGAAGTTAAGCGCTGTCGGGCGTGACCGGCACTTGGATGTGTGACCATCCAGCACGCCATGCGCTGTTGCCATTTTTCGGGGTGCTCTCAGCCTCGTGATGCCTATTGAGGAGCTACTCGACCGAATAGTAGTGGCTCCGGTAAAAGAAAACCATCGTAATGACCGGGAGAGTGGTGTGCTGACCACACGCCCCTCCTATCCACATCCTCAGCTAAGGATGACACGGCGGTCGGATTATCCCGATCGGCCACTTGTGGCCTGAATACAGAGTGCTTTTTTTTAACCCAGACTAATTTTGCTGCAGTTACACTATCATCGGTGGGCTGTATGATTTTCTTTTTATTAGAGAACAGGCAAAATCTTCTTTAGTAACTATACATGTGTAAGTTTCAGTTTCTAAGACAGTATTTATATATGCCTCCCCCCACGGCCCTTGGCGTTGGTGGGGAGGCTTGCGTGCCTCAACGATACAGATAGCCGTACAGTAGGTGCAACCACAATGGAGGGGTATCTGTTGAGAGGCCAGACAAACGTGTGGTTCCTGAAGAGGAGCAGTAGCCTTTTCAGTAGTTGCAGGGGCAACAGTCTGGATGATTGACTGATCTGGCCGTGTAACACTAACCAAAACAGGCTTGCTGTTGTGGTACTGTGAAAGGCTGAAAGCAAGGGGAAACTATAGCCGTAATTTTTCCCGAGGTCATGCAGCTTTACTGTATGATGAAATGATGATGGCGTCCTCTTGGGTAAAATATTCCAGAGGTAAAATAGTCCCCCATTCGGATCTCCGGGAGGGGACAACTCAGGAGGACGTCGTTATCAGGAGAAAGAAAACTAGTTCGCTACGGATCGGAGCGTAGAATGTCAGATCCCTTAATCGAGCAGGTAGGTTAGAAAATGTAAAAAGGGAAATGGATAGGTTAAAGTTAGATATAGTGGGAATTAGTGAAGTTCGGTGGCAGAAGGAACAAGACTTTTGGTCTCGTGAATACAGGGTTATAAATACAAAATCAAATAGGGGTAAAGCAGGAGTAGGTTTGATAATGAATAAAAAAATAGGAGTACGGGTAAGCTACTACAAACAGCATAGTGAACGCATTATTGTGGCCAAGATAGACACGAAGCCCACGCCTACTACAGTAGTACAAGTTTATACGCCAAATAGCTCTGCAGATGACGAAGAAATTGATGAAATGTATGATGAGATAAAAGAAATTATTGAGGTAGTGAAGGGAGACGAAAATTTAGTAGTCAGGGGTGACTGGAATTCAAGTGTAGGAAAAGGCAGAGAAGGAAACATAGTAGGTGAATATGGATTGGGGGTAAGAAATGAAAGAGAAAGCCGTCTGGTAGATTTTTGTGTAGAGCATAACTTAATCATAGCTAACACTTGGTTTAAGAATCATGAGAGAAGGTTGTATACATGGAAGAACCCAGGAGATACTAATAGAAATCAGACACATTATATAATGGTAAGACAGAGATTTAGGAACCAGGTTTTAAATTGTAAGACGATTTCCAGGGGCAGATCTGGCCTCTGACCACAATCTATTGGTTATGAACTGTAGATTAAAACTGAAGAAACTGCAAAAAGGTGGGAATTTAAGGAGATGGTGTAACACTCCCGACCTGTCGGACGTGCGTTAGCTCAATAAAGCCTGTACTGTAATAAGTTCACGGGCTTCACCTTGTAAACAAGGATTTAGTACATAAGTTGACCGCGTGTACCTAATGGAAGCAATTCGGACTTATTCAGTCAGTAACTACAGTGATGCGTCAAGCACATGTAAAGTGCAATTACGCGTTCGCATGGACAAGAAGTACACACAGTAGATACTACCAATGATTAATAATACGGTCGCCAGCCTAATTAGGCATTGAGTGAGTTTTTCCTTGTACAAGTGTGAGCATGTACAAGCATAACCACACGTAGTACTGCTGCGTTATATGGCAGAGTTTGGCATAGGAAAAATCCACTGAACTAAAGTTTTCTTCTTTTGTACTAATTTGGATGAGCTAAACTTACACAACACCACACAGCAATGATTACTACGAGCTGCACTTTGTATATTGATCAGACTGAAATCGGGCATAGATTACCCTAGAATCAGCAATTTTGAAAACACACATACAATGTCACTACTAAAATTGGAAAAAACACTGATACACTTAGGTTTAATATAGAAATTAATTTTACTGTTCAATTCTGATCAGTACACTTCAAAATGTGAAAGAATAGGCAAGAGAAAGGGGGGGGGGCCCTGAATCTGTTATGATTGTTATACTGGAACTAGTAAGTCCTGAAGGTAAATTAACACTCAAAGTTATCAATCTGTGAAGAACTAATCTTCTGTCTTATTTTTATTGAATCGATTAGTTATCATTCTTTCAGTCTCAAATGAATTAAATAACATTCCTAGCTCAATTCAAAATTTATCTTTCAATTTGATCACACTGTTGTTCTTTACTAACATCTGCGTTAACAAACATGAATTTAAACGTCTTTATAGCATAGATTAGTCTGCAGATGATTTATTACTAACTGTAAACTTTCAATTCGGGATACTCGGGTTGCACAATATGTGGTAAGGACCCTGTCTAGATCAATGATAAGGATAAGTGATGGCTAAGGCAATTCTGGTAAAAGTCACGTTATTATTGAACAGTCAGAACAGTTTCAACACTGGTCCACACAGATACACTTCTAAAGAAGAAATAAATGTTTGACCTGTGCACGTCGGTGCGGCGGATGGCGGGCAGCGAGATAGCGGGCAGCACAGCACACATGCAAGCACGGCTAAGGCTCTCACAGTATCGGCACTTTCATTCTTCTTGGCGTCGTAATCTTTCCAGTTTTGTGCCTGAGAATATAGCCATGCCAAGTAGTCGTCGGAATCGGCCCATCCGAGGTTCAATGGAATCCACTTTTCCTAGATAGCCTCCTCGGTACAGTACATGTTCCTCTGACCGATGCTCAACTCCGACTGTGTTACTGAGCCCGTTGTGCCGAACCGCGCCAGTGTGCGTTTTCCCGCACTCGCCTGCATCCACCTTTTCCCGCGCCCCTACAGGTAGGGTATTCACCACAGGTTTTCTACTACACATATTCTACTGCATTACCTACGTATGGACCAAGTGTTTAAATTACAATTTTCACATTTTACAATAGTTTTAACATTAAATACATTTCCTTTTGGTTATCAAATTGTTTGAAACCTAACATAAATAATAACATTCATTTCAAAAGTTGTTTACAGTTTCTTTAACATGACACGAAAAGAAAAAGAAAAATTTATCTAAATTCATAAAGAAAAAAAATTATTATAGGTACATTATTGTTACACATGCCCCTGTTTCCAGAAAATTTTCTTAAGTCTAAATTTTATTTGAACACTAAATTTAACAATTATACATTGGTTCTGAATCTTTACGTAAATGTCCAAAAAGATTTGTACTACACATTTTCTTTCACTCACTGTATATAGGTTTACACTATTTTAACATATCAAGACCAATTTCTCGTTATTTACTTAAGTGCCTTTTGCACAGTCCAACTTCCCATCCTAACATTACTAAAATAGCAATTTAATCATTTTTTCCTAAATTTCTCAAAGAAATAATTTAAAATCCTGGAATACAAACATTTAACTACAAAAACAAATGCATATTGCATATACACTATAAGATAATTCGTCGCTGCTTGCTTTGAATACCAGTCCATTTCTTAACTTATTAAACAAAACACACACACAAAATTTTCAGAAAATTATCTACACATATTTGCTGCCTATTATGCGGATTTGGGCAGTGCTTTTCACTTCATATTGTCACATCTCCCGGATCACATTTACAATTTTCCATCGACTATTTATCTGCCCTTATTGGTATTTGGCAGTCCTTCATATTATGGTTCATACACTGCCCATTTTCATTTTTGACAGTTCCATCTTTTATCTGGCTGATAGCATTTATCCTTTCTTTTCAGTCCTTCCCTCCATATATTTTTACAGTTACAGTACAATTGGTAATCTGAAACTCACATAACTACATTAGTACACTTTCAATGGAATACAGACATGTACAAAGATCAGTTACATTTCAAATAACTTGGGTTCAGCATAAGATACAGCACAATTACTCGTTCCTGGGAACATACAGTTTCAGGTCCACAATATTTCTTACACCTAAAGGTCTTTTGGATTTTGGGTAGATTAGGTAGTAAGCATTTTCGTGTGGAATGTTCTGTATTATATATGGTCCGTTATAAATATATTTAAATTTTGAAATTTCATGGTTTAGTTCACTAGATTTTTCGTGGGTTTTTAAAAGAACATAATCTCCAACTTTAAATTTTGAAACTTTTAGATTTTTATCGTGTCTGCTAGATCTAGATTCAGCTTTTTGCTTTGCCCTTTTTATTACCAATTCTTTCTTTTGATTCAATCCCAAACTTGTACAAGGTGGAAACTCTAATTTTTCTTCAATTAAACTTTTACTACTTTTACCTAACAAAATTTCTTCCGGTGGGAACCCTGTAGTTTCATGATGTAATGTGTTCATGACATTCTCAAAATCCGATATGAATCTGCCCCAGGCTCTATGATTGTGACTGCAGTATGTTCTACACAATCTCCCGACTTCGCGCATGTACCTTTCAACCGGATTGCTTGCAGGATGGTAGGCTGCAATATATTTAACCTCCACACCATTTTTCTCCATTCCCTCTTTCCAAATTTTGGATATGAACTGGGGTCCATTGTCCGATAGTACTGCCTTGGGTTTCCCGATGGTCCTGAAGTATTCGACCATCCTACTAAATACAGCTTTTGCTGTTGCTTTTTTCAAGGGGTATAATTTCACAAATTTAGAAAATACTTCCAAAATCACCAAAACATATGCACAATTTCCCGAAGTCTTTGGGAGGGGACCATATAAATCTACCGATAATAAGTCTAGGGTGTCTTCAGGCAATGTACTTTGCATTGGTCCCCTACTAGTTTTGTTCGGTACTTTGGTCTTTTGACAGACATCACATGACTTAATCCGTTCCTTTACCTTCTTACTTACACTACCAGTAATCACTACGACATTATTCAGTTTATCCAAACATTTTTTTCGGCCCACTATGTCCCAATGCCAAATGAAAATAATCTATGACCTCAGTATCAAACTGGTTTGGCCAACATACCCTCCATTCCTCAGTAACTAAATCTTTCCTCCTATATAAAATGCCTTTATAAATTTTGTAATATTTCTTAATTTGAGGATACTGCACACTGTCAAAATTTACCTTCACTGATTTCCAGGTTGAATCCTCATTCTGATGGTACCTCATATTTTTACATATCTGCTCAATTTTCCTATTTCCTGAAATCTCTTTCATATACCTTATCTGAAAAGTACCCTCTTCTCCATTTTCATTGGGCACTTCACTCATACCATTAGGCAATCGAGATAAGGCATCTGCCACATAATTCTCAGTACCTTTAACATAGCAAATATCGTAATCAAATTGTTGCAGGTACAAAGCCCAACGAGTCAGCCTACCATTAGGTAAACAGCAATCTTTAAGAAAAGTCAAAGCTTTGTGGTCGGTATGTATAATGAGCTTATGGCCCCACAGATAATTTCTAAATTTCTTTAGCCCCCATATAATGGCTAAAGCTTCCTTTTCCGAAATAGTGTAGTTTCTCTCGTATCTTGTTAGGGTTCTACTGGCAAATGCGATAGTCCGGTGTTCGATTTCTTTGCCCTCACAGATTTCTTGGAACACTTCTATGCCAATTCCATAAGCACTGCTGTCAGTACTCATATGGAAAGGTTTTGACAGTATGGGGTGATGCAAAATATTGTCATTCAAAAGTTCCCTTTTTAAGTTTTCAAAATCTCTCATGCATTCTTCAGTCCACACAAAAGCACTATTTTTCTTAAGTAAATTATTCAAATGAGGACTATTAAAAACTTGGCCCTTGACGAATTTTCTATAGAACCCACATAAACCTAGAAAGGCTTTCAACTGTTTTCTATTTCGAGGAGCTGGACATCCCGATATTGCACTTAACTTTTCCGGATCCTTGCAAATACCGTTGGTAGTGATAATGTGCCCCAGAAACTTTATTTCCGATTTCACAAATTCACACTTCTTCCATTTAAGTGTCATGCCCCCTGCTTGTAGAGCAACAAAAACTTTCTGTAATAACTCGCAATGCTCCGGCCATGCTTCTGTAGCAATCAGTAAATCGTCTACATAAATGGTTAACCGGGAACTCAGTTCTCTACCTAACACAAAGTCCAGTGCCCTAATAAATACTGCCACAGATGTGCTAAGCCCAAATGGCACTACCTTATACTGATAGCATTTCCCGGCGAATAGAAAAGCGGTATATTTACGGGATTCTTTACTCAATGGGATTTGCCAGTATCCGGCGGTCATATCCAGACTGGTTAAATATTTTACGTTATAAAATATTTGGACCATTTCGTCCAGATTCTCAGGCCTATCTATTTCCTTCTTTACAATTTTGTTTAAAGTCCTAGCGTCGATAACTACTCTCACTCCCCCATCCCTTTTGTTCACTATGATAAGGGGACTATTATACTCGCTGTTACTTCGTTCGATTACCCCCCACTCTATCATCTTATCTATTTCCACTTGAACAGCCTGCCTCTTTGATACGGGTATCGAAAACGGTCTTACGAAGCAAGTTTTATGCTCTATTGTCTCAATCTGGTATTTAAAATTCTTAACTAGGCCAGGTTTGTCCGAAAATACGGGGCTGTTACTATCTAAAATTTCAAGCAATTCTACTTTCTGTTCGGGAGATATTCCCTCTAAACTTTCCACCATTCCCTTAAATTCATGCCCCTGCTTGTCACTCTCATTTAATACTTTCTGGACATGGTACACCTCATACTTGTTTGTCAACCCATCATTCCCTTGGTCGATCTCCAACAACAAAGAATCAATTTCTGAATCAAACACTTTCTCAATTTCCTCAAAATTCAATTCCAAATTCCTAAATGTACTATTAATTTTGATCACTCCTTGGCTACAATCAATAATAACCTTTTCTTTATCCAACCAATCTATCCCCAAAATCATTTCAGTACTCAGGTCTGGCACAACCAAAACATCGTGTTCAAAGTTTTGTCCTTTTATACTAAATTCAACCAAAATCTGGTTCTTTACCGTCTTGCTAGCCTTGCCAGTAGCCCCAACAATTTTTACACCTGTTACTGACATAATTACTAGCCCAGGCTTATCACAAATGTGTTCGAAAAACGATTGGGAAATTGCACTTATCTGAGACCCAGTATCAAGAAGTACTCGCAATTTTATGTTATAAATTTCAACTGGTATTATTGTTTGTTTAACCGTCGAATGTTTTTCATTATCGTGGTCTTCCTTGAGCAAATCCGGGTCGACGATAACATCGTCCCAAGATATGCTTTTAACATGCACTTCACATATATCAGGCGGTTTCTTTGGTTCCGGGAGTTCAAAGTCATTAATTACCTGAACCCTTTGCGAAATAAACCCTGAGTCGTCCGGTGGTTCTTTCTTTCTTTGTTCAGTCTCAGCGTCTGGATTTTGTTTTGACACTTTGTCATCGTTAGGTACAATATCGTACTTAACTACATCCCCTTTATTTTCACTGATTTTCTCATACCCTCTTTCAGTAAAAGTATATTCACTTTCTTTTACCCCGAAAAATTCATCTTCACTAGAGTCATCACTACTCTCTTCCTCAACACCAGATTCATTTAAGTACGCTACTTTTGCACAACAGGGAAAGCTAGTATATTCAATTTTGTCCGTATTAGCGTATCTTTCATCATCTGAACTATCGTCGGAATCCGACCATTCCGGATCGCTATCAGGTTCTAACATAAAGGCTTTTCTGAGACAGGCACTAAGTTCCTCCTCAGTATTGTCATCAGGCTTCGATTTTAATTCAATCTCCTCTTTTGGCGAAACGGCCCCATCATCAGCTTCATTTACCTCTACTGTGACTTCATATTCGGTGTAATCCTCGTGGACTTTAATTACTTTCATGTAATCATCTGCCCCTTCTCCACGGTGCATCTCGGTAGCAGCTTGCACTAATGGCGGATTGTTAGCAGAAGTTATTGCTTCGTCAATGTTGAGGATTTCATCCTCCAACTCCTTCCTATTATTAATCTGCGTCCTATTAGCAGCACGCATACTTTGCGCGGCTCTATTTATTCTCCCCTCTTCGAATTTGGGCCACGTCACTTTATTGACGCCCCTATCATTTCCCTTCCTAATAGCTAATTTCTTGGCCTCATACTCCTTCTTAAAATCCTCCCACTCACATTGCTTTAGGCCCTTGTACAGATCGTCTATCTGCACACGCCAATCATTTACTTCTGCTAATTCATTATCGCCCTTTACCTCATTGCAAACACTGCTAACCGCACCTCTCTGTGTACTCACAGTCTCATCTATTGTTTCCTTTGCCACGGAATTATCACTCGTAAAATTTTCATTATCTCTTATGGCTACGTTCGTACCTACTGCTGCCGTATTGCTAGCGGCTTCTCTCTGAACAGATGTTCCGCTAGGCTGGGCCGTTGACCTCTGATGCTCCACTCGCCCGTTAATCTGGAGTATGCTGTGCGGCCGATATGACTCATGCTGGCTCGCACCTGACGCTTGTCTCTCCACTACACGTTGCGTCGTTTCACGCCTGTCTCTAACCTGTCTCATTACATTGCGGTCGGTCCGGTATCTTTTCTTAAATCGGGGCCGGTATGCATTGTCTGCTTCCGTTTGGCCCGCAACGTTCGCGGAAATTAGTTTCCCGCGCCGTTATTGTTTTGCGCGGTGTATCCTCGACCGCGACCTGGATAACTTCCTCTGCCTCTTCCTCTCTGTATCATATTGACGCGAAATCCATCGCCGTCATTTCTTTCGTCATGGTTTCGGTTATTACGGTTACCAAAATTTTGATAATTGGCTCGACTTTCGCGCCAATGGTCTTCGTCTTCGACTCTTTCCAGAAATGCTTGTAAGCTACGATGGTTGCTTCCTACATACCTCTTTGAATCTTCTGGGAGCTTTTTATACAGCTCCCAGATAATTTCTGAATCCGATCTTCTACCTCTTAAGTGTGTCAAATTTCGGTACCAATACTCGCAGAAATCTTTCAAAGAATTCCTGCCCCTGTTATCATGCTGTTTGGCCATGATAAATTCGCGCCATAAATGGTCCTGCTTTTGTTCAGACCAATATTCTTCGGTAAATTTTTGCCTAAATTCTTCGAACGTCATTCGTTCGGTATTTAAATTTATTCCCCAGCGCTTAGCGTCACCTGCTAAGGCGCTAATTACTACATTTATCTTTTCCTGATCAGACAAGTGCTCAGGAAATACTCTCTCGCAATTTTTGATGAAGTCTAACGGATGCCACCCGTTATGTTTCTTGGCTGGATCGAAGCGTTCCTCGCCTTCTAACAGCTTCGTAATTGGTGCGCCATTACAGATCACACCAGGCCTATCTTTAATTTTGCTCTCTAGATCGAAAATTTTTCCTTGAATTTTCGTACAATTTTGAACACATCCGGTTACTTTTTCACCTAATTCTTTTTCAGTGTCTACAACTACCCTTTTCAATTGCGATATTCCGTGTTGGCATTCGTTTACGATCTCAGTTTTAAGACCGAAAACTTTTTCGTCTACCTTAGTTTCAACCAGAGGTTCTACTTTCTCTTGGATGTTGAGAATTTCAACATCGAATCTACTGTTAATGTTACCAATTTCCTCCTGCATAATATCCATATTTTTGTTAATGGTGTCAATTTCAAATTTCATATTATTTACCACAGAACTTAAATTTCCCATTTTTTGTTCTACCTGTTCTATTTGTTTACTAATTTTAGTTCCCTGTCCTTCAACCTGTGCTTTAATCTGATCACTTTGGGTTTTGAGCTGCTGATTAACGTGTGTTTTAAGCTGCTCATTTTGTGTTTTGAGCTGATGGCTCTGTGTTTTGAGCTGCTCGTCAACGTGTGTTTTTAGCTGATTAACCTGATTGCCGACTTGTTTTTGAAGTTGCTCATTCTGCCCTGCAATTTGTTTGGTTAATTGTTCAAATAAGTCGTTCATGCTTAAAATTTTTACACTGTTTTGTTCTACGAAATCGGTGTGTTCCGATTCTACTTCAGAAATTTCTTTCGGTTCTTTCTTTATCTGTGGCGAATCAAATATGTCAGTGGATTCGTTCACGTACCCACTATCATCTACAAAGTCACCCTCTACTTCCTGTTTTGTCCCTTGCTGTGTTCGAGGCGATCGCGACATTTCAATCTGTTCGTTGACGTGTTCATGGTATTGTATGTACGCCAATTGTCTTCCGCGAACGCCATCTGTTATCTGGCCGCGTAGACTCCTGCTACTGCTAGCCGCATTCTCCATTTCGCTCGGCACATCTACCCTGTCCCCGTTCCTGTCCATATTGAATGCCAATCACACCACACTATTATACTTGACTCACACTGCAGTTTACTTTACTGAACTTTATTGCTATTCAAGCCACTGAACATCCACTGTTCGGTCTTTACGTTAGTGTATAACCGACAACAACTGGATGTCCTGTCACGGTCGCCACTTGTAACACTCCCGACCTGTCAGACGTGCGTTAGCTCAATAAAGCCTGTACTGTAATAAGTTCACGGGCTTCACCTTGTAAACAAGGATTTAGTACATAAGTTGACCGCGTGTACCTAATGGAAGCAATTCGGACTTATTCAGTCAGTAACTACAGTGATGCGTCAAGCAAATGTAAAATACAATTACGCGTTCGCATGGACAAGAAGTACACACAGTAGATACTACCAATGATTAATAATACGGTCGCCAGCCTAACTAGGCATTGAGTGAGTTTTTCCTTGTACAAGTGTGAGCATGTACAAGCATAACCACACGTAGTACTGCTGCGTTATATGGCAGAGTTTGGCATAGGAAAAATCCACTGAACTAAAGTTTTCTTCTTTTGTACTAATTTGGATGAGCTAAACTTACACAACACCACACAGCAATGATTACTACGAGCTGCACTTTGTATATTGATCAGACTGAAATCGGGCATAGATTACCCTAGAATCAGCAATTTTGAAAACACACATACAATGTCACTACTAAAATTGGAAAAAACACTGATACACTTAGGTTTAATATAGAAATTAATTTTACTGTTCAATTCTGATCAGTACACTTCAAAATGTGCAAGAATAGGCAAGAGAAAGGGGGGGGCCCTGAATCTGTTATGATTGTTATACTGAAACTAGTAAGTCCTGAAGGTAAATTAACACTCAAAGTTATCAATCTGTGAAGAACTAATCTTCTGTCTTATTTTTATTGAATCGATTAGTTATCATTCTTTCAGTCTCAAATGAATTAAATAACATTCCTAGCTCAATTCAAAATTTATCTTTCAATTTGATCACACTGTTGTTCTTTACTAACATCTGCGTTAACAAACATGAATTTAAACGTCTTTATAGCATAGATTAGTCTGCAGATGATTTATTACTAACTGTAAACTTTCAATTCGGGATACTCGGGTTGCACAATATGTGGTAAGGACCCTGTCTAGATCAATGATAAGGATAAGTGATGGCTAAGGCAATTCTGGTAAAAGTCACGTTATTATTGAACAGTCAGAACAGTTTCAACACTGGTCCACACAGATACACTTCTAAAGAAGAAATAAATGTTTGACCTGTGCACGTCGGTGCGGCGGATGGCGGGCAGCGAGATAGCGGGCAGCACAGCACACATGCAAGCACGGCTAAGGCTCTCACAGTATCGGCACTTTCATTCTTCTTGGCGTCGTAATCTTTCCAGTTTTGTGCCTGAGAATATAGCCATGCCAAGTAGTCGTCGGAATCGGCCCATCCGAGGCTCAATGGAATCCACTTTTCCTAGATAGCCTCCTCGGTACAGTACATGTTCCTCTGACCGATGCTCAACTCCGACTGTGTTACTGAGCCCGTTGTGCCGAACCGCGCCAGTGTGCGTTTTCCCGCACTCGCCTGCATCCACCTTTTCCCGCGCCCCTACAGGTAGGGTATTCACCACAGGTTTTCTACTACACATATTCTAATGCATTACCTACGTATGGACCAAGTGTTTAAATTACAAATTTCACATTTTACAATAGTTTTAACATTAAATACATTTCCTTTTGGTTATCAAATTGTTTGAAACCTAACATAAATAATAACATTCATTTCAAAAGTTGTTTACAGTTTCTTTAACATGACACGAAAAGAAAAAGAAAAATTTATCTAAATTCATAAAGAAAAAAATTATTATAGGTACATTATTGTTACAATGGGACCTGGATAAACTGAAAGAACCAGAGGTTGTACACAGTTTCAGGGAGAGCATAAGGGAACAATTGACAGGAATGGGGGAAAGAAAAATAGTAGAAGAAGAATGGCTAACTTTGAGGGATGAAATAGTGAAGGCAGCAGAAGATCAAATTGGTAAAAAGACGAGGGCTAGTAGAAACCCTTGGGTAATAGATGAAATATTGAATTTAATTAATGAAAGGAGAAAATATAAAAATACAGTAAAAGAAGCAGGCCAAAAGGAATACAAACGTCTCAAAACTGATATCTACAGGAAGTGCAAAATGGCTAAGCAGGGATGGCTAGACGACAAATGTAAGGATGTAGAGGCTTATCTCAATAGGGGTAAGATAGATACTGCCTACAGGAAAATTAAAGAGACCTTTGGAGATAAGAGAACCACTTGTATGAACATCAAGAGCTCAGATGGAAACCCAGTTCTAAGCAAAGACGGGAAAGCAGAAAGGTGGAAGGAGTATATAGAAGGTCTATACAAGGGCGATGTACTTGAGGACAATATTATGGAAATGAAAGAGTACGTAGATGAAGATGAAATGGGAGATATGATACTGCGTGAAGAGTTTGATAGAGCACTGAAAGACCTGAATCGAAACAAGGCCCCGGGAGTAGACAACATTCCATTAGAACTACTGACAGCCTTGGGAGAGCCAGTCCTGACAAAACACTTTCATCTGGTGAGCAAGATGTATGAGACAGGCGAAATACGTTCAGACTTCAAGAAGAATATAATAATTCCAATCCCAAAGAAAGCAGGTGTTGACAGATGTAAAAATTACCGAACAATCAGTTTAATAAGCCACAGCTGCAAAATACTAACACGAATTCTTTACAGACGAATGGAAAAACCAGTAGAAGCCGACCTCGGGGAAGTTCAGTTTGCATTCCGTAGAAATACTGGAACACGTGAGGCAATACTGACCTTACGACTTATCTTAGAAGAAAGAACAAGGAAAGGCAAACCTACGGTTCTAGCATTTGTAGACTTAGAGAGAGCTTTTGACAATGTTGACTGGAATACTCTCTTTCAAATTCTGAAGGTGGCAGGGGTAAAATACAGGGAGCGAAAGCCTTTTTACAATTTGTACAGAAAGCAGATGGCAGTAATAAGAGCCGAGGGGTATGAAAGGGAAGCAGTGGTTGGGAAGGGAGTGAGACAGGGTTGTAGCCTCTCCTCGATGTTATTCAATCTGTATATTGAGCAAGCAATAAATGAAACAAAAGAAAAGTTCGGAGTAGGTATTAAAATCCATGGAGAACAAATAAAAAGTTTGAGGTCCGCCGATGACATTGTAGTTCTCTCAGAGACAGAAAAGGACTTGGAAGAGCAATTTAACGGAATGGACAGTGTCTTGAAAGGAGGGCATAAGATGGACATCAACAAAAGCAAAACGAGGATAATGGAATGTAATCGAATTAAGTCAGGTGATGCTGAGGGAGTTAGAATAGGAAATGAGACACTTAAAGTAGTAAAGGAATTATGCTATTTGGGGAGCAAACTAACTGATGATGGTCGGAGTAGGGAGGATATAGAATGTAGACTGGCAATGGCAAGGAAAGCGTCTCTGAAGAAGAAAAATTTGTTAATATCGAGTATTGATTTAAGTCAGGAAGTCATTTCTGAAAGTATTTGTATGGAGTGTAGCCATGTATGGAAGTGAAACGTGGACGATAAATAGTTTAGACAAGAAGAGAATAGAAGCTTTCGAAATGTGGTGCTACAGAAGAACGCTGAAGATAAGATGGGTAGATCACGTAACTAATGAGGAGGTATTGAATAGAATTGAGGAGAAGAGGAGTTTGTGGCACAATTTGACTAGAAGAAGAGATCGTTTGGTAGGACATGTTGTGAGACATCGAGGGATCACCAATTTAGTATTGGAGGGCAGCGTGGAGGGTAAAAATCGTAGAGGAAGACCAAGAGATGAATACATTAAGCAGATTCAGAAGGATGTAGGCTCCAGTAGGTACTGGGAGATGAAGAAGGTTGCACAGGATAGAGTAGCATGGAGAGCTACATTAAACCAGTCTCAGGACTGAAGACCACAACAACAACATTTATATGCGGTATATGGAAACAGTCATTATGGTGCTTTATATATACCTCGTTACGGCGTGCTGCGGTTTTTGTGGTTCTTGTGTTTTGCATTAAATCTGGTTTTCTTTTCTTTCTCATAGTTTGTCATCTACAGAAACAATAGCCGTATATAAAATATATGTGACGAATATTTAGGACTGAGAATGTTATGGTTAACATTATTTTATTTCATGTGGAAGATTTTGTGTATGTGTGTGTGTGTGTGTGTGTGTGTGTGTGTGTGTGTGTGTGTGTGTTTGCAACGTGTTCCTCTTACTTTTACTTGGTTTCTTCGTTATCTTCACTGTGAAGAACAGGAAGTCTTAAAGTTTAACAGTCACTATTTAGAAAACTACGAAAACAAAATGGCGGACAGTTGAAAGTGTTCTTGGGCTGGAATTCTGAGTCTCTGAAAGTTGTAACTGATTGCGTGTGGGTCTGTGTGAGTGCGTCCATGGATCAGTGTCGCCTGAATGTATTAGAGGTGAGAGAATATATTTATGTTGTGGAAAGCTGAATATTTCTTTATTTTTCGTTTTTATCCAACTACGGCAAACTGTATTTGGTGTAGTATTATTCAGTTATAAGTTTTTGTAGGGGGGCTGTTGCTGCAATTCAGAATATTTTAGTCAGTGTCGATGTCTGTTGGCTTCGTTTCAAATCAGTAAGGTTGTCCGATGATAACGGTCACTTCTTAGAGATCTTCTGTGTTCTGTGTTCCTTATATTACAATTTCTGTTTGTCTGTCCAGTATCACCTGACATGTTAATTCATGAATACCGGAGGCGTGGTGTTGTCTGTTTTGGTAGTTACCGTCCTTATTTTTCTGTGTATTCAGTTATATGTTCTGTAGACTGTTTTTAGTCGTCGTTTCTTTAGCAAGTTGCTTATCGTGTGGGCTGTTTCGTTTTTGTATATTAGAGTATATTATTTGCTGCTTTAGTGAGTATTCCCTGTTCATGTATGCCTGTGTGTGTTCTGTGTGTCTGTGTTCTTTTCGTTCATGTACTGTTGATGCGAGGTTTATAATTGGGAGGTTTGTTAAAACTCCGCATTCTATGACCAATGCGCAGCAACCAGGATGCATCTTCATTAGGAAGAACAGAGTAGGTTGCTAAGACACCAGAAGTTTTATTGATGCGTTTCGCCTTTTTGAGGTATCTTCTGAATTTCTAAATGAGAAAAAATACATAAATTTACATTACAGTTCTGGTCCTATCTAGCATGAGAAAGTGGTAAAAACTTTTTAAAATACCACACACATCAAAAAAAGTTTTGCATCACCCCGGTTCCCAAAATTCCTGCAGATAGACATTGACTGAGGATACTGACATAGTCCCTTTGACTCTTCAGAGATGAACACTAAACCCACCCAACGATCCAAACAGCCCTGCATGAGCAGCGTCTATTAGACAGAGGGCGTCCGACAGCCGATCAGTTCCAGTTATTCCACAAGGAAGGACGTACACGGCTCGTGTTGTGTGTAGTTTAACCTTGCGCAGACGGTCAATACCGGGGTTCGATCGCGTCCGCATTCTTACTTTGTACCAGAAAGTGCTTTCAACAATGGCAGCGTCCAGGCGTCTCGGAGTGAACCGAAGCAAAGTTGTTCGGATATGGAGGAGATACAGAGGGACAGGAACTGTCTATGACATGCCTCACTTAGGCCGCCCAAGGGCTGCTACTGCAGTGGATGACCACTACCTACAAACTATGGGTCGGAGGAACCCTGACAGCAACACCACCATGTTGAATAATGCTTTTCGTGCAGCCACAGGACGTCGTGTTACGACTCGAACTGTGCGCATGAGGCTGCATAATGTGCAACTTCGCTCCCGACGTCCATGGCGAGGTCCATCTTTCCAACTACAACATGCCGAATGGACAGTTCAGGATTGGCACCACGCTCTCTTCACCAATGAGTGTCGCATAAGCCTTCAACCAGACAATCGTTGGAGACATGTTTGGAAGCAACCCGGTCAGGCTAAACGCCTTAGACACACTGTCCAGTGAGTGCACCAAGGTGGAGGTTCCTTGCTGTTTCGTGGTGGCATTATGTGTGGCCGACGTACGCCGCTGGTGATCGTGGAAGGCGCCATAACGGCTGTACAATAGGTGAAAGCCATTCTACGACCGATAGTGCGTATTGGCGAGGCATTCGTCTTCATGGACTTCAATTCGCGCCCCCATCGTTCACGTCTTGTAAATGACTTCCTTCAGGATAACGATATCGCTCTGCTAGAGTGGCCAGCATGTTCTTCAAACATGAACCCTATCGAACATGCCTGGGATAGATTGAAATGGCTGATTATGGACGACGTGACCCACCAACCACCCTGAGGGATCTACGCACAATCGCCGTTGAGGAGTGGGACAATATGGACCAACAGTGTCTTGATGAACTTGTGGATAGTATGCCACGACGAATACAGGCATGCATCATTGCTAGAAGACGTGCTACTGGGTAATAGAGGTATTGGTGTGTACAGCAGTCAGGACCACCATCTCTGAAGGTCTCGCTGTATGGTGGTATAACATGCAATGTGGGGATTTCATGAGCAATAGAAAGGGCGGAAATGATGCTAATATCGATCTCTATTCCAATTCTCTGTACAGGTTTCGGAACTCTTGGAACCGAAGTGATGCAATTTTTTTAATTGTGTTTATAAGCACGTCAGAGCGAATGGGGCTTACGTTCAGGATTTGTGGGTACCACATTAGTCATAAGTAGCTAAAACTTTCTGTGTGCTGCTAAAACGCAAAACTAAAAGAATTTTAGGAAACGTTGCTCTAGATTAGTAACTAAAAGCCAAACTGATAGCGTTGTCATGAAAAAGGCTACAATTATTAGTTTCAGCGAAGGAATGCAGCTGTTTTTAGACAGGGCTACATGGCTAATCTTGATAAAAATGTAGGTTGGTATACAAAGTGCAGTCGCGATGAATACGTGACCGCATGTGCGCACGCTAAATGGGACTAACAGGTAGGCTGCTGCCGACGCAGCTAATGGAAGCTCCGCTAGGCAACGTTTACATGCATGAAATTTCAGTTAAGAAGAATAAACTAAAACATGTATGAGTGGTTGAAGTCAATGCAAATGAAAAATAGATTTAAAATATGTGATAGAACTAAAGCAGATGTATAAACAATAAAAGAAGACATAATATGTAGCACAAGATGATATCCGTTGAAGCCAAAAGTAAGGACCACAAGAGCGTAAAAGTACGTGGACAGTATGGATCGTTTAAAAAACAGACACAAAATACAGGATGATTTTTTTCCACTGTGTACAATTTTAGGGATTGATCGATGAGGAGATACCGAACAAAACAGGTCTAAAGAAGGTACGTCCGGAATGCATGGTTTCCATGCTAGAGACAATTTATTCGTTCATATTTTGCTACAGAGACTGCTGTCTAATACGTTCGGTACCACACAGCAACAGCATGGTTTCCTACTAGAGAGTGGTACTGTTTCTCGTATGTCACACCCTATCGCCCTCTCAGGCCATAGTAATTGGTAACGTTGTGTTCGATTCACTTCTCTTTCTGATTGACCTTGTTGCGGATGTGATACAGATTTGTACCCAATCGTTCCGTATTCGAATCTATAACATATCGACACGGTATTTATTTACACAAAGGCAAATGGCAAATGGTGGCGGGCAGCAAGGTCGTATCAGGAGATCTATTACCACCCACAAGAACAGCTGCATTCAATATTTGCAACAGTGTTTAGCCGTATATCTGAGACAGGGTCATTTCAGGTAGCAGGAAATCATGAAGGACGCGAGAGTTCGAGGTAAATGTGATGAACACAGTGGAAGGCGACCGACGTGTCAGTATCAAGCAATTGGTCCACCAGCACAGGGTAAGCCAGATGACCTTGTGGAACGTTCTCCCTGACAATTGTTACTACACTTATCACTCGCGATGTGTGCAGGTTTTACTAGCGACAGAGTTTCCACATCGAGAGCAGTTTTGTCACGGGTTTCTTCATCAGAATACAACTATTTCGGGATTTGTGTCATCCACTCTTGCACGGATGAGGACACTTTTACGCAGAGTAGTATTTTCAACTTAAGTAACAGTCATCTGTGGGACATTATGCAGAACACCCACTGTATGGTAATAGCGAATCATCTTCGGTGCACCTGGAAAGTGTGGACTGGGCTGACTGCCAACCGTATTTTAGGGCCAGCCTTTCTTCCACGTCGCCTAGCAGGCCATAACTATCGGCATTTCTTGCGGATGACTTTGCTTTCCCTGCAGGAAGAAGTGACATGGATTATTCGAAGGATTATGTGGCTGCTACATGATGGTACTGCTGCCCACTTTGCCATTAACATTCGGACACATCTCAATCACGTCTTCCCTGGTCGATGGATCAGACGACGTGGTCCAGATGCATGGCCTGCTCGTTCACGCCCCGTGGGATTAGCCGAGCGGTCTTAGGCGCTGCAGTAATGAACTGTGCGGCCGGTCCCGGCGGAGGTTAGAATCCTCCCTCGGGCATGGGTGTGTGTGTTTGTACTTAGGATAATTTAGGTTAAGTAGTGTGTAAGCTTAGGGACTGATGACCTTATAAGTTAAGTACCATAAGATTTCACACACATTTGAACATTTTGCTCGTTCACTAGATCTCAACCAGTGCGGTTTCTGGTTATGGGGCCATTCTAAAGTATCGTGTATGCAGAGTCCATTGAGAGACAGAACATGCTACCGTGCATACATGCATATGTTGAGGCACAAGGGAACCATTTTCTGTACATACGGTTACGATAGATGCATGGTACAACATGTATTAGAATGCAGTCTCTTTAACAATGTATGAATGAATACATGATCTCTAGCATGGGAACCATGCATTTCCTTTCATTCATCAGTCACTTGTGTTTGTACAAGGTGAAAAAAGTCATCCTGTATATGAAATGGTGCTGTGTGTTAGCGTGAAAAGTAAGTGTAATAAGTCAATAAGATATACAAGGACATTACAACTTCCTTACAAAACTGACATAAAATATATAAAAATGGCATCCATAAGCCAAATGTTCAATATAGAGTATAGAAACAAGTCAACATCTTTATGATAGAATAATACCAGTGCTCACTCATACATTAGAAAAATTATGAACATGGAATAATAAAATATTTGATTCTTAGTTATCTGTTGTCCATCAAGGATTACATCTGTAGCAACCTGAAAGTGTTTCACAATGTCCAGTTCCTCTAGCAAAGTTAATTGTTTGTTCTTGCGTGAAGGATGGATAATTTGGATGGATTCTATTACAGATTCTGGGTGTCCGCTAGCTTTTAAATGCTCAAAAAATAAAGAATTATTTTTAACAGCCCCATGATTAATGAGCATATGCTCCTGAAATCATGTACTGGACATCCAGCCAGTCTGCCCAATGTAAGACGTAGTATCATGAGCGCATGTTAATTTATTAACGCTGGAATCCGAGAATTTGTCTTTACATGGCTGCCCATTATGTATAATGTTCTATTTTGGATAGGGCCGTACCCCTACTCTGCTTTGCTGTATTTTTACCACGTAGAAATTCTGGTGAAACGCCTAAATAAAGCTTCTGCTGTCTTTGCAAAACAGAATGCCTTTCCTACTGGATGGTTTGAATTTTTGTGTATGGCTGTGCTGGTTGCAGTGACTTTCCTCAAAGTGGACAGCTGGTGTTGGTTGTTATGTCCATGTTTTTGCAGATCAAGGAATTTAATTTTGTTGTTGTTTTCTGTTTCTGTGTTAAATTTCGTTTTACGATGGGCTATGTATGCCATTGTGAAGTTGTTGGATGCGACTGCGTGTGTCATGTGAAGGCATATGTCATGTATATAGTGATACATTTGTAGTACTCTGTGTTGTTTGGGCCTTACCATGGATCCAAAAATTTAGTTCTCAACGTTAGGCAAAATGTTGACTATGAGTCCACCGAAAGGTGATCACATGGAAGCCCATATTCAGCTGAGCTGGTTGTCAGACGAGAAATACCTGTACTTTCCAATATGAGTGAGACTGGTCCTGATGTATCTTCCTGTCGCAGCTGCGCAAGGACACTCTGTGAATGTCCTACGAATTTGGTGTTGAACCTACAGTCTTCAAAGCAGGGAGATACCATTTCATGCATGCAGAGTTCAGAAGAGAGCAGCAGTACGGACAGTGACGTAATCAGGCAAAAATCTCAATGTCAGTTCCACAACACTCCCTGTAAAGTATACCTTACTGCTAACAGAAATTAGTAAATTGGTTCACAAGTACCTATATATTAGCTAAAATACGTAATATTACATTTTCATTATTAAGGTTTATTTTTGCTCTAAGTATGTCTTCATGACATAGAATTGTTAGCAAAATTATGTATGGATTGCAAAATATTGATTTTGGGTGTTCGCAACTGTGAAGCGAAGTTCCTAACTATTATAAGGTTCTATAATGGTAAGATGATTGATGACAATGTCTAGGGGTCGATAAAAATACAAACAAATGAAATACAATTTGGGCCAGAGATGTTGGTTACGCTAAAAGGCACAATGAAAATAATCAATACTGAGAGGGGGGTTCGGCAAAGAGCAAACAAAAAGTACACAGTTCAAACAATTCCATAATTTAAGGGTATAAAGCACTCTAAAGTGACTGATCTATTCTTTTCGTTAAATTAGATATTTATTTAAATTTATTTAATAGTCTTCTCCTAAAGATTTTAGAAAGCATAAGGACAAAAGTTACAGCAACAAAATGTAACATTTATAAAATTCAGTTATACGAATGTATCACCAAATTCTCCTTTGGAAATTAAGCAAATTATACATTCGTTCAAAAACAGAAGCAGACCTGGTTTTGATGATGTTTCAAATAGATAACTACAAGTTGGTCCCAATGTAATAATACAATCATATCTGAAATATGTAATGCATCACTAACTCAAGACATTTTTCCTGACAGACTGATATGTGCCATGCTAAATCCCATTTTAAGAAACATGATAAGAGAGATTCCAATAATTACCAAACTGTTTCGTTACTGACATCATTCTCCAAAATTATTGAGAAGATGATGTGTTCTAGAATAATATCTCACCATAGCAACTATAGTACCCTTAGCCAATCATATTTTGGGTTCCAGATGTGCTAGTCTCCTGAGAATGTCATTTACACTATTAGTCACCAATTTTACAAGCACTAAATAGTAAAACAGAACCACTTGGTATTTTCTACGACCTCTCTATGGCATTTGACTGTGTGAATCACACTATTCTCCTAGATAAATCGACGTTCTATGGTACTGAATATATAGCCTAACAATGGATAATGTCATACAAAACAAAAATAATGTAACGGGTAGTACTTTGTCATTCAAACAATATAGTCCAGGAACATAGTTCTGAATGGAATGAGATCACATATGGAGTTCCCCAAGGTTCAGTCTCAGGTCCACTACAGTACCTCATATGTACATACGATCTTCCATCTCATATACAACAAGCAACCTTTTTTCTTTTTGCAGATGACACTAGTATTGTAAGCAATCACAACACATGTAAAGAAACAGAGGAAATGGTAAACAAAGTTCTTAAAAGTACAATTGACTGGTTTTCCCCGAATGGTCTCAGCCTCAATTTTAAAAATGAGCAACGTATTCAGTTCTGCACATCTTGGGGTACTAACCCAATGATTAATATAAAATATGGCAAGGAAATGATAAATAGGATGCAACCTTAAAAATTTTAAGGGGCTACAGTGAAGAGATTTTAAATTGAAAAAATACATTTTGGAACTCCTAAACCACCTTGGTTCAGCCACATTAACACGGTTACACTTAGAATCATTGAAAATCTTGGCGAGAGACTAATAGTTAATTTGTGATACTTTGCAGATGCTCATTCAATAATGCCACGTAGAATAATGTCCGAGGGCAACTCATCTTCAAGAAAGATCTTCACTGCGGAAAAACTGGCTGTACGAATAATATACGGTGATCACCAATGATCATCTTCTAGACATCCGTTTAAGGAGTTTGATATTCTGAATACCGCTTAGCAGAATATTTATTCCTTCATAAAGGTTGTTGTGTATACACTGAAGCCCCAAGAAACTAGTATAGACAGGCGTACTTAAGTAGAGAGACATGTAAACAGGTAGAATACGGTGTTGCGGTCGGCAACGAATATATGAGAAAACGAATGCCTAGGGCACTTGTTAATCGTTTACTGCTGCTACAGTGGAAAGTTACAAAACCTTAAGGGTCTTTGGACGTGGTGTTATAATCGGCGCAGAAGCAATAGGATACAGCACCATCGAGGTAGCGATGAAGTGGGGACTTTCCCGTACGATCATTTCACGATTGTACTGTGAATATCAGGAATCCAGTAAAACATCAGATCTCCGACATCGCTGCGTCGGGGAAAAGATCATGCAAGAATGGGGTCAACGACGACTGAGGAGAATCGTTAAACGCGACAGAAGTGTAACCCTTCCGCCAACTGGTGCAGATTTCAATGCTGGGTCATCGAAAAGTTACATCGCGCGAACCACTCAATTAAACATCATCGATATGGGTTTTCGGAGCTGAAGGCCATTCGTGTACAATTGATGACTACACGGCACAAAACTTTGCTCCTCACCTGGGCTCGTCAACACCGACATTGAACTTTTGGTGATTGGAGGCATGTTGCCTGGTTGGATGAATCTCGTTGCAAATTGTATCGAGAGGATGGACGTTTACGGGTATCGAGACAACCTCATGAATCTGCGGACCATGCATTTCAGCAAGGGACTCTTCAAGTTGGTGGAGGCTCTTCAATGATAAGGGACGTTTGCAATTGGATGATATGGGGTTCCAGATGCGTCTAGATACGGCTCTGACAGGTGACACGTACCTAAGCATCCGGTCTGATCATCTGCATCCACTCATGTCCATTGTGCATTCCGACGGACTTTGGAAATTCCAGCAGGACAATGCGACACCCAACACGTCGAGAATTGCTACAGAGTGGCTCCAGGAACACTCTTCTGAGATTAAACACTTCCGTTGGCCACCAGACTCAAATGTCCAAATGTGTGTGTAATCTTATGTGACTTAACTGCTAAAGTAATGAGTCCCTAAGCTTACACACTACTTAACCTAAATTATCCTAAGAACAAACACACACACCCATGCCCGAGTGAGGACTCGAACCTCCGCCGGGACCTGCCGCTCAGTCCACGACTGCAGCGCCCAGACCGCTCGGCTAATCCCGCGCGGCTGCCACCAGACTGCCCAGACATCAACATTATAGAGCATATCTAGGATTCCTTGCAACTTGCTGTTCAGAAGAGATCTCCACCCCCTTCGTAATCTTACGGATTTATGGACAGCTCTGCAGAATACATGGTGTCAATTCCCGCCGGCGCTATTTGAGACTTTAATCGAGTCGATACCACTTCATGTTTAGGCACTTCTGCCTGCTCGCAGGTCCCTAAGCGATATTAGGCAGGTGTGCCAGTTTGTTAGCCCCTTCAGTGTAATCCACCACAGTGCAAAAGAAACAATGAGGTAAATAAGTATGATACATGAAGGAAATTGGCATTCATTACTCCACATTAAGACTGGGTTTAGCACAAGAACTGATTCTCATTGCAGCAAAATTTCGGATTGCTTACCCACAATACAAAATGTCTGACACACAGATATATAACATTTGATAAAAAACTGAGAATGTATCTCCCCAGCAGCACCTTCTGTTCCGTAACGAAGGAGTGAATGTAAAATGACTCGTTCCACATCACTACGATCTATTGTGCAAAATGCTACATGGAACATGAAACTAATAACTAACTAACTAACTATCACACAGACAGACAGACAGACACACACACACACACACACAAAATCTTCTACATAAAATAAAATAATGTTAACCATTACATTTCCTGCCTTAAATTTTCGATGCCAGTAACGTTGTACATTGATTCCTCGGTGGTTTCGGATGACAAACTGTGAAAGAAAAACAACTGTAATGCATAACCTAGAAAACCTTGAAACCATAGCACGTGGCAATGAAATGTATATATAGAATATGTTCTCTACATTCAAATTTATGAATACATTGTTAAAAACTAAATTTTATATCTATATGCGAGAGTAAGCCTATTATTATCTGCAATTTATTTATATTTTGGTTTAATTTGGTAGTATTGTTGTATTACTTTGCTGACGTATGCTTTGTTAATTTGTTGTTATATCTTTGCAATTTTAAAGATGCTGGATTAGTTTCGTTATCGCTGCTGTGCTGTTAATCATTGGTGCTCCGCGGTCTATTTGCATCAAAGAAGAACAACGTTCAGCGATCCGTTTTTTGTGGTCTGAAGACGTATCAGGGGCCGACATTCATCAAAGACTTTCGGTGTAGTATCGGAACCGTGTTTTGCCACAACGGAGTGTCTATGAATGGATTTAAAAACTCCGAAATCTTCGCACAAATGTTATGCACGATGAAGGAGCCGGACGACCGTTTACCGCCTCCAAAAGAAGAAACCATTGAGCGTTCACGAGAATTGATTCTCTTGGACAGACGATTAACTACTGACGAAGTGGCACGTCGTCTGCAAATTAGTCACGATTCTGCCTACGAAATCATACTCAACAGACTTGGGTTTCACAAAGTTGGTGCAAGATGGGTCCCAAAACACCGCACACGACTGCATAAACAAACGTTTTTGGACATCTGCAAAAAACATTTCGATCGCTGTGGTCACGAAGGGGACAACATCTTACACAGGATCATTACTGGTGACGAAACATGGATCCATCATTACGAGTCGGAGAGTAAACGGCAGGATATGGAACGGAAACATCCAAATTCGCAGTGCAAGTAAAAGCTCAAGACCCGTCCATCAGCAGGTAAACTGATACTTAACGGTTTTTTTGGGACGCACAAGGTCCAGTACGGGGACATTATGGGGAAATGGGCGCAATAATAATCAGTGTACGTTACAGTGAGATGCCTACTGCCAGGCTAAAGCCTGCAATTTGAAGCAAACACCGAGTATTGCTGCCAGAATGTGGTCTGTTGTGACGCGACAATGGTCGTCCAAATACTGCTGCCCGCACTGCTGAAACGGTCCAGAAACTTAACTTTGAAGTACTGGACCATCCTCCATATAGCCCCTATCTTGCCCCTTCTGACTATCACTTGTCTGGACCACTCAAACATGAAATAAGGGGCCTTCGATTTCCCTCGGAGGAAGCAGTGAAAGAAGCGATGTATTCGTGGTTTGCAGCTCAACCAAGAACCTTCTTTTATGAGGGCATCAAGAAGCTTGTACAACGGTGGACCAAATGCTTTGAAACGCAAGGAGTCTGTGTCAAAAAGTTATGTTCTTGTAAGTTTCCTATTTGATTACAACAATATTTTGTAACTACTTTGCGGATAATAATTGACTTACTCTCGTAGATACTAAACACTATTTTTCCTGCTGTTTAATAGGAAGAAAGTGATAAAGCTCATCGATGACGTTATAACATAGAGAAACATGTCAGGGTAAAAGATGATAAAACCGTGTTGGCATAAGGCGGACCTTGTCCAAGAAAATAAATTTATCTGTAAGTAAACACGGACGTACGTGCTTCAGCTTCAAAATGAATATGTCGGTATACTTACCGCTTGTAAATACGCACATCATCCTTAAGCTCAAGTAGAATTGACCAACAAATTATAATCAAAGTGGAAAAAATCTCTTATACAGACTTCAAAATAAAAATGACAATTCATAATTAATCACTTTGTAGCTACAGTACACACAAGTGAAATGAAAAATTAGCCCTGTAACCTTCTATATATCTGGAAACAATAAAAATGTGGAGCAAGTTATATGTACTGTTCTATTACAATTAGTTTACAGTATCACTTCCTAATATATTAAATATTCTTCCCGAAATACCTTCTGTATGCCGGTTACCTTAGAAAAACATCGGTTTTTGCGCAAGACTTCCCATACACGATTCACAAACGGAATAGGAACAATGTTCTAGAATTCGGTACACACTTTCAGCTAAATAAATAAAACCGAATAAAGAACATTTAACTTAATTGGAGTAGGTTTTCATGGTATGCGTAAGATGTAAGTGATTTTTTTTTAGAAAAGTAAAATATGGTTTTGATGACGGAAAGTGTAGTAATTAATATGTACTTAGTAATAAATATTCAGGTGTTTTCCAAGTATTTGGTCAGCAAGTATGACCACTACGTAGAAGAACCGTAATGTACGTAATACTTTCAGCTAAATAAATAAAACCGAATAAACAACACATAATTTCATTGGAGTAGGTCTTCAGGGTATTTGTAAGATGTAAGTTACTTTTTTTTTTTTTTAGGAAAGTGAAATATAGTTTTGCTGAAGGAAAGTGTAGTAATTAATACGTACTTAGTAATTAATATTCAGGTGCGTAGAATAATGCGTTCGAGATTAACAGCGGTGTGAGTAAGCTGTAATTACAGGCGAGAATAAATCTTGCTCAGCAATGGAATAATACGTCATGCGAGCTAATGCTCGGGAGGATTTAGCCGGCCCTATTTCAGTATTAGCGGATGGAAGGATAGAGTTTTATCCCGAGCAGTTCCCATCTATTCAGGATCGGCGGGACGTTTAATTGCATTTCCATGTTTGCGCTATGTGTCGTTACAATTACTTGTTGTTTGCTTGCATTGATTTGATTTTGGTTTTGTTGAGAGTCCTCTTACATGCCTGACGCATTCAGAACAAAAATTCAATCACTGTACGCGTGGGTAGGGGAAGCGGAGTCCGGTTAAAAAAATTAAAAGTTTTAATTACAAAGTGGATATTTCTGTTCGCTTAAAAATTCTACCACCGTTTAAGTTTCCCATGTAACACTTTACTTGTGTGACCGAGCTAGTACTTGTGAAAATCTGGTGGAATGTTCTTCAACGTTATCTCTACCATCATGATTACTTATTACTTGTTCTTTTGTTTCGTGGCCCATTACGTCAAATTGACCAGACTAATATCGATCGTTTGGCCAGCCTTCATTGAGGTGTATATAGTATGGCATTCTTTCGAACACTTTCTGTATAACTTGCATAAATCTTGTTGATACTTTTCCGATTTATTTGCTATACTCTCTACTCACAGCAACATGGAAAAGTATTTCCACCCTACCCACCAACGTTCCTCCATTTATGTTATAAAGAAAAAAATAATACCATATACATACAGGTTTTATTAATTATGTTTATAACTTTGTTGTTTGATGAAATTTAAAGGATATACTAAAAGGAGTGCTTGTGCAGTATTACTTTTAAGACTTGCGTGGTGAACGATATTAGAACGTACAGTTATACTTGTCTTTATACGTATGTATGTTATACTATTGTTTCCAAATTAATTGTAGGGCGTACTTTCCATGTTGATAAAAAGTTGGGAGCAGACTGTTAACATCTATTCAGTATATTTTTCTGTATTTGCATAGGTATCTGTTATGATAATGAGTAAGGCATTGTGCTAACACTTTAGGGTTTAATTAATGTAATTCTAATAAGACATGTTATTATAGTTCGTAATTATTAGTTAAAAAAGGTACCTCTGTTAAAAACAAGGCGTTTTTATGCGAGAAGGGGAACGTGCAAGAACGCAAAGAGCGTAAATTTCGGCAACTTTCATTCGGGTATCCAAAAATTTTGAGTCAAGACTTAATTTGAATCGTCATTTATCTTGGTAGATATGGGAACGAGGTTTCGCAATGTTTGGCTAAGCCTACTCAGAGACTGTAGAAACGTAATGTTGTGTGCCCTACTGCGATGAAAATGGTCAAACATTTTGTTGTTGAAAGAGGCTTGAGTATTATGAAAGTACAGTTGTGGTCTCTGGCTTTACAGGAAGGAGTGTACACACTAACGGAACAATGACTATATAGAAAGTATAAAAGGTGGATTGACTGTAAACTGTGTTGATCGGAACTTTGTTACGCGAGAACGGAGAGTTCAATTGATTAATGATTACTGGCACGGCAGGGGAGACGAGCATTATAAATCACCTGTGAAGCTAATTTAGAAGTTTTACATGTACCTCGAAGCTAATGGAACGAACTTGCACGTTCTGGAATAATGAACTTGAAGTGGGCGTTAGCTGTGGGATCAGATATACATTGTTTCAACAGACTGTCAAACGTAAAAATCTTATTTGACATTTTCCCTTTGATACATAAGCCTTAAAAACGGTTGGCGGGAGATCAGATTTACACCGCTCTCTTGTCAACCACCGACTTTTTGCAATATACACAAGAACAAATACATATTCACATACACCAGGTTTCATCTATTTGGTTTGGGACGAATCTGTAGCCACCAAGGGATTCGTGAGAATTCCATTGGTCGTAAGGTAAATGCTGGACTTTAAGTACCCTCGTAAGTATTCCTAATTGAGGCTCCCTGTACCGCACTACCAGATCTGCTGGTATTCGGTTGAAAAGTTTCTGACCATTCTAAGGTGGATTACTGGCACAGCCCACACAAGATTTAGGGATACAGAAGGAAAAATGTAACAGCAGATAGTGAAGTTATGTAGGAGAACAATTTAAACGATCAGTGCTCCTTTACTTCCATGAGACACAAATTATTCGTCTGGTAGATCATTAATCAATCAAACTGAGTGTATTCACGTAAAATGTTTTCTTGATCTATTGAACTACTTCATTATTATTAATATTCATCTTTCGTCGCCCTCACTATTAACAATCAGGCCTATAATCTAACAGAGGTAAAGAGTTGTCGTGCTTGTTTAGTTGCATTTTTAGTAAGGACAGGCGTGTTACCAAATAACACAAGAATACATTTACCTATCGTGTTGTGTACTCAATTCTTTTAAATGCCTCCGTTTTTCTGTCTACCAATATTTGGGGCAGTTAACAACAATCCGCCACCTCGTCATTAAATTTTTCATGACATGTCACAATAATCTACATAATTACTCTTATCTACACTCGGAAAAACAGTTGAAATCTTACGGTTTGGGACAGTTTCCAGAGGACGTGTCCGTAAAATGCATGCTCTCGCCTACAGGCTGAGAGTAAAATATTCTATGTTGTTCTTTTTATTTTAATTGGTATTTTTCCCGATATGCACTTTTATCACACCTACGGATATAAGGAGAAACATTGATTATTCATTACAAACCTTCTTTAGCGTTATTGGTTTTGCAGAAAAATACATTTATTATTCTTAATACCTTATTTTTCCAACGTCGATTTTCTATGTGAATCGAAGTTCATTTTCCTCGCACACATTTCATGTATCGTCTTCAGTTGATATAAACCGGAAATATTTCGCATAAGTGCTTAATACTAATTCTCTCTGACCTTCGAATTTACAGTATAGTATCAAAGAATGCAAATCTTCACCTGTCTCTGGTAATGTGCACTTACTTAGCTATTTACACATATTAGTACTTGATACAGGTAAGTCATGACTGCTCAGTGGCGACTACATTTCTAATTTGTCTAATGCCAAGTGATTTACTAAGTTTTAGAGGACCCTACGTCTCTCTTAATTTGTGTACAGACAAATAATATGGCATAGTAGTGTGCCAGTACATCAGGATTAAGAAATAGGGTCTCAGTTCTGTACAAATCCGTACAACCAGACTTCATTTAAAAAAGTGCCACAAACAACTTCAGTACTATGTTGTAATTGTTAAGGCATACAGTTAAGCACCAGAACGCCAGTCGAGAACGTGAGTACAGAGAGGGCTATGAAGGAGACATCAACCATTTGCAAGCTGACCGGCCATGCTCCAAGACGACAACGCGACAGTAGCGTCCTCCATGTTAAGAGAACATATTAAGCGCCGCGCGCGACTGGCCGCGGCCCAGTTCTATGAGAACGTTCAAGATCAGCAACCTGAACAGAAGTGTCATAGCTTATTACTTCGCTCATACATTCTATGTAGCTGAAACATGGAATTGTTATACTGAAGAGATTTCTTATATTGTCGGTCGCCCTTTGCTTGCGACACATCTGTTAAATACAAAGTTAAGTATTGCAATCATTTCCTTCTATAATCAAATTCATTAACACATTTTCTTGAATTGTTGTCTAGCGATCCGAGAAAGCAGGTTTCCTAGACACCCCATATTCAACGACTAGGCGGGATTCAACAGTAAACTGTCTCGGTAACTAATAGTCCTCTTGAGGAAACATCCGCAACTCAGCATAGTAATAGACGGGAAAATCACTGCTTCAGATGTGAGGCTTTTATTTTTAGAGTCCAGACGGGTATCGGGCTAACAAAGCTTATCATCAGGTGCTATTAGTTTTTGTGCTGCACCATCGACCGTCGCGAGACTCGGTAGGGCAGACGCAAGTGCAGAGCACGGAGCTGTCTGTGCTCCCCTGCTGTGCTCGTCTCCGCTCAACAGTCTCGCGACACTCCATATTGCAGCACACGACGAATTGCACCTGATGATGTGCATCTGTTAGCCCGAAACTGCTCGTGAATTTAAAAATAAAAGGCTTACAACTTAAGCGGCGATTTCCATGTCTGTTATTCTCATCAATTACTCTAGCAGGACCAGTTGAAACCATTTATCATATTTTGCTGGTAGGGGTACCACAAAAGGTAATTTAAGTTTCAAAAATTATGTGCAGGCATGTTTTCTCTGACACGCGTTTATTGTACCTGACGGATCCAGCTAGATATATAATCAGGTTCCCTAGCCGAGAAGATTGGTTTGTGGGGGCTTTTTGCTTGACAAGTAAGGTGGCGGGTGAACTGGGATCGTGGTATGGCAGGATAAAATGCAGTTCTCCAGTCAGGATATGTCTGGAGCGATGGTGGTGTGAATTGTAGGACTGTGCCTCATCCGGAAAACATTCTGATTAAAAAAAAATCGTCTGTTCCATAGCAAATACAGTGATTTAGTCCAAGTTGGAGGAACAATCGATGTGGACAGTCACAGTCGCTGAAGCTAGCCTGCAGTTATGGTTGACTGCCGATGGATAGCGTGTGACGTGATAGTGGGTGTCAACAACGTGCTGTGGCCGACACAACCACAGGCGCCAACGCAAGGTGGTGACAGGTACTCGCAAAGGAGGGAAAAATTGTTCAAACGTGTGTGAAATCTCATGGGACTTAACTGCTAATTTGAACAGTCTCTAAGCTTATACACTACTTAACCTAAATTATCCTAAGGACAAACACACATACCCATGCCTGAGGGAGGACCCGAACCTCCGCCGGGACCAGCCTCACAGGCCATGACTTCAGTGAAAGGAGGGAAGAAAGCAGTCTTGGCCACTGACATGCTTCCATATGTCGACGGAAAGCGCATCTTGGCGGGCTGTTGGTGCCAGCTTTGTGACCACTCTGGGAAGTGAACAGCAACTACTCATTCCCACATGGAGCTATGTACAGTGTCAGTGTGTCGGTTTAGTCAGTGCTGGATGGACGGCCAGATGGCTCAGACCAAAATCCATGACCAGCCATTGAGGTGGCCATGAGTAAAAGGTAGTTACCTAGCTGGTGACTTAACAGTGCAAAGGCACTCAGTTTCAACCCAGCCACAGGCTGGTGCTAATGATTGACGGTACTGTGTTATGGTATCAGATGGCTGTCTCATCTGGTGCTAATGATTTCTTCTCATGACAACTGGTTGGAATGGCCTGCATAACTTAGATTTCTGGGCGTAACTGTGCACAATGGAGACAGGAGTCTAAATTAGGTAGGCTGCTCTGGCTAGTGTTTCTCATATGGCAACAGAACTGCTCACTAAGTCATAATAGAATGGAGCTCTTGGGTGTAACCGTTGGGAACCAAAATATATCACAACTCCGACTTTCAGAGGCAATGTTCGGTGTCTTTCTGCATTGTCCGCGTACTGAATATATGTTCTTGCATACTTTATGTATGTTCTTGTGCCATGGCACCTACTTATCGAGCTGACTTGTACTTTCCACCTTATGATATAATTCTGGTAAATCGATGCAGGAACTGTTCGTTACATCAGGTGAAGCAATGGTGCAATACATTGTTTCCAATGTAGTTTTGTGGTGGTAGACTGTACAGTCGTGTATCTATTGCCTAAGACATTCTGACAGTACTGAACTCATTCCAAACCTGGAAACAGGTCTTCAATTGAACGTTCCCATTAAAGCAAAGAATTTTCTTTTTTGAACAATAATTACCTTTTTTGTTATATTACTTGCCTGAGATTATCTCACTGTTCGAGAAGAAACCAGATTAACCGGAACTCCTACGCTCTACGATATATGCAAGTAATACTATGTAGGGGCCATCCAGAGTTCTTTCGAGAGATAGTTTCTAGAGCAAGGTTTGAAACAAAAACGTGAGTTCAGTACCCCTTAAAAGCACCAGCAGTGTAAACTGATACGCTGTGCGCTTAAATGACACAATACTCGGCGGAGCCTTAACTCTGCAACACCAGGAAGGGTAGCATAACGAAATTTTACTTACTGTGAATGTAAAGTATACTACCTAGTACAGAGAGGATATGACTAATGCTATAGTTAATTTTGGGGCATACAGACAGGCAGTGACATTTAGTACACAGTGCTGCTATATTAGGTAGCAACAATGGCTCACCTTTGGCTCGCGTAGAGTCGAACTGCACAGCTTCAGCTCTCTGCCAGCAACCATGGATTGGAGTGGTTGACGAGTGGTGGTGTACCAGTCTGAAAGGAATCCGCCACTAAACGTTTCCAATGGGTGAGAGGCATGGAAAATTTGCTGTCCAGGACGGTGGCCGAATACCCTTCTTATCGAGATAGGTCCGACAGCACTCACAGTATTCGTTTTTGCGTTATTTTGTTGAAACATAAAAAGAAGTTAAAATGGTTCAAATGGCTCTGAGCACTGTGGGACTCAATTCCTGACGTCATCAGTCCCATAGAACTTAGAACTACTTAAACCTAACTAACCTAAGGACATCACACACATCAATGCCCGAGGCAGGATTCGAACCTGCGACCGTAGTGGTCTAGCGGGTCCAGACTGTAGCGCCTAGAACCGCACGGCCACTACGGCCGGTACATAAAAAGAGGAACACTTGTCAAAGAGGGTGTTAGGACGGTGCCGCTGGCCTCAATACGACATAAATGTAATTTCTGCTAGCCGAATTACCGGTTCGTAGAAACAGAGATAGCAAACGCTAGCAATTCATGAAAGACTACTTGCAAAGATTCGTTGGCCGTATTATATGAGGATCTAGGAACATGCTACAGCGATGTACATCTCGCTCTCATATAGACCACGAATTTAATTAATTTCAGAACGTACGGAAGCCTTGAAGCAGTCATACAACTCGCATTTCATACAATGGAAAGCGAAGCAACCATAATACGTCTAACAATGTTAAGTAGCCCCCGCCATATATTTCATTATGACTGGCAGAGTATAAGCATAAATGTGGAGGCAGATGTCTAATTAATTCAAGTCGAGCATAAATATGAAGGCACACAAACTAGCTGTGTCGCATGTAATGTTTATCTCCGTATGTATCTTCACTGACGTATCGAGAGCAAGAGAAACCCGAATTATTTAAACCTCTTCTCATGAGAGTGGGTAACGTGATTTAAGAAGTAATCCATTCCCCTTGGTAAAACATCAACGTTTCCGAAAGCTAATGCAGGTTAGGGTGGTGCGTGATGGTGTATGTGCCGATACTTTGAAATACGCTTCAAAACTGTTTGAGCCGGTAATGACAGTCTACTGCGTCGTACAGCATGAGTGGAAACCAGTTTTCCGTTTAGAGGTATAAAGAGTAAGTTAAGACGTGCTGCGTTTCCTGTTTGTATGTTTGTTTCGTCAGTTTCAGCTGATTTCAACCGCATCGCTGTGCTAAGGGCGTCGCAAGGAAACAGCTGAAGGTGACGGCTGTGAGGCGGTTGCTGCTAGGGTACACTGGGAACTGGAGACACAGAGTAGATGTCAATATCAGTGACGGGCCGAAGTTGGCTGGCTGCTAAAAGTTCCCCGGAAAGTTTCTTCTGCATCCAGAAGTGATGCCGCCGTTCAGTGCAGACTTTGCAGAGAACTACCACCGAGCAAACAGGACTGTTATACGACTGTGGTGTAGTATTCACGATGAGCTGTGAAGAAGTCTCTACCGCACAATACTTGTGCAGCACAGCAAATGAGTGTTGCAATCAAACATGAAGGTGTACAGATTATCCTATTAACATAAAAATAAAATTGAGGTCTAGAGGATAAGCAAAATGAAACCGAAATCGTAATGAAAGCACAAGCCGACACTATTCATGAGAGAATCACATATAGCCAGCGCAATTAGCATATACGTATACAGTGAGGTGACAAAAGTCACAGGCTAGCGATGTGCACATATATAAATGGTAGGGTCGTGTACACAAGGTATAAGAGGACAGTGCATTGGAGGAGCTGTCATTTGTACTAAGGTGATTCAGGTAAAACAGATTCCGACATGTTTGCGGCCACACGACGTGGAATGGTAGTTGAAGACCGTCATGCAGAAAGAGACTACATCGTACACAGAAGCACCAAGTCCGCCACTGTAATGGATCAAACAGCAGCTTCGCCGCTAGAAGACAGAAGTTATAAGGTAATTGAAGACTGATTTTTACGTACCCTGGTGACTTGTGAGGACTGGAATGAGATGGCCTCACATCAGCAGTCACCTGTAAGCTGGGATGAAGATCTGACAGCCGAAGACTGGCAATCTGGAGTCCATAGTTCGAGTCCGGGAGACTGGCCTTCCCCCGCCGCACCGCTCCTCTGGCCGACGCACAACACTGACACACGCGGCCGCTTAGAGAAGAGAAACACTGGGACGCCACATACAAGGTATCACCGTCCGATGCACGACTTCGTTCTCAATAATTAAACGGGTCACCGCACGAGGCGCGTCTCCAGTCAACTGGGCGAGACGCCGACACGAGATACACACCGCCAGGAGAAATCAGGCGCCGCCGCTGCCGCAGCAGAGGCTTCGCAAACGACACAGCTGCCACTCTCCCAGCCAGAACTTAAGGAAACAGTTGCACAAAACCTTTAATAAAAGTTGTCTTACGTAAAAATGCTGTTCCATTCTACCCCATACCCAAGCCAAGGAAGAACCCACCCTGCCCACATGTTGTTAAGAAAGAAAAAGTAATTGATTTAGTATTTTTCACCCTGCAGTAATGCTCATCCTGACAGTTGACTAGCATCAAAAGAGAAAACCCAGTTACAGTACCTAAAGATATACCTAACAAGAGGGCATGCATTAATATAGAAAATCGAAACTATCTGGCTTGCTTTGCGTGGTCAATACTGGTTTGCGAAAGAAATTACAATTACAGACATCATCCTGAGCGGTCCAGTACATACCATGTAGGTGATAATATTGGTTCCTGATATAAATTTGATGGAACAGGGCTCCCCATCAAGATGCAGGACGTACCTAAATTTGAGGGGCCGAATACCGGCATATTGGTTCTTGTTTATGGCCTGGAGAAGAAAAGCAAGTCGTATGAGCCAGACAAGCATACTGTTATCGGCCTCCTCCGTTTGTCAGAATTTTCCAGTGAGCAAGAGCTGCATGTAAACATCCCGCTCTTCTTTGAAGGTGATAATTATCACTATTTTTGGGTCAAAGACATATCCCGATTCCTTTCCTGTGAACTATCAACAAATTGTCGTGTAAAACATGTCTGAGGAGAAATAAGTGAAGCACCGTAAGCAAATATGTTTTATTAGCAGCGCATCTAATATACTGTGCTTCCAAGGATCCCGTATTTGCTATTATGCCTACTGAAGAAAAGTACAATAATGCTCACCACCAGGAGCGATGACCGTTTGCAGTGTATGCCGACTATGAATGCCTCCTGACTCCTGTGACCCACTGTGAAGGTGACCCTACAGCCTCACATACCACCTTTACAGAGAAACACGTACCATATGCGGCAGGGTACCAAACTGCATCGTCATATGATTCAAGTCTTAACCGCTACAGATCTTATGTTGGGGATAATCTCGAAATGTTTTCAGGGGAGTTTTATAAGCTGTACAGCAAGAATGTGCCCATGACCAAATCGAAGGAGAATGAAGAGTTGTTTAATAACACTGTTGATTGTCATATCAGTGGGCTGGCGTTAGACAGAAAAGCGGAAACTCCTCGTAGGGACAACTTTTATCTTACAGGGAAGTTCCATGGCGCAGCTCACAACGTGTACCAGCTACCAAGGCATATACCCGTTTTGTTTCATAATTTATGCTCCCTTTCTAGTTGAGCACTTGGAGGATTTCAGCTTGGAGAAAAATAAGGTCAGTGTCCTGCCTGAGAGCGTCGAGAAATACATTTCATTCTCCAAACGAATGATGCCAAAAATTACGCTTCCATGATACTCTACGTTTTATGCAGGCGCCACTCCAGAAATTCGCTGAAACTCTACCCCAGGAGGATATGCATATCACTCGAGCTGCATTTCCTGAAGAGGAAAAGTTTCATCTTTTGACTAGGAAGGGGGTTTACCCATATGAGTATGTGGATAGTATGTATAGTTCAGTGGTGTCTGACAGATGAACATCAGAGTGTCCAAACACGTACAATCCTTTCAGGTAATAGGCTGTATGCAGGGGATTATCTTGTATGATGGTCAGCCACGGACATGTGCAGGATGTAGAAAATAGGGCCACGTTACGTCCTATTTTCTCTGTCGCTGTTTTCTGAAGATCCCCACCAGTAAGGCAGCTCCCAAAACGATCGTCGCATCTTTGCCAGATATCTATGTCTGAGTTGAGTGTAGCCAAAAAGCGTAACTTCAAGATACGCCCATTCTCTCTCGAGCACTCCCCTTCGAAAACGACGATGTGGACCTCGCTGGCACCACCTCCTCTGATGGTGATGAGACTGACAGCCCTCCAGAGCTCGATGACTGGCTTGTCCACAATGATGGACATCGAACAAAGTTTGGTCTTTACCTATGGTTTTGTTCGGATGGGCACAACTTTGGACGATAAATGTCTTCATTTCGACTCTCAGCAGCACCTCCAAAAAAAAAAGTTGTGGTCGCTTAAAACTGGAAGAGGTGAAGCTGAACACCCTCCGGTGACACCCTCCTCCATACAGTGTCACGGGTAGTGGACCAGATACCAGATGGTGATCTCACTTTGCGCGCCCCAACAACAGAAGTGGCCACTCCCACTGTTCCCCGTGATCCCACCCGGCCGGCCGTTGTGGCCGAGTGGTTCTAGGTGCTTCAGTCTGGAACCGCGCTGCTGCTATGGTCGCAGTTTCGAATCCTGCCTCGGGCATAGATGTGTGTGACGTCCTTAAGATAGTTAGGTTTAAGTTATTCTAAGTCAAGGGGACTGATGACCACAGATGTTAAGTACCATAGTGCTCAGAGCCATTTGAACCATTTTTTTATCACACGCAAAAATGACAGATTCCATTGGAGGGTGGTGACGTGGATCCCACGGTTACAGTACCACCACCACTAGCCCTCAATGAGCATAACAGTCACCTGCCACCTGTTTCGATTTCTTGGGCTGACAACGTCAATAACAGAGCAGATTGGGATGCTGGCCCTCCCACCAGTGAGAATGCCCCATGGTGGCCCTCGACCCAGATTCCACCCAGTGAGCACCGCCACAGTGGCTGCACGGTATGTTTCATGCCAGCTATATATCGCTGAAGGAACCTCTATGCCAAACGGGGCAGCACACCCACCGCACTACACCAGTGCAACAATAATTCATCTATACACCATTCAGGTGTGCAGAGCCACCATTTACACTGCTGATGTCAACATTGCCCTCCTCCCTGAAGTGATCGCCAGCTACACACTCCTCATCCATGGTTCTCAGAATGGTAGCAGAGTGGCGATCCTCCTTCATGCAGCGCTTCCCACTGAAGATGTAGTGTACCTCCCTAAATCTATGGATATGGCCCTAGTACTTGCCGTACATGCGTAAGGGTGTTACACGTAACTGTAACATGTTCAGGGGTCCCCAAGTCCCGACATACACACATGTCACTCTCGACTAATCCAACACGTGTTAGATGCACTGGGTATGGCCCATGGCCCGTTTAAAAGTGGACCATCCCACGGCTTGGATCTACATGTGTCAACCTCAGCCCCTCCTCGATATCCGGAAAGAAGGAGTAGACGCGACGACCCTTGTCCCAGGAGTCCCATTCCCTTTGCCACGTTCCATTACGCCAGTTTTTCAGTCCCAGTCTGTCCATGATCTCTTCCCCAGTAATCTCCCGCACCTTATCTCCACTTCCTTTTTGAAGCCAATAGGAGGAAGCCCTATATTTTATCGTGATGTCATTGGGGTAGATTCCCATGACCACACACAGAGCTTCCGCAGAAGTCGTGCTGAATGCGCCAGTCATTCTCAATAGCGTGCTTCTCTGTCCGCTTCTAATTAGAGTTTTATTGGTTTGCAGCACTAATCGGTGTGCCCAGGTACTTGCTGCAAAGCATGCTATGGCCTCGAAGATTGCTATGTGATATGTCCGTAGTATCTTTAGAGGCAATCTGTACTGCATCGAATACAACCTGGCCAACTTACGCATGATTTTATCTATTATGAGTATCATGTGTTCACTGATATTTTGTTTTTCATCTAAGTGTAGGCCAAGGTAACGCGTAACCTGCTTTCTCTGTATGTTTACATCGTTTAGCTTCAGAATAGGATATCTCTTCAGTACTCCTTTGAGAAGTATGTAAACTGTTTTGTTTGCAGCGATATGAAGTTTATTTTTCCTACACCAATCGTCGATTTTCATAAGGAGTTGCGTGCCGTTTTGTTCGAGTGCAGCTCGTGAGTTCGCCGACGTCAGAAGTAGGAGATCGTCAGCATAAGCAACCACACCTCTTACACGGTGATCTTGGGCCGTAATATCCAAGAGGGACTCAAAAACGATGTCCCAAAAAATCTGGCCGCATATCGAGCCTTGTGGGCAGCCTTTACTAATACGTTTAACTACCTTTCTGGTGCCTCCTCTCCACTCCACTACTCTATTGCGACAATAGTCTAGTAGACTGTTATATAGAGATGTAGGTAGCTGGATCTCTCTGAGGCGAGCAAAGAGTGATGGCCACCATAGATTGTCAAAGGCTCCATCTACATCAATAAGTTTAGCTATCACGTACTTGTCACATGTGCTATTCGTAATTTGTAGTGCTTGATTGATAGCATCGTCTATGCACTTGTCCTCTCTGAAGCCATACTGGAAGGGTGAAAGGCCCGTAAGACGTCTTTGTGACTGTAGCCAATCACACAATAGCCTTTCCTGCACCTTAGCCAGTGTGTTTAATAAGCATTTAGGACGGTATGTTTTAGGATCAGTCGGGTCCTTGTCTTCAGACTCTTTTATAATTACCGCCTCAGCTGTTTTCCACAAATGTGGGATTCTACCTACAGTCTATTCATCGAGAGCTGGGACGAAACATAAACAGTGTCACGTGAGCGACTACGCTCGTTTCCAGAGAAAGCATTCGGTGATCACGTGATACGTAGGGGTGTGGAAAATCCTTGGCGCACGCTTTGCAGATGGCGGCGTTCGGCTGGCTGCCGAGCTGTCACAGCGGACTGTGATAAACCTGGGCAACAATGTACGAAATAAATTTAACAACAATGTTAAAACAATGTTAAACTGATTTCAGTAAGTCCCCACAACCACACACTCCAGCGTGGTGACGGCAAGGCAGCAGTCTTCTTGGGAGACTTCAAAGAGTGTGTGGCCTTGTACTCACTTGTCCACACGATGCACTGAAGAACGTCCCACACCTGTAGCTGCAGCTGTTTTCGAAACAATGTCACTCATCGACTGCTCTGCATGTAAAAGTTCCGTTATATACACATTAAGACTCAGAACTGACACGTCGACCTCGCTCGCTGAATCCGTGGATGACATAATGAGGACAGCCGTATGTGATGCTAATGATATAAGTGAATATATAAAATAAGAAACCATGTGATGCTATTGGATGTGCACATAAACAGTGAATGCTCAACGTGACTACAAACACATATACTTACTCTAATAATCAACAACTAGTCTTTCAAGCGTCTTTACAGATGAACTTAAGATATCGTGAAATACCTGCTGTACGACACCCACTAACGAGCTCACACTTGCAACTGAGGCGGCCACACTGACTGAGCGCCACGCCTGCGAACCGCACAATGCATCGCTCATAAAGGACAAACGGTTCCACCCATCGCATTCGAACAAACTACAAAATTAAATTCAAACATTTCTGAAACTTTTCTCGCTTACAGCCCCAGAAAATAATGTAAAGGGAAAAAGTTTGTCGCTTACTATTTTTCGGACGATGATTTGGTAACAGTTCTATATCAGACGTGAGATTTTAATACATTGCTTCACTATTACTGACTCAATGAGCAGAAAATTTGCAGACGTCATCGACATATAGTACTGAAGGTGTTGTGTCTTGACAAGACAGTCTAGACACAAGGCGAGGAAGCCGAAAGGGCACGCGTCAACTCACGCAGGCTTGCTTATGTCTGAAACAGGATACGTAATGAATGCTATAAAGAAAAGTACGTAGCTCCATGAATACTTAACTTTAATCCATCATTTGTATACAGCATTCTTGATGATACAAGTGAGACTCTCTCTAGATATGGTTAATGGCGCCTTGCTAGGTCGTAGCCATGGACTTAGCTGAAGGCTATTCTGTCTCTCGGCAAATGAGAGAAAGGCTTCGTCAGTGTAGTCGCTAGCAAAGTCGTCGTACAACTGGGCGAGTGCTAGTACGTCTCTCTAGACCTGCCGTGTGGTGGCGCTCGGTCTGCAATTACTGACAGTGGCGACACGCGGGTCCAACATGTACTAAAGGACCGCGGCCGATTTAAAGCTACCACCTAGCAAGTGTGGTGTCTGGCGGTGACACCACAGAAGGCAATTATAAAATTATTTTGCTGTGTGACACACAGTTTAGGAGATATGGCGTGATAAATATAGAGTAGCGCGAAATAACAACTTTTCCTGAAAGCTTAAATATTTCTCTTTTTGAGTGACAATAAATTTTAATGTAATGTAAATAAAGGTGTCGGAAGGTAGTTCTCGGATCTCTTTATCATGTTCAGGTGCCAAATTATAAAAAAAAACACAACTTTCATTGTTTTAATTTCTGACGCCCCTGCCTTGTACACCCCTCGACGGCAGCGCTGTGGTCATGCGCCTTGCCGTGTTTACAGTACGTCTCTTGTTTCGGTGAACGGAGTATAGGCTTAAAGCATCATCAAAGAATTTTGTAAGAAATGTCGTAATTTCGGTGACTGCCTGGTTTATTGTTTCTGGAACGATTTTATCTGGGCCAGGTGCTTGGCCACTCTTAAGTGGTGACAGTAGACATGCTGAGGTTTGACCTCTGGCTTTCTTTGACCATGAGGCCTACATCTGCAATGTCGCCCTCGCCAAGCAATGGGTGTGGCCGAGTAGTCACATGTGGAAATTAAACGTTGCCCACTTGACTACTCCTGACTGCCGATAGATAGTTGAGGATGGGTGGGCGCTCTATTGCCGACGTCGTCTCAGTTATCCATCCACCCTATACTTGCGGCTATCTTTCATGAAACTGGGTCTTAGTCATTGATGGGATATGGCAGATGTCACGACTTGACATGCTAGCACCATTGACTTTTCTTATACTATCTTACATGACAGCACCTCGATGGCATTCTCTACCGAGCATCAGGTGACGGTGCATTGTACTAAATCACAGATCATTTCATTCATACGACAGTGCTCGGAAGGGACCCTTGTCGCGTCCTGCACCAATTACCATATGCCTCATGAAATGCCGTCGATGTATCACCTCCTTGTGGAATGCTTCCATCCTCGTCAAGCTCTCCTACACAACCTCAAAAATGTGGAAAGACAACAATATACTATGCAATGCACCATTGGTCACGCTTTCCATTCCCATTGCACGTGACTGCACGTTGTTGTCCCACGTCACCTGACCTTAACTGAGGAGGCCACAGCACTCACCATATACACTGTACCGGAGGACGTGGCTCAACGTCGGAAAGACATGACCGCCGATGAAGTATTAGACGTTATCAAAGCAGTAGGCGACAGTAAGTCCCCAGGTCCTTCTTGAATTTTACACGTCTTAGCTGTCTGTTGGTACCTACTTGGACATCTATTTGTCGACGTCGATTACAGGAGCTGTCCTTGATGGGGTCTTTATCTCGGTCCCTAAACTGAATGGCGATTGCACGTCTGTGATTACTGGCCCATCACTGTATTCGACAGTGACATGAATATTTTCCCTCATTTGTAGGCATCCTGACTGACGAAGGTATCGCTATACGTCACGACCCATGATCAGACTTGCCTGTGTGGAGACAGCAACATTCATATTGTCCTTTGCCATTACAGGGGCGTGTTCGCACTCACTGGGTCGCGACGTATGCTTAGTGCACTGGCATCAGTTAACGTCAGTCAGGCTTTCGACCGTGTCGATCACACCCTTTTGAAGGCAGCTCTCCAGCACATAGGTTTTCCGCCTCGTATAGTAACAGCGGCAATGCGCCTCTTGAGCGGCGTGACTTCAAGAATACCCTGTAACGGACGCCTCACCTCTCCCCTAGCATCGAGCGCGCCGTCTGAAAGGGCTGCCTGCTTTCCACGATACTGTATGCTTTCGCGTTAGACCGCTACTCCTTGGACTTCGCTGACGCCTTGTGGGTCAATCACTGCACAGCCATCGCTTCTGTTGTATGTCCTAGGCTGACGATCTCGTCCTCTACCTAGGCAGTGAAAATGATGCCTACACGGCTCTGAGATGGGTAATGCATCGGGCAGTTCTCTTAAAGTATCCAAATGGCACATTCTGCTCATTGGTGAGGGCCTACCTGAGAGATGCGGTTCGGCGGCAACAAACAGCAGACATCTCTGCCCAACGATCAGTGCTGTCCTGACTCATCTCTTTCTTAGATCCCTCGACATTGTACAGTGAGCTCGATTTGTGGTCGTCTGCCATGCCTCTCGCATCCCTCACGTGGTAAAAGCTTTCCTGGTCTTGATTACCCTCGCATGACATATTCTGGTGCTTGACTTCCCACAGGAGCGTGGTGGGTTTGGCTCATTCCACGAGCTGGACAGAGTAGAGCACTTTTTATTACGTATCAACTAAAAGTCTGGCTCTGCTGCCCGACGAGCCTCAGCAGACTGCTTTTACAACGCTTGTTCCAGTGTCCATGTCAGCCATAGTCCTGTTACCAGACATTCCACCCCCCCCTCCCTTTTATCACTTTCGGCATTTCTTCTTGGAATTAAGTTACGTCCAGGATCCTTCCCATTTCCACGAGTCTACAGACAAAGACGGTACGCTCTACATTACAAATGCAGTGGCCCCAATCACACAGAACACAAGTTTACACAGATCATATAGTATCTTATATGGAAAGAGGTGCATGAAAGGCTTTCTCGATACCTCCCCCAATCCGTCTGGTATATCACCAGGGCCCGGATTTTAATGACAAGTCATATTCTTTTCTGAACTTTAGGGTGAATTTTAGAACAATTTACACACAAACCTAGACATTTTAGTGTCGAAAATTGTATTTTGATCGTGCATATAAAGTCATATTTCAACAGATTTTAGTAATAGGTCATATTGCGGCTAACTTTTAATATAATAGGTTATATTTCCGTAAACTTTTGCCAAAAATGCATATACCGTTTTTCTCGTATCTTAAAGGACACACGAATACGAAAATGAATATGTTGCTCACGAGATAATATTTAACGTGCTATTATGAAAGATAAACAGATAAATTAGTACACGGCTTGATTTATCAGAACTGTAGCAGAAAATCGGTGTACCGCAACAGTCGTTTCGCGAACACAGAACATTGTAGGGCAGAGTCGACAACTCGCTCTCAGAGCCCAAAAAGGCGGCTTCTGCCGTAATAATCATCGCAGTCGCACAGGTGTTCCCAGTAACCAGTCTGAATACAGCCTTTGCCTTGTTCAATATGCCTAAAGCAAAATGCTCCGACAGCGTGAAGTTGCAAAGATATGTTCGAGAATTTGGTGAGATGTTCTTTAGTACTGATGGGAAAATATTATTTTGTAAACTGTGTAAAGTTAAAGTTAGTGCAGAAAAGCGCTTTAATGTGCAACAGCACTGTAATACTGTTAAACACAGCTGCTGTGTGAAACGAAGAGCTGAAAATAACAGCAGGCAAACGCTGTTATTAGAACGGACAGGTCAATCGTCAACCGTGCAATCATTCTCCAAGGATTTTTGTGAGATGATGGTGTCCTGCAACATCCCATTTGATAAGCTAAAGAATCCACGCTTCAGACGGTTCTTGGAGAAGTACACATCACGTCCAGTTCCAGATGAATATACACTGAGAAAGAACTATTTATCCATATGCTACAATGATGTGCTCAACAAAATACGAATTACTATTGCTGAGCAAAAGGTCTGGCTGTCGATAGATGAAACTACGGATTTTAGTGGGCGATATATTGCAGATGTTGTTGTTGGTGTTCTAAAAGTTGATAGCCCTGGAGATATGTTCCTACTTACGTGTGAAGCTCTCGATAGAGTAAACAATTCGACGATTGCTATTTTGTTTAACAACTCTCTGAAGCTACTGTGGCCGGATGGTGTGAAAAGATGAAAAGAGACAACGTTTTGCTACTTGTAACAGATGGTACTTAATATATGGTTAAAGCAACCAAAGGGCTTCAGATTCTCTTCCCCAGTATGGTGTACGCCACTTGCCTTGCATATGCGTTGCACAGAGTTGCCGAAGAGGTGCGATCAAATTACCCTGACGTGGACAAATTAATTGCCTGTGGCAAGAAAATCTATGCGAAGGCTCCGCTACGTGTGCAGAAATTCAAGGAACAAGCACCTTCAACGCCCCTCCCACCTAAACCTGTTCTTACACAACGGGGTTCTTGGCTTAATGCTGCTGAGTATTACTGCAGCAGCTACACCGAAATAAAGACAATCTTCTATGAGCTTGATAGTGATGAATCAAGTGCATTCAAAATTGTGAAAGAAGTTCTTACAGATACATTGTCTCGAAACTTGGCATACATCAACGCCAATTTTTTAGTGATATCAAAAGGCATCAAACGACTGGAAGCTGTTAGCACGCAGTTATGTGAGGCCCTGAGTATTGTGCAACATGTGCAGAGTGAGTTGGGTCGACTCGTGGTCATGTGGCTGAACAAGTGAAAACCAAATTGCAAAGTATTCTCCAACGAAATCTGGATATTCTACACTGTGCAAAATTAGTGACAGTATTTCAGGGAATGCAGCAACATTTGAAGATACTGAAACAAAGCTGAATTCCAGTAACCTGGCTGACTTCAAATACGGTCCAGTGACGTATTGTGAAATGGAGAGGAGCTTTTCCAGGTACAAAACTATCCTCAGCGACAACTGTAGATCCTTGACAATGGAAAACCTGAAAATGCACCTTGTGATCCAGTGCAACTGCGCAGATACTGAAGACTGACATACGGTATTAAATAATGTGAAACGCTTTAAATACTAGGTAGAAATAAAAAAATTACTGTATAGATAGATGATCTTTTCACTGTACTTCGTTTTTAGAAAATAAAACATTCAGACATTCAAAAACTAGGTGCAAATTAGCCACAAACCCTACAGAAAGAAACAATATTACTTACAACATTTTGAGAAGTGAATTTTGTAATATCTTATGGTGAATAAAAAATTAAATAAACAAACAAGAATCCTTTAAATAAACTTCTATTAAGTCATATTTTATTTTTAAGGTCATATTTATTTAAGTTTTAGGTCATAAATGCTTGCATATTTCACTGTTTTTTAGGTAATTAAAATCCGGGCGCTATACATCACCGTCAATGGCATAGGAGCAACCAGTATCGCTGGCACCGCATCCGCCTCGCGACACACTCTTATGTATTGACTGTTGTGTGGACGATAGAGACGCTCACCAGTTCTCACGTCGCCCGTCAGCTGATGCCATGAAACTCGCGCAGAGTATTTTTCCTTTCCTTAGCCGTCATACGACTGCTCAGATCGCTTTCCAGACACTTTTATTCCTGCAACAAAAACTGACGCTGTTAAATGTATACACGTCCATACAGTCCGCAACCTTTTTGGACTCGACGGGAAAATATACAAAAAAAAAAAAAAAACAGTCGGTAGAGAACTTGCCTGTGAAAGGCAAGGGTGCCAAGTCCGAGTCTCGTTCCGGCACACAGTTTTAATCAGTTAGAAAGTTTCGTATCAGCGCACTCTCTGCTGCTGAGTGCAAATCTCACTCTGGAAACATCCCTCAGACTTTGGTTAAGCTATGTCCCCGCAATGTCCTTTCGTCGAAGAGTGCTATTCTTGCTAGGTTCGCAGCTGAGGTTCTGAGAAGTTAGGAAGGCCGGAGATGATTTACTGGCGGATGGAATGCTGTAAGGTGGGGTGCTGAGCAGTGCGTGGATAGCACAGTTGGTAGAGCATTTGTACGTGAAATTAAAAGTTCCCAAGTTCGAGTGTCGGTCCAGCACACATTTTTAATCTGCCAGGAAATTTAATATTTTTTTCTGCTCAGGATCATTCTTAGGTGACCGATTTGAGACAGCCATTGTTGGTTCTGTAATGAATTGTCATTTCATTTCTTTTGTACATGAATAGGTCTAGTCGATCACTAGCTAGAGATGCAGGAGAATTTCTTATCCAGGAAAATTCAATGGAATCAAAGGAATTCACGTTGGAATTTTCTATGGGGAAGGCATCAGGGAAAGTTGCGTTGCCTGAAATCCATGAAACTTCACCGACAGCTAAGCAGTGTGAAACTAGCGAAACTCGTAAAACAGAGGTAACCGTTGCACAAAGTAGATCCAGTATCGGAAATGTGGCACGTATTTCATTCTGGGTTAAAAAAAAATACTAGAAAAAGACGACCAACATAGAAAATGCGTGACAGAGGTATGAAAGTAGAAACACATAGGATGGTTCAAATGGCTCTGAGCACTATGGGATTTAACTGCTGAGGTCATTAGTCCCCTAGAACTTAGAACTAGTTAAACCTAACTAACCTAAGAACATCACAAACATCCATGCCCGAGGCAAAACACATAGGAAGCAAATGCTAGAGAGAGATAGGAAACTAGAGAAAAGAGATTGGAATGCCAAAGCAGACAGAAAAGAAGGGCGGGTATAGATACGAAGGCGGAGGCAGACACGAAAAAACCGAAACAGCTCGGAAAACATTCTGCGAAAATATGGAAAACCAAGAAAAAATTTCTGTTCCCAACTGTAAACAGTGGACAAACAGCGGGACAATGTGAACAGTATCGCAACCAGGATGGTCCTGGCTGAGTCAGATTTGAAGCAAGTTAAGGAAACAAACTTCTCACCATCGCAGAAGGAGCAGGCACTAAAGGAAGCTAACTCCTCGACATCTCAAAGAGTGCAGGCTCTTGAGGAGCAACCAGAATCTGTAACTACAGAAGTAGGTCGACTCTCAGAATCTGATGAGTTTACGAGCAGAACAACTGGAAAAATTGACATCCTAGTGGCTGACATGTTTCAGTTCGCGGCAGGGCCAGTGTGAGAGAATCTGCCCTGCATCGGGAGCTGTGTCCGACAAAAGCAGGAGTTCTATGACAAACATTTCCTCTCGCAGAGAATATACCTTGCTTATAGTGTGGGCAGGGAGCTGTACATCAAATGGCTCTGAGCACTATGGGACTCAAAATCTGTGGTCATCAGTCCCCTAGAACTTAGAACTACTTAAACCTAAGTAACCTAAGGACATCACACAGATCCACGCCCGAGGCAGGATTCGAATCTGCGACCGTAGCGGTCACGCGGTTCCAGACTGACGCGGCTAGAATCGCACTGCCACATCGGCCGGCGAGCTGTACATCAAAACCTGGATTAGGCAGTTTAAAGACAGCCTGCGAAACTCTTGGCCAATTCGGTAGAAGCTTGAGTTCATGATTAGCTCAACGTGCGGTGATGTAATAGTGAAATCATTATGTCACAAGACTCTGCACGATCTACTCAAAATTTGAATCGGAAGTGATGAAGCTATAATGGTTCATTTCTTAAAAATTGTTTTGACTGTTGTGACGGAATGTAGTAGAACAGTGATTTACTGCTATTGCTCATTAAGTTGTGTGGCAATGCTTCACCTGCCAAGTTATACAATTTCTTGAAAGTAGGGCACTAGAACACAAACGTGGCAGATACTAAGATATAAACAATAACATTTATTTAAAGTAAGGTAAAAATGGTACTTATCTTTTGCAGAGTTTGATGCGGAACAATTTATGTCCTGTGGTTAATACAGTGACGTCTAAATAACATCAGTGCCACTTGGCAGTCTCTAATATTTTCACAATGACTGAGTGTAGTTGTGCGGATCTTCGTGATTGTCATAGCACGTCTCGGCTGAAAGCTCGTCTTTATCATGCTCAGAGTATAGAGATGGCCCTCGTCAATCCACATTTTTTGTACCATTTCGAAGCAAGTTTATTGACTCCATTTCAGATTCCTATTATTTTCACAACTCCATGTTGCCGCTCCCTCACTTTCCTACTGTGTCCTTACTCATACGGGGCCTCTTGTCATAGTGTCTCGATCTGATTTCGCCAACCAGGCCTCTGATTTTGAGGTCATATGCTACTGTTGTTTTCCCCTTCGTTATTGCTCATGCGCTCAAGGTCCTTTGAGTTAACATACTGTCACCTTCTGCGTTATAATACCCACTCTATTACCTTCCCTCACATAGTCATCTACAGGTGTTAGTATCAACTTCATTGTCTCCGTATCACCGTTTTCCACACACAACAGGCATCTTTTGCGTTCTATTGGCATGGTGTCATTCGTAAATCAATCAGCTCACTACTACTATATGGGTAGTGGAGACGGTGATTCCGCTTTAGAATCTCGCTGAAGTACCCTCCATAGGTTCGAAATCGCGTTGCTGCCAACAAAAGAGCTTTTATGACGCTTAGATGCATTCTATTTTGTACTTTGTATAAGCCTCAAGGGTGCACAACAATTACCACGAGAGCCCAAAACGACACCGACTCAAAAACTCGACTGCCATGTATCAGTTCCGATCAATAGCCCCCTGATGTGCTCACAGATTTGGACCTTTTACTGCTTTCGTGCCACGTCCATCTGTGCGTCGTACTTGTCTGGCGAAAGAGTTACCAGTCTCAAAGAGAGATGTATCAAGTGTGGACTGCATTGGTTTCACCTTGTACTGGTGGAGATGGAATTTCTGGTGCAGATTGGTACAAAACATGACGCACCGCAGACACACAGTTCCGTTCCAGCACTCAGACATTTTACTTCAGGGTCTCTAGCTAGCTCAGTACAGCTTCTGCAGTTACGCGATGGAACACAGATCCACAAGTTACTCTGAGATGACAACATTCTGACATAGCAGTCACTATTTACAATGAAGTTGATACTAACACCTGTAGATGACTACATGAGGGAAGGTAATAGAGTGGGTATTATAACGCAGAAAGTGACAGTATGTTAACTCAAAGGACCTTGAGCACATGAGCAATAACGAAGGGGAAAGCAACAGCAGTATATGACCTCAAAATCAGAGGCCTGGTTGGCGAAATCAGATCGAGATACTATGACAAAAGGCCCCGTATGAGAAAGGACACAGTAGGAAAGTGAGGGAACGGCAACATGGAGTTGTGAAAATAATAGGAATCTGAAATGGAGTCAATAAACTTGCTTCGAAATGGTACAAAAAATGTGGATTGACGAGGGCCATCTCTATACTCTGAGCATGATAAAGACGAGCTTTCAGCGGAGACGTGCAATGATGAATAATCGGCTTGTCCTGTCATATCTATTAAAATTGATGCTCATGAAAATTCCACAACACAGGATTTCGGCAATCTCGTAAATGGAATATTTAGCTCTCGAGCAGGCAAACTTTCCCACTGTAAAGAACATATAGTGAGAGAAGCAATTAAAGGCAAGATTTTTGAGCGTATATACAGGTGGGGTTTTCTTTCGTGTGTCAAGGTGTGACAGCTTTCATTAAGTGCCTCACTATCCCGTATTTGACAGATGCTATACTGGGGAGGGATATTATGCGACATCATGCCGCATTTATTGATGCTTTTGCTCCAAATTTTGTGTACCCAGGCGAACTGAGTCACCTGTGCTTCAAGTGAAGAAGCCGACCAATTGATGGTACACTGATCCATCCCAGTACCAGCTTCTTATTTGTAAAGGTGTGTTTTTTACGATTTGTTGTGTTAAGAATTCAGGAAAAAGATCGAAAACTGCCCTCACTCTTCTTGAGTAATGAAATATTTGTTTTACAATGTGCACTGGACTTTTACTTCTCGACTGGGATCCATAACTGTGACACTACTTTCATTCCGATTAATACACCTTTTTGGTAATGATAGTGAGTTACAAATATCAAATTAAGAAAGACATGTTCACTGTTATGAAATCCGCTATTTACTCTCAAAAAGCGAACATCTGAAACTTTCATGTACATTTTTAAGTTATATGTCTGGATAAAAGATGATTAAAATTATCACAAAATTATTATATATAAAGACATTTGCAAAATATCTAGCGTTGACTATGGCAAACATAAACACATAGGAAGGTTTCTGTACGAGTTAAACGTTTATTATGTTTAAACTAGGAGAGTTGTACTTTTGATAGTGGGTACGAGGAGTGTTGGGTGGTAATGGTTTCCATGCTAAGGCAGAAAAGCTTTACAACCACTTGCGTACTGTACGAGTACGAACCACTTGATGACCTAATGCTTGTTGCGTGAAAAGATCGCTACTCAAGTTCAATGCAGATTTTTCTTAAAAGAGATGCTCTTATTTTAAGACTAAAGTCCTGCCACCAAGGCCATGTTGATTAACCGCCGGCGAGCACCTCTGTTAGCTGGCCATGGAGGTCGGCTTCATCCAAAGTGCATGAAATGATAGCGTATTTCTTAATGCTGTACTACAGCATATCGTCACACACTTACATGCTGAATGCAACCAGTTACAGACTGTACAAAAGACAGGTGTCACCCATGGCTCATTGTCCTGTGTGACATCCGTCTATATCACTGTACTAAGGTTCACGTCGTTACCACTTTTCAACCGTCGCATTACAGCTTTAGTTTTTGTTTCTTTATGTATCTCTAAGTTTACTTAAATTATGGTTATCAGTCTAATTCGTGGCTTATCATATCAACTCAGTGAGATTTCAGATGCTCTTTTTGAGGACTATTTACGTATCGTACTTGTCATAGTTACTTTATTATACTACTCTGTTTCCCAGTGCCATATGGTGCGGGAAATTCGAAATAATGAAACTTAACCTGTAACAAAGTAACCACAGTTACATATACTGAAGATTACTTATTGCTTAAAGAAGGCCACCTAGAACATGAGGAGACTTTTATCTACAGAGTAAAACAGAAAGCTAACGAAGGTGTACCTTAGGCATCGAATCTAGAACAATGATGGTAAAATTGGTCAACAAGATGTTGTACCGTAAATAAACTTTAACAATTACTGCAGAAGATGGAAAGTGGTTAGGCCACACAGATTATGAGGAGACTTTTATCTACAGAGTAAAACAGAAAGCTAACGAAGGTGTACCAGAGGCATCGAATCTAGAACAACGATGGTAAAAATGGTCAACGAGATGTTCTACCGTAAATAAACTTTAACAATTATTGGAGAAGATGGAAAGTGGTTACTGGATTTAGAAATTTTGTTTTGGGGAAGAACGGAGAAGTCGGAGTGTCTTGAGACACTGAAAAATGAGGATGTACACACAAGTGTGGGAGGAGAAGGATAATCCCTGGGTGAACCACAGGAATGTGTGAAAGCTCTCGATCCGCTTATGTGACATGGCAAAGTGTTGCTTCGGTCTATGAGGACAGCATAGCTGCTCTCCCACACAGGCGGCTTGGGTTCGATCGGTAGCACGAGAGACTTTGAGGATACAGCCCGATATGGCTTTGACTTTTTGCCTAGGTAAACCTAGTGCGATTAGGTGTTGGCGGGGAGAATGGAATGAGTGGCTGAACGTTGTGGAAATGAGTGACTACAGTGATCACTACATAGATATAAATTCAATAAAAACTAACCCTAGACGGTTACTGAGAAGGAAAAAAAAATATCAAAAAGAGAAAAATAGGGCGATTGCATGGGTGAAAATGTGCCCCCAATCAAAAAAGTAGTTTTGTAGTTACTCGTTATCAAAGGTTATACAATTAAAACGGAATTTAAAAATCAATTTCTTCCCGAGTTCTGGTGAGATTATTATAAACTAAATGTCCACGGACAGAGCTCGTGGAGCTCTATCGGCACATACTAGTAGAATTTCTATAAACGTTATACATTTTAATCTAAATTCCAGAATATGTATTCCGAGCATAAAACGCCAATTTTACACAGAATAAATAATAATACAATGAACGTAGTGGCTGCATATAAATTTAAAATAATGTATTTCTTATAAATTAATTTAGTTATATTTGATTTTCGTTTATTAATGGCAAAAATAAGTAAACTAGTGAGCTCAGCAAAAAACTGAGGGAAATAGCGGAAAGCTGACATTTTATCTTATTCGCCATACATTTGCACAGAGTAAGACTAACGTTTTTAAAAATGTATGGAAGATGAAAGTATGAGAATTTTTGTACGGGTAGTGCGAGGGCGTAGAAGGGTCCTCTTCTCTTGGGTCTTTCGTTTACAAGAACTGGAGAGTAGGGATATATATATTAGCGAGGTTTGGATCCTGATTCTGTAAAGTTCAGAAGCGCAAATGTACAAGTACCGCACTTGCGTCAGCTGCGAATGGTTAGAAAAATCTACAGTCATATGGTCGTGTGGACTTATCAGTGTTTCGACGAGTAGGCGAGGTTGCGGACTCAGAATGTCTCACTCTATTTGAGAATGACTGAACTCTGATACATTGTTGCGCATCTACGAATGTTTCGGACTTCCGATTTTTACTAGTTAGCAACTGTGGATATCTGAATTTCAAAACGCGCTACTAAACTTGGAATACTTTCCAGTAGTTGTACGAATGCTCTGCCGGTATGGTAATGCTGGCGTTACCTGCTATTAATTTCTGCTTTGGAATGATCACTGACACAAAACCACTCATAGGATATACTACTAAAATCTGTGCGCAGCGGACTATCTGAACGCGTGTGACCCTAGTAGTACTTGTGATGTACCAATCAGTAAGATGAAATAGCCCACAGAACCATAATTATTAAATGAACAAGCAATCCTGTCTATTGAAATGAAAAATATTGTTCTTTGAAAAGATTTATTGCAACAGTACTGTACGTGGAGTATGATGTCCCTACATGACAATTCAAAACAAACCCAGATCCCATAAAACACCTGTAAAGCACAATCATGTCAATAGTAACGATTTGTTGGCAGTGTTGACTTGAAAGCTTGGAATTCTGTATGTGCGCCCATCTCTGTGAGTATGAACATTGATGGTACCTGACTTTATCTGACGTGACAGTGACTGTGAAACACTAAACTCTAAGGCTGTACTATGTGCATTAAGTGAGCAACTGTTGCTGCAAGTTGAACGAACATGCAGCTGAGGGGATAAGGCAACACAGAAATTTATCTATATACCGGAGCTGCCAATACTCTCAGCAGAAAAAGCTGCCGTCATGGGTGAACGCCATGCTCAGTGTGGCAATAAATTGCAAAATTAGGAGACCAGGACGCCCGCCCTCAGACTGGAACGTTGGCCCCTGCCTGACTAATCTCTCTTGGGCGAGTTCCGTGCTGCATACAACACGGCATACCTGAACGAAATTCTCGTACTTCCCATAAAATACTCCACGGGGAGCACTTCGAAACAACTCGGACTGCTACTTGCATGTGACAAACTTTTGTACCACACTAACGAAGCAATAAACAAGCGTTCTGACTCAAATGGCTCTGAGCACTATGGGACTTAACATCTGTAGTCATCAGTCCCCTAGAACTTGGAACTACTTAAATCTAACTAACCTAAGGATATCACACACATCCATGCCCGAGGCAGGATTCGAACCTGCGACCGTAGCGGTCACGCGGTTCCAGACTGAAGCGCCTAGAACCGCACGGCCACACCGGCCGGCGATGCAATAAAACATCAGCGCACTGTCTTCCTCCAGGATATGGGCAAAATTCCTTCCGCCAAAAGTTACAGACGTCCTCAGTACATCTTCTGACGTCACCATCTTATTTCCAGTGACGATGTTTATTTTCAGTGCAGTTCGGAAATTACTTGGCATCTGAACCAGGAAGTCTCGAAACATAAACTGGCGTCATCTGCTACATACTGTCAGGCACCTACCCGTGCGGGACTATCTCTGACTCCGAGGAGAAGGGTTTAACAATGCTGGCAGTTATGGTTCTCTGAAAAAAGGTCATAGGCCATCTGACCCCCAAGCACCTGTAGATTCTAAAAAACTTTCTCTCCAAACAGGGAACAATTTTGAGAGAGCTGGCACATCGCCTGAGAGGATCTGCACTTTGAAAAAAGCACTCCAGGTAACACTGAGAACCATCCGTCCTTTGGCACGGCTGGTCTCTGGACACTTCCCCGTCGTCTCGGCTGTTGCTGGAGCGTCGACATGTGAGTAACAGCAGCCACCTGCCCCGCGCGGTCTCTTCTATTCTACCAGCAGCCGGCTGCTTTCTCCTTCCCAGAATTCCGTCCCATTAACGCGGCCTGGAGGTAACACTTCGGCCAGTACAAACGGATCACAAAATATTAGTCAACAGAAAGATGACTCAACATCTCTAATGACATAGTGCATCTAGATGCCGAGGCACACAGTACACATCACTGTCAACCCATTTCATTTAATGTGATAACAGTAATAAAAGGCCAAGGGAGGCAAGCCCTCGGGACCTGCCGTCTTTTAGTGGACTGGAACCACTCGTTAGTTAATGCGATATACTGCTCTAGTCTCTTAATGTAAAAGTTTGGGCACTGTCGCTGTCTTTACCTTAATTCTACGTAAAAAAGAATCAACATATTAGATTGCTTAACTGCAAATCTCTTTGAGGTGTAACCATTATTTGTTTTTCGCCATATTGGAACAATCTGCCTGACACTTTCTGCTATCGAATTTTTATTGAGTATTGTGACTAAAATGTTGGTTGACCCCATAACAAAATAACTGAAACTCAGTACGCATTCTGATACCCGTGAACAGTTTAGCATGGTATATCATATTTTTCTTATAATTATTATAACACACAATAAAGTCACAAGACACATGACTTCGTCAAATGTGAGGGTGGCCACAGCAAGATAGATGGAACAGAAGAATCTTTTTATAGTTACATCAAGCTGGAGGAGACACAGGTGAACATTCACATCCAGTGGACACTGCCTGGCGTTGATCTACGGCGTATCAGTTTCTGGTGCAGTGGAGGCAGCTGTGCATGAAGACCATGCGTCGTCTTGAGGCATCAAACTCTGTAAATATAGCGTCAGTGGTCAGCTGAATGTCAGCTCATATGCAGGCCAAAGCGACTGGTTTTCACTGCTGGCGGCGACTTGGAGGTGGCCAGCACCGCATTGTTTGTGACACTCCAAGGGACAAGGGCGGTTGATACAGCATGGTGGCCATTTGTGTGTTGGGCAAAGTTATCGTTGCGTAATGGCTCCAGTTGCAAGTGGGTTGAGCAGCAGGCGCCAGCAGTCGTATTTTGCAGCGGCAAGTGGCGCTCATGGTACGGAGCTGCTGCACGTGCGGCGCAGCAGACATGCACCCCTGGGTTCACCACACCCCACACAACTGCTATGAATCTCAGGCAGAAACTTATCATTCCATTACTGTAGAATAACTTGTCAGGAAGGGAGCCTCTGCACATGACTGCTGGCAGCAGTGGTCAGGAGAAGGTACAGTCTCAACAACACTGGGCTCCAGAGAGCCATGTAGCACTACCGGGAGGGAAGTCCGCGGTGTTCTGCGTATGGCTCTGCGGTATTGTACTGGTCTGCAGAAGCAATTCGAGCAGCCGTTGGCACATCGATCTGTTACAAGTCGCTTACCTCAAGGCCAATTGCAAGCCACATACTCTGTAGCGAGTGATCCAATAACCAAAAACCACCGCCGTTTGCGACTCCAGTGGTGTCATGCGAGAGCTCATTTGATGGCCACGTGGAGGTGTGCTATGTTTTCTGATTGCTTAGAAGGAAGCCAGGAGAGTGCCTGCAACCAGCCTGTCCACGGCCTAGACACACTGGACTTAGACCTGGACTTACCGTCGGGCTTGCGATTTCGTATAATAGCAGTAGCTCTCTCGTAGTTATCCCACGCATCCTGGCTGCAAATGTATGTGGTGACGTGCTGCCATTCAGGAACAGCATAACAGGAAGTATTTCCGCCCACATACTGCTGTTGTAACCCAAAGTGCACTACAGAGAGTCGACATGTTTCCATGGCCTCCCAGATCACTAAATCCGTCTCCAGTTGATCACCTATGGCACATTATCAGACGACAACTCCAGAGTCATCCATAACCAGCACACACGTCCTTGTTTCGACCGTCAAAGTGTCACAGACATGCAACTCCATCTCACGAACTAAAATCCAACACCTGTAGAACGTAATTTTTTTTTTCATCAGTCTACTGACTGGTTTGATGCGGCCCGCCACGAATTCCTTTCCTGTGCTAACCTCTTCATCTCAGAGTAGCACTTGCAACCTACGTCCTCAATTATTTGCTTGACGTATTCCAATCTCTGTCTTCCTTTACAGTTTTTGCCCTCTACAGCTCACTCTAGTACCATGGAAGTCATTCCCTCATGTCTTAGCAGATGTCCTATCATCCTGTCCCTTCTCCTTATCAGTGTTTTCCACATATTCCTTTCCTCTCCGATTCTGCGTAGAACCTCCTCATTCCTTACCTTATCAGTCCACCTAATTTTCTACATTCGTCTATAGCACCACATCTCAAATGCTTCGATTCTCTTCTGTTCCGGTTTTCCCACAGTCCATGTTTCACTACCATACAATGCTGTACTCCAGACGTACATCCTCAGAAATTTCTTCCTCACATTAATGCCGACATTTGATATTAGTAGACTTCCCTTGGCAAGGAATGCCTTTTTTGCCATAGCGAGTCTGCTTTTGATGTCCTCCTTGCTCCGTCCGTCATTGGTTATTTTACTGCCTAGGTAGCAGAACTCCTTAACTTGATTGACTTCGTGACCATCAATCCTGATGTTAAGTTTCTCGCTGTTCTCATTTCTACTACGTCTCATTACTTTCATCTTTCTCCGATTTACTCTCAAACCATACTGCGTACTCATTAGACTGTTCATTCCGTTCAGCAGATCATTTAATTCTTCTTCACTTTCACTCAGGATGGCAATGTCATCAGCGAATCGTATCATTGATAACCTTTCACCTTGTATTTTAATTCCACTCCTGAACCTTTCTTTTATTTCCATCATTGCTTCCTCGATGTACTGATTGAAGAGTAGGGGCGAAAGGCTACAGCCTTGTCTTACACCCTTCTTAATACGAGCACTTCGTTCTTAATCGTCCACTCTTATTATTCCCTCTTGGTTGTTGTACATATTGTATATGACCCGTTTCTCCCTATAGCTTACCCCTACTTTTTTCAGAATCTCGAACAGCTTGCACCATTTTATATTGTCGAACGCTTTTTCCAGGTCGACAAATCCTATGAAAGTGTCTTGATTTTTCTTTAGCCTTGCTTCCATTATTAGCCGTAACGTCAGAATTGCCTCTCTTGTTCCTTTACTTATCCTAAAGCCAAACTGATCGTCACCTAGTGAATTCTCAATTTTCTTTTCCATTCCTCTGTATATTATTCTTGTAAGCAGCTTCGATGCATGAACTGTTAAGCTGATTGTGCGATAATTCTCGCACTTGTCAACTCTTGCCGTCTTCGGAATTGTGTGGATGATGCTTTTCCGAAAGTCAGATGGTATATCGCCAGACTCATATATTCTACACACCAACGTGAATAGTCGTTTTGTTGCCACTTCCCACAATGATTTTTGAAATTCTGATGGAATGTTATCTATCCCTTCTGCCTTATTTGACCGTAAGTCCTCCACAGCTCTTTTAAATTCCGATTATAATACTGGATCCCCTATCTCTTCTAAATCGACTCCTGTTTCTTCTTCTATCACATCAGACAAATCTTCACCCTCATAGAGGCATTCAATGTATTCTTTCCACCTATCTGCTCTCTCCTCTGCATTTAACTGTGGAATTCCCGTTGCACTCTTAATGTTACGACCGTTGCTTTTAATGTCACTAAAGGTTGTTTTGACTTTCCTGTATGCTGAGTCTGTCCTTCCGACAATCATATCTTTTTCGATGTCTTCACATTTTTCCTGCAGCCATTTCGTCTTAGCTTCCCTGCACTTCCTATTTATTTCATTCCTCAGCGACTTGTATTTCTGTATTCCTGATTTTCCCGGAACATGTTTGTACTTCCTCCTTTCATCCATCAACTGAAGTATTTCTTCTGTTACCCATGGTTTCTTCGCAGCTACCTTCTTTGTACCTATGTTTTCCTTCCCAACTTCTGTGATGGCCCTTTTTAGAGATGTCAAATTCCTCTTCAACTGTACTGCCTACTGCGCTATTCCTTACAGCTGTATCTATAGCGTTAGAGAACTTCAAACGTATCTCGTCATTCCTTAGTACTTCCGTATCCCATTTCTTTGCGTATTGATTCTTCCTGACTAATGTCTTGAACTTCAGCCTACTCTTCATCACTACTATATTGTGATCTGAGTCTATATCTGCTCCTGGGTACGCCTTACAATCCAGTATCTGATTTCGGAATCTCTGTTTGACCATGATGTAATCTAATTGAAATCTGCCCGTATCTCCTGGCCTTTTCCAAGTATACCTCCTCCTCTTGTGATTCTTCAATAGCGTATTCGCTATTACTAGCTGAAACTTGTTACAGAACTCAATTAGTCTTTCTCCTCTTTCATTCTTTGTCCCAAGCCCATATTCTCCTGTAACGTTTTCTTCTACTCCTTCCCCTACAACTGCATTCCAGTCGCCCATGACCATTAGATTTTCGTCCCCTTTTACATACTGCATTACCCTTTCAATATCCTCATACACTTTCTCTATCTGTTCATCTTCAGCGTGCGACGTCGGCATGTATACCTGAACTATCGTTGTCGGTGTTGGTCTGCTGTCGATTCTGATTAGAACAACCCGGTCACTGAACTGTTCACAGTAACATACCCTCTGCCCTACCTTCCTATTCATAACGAATCCTACACCTGTTACACCATTTTCTGCTGCTGTTGATATTACCCGATACTCATGTGACCAGAAATCCTTGTCTTCCTTCCACTTCACTTCACTGACCCCTACTATATCTAGATTGAGCCTTTGCATTTCCCTTTTCAGATTTTCTAGTTTCCCTGCCACGTTCAAGCTTCTGACATTCCACGCCCCGACTCGTAGAACGTTATGCTTTCGTTGATTATTCAATCTTTTTCTCATGGTAACCTCCCCCTTGGCAGTCCCCTCCCGGAGATCCGAATGGGAGACTATTCCGGAATCTTTTGCCAATGGAAAGATCATCATGACACTTTCTTCAAATACAGGCCACATGTCCTGTGGATACACGTTACGTGTCTTTAATGCAGTGGTTTCCATTGCCTTCTGCATCCTCATGTCGTTGATCATTGCTGATTCTTCCGCCTTTAGGGGCAATTTCCCACCCCTAGGACAAGAGAGTGCCCTGAACCTCTATCCGCTCCTCCGCCCTCTTTGACAAGGCCGTTGGCAGAATGAGGCTGACTTCTTATGCCGGAAGTCTTCGGCCGCCAATGCTGATTATTTATCAAAATTTAGGCAGTGGTGGTGATCGAACCCGGGACCGAATACGTTTTTGATTATGTATCAAAGACGCTACCCCTATCCACAGGTCAGACAGATGTACCTAACCTTAGGTAAAAAAAGAAGAAATAAGCAAGACCGCAAGAAGGTCTATATATGTATATCAATGTTTTGTAGTGATAGGAATTTCTTTCAGGTTGCTGTTATTGTACTCCATTACAAGTCCCAAAACCACTGCCAGTCTCTCTAACAATAGTCTGTTTTTCCTCACAATCATACATAAATTCGTGATAATCTTCTTTGTACGCGGGTCCACAGCCTCGAAATAGTTTTGGAAAGAAAACATTGTCCGTTACGGGCTGCAAAATATTAAATTTATTTACTATTGGCCTATTCCGACTGTACAGTCATGTAATATGCCGCAATGTCTATGAGATGCCAATTAGGCCATCAGTCCAAATGTGGAGTCACACCTGGATATTAACATGATGTGTTATGAATCTGAGTAGATAATTTGTAATTCATATGATAGAATCACATACAACACAGCTTAAGTACGTACTTGACATCCCACCACTAAAATTCCACATTATTCCATACATAAACCTCAATGAATTCTCTCGGTACATCCATATGCAGACTAGAGTTAAACGTGAAATACATAGATAAGCTATGTTTTACATGGTTTCTCGACACGTACTACAAAATTGCTGTTCATACTCCATTCAGTTAGTGTTAATATTTATGTGTGGTTCCATATGTGGGCTGATTAATTTATATGTCACAATTGTAGCGTTATGTTGCATGGACGTAAACTGTATGTTGTTTGATAATGACTATACAGTCTAAACTGTCTGGTAGCAAATAAACGGAAGATTGTAGAACCCTTTAAGGAGAGTGTTTTCTTTTGAAAAATATATAATTTGAACACCGAATTAACGGTTTTGACCGTTACATTGTGGACTTCAGATCATAAGACTGAAATGGTAGGTCTTGTCAGAGCGTTTGGAAGTGAATGACGGTTTCATTCCAGGATGTGAAGATAATTTTTTACCCCAAAAACATCTAATTTCTGGTTTAAATACTATGCAGTAGTGCAGCGAACATAAGAAATACGTGGAAAGGTACTGCAAAAGTCGCCTACGTCTGCGTGAGAAAAGAAATTTGGTTCTTTCCATTGTTAGTGTGACAGTGGCACTGGAATGCCGGGTGACATTTTCCGGTCAGAAGAAGTTGGCTTTGTCTCTGGCGGCCACAGGTAGCGTCGTACTGGGAGAGGGCAACAGCTGCCCGGTTGTCCGCGCTCCGACTTCCGACGTCTGCTCGCTCTGCCGGCACATTCGGGACACGTACCAGACTCCCGGCGGGCAAGCCGAGTCTAAAACTGCTCACGTTTCCCGTAACGATTCTACATGCTGCTGCCTGCCGCGGTAGCGTTCCGCCGTGGAAGGAGACAGTCGAATTAAGCTACGGACTGCACGACACCAAAGTCTGATTGCGGCAACGGCCGCAAGTCTGCGGCTCCGGGCGCGCATCGTACGCTTCCTCTGTTACCTGCCTCCAGTATTCTGCTCACCTGCTCCGCAGCGCACGAAGGTGGGCTCTGCGTTACGTCTGGACCCTCTTAGTAAACGCTGATGACAATGGGAAATAGAACACAGATTCAGGCGCTCACGTAATGTTTCCATACAAGCGGCTCATTTGGAAAGCGAGCTTAAATATCTCGTACCGAAAATTCAAGGCCCCAGTATTGTAAAGTACGAGCTTTTTGCTCACAGCTTCACTCGCGTATGTATATGTCACATACGTTTGAAACACACAGACAAAATGAGTTCAAGATGATCTCCAAATTGACAAGCCCACCTTGGGGAAACACTTTACCACACAGCTTGAAGTATACCTGTTTCTTTTGCTAGCAATAATCTCGCTTTTCCCCCATCCCTCGAATCCAACCGACAGATTTCCGAAGCGTCTTTAAGGCATATTACAACTGTAACTGATTGTCGTTATGAAATAAACGACAGTCACTGGCAGCTGTATGATTACCTGCTGTTTTACACCATGTGACTCCACAGTCACCGTCAAATGTCAACTAATCATAAAATCCATGGTAAATGCCACAGCGGCTGTTTTAAGGCAATCGCAAAGAAACTTCCAGAAAGCATTCTCTTTTAATACCCTTATATTTTATAGCGTAAACAAACGAAGACACTTAATTTACTAACATTTTTAGAGTAAAGTTACTGTAAAATATTTAACAACAACAACAAAAATTGCTGATGGAACAAAACAAGAACAGGGCCATGTGCCAACCTCTCTAACATAAGAACCAGGCTAATTCTACCACTTACATCTGTAAATAAAGGGGTGTGGGAAGAAGAATAATAGTAATTATTCTACTATTATAAATATCTGGAAACTACTGTTTACAGATTTCTACAATAACTATATTATTATGAAAAGTCAGTTAGGCCTACGGAATTGCTGTGTTAGGAAACAAACTAGTTCAAGAACAGAGTCAAAATCAAGCACGTTTTTGCGTTCTTACAATTTTTATGTCAAAATAAATGCTTTTTATAAAGCTTAAAAAGTTACATTTTGTTTTAATTTATCACTATTTCATAAAGAAAATATTACACTTTTACAGTCTATAAACAGCTTCCCTGTTTACTGAGTCAGATTTTGGTAGAACAGAGTGTTTTCGTGATTGCGACAAGGTATCATCTTTTTTAAATCCTCGTTCTTCTGAGCTTTCAGTCTGACTGTTAGTTCAAGCTAGTGTACATATAAACCTTTTGTGGTGTCCATATTCACTCCTTTCTTAAATACATTTATTTGGGTGCACGTTTCAACTTCATTGAGTGTTTTTTATTGTAAACCCTTTTCCTGGGTTGGTTTTGAAAATTTTGATCCAAACGGCCTTGGAAATTTCTAACTTATTGTGATGAGATGTTATTTAGCTACGTTGGTGAGGTCATAAAAAGCATCATCGTTCTTCATAGTGGTTAGAAAACGAGTTTTGCTAATGGCATTACAAAAAACTGTCACAAGATCCAAAGGGACTTCACGTTTTTCCACTCTTTTTCTTTCTTCAACTAGAGCAAAGTCTCGGTCATAGGTTAAGAAGTATGAGTGTCCAGAGACGACATACATGTGGTGAACTTCGTCACAGAAATCATTACAGACCAAGTATATCCGTAGTAACAATACCATCTGATTTTTGTTTTGGTCGCAGCTGTTGCAGACCACACTATTAACTTTTTTCTGGGTAATTTTACTTTTAACACAACTCGCTATTTCGTTGCCTCCCATGACAATCATGCCCTCGTGCCAAAGAAACATAAAACTTTTATTATTATTTGCCATATGAAATCCCAAATTGTAACAAGAAAGTGGAAGTAAATAATACATTTGGCAGTGTGACTATGTTGGAAAAGAGAAAACCTGTTTTAAATCTAAGAATACTGTGCATGTATCACCTATAGGATTGGTAGAATATACACGATCACGCTTCATCTCTTCTCTAGCATTTTCAGCGCGTCTATGATGAAATTCTAGTGAAGTACGATGTACACCTCTGTTGGTTGAGTCATTCAAGATTTTACTTTTAAGCACATCACATGTGTTGCAGGTATTTTTCCTTGGGCGGTGAAATCTCAGTTTGGCAAAGTGTTCTTTTAATACTTTTTTGTAGTACGAATATCTACTGTTTGCATTTGGGTAAAGCGTAACAAATCCTCATACATTCTGCCATAACTTAGATCTTGGCTTAAAAACAGAATGGAACTTTTAGCCCTTGTGTAATGGCTTTCAGCCTTGAGGAAACTTTTGATGTGTTCAACAATGCGTCTTACGTCAGGAGCTGTATATTTCATTTCAATGGTTTTATCTCCTCTACGTTCAATGTAGGTAACATCACCACTATTATTTTCGTTTACCAAGGTTTCCACCATTCACCTGGTAATTTTGTGTATTTTCAGAAAGGATTTTTGCAAACTTGAAAATGTCCGCCTTCGTTATCAGGAACTGTATAAAAAACACTAGCCTGTCGGCGACTCTCCTCGGGTTTTTCGTAAGAACCATGACGCCTTCTTCTAACATTGCACACACTTACGTTTCCCATCAAATAAGAGTTCTGCTTAACATTATCAACTAGTTCGTAGAATTTAATGAATGTGTTTCATTTGTGTTTCAATGCAATGTATCTACATTGACAGCGGCACCGGCAAGAGACCTACAACAAACAAACAAGGAGAATTAGGTGCTTTAAATAATATGTGACTGCCACGAATAACCTATTTGTTTGCCACTCTGCACAGTTAGTAGGTTTAATATTGTCCAGGAATCAAGTCAAACATAACCTGACGTGTTCTGCATAATCTAAACGTAGGTTAGCTTAAAACGCCACAGAAAATTCATAATCAAGCGAATTTCTTCAAAAAAGCCTTAGTCCCAAGGCGTTAAAGTTATCATATACACTTACCTCATCAGGTGGAGGTTGTGTTTGTGGTACAGCAAAACAAATGGCTCCAACCCCCATGGGACTTAGCAACTAAGGTCATCAGTCGCCTAGACTTAGAACTACTGAAACCTAACTAACCTAAGGACATCACACACATCCATGGCCGAGGCAGGATTCGAACCGTAGCAGCAGCGCGGTTACAGACTGAAGCGCCTACAACTGCTCGGTCACAGCGGCCGGCTGCGGTACAGCAACTTTCTTATCGTTCTTATGTGGTTATCCATCGGCTCTTAGCTTCTTATTTATTTGGGAAACACTACCTTCACCCAATTTCCGGCATTTTCTTGTTTCATCCATGACATAAACCACAATAGTAAACACAACAGACAGGACTAATCACTGCAACTTCAACACAATCGAATCTCAAACTAAAAACAACAGCACAGGCACGCAGCCCGGATTATGTTGCAGAACAGGTAGCACTTAGCACCAGTAGCATTTGATTCCAAGTATTTACAAGTTTCACGGCTTTTTAAAACTCCCCTCCCCCCCACACACAACAACCACCCCTGCTCGTGGTATGGCACAGTAATTTTGTACAATTAATTACAAGAATAATTAATCACGTATATCAAAAAAGTGTCTGAAATTTCTCGAGAAAATCCTGAGTTTTACTTCTGTATTGCCTCCTTTTGCCTGCAACTTCCAGCTGTCTGGAAGGTCGGTGGTTCTTACGCCGACAGTGGTTCTTTCAAGATAGGAAGTGGGACTTGAAGCAAGATTGATTGAAATCTTTGCAATGGTTTATAAGGATATTGCAATGTATATACAATGATTTTTATAAATTTATAGGTTAATTTGATTGAGTTGGGGGATTTTGTTTTTGTAGCGATCTTACATGACCACAAGAGTGCGTTGTGGTAATGAAAACCATTTTGAATTTCAATGAATCAGTATATTGTATTAAAATCTTAAGATTAAAGAAGAGGTAGAATACGGCCAATTGAAAGGAATATTTGTTCAATAGAACAGTAGACCTGTGGGGATCGACACTCAAAATTTTACTATCTTTGAGGCCAAATGTGTAACGGTGGTTGTTACAAATCAGCTGTACTGGACTAATCATGTTCTATGTTGCTGCGAGTAGCAATAGGGAAGTGTGGTTAAACTGATAGTCCGCGTCTGTTTCCTTCCTGTATTGCTCACAGACAAAACTATCAGATTCGTCAATATTAGTGAGTGCATTACACTTTTCCCATATATCGTCATTTGACGGCAAGCCCAAAATCATTACTCAGAGTGAAACCGCTCATCCTCGAAGAGTATGCGACCGCACTCTTGGTTGGTACGATCACAAAGCTCTTGGCACCGTGGCAAACGGTGCCGCCGATGTACGTGTGTCAATGAAACAGAATGTATTGTTCGTCAGGCAAGGAGACCACTCCCATGCATTCACCGTACCACAAGTCTGCTTGCCTTGGAGTCCTTTTAAACATCATTCTAGTTGCGGCAGTTTGAAGTGGCTGTAGCAGGATGTAGCGGTCATCTGCTGCCATAGTTGACCGTATTCGACTACCTCCTTCGGGCAGTAGTGTCTGTGTTTCGGTACGGTTCCTATGCACGTGAAACAGTGCTGTGAGCAATACATAACTACTGGACTACACTCGTTACGCTTTGTCCTCCTTCCAGTTTGTCGACTATTCTTCCCCGTGTAAAGTCATCCAAATGTTGTCACTGGCCATGTCGCAACGAAGAAAACCACAATAGTCCACTGTAAATCCTCGCTGATTGTCATACACTGTCTTATCCCACTCCTTCAGCTCCCTCGTGTTGCAGGAGCAGTCCCATCTTGAGCTATAGTTATGCCAACCTCACACTACTAGACGTCGAGTCCCCTGTGAACGAGCCTAGTCCCACATTTTCATTTATTTGCACCGAGTACTAATATGTTACCGTACTGTATCAATCTTGTTCTTCAATCTTGTACAGCGGTGTATTTATTCAAGTAAGTTCAGTAACACATTGTTTTGCTTGATACGCCTTTAAATTTTAGATGAGCATTAGTTTCATGCCGTATTTGCTTGCCTTTTATTTCTTAAGGATTTCGGAGCAAAGGATGAGCTCAAGTTGTCCAACCTCTTTACGCTAGATGTATTTAATTAAGGAATGCACGCGACATGGTTGGTTTGTGTCGGTCTCCTAACGGTGGCACGATCGGAGCCACAACGGAAACTCGGAAGTCTCATTTTCCAGCACCTTCTTCACTGACAGCTGGTAGCACATTCCAGTGTCCCTCAATGATTGAAGAGGTTTGTTTAGCTTTGAGTTTCCTCTTTCTCATTTTTCTCCATGGTGTCTGAGTGGCACTAGGCAGTTGGACTTCTTCGTAACTTCCTAATTGTAGCCAACAGATTACAACATGAGCAAATTCAGAATGCGTAAAACAGATTATTACTAACCGTTCATTAATGAATGACGTTCTGAAGGCATCTATGCATCTCAGGTGGGTTAGTATGTTGCACACATCTTCCAGCAACAGACAGCTTCGGTAAAGACAGTTCATGTTCTTAAGCGCAATCGTCATACTCCGCCGTTGACACCAGTAAACTGTTACGAAACAGCTTCAGTGAGTGAGCGGGTAAGTGAAACGTAACGCTGCCCTATAAATTATCTTATGGTCTGTAACAAGAGTGTTGTCAGCAAACTTATCAACATGAAAACTGTAGGAACGCCAACTACCGGGCTGGAATCAACCACTGTTTTGTCAAGGTGCAGACAGAGAACACGTATGGCGTCTTTAGATGCAAAAAAATGTATTAAAAATTTTTCCGTTTATTACTCAGAATACAAGTCGTGGCCGTGACACCTCAGACAATTGGTGGCTACGTAATCTGGAGAAGTAACAGCTGAATCCAACAGCGGCAACAAGGCTGCGAGGACGCTGGATGAGCTCCGAATGGAAGTTGATGACGCCATGACACGGCGGATTTTCGCTCACTGGCGATCTAGACATACCCCGTTGGTAACGCTGACTGGTCATATCGGTCACCGCGACGTGTGTGATTGATTCACACGATGTTTTTGCAAGTACTCAGTCGCTCCCTCATCACTACCCGCGTTCTCCCATCAGGTAGACTCCGACGTCGCCTACCGTGATGTGCTGAATACGGAACCTGGCCCAACGCTACGGTTGGCCGTCAAATTCTTGAGACGCCGGTGTCTTAGGGCAGCTTCTGACCAGCACCGGAGTCGTGTTGGTCGACCCATGGACTACCCATCAATACTGGCTGATGTGCTGACTTCGGTACTGGACGCTGGACCTCATTATCCGCAGCTACGGATCATTGATCTTCTCATACGGCAGAAAATACATGAGCAACACTAGAACAATCTCGCACACAAGGTGTTACCATACAATAACTAGGGAACCGAGTGCGAACCACATGAGCACTATCGATCTTACTGATCAAGTGCGCTGGGCTAGATGGAGTGGAGTGTTAACGTCGTCGCCGAGGGGCTCCGGTCTGAGACGTCATTTATAATGACTGAATCTGTACTGCTCGAGTAGTCAGCTGTCTTCAATTCCGTTACATTTCCTTAGCTAATATCTTATAGTGTCTTCTCTGTTTAGTCAAACCCCTGCTAGACTATGTGGCGTCCTACCTAGTATCTCTTCTAAAATGTGAATTCGAAAGGGGTGACGGGATGCTTGAGTGGTGGCTGTGGACCAAGGCTCCGGGCAGCTCATGGCTGCAGAGAGACGCTGGGGCAATCTCTAAACATTGTATTATCCTTTGCCTCAGGAAATACAGGTGTCCGTCTTATCGGTCACATCAAATTCGGCTAACTTTGCGGTTTGCTCGCTGTGCTTTGCTGATGACACAGCCGAATTGCTCGTGGCTCAGTTGCGACAGGCACGGCGAGGCATGCTACTCCAGTAGCGAACTCTTTGATGACGACCTTCCGGTGACAAGTGGCACTCTCCCCAAGCCGCCCCGTTTTCCGCGATCGCGAAAAGAAGATATTGGTGGGTGGATGTCGTCTGCAGCAGCTGGGACGCCACCTCTATGGCTATGGGCAGGAGTCGACCGTGCTGCTGGAGACCTGGACCGCTGCTGGCTGGCTGTGAGTACCTCGAAAGCTCGGAGGGTCCAACTGTGCTCCCACCGGAGACTGGAACTATGGTTCTCCATCGGAAGCTTCGTCATCCAAGGCAGCTCTTACACTAAAGTTAGCTCCTGACTGCCCCCTGTTTATACTCGGTAGTGTGCATGCTCCTTTCCAAGTTATGTAATGACAGGTTAGCGCCAGTGCACTGGTTTCGGTGGTTGTTTGCGGCAAGAGTTAGTCACGATACCAATGAGCACGCCGTTTCGTCAACTCTTGCGCTCATGTCAGCTCAATATACTTTGCTACTTCACGTTGCGCAAAGTTATTACCAACAAGCCAGCAACTAACTTACGGGTACGGCTGCAATCCATTGCCGTAAATTCACACTAAAACTACCTTAGGCGGTGATGCCACTACATTACTTTCCACTTGGAAAAAGCCAGTGCCTGAGATGACCTCTAACTGCCGTTCATACGCATAGTTACATGAGTTTCTCTTAAGCACTATCTAGTCTATTACATGTATTCTATCAGTCTTCATAATAACATATATTATTTCATAGTACTCCACGCGTCATCCTGGCCTACTGTTACGAAAGCACTATGCATCAAGTATTCTGGAGTTCACTTCACCTCTCACGCTCTTGATATCCAGTTCACTGGGATTTTTAGCACTGATAGTTATATTGTTTGCTGGCTTTCCGCCTTACAAGAATGAAAGCAAAGCATAACAGAGCCAGGGCCGCTATGGCCTCGGTACGCTAACCTTAACGCCCACTGGTGACTCGCCACCATCACATCCTCCTGCCTCATTAAAACAGTCCTCCGTCGAAGTGAGAGACCTGCAAGGCGTCTATATTGACGAGGGTGACGAGATGCACCACCTCCAAGATTCCCACGTTCGGTAACTTGAGAACAGGGGTCGCCATCACCTTTCCTCCATTTTTAAAAGGCTGCTACCATAGATTGGACCTGTAATACACTTAAAATCAAACGACGTATCTAAACTGCAACAACATGGAACGGTTATTCGTTACTAATAGAAAAAAATTGTACATACTTCAGACGACTTCCTAGACCGCAACGCACATAGCACCTCATGCTCTGGCCGAATCATGTCTTTCTGTTTGTCCCTAGGGCTTAAAATCTTTTATTTCTTCCCTCAATTATCTTGGGAATTAACCAGAATTATATCTGGACAACTCTTAAATGGACTCAAACGCCCAATGTACATAGCTGTCGTTCTGGTGGGCAACTGAGGATGAACATTGGCAGGCCAGGTGATTACTACTACCTGATATGGCCATGGTACTTGATGATGAATTTCTTTGTCTTCCCTTTCGGTGTACATGGGCTAAACAGAATCAGTCATTGCCTCACTCCGTACAGAGGCAAACTCGCCATTCGCCTCATTGATTCCCCTTGCTTTTCCAAAGCTCTTGTATTTCTGAACGTTTTCATACCTTCTGAACTGTTCTCACTAATTCGTGCACTGATTCCACATTTCTTCTCTTTTCTACCTTTATCACGTCAGATGAAGACGGCATTTTTTGTCCATATACTATCTCATATGCAGACGAACCAGTATCCGTGTGGCCTTTTGAGGTGTAAGCGCAGACGGTACACCCCAGATATTCGTCCCAGTCTTAATGATCCGAGATTACATAGTAATCGAGCATGTTAATAATCGTTCTCTGCACACATTCTGTCGCTCTATTTGTCTTTACTTTCAGCGACTGACAAAGTTCCTACAATTGAGGTGACATAAAATTGGTGCCCTGGACGGTAATTATCGTTTTAAGTACACCAAACGTCAGAATTCAGTTGTTCACCAGCACCTGGGCCACCGTTGTCGCCTTCTGATTCGACATGGTAACAATTTCTACATTCTTAGAAAAATTGATATTTTGTCGTCACCACGTGTCTGTTCCCTGTTGGTGTTTCAGTGAACGGTCCATGACGTCAAACCGCGACGTAGAAGATGGGTTTGACGCTTCTGGCCATCTCTGCAGTTATATCTGATTCTGACCCAAAGTAGCCCTTTGCGCACACTGCATACAACTCCTCACATATTGTCTATGTCACTCCACCTTCCTGTCTACCAGAATCTCTCCGCCACCTTAATAGTTCCTCCTCCAACACTGCCTTCAACACTACTCATGGTCCTGACCTCGTTTCTCTACGCCAGTGAAAGTGTGGTCTGGCGTCACACGAAACTTTTTCCTATACAAATAACACTTAAAATACGTAACCCTGTAAACTACGCAAAAAATTTTCCATTCTGTCGTCAATAAACCCTTTCTGTTGTATTCAGTTCTCTTCCAATCGATTTCCTGGCAAATAAAGAGCACAGTCCCTAACAAGATGTGGTACATGCTAGAATAAGCTCCATTCAAAACTTTGGAAAACCAGAACCAGATGCGAGGTCAACACTTGTTTTAATTTGTCAAATGCTTCCAGACACTTCACCGTTCACTCACAGTTCACTCCTTATCGTAACATCCATGACAATGGCCGTGCTATGTCGGTAAATGGCTCTGAGCACTATGGGACTTAACATCTGTGGTCATCAGTCCCCTAGAACTTAGAACTACTTAAACCTAACTAACCTAAGGACATCACACACATCCATGCCCGAGGCAGGATTCGAACCTGCGACCGTAGCAGTCGCGCGGTTCCGGACTGAGCGCCTTAACCGCGAGACCACCTTTCTACATAAATTCGAGTTCCTTATAAAGGACTGAATTTCATTAAAGGTTTTTAGTGATGGAAAATCCTGCACTGCCTGTTCCAACCTTAGATCCTTAAGCACTTTGTCCTTACTAATGATTTGGGGTAAATATCTCACTTCCTTCAAACCAAATGACACTTCTCCACGCACAACTTCAAATGTACAGCTCACTACCTCTTAGATGCTTCCCATAGATAATGCCTAAGCTGTTTCATGCTACTTGAAAATATTATGATGTCGTCTAGGTGTATGGGACACTACCATTCCGGCCGAAGTGGCCGTGCGGTTAAAGGAGCTGCAGCCTGGAACCGCAAGACCGCTACGGCCGCAGGTTCGAATCCTGCCGCGGGCATGGATGTTTGTGATGTCCTTAGGTTAGTTAGGTTTAACTAGTTCTAAGTTCTAGGGGACTAATGACCTCAGCAGTTGAGTCCCATAGTACTCAGAACCATTTGAACCATTTTTTTGGACACTACCATGGTTTCCGACCCCTCAACACTCTATCCAAGATTCTCTAAAATGTTACAGGAGCATTCTGTAGTCAAAATGGCATCCTTGTATATTGGTAGTGGCCTCTGGACATGGAGAATGCAGTTTTCAGTTGATTCTGACTGATGATGACTGCTTTTCAGATCCAAGTTTCACATCAGCGCACACTCCACTGCAGAGTAAAAATCTCATTCTGGAAACATCCCCGACGCAGTGGCTAAGCCGAGTCTCCGCAGTATCCTTTCTTTCAGGAGTGCTAGTTCTGCAAGGTTCGCAGGAGAGCGTCTGTTAGGCCGGCCGGAGTGGCCGTTTGGTTCTAGGCGCTACAGTCTAGAACCGAGCGACCGCTACGGTCGCAGGTTCGAATCCTGCCTCGGGCATGGATGTGTGTGATGTTGTTAGGATAGTTAGGTTTAATTATTACTAAGTTCTAGGCGACTGATGACCTCAGAAGTTAAGTCGCATAGTGCTCAGAGCCATTTGAACCATTTTTTAGAGCTTCTGTTATGTCTGGAAGGTAGGAGAGGAGGTACTGGCAGAAGCAAAGCTGTGAGGACGAGGCGTAAGTCGTGCTTGGGTAGCTCAGATAGTAGAGCCCTTGCCCGCGAAAGGCAAAGGTCCCGAGTTCGAGTCTCGGTTCGGCACACAGTTTTAATCTGCCAGGAAGTTTCATATCAGCGCACACTCCGCTGCAGAGTGAAAATCTCATTCCGGATCTGAACTAGCTATCAACACCCCTTTACTCGGATTAACTTCCATGCCATTATAATGATCCATTTTCATGGGTACTATTCTGCCGCCATTACATTCCTGTACGTGTACAATACTGCGTTTCACTAAACAATCTCATGGATTCTGACATCATTTTCTTCTAATGGTTCGACAATACACACCGGGGTCACAGGTAGATGCGATCCCACATTGAACGAAATGGCTTCCCATTGGCACCAGAAACACAATCACGCGAATTGACCCTGAATGCCAGTGTACGCGGTTCTGTTGATTTGTTCATTTCGTTGAATGCCCCTTGTGACAGTTCTTCATAGACAGTAGCTTCCGGTAGCTGAAACTACATTCCACTAACTCCAAAGTTCACTGTTCAAGGTCAATCTACTCCTAGGATCATGTCATAACCCTCACTCCTAAGTGGTACAACCTCTATGCACTGATAAACTGGACCATTCCCTATTCAGAAATCAATATGCACTGAACCCAGCGGTATGACCTCTCCACCCCTCAACTCAACGCAATCTATATTGCGGCAGGTTCAGCTTCCTCTGACCTACTAGACTCTTCCTAGCCACAGACACATGCGTCCCTGTATAAAAAAAAACTTAAACGTCCTGGTTATTAATCCTACCACTGAACATTCCATCTTTGTATATGAACTTGTAGCAGAGAAATTAAACGGAAACTCGTGGACGCTGGGCTCTCTCTGCCATTTAATTGCTTAACATTACAATATCCACCCCTCATCCACCACAATGCTGCTTACGACCTCTACTCCTTTTCCCTGATGGCTTGCGTCATTGCTTCTGCATATGTCTTTTACGACCACACTTATTACATATTATGCTAGTTGAGAAGACTGACCGCTTATCACGTACCCTGCTGCTGTGTCTTGCTTCCTCATACCGAATCGCCAACTGAATAGCAGAGTACAAATCCGTCGCACGCTCTTTTCTGGACCTATTCGCTGGCAACCCCTTCAAAAAGACATCGAGAGCTCTCTGCTCGGTCTCTTGTACCACAACCTTATTTGCCACAGCACTTGACCCAATTCATAAATGTGCTCGCTCATTTCTCTTATCCTATCTGCGAATTTATCCACTGTTTCCTCTTGCCTCTTTACCATTGCATTCAACCTTTCCCGGGAGTTCCGTACGGTATTCTATTTCTTATATCCCTGCAACAATCCTTCCTTCAACCGTTTAAACTCCATCGCCTTTCCCAAAGGCCTTACACCGTCTCACACACATTTTAGCTTCTAATGCTAACCGCTACTTAGCCTCGTGTAACAAGAGATTATCGGTCCACCCATTCATGACAGACGACTTCCCCAGATGCTCTAGAAAGGAACACGTATGCTCAGTATGCTCTACCTCAAAATGACACAAACAGCCCTGCGGAAGCCGGATATGTCTCCTGCTGTGATACCTGATGCAACGGCAACTGCTCGCCCCTGGCTGCAAACTGATTACTTAAATTCGTATTATCCGCTGTCAAATGAGATTTTTTTTTCAATAAAATCCTCACCGCCTCAGGTTCCGACATGACTTGCGTGCTTCACTCTGCCACGGAATTGCTTCACCCTTCAGCATCGGAAATCGTAAACCACACAACCACGAAAAGAAAAACTCTTCCGCCTGGGCATGTCACTACTTCTTACACATACTACAGTTAACCAGTCAAATGCACTATTGAAAGCCGGCTGCTGTGATCGAGCGGTTGTAGGAGCTTCGGTCTTGAACCATGCGGCTGCTACTGTCACAGGTTCGAATCCTGCCTCTGGCATGGATGTGTGTGATATCCTTAAGTTAGTAAGGTATAGGTAGTTCTAAGTCTAGAGGACTCATGACCTCAGATATTGAGTCCCAATAGCGCTTAGAGCCATTTGAATCATTTGAACCATTGAACACCAAAAATTAATCCATATGTCTCACAATTTAGACACTAAAAATTGTTTCGTATTGTGAAACTACGGCAGGTATAACGTGGTAATGCCACAAACTCAGTACAAGGCTCTAAATAGCCCATCAAATTACACTGGCCTTGTCTTACAGATACCAAAGAACCATTGATCTGATTCCTATTTCTGTGAGGGTGTGGAACTACAACAGGTTCTTCACACTACAAATCTGACTAAGGTTCACAACAAGATAATAGTTAAATGCTTCTTGGTACTCTTACTTAATAATCAACAACCGACACATCGTTGCAAAAAGAAAACAACCAGTATGTAACTCAGCACCTCGCTTATCTCCTACACTTTCCCAAACAAAACTGTTCATCACTCACCAAACTTAGCGACTATTGCGACTGCTGCATCCGTATAGCTCTGGTAGATTGTGCAGGCGGCAGCTCTGAACACTGAGCAGCAAAGGGGACGCACACCACTCTGACACCTGATGAAATCGCATGAAGTGCGGCAGTGCTGGTTTGGAGGCTGTGTGGCGGGGCATAGGGCAGATCACAGCTGCAGAGAGGCGCTTCGGCAATATGTAAACTTTCTTTTTTTTTTTTTTCTTTTGCTTCGGGCGGTACATGTGTCTGTCGTCCCGTTCACATCGTCGAATGCCGGTCACTTGACAGTTTTGTCGCTCTGATTTGCTCAAGACGCAGCCGCGGTACCCGTTGCCCAGTTGTGACTGACATGTCGAGGCACGCTACCTAAGCAGCAAACGCTTCCATGACGAGCCTCCGGTGGCAAGGGGCTCTCACGCCACGCCTACCCGTTCCCCGCGAAGGCGGAAGGCGGATGCTGGTGGGAGGATGTCCTCTGCTACAGCCGGGCTGCGACTCCCCTGCCTCCAGGCAAGAGTCTACCGTGCAGCTGGAACGCTTGGTCCGGCCCGCTGCTGGCTGGCACCTATTCTCTTGCGAACTCAGAGCGTCGAACCGCGCCCCCGCGTCAGATCGGAACTGTGGTCCTCCGTCGGAAGCTTCGTCGTGTTGCACAGCACCGTCGTCCAAGACAGCTGTGACACCAGAGAGACTGGTATCACTTAACTGCCCCTGTCTGTAATCAGATGCGAACGTATGGTTTACGGATGCCCCTCTTCAGGCCGCGTACTGAAACAAATTGGATTAGCGCCTGTGCGCTGGTATCGATGGCGTTTTGCGTTCGTGGATACTCGCAGTTACACTGAGCACATCATTTCGAGAACTTCTGCGCCCATGTTGGCCCGACATGCTTTGCTACTTCACGTTGTCAGAAGTTGTTATCAACAAGCTGCAATCGACTGAAGGAAATTCACACCAAAACTACCTTCAGCGATGACGTCGCTACAAATGTTACTAAGCCGTTCGGTCTTTTACCGATTCTTTGCTATGCTCTCTCGCAGTCTCGCTCAAGAGCTTGCTTTCTTCCTGACCGAGTTTCAATGGTGAAATGTTTTCGCTTCCCCGCTGGCGGCTTTTGATAACTCCACGTGATTGAGTAATGTCGACTGTTCCCACTTAGAAAATTTTTTCAATCATTTCGTTACTAATTTGTCAAGCAAAACTCCAGTCTTCGTCGGTGTAGAGACCTAAGTATCTATTCACAGTGTTCGGCTAATATTGGCAGTATCTGTTTTAATGATCTGATCAACCATACGCTTTCCATTTAGTAACATACAATTGAAGTATAAGGGAGTATTTTTTGTTCTGTTACAACAATTCATTACCTACTAAATTAGGAGTTTAGTTCTTCCCTCTACGTTGACGACTGTCCAACACCGCTAGGAGCAGATGATAGAGTGAATAAGCGCCACTCCCGATGGTTCAAATGGCTCTAAGCACTATGGGAGTTTACATCTGAAGTCATCATTCCCCTAGACTGAGAACATGTTAAACCTAACTAACCTATGGACATCACACACATCCACGCCCGAGGCAGGATTCCAACCTGCGGCCGTAAAAGCAGCGCGGTTCCGGACTGCAGCGCCTACAACCGCTCTTCCACAGCGGCCGGCGCCACTCCAATTACGGCAGCTTTGTGCCGTAGAGAGTAAAGCAGCGCTTCCATTCAAATATTTCAGAATAATTGACCCTAAAAGGAAATTTGTGAGTATACTTTGATTATCATTTTGAATACAGTCACGCCAAGTGGCGATATTCTTAAGATGTTGTCATTGTAGTAAGCACTTGATGAATAATACTCGTGTATGCCATGACGACATTTAATCTCCCGTCAGACCGAGAACACCCGTGGCTATCACAGGTTGTTGAATATACAGGAGATGTCGACCACAGCCCCGATAATGTCATGACCAGACGATCAATGCAGAATTTAATGTACTTTCTTTATAGCAATTTTTGTTGAATTTCCTTCGATATATCCGAATTGACACTCATTGATTCCATAAGGAGTTGTGCAGCGAAGACTCAGAGCAACTCTTCTAGGCTCTTCCCCGATATATCCAAACGACATATAGGGCGTTACGATTCAGGATTCATAGAGTACTTGTTAATCATTTCTTATTGACAGTAGGCTAGTTACATGAAATAACCGAAGCAAATCTAAATTTCATTAGTGCAACTACTCACAGGCACACACACACACACACACACACACACATATATATATATATATATATATATATATATATATATATATATATATATATATATATACACATATATATACATATGTGTGTGTGTGTGTGTGTGTGTGTGTGTGTGTGTGTGTGTGTGTGTGTGCCTGTGAGTAGTTGCACTAATGTAGTAATATATATATGGGGATGGTCTCTTTTGCTGTATCAAAGGATAAGTCGACATTCCAGTAGCAGTATGCTGGCCACAGCATTGGTCGCTGTCAGAGGGAACACTTCAGGCTGAGCTCTGCCCCTGTGGCACACAACAATTGAGTCCTCTCTCTGAACCTGAGAAAATGTAAAGATGGTTATAAATTCATGATGGCGGCAGAGTGCCGACCACCTCAAGCGTCGAGATGGTCAGGCGACAGTCTGTGGGTCCTGGCCCGGCAGTGCCAGCGGTAACAGCGTTGTTCAGCACTGTTTGGTCCATTTATATTCATTATGACACTACTTTAGTAAGACAATATTGGTCCCACGACAGGAACTGACTCACAGCAGGCGCCAAAAAATAGCCTAGCTGTGCCGATGAAGTACTTGGCTGGACTGGGGGTTTAAATGCAACTGTCCACCACTGACAGCATGGAAGATGCATTCTACTACGTCCCTCCATGTGGATGAATCCTCTGGCTTGAATGGTAGCTTCCCAAAAGTTGATCAGTGTCTCAGACCCAGCCGTCGTGTCACAAAAGGGGATGGCGTGTAAGTAGGCACAGGGCCAGGGGCCGCGCTGTTGAATATACCAATGACAGGAGTCTATCTTGCATAAAAATCAGCTGTGCTGATAGAGCCTGAAAGTAACGAGTAGTGGGGTTAGGTGTCCCATGCTACCAAGAGCATCAGTTGCTTTAACCTCATCCCGTCAGGGTATCGTCGTTCTGGAAATCTCTGCTGATACGAACTCTGAGTGCCACGACCGTAATTATCTGCTGATTCTTACAGCAAATGACAATCTGCCAACTCTACATTTGAATGCACCTCCATTGAATTGAACAGGAAGCCAAATCCTCAACACCAAACAATTGAGGTAGCGTGGTTTATGATAGAGGAGAAATGAAGTTAGTCGCATATGAACAAAGACAATGAAGCGACTCACGTGTCAACATGATATTAGTTCAACTGGAACAACAAACGATGTAGGTGAATCTCAGAATCACAATTTAATGTGCATTATAAGCAAACGTAGTCAAGAGAGTAGTTTGACCACCTCATGTTAGAAAATGTATCGTGTAATGCTGCCACGTTCGGTTTCTGTGTGTTTCCATTGATTAATATGATTATCAAGATATGTAGAAAGTGAACTCTAGCATGAAAGTAAAGTGTTTCTGTACCCATATCCATATTACACATATTATTCCTCTGTGTGTGAGAAACATTTCCCGAAATTCTGGTCGTACCTCTTTGTTACGCCCTATATGTTAGACTTGTTTTACACTTCACATTCTCCACATCCAGTTGTATCGCTGCGCTAATGCACACGATACTCTTAAAGCCTGTACTATGGTTAGTTGATGGGCTTCACCTTATAAGAAAGGATTTTGGTACATACGTTGACCGCGTGTACCTGAATGGAGGCAAATCGGACGTACACCCACTCCGTAAAAACAATGATACGTCAAGCAAGTCTGAAGTGCAACTACACATTAGGACGGACAAGAAACAACACAGCAGATGCTACCAATTTGTTAATAATACGGTCGCCAGCCTAATTAGGCATTAACTGAGTTTCTTTCCTGTACAAGTGGATGTATGTTCAAGCATAACCATCCGTAGTAACACTGCGCTATATGGTAAATTTTAGAACCAGAAGAATCTACTGAACTAATATTTTCACTTTCTGTACTAATATGGACAAGCTATAAATTCACAACAATACACTATAATGCTTACTACAAACATTGTATTGTCTATTGATCTGACTGAAATCGGGCATAAGTTACCCTAGAAATAGCACTTTCTAAATACACATACAAGGTCAATTTTGAGAAAGGTAAAATACTGATAAATTAAGTTTTATATTTATTTTAACTTTGCTGGTCAAATCAGTTCAGTACACTTCAGGATTCAAATGAATAGAAAAGAAAGAAAGGAGGGGGAGGGGGGACCCTGAAACTGTTATGATCACTGTAGTGAAAGTTTGATTATTGAAAGCATTAAGCATTCAAGATTTCCAATATATGCGTTACTACCCTTTTTGCCTTATTTCCTGCTCAATTAACTACCATTATTTTTGTCTCAAAATAATTAAGCTTCATTACTAAACCAATTTCAACATTATCTTCCAACTTTGTCAGACCTAGTTTATTTACCTATGTATTCGTTAACAACAAAGTTCTTTAAGCATCATTCTAACATAGATGGGCCTGCAGGTAATTATTATTAACATAAAATTTAAATCTTCATCTCGGGACACTCGGATTGCACAACATGTGGAAAGGACCCTGTCTAGGTTAATTGTGAGGATAATTAATTGACAGGACAGTTCTGGTAAAATTTAAGTTGTTATTGAACAGTATGTAACAAAGTAACACTGGTCCACACGAATACAGTACTAAAAGTTTCAACCTGTTCGTATCGATGCGGCGGTCGGCAGGCGGCGAGATGGCGAGACACAAAGCACACATACAATCACAGCAACGGCTCTTGAAATATTGGCACTTTTCATCTTCATAGCGTCGCAATACTTTTCCATTTAGTGCCTATGGAATATTGCCATGCTGTATTGGCGTCGGAAACGGCGCATCCGAGGCTCAACGAAATCACGTTTTCCTGAAGAGCCTCCTCGATCTAGAACGTGTTTCTCAGACCGATACCCAACTCCGACTACTACTGCTGAGCCCGTTATGCCGCACAGCGCCCGTGTGCATTTTCCCGCGCTCGCCTGCCTCCACCTTTTCCTGCTGCCCTACAGACAGGGTATTCACCAAAGGTTTTACATTCTACATATCCTAATACATTGCCTACGTATGGACCAGGCGTACAATTACAACTTTCACATCTTACAATAGTTTCAACATTAGTTACACTTCACTTTGATTACAACATTACTTGAAATTTGACATAAACATTACTGTTCACATCGAAAATTGTTTACAGTTTCTTTAACATAATGGCATGAAACAAAAAAGAAATGAAATCAAAACATCGATTATACTAACTTATCGAAATTCAGAAGAAAAAATTTATTATATGTACCAGAGTATAGCGTTGTTGTTGTTACACAGTCCACGGGAAACACACTTCAACAGCCACCATCTCACGGTGTATCATTGCCTCTAGACTTAGTTCATTACCTCACATCACTAAATTTTTATTCCTAGTTTGCACTACGTTGTTTTTACTTTTTAGCCCCGTAAGTAGTTGTGTTGTTTCACCTCATGAGAAGGGCAGTGGGTATCAGGGAGTAATCCTATCAGCGTAATCTTGGTAGTCTTCCCGAATGAAAATTTCCATATCTGTCGTTAAGCTACCTCTTGAGTTAGTCTACGCAAACAACACCTAATTGACCTATGAGAAGTCAGTTATATTAAGCCACTCTATTGCCCTGTCATACCCCATAGTAATTAAAGAAAAGTATTTGCAAAAGAAAGGAGCCGGTGCTAGCATTGCTGCTGTCACATTCTCAGACGTATTAATCGTGAAGAGCACCATTATTTTGTGGCTTAATGAAACTATTACATCTTCATAAAATAGATTCCCTAAGACATAGTTGATCTTCACAATACTTCAATAATGCACGAAATAATTCATCGTCTATTAAAATACATCATAATAATAAGCCTAAATCATCATTGCTGTAGTAACACCTCATAAGAGATCCTCAAAGTATCATAAGAAACCTTAGTACTTCAACTGTTAGTAACCAGTCACCCCGAGAGATTTGGCCAGGGGCCCCACCCCACAGAGCTCTCCAAAACCTGTACTATTACCTGGGCCATAGTCCATTTTCAGTTACCCTCCAGTACCCTTAGTTCACCCCTGATACTTTTTAATGTTTCATAATACCTAACACGTTCACCTTAATGTGAAATCTCTAGCTTGGACAGATATCATAAGTGGTTTTTATGCTATCATGTTCACTCTAGCTCGTGAGACCTGGAGCAGTTTAATGATTTCAAATCTAACGATCATTTCGCATCGGCATAGTATCTCAGCATATTGCCACTTTGAGTTAGCGTCGCTCAAAGGCAGGAAAGACAGGAAATCCTAAATATCCGATTCTGTTTGGACACTTAAATCATGTTCTACTTTGTCAGTACTGTACCATCTTTTGAATTATTCTCATCATCCACCTTACATCTGGGAATTAAGTAGCATTACCTAATTATTGCCCTGGTGGTCGTCTTACCATCAGACTATCCCACTTCCTTGCACATATTTACTAAATAAGCAAAATAAGTACAGCAGGGTATCAATGTTATCTACTAAATAGAAAGCTTTGAAGTTCATACTATTTATGTTGCCACAATATACGCTATAAGCAACGTAAGTCTCACATACAAGTTCCCGTAATCTAAGTCATACCTAAACAACGTATTAACTATTCCCTGTATTCATTCTATTTAGCAAATACCTCAAGAAAAATTAATTACAAGAAAAACATTACTGCTGTACTATTAATCTTTCAGTTTTCGGGGAATCAGTGGTTTCTCACATCTTAACCGCGCGCTCTCTCTCCACTGCTTGGCACAATGCCCTTTCTTTCAGCATAAGCAGCATACTAAACGGTGTGATACAGTGCCTGGCGCTCAGAGCCTTGATAAACTGCGCTGTGTGCTTACCACATGTGTTGACGTTTCACGCTTCGTGGTTTTGCCAAATGTTACAACAGAATAGATATCCCACACAGTGAAAAATAGGACAGCAAGGATCCCAGTTATACCCGGACACAAAGATACAAGGATCTCAGAAGCGAGAAATTCCAAGTCTGAGCTGGTACTTACATATGCTGCTGCTGTCGAGGTCGAATCACCACTGTTTTAGCCATCTGCTCCTGTTAGCAGAAAGATGAGGGCCTTCTTGTTCCCCATCGAATAATCGCTCTTCATCCTATTCCACTTCTGACTCCAGATGCATATAAAGATAAAGAAGATTAATCGCCGACATCGAGGTCTTTGGCAACAGAGCACAAGTTCGAAATTAGTCAAGGATGAGGTAGAAAATTGGACATCCCCTTTCAAAGGAACCATCCTGGGGTTTTCGTGGAGCGATTTAGTCAAGTTATAGATAACCTAACTCAGAGTGGAGGATGATAGGACATGGATCTGAAGAGTGGACTTCTGGAACTTCTCGAATGCCAGTCCACCTCACTTGGAATTCCACATGAAAGGCTATTTAGGATGTCAAACTGGAGACAGATGGATATGGGAGCAGCACAACGAGGCAACTCAGAGATAGATGAAGTAATTTATTGCCTTTTACTTACGTTCGTTATCTTCGATAATTGTAGCACTGTTTCCTGGCGATAACGGGAAATACATCAACATGGCATCTCCCGTTAGTTGACCTCCCAGGCTGGCACTGTCGGTGGTAGTGCAGATTGTGCGTTGACGTTGATGCGGTTTCAGAGGATTCATGACCTTCTCAGCTGCAGCAGGCTGCCTGCGGCCTTAGCCGCTACCATAGAGATTACGGCAGTGCCACAGTGACGAAGTGCAAAGGAATCCTTAGATTGAACCTCGGCTCATGGTCGTAGTCCCATGAAGGTGGCAGACTGCAGACCTGTCCAAGAGCCCCGGTGATCCGGCAGCAATTCGAGTTGCTTCGCCGTTTCATATGCTCTGCGTAATATATCAATGGATTTCCCTATTTGTAGACAATATCTTTATTAGGGTGATCCCTCCGCTCACATACTTTTATTACGCCACCAGGCGGCATCCAACGTCGCGGTGGGCAGTAGTGGTCACAATGTGTCATCATTGTACAGTGCACACTGCTTATACACTAAGCGTTAAACACAATGAATATTAATTCTGTTTTATCTTCGTTGTCAACATTTACGCTACGGCAAAAGAAAAGGGTAATTATTGTGGACATGAAATGAGTGGTAAATTTGATGGAACAGTAATTGCGGACAACTGTTTCAGAGATACTATAAACGAATCGTGGAATTCGCTATACTAATTACTATAGCGTCGAGTCGTGTTATCTATTTATCTATGCGCCGTCAACAAAAGATATGCAGTTGCCATGTTGCACGTGTGCTGCCCGCTCCAGCTTCAGTAGGGGTGAACATTTTTCCAGTCAGCCGGTGAGCTACGAATTTGGCAATTTCAGTGTTTTTAAACAATGAGTGCAATGTGTCTTATCAGTTAAAAATCTTTAGATGTATTCTTCCTGTATCAAAAATTTCAGTGCATGATTCATCACGGTGGACTGTACTAGACCATTGTCAATTGTGAGCAGGACAATTCTTCACACTGGATCCAATCACTTTGAGTCAGTCATCACATTATCTGCACCAGATTCATGAAGCAGATTCCTCTGGTGGGTCGCTTCTGAAAGCTGACAGTGCACTTTCTGATACATTTGATCCAGAGCTAATCACAAGGGAAGAAAGGTGCTGTGCTTATTGCATGTCTTCGGGCACATACAGCATGATGATAATCCTACGGTAACAAGGTACCTGGAACGGCTTACCCTTCCGTCCTTCTCAAAGCCAGAAGATGAAAACTAGACGTTGTTATTAAAGACGAGTATTATTCAGAACGTGGAATAGATGTGTTATAAGCTTTACACATAGATTTCGATTCAAGCATGGATTAAAAAATAAAATAAAATACACGTACGGCTAGAGAGAGAATAATGATATTCGTTAAATACAGCCTGGAGACAGCTACAGATAAACGCGCTGTTTGTATTGTTTTAAATGGAGCTATTTGCAGAATCATGTATAACACAAAGTACATTTGAAAAACCAACTTCAGTTAATACCTTTCATATTGAGGGATCCACATGAATTACGACACTTGTAGCTGCACACTTTGGTAAAATGTTTATCCTCTTTCACTTTGGTGCAAATATATTGGTACAAAAATACAAAATTTAGCTTTTGACAAGTCTGAATGTCACTTGTAATATGTAACAAAGTTGTATATAGTTTTCGTTAGGCTAGTCGTTGAAAGAAAAAAGGAATACGGACTCAGTGCTTCTTTCTTTCTTTAATAACCAGTTTATGGGATTAAATTATAAATCGGTGTTACGTGGGTCAATGTCGTAAATAATATTTAATGTAGAAAAAGTTCCTGTTCTAAATGTAATACTTGAATTCTGATAAAACGTGCTAAACTTCTTTCCGAATGAGTAATTCCGGCTTAATGTTGAAATTTAGTTACATGTTATGGATCAGTTACATCTTACGCTACGATATGTAGCTGTTTCAACCTTCGAAAATCACTCATAGAATATGATGTGCTGCAATTGAGTGCAATAATTTTCCCTATCGTAAGAGAAACAGATTGCTGGATAATAAAAGTGTCACTGCGTAAAAGTTTCGATGACGCATAGTTATTAACTATTAGCTGCTGAGTTTTTATAAGAGAACTACATGAAGGACTAAATGGGTGAGGAGCACAGACTTGCGAAACATCGACGTAGTTTCTGGCCCAATAGGGTACGTCTGAAAAGTTTTTTCATTAGGCAGACTATGGAAAAATTCCATGAATATGAAATTAGCCTGTGTATGCGGTATCACGAATCAATACAATTTCCACTGGTGAAACGTTCCAGAGATTTCTGCGGTGTTTCTCTCGGCTAGTCAGGGCTGAACGGCTACAGTGGGATTGCCGATAGAGGTGACTTACAGCGACGTGTTCAGTTGTGAGGCTCACAGCTCATACACTTCACGTGGCAGCGCCAAACCATCCTCTGCACCAGCACGAAACCAGTCATTGTGACCGACAGGAAACCTATGTTTTTCAAATACATAGTACTTCGCTTTTAATAAAAAAGCTGTTTTCGGACATGGAAACTTGGCAATACAATTTCATTTCTAACTCACATTAAGGTTTAATATAAAACGTGATCTTTTCTTGAACATGATATTTTATCCTTCGCTGAAAATCGTCGTATAATTGTTATAAAATCTCACAATCAGTTTTTTCTGATTTTATGCATGCTAATCACCTTCACTTCGGTTAAGGAGCGAGATATATCAGGGTAGTCACGTGATTTCTGATGTCCTCCCCCAATAAATTTCTCATATGGTCAAACAAAGGGAACACTGTGAGCAAGAGATGTAGCCCAAATGTGTAATCGCCCTTCTTTGAAACTGGGGATGACCCACGTCCATTGGCGTGATGGCAGTATGCGGTTGCACCATCCTGTTGGATGTAACAGAAAATTAGTTTCGGGTACTTGTCGACTTCTCCGGTATTGGTGCAACAAAGTGCTGAGCATGTAAATGTAACGTTGAACGATTACTGTCGCAGTGGTAATACTATCACCTACAAAAAAAATGCGGTCCACTAAGGTAGAGCAGGCCATTTGCACACCAGGCTGCTAAATACGAATTATATGAAGATTTTCATTGACCTCCCCATTCAAATTAAAATGATTCTGATCACTCATGTTGATTGTTGCAGTACCGTTAACGCATTCGAATGGCAACGTCCTCTCGTTGCTCATAATCTGCAGTTGAACGCAACTCTTTCACAGAACTGTACGCACCAACTCAGCACTTAGCCTTAATTCACTTATGTGTCTTCGTGCTACAAACCTCGGTCTCCAAATCACTTCTTCTCTAAGTATCTCGAAGTTTTCGAGCGGCCTTGCAGTCTTATTGGGACAGGGTAGCTTGTTTCTTTACGATTATCTCTTTTCATCTCATCTGTGAACCAATATGAGGATCGTATTGCGGATGGAAACGGCACCTCGGCGGCAAAAGTTAACATGCACGTTCGGAATGTGCTGAGTTGCTGTTGAAGATGCATCAGTTCACACATATATACCATACCACAGGTGAACAAGCATCTCCCGTCGGTCACTTTTTTTACTGCATTTAATTTACTGAACATGCTTCACCACAATATTTGTTACTCTACAAGTTTAGATACCAATATAAATAAAAAGGAAGTCTAATTACAACGAGTTGCAGTAGAATGAATGAAAAGCATTCAGAGGAGAAAGCTTTTGCATAATTGATGTTAAATCCCTTCGGTCACTACTTTCATTACTTTAGTTGCAACAGCTACTTGAAATACGTAATGTTATTATTCTTTTCTTTTTTCATGTGACAGCCGATGTAAGCCAGTACGAACTGCACTTATCTTTCTCTAAAATACATTTGTCTAATCTGTAGTTGCGGGTCCGGGGTAATTGTAGTCACTTTATTTACGAAATCGTCCTATACTGTACACTACAATTCCTGCGTATCTGCGCATAGAGTGATTGTGCTTCCGGGATATTCCCTTTTAGCAAGATTCAGAGATTGGACGGGCAATTAAGAACCATAGGAGACTAATTTAAAATAGCTTCATCTACAAAGTTCAGTGAATACTGATATACAATGAATGTACCAGAAACTGTCGTACATCCCTCCTGACCACAAACTCGTTTTGGTAAACTTAATAAAATTTAGAAAGTTATACCGGACCGCGATATTAAGCCATTGAGGTACCTAGGCACAACTAATGGTACGACATCACTATTCCGAGGGCGGAGAAATGATATACCCATAAACGGGATTTTCTTAATTTGGTTCCTTTCGATATTTTTGTGTCATGAGTGACACGTTCTATATTTCTATAACGTTCTCAATAGCAGTGCAATCTCTCGCTCCTTTTAATACTCTCTCAGTTTATGCTTCTTGTAGATGGACCGCTTCAATGCAATGCAGCGATTCTTTTTCCATATTCCCATGACTTTTAAGTCGTCGTTGACTTGTCTCATGCAAGTGTTCCGTGTTTCATATTTTGCGACCGTATATTCTTCTGTAATATGTTGTCGCTATCTTCCTATGGTACCCGAAAGTCTGGCTGCTCTTCCATTTCGTGCTTGGTACTAAGCAGATCTTCCTTTCAACTATGTATTCTAGCTTCATCTTGCGTTTTAGTGCACAGATGCACGTTGAAACCTTCCGTTCCTTTTTCTATAGGCAGATACCGGACTCATACACGAGATGATCGTTTCCGTTGCATTATCGCGATTTCTCTAATTATCACCTAGTGATGTTGCAATACGCGTTTTTCAGTCGTTTCTTATTTTCGCATATTGTTCTTGAAAATATTATTTCTTCTGCATTACTAGCAATATCTCTATTGAACCCTTGTTCGTTCATGGTTTACCTGTTATTTTCTGTCTAGTCACGGGAAGTTGTCAACATTCGTCATCAGGTGACTTTCAGTACACCAGTTGATCTCTGTTGAACAGAATCGTTGAAGATCCACTTCCATATGAACTCATGTTTCTATACTCAAGATTTCCAACAAAGAGATTCGGAACCAGACCACGTCAGCTGTGTCTTCCAATGACTCATTCACCAACCTTAAGGAAAACAGACGCCGAACGCTACTTCCACAATCGACAGAAGCATTAATCTCAGAAGTCATTCGATGGCCATCAAAATGTGAACGACAGCTGCATCCTGCGACGATGATAGCTGTCTACTCTAAAGTAATCAAATTGGAAGGAATCTTCCTCTGCACTGATGAAGTGGGTGGCAATAGCCTCTGTGAAGGATCTCATTGTGTACTGTAACAGTTTGTCATCCCTGTTGCCACCTGAGTTTCAATAATCAGCACAGGCAAATCGGAACCGGTTTTCTGCTTCCGATAATTTATCGTCATCAATTATGATATTGAGCATGACTTTTCTATTCGCCAAGCCCGCATTCTATAGCTGAGTCTGCTTAAGTTGATCGCTGACAATTGCAGTACGAGGGGCGCGGCACCTTCGCGGGCCTATCTCAGCCAATAACGTAACGCGATTTTGTAAACGTCTCTGTGGCGACGCCTTACTGTGGTCTGAGCTATGTAGACAACTACTGTTTGCATCTGGAACGTTAGCACTTCGCAATTGAAAGCCAGCAATAGCGTCGCAAACTGTCTAGGATCTTCCTACACCGTGTCGGCTATAGAGTTGTTGTGCCAGAATCTTTACTTCTTGCTTCTACGTCGCCTGTCTTTGGTGATCGGTCTAAATGCAATGTACCGTCAATGTATCTTTACCATTCCGTAAACCTATGAAAAAGTAACAAACAGTTATGCAATGCCACACACATGCACCATGATCAAATCAACTCCGTCACCCGAACTACACTCCTGGAAATGGAAAAAAGAACACATTGACACCGGTGTGTCAGACCCACCATACTTGCTCCGGACACTGCGAGAGGGCTGTACAAGCAATGATCACACGCACGGCACAGCGGACACACCAGGAACCGCGGTGTTGGCCGTCGAATGGCGCTAGCTCCGCAGCATTTGTGCACCGCCGCCGTCAGTGTCAGCCAGTTTGCCGTGGCATACGGAGCTCCATCGCAGTCTTTAACACTGGTAGCATGCCGCGACAGCGAGGACGTGAACCGTATGTGCAGTTGACGGACTTTGAGCGAGGGCGTATAGTGGGCATGCGGGAGGCCGGGTGGACGTACCGCCGAATTGCTCAACACGTGGGGCGTGAGGTCTCCACAGTACATCGATGTTGTCGCCAGTGGTCGGCGGAAGGTGCACGTGCCCGTCGACCTGGGATCGGACCGCAGCGACGCACGGATGCACGCCAAGACCGTAGGATCCTACGCAGTGCCGTAGGGGACCGCACCGCCACTTCCCAGCAAATTAGGGACACTGTTGCTCCTGGGGTATCGGCGAGGACCATTCGCAACCGTCTCCATGAAGCTGGGCTACGGTCCCGCACACCGTTAGGCCGTCTTCCGCTCACGCCCCAACATCGTGCAGCCCGCCTCCAGTGGTGTCGCGACAGGCGTGAATGGAGGGACGAATGGAGACGTGTCGTCTTCAGCGATGAGAGTCGCTTCTGCCTTGGTGCCAATTATGGTCGTATGCGTGTTTGGCGCCGTGCAGGTGTGCGCCACAATCAGAACTGCATACGACCGAGGCACACAGGGCCAACACCCGGCATCATGGTGTGGGGAGCGATCTCCTACACTGGCCGTACACCACTGGTGATCGTCGAGGGGACACTGAATAGTGCACGGTACATCCAAACCGTCATCGAACCCATCGTTCTACCATTCCTAGACCGGCAAGGAAACTTGCTGTTCCAACAGGACAATGCACGTCCGCATGTATCCCGTGCCACCCAACGTGCTCTAGAAGGTGTAAGTCAACTACCCTGGTCAGCAAGATCTCCGGATCTGTCCCCCATTGAGCATGTTTGGGACTGGATGAAGCGTCGTCTCACGCGGTCTGCACGTCCAGCACGAACGCTGGTCCAACTGAGGCGCCAGGTGGAAATGGCATGGCAAGCCGTTCCACAGGACTACATCCAGTATCTCTACGATCGTCTCCATGGGAGAATAGCAGCCTGCATTGCTGCGAAAGGTGGATATACACTGTACTAGTGCCGACATTGTGCATGCTCTGTTGCCTGTGTCTATGTGCCTGTGGTTCTGTCAGTGTGATCATGTGATGTATCTGACCCCAGGAATGTGTCAATAAAGTTTCCCCTTCCTGGGACAATGAATTCACGGTGTTCTTATTTCAATTTCCAGGAGTGTATACAAAATACGCATTTTTTCAGCAATGTGACGCGAGTATTCAGACACAATAGAGTCAGTTGACTGCAGCAAGCAAAATTGCTTCAGCCCATCATGTCAGGTCCTCCGTGGCGCTTCAGCACACATTTCTCCAAGTATATGAGCGTACATGCCTATTTATAAGACTAATAGTTCCACCGCACAGTCAAGTACCGGCACGCTGGTCGGGAACGTTAGAGCAGAGAGGGCTAGATGATGTCAACCATATGCACGTGGACCGACCTCTTTCTAGGACGACAACCCGACGGCAGCGCTCCCGACACGAAGAGGACATAAGTGCCGCGCCGCTGTTAAAGATTAGCGTGTTCTGCCACTTCGACAGTGGCATCAAGAACAGGCACTTTTATAGCAGCTGTTTAGGAACTGTATTACTTCTCTTGTGTTAAGAACTGTAAACAGGGTGTTACAAAAAGGTACGGCCAAACTTTCAGGAAACATTCCTCACACACAAATAAAGAAAAGATGTTATGTGGACATGTGTCCGGAAATGCTTAATTTCCATGTTAGAGCTCATTTTAGTTTCGCCAGTATGCACTGTACGTCCTCGATTCACCGCCAGTTGGCCCAATTGAAGGAAGGTAGTGTTGACTTCGGTGCTTGTGTTGACATGCGACTCATTGCTCTACAGTACTAGCATCAAGCACATCAGTACGTAGCATCAACAGGTTAGTGTTGATGACGAACGTGGTTTTGCAGTCAGTGCAATGTTTACAAATGCGGAATTGGCAGATGCCGATTTGATGTATGGATTAGCACGGAGCAATAGCCGTGGCGCGGTACGTTTGTATCGAGACAGATTTCCAGAATGAAGGTGTCCCGACAGGAAGACGTTCGAAGCAATTGATCGGCGTCTTAGGGAGCACGGAACATTCCGGCCTATGACTCGCGAATGGGGATGACCTAGAACGACGAGGACACCTGCAATGGAGGAGGCAATTCTTCGTGCAGTTGACGATAACCCTAATGTCAGCGTCAGAGAAGTTGCTGCTGTACAAGGTAAGGTTGACCACGTCACTGTATGGAGAGTGCTACGGGAGAACCAGTTGTTTCCGTACCATGTACAGCGTGTGCAGGCACTATCAGCAACTGATTGGCCTCCACGGGTATACTTCAGCGATTGGTTCATCCAGAAATGTGTCAATTCTCATTTCAGTGCCAATGTTCTCTTTACGGACGAGGCTTCATTCCAACGTGATCAAATTGTAAATTTTCACAATAAACATGTGTGGGCTGACGAGAATCCGCACGCAATTGTGCAATCACTTCATCAACACAGATTTTACGTGGACGTTTGGGCAGGCATTGTTGGTGATGTCTTGATTGGGCCCCATGTTCTTCCACCTACGCTCAATGGAGTACGTTGTTATGATTTCACACGGGATACTCTACCTGTGCTGCTAGAACATGTGCCTTTACAAGTACGACACAACACGCGGTTCATGCACGATGGAGCTCCTGCACATTTCGGTCGAAGTGTTCGTACGCTTCTCAACAACAGATTCGGTGACCGATGGATTGGTAGAGGCGGACCAATTCCATGGCCTCCATGCTCTCCTGACCTCAACCCTCTTGACTTTCATTTATGGGGGCATTTTAAAGCTCTTGTCTACGCAACCCCGGTACCAAATGTAGAGACTCTCCGTGCTCGTATTGTGGACGTCTGTCATACAATACGCCATTCTTCAGGGCTGCATCAGCGACGGAGGTTGGATGTATGTATCCTCGCTAACGGAGGACATTTTGAACATTTCCTGTAACAAATTGTATGCAGTCACGCTGGTACGTTCTGTTGCTGTGTGTTTCCATTCCATGATTAATGTAATTTGAAGAGAAGTAATAAAATGAGCTCTAACATAGAAAGTAAGCGTTTCCGGACACATGTACACATAACATATTTGCTTTCGTTGTGCGTGAGGAATGTTTTCTGAAAGTTTGGCCGTACCTTTTTGTAACACCCTGTATACTGAAAAGATTCCTTATGTTGCACGTCGCCCTTTGCTTGCGACACATGATTGTAAATTTTTCACAGTATTGTCATTTATTTTCTGTAAATAAAATTCATTAACAGTATTTACTTGAATTGTTGTCTAGTGAAGTGAGAAAGCAAGTTTTCTAGGCACCCCGTATTCTGCGAGTAGGCAGGATACAAGATAATATTTTAAGATACACCTATTGTTTGCGTAATATATTATTCACCTACTGTAGACACCTTTTATTTATAATATGAGCGAATCTTTCCGGCATACTTACAAGTCTTGCTTTATTTGCTACAGATATCACCTCTTCGATTCACCAAACTCATTCCCTGCATACAGTAAACACAACTACTGGCTTATCTGCACGTAATAGTGCCAATAAAATTAACCTGATTATATAGTAATTAAATTAAATTGAAACTACGCCAGTTTACGTATGTATTAGGAAGTTGAAAGAGGTCGCTTGAAAAATTTTAGAGATCGTCGTCCTGAGTAACAGGACTGGTATGTGAGTTTATTAGCAAATAAAATGTTATTTAATCCTCATCAGGTGGGTACCGTAGCGATTGGCTGTTGATTAAAACGATACTTTTATAAACATGTATTGTATGGGTAATACTTTAAAATTTCGATGCATGTAACAGTATATTCATTACGGCAAAAGAAAGCGTATTATTATCAATAAAATACAAGTGGTCAAAATCACAATACCAGGAAACACATTTCAGAGGTTAACTTTGAAGGATTATATGTTCGTAAGCTGCATGCCTAATTCATTGGCATAGCTTAGTCCAACGGCTGTTTGCTTGCTCCTGAATAATAGGGAAGCATGAGAAACAGAATGCATTGCATACACGAGTGTTACGAATCTCGCATTCGTGTTCTTAGGTAGTCGAACGGTAGTGCTGTCACATGACCCAACACATAAAGAAAAGTGTTACAAATCCGCTTAATTAATTATTAGCCTATGCGAAATCACTAAACAAAATATCCCCACGTTGCTTCAAATAATTGAATAAAAGCAGTTTAGTACTTTTTCGGATGTTACAGAGCAGGTAAGTTGATCTACGGACACGTGGTTCAATATGCAAGGAAAACTACGTTAGTTTACGTAATCAAATCGGAAACTAAAAAAAATCAATAACAATATGCATTATAAAAGTAAATGTAAAATGTGTGTCCTGCTAAAACGCAGAAACCAGTCCCGATACGATCAAGGGAGTTATAAGATGTGGTGGCCCTCCAACCCCCATCAATAAATAAGGTTCCTGGTTTTACCTCAAGGACGTGATTTCGAAGATGTAAAGGCTGGGAAGTTTCGCTCTCCAGAAATTTCCAGAACAGTCCACAACATTCGAGAGTATTTGAGAAAATTTCATGACATTCGCGAGTATTAGAGAGCATTCCACAACATTCCAGAATGTTCCGAAATGTTCATTAATGATCCGGATTGTTCTGGAATCTTCGGGAAGATTCCAGAACGTTCAGAAATGTTTTGGAATGTTCTGGAACACTGTGGACCATTAGAAGCCTTTTTACTGTATTCTGGTGTTCGCTACTGGTGGGGCTACCCGTTGGTAGGATTAAATAAGGCAAGATCCGCCATGGGTTCGAATGTCACTTCCATATCAGTGACGTAGGGAGGAATAGAAAATCTACTACAGTGAGTAAAAAAAAAACTAATAGTGAAGTGTGCGTACTCAAAATGAAACATTCAAAAATTATAAATAGAAACTAAATTGTGAAGAGTGGGTAAAATGTACGTATAGGTGGAGGAGATTTTTCCAGTTCTGAAGCAAAATGGCGAAAACAAAAAGAACAGATAAAACCCGACACAGACGAAGAGCGCAAAGCACGTTTAATTTCCCAACGAACGTCAATGAGCACCATGAGATGCAGAGAAGCAAAATGAACGGACTGAAGAATCGAGAACTGTGACACAGTCTTATAATAGAAGACTGCGCACTCAAGCCAGTCATAAAAATAGCACCCTACGAGAAGCGTGACGAGGACAAGTAAATAGTACAACTTAACGATTGGTGCATTCCACCGAGGGAACAATACAACTATCACAAACACGTCGTAATGGGACAAATGGATAATATCTGACAATTTTGTAACGCGAACAAATTCAGTACAGAAACATCAGAATTTTGTTCCATGAGTGAATAACTAGATTACCACCACTAGAAACACCTCCGCACGAATTTTTACTTTTCACGACCAGGGAAACTCCAGAATGAAAATCATAATAGCGTACAACGCTTGCTTCCAAGTCATTTCTTTCGGTGTCACTCCGAACAACACTAACGGAGATGAAACCGATTATGTTTTTTCAACCTGGATCAAATCTGTCACAACATTTACCATTACTACCACTGCCCTACGAAGACTATAAATTTCTGCAAATATATTTAATTGGAATTGATGAAATAGAAGTTGATCAACGGTACAGAATTACAGCACCAGTGGAATGAGATGAAAAGTAGTCCAAGGTGTACAGGGGATCTGAAAGAAATACAGTGAACTGATTCACATATTCAAAACATGCTAGACGGAATGAAAAATGGTTCAAATGACTCTGAGCACTATGGGACTTAACATCTGAGGTCATCAGTCCCCTAGATCTTGGAACTACTTAAACCTAACTAACCTAAGGTCATAATACATATCGATGCCCGAGGCACGACTCTTACCTGCGAGTGTAGCGGTCGCGCGGTTCCAGACTGAAGCGCCTAGAACCACTCGGCCACAGCGCCCGGCTCTAGACAGAATGATTTCTGATGACTATAAAGTTATAATTAGAGCCGACAAAAGATCACCTGGAGCATACGAATGTCGATTTAACGCATCTCAGATAGACGAAGTCGCCATCTTCATTGTGGTCAATGAAAACACGAAAATAGTTCAAAAGGCTCTGAGCACTATGGGACTTCTGAGATCATCAGTCCCCTAGAACTTAGACCTACTTAAACCTAACTAACCTAAGGACATCACACACATCCATGCCCGAGGCAGGGTTCGAACCTGCGACCGTAGCGGTCGCGTGGTTCCAGACTGTAGCGCCTAGAGCCGCTCGGCCAACCCGGCCAGCTGAAAACACAAGCCGTGACATTATAGCGTAACGAAGAAGAAAGGACTACAAGAAATGCAGAGACACATTGCTCATATGCTACGCGCCAATATTCATTAATGTTCCTGCACGGAGACGACGGATATCATTTATCATTTTAATGTGAAACAAATACAACCTGAAACTGGCGTAGAAACAACTAAAAAGTCACTTCGAAGGCGATCAATGCTTACCGCTTAAATATCAGAGACAATGGAACATACAATCACATTATCAACACTCGCCGTTTATCCGATCAATTCCTGGTAGATAGGTACGCATCGGAACGGATGCTTTATATAAGGCTGAATCAGAAGAAAGAACGCACGGAAGGAAATATCCAACATCGAGACACAATCGCAAATGACAGAAACATTGACGACACTGAAACAATCGTTATGTTACCCTCATCATACAAAAAAAGTCCGGAACACATACATGAATACATTCAAGATGCCGTGACCTACATAACAAATTATGGACGATCTGACCTTTTCATAACGTTCACATATAACTCCTCGTGGACAGAAGTCAAAGAACAGTTAAGGTAAAGAGAGCCCCATGCAGCGCCATGATATAATAGTCCGAGTTTTCCAACAAAAAGAGATGACATGTAACTGAAGTCATGAAATACCACATTTCTGGAACCGTTAGACGCTAGATGTACACAATCGGATGGCAAAAACGAGGATTACCTCACTCACACAATCTCATATGGCTATAAGACAGATATCAGCTCACGAATATAGACATCATCCGAGCTGAATTTATCAATCCACTAGAGGATCCGGAACTGTACGACATAGTAGTGAAAAACATGATTCGCGGACTATGCGGACCATTAAACCCCTATTTGCAATGTGTGAGTGATAGAAATACCAAAACCACACTTGGACGACACACACACCAGAATTAATGGCTATCCTAAATACAGAAGACGATCAACCAGATATGGTGGCTTCACAGCAAAAATACGAAAAATAACTGGAAGTAGATAATCAATGGATAGTACTATAACACACTATTTTCCACAATGTTGCAAGCACACGTAAACGTAAAATACTGCAATTCACTGAAAGCCACCAAATGTGTCTGCAAGGAAGTCAAGAAACGTGTGTATACAACTACAAAATAAAGACGTCCTCAGCCGGCCGCCGTGGCCGAGCGGTTCTAGGCGTTTCAGTCCGGAACCGCGCTGCTGCCACGGTCGCAGGTACGAATCCTGCCTCGGGCATGGATGTGTGTGATGTCCTTAGGTTAGTTCGGTTTAAGTAGTTCTAAGTCTAGGGGATTGATGACTTCAGATGCTACGTCCCACAGTACTTAGAGCCATTTGAACCATTTTAATTAAAGACGTCCTCCTCAATTCCATTTTAAAGTGGACGGGATTACTAGACGAATTCAGCTACTATTACCAGACTGATATTACGAAAGACGTGGGGACATGCCTTCAGTTCTATTAAATGTTCGTCATCTCTCCAATTTTTTTGCGTCTCGGGGAGCTTAAACGGCCTCAAATAGTGATGCCAGTTGGCACACTTTTGACTGATGCGTCTCACAGTAAGTAAAGAGGAAAAAATTTAGCAAAAGGAAAAGCTGTGGAATGGTCGTTATAGTGCACCATATTTACAGGTGTTACAATTAAATAAATTCGAGTTACGAGGTCTTTGTATTATTTGGTGAAAGTAACGGAAACGTACAAATGATTAAACGTTCCAAACGATCAATCTTTTAGGTGCAGAGGATTTTATTAAACCATAAGAAGTAAGATGAGAGACCTCTTGTGACAGTGGCCGGAATAAACTAAATGATGTGGCAACCGATGCGTTCTTATATCTGAACGTGTCACATGAACAAAAAACAATAGTAACACAAAGCTAAGATAGTTCTATTATTTATAGACAGTAGTCTATGGCGTTTATTTTCGTAGAGTTTTTACCATTTTGATTAATACAAGATGCATATGGACCTGGCATTAGTTTTGCGCTTAACTGTTGATTGCTTTACTGCATTATAAACAGATATGTCTAAAATATGTTTACCAAAAATATGTTTAAGTAGCGTCGTAGGGCTAGTGACGTAATTGGTAACAAATACAGGAAGATCTAAGTAGTAGGAGTCCTGAACCATTGACCGACGCTCCAAACACAAACCAACAGTCGTCGACCCCTGGTCCATTTGAAGATGAATACACAAATAAGAAGCAGACACTAACAGCCGCGCACTGACATAGTCACTCAGACTCCACATACGTACCAACAGTCGTCGACTCCTGATTTATCTGAAAATGAATATATGACAAGAAGTGCAGATTAACAAAAGAAATTTCGCCAGTCCTCACGTACATGAACATTCTCTTACGTGTGACAACCACAGCACATTTATTATATCCAACATGTCTTTTTCTTTATGCCAGTCCATCTACGAAAGAGATGGAGGGCTGCAGGAAAGCCCATTTCAGCTAGCAGTTGCAGTCTGTGCTATTGTGAAACCATTTCTTTAGGACAGCTGGGTGCTTATTTAATTGTGTAGCATTTTCAGTTGCATGTAGATGGATAGTTGAGAGAAAGATGTCGTCGGTTACGTTTCCTTTATTCCAAATCCCGGCATTTGTCATACTGCTGAAGGAAAAGTCTCTTTGTCGAAAATACCCAGCTGGGATTGGTTGCCTGTCCTGCAGCTTATATGTCTTCATGTTATCTCTATGGTCTTGATAACGTTACATTGTGATATTGTAATTTGTTGCTATAGAAAATTTCCGTCTAATTATGTGGAAAAATCTAGTTGATGTAGCGAATACTGTCTTCTTCTGTAGGCGTTGATGGAAGTACTTATGATCAATTAGCTATTCTTTCTATATCAGGCTCCTACATCATCGCAAATCCTTGTAGGTGTTCTTGGTCTGTTGAAGTTCCCTAGTAATGATATCCTCGTGGTTGTCGTCAAAATGTTCGGTGCTGCGGATGATCGTGTATTTTTTCGTGTAAATCGCGAAATATTTCAGCCTTCTCCGTTTCGTCCGCCGCGATGTCGTCATAGATTTGTAAAGCCGATTCTTCGGTGACAGTTTTCTCATGATTGTCTTTAATTTATTCTTAAAGAGAGGGGGTAGAGGGAGACAAGTTCTCATGACTCACGTTTCAAACTGTTTGCTCTGAACTGGTGAATCTCTAATCTAACTTGACTATTAAGACGCTTCCATTTCGATTTAGCCCATTCCTTAAGTTGTCGTTCCATTTGTCTATACAAATTTCTTTTATCCTTCAGTAGTTTAAAAATGTGTGTAGTAAGTCTTTCATTACGTATTGTAACGGTTTTCTTTGGTGCCTTGTTGGTGACAGCAGACTGTATCGTTTGGGCGATTACCTGGTTAGATTTGTCAGCGTATTTAGTAGCATTAATGAGTCTCAAACTGGGCTATTTACTTGAAAATTCTGTTCTGAAAGTCTCGATATTAAGATCTCTGAAGTCGATGGAAGTTTTTCTGTTGTGTTTGTCATTTTTGACGCGAGTAACAGCTGCTATCTTTGTGATGATGGAAAGTGATCGCTGTAAGTGGTGTTACATATTCCCACATAACTGCAGTGACTAGTAATTATCGGTGTGCAAATAACGTGCTCAGCTACGAAGGGTCCACTGTTACTGGTGAAAACAGATGAATTATATTCTAGGAGGATCAGATTGTCATTCACAAATGCCACGAGAAGACCGCCGATATTGTTGCTGGTTTTCTCGCTAAAAACAGTGGATCTGTCATTAAGGTATACTGCGCTAATTGCTGGGCCATGTGTAGGATGTAATAAAAGAGATGCAAATTCGTCACTTGCGAAGAAGATTGGTTTCCTATATTTTTGTACATTTTCAGGGCAATTACTTAGTGGGTGTGTCTTTTTTCTAGTAAATCAGTTAATCAGTTGCTATAGCGTGCAGTTATATTGTGTGGAAGATGGCGACCCCTCCCTTGCAGACATATTCCTCTGCCTGTTTTGGGTTTGTCTAACCTGTGGCGGCAGCCGCTGTGGCCGAGAGGTTCTAGGCGTTTCAGTCTGGAACCGCGCGACCGCTACGGTCGCAGGTTCGAATCCTGCCTTGGGCGTGGATGAGTGTGGTGTCCTTAGGTTCAAGTAGTTACAAGTTCTAGGGGACTGATGACCTCAGCAGTTAAGTCCCATAGTGCTCAGAGCCATTTTTTGTCCTTGCCGAAGGAACTGGTGTCGGCAATAGCAATAATTGTAATGTTTTTCTCTCGTACCGATTTTTCCGAGAGCTCTGTTTTAGCTCAAATACTATTTGTATTGATAAAATTTATTGTTGCAGTGTCTTTTTTGCACATGAAAGTGGAAAAATTACCAAATTTTCCGATGTAAATGTGTATGTTGTGACGTCAAAGGCGTCCACAATTTCTGAATACGGTCGGAGTAACTTTCTGAAAACTGTTTTTACAGTTTCAGTAATGAGGGATTTATGTCCTGGAAGAATACTGAGTAATGCTGTGGTGAACGCACAGAGAAAGTTTTCAGTTTGTGAACATTATTGCACCGGGTAAGTTGGTTCATCAGTGCTCGTGATCTCTGCTCTGTCCACGTAGATAGTTTGGTTCGGCCTTTCTGAGCAATTGGGATCAGTAGCGAACTGACTCAATTGGAATTCCTGAATTTAGATTTTCCCTTTCAGAATCTTTTTTGCAGCTGAAAATCAGGTAAGGTGCACTCTGTTTCCAACATCTGGAGTAGTAGGGAAACCTGTGCGTCACGACACGCTGCATTCTTGCCCAATTTATTCGAGATGGCGGCGATGAAGTAATCCAAGTTGTCGGCATGTAGACTTAGCAACAGCGCATGACGTCACCCAAGATGGCGGCTTTTGGTGGGAAAATAGGCCAATTGTGCTACATTCATTAACCTAACCCTCGAGAAAAAATGGCGGGAATTTTAAAAACTGGTTCAAATGACTCTGAGCACTATGTGACTTAACTTCTAAGGTCATCAGTCCCCTAGAACTTAGAACTACTTAAACCTAACTAAACTAAGGATATCATACACATCCATGCCCGAGGCAGGATTCGAATCAGCGACCATAGCGGTCGCGCAGTTCAAGATTGTAGCGCCTAGAACCACTCGGCCACCCCGGCCGGCCGTGGGGTTTTTGAATTTTCGCAGGAAAATAGACCAATTGGGCTACGTCCACTAACATAAGCCTCCAGAAAAAATAGGCGGAATAATTGAATTCCAGCAGGATAATGGCGGGCTTCTCATTATTATTTATTACCATTTATTATTGTTTACGTTAATTTATTGTCATTTATTATTATTTATGTTCATTTATTATTATTATTCATTATTATTGATTACCATTTATTAACATTCATTACCATTCATTATCATTTATTATAATTTCTTATTATTTATTACTATTATTATTGGCCTACCTCCACTAGATAGTTCCCACCAAATTCAAATTCCAAAACGATTTATTGTCATTCATTATTCATTATTAATTATTACCATTTATTGTTATTTATTATTCTTGGCCTACCTCAACTAACATAGAAAACTACGCCATGTTCAAATTCACACGCAATAATCTCTGGAAAAACGTACTTCTATTTATTATTATTATCATTTACTATTATTTATTAGCATTTATTATCATTTATTATTATTTATTCATGGCGGTCGATTTTTGTGGCAAGAAACCCAATTCCCTTACATCCATAACAAAAAATCTGTCAAATTCAAATTGAAACACCTACGAAAAAAAAAGAAACCAATTGGGCCATATCCAGTAACCTAAGTCCACCTCATCCTACGAAGTTTGAATTTTTCGCTGTCTCTTATTGTTTCACTCCTAAGCTAAGAAAATCGAGTCAAATAATAATAAAGTGCACTTTTACTAACGTAAAGCACCTCCTGCGAATTCGTGGAAAAAGGACTGAAGTCATAATTTCAAACAGTACCGTCATCACTTGTTTCCCACAGAGTTATTACACCTGCTAAAGGTCGCAGTCCAGCCGCCACGAGGTCCCCAGTCCAACTGAATTAGTTCATATGGTCGCCGCCGACCCGCACCGGACCGCGCGCCACCGGCAAGCGAGTGGTCGCCTCACGTGACAGCCGTAGGGTGCGTCAGAGACCGCTGCCGGTCCAGCGGATGCTCACGTCACAGCCTATTGCCACCGACTCGCTTCGCAGGCCTGCGTTGGTCCAGCGATGCAAACATGTTTTCGTGGACAGTGGAGTCCGCCCCCACCGACCAGTTGGCGCCAAAGCTGTTCGCTGGACAGGTTGGAACCTGCCAATGTAGCCTTCATAACGGTCGGGTGGTTTATCCAGCACCTGGTTGACAAAGAATGCCCCGCCGCACGTTTGGCGCCAAAGTTTGCTCGAGAGTAGAAACCGTCACAACAAGTGGTCCAACACATGCGCTCGCCACGACGTCCCTCGCTAAGTTAATTGATCAACACACTCTCATTATTCAATCCACATTCTGCACTTACCTAATCGAAGATCGTCGCGAAAACACACGCCCATACATGTGAGCCTTCGCGCGCGCCGTGCTTAGTACCTCCGCAAGTGAATGTAACGAAGTCCCCATGACTACTTAATTAAATTGATCAATTAATTAAACTCTCAGATGCGGAAAACTTCCACATCCACCTAGACTGGGAATCAATTTTCACCAGTGCCACGCCCACTTGGACTTGGAATGAAATAGTTAAAGTCGCTACCAACCACCATGGTCCCTTAGCGACCCATGTTCGTCCGCTAACATGTACCAATGTGTAATGCCGTTTACTAAGGTCCACCAACCTAAATTAACGTATATCACAGTTTTTCAATACAAATAAGCCAAGTTTGAATTCTGATGGTCAGTTCGTGTTTCGCTAGCAACACAAGAAAATTGTGGCAAACGAATCCACCAACCCAAGTCACCTGTGATGATTCAAAACCGTTGGCTTTGCCTCTCTCACACACCACGAGCGCGAGACCGCTCACGTCACAGTCTAGACCTTTATACTCGCATCGGACATACTCCTCTGTAAATATTCTAGCTCAACTATTGCACGAATACTGCTGTTCAATCGACACGGTCTAGGTCGTGGGCAGAGCACACCCCCAGTACCTAAGCCGAGAACATGGCTTGCCCCAGCTGTAGTTAACCGCTGAGAGACGGAGATATGCAGCGATCACATCCCTCTCGCTCTCGTAGCTACTTGCCTCAGCAATTCGATCTAACAAAACCTCCAAGTAGAAGAAATAATAACCAACTCGAACTCTCTCATATTCTACATCGTCCCACAAATACTTAACGTACATTTTATTTATGCATCTAGTATATCTATCACCCTCAGACCAAAAACACTCGCCCTGACGGACCTAGTGTCATGTTGCAAAGTCGGCAGACACGCAAACTGAGGCGTGCATGTACACAGATATACAGAAAACAGAGCAAGCGCTCTCCGAATGTGGAGGTGACTGGATAGGCCTGGGTTACATTTACAGGCAATTTTAGAACACAAAACGATAGCTTGTGTCACTGTCGCATGGATGGATGGGACATAAAATCGAAAGAAATGCGAAAACTGATTAGCGCATAGGTATAAACTAACCTAATATACACCGATATGCGGTGAAAATGAGTACATACTTGCTTATCTTCTGGTTCGCAGGCAGCAATTTGTACATGGTGTCAAGTATGATGCAACAAGAGGAATGTAGGAAAACGATGACATCGAAGTGAGCGGAATAAGGAAGGTAGTCAATTTTTTCTCGTTGAGTTCGTATTATAGTGAATGTTTACTGAGGTAGCAGTGATACATGCGAGTTGAATTCTGTATTTGATGCTTTTGAGGAGGACAGAGAATCATTTACGTCTAAACTTACTCACCTCTGTGTTAAAGGATAACAGAGAGTGTACAAGATGATCGATTGAGACAGAGCTATAACTAGGTACGATTTAAACGGTGACTCATTTATTCTAGAGAAAGACAAGTTGCTGAAGGTCGATTTTTTCCCAGTGTTCTATCTGGAAGCTTTAGTCACGTGATATAGACTGCAATCTAGTCGTATGCAGCTACAATGCTTTACACATGATACATTGGATGATTTACGTCAAATGTGTGGAACTACGTTGTGTGTAAATATCACTCCAATATCGTTCTTCTTAACTGTATGCTATTAAATTAAGGCACTTTGAGATCTGTTACTGTAGATCGATATGGTGTGCTAAGCTCCAAGACTTGGTTACATCTCGAGAAATGTGGTGCACTTGGAGTGGTTAGGGCTAGAAAAGTTCAATTCAGTCAAGAGAGGTGAAGCGTATCTATATACTTCTGCTCGGTTGAGGATTAATTGGGTAGCGATGTTGCGGGGCAGGCTGGTCAATGCTGAGGTGAGGACGGTCTTTTAACATAGGAGTGAGAGATTGCTCTGTGACCGCCATACGCAGAGAGATTGATCGAGTACTATGAGCAAGGCCTCAGAAATATGTATTGCGTTGTCTGGTATAATTGGATCGTTTTTATGTGTTCAAGAATTAAGTGTGAATGGAGGTACTGAGCAGTCATCTATCAATGCTCGCAATGATACTTGCAAAGTAGATGAGGTATGGTTTAGCTATGATACTGAAATTAGGAAAACATGCTGTCGCATGATTGGCCAGTGTCGGACTTGCTGTTAAATTTTTCGCGATATCAGCTGTGATGGATAATATTACAGTAGATCTGTGGTGTATTATCCATACCATCCGTGCATTGGATACCACGTTATGATTGAGTGACAATGCTTGTATGAGTTGGGGAACCAATTTTGGTTGATGGACCGCAACTTCTGGGGTTGCTAGCACCGAAAACGGTGATCCCGTACTTGTGCGCAAAATGAACAATCACTAGGGAAGGAAGGCTGAGTTATCAACTATTGGGTCATTGCGACATATGAGTTTAAATGTACAGGCCGTCAATCACTTTCAGGGGGTATGTTTTTCCCGGACTTAAATTGCAGATATCAGATGCGTAAAGATCTGGAAATGGGATCAGCTGAGCGATGTGTAGGGTGTGACTAAAGCCAAGTTGGAATTTTACTATAGCCTGCAGGTTCGGGAAAGGCGACACGTTTCGCAATGGGTGCAGCCATCTTGAATAATGGTAAGTGCGTAATCATCTGACGTGATGACAGAGCGCTCTTGTGCTTGTGATATTAGCTAAATACGAACTTGGAGCCGTTTTTGTTAGGTAAACGAATTCTATGATCTTCTGCCAAAATTCAAACTCCCTACCGAAATCGGACATCTTGAATGAGGTCCTCTGCTGGTGGTGATGTGTACTAACCCAATTGGACTCCGGACCTCGTGGCGAACACATGCACATGATATAAATAAATAATAAATTGTAATAAATAATAATAAATGATGATAAATGATATTAAATAAGAATAAATAACTGGAGCAGCTGTCCGAATGCAGAGAGCTGTTGGAGTGTATCGATCTGTAAGTGTTAACTTTGATGTCCTCTAGACGACTGAACAGCGAAGTAATAGTATGTGTTGAGCGGGTTTGGTGATCACGTCAGAATTTGAGAAGATGATTTTGGAGTGTTATTCGATGGGATGTAGATTGTTCGGTTGACTACTTCTACACATTTGATTCCTTTATTTAGTTGAGTGAAGATCGATTGTGGTGTGTTGGACACACGCTTGTCTGTTCTCTAGACCTTGGACAGACCTTAGTTGACGTGTAATTTATAGCCAAGATCTCGAATATGTTAGATGACTGAGACCGGTGTTCGAGAGTGGAAATATCATTTTGCGTATGTTTGTTTCTAGTTAGTCAGTGGTTTACACCATGCTGCACATAGATGAAGTTCAGCGTTAGTAGAGAAAGAATTTGAGGTCTATATCTTGGGTATTATGAAGAACTAATGATCGGTAGGGTGTAGCCTAGTGCATGATATTGAGAAGTACAGATAAAATCGTGTAATATTATGGGGAAAGTACATGTGCTCTTGCAGTCTATGAGTCTGAGGTTGTTTGTAGAAAGGCGAACAGACAAGGAAGGAGAGAGAGAGTAAGGCGTTTGTGCTGAGAGGGGGAGGGGAAGATACTGAATTTGTAAAAAGAGTTCTGAGGGTGACTTAGGTCCGTTGATGTAAGAGGGAAGATTAGCTCTGAGTGTCGGGTCTATAGAGAGAAAGACCAGGTTGACGGTGCTTTCCTAAGACTGGAGAGCATTAGGGTGTATAGAAGCTGTGGGTATATGATATTGTTTTCGCATGCTGTATATATATACTGGATAAGTACACTGTTTTGTGTCAAATGTGTATATACTGTATTGTAAAGTTAATGTGGTATCCATTGTGTAGCGTGTGTATATATGGCATTGTAAAGTTAATATTGTTTATGTTATCTGATGAGTAGAGAGGAAGTCGTAAGGACGGTAGAGATATTTCCAGAGTAACAGGGGTCAACAGAGTGTATTTCTGATACTTAGCTCATTGTCGAATGACAGTCAATTGAGACCACGATTGTAACATTTAACTGGAAGTATAATGAGATCAACGACTTCGGTGTTTGAGAGAGCGAATATCATTTTATGGTCTGTATGTTTCTACTTAGTCAGTGGTTTACAGGATGCTGTACTTCGAAAAACTTAGGTGTGTTCTTGTAGACTATGAGTGTGGAGATATTTCTAGAAAAAAAACGAGAAGGCAAGGAAGAAAAGAAAGTAAGGCATTTGTGTTGAGGGGAAGCGATCATCGAATTTGTGGAACAATTCTGAGAGGGACTTCTGTCCATTGATGTAGAAGGGCTGATTACCGCTGAGTGTCTTGTGTGTAGAATGAAACAGCAGGTTCACAGCGCTTCCTTAGGAATGGAGAGCATTGGGGCATATAGTCGGTGTTGTAAAGTTACTGTGGCTTACATTGTGTGGGGTTGGTATATAATGGATTGCAAAGTTACTATTGCTTGTGTTATGGGATGAGCAGAGAGGATGACCGTGTGTGTGTGGGGGGGGGGGGGGGGGGGTAAATAGAGTTGGCTGTTGAGGTAATTTAGCGATCTCTGTAAAAGTAAGCACAGAAAGCCTCAGAAAGAAAAGCAGGATGGTACTTCGATAACGGGTCCTTAGGAAATTAGGTCTGTAAATTCGATAAGAATGAATAAGAATGATTAATCCCTTGTTCTGGGATATGGGAGGAATGAGAAATTTTGCGTACGTTGAAAGCTGGAGGGGTAGGAGAGAACAAGAAAGCGAGCACTAACTATTTCTGGGAGGGGGTGGCACTGTACTATTGGGGAGACGTTGACTAGGCTCTAATTTTTTTTTACATAGTATGATGATCGTTTTAGATTGTGAGAGGAGGGCAGTACTGGGATGCGTGTGGACGGTGTGTGTGTGAAGTCGCTCTCGGCTATACTGACAACAGACGTGAAGGTGGAAATGTGTCGCAACTAGGCCGGTAAGCAATGGAATGCGGCCTTAACATGTGTGTTGGACCGCACTGAATTAGGACGGTTACAGACGACGCCCGCGGCCTGACTTCGATAACCATGTTCGGCGTCTAGGTGATATGAAATTCTCAGGTGTTAGGTGTGAATGCGGCTGTCATCAAGTCATGATTGAGGGGTCGGACAGAGACCTTTGAGTGAACTGAGAGCTGTCGGACGTGTGACTTGGTGTGCGACAGGTTGATTGCGGATGTCTATTGAGTTATTTAGCTATGCGTTACTTGGACCGATTACGAGTACTGGAGATGTTTACAGTTATGTGTACTGAATTATTTAGGAGCAGTTTGATATTGTGCACTGAAATTAGGAGCTGTTTGCGTCTCTGCCGACTGTGCAACATGACACCAGGTCCGTCAGGGCGAGTGTTTTTTGTCTGAGGGTGATAGATATACTAGATGCATAAATAAAATGTGCGTTAGGTATTTGTGGGACGATGTAGAACATGAGAGATTCGAGTTGGTTATTATCTCTTCTACTTGGAGGTTTTGTTAGATCGAATTGCTGAGGCAAGTAGCTACGAGAGCGAGAGAGATGTGATTGCAGCATATCTCTGTCTCTCAGCGGTTAACTACAGGTGGGGCGAGCCATGTTCTCGGTATAGGTACTGGGGGTGTGCTCTGGCCACGACCTAGACCGTGTGGATTGAACAACAGTATTCGGGCCATAGTTTAGCTAGAATATTTACAGAGGGGTATGTACGACGCGAGTATAAAGGTCCAATCTGTGACGTGGGCGGTGTCGCGCTCGTGGTGTGTGAGAGGCAAAGCCAACGGTTTTGAGTCATGACAGGTGACTTAGGTTAGATGCTTCATTTGCCACAATTTTCTTGTGTTGCTAGCTAAACACGAACTGACCATCAGAATTCAAACTTGGCTTATTTGTATAGAAAAATTGTGATATACGTTAATTTAGCTTGGTGCACGTTAGTAAACAGCAGTACACATTAGTACATGTTAGCCGACGAATATGGTCGGTAAGGGGCCATGGTGGTCGGTACGGCCTTTAACTATTTCATTCCAAGTCCAAGTGGGCGTGGCACTGGTGAAAATTGATTCCCAGTCTAGGTGGATGTGGAAGTTTTCCGCATCTGAGAGTTTAATTAATTGATCAATTTAATTAAGTAGTCATGGGGACTTCGTTACATTCACTTGCGGAGGTACTAAGCACGGCGCGCGCGAAGGCTCACATGTATGGGCGTCTGTTTTCGCGACGATCTTCGATTAGGTAAGTGCAGAATGTGGATTGAATAATGAGAGTGGGTTGATGAATTAACTTAGCGAGGGACGTCGTGGCGAGCGCATGTGTTGGACCACTTGTTGTGATGTCATGGCGGATTCCACTCTCGAACAATCTTTGGCGCCAAACGTGCGGCAGGGCATTCTTTGTCAACCAGGTGCTGGATCAACCGACCGACCGTTATGAAGGCTGCATTGGCAGGTTCCAACCTGTCCAGCAAACAGCTTTGGCGCCAACTGGTCGGTGGGGGCGGACTCCACTGTCCACAAAAACATGTTTCATCGCTGGACCAACGCAGGCCTGCGAAGTGAGTCGGTGGCAGTAGGCTGTGACGTGAGCAGCCGCTGGACCGGCAGCGGGCACTGCCGCACCCTACGGCTGTCACGTGAGGCGACCGCTCGCTTGCCGGTGGCGCGCGGTCCGCTGCGGGTCGGTGTAGACCATATGAACTAATTCAGTTGGACTGGGGACCTCGTGACAGCTGGACTGCGACCTCTAGAATGTGTACTAACTCTGATGGAGAACAAGTGATGACGGTACTGTTTGAAATAAAGACTTCGCCCGCATCTCGTGGTCGTGTGGTAGCGTTCTCGCTTCCCACGCCCGGGTTCCCGGGTTCGATTCCCGGCGGGGTCAGGGATTTTCTCTGCCTCGTGATGGCTGGGTGTTGTGTGCTGTCCTTAGGTTAGTTAGGTTTAAGTAGTTCTAAGTTCTAGGGGACTTATGACCACAGCAGTTGAGTCCCATAGTGCTCAGAGCCATTTTTTTTTAAATAAAGACTTCAGTCCTTTTCCCACGAATTCACAGGAGGTGACTTACGTTAGTAAAAGTGCACTTTATTATGATTTGACTCGATTTTCTCAGCTTAGGAGTGAAACAATAAGTGACAGCGAAAAATTCAAACTTCATAGCATGGGGTGGACTTAGGTTAGTGCATATGGAGCAATTGGTTTCTTTTTTTTCGTAGGTGTTAAAGATTATCGTGTTTGAATTGGAATTTGACAGATTTTTTGTTATGGATGTAAGGGAATTGACTTTCTTGCCACAAAAATCGACAATCTTCAATAAATTGTAATAAATGGTAATAAATGCTAATAAATAATTGTAAACGGTAATAATAATAAATAGAATACGGTTTTCCAGAGATCATAAGTGTTAATTTGAAGATGGTGGGATTTTCTACGTTAGTGGAGGTAGGCCTATAACAATAAATAATAATGATAGTAAATAGTAATAAATATTAATAACTTATGAATGATAATGAATAATAATAACGACAAGTATGGTTTGCAGCCATTATCGTTTTGGAATTTGAATTTTGAGGGAATTTTCTAGTGTAGGTAAGCCAATAATAATAATAAATAATAATAATAATAAATAATAAGAAATGATAATAAATGATAGTGAATAGTATCGAATGTTAATACATGATAATCAATAATAATGAATAATAATAATCAATGTACATAAATAATAATAAATGATAATAAATTAACATAAATAATAATAAAAGATAATAAATAATAATGAGAAGCTGGCCATTATCCAGTTGGAATTCGAACTTCCCCCCTATTTTTTCTGGAGGCTTAGGTTGGTGGACATAACGCAATAGGCCTATTTTCCTGCCAAAAGCCGCCTTTTTGGATGACGTCATGTGCTGTTGCCAAGTCTACCAGCCGCCATCTTGGATGACGTCATCGCCGCCATCTTGAATAAATTTGGCAACAATGCAGCGTGTTGTGACACATAGGTTGCCCTGCTACTATTTGGGCTCCCTGCGTTTCGGAGGTGTACTGAAAACTTGTATTTTTTGCATTGTGTGGGTTATTGTGGTAATGGGTTGGATACTTGAATTTCATGTAGTACCTAGTGTATACTGTAGTGGTGTGCAAGAGGCTTTTCTGGTTTCCTTGTGATCAAAGATGATGCTTACTTTTTAATAGAATTGTCAGCCCTGCATCTTTAGTTCCTCTTCGACTTCCTCATTGGTGACGCTGTGATCGACAATTGCGATGACGACTCTTAGAAGGGTTCCATTTGATTTAAAGTCGGGTTGTGGTTAGTTGTGTGAGTTATTATTGTCTTGATGGTTGCTTCCTTCAGGTCTGCAGGTAGCGCCACATTTTTTTTTCCGAGGTCAGGTTGGTAGGTTGTGAGTTCGACACAGTTCCTTCTGAATTCCAGGTCCGTCACAAATTCCACAGGACTGGATTGTTTTAATGCTATACTTTGAGATCAAAAGAATCTGAACATCTGGCTGAAAATGACTTGGGCGCTCTCCATCGATAATGCTGGAATTCAATATGGTGTTGGCCCCCCTTAGCCTTAGGTATTCAAAAGTGGGGTCTGCCCGAAGTCGGCGTTCCAAAACATCCCGATGGCGTTCTATAGGAATCAGGTCAGGACTCTGTGCAGGTCAGTCCATTACAGGGATGTTATTGTCGATTGAACACTCCACCACAGGCCGTGCATTATGAACAGTTGCTCGATCGTGTTGAAGGATGCAGTCGCCATCCTCAAATTGCTCTTCAATAGTGGGAAGCAAGAAGATGCTTAAAACTTCTGTGTAGGCCTGTGGTGTAATAGGGCCACGCAAAACAACAACGTATGTAAGCCCTCTCCATGAAAAGCACGACCACACCATAACACGACCGCCTCCGAAGTTTACTGTTCGCACTACTCACGCTGACAAATGACGTTCACCGGGCATTCGCTATGCCCACACCCTGCCATCGGATTGCCACATTGTGTACCGTCATTCGTCACTCCACACAACATTTTTCCACTGTTCAACCGTCCAATGTTTACGCTCCTTACACCAAGCAAGGCATCGTTTGGCGTTTATCGGCGTGATATGTGGCTTATGAGCAGCCGCTCGACCATGAATTCCAAGTTTTCTCACCTTCCACCTAACTATCATAGTACATGCAGTGGATCCAGATGCAGTTTGGAATTACTGTGTGATGGTTTGGATAGATGTCTGTCTGTTACCTCTTCAACTGTCAGCGGTCTGTCAGTCAACACACGAGGTCGACCTGAACGCTTTTCTGCTGTACAGATACCTCCACGTCTCCCCTTTACTATAATGTCGGAAACAGTGCACCTAGGGATGTTTACGAATGTGGAAATCTCGCTTACAGACACATGACAGAAGTGACACCCAATCACGTGACCACGTTTGAAGTGCGTGAGTTCCGCGGAGCGCCCCATTCTGCTCTCTCACGATGTCTAATGACTACTGTGGTCGCTAATGTGGAGTACCTGGCAGTAGATGGCACAGTACACCTAATATGAGAAACGTATGTTTTTGGGGGTGTTCAAGAATGTTCAAATGTGTGTGAAATCTTATGGGACTTAACCCATGCATGTACCAATGTCAGTACGACGATATCGGCAATTACGACACGTGATCATCAGCACTTCACACGGGAACAGTGGCACAGCCTTGCGTGATCTGATGATTCCCAATATCTGTATCATGCTGATGGGAGTGCGCGAGTCCGTCGTCTTCCAGGGAAACAACTCCTTGACATCTGTGCTTCGAGACGGAGACAAGCTGGCGGCGCCTCGATTATGCCGTGGAGAACATTCGCGTGGTCGCGCAGTGGAGCTGGTGCAATGCACAACGACGGCCAAGGAGTATCCTAGACTGGTTGCAGATCACGTACACCCCTTGATGATTATTATTTTTCCTTTTCCCGGCGCAGTGTCATTTTCCAACAAGATCAAGATCTCCATCTACATCTACATCCACAGTCCGCAAGCCACCTGACGGTGTGTGGCGGAGGGTACCTTGAGTACTTCTATTGGTTCTCCCTTCTATTCCAGTCTTGTATTGTTCGTGGAAAGAAAGATTGTCGGTATGCCTCTGTGTGGGCTCTAGTCTCTCTGATTTTAGCCTCATGATCTCTTATCGAGATATACGTAGGAGGGACTCCTCGGTGAAAGTATGTTCTCGAAACTTCAAAAAAAGACCGTACCGAGCTACTGAGCGTCTCTCTTGCAGAGTCTTCCACTGGAGTTTATCTATCTTCTCCGTAAAGCTTTCACGATTACTAAATTATCCTGCAACGAAGCGCACTGCTTTCCGTTGGATCTGCTCTATCTCTTCTATGAACCCTATCTGGTACGGATCCCACACCGGTGAGCGGTATTCAAGCAGTGGATGAACAAGTGTACTGTAACCTACCTCCTCGGTTTTCGGATTGCATTTTCTTAGGATTCTTCAAATGAATCTCAGTCTATCATCTGCTTTACCGACGATTAATTTTATATGGTCATTCCATTTTAAACCACTCCTAATGCCTTCTCCCTGATAATTTATGGAATTACCTGCTTCCAGTGGCCGACCTGCTATATTGTAGCTAAATGATGAAGGATCTTTCTTCTTATGCGCCATTTCACAAGGAGTGTGATGGAGTGGCCTTAGGAACACCGTGGTAAGTCCCAATTGATATGGTGGCTCCCCAACTCGCCAGATTTGGCTGACCGATTACATCTGGGACGTGATAATTGAAAGAAGCACCAAAACGGTAGTCCATTCCCTACCCTCACCCCCCCTTCCCCCCGAGAATGAGACTTCACACTCCTGTCTTTACTCCCAGGCAGCTCATTAACTTAATGTGAACCAATACCTGTAGAAGTTGTGGTAAATCTTCTTGAGGTGGATCTAAGGAATTCGGCTTACAAACCGGTATCTTGTTAAGATAGGTTCATTAGAATACCAGCAGATGCAGCCAATCTAGAAAGGAGGCTGCTTAGAGATTACTTGTGCGACACATCTTAGAATGCCATTAAAGAATGTCCATTTAAGAAATCATTCTTCCCGTATTCATACGCGTTTGGAAAGGTAGAAAAGTCTAAAACAGTGATAGAGTCGTCAAAGAGTAGGAAAAAAAACCTCTTTAGATCTTTCTGCAGAGTTGTCTGAAAGTTTTAACAAAACAATATCTGATAGCACCACTCGCAGACGACTTCAGGAGGCTGGTCGAAAAGGCTGTAAAGCCAGGAAGAAGCCATGGCTTTCCCACAAGAAATAAAGGGAACGGTTTCAGTGGAATATGAAACACCAGACGTTCACCGAACGAGGTTCGTCAATTATTGTGGGGTCTGACGAGGCAAACATAGAAGTAGATTTGTGAACTTCATGCTGCAACACATAACATTTGGGTAGAATACAAAATGTATTAGTTTAAATATGAAAGAATTCCCTTTCAGATTATTGGCACACTTGGTGTGACGTGCGTCAGTCGCCAGATGGGCGAGGAATATAACCTATGGTGGGTGGTACCTACTATAAAACACGGCGGGGGGAGCACCATGATCCGGTGCTGTACGAATGCTGCGGGAGTGGGACAAATGGTCGTATGTGAAGTCTGCATGAATTCCACAACGTACATTGATGTCCTAGAATCTGCTTTACTGCCCTCTTTTACAACCCTTTCCGACGATTGAAACAGGGGAGACATTAAATTACAGCACGATAACACAACCTGCTGTAAACCAGTCGTCAAGCGACAAGCTTCGTGAAAATAACATCAAGCTTCTGGACTGGACTGCCCAATCAATGGACCTTAACACTATAGAGCATTTATGGGGTTTCTTGAAGCGCGAAGACTGGCGGCACCCAATAGAGTCAAAAGAAGAATTTATAGACCGCCTGCTCCTTGAGTGGAACGCAAGAATTGCTGAAGATTGTAAAAAGCTAATGTGGTCTCCACGAAAAATAATTTCTGCTGTAATAAGAGCAAAAGGTGGGCCCACGAAATACTTATTTCGTGTTAATAATAAATATTATAAGCTTTTGGCCAAGAGTGTATCTATTTGTGTGCACATGTAACGATTTTCGTCAGATTTGGATAATTCCTTCGCGGTGCGTCGTTTATTCTTTTCTTTCTCCTTGTCTTAACGTGTATATAGTATCTCTGACTGAAATAAATCGAAACACGACATTCAGTTAATGTCACTTTAAGTTACAGATCTTAATGAAGATGTGTCGAAATCTTTTCTAGTAATAACCTCTTCAAATGTCCCACAGAACATTATTCTACATATAAGACGTTTGATGCATTGTTTCATCAGATTCAGTTACTAAGGTTTAACGAGAATCATTGCAGTCGACGCTAGACATGACGCATGGGAAGCGATGGGACACAAGAACAGGAAAGTATCTGACGCGAAATTATTCTGCCTAGGAGCAGAACACTAATGCAGTCGTAGTGTGTACCCATTCATATATCGGATTCTCAAAGAAACCTTGCCTATAGTGGTAAATGTTTCTATAAGAGCCACTCAAATGAATCGGAGACAGCTGGAGAAAAGTAAGTGAACTGTTTATTGTTCCAGTTACGATGCGAGTGAGCAAACGTTATGTTCCGAGAAGCCACATGATATGTCCTCGTTGCTAAAGATAAATTTGTAGAAGTTGGCCAAAGGGTCCTGTCGCCATAGGAATTTGGACAGTCAAGCAAAAGATTTATTGACACAAGCGCCCATTAAATAAATATATTTTATTCAGCTTGTTTTTTAACTACTAAGCTCACGACAACTTGTGGCAGCCCTGGCTAGCTATAAGCAGAGGCGTGGCACGGGCGTTCATCTATGTATATTGAATCTTTGCCGGTAGATCTTTCGATCAACAGGCCAGTGTAACGTTCGGCACCAACTACTAACAGTGAATTAATCTCGTTCTAGGAGACTGGTGCTCAGGTGCCCGTTGCTTGTAACACAGTACTGGTCGTATTCATTGGTCGCCAGCCGGAAGTTCTTCAAAAGGTTCAAATGGCTCTGAGCACTGTGTGACTTAACTTCTGAGGTCATCTGTCGCCTAGAACTTAGAACTAATGCAACCTAACTAACCTAGGGACATCACACACATCCATGCCCGAGGCCGGATTCGAATCTGCGACCGTAGTGGTCGCTCGGCCCAGACTGTAGCGCCTAGAACCGCACGGCCACTCCGGCCGGCCTGAAGTTCTTCATTGGATAAATCATCCTACTAGCGACCACGTTCAAAGCGCCGCTCGCGGTACCACAGGAACCTTCATCGAGGCGTCGGCTCAGGCAGTACCGATTAGTTAAGGTATTACAGTTTCAAAAGTAATGCTCAGCAAGCAATGTACAGATTCATGCTTTGAAGTCCATCTTGTTTCACATGATCAGTTAACATTAATAGGAACACTACGTTTAAGAATATCCCAACTATGTGTAGAGCATTTTGCACGGTGCCATAAAATGTCCCCGATTTTGTTCCAGTAGTTATCTCATGCACCCCAGCGAGATTAAGTGAGTGACTGTTACTTCGCTCGAACACTGCTTTTGGGTTTATATTAAAAATATCCAAAATACGTCTCTGAACACCAGTAATGTATCCAACTACTTATCGTATTCCTGTCCATAGCAGTACTCCGGTTTTAGAATGTCTCCTTGCAATTTTTCGTTAGATGATTTCCCACTGTAATAAAATGAAGTCAATAAACATCCCTCTACTGTGATTCTAAGCCTTCAATGCGTACATAACGCAATACTTGAGATATTTGTTCGGTATATGGTTTGTCTGGTGAACTATGAAACATGACAGAGAAATACTTAGTCTTAGAAATTTTCTTAAATATCCCTATTCCCATACGATGACCAAACAGATTGATCAATTCATTTTGGATTCGTGGAGAAAGATAAGACATAAGATATAATTTGTTTCTAAATTTTTTGATAATGTAACAACTGGATCGCATTCGGCAGTTATCACTTCCACAAAGACCTTTTGAGTAACCAAGTATGGGTAAGGACTGTCTGGCTAAATATAATACACAATCAAGAATTGTTGTTAATACATCTTTCCATCCCTCAAATGATTTACGTCGCTCTAATACAACGGCGTCATCGTTTGTTTCACATTTCCGAAGTTGCATTGCAAGGTTTTTCCAGTATTCACATGCTTCGGCATGATAAGTTCTTTAATGATCTATTACTCTAAGCATATGCTTTTTCCATGTTTTAGAATTATGTGATTAAATAGAAGAATTTAACCCTTCATCATTTAACAAAAAAAAACCGCATGCGAGGAAAAAAATACATCCGTAGATCACATTTCACAGGAGAAGAGAACAATCTTAAGACTCTCTCGCCATATGAATCCAATCCTTAGAAAATGACCTGTCTCTATTAATGCTGAGAGAGTGACATTTATTCCGTCGGCCCTCTCGCAACAAAATTTCGCTTACATTTTCTGGGCAATAACTGATACCAGTGAAACATTCACATCAGCCTACTATGCGCGAGATTATCCTGCACAGACGTTGAAGCATTTCCTGCGAAAGTCGTCTTTGCTTCTGTTGAACAGCTTACGGACACTGGATTATAGGAACATGTAAATTCTGGTGACCTACGGAGCTTCCAGCAGTTTTCAGAACGAATCTGTCAAAACTTCCAGTTAGTTTAGCAACCTATACTTGCCTTCCTTTCGACTTTCTATGTACTGAGCACCAGATCATTTTCAAACACATTACAGATGAGAAAAATTGTGTAAGATATTAAGCAGCTGCAAAAAATTCGTACAGAAACTAATAAACACACACAACTAATAGGTAACTGACGCACCCTACCCTCCTACCCCAAAGAACCAAGGACCTTGCTCTGTCGGTGAGGTCGGTTGAGTGCCTCAGTGATGCAGATTGTTGTGTGGTAGGTGCAAATACAACGGAGAGGTATCTATTGAGAAGCAACATAAACATGTGGTTCCTAAATAGGGGCAGTAGAATTTCCACTAGCTGCAGGAACAACAGCCTGAATGATTGATGATTAACATTGTAACAAAACAGTCTTCCTGTGCTGGTACTGCAAACGGCTGAAAGCAAGGAATAAGAAGCTCTACTATTTCATTAAATGATGATGGCGTCCTCTTGGGTAATATATTCCAGAGGTAAAATGGTCCCCAGTTTGGATCTCCGGCAGAGACTTCACAGGAGGATGTCGTTATCAGGAAAACAAAACTCCCGTTATACGGATCGGAGCGTGGAATGTTAAATCCCTTAATAGGGCATTTAGGCTAGCAAAATAGATAGGTTGAAGTTATATATAGAGGGAATTAGTGAAGGTTGGTGGCAGGGGGAACATAATGTGTGGTTAATAGAATACGGGGTTATAAATCAGACAGGGGTAATGCAGGAGTAGGTGTAATAATGAATCAGAGAATAGGAATGCGGGTAAGTTATTATTGACAGCATAGTCAACGTGTTATGGAGCCAAGATAGACTCAGAGCCCACACCAACCGCGGTGATACAAATTTATATACCAACTATCTCTGCAGATGATGAGGAGACAGAAGAAATGTACGATGAGATAAAGGAAAGTATTTAGATAGTTAAGGGAGATGGTTCAAATGCCTCTGAGCACTATGGGACTTAACATCTGACGTCATCATTACCCTAGAACTTAGAATTACCTAAACCTAACTAACCTAAGGACATCACACACATCCATGCCAGAGGCAGGATTCGAACCTGCGACCGTAGCGGTCGCTCGCTTCCAGACTGAAGCACATTGTTAAGGGAAACGAAAATTTAATAGTCATAGGCGACTGGTATTCGATAGCAGGCAAAGAAAGAGAAGGAAAATTAGTAGGTGAATATGGACTGGGGGAAGGAATAAAAGAGGAAGCCATCTGGTAGAATTTTCCTCAGAACATAATTTAATTGTAGCTAACACTTGGTTTAAGAACCTTCAAAGAAGGTTGTATACGTGAAGAGACCTGGAGACACGGAAGGTTTCAAACTGATTATGTAACGTTGATACAGAGATTTCGGAACCCAGTTTTAACCTGTAAGACGTATCCAAGGGCAGATGTCAACTCTTATGACAATTTATTGATTATTAACTGTAGAATGAAACTGAAGAAATCTCAAAAGTGTAGGAAGTTAAGGGTGTGGTATCTGGATGAGTTCCAAGAACTAGAGGTTGTTGAAAGTTTCAGCGGGAGCATTAGGAAATGGTTGACTAGAACAGGGGACAGAACTACCGTAGCAAATGGGTTGCTTCAGGAGATGAAATAGTGATCACAACACAGGATCAAATATGTAAAAAGACAAGGTTTAGTGTAAATTCTTGGATAATACGAGATATTGAATTAGACCAATGAAAGGAGAAAATATGAAAAAGCAACAAATGAAGTAGGCGAAAGGAATCACAAACGTCTCGAGAATCAAATTTACAGGAAGAGCAAAACAGCTAAACTAGAATAGCCAGATGGAAAATGCGGGGGTTAACAAACATATTTCGCTAGGGAAAGGTAGATACCGCCTACCGGAAAATGAAAGGGGCCTTTGGGGTATGAGTATCAAGAGCTCATACAGAAAACACGTCCTAAGCAAGAAGAGAAAGCTGAAAGGTGGAAGGACTTTATAGACGATCTATACACGAGAGGTGTATCTGAGGGCAGCGTTATAGAAATGGAAGACAACGTAGCGAGGATGAGACGGGAGACACGACGCTGCGAGAAGAATTTGATAGAGCACTGAAAGGCCTATGTCGAAACAAGACCTTGGGAGTAGACGACACTCCGTCAGAACTACTGTTGGCCTTGGGGGACACAGCTATGAACAAACTCTTCTATCGGCTGTGCAAGATGAATTAGACAGGAAAAATACCCTCACACTTCATGAAGTATATAGTAAATCCAATTCCAAAGAAAGCAGGTGTTGAGAAGTGTGAGTATTACCTAAGTATCAGTTTAATAATTCGTGGTTGTAAAATACTAATACGAATTATTTACAGAAGAATAGAAAAACTGGTAGAAGTCGACCTCAGTAACGATGAACTGTTGTGTAGTGAGACAGATCCAGTATGCAAAATCTGTAACCAAAAGTTTGTTTCAGTGTCCACATATGATCATGAAACATGTGACGCAAGGATGTTACAACCAATAAGGGAAATTGCCTAGCATTCTATCAAGACGTTAGCGCAACTAAATGATAACGTTTGGTCTCCTTTGAATCAGGAACAACAGTTATTCGTTGCTGCAAAAGAGGAAGCCTTGACAATTCTGTGTAATGTCAATAAGCAAACAGAGGTGTTTTCAAAGGTACAGGGCAGATAACATTTTACGGAAAATGTAAAGGGTATTAAACACAGGTGTTCATACAGTCCGAAAAATAATAACAATAAATATGACCAGTGAAGACACAGTGCAAGCTTTAAACACGGGGATCGACTACAGTATTATAAATACGGAAAAGAGGTACATTACTGAGTTACATATAGACATACCGCATTATATGCGGAGTCCATGGCCTATCCTGGCCTGCTGCCTTCATACTAAATTAATTCTGATTCACAATCCTCACAAGAGGCATCAGATTACGTTTTTGTGATGAAACGGTTATTTCATCAAAATTTTAGCAAAAATCATTCTCCGAGTTTAGATATCTTCATGGCATCTAGATTGAACAAATTTTACACTTCAAAAGCACTCAAAAACTGGTAATTATGCACTAATTACAGTGCATAAAAATTAAACTCTCAGTCACTGCAATAATATAATGTTTTTAATGGCAAACAGTTGGGGAAAGTTGGGTTTTGAGATTTAAGAGATATGATTACTCGAAAAACCATGTTACCCCGAACCAGAAATCTAGATTGGGAAAAAAATTAAATGTTATTTGTCTCCAAAACAAGAACCAATGTGTTATTTTATGGTATTTATTCAATTCAGCAGTTGGAATTATATAAGGATAAAGTATTTTAACCCAAAATATTTTCGTTGTAAGGCTAATATACAATTGTGGTTTTTGTGTGGCTAAAAAGCTTTCTGTGCTATTCTCACCAGTTTCTATTCTAGACAACGTAGAGGGTATGTTCGACTGGTTGTACTAAACAGAACTTTCACGACCTATGCTATGTTACTATGTTTCTCACGAATGGTGCATTACACAAACCATCATTGTAGGTGAGGACGAGAAAGTGCATCATATTCTAGGCTAGAAAAACCATGATTGGAATTGTTCACTGGAAAATGGTAGTTGTTATTCCACTACGCTAGATTCGTTACTTTGGTACAAAAATGTGAAAATTTATATTATGGTTAGTTTTGAGTGGGTATCATTCGCCGATTCTGCTAGATTTTCTGTTTTTGATACAGGTGTTCTAAACAGTATGTGCTGAAGTGTGAATCTCAGATATTTGTGAGAAAAAAGTTTGTGTATTTGCTATATGCTACAATACTGCGCTACCGAGTCATATATTTCAGGTAAAACACGTTGAATTATGATGAAAGCTTGATCGACAAAGCTGTATACGATACGGCACTACGGTATCTGACATTGCAAATAATATTCGGTGAACGGTGGGTTTAGCAAACGAGCTTACATCACCTGACGTTATTCAGAATTTTGGATGATAATTTGTAAGAAACAGCTTGGGCACCAAAGTGCCAACTGTTCCTCCAGCGCACATTGTCTCCTCTACCAACGGCTGGTGAATGGAAATGTCACAGTATTCTGATCAGCCACCAGAATTTAAGTAGATTCACTTAAGCAATGACGATAATTGAGAATGAGTGTACTATGATGTCGATGTCAACCAGCGTATAATTAGATCCAGCCTACATGCAGTTTGCACTATACTCGATGTTAAAAAGAGCACTGTAACGTGGTATCATTTTCGAGAAGCCAGGGCTAGTCACAGCTATGTAAGCAACAGGAGGCATTTTGCCACAGAATTATCAGTAAAACACTAGTTGTAGATGAAACTAAACTGTAAACTATAGGTTGTAGATTTAGTACTAAAACTTAAGCGTAATTCACCGTTTATAGATAAGGCAGAGGTGTTAATGTAACGCACTAAAATTGTAGGTTTAGGAAAATTGTTAATGTGCCGTATTGGTTGTTATTGCATTACGAAACTGAAATTTTAACACACTAGAAATGTTGATGTGTTGAAACTATCACGCATGTCATTTCTTGTATCACACAGGTGTAGGCTGCACACGTACATTCAAGGAATTGGGGGATGACATTTCAAGTATGAATACACACGGGTAGAACATGTCCCTTAGAAGGCAATACAACATAAACCGGAATAGGTTAAGATCGCAACCATGAATATGGACTAGACATCTATTATAATCGACACAATGCATTTATAAATGCTAATAGGAGGTTAGCAGCAATTCTAAAAAGCTTTCATAAGAAACTTCAAGTGACGATAGTTTCATTTCTGCACAATCAACGGAACATAGCCTCTACTACTTCTAAAATTGAGGACGTAGATTTCAAGTACTATTGTGAGCTGCAGTGATTGGCACAGGAGAGGAATTCGTGGTGGTCCGCATGAAGCAACTCAGAAGACTGATGACTCAGAAAAAAAGGTTTAAAATCAAAACTTATGAAAGTATAATAAAATGACAATTACATTTTTCTGTTATATAGTGCCAACAAAGAGGTACGGCGAAATCTTCAGGAATCTGTCCTCACACATAGAGAAACAAATTATATTTCGTGGAGGCCAGAGTCTCCAATTCTTCAACACATTGGTCGTCTACTTTGAAACCAAGTCTCATCAATGAGTGGCCAATTGGCACTAAAATGACAGGTGACACATTGTTGAATAAACCACGCAAACTCGGGCACCTGTACAGGAAAATCACCTGTTGATAGTGCCTGCACACTGTATGTCCACACTGTGCCTGCACACCCTGATACCATTAAAGTGGTTACTCATGTAGCTCTCGCCAGACAGCCATGTGTTCAACATTAGTTGCTGCACCTAATTATGTTATGCTGAAACTAGTGTTTTCGTCAAATGCATGGCGATGTACCTCCTCCACTGAAGTGTCCGTGTGCTTTTAGGCCACCCCCAGTCGTGAGTAGTATGCTTAAACGTCCAATGCTCCCTAAAACGTTTAATTTCTTCAGATATCCTCCTGTCGTGGAGCAGCGTCGTTCTAGAAATCTATTCCTTCACAATTGCTGAGCCCCACAGCCATTTCCATTCACTAACCCATACTGCAAATGAACATCTGAGTATACATCCATTGCAATGAACAGGATAACCAGTTCATGATGAACATTAACAGGCTGATGATAAATGCTTGATGCTGGAGGAGCTTTGAAGCTATTTGTATGTCGACAGAGGCAGTGAAGTGAGTCAGATTTCGTCATTATGATCGTTCAGTTGAAACAACAAATACTGGCGATGAACCAAAGAATTACAGATGACTTTAGATTGTAACCGAATGTAACCTAGACAGTATTTTGAATATTCACTATACAAAACCTTTTTATGTAAAGCTGGTAATTTCGGTTTCTCCGTGTTTCCCATAATTAATCTGATCATTTAGTTAAGTTGTATATCTCCAGATTTATTAAGATTCAATAAATGGTTCAAATGGCTCTAAGCACTATGGGACTCAACATCTGAGATCATCAGTCCCCTAGACTTAGAACTACTTAAACCTAACTAACCTAAGGACGTCACACACATCCATCCCCGAGGCAGGATTCGAACCTGCAATCGAAGCAGGCGCGTGGTTCCGGACTGAAGCGGCTAGAACCGCTCGGCCACCACGACCGGACAATTAAACAGTGCAGCAAGAAACGTAGTCCATCTGTCATAATGAGCACAAGGAGAAGTCTCTTTGTATTAAAGCACTACCGATGAAGACAGAGCTGCGACCAGGCAGCGTGGGTGTAGTATCATGTTGCAAAGTGGCTCCGAGTGTTAGTAGGCTGAGTCGCTATTACCAGCTCCTCTATGTTGTGGCGGCAGAGGGCGCTCATGGAGTCGACCCACTCTAGGTGTGGCTCAGTGGGCGTGCTCCATTGGGTCCACTGGATCCCACACGACTGCTGTCAGCGTTGTACTTGCCATTCCATCACCAACCGTGGAACACTTGTAGGGTGGTATCGATACGTGATACCACACTAACATGAAATAATGTTTCTGGACCCCTATTTGCATAATACAATTTATTACAGTATGTGTGAGGAATAATATGTTAGAGTTTGGTCATTTCATGTGGTCACACCCTGCATGAGTATTCTGTAAATATGTATTTATTTGTACTACTATTACTATTGAGCACGTAGGTAGTGTCTTAGAACCCATAAGTTTTTTTTCCTAGCAGATGGTGGTGGCAGAGGAGCTTGATTGAAGGTCAAATTTCACCCAAAGAGCAGGTAACTTTGCCACTCAGTAAGACCTTACCATAACAGTACATGCGGAGCACAGGACTACAGACAATAACGAGAGAAGATGAAATCTGGAAGTGTTTGAGGATATGTGATACAGCATTAGATTAAAGGATATATAACACTTTAAATGTGAAGTGAAGCATTGTAATAAAGATCAGCTGAGAAAAGAAGCTTACGGAATATTCTTACTAGAAGGAATATTAGGTTGTTTGTGTTTTACGATCATTTTCACTGGAAGGAGTAATACAACAGGAAGACAAAGAGTGGTTCATGTTAAGTTGGTTTATGCAACAGATATGAAAACATTAAACCATTTTCGTTTATCTAATTGAAGGGTTGATTAATACTTTCAATTGAAAAAGTTACATTAATGTTAAAAAATATATCGGTTGTATTTTATACAGCAGGAAAGCGATAAATACGAGAGAGCTGGGGTCTATAAAATTCAGTGAAACACGTGCAAGGTAAGCTATGTAGGCCAAACTGGTACGACCTTTAAAGTACGTTATAAAGAACATAGCGACGCTCTCCGGCTTAATAATTTCGAAAAGTCAGCTGTAGCCACGCATACTTGCGAAACGGGACACCCCATGTTGGGAATAGATCAGGATCTCATTATTTTACATAGACAGGACAAAGGCAAAAAGCTGGATCTACTAGAACAGCTGGAAATTACGATACACAGCGTGGATAATCAGAACACGCTGAATGAACAGCTAACTGGTGATACAAGTAACTTTTTCAAACATTTCACTGGTTTCTTTTAGTAATTACATTTTTAGCAATTGGCAGGATACCATCATTTCACGAGGTCCTTGGAACATGTATACGTTATGTGTTTGTATAGACATCTCTGTGACTTCCTTGTTTACTTGCGCGTGAGCTCACTCGCGTTTCAGTGCCGTGTTTGGCTACGTGGTATGTGGTATCAACGAAGACGCACGGGCGGTTTACGACGATAGAGGAGAGCCATGTGGTTACATGTTGAACACCATAGGCGACACCATTTTAGAGTTTTTTTGTATTTTGACGACTATGTGGAGATGCAACAAAGAAAGTAGCCACGTTGTTTTAATTTTATTATCAATTTTATTGTGCCTTGTGCATGTTCCATTTTAGCGAGTTTTAACAAGTTCTTTTACTTTTTATTATTCTGATAATGGAAGCTTGACTTCCGAATCGCGTCAATCTTAGTGTTTTACACTATAAACAAGTGGTTGAGCCGATATATTCTTTAACATTGACATTCACAACCACGACCGCTCATCCAGTATGGATAAAATCAAAAATTATATTAATGAAGAGTGTACCCAGTTTAAAGATTAATGCATAAAATGTGAAAAACGAGACGTACTATGAAATATTCGTTAATTCTTGTATCCTATTTGAATTTCCGTACTTGACTCACGTCATGGTCTTCAACCATGTGAGATACTGTTCATAAACTGTATGTGTTGTTCACATGGACATTAGAAATATACAAACGTTAAGGGGATGCACAAAATTTAGTTTTAGAGAGAAACACAATACCGTCAGACAGAAGCAGCGAATAGCTCCGTTGAATGTAAATTTGTGTCTTACTTATGCAAAAGGTTGCGGAGGTGATACATCTTAATTAGAAAGACACTCGTTCAACTTTTGCAAGTAAAATTCAGCTCCTTATTTTGCTCAGGAATAATAGTCGTTGACTACAAAGTCTTTAGAGAAAAGTACTAACTCTTTTGCGCTGAAGTGGAAAAAACATAATGGATGCAGCCCCTGGTGAAGAATGCAGATTAGTTTCACCGGGAGGAGTACTGGAACTTGATAAAATGCTGGATGAGATGACATCATGCAACATAGTTAACTTTAATATGAGTATGGTGCCGATGTATATCTTTTCAAAACTAATTCATCATCTGTTCATTTCGAAAGTCACAGAAAATAACTTCAGTTTTCTGTTAGGATTAGTTTCTTTATATCAGTATAGAACGGTTGCGTTATGTCTACAAATGCGAAATTAATTTATTTGTGTAGAAGCCGTCTTTCATCCAGAAATTTTCATCACAAAGGAGCGAGTGTATTGGCAGTTTGTCAGCGATTGCCAGCCGATGCGTAATATGAACTCCCTTTATTGTTCCCTGAAAATAACAGTTTTGAACCAGGTGTTCAACACGCTGAGTCATCACTCAGAGTTGAAAAACTACTCTGATACCTTAATTTCCTTCGTTACTTCTATCCGGGGTCAGCTATAGTCTGTATCATCTCCTGCACAATTCTTTTCCATTTTGGTTGTATACACTGCCTCATATTTTGTATTGTTGATAATTTGTCTACCTACCTAAAACGTTCTGTATTTTTAAGCTTCATTCTTCTAATGATCAAACATGTTGATATCCGCTTACCACTGTCAAGTATTGTATTATCTTTTATTTACTGCGATTGCCATTTCGAATATTACTCAGTTTCAGGCATAAATTTCAAATGCAAATATTCTTACAGACATGAATGCAGCTGCTAGATCAGTCACCATGTGAGTAAGGACGATCTACCAGTCAAACAGTGCGCAAATAAACACAAAACCACATAAAAACCGCCAGAGTAACCTATTTTCTCACTTTCGTACTCGCTTGGTGTTCGAAATATTGGCTGTATTTATAAGAAAAACATATTTGTTTCTGTCCCCAGTCACATTTTTATTTTGTGTGATGACTATAGGTTTAGATATTAAGTAACATACGCCATACTAAGCTCAAAACAACCACTTAAAAATACTTTTCACTGTGACTGGTAACGTTTGATATAAAGTGCAACCTTAAAATGTAGGCTGCAGCTTCTCCTTGGTGCGCAGTCGTGAACTCGCTTTTCCAAGCAGGTGTGACTGTATTAAAAGTAAAGATAATGATAATCTGTATATGGAACGTTTTCAGCCGGTTATGTGACCGAGCGGTTCGAGGCGCTTCAGACCGGAACCACGCGACTGCTACGGTCGCAGGTTCGAATCCTGCCTCAGGTATGGATGTGTGTGATGTCCTTAGGTTATTTAGGTTTGATTAGTTTTAAGTTCTAGGGGACTGATGACCTCAGAAGTTAAGTCCCATTGTGCTCAGAGCCATTTGATTTTTGAACGCTTTTACTTAACACCGGCTTTGTTTGACCTTCAGATTTAAAGGGAGTGGAAGGGCTGACCCAATAAAGTGAACATTTCATTTCCAATGTGTTTATTAACTGCCAAAACAACATCATATGAAAATTGGCAGGCAAGATTATGTACGAAACATGCATTACATAAATTCAAGTTAATAAATCATTAAACAAAAATCTCCCTCAAACATTGAGAAACGCCACCCGGCAAAATATTTAAGAAACTCTCTCATTGCATAAAATCACTAATAAACTAATAAATCATTAGCAACGATCTCATATAAACGTTGACAGAAGCCACTAAGGCTGAATTTGGCCATACCTTTAACCAAACAACTCTAGTTGAGACACGTTATTTAAGACCCTTCCAATTCCAATACTTTAACATTCCATTTAAAATAACAGTGGACACACAGCCTCAATTTGAACATGAATACTTAGAAAATATTTATTAAAACGTAACTTGGGCAATATTACAAATTACTAGACTAGAAGACCTTGCAGAGCGAACCACGAAATTATTCAAATACCCATTGGCTTGTAAGATAGGCTTTTAGGGCATAGAAAGTTACAACTTTGTACAATCATAAATTTGTAACAACAGAAGTAAGGCCCAAGCTTGTAAGGCCGTAGTTTAACCATGGATGGTGGAACCGATTGAGGGAAGTAAACTTAACTTCGAACCAAGACGTGGCTTCGTTTGCAACCCCACGTCGAGTAGGCCACCGAAATGCGAACCCAGCAAACGCTACCGAAGAGGAACACACGAGCTGAGGCAAAGTCCACCGCCATTAAGTCAAACTTGTTAAACAAACGGAAGCTCTGTGCTTAGGTTGCCCGCTGCCTCAGCTCACTGAAACACAGACCACACCCGACAACAGGAGACCAAAAGAACTTTTTTTAATTTTAACGTTCAAGAATGACCAGTAAATTAAAACTATAAAGTCAAGGCTCAACAACAACTAATTTCATTCGCAAGTCGTTTAAGTGAAACAGTACCTGATCAACAAGCGCTAAGAGTGATAAATGATCTGGCTCAAGAGAACCGACACTCACTAGAACTTAATGACAGACATTTTGGCCACCTAGAGTGGCCCTACAAAACTCAACACGGTAATCTTTAAAAATAAAAACTCATATTAACCGCAGTGGAGATGTTGACATGGATTAACCGATATCGTAAGCAAATTAAACACTTGTTAGTAATAGCTAACGAACAAACATTCTGCAAATACATCAATATTACGCGGAAGCAGAGCACACGCTTAGTAAGAGCCATCAAATGAAATCGAAGACACATAACATCATGCGTCCGGCAACGTCTTACTATACCAAGAGCGACCACAATCGTAGTTAACTAAGCGCTCTTAGTAATTAGATTACTTAACCGGGTGTCTTGACGCTGGGGTGATTTTGCAAAGATGTCAGACCATCACTTCGCAAGACCTTAACAGCGTGTCCCTCCAAGGAAACAAGCACATCCACAGCTCACGAGGGTTGTCGGAGAATCCACAGCACCGGCCAACTCCGCCTGCAGTATATCTACGTGATAACCGACTCCCGGCCTCAGGTACGCCGTCTTCGCTTCTGCCCGCCAGCCAATCGCCGACTTGCGCACCGCCGCCTTCCGTTCTCAAAGCGTTGTTCCCCTTATTCACGGTCGGCACTCGCGTATGTCCCGAGCCGGCCTAAGCCCAAGGTACTCTGTACTAGGAAATCGATCGTACTCATGTCAGAGATACTACTGGCGCCGCTCCCGCCACGGCTCGGTAAATACATGGAAACTATAGTCACTCTATGTACAGAGGTTTTCTTTAAGTCTGCTTTACATTTATGATGTTATTTTTTGAACGTAGGATGGCTGATGATAATATTTGTTACGAATTATTTTTTTCTGAACGTGTTGGTCTGAAGGTAAGATACACTAGAAGTTTCATACGCAGTAATAAGAAATCAAATATATTTTGATAGCAGTAACAGGAAACGAGCATTATTACTAGAAAATTTTGTTAATGCCTTCTTTATAATGCCCTCTATGTATAGCTACAGTAAAAAAATTAAGAGATTGAATTATCGTTTCTTGCTCCCTTTTTGATTATAACACTACTGGCATATCTCTTCTTCAGATAGGATTACGCTTTTTGGTCAATTTCCTGATTGTGATTTGGTCTTCGATCTCGTCTGTGTACTCCAAGTATCTGTATTACTTCAAGGAGCTGGCTTGTAGTGACCCTCTCACAAGCTTTTGGCGTAGTCTGTGTAAAGCCATATTTATTTCCAATTAAGTTTCCATTAGCACTCTCAACAGCACACGAGCCTCCCATGTCCCTACTGATTTTCTAAATGGAAACTTATCTTAATCCAAGGCCTGCCCTATCACATTCTCCAAACTTTAGTAATTATTATGATGTTCCCTATATATGAAATACGACCGATCACCCTTCGAAAACTATTTGTCCCTTCTCGTATGTTGCAGTTCTTTGTTAAATCAGTTCCCTATTTGATAGATGATACTGAATATTGTACTCTATTTCTTAATTTCGACGTCAGCTGCAATTTTATCTTTTGCCGTTTATATTATGGGTTGTATCCACACGGTCTTCAACTTTATAGATTATATTTCTCATCAAAGATGTGCAGCTAAAAGAATTTAATAAAACCAGGAATTTGCATCAACTCCCGCAACACAATTAATTACAACATTATTAAGGAGTACTATAAACTACAAGAATACTACAACTGGACAGTGTATAAGTTAAGTAAGAGTTGTAGTGTTCTTTAGTTTCCTGAACGATTGTAAGCATTCTTGGCAGTGGCTGAAAGTCTGTACTTCGTGCCTTCAATGCGTTCAATACGTGCTCTATTGGGTTCCAATTGCAGGAGTACAAATCACAGAGCTATAGATGTGCAAGATTGTCTTAGGCGGACGAGCATTATTGGTCATGATGAATTCTGGATGGTTAAATCTTTGAAGAGTGACACATGTGCCCGTAGGGTATCATCTGCCTAACCCTGGATGTTGTGAAGAACATGTTCATCCATCACTAATAACCCTGTCACTCCTTCTTGACACCGAACCTTATATGTTTTCACAAAGCCCTCTCTATTTTACTGGCCTGGACTCTGCTTCTAGCTATACGAATGTACGATGGGAATCATTTTGCTAACCGAAGCGACTTACATCTACAAGAGACAGTACTCTGCAGTTTGCTGGGGTATACTTGATGAAAATAGGAAGAGCTGACGGAACATCTGCTGAAGCAGGAGAGATTAAGTGGAAACTTCGATTGAACAATGGCAAGTGAACAGCTCTGTACTAGGCCTATCTTAATTATTGCCATGCACAAATAAGGTATTATTAGCGCTATTAGTAGCAGGTGGTCTTTGGAGGAAACGTGGGGGTGCGGTCGTGTCGTTAGCTCTGATTTCGTCGGTATTAGCTCCGATGGCGGCCGCAGTGAAGTGTATATACATAGCAGTCTCACTGCGGTTCGCGCGGCAGTCTGTTTATCGGTCTCGCAGGCTTTCACGACAGCCGACGGGATCGGAACTTATACAGTAATTTGCTTTTTTGGTGCTCAGATTGACATTCTAGGGCATTTATGCCTTAATTTTAATTTTCTTAGCCCATGGAATATGTCTAGTCAATCACAGTTGTTTCATAGGCCACATTATGCTGGCAATATGTGCTTACTTTGCTGTTTCATTCGTTTTTTGTCTGTTAGGCCCAGTTTACCCGCTGTGAAAGAATCAGAGGACCTTTTTATGCTTCACCCGCTAGGCATCTCGCATGCTACTTGATAAGGTTGTTGGACTTCTTGCACGACTGGTACTACTTTATTGTATGAAATTAAATAACTTAATCTTCATTTGTATGGGCCCACACATTATTAATCAATATTTTGAATAATGCCTCTTTGTTTTCCTATTTACTTATAATTTTTATTTTTCAAATTTTTCTTTTTTTTTTGTATCGTCGGGAGATGGGATTTACATCCTGCAACATGCGTCATTTGTACGATTTTATCGAAACAAAGGATTTCTCAAGTCCAACTGTAGCGGATTTATCATAATGAAAAATATATCAAAAACTTAATTTATTTCTTCCTTGTTGAGCACCACGGTTTTTCTTCCTTGGACATCTAATACCATCAGAATGACTGAGGGGTGGACAGAGATAGTAATGTAGCAAAACTTTATTAAGACAAAATATTTAAAAAATAAAAAGCAAATGAATAAACGGTCTCAGAGCACTTGGACTGGGTAGAAGCGGCATGAATGTTTCTGCGCGGCTTGCTTGGTCTCTCAGATCTGACCAAAGTATTGAAGTGGCCACCGGCAGTTTAGATTCACCTGCAGGGAAGTGACATTCTACTGCATCTTGGGTTCTTCTTTCATCCTTAATCTCGAACAGTGGGCAGTGCGTGGCATATGACTGGCAGCTGTAGATGGTAGAATGACTCGCCGTATGTGTTCAGGCCGACAGAATTGGTGTCAACGGTCCAGTAGCCAGGGGTACACGGACTACGAGTTCACCGTTCAGCTAGCAGTTTATAGGTGACCACACTACAGAAGCATCACACGAGGAATCGGAGTTCAGCCGGATATATACCATTTGAGAATGGTTCGAAGCACCTTTCGAACAGTGGACCACAGGATATTCAACTGTCGTGACACAGCAAGCGCACTACCTGACGATCGGGAACTCTGCGCATCGTTGCCTGCCATAGCAACAGCGATTTCATAACCCGTTGTGCAACCGGTCTGTGGTGTCTTCCCGGAGCGACACCCAGTTCTCCAGTTGACTCATAATGTTCCGCACAGCAGGTGGAGAAAGAGGGTGCTTCCGAAATCCTTTCAGCTGCAGCATTACTGTTGTTTTAATAATAGAGCTTCACCAATAATGCTCTCCTCCTTTTGTCCAACCTGATGTTGACACGTCAACAAGTGCGCTGTGACCGGTCAGGTGTGTGAGACTTTGAATTACGATGACTGATCACGTCACCTGGTGGCCTTAGTTGGCGCTGAGACGCATGGAAGTCATGCACCCCATAATCTGGGCGTCAATGGTAGCAAGTTTGGTAATCGGACAGTAATTAATTTTCGTATTATAGTGTTAAATAGGAGAAGTTAATAATAACCACCCGGTACTATTTTTACTGTTTGGTATTTTATGCAGAATAAATTAACAACTAAATTCTCTATTCATCGACGGCTTCTGTTCCTCTCTCGTGTATCCACTAAAGCGCCACACAGCGTGCAAAGGAAGTTCATTCCACAGGTAAGAGACGCAAGGCTGGCTTCAGAAAAGAAAACAAAGTCGAAGGTTCTTGAGAATAGGCGGTATACTAGAGTGAAGCAGAGCAAAATATGGAAAGGGGAAAAGGAAACATGGAGCAAAGTAGAGTCAAAGGATCACCGTTAGCACCAAGGGAAAGTGCTGACGAAACACTGGGTATCAAGTCTTGAAGTCCCAACACAAAGTCACACTTTTAGTGAGTTTCTGTGTCTCCAGCCGCAAATTTCCATCGAGTGTGTCCACCCAGTCTCGTCACTCAGCCAAAAAACAGTTGTCTTCTGGCAATGTTTGCTCAGTCTCATTTCTCCGCCGAGATAAAAGTCCTCTCCACTTTCAAACCCGCTTGTTTAGTGGCATATGTGCCCTATCTTCAATGGTGAGTTTCTATTGTCATATCTTGACTTTGATTGACGATATGTGTGCCATCCAATGCAAGATTCCGCCTGGGCTGTTCTTCTTCTCTTGAAACCCCGTTCCACGGGAATGCCAGCTGGTGACGAGCCCCTATGTCAGTCATATACCTTTCATAGCAAGGTCTCTCCAGGGGGAAACAGAGCACAGAATCCGCGTGGCGTAACGGCAAGGGTTGCACTCGCTGTTCATCATACGCTTCATACGTGTCGGGGAAGCACGCGCTCGGCAGTTCCCTCACTCTATATCACTCGGTGGCCCTGCTGTGTGTCTACGGAAACACAGGCTCTGTACAGCCTGATCACAAAGTAATGGCACTAATGGGCCCGGCAAGAGTTGCAATGCACTTAGAATTAGAATTTGATTTCGGATGCCGATTTTCCATGTTGTCTAGGGAGAAAGTTTACGTTGTATACCTGAGATTGAGGAAGAACAGCCACAGTGACTGATGACTATGGTCGTGCATAACGAAAATTGAAGTGATAATAGAATAATGAACGTCACACAAGATCACTGGCGTAGCTGTAGAACTGTAAATTTGAGTGAACGGATAGCGGACGAAATAATGCTCGCATCAAGATTGCTGCTAAAATGTCCACGACATTGAAATATACTTTCGACAGAACAAATAAAAATGGTTTATGTCGAGGAGAGCCACAACACATTAGAAAATGCCAGGTTTTTTATAATTGGCAGAGAAAACGTCAGTCCAGCTACAATATTGGCTGGTGTGTGTAAATCTAGTAAATAAACTAATAGGACTGGTGACAATTGACTCCAGTAAGTGAGATGACCAGAAAGATGAAGAAAGTGGAAGAAGTTATGGTAAGTAGAGATGGACATTATTCGAATAAATTTCTGTCCGCATAATTATTCCAATATGTAAATTTATCACACAAATTAAGTTGTGATCAAATTATTTGTAACTTAACCAACGAGTAACGCAGAATGCAGCTACATTTTCTTTGTTAATTTCTTCTACCGAATTCAACTACTACAGTTCTTTCCATTGGCTCATTACGTTTCCTGTATGATAATTACTTTGTTGTCTTGGTTAATCAGAAGAGGACCACGCCTACACGTGGTGACCAATTTCGTTCAGATATGTGGTACGTGCAGAGCTTGGCGAGAAATAAAACTAACAGAACTTGGAACTCCAGATAGATAACTGTCTAGAAAATTTTTATCCCGTGTCGGATGAGACATGAACCATTTATGTAAAACTTAGTACTTGGAAATTATGTGCCCTCAAACCTCTGGCAAGTTACGTTAACGCAAGTACCTTTAAAAACTACGATTACTGATTCCGAACTGCTTATAACTGAGTGTAAATCAATACTGCCATTCCTAATTTTATTTTACTTATCATGCTGCATTACCCAATTGAACTTATGTTCTCTTCCCGAAAACATGGCTCACTGTTACGCAATGGCTGAAGGCCTGACAGTACATGTATTACCAAAGCTATCTTTCAATCAGTAGTGGAGATAAGCTTGATGAAATATTTGTAAATGAATAGAGAAGTACATCGGCATTATAAAGAATCATTTTAATGACACAAAGAGACAGTACTAACACACATCATAACCTTCGCTATCACTGTCACACAGCATAAAACTTACTATTGTATACATCCTTCTAATTACGTAAGAATGTCTCTTTTCCTTTCTTAATGAAATGCTCTAATGTGGAGGAATGACGACGTTTTTGGAAGAAGGTAAGATGCATTAAGTTCTATTTGGTACTAGCGCTAATCGCAAAGAATTGTAGTATAAAGATTTCATTGTGTCTATCAGTACTCAGGTATTGGTATTGTTCAGTAGCACATGACTGACAATCACCCTCGATATCACATGTACATGTTGTAAGACACAATACTTCGCGATCAATGCCTGTAACAAATAGAACTTTATGGATCTTACCTTCTTAAAAAGTGTCGTCATTCTATGAAATGTAGTCTGAATAGTTTTCTATCCTAAATCACATCTGCGAACATCTCAAATAAAATTTACTTCTGTGCAGCACCTCTTCCATTCAGTCTGCTCTCTCTATCATGACACACTCTCTGAACCCTAACTGTTTCCGAATCTGCCCGCTAGAGATCTCTTTAGCAATATCTGGTATCCAATGAACATGTATCACTCATGTGTCCAGGCATGCAATCATACTCATAGTGTTAAACAACCAAAATAATCTGTCATATATACAAAGTCTCATTTTTCATGGTTTATATTTTATAATCATATCCCATCATTTGTTCACCTTCGAAGTTCACCTGTATTTCTGTCCTTGATAAAAGGAGAATTTCAAAAAACTGGAGGGAAATATAATAGGTGACGAAATGAAAAAATCGAATCGCAAATTTCGAATGATGTTATGACGTACATGACATAAAAAGAAAAAAACTTTACTTTGAATGTGGTTACGAGTTGAAGCTAATTTGGAATCTCAGAGACTTATTTGCCAGAAATTACGGAAGAATTTCTCAAATGTGCTGAAGGAGATTGCATATTGAAAACCGCATCTAGATATTTTGAAATTAAGACGATTTCAAGAGATGTACAGCAGCTATATCCTGTTTGCATGTTTAGAACATATTTTTATTTAGTGTCACAACGGCAAATCTTCGATACTTAAACAAAGGTTTTGATGACGTCTTTGAAATAAGAAATTTGTTCTGAAAAGTAATTTAAGTGCAACATAAAGTACATTCGTTTAATACATGAGTATTAAATGTTATACATGAGTAATAAATGTTATTAGATTTCGTATTTATTTGTTATTTTCAACACTGTTTATTCCCACACGATGAATATGTGTTTCTGTTCATGTAACTGAATAACGTTTCGAATCATATTCATTGATTATTATTGATGTATATGCACACTACCAGTTCGCATTCTATGTGCAGTTGAATGCAAGCGCATCATATCTGCATGGCTATGAACGAACGATCACTCGACTGTCATTAGGTGTGGCAGCATCGGTAGTACTTGGCAAGTTAAACGCTAAATACCTGCGTGAACACCACAAGGATCGTGCACGCGCTTGTAGTGCTCTAGAAACAGTGGTCACCGCCACTCATCAGTGTTGTCCATGACTCGTGTCTTGACGAAGGGTTTCCACAGAATGAAAAAAGGGCTTAGCGGTTTTTTTTTGTGCGTAATGCATGTCAGTCACACAGTCGTTCGGCGCTGTCAGATGCAAATTCGTTATCATATCCTCTTGACGCTGTGACAGTAATTGCACCTTGTTCCACCTCCTCTTGTGACGAACACCTCCAGTTATCTTTACTTGTAGTCCTAACAGCCATATGTAAATGCTTCACCATGATTTCGAGCAGAGTAGTTTGTATGAAATACACAGAACCCTCCTCCTACAGTGTTCACACAACTCACTCTCAAATTTACATATCCAGTTTGGTTCTTCCCTTGCAACCTGGAATTGAATAAAGTGCGTTATCACAACAGGAAAGGCTCCTTTCCCAGATGGGTAGTAACGTTCTGGTTTGCAGTGTGATATTAATTGAAGCTTATAATGATAGCTCATCTTTTGCTTGACTGACGATATTTCATTGAGGTTAATGGGCACCTGCGTAAACAAAATATTCATTTCTTTCGAGTTCCAATTTTCTTCTGTACAATGGTGCAGTTGTGCTGCAGTTGTGGAGACAGTAATTCCGAAAAGACAGAATTTCTCATGTTCACACTCTGCTGCGTAAGTGTAAGCTTTATTTATATGAATGTGAAGGGTGTACTTACGAAAAACCCCTGTGTTGAGAAGACGCTTGTCAACTTCGGCACATAACTTGCACGCTTCCTTACCGGATTTAATAAAACAATACGCCGTTACCGCATGTGACTGATTTTTCGCCGTACCCAATACCTTAAATACCATGTAAAGGATTTCACAAATAGAGTATTGTAGAAATACTTATTTCTTTGGTACAGGCTACCTATATAGTTGTACTGTCCACATTTAATGTATTGCACGAATGTAAATACTCTTGCTGCCTTGCTCAAAATCGTAGCATGTAGAGTAATAAGGTAAAAAGAACAGGAAGACCACCGCCCTCATATACTACATAGACATCAAGTCTTTGTAAGAATCAACATGTGTGGGCTAACGAGAAGCCGCACGCAGTTGTGCAATCACGTCATCAACACAGATTTTCTGTGAACGTTTGGGCAGGCATTGTTGATGACGTCTGGATTGGACCCCATGTTCTTCCACCTACGCTCAATGGAGCACGTTATCACGATTTCCTACGGGATACTCTACCTGTGCTGCCAGAACATGTGCCATTACAAGAACGACACAAAAGTTGGTTCATGCACGATGGAGCTCCTGCACATTTCAGTCGAAGTGTTCGAACGCTTCTCAACAACAGATTCGGTGACCAATGGATTGGACCCCATGTTCTTCCTCCTACGCTCAATGGAGCACGTTATCACGATTTCATACGGGATACTCTACCTGTGCTGCTAGAACATGTGCCATTACAAGAACGATACAACAGTTGGTTCATGCACGATGGAGCTCTGTGCACATTTCAGTCGAAGTGTTCGTACGCTTCTCAACAACAGATTCGGTGACCAATGGATTGGTAGAGGCGGACCAATTCCATGGCCTCCACGGTCTCCTGACCTCAACCCTCTTGACTGTCATTTATAGGGGCATTTGAAAGCTCTTGTCTACGCAACCCCGGTACTAAATGTAGAGACTCTTCGTGCTCGTATTGTGGACGGCTGTGATACAATACGCCATTCTCCGGGACTGTATCAGCGCATCAGGGATTCCATGCGACGGAGGGTGGATGCATGTATCCTCGCTAACGGAGGACATTTCGAACATTTCCTGTAACAAAGTGTTTGAAGTCACGCTGGTACGTTCTGTTGCTGTGTTTTTCCACTCCATGATTATTGTGATTTGAAGAGAAATAATAAAACGAGCTCTAACATGGAAAGTAAGCTTTTCCGGACACATGTCCACATAACATATTTTCTTTCTTTGTGTGTGAGGAATGTTTCCTGAAAGTTTGGCAGTACCTTTTTGTAACACCCTGTATAAGTGCTGTATCTATGATCAAGATGGTTCATAAAACTCTTTTCGTCTTTTCTCCTGTTATTTTCTTGGAAGAACGCTTGGTTGATACGACCTGTTTACGAACTCGTTCTCTCATTTTTCTGCTCATATTACATTTTGCTACCTTGGGAAAAGGAAGTGTTACCAATCCTGGAAAAATTATTGACTTTTCAAGAATTTTTAAAGAGGCAGGTGAGGCAATTTCTTCGTTGTTATTTCGAATTCTGATGTGTTTTAGACCTTTAGGTGAGTTTTCGTGCACGAATCATCATCTTACTAGACGGAGCTACGTCCTTAAGTTAAACTAAGAATTCCTGACTTTGTGTTTTTTTTTCATTTTAGGTCTACGGTTAAAACATACTGCACCGTTCCATATATTATTTCAAAATCAGCTTCAGATTATTCACAGCAGAGACAACAACAGTCATTATTCCCTATAGCGATATGTAGACAGCTCAATTGTTTTTACCTGCATAGTGCGTCCCTCAGTATTACCTGAATACGAAGTTTCTCGTAGTTCTTCGCTGCACAGTGTACTTTATACTTGTAAACTTTGCGTTGGTTGTGGCTAAGCAGTATCCTGTGTTATTGCAGTGCTAGTCGCTCAAGGTATGAAGGGAGTCTTCCGCGGTCTGGAAGGTGGGAGATCAGGCACTGGTGGAATTAAAGCTTTGAGGAGTGGTCATGTCATTGGACAGATCAATGTGAAGAGTACTTGCTCACGAGAAGAAAAGCTCTTACGCTCGAGAGTCAGTTCGGCACACACATTTAATCTGCCCGGAAGTTGCTCTAGGTTTATTTAGATCTTCAGGTAACTGTTACTAACAGATTTTAATTTACTACAAGTATGTTTTCAACATGCAACGGCTACATGACTTCATTGTCACGCTACCAGTTAATCACACTGAAGAACTGATGGTAGAGTTTCGTTTGGCATATGAAGCATACACCTCTTCAGTCAGCTTGGTCAGTCTGTAGGAAATATTAATTCGAAACGTATTTAGGCAGATGACGTTATAATGTTATCAACATATGATGAAGTTTCGAACCACGTAGTTTTATAGGTTGAAACCGTTTTAACGCCTATTTCACGGTAATTCGTGAGGCACTGTGAGTTGTAAATTCTTGTAAGCGATGAACGTCCATCCCAATATACATCAGTACTGATGTTGTATCACGTTAAAGGATGGAATGATGAGGATACGGAAACATTAGGAAGATGCAATATCTAATGAAGCTGGCCCCAAATTCGACCGACAAAATTTCTGAAATCGGTCAAGTGCGTTTCTTGAGGAGTTGGGCTAGCTAAATGGAAAATGTGGTCTCCAGAGGGTCGCTCCAGAGTAATTGCATTTCTTTCGATGTCTTGCCCATTTACTTTTGTATACATCTACATCTATATCGCTACTCTGCAGATTACACTTAAGTGCCTGGCAGGGGGTTCATCGAACCAGTTTAAGAATAATTCTCTGTTGTTCCACTCTCGAACAGCGCGCGGAGAAACCGACCACCCCATTTTAACATCAGAGCTCTGATTTGTTTTTTTATTGTGATGATGGTTTCTCCATATGTTGATCAGCGTCAACAAAACTTTTTCGCATTCCCCCGCAGCAGTACTCCAAAAGAGGACGGACAAGCGTAGTGCAGGGAGTCTCTTTTCTATATCTGTTGCATCTTCTAACTGTTCTGCCAACAAAACGAAGTCTTTGCTTCACTTCTCCACAACATTTTCTATGCGTTCTTTCCCATTTAACTTGTTCGTCTTTGCAACTCCTACGTATTTAGATGAATTTACGGCCTTCAGATTAGATTGGGTTGTCATGTTACCGAAGTTTAACGGATTCATTTTAGCATTAATGTGACCTCACACTTTTCTTTATTTATTCACAACTGTCAATTTTTGCACAATACAAATACCTTTTCCAAATCGTTTTGCAGTTTGTTTTGATCTCAAGACTTTATTATGCGATAAACTAATCATCTGTAAGCAACCTAATGAGGATGATCAGAGTGTCTCCTAAATCGTTTACATAGCTAAGGGACAGCAGAAAAACTATAACACTACTCTTAGAAAAAACCGAAAAACGCTTCTGTTTTACTTCATGACTTTCCGGAAGTCACTACTAATTGCGACCTTCTCGAAACCAGTGGCATATCTGAGATGATATTCCACAGTCATGCAATTTGATTACAAAGCCAGCCGGCCGTGGTGGCCGAGCGGTTCTAGGCGCTTCAGACCGGAACCACGCGACTGCTACGATCGCAGGTTCGAGTCCTGCCTCGGGCATGGATGTGTGTGATGTCGTTAGGTTAGTTAGGTTTAAGTACTCCAAAGTTCTAGGAGACCTCAAATGTTAAGTCCCATAGTGCTCAGAGCCATTTGAACCTTTTCTTTATTACAAAGCTGTTCTGAGAAACTGTGTCAAAAGCCTTCTGGTAATCTAGAAATGCGGAATCAATTTGTAATCCCCTGTCAGTAGCAGTCAAAACTTGGTGTAAGTGAAGAGCTAATCGTGTTATATAAGAACGACGTTTCCTAAATCCGTGCTGACTATGCGTCAATACAAAGTTCTTTTCGAGGTACTTCTCAATGTTCGAACACAATATATGGATTGCACTACACATGCCTGCGCAAGTACAGATGTTGACAGCGTGAGCTGGGTCTCATTGACGGTACTTGATGTTGACAAGAATAACACCCACTTTACGTCGCAGCCTGCCAGTTTGCTTTCTGTACAGCTCTGTTCTGCCTCGGGTTTGTTTTTCCGGTAATGTTTGTTGTATGCTAACAGTAACAAACACCAGCACGGACAGGTTTACCGAACACGTGTTCAACGATATGTGCCTCGTCTATGCATTCACTGTATGCAATGTACTGAGCTGTTCTCGCAACGACGGCAACGACATGGAGGTGAAAGTGTCGTTGTTTTGTCTGAGAGTTGTTGCGCCACTCTTGTTTTGTATTGTGCGTCTTGGTGATCACATGCTGCAGGCTCTTAAATTTTGCCTGTGGATCACAGTACGAAAGGTAGCAGGAGTAACAAACCGAATAAGTAACAACTGTACACTTAGTATGTAACAAGCCACCGGAGACCATGAATAGCAAGTACGGAAATACTCCGGAAATATATCCGAAAAATTGTCGACGGACCTCGGGTTCAGCCATTACGTGGAAGAGTAGTAAACAGTAATTGGAAGAAGTGGATACGTGTTATAACAGTTAAAAATTAAAATAATATAGCAGCGTTATTCTTTTATTATCTTTTAAACACATATTAACTTTTCCAATTTTTCGGTCCTTTTGTTTTCCTGCCTATAGGTTCAGGTGGTCCTCAGACTAAGAACACGTTTGAACACTTGTTAATGAAACCGATCGTTAATACGGCTGACATTTACGCAGAAACGGATATGAAGGAGGAAATATTCTTAATCATTGTTAAGAATTACGTTATACGGTTCACAAGTTGGCTCCAATAATTTCGACCTTGCATACCCTCGAAACATTTTACAGATAGTAAGGAAGTGCCGGTATCAGAATCAATACTTTCGTGAGAATACAAGCTATTAATACTGACTTGAGGGAAAAATTACGTAGAACACAAATTACTAGTCGATCACTTTCTGAGATTCATATATTTCCACTTGCATTTTTGCTTCTACCTTAACACTTACAAGTTTTGCATCTTATTTTGTTCCAAAGTTTGCTTTCGAATATCTTACTATGCAGGATTGTATTAAGTGTTTGACTACAGCTAATTTTCCTCCATAGCTATATTCGCTATATAAAAAGGACTTAAAATTATCAGTAATGTATTGTCGTAAAGGTAAAGTATTTGGTATTTCATTTGAAGTTAGTCTCCTACGGAGAAGGAAGCATTAATTCTGCGGGCGAGTGAAACCCCTCTGCTAAATGAAAGAACTAAACTCGGGGACGGCTCTAACATGTCGCTGAGTTCTTCATAAGAATGTCACACCTGACAGTTTTCATTATAACTTTCGGAAGTTTTATTCCACGAATGCCGAGAACGCTTTCTCCTTTTTTTTTTCTTTGAGTGAAAGGAATTCGTTAGAGGTTTGTTCCGCTGGAAGAGACGTTTCTAAATTAATCGCAGCCAAAGACTGAGCGACAAGTGAAATATGCCTACAAATTGATGTTGAATGACTGGGAAGCAGTATGTACGTTCGCCTTTATAAAGATACGCTGCCCAGCACAATTGTGAAGTACGTGCCCTGCCAATACTGAGTGTAAGCAATTGTTAGAAAATGATATGATATGTAAGTGTCGTTAATACATCATGGAGTTCTATAGATGAACGTGTCAATGTTAAATAGTCCATTATTAATTCATTCAGTTAGTTTTCATAAAGGTGCGACCTCTGAAAATCTTATACTGAGAAAGAGGTTTTACCAGGACAATTTAAATTTAAAAAAAAGGAATTTTTTCGTGTCTTGTTAGTTAAGGCCCACACGCCTATACGTTACTTCTGCAGAGGTAGCAATGTGCGGCGTGAAAGGAGTTTGTAGTTAGGAAAGGTATGTCTGCCTAACACGACAGGACCGGCTTAAGGTCGCACTTGTGATCTGCTGGGCTGCTGTTCAGCAATACATCACTTATTTTTAAGTACTCTTTCATTTCTAATAGCATATGCAAGTAACGTGAAGTAGCGTTATATGCCACTACTTTAATCTTAGGGGAGAACATTTTTCCTTCAGGCTGCTAGTTTCAATAAATTCTTTGTTTAACATTACTAGCAAACTACCGCGTACTTTCAATTTATCGCAGCTTTCTTGTTCATCCAGATAAAGGCACTGACTTAAGCAATAACATATGCTTTTCTCCGTGATTTTTGAATCTCTATCTGTCCATAAATAAATTAATGAACGAGATAAAACTGTCCCTCACTGTGGCCCACATAGTGCATCTTAGTTGGGAATCAAGTCTAGGTAGTAAGGTGTATACACTCAATGATTCTGGACTAGCTCACTTTTTCTCTGAAAGAAAATAATTTAACCAACATAATAATTTCATAAACACTGTTGCTCCCTAGAAGAATAGGCTATATCATGCCAATAATTAGTTGCTTCAATTTAAATTATCGTCGGGTAGTAGAAAGACCCGCGTTGAGCTGGAAAGTGATTGTACACAAAGTTTCAAAAAACAGTAAACAAAATTTTTCATTCACGTAAAATATAATGAGAGTATATGAAGATAGCAACTGTTCCGAAGGAACAGACACCAATGAAGACCATGCAGCTTCTCTAAAAATAAATGATAATTAATCGAAACCCTTAGCTTCCAACAGGTGTCGTTGGTATATCTCAATGGGGACAGCTGAAAATGTGTGCCCCGACCGGGACTCGAACCCAGAATCTCCTGCGTATATGGCGCTCTATCCATCTGAACCATCAACGGCACAGAGGATAGCACGACTGCAGGGACATATTCCATGCACGCTTCCCGTGAGACCCACATTCCCAACTGTCAACATCCTACATTCGTAATGATCCTAAAGATTATTTGCCCAGCGTGAGATCCCAGGTTCGAATCCCGGACGGGGCACACATTTTCAGCAGTCCCCATTGGGGTACATCACCAACACCTGTTGGAGCTGAGAGTTTCCATTAATTATCATTTCTTTCTAGAGAAGCTGCATGGTCATTATTGGTATCTGTTCTTTCGGAACAGTTACAATATGCATATAGTTAAAAGCTACCCGGCCACTGACCTTCTTCTGTGCGAATGCGCACACTTTGCCTGAACTCTTACGGGAATCGTCACCGTAGTTGGTCCGAGTAATGAGTGAATGGGCAAATATCCTTTAGGAACATTACGAATGTAGGATGTGGACAGTTGGGAATGTGGGTCTCACGGGAAGCGTGCAAGGGATAAGTTCCTGCAGTCGCGCTATTCTCTGTGCCCTCGGTGGCTTAGATGGACGATGGCACGGTAAATCGGCGTGTTCGATAAGAGGGTTAGCTGCCCTCTGTAATAAAAAAACACTGAGTTAATGGATCAACGACGAACTGCAACGGAGGTCTTGCGACGTCCGCACCGAGCAGATGAAAAGAACGAAAACGAACAAAATGTGATTACAAAAAAAAAAAAAAAAAGGGATAGAGCTTTCTGCCATGTAAGCAAGAGATCTCGGTTTCGAATCCCGGTCGGAGCACACATTTTCAGCTGTCCCCATTGAGGTATATCAACAACACCTGTTGGCAGCTGAGGATTTCGATTAATTATAAGTATTCAGACCTTTTAAAATTATATCACTCTCTGTTTAAAATAGTGCGTAAATATCTCTCTCTTCATCTCCTTTCTTCGTAAAACAAAATATATCACTGGATGAAAAATAATGTTCATACTCTCAATAAATCAGTTGACTACCCTGAGGTAAGTAATATTCCAATCCATGAAAAAAGTCTTCTCTTCCACTCAACAGCAGACATTTATTAATATGTATGTATCTTGAAGACAGTGGTTAACAAGACTGAGTCTCAACATGTTTTGATTCCATTAGATAAAAGTTATAGCGGTTTCATAATTTTTTTCTGGTGCTCAAAAATGGTTCAAATGGCTCTGAGCACTATGCGACTTAACTTCTGAGGTCATCAGTCGCCTAGAACTTAGAACTAATTAAACCTAACTAACCTAAGGACATCACACACATCCATGCCCGAGGCAGGATTCGAACCTGCGACCGTAGCGGTCACGCGGTTCCAGACTGAAGCGCCTAGAACCGCACGGCCACACCGGCCGGCTATATTCTAGTGCTGCGACAATGGTCGAATGTTACAGGGACCAGCCAGACCTACTCTGAGGAATGACGGCCTTCAATGCAGTGCAGATGGTGAACAGATATTCAGTAGCGTAGATCGGTTTCCAGAGACGTGACTCATTCTCCCAGTTATCAGCCATTATATGAAAATAAGCAACAAAATATCCATAGGTAAGCAGCAAACATATACAGGGCGAATAGGAACCCCGTTGCACAGTTTCCGAGACTATTCAGGAATACCTCCTAAGTATTTTAATGTAAATGACCCACGGTCTCTGGCGGCTCGTTTAAAAATTATTGCAGGTCTTTTGGTATCCCCACTGCACAGAAAACAGAGCACAACAGCGCAAATGTCGACGGTATGTGCTGTGTGTCTTGTTTCGAGTCACTCACGTTAGCTGCTGTTGACAACAATTTTGCCATCCTCACATCGTTACCGTCAAGTTGGCAATCAATACTACTTTGTTATAGCTAGGGTTTTGTTTCCAGCAGTGTTAGTCGACGTTAACAGAGATACACAGTAGTTCTATGAATAGGGTTACTAATGAAGAGTTGGCCGCTATCCATCTCGTGCATCGGTTCACTGATAGGAATGGAAGACCGGAACAACGACGCTATGCTGCGTAGTTTCAGTACCGGCGGCAACGACGTCACAGTACTTTTTGCATCTGTACATAGGCATCTCTGAGGAACTGGATCCTGCCACTTTATAACGGGAGATAATGGCTGGGTAAGGTACGCTAGAATACACGATATGGAAGAGAAAGTGTTACAGCCGACTGGTGACAGACCTGATTCTAGCAGTGGACGCGTTATACGAGCACTGAACAGAAGCCAATAACCTGTTTTACGATGAACAACATCTCTACCCGAATCATCCACAGAGAGTGAAGTCATTGTAGCTAGCGAGTGGCGTTTGCAGATAGGCTCTCACAGCTATGAACAGCAAGAAATTTTCGTGCTTCGTATTGCTTACAGGCAATCCTATATTTAGAGGGAATATTCCAGATACTGTCTACGGTCTAAAGACGAGCTAGTTGTTGCTTAACGGAATACAGGCGCTGCAGCCTAGTAGGCGACAGTGTTAAACTGTTGGAGCAGTCGATCGCCTCCAGCGGAAGCGTCGGGATGCTTTGGTACAGAATGTGTCATTTTGCTGTTTCCAATGCCTTGAAACATTTTTCAGTTATGTTTATCGTATTTTATGTCCCATTAAATGTTACAGCAAAGCATTTTTTGTTAACACTATCTCGTTACCGATATTCCACAGTTTGTGTCGGACGAACTATCTATCGCATAACTGGGCGTGAGCTACTACTATTCTAAGCGTTCTTATCCAGTTGGTCTAAATAAGAGGTACACAGCCAGCTCCAAATGTGGGCTATACCAAACTTACATCTTATTCTGGTACACCTGATGCCAAGATGTTGGCTTACGATACATTTTATTTCAGGAAGCCAAGGAAAACGCCGAAGTATATTAGAAAGAATAGCGGGAAGTGCTGAGCTGAAGAGGTCTTAGAGAAAGGTTTTATTCCTGTCCGAGAAAAACGATTGTGGACACTGATAGCAGCAAGGATGATTAATGTACCTCGTACTAAACTCCAAGCGCTAAGTAAAATGCATCATATGACTCCAATTGTAGCAGCTCGTAATTGACTATGGAGAAATCCCTCTTTGGATGCAGAATTTGATCAACGGCTTGTTGAATATGTACATATCACGGTGCTAAAATTCTACGGTCGTACTAGGGCAGATCTGAGACGGATGTCATTTCAACTTTCAGTTCCAAATAGTCTGAAAACTCCTCTCAAGGTAAATGACACTGACAGAGCATGGATAGATATTTTTCTGCATATACACAAAGATTGTTTATCATTTCGTAAACCTTGTGGAATATGTTTTGCAAAAGCACTAGGGCCTAACAAAGAAAACATTTAAGCTTTCTTTAACCATTTGGAATTGATCTACCAATAGCACAATTTCACTGTAGAAAGAATATTCAACGTGGGTGAAACTGATCTTTCATTTGTCCAGAGCAAGATCCTATACAACATAAGGAGAGATGGAAATAAGGAAATAATAGATTTGACTTCGCGGATAGAGGTTCTACAGTGACAGTTATTGCTTGCGTGATTGTAGCTGGGCAGTTTGATTCTCTTAAGGTCCATGAAAGGACATAACACACGTTCTAATGAAAGGGTATTCCCCGGGCTCGGTAGGCAGGGCTTACCCATCTGGATGGATGCGAAGTAAACTGTTTACAGAATGGATTGCTCACTTCATTGCGAAATTCGGCAGGAAAGAAGAGTCACCAACTCTATAGATTTTAGATGGGCATTCTGCTCAAGTACAGAACATTTCATAAAATATTGTGATGTTGTTACTTTATGCTGAACCACACATACTTACATTGTTCTGAAATCGTGTCATCTTCTATGTTTATGTTTAGCTTACACACTGCTGGTATGTATTTCTCAAATGTAACGTCGATGCCTGATATTTTGGCGCTCTTCTTATAGCTGTTTAATAGCATGTTCGAAGTACCCAATATTTGGACCCTACCGAGCTAAACCACAAATTTACAGTCACTGATAATTAAGCTTTTTACTACCACCTTTATTTCGACCCCGTTTATTTCAACCTCACTGTCAAAAATATAGCCTATTTTAGAGTTCCTTTAAGGTGTATTGTATTTGAAATGTTCAACAACCTTGGCAGTATACATTTTAATGAAAGTGGTATTCTGTTTTCGGACCATCTCCTCTACAACAGAAGGCACCTTCAGCTGTAGGAACGGCCATGTGTGGGACGGAAATGGAAAAGTCGTAAGGCGTCGGTGACCTGGAATTCCCAGGTGGGAAGTTCGGCCGCAAAGTGCAAACTCTTATTGAGTGCGATGCCATATTGGGCGACTTGCGCCTCAAGAATTCGGATGAAATGATGAGAAGAGCACAACACCCAGTCCCTGAGGGGAGAAAATCTTCCAACCCAGCCGGGGATCGAACCTGTGCCCCTGCGCGTGGCTTTCCAACGTGCTGACCGTTCGGCTAGTGGGGCGAGTTTTGTATGGGATGTAGGAAATCTACACGAACTGGTATGTTGATCCTACTGACAGATGTTTTCTGTGAATTTATAGGACGGTACTTTCAACGGTTTCGTGACGGGACTCTAACCACTTCCCGATTCACTGAATGGGAGTTATGTACTAAACCATCCTTCAACATGTCCTCCCACAGTTCTCAGAAGACATGCCTCTGAAAATATACATGGTTTCCAGGGGCACCGCCAAACTGAAGTATATGCAGTTTGGACGACAATTGATTGGTAGCGGTGATCCTGTTCCATGGTCAGCTCGGCTACTAGACATGACTCCAGTGGACTTCTCCTTCTCGGGCATGTGAAGAGCCTAGTATACGAGACACTGGCTGATATTCCCATGGAACAGATTGTTAGGTTGTTAGGATTATGGCATCACTGAATGAGTACACACATAGCTGGAATTTTTGACTGTGTGAGACAATCGATGGCACTTCACTGTACACTGTGCCGTGACCATGGTGGTACAAATTCTGAACCAAATCTGTAAGAGAACAGGTCAACAATCGTTACGTGCTGTACTATACATTGATAGAACAAACTGAATGCACAGTCATAAAACCGTCTCGTAAAATGGCGTGATTAGAAACAATGCAGTAAACTGAAGCCATACATTTGACAAACTTCTATACTATGTTGTTGCGAGGCTATTAGAAATAATATTTAGAGGTTTGTTTTTAAGACTGTTGATGAACCAATCTAACATGGAAAAATTACGATTTCTGAAATTGGTGGCACTGTCAGTTTTTGTTTTTGTTTTTTTTTATTATTTTAGATCATATATCACGCAGCATTTACTTACGGCGAACTTTATCTGTAGGTGCGAATTTAAATTGTGTTGTTTTTAAATTTAAGTACATGATAAACAAATTCGCAACACTATTTCATTAACCAAAAGTTCCGTTTTAAATTATACTCTAATGTCATTTGATCAACTAACTGAAAATGTGGGGTTCAGCATTCCGAATTTGTGGGGGGAACAGAAACAGTAAAAGTCAGTGTCTCTTCAGAAGGACACCAAGTATTTGACGGAAACGGAGAACCGCATAGCACTGTTGTCAACAGATAACAGCGTCTTAAATGTCTGTGGAAAATTTACACTACTGACCATTACAACTGCTACGCCTAGAAGAAATGCAGATGATAAACGGATATTCATTGGAAAAATATATTATACTAGAATTGACATGTGATTACATTTTCACGCAATTTGGGTGCATAGATCCAGAGAAATCAGTACCCAGAACAACCACATCTGGCCGTAATAACGCCTGTATACGCCTGGGCATTGAGTCAAACAGAGCTTGGATAGCGTGTACAGATACAGCTGCCCATGCAGTTTCAACACGATACCACAGTTCATCAAGAGTAGTGACTGGCGTATTGTGGCTAGCCAGTTGCTGGGCCACCATTGACTACACGTTTTCAATTGGTGACAGATCTGGAGAATGTGCTGGCCAGGGCAGCGGTCGAACATCTTCTGTATCCAGAAAGGCCCCTACAGGACCTGCAACATGCGGTCGTGCATTATCGTGCTGAAATGTGGGATTACGCAGGGATCGAATGAAGGGTAGAGCCACGGGTCGTAACACATCTGAAATGTAACGTCCACTGTTGAAAGTGCCGTCAATGCGAACAAGAGGTGACCGAGACGTGTAACCAATGGCACCCCATACCATCACGCCGTGTGATATGCCAGTATGGCGATGACGAATACATGCTTCCAATGTGCGTTCACCGCGATGTAGCCAAACACGTATGCGACCATCATGATGCTGTGAACAGAATCTGGATTCATCCGAAAAAATGGCCTTTTTGCCATTTGTGCACCCAGGTTCGTCGTTGAGTACACCATCGCAGGCGCTCCTGTCTGTAATGCAGCGTCAAAGGTAACCGCAGCCATGGTCTGCGAGCTGATAGTCCATGCTGCTGCAAACGCCGTCGAACTGTTGGTACAGATGGTTGTTGTCTTGCAAACGTCCCCATCTGTTGACTCAGGGATCGAGACGTGGCTGCACGATCCGTTACAGCCATGCGGATAAGGTGCCTGTCATCTCTACTGCTACTGACACGAGGCCGTTGGGATTCAGCACGGCGTTCCGCATTACCCTCCTGAACCCACCGATTCTATATTCTGCTAACAGTCATTGGATCTCGACCAACGCGAGCAGCAATGTCACGATACGATAAACCGCAATCGCGACCTTTATCAAAGTCGGAAACGTGATGGTACGCATTTCTCCTCCTTACACCAGGCATCACAACAACGTTTCTCCAGGGAACGCCGGTCAACTGCTGTTTGTGTATGAGAAATCGTTGGAAACTCTCCTCATGTCAGCACGTTGTAGGTGTCGCCACCGGCGCCAACCTTGTGTGAATACTCTGAAAAGCTAATGATCAGCATATCACAGCATCTTCTTCCTGTCGGTTAAACTTCGCGTCTGTAGCACGTCATCTTCGTGGTGTAGCAATTTTAATGGCCAGTAGAGTAATAAGTCACTTATGTTGGACGCAAGAAAGATTTCTTATTTAAAAGGCAACGTTAGTGTTGAGCTTAAAATAACGACTGAACACGTTTACTCTAACAAATGAGGAGTAATTTTTAATCAAAGATCAAGGAGATGTAAATCGAAACCTCATAGCTGATTCTGAGGGTACGAGTTGTAGATTCTACGACATTTTTAAACCTGACTTTAGTGGCTGAATGTGTTAACAAAGAAATCTTGTTTATAAGTTTAATGTTACAATAAAGTAGTTAGAGAAAGAGCAGTTTTTGGTTGTAAACTACATTAAAAACCGTAATTCATTCTTCTGGAACCAAACCAAATTTTGATGTGTCCCAATTCATTACAGAGACCAGTAGATACGAAAATATTAAAATTAACACTGCGATTTCTCTACACACCTCTCTGTGAAGTACGTAAGGATGCCTAGTTTTTATTTATTCTGTTATGTTATAAAAGCATGTGCTACGTCTCAAATCTAATTATAAGTTTAAAATCAGGCAAAAGACCTATATCCATATTGTTTTGATTTTCATGTGCCTCCCTAAAGAAATATTGAAAACTGTTTCCGCATATTACAGGCATCCTCAATGTTGTGAAGGTTTTTTCACAGAAATAAGGGTGACTGCGGCATCAAACCGATTACATCACAACTACATAATTACTATAGTCTAATACATTCAGCGGCGACACTCGTTTCTGCGAAACTTGCTACCGTGGGACAGCATGAGCGACACTAGCGCTCCAAGCGGTGAGAATGTAGACAACCACATGCGTCATAAGGATATTGTTTGGTTTTAGTCCCTTTTCTACGCGACTTACGAAATAGTTGTTATGTTTTGCATTCCAAGCGTTAGTAAATTTTCAAGAGACTTGAGTACTTATGAAGTAAATATAAAAACACACGAATGTCACTGATCCAGTGACATAAGATACAACTAACTCATGAAGATGTACGTTGGGATATGTGTATACCTAATGCTTATTCCGCTGAATGCAAGCGATTGTAAATACACGTTTTTATGCATATATGACAAGCGTATAGTCCTTTTGTTACGTTATAATAGGTACTTTCCTTGCCACTTAACGTTGTTATGTGGAGTCTCATTATTCACACATTCTCACTTTTCACTCGACTTTCTAACACACGAAACTTTTTTGTAAATGTAGTTACTTTTGATTCGAAAGAGAATATGTTGAAAAGTGTATCCGTTTGTAGCTCAGATGCAGCAACAAATGTATTGTTCTTTTCTTCTGTGCTGCGGAACAGTTTATTACTTTGAAGATTTATTATCCCCATCGATATGGTTTTTCGATTACCCACAGTTGTGGGGGCTTACTCGGTCCGTTAAACAGGTCTGCGTGAATTTTCCTACAGCTGCAGTTGTCGAGAAGAATTTGTTACGTTAAATAGGCCTGCGATACGATTCGCTGATGACATTGCTATCCTGAGTGAAAGTGAAGAAGAATTAAATGATCTGCTGAACGGAATGAACAGTCTAATGAGTACACAGTATGGTTTGAGAGTAAATCGGAGAAAGACGAAGGTAATGAGAAGTAGTAGAAATGAGAACAGCGAGAAACTTAACATCAGGATTGATGGTCACGAAGTCAATGAAGTTAAGGAATTCTGCTACCTAGGCAGTAAAATTACCAATGACGGACGGAGCAAGGAGGACATCAAAAGCAGACTCGCTATGGCAAAAAAGGCATATCTGGCCAAGAGAAGTCTATTAATACCAAATACCGGCCTTAATTTGAGGAAGAAATTTCTGAGAATGTACGTCTCGAGTACAGCATTGTATGGTAGTGAAACATGGACTGTGGGAAAACCGGAACAGAAGAGAATCGAAGCATTTGAGATGTGGTGCTATAGACGAATGTTGAAAATTAGGTGGACTGATAATGTAAGGAATGAGGAGGTTCTACGCAGAATCGGAGAGGAAAGGAATATGTGGAAAACACTGATAAGGAGAAGGGACAGGATGATAGGACATCTGCTAAGACATGAGAGAATGACTTCCATGGTTCTAGAGGGAGCTGTAGAGGGCAAAAACTGTAAAGGAAGATAGAGATTGGAATACGTCAAGCAAATAATTGAGGACGTAGGTAGCAAGTGCTACCCTGAGATGAAGAGGTTAGCACAGGAAAGGAATTCGTGGCGGGCCGCATCAAACCAGTCAGTAGACTGATGACAAAAAAAAAATACTTACCGTACTGAAATCCATTCAAGTTTCCTTCGTTCCACATATACTGATATGTCTGGAAGCGTAGTGAACAAAAGTTAACTTTTTTCAGTACCTATAAGACGTCATTTTGCAAAAGATCATGTCTTTCTTTTTTTACAAGGCTTTTCAGTTCTTAAAACAAGAATAACACTGTTCAGCACATATATGTAACAGTCAAGAGATCATAAATAAATTTTCCTGTACTGTACCGTTTCATACCACTGTGTCCGTACGAAATTAAAGAAAACAAATGTGGTGTCATCTTCTTTTTGCTACTGCAATCTAGTGCGCTGAGGATGCTCCCGTTTGTAAAAACCATTCTGCAAATAAAAATAAACAATTACGAGTCGCTTTCGCCTTCACAAGATCCTATCGAAGACACCAGTACCAGTTGCTGGCCGCTTGGAGAGCTGCTATCGCAGAGGGTAACATTGCGACCAACATGGAGGTAAGAATAAGGGGAGATGGCGCTACGTATCCCAGCCGTACTACGTTTTGAAGCCATGGGGGCGTGGCTCGCTGCCATGACACTCTGACCAAAACATTGCCAGTGTGCTATAGCGCTGCTTGTATTACAGACGCTAATTGCACCATATACGCATGTAACCTCATCAGATTGGTTGTTTCAAAGTTTTTGTTTAAAATAAAATCTCGTAAAGACGAAATTCCGCGTTTCTTCTGATTAAAAATAGTTTTTAATGTAATATTACGAATAGCTAGCCTTCAATGTAAACGATACAATTTTGTTAATTCAGTAATAAATGTATCAAAAACTACATAATAGAAACTGAAAACTAAGTTAGCTATACCCTCCCTCCAAAGCCCCATAAATACATCTTGTTTGTAATACGTACTGGGACATTTCAGTTACGTTACACTACTGGGAAACACTGTTCATTACCACCAATATTTACTGAAATACGGTACATAGAATGGCGAATCTACACAGTGTCCTGTTTAGGCCTATAGGCCTACTTTACGCCAGTTAATGTAGTGTTAGCTTTTAATTTGGTACATGATGAAGACAAAGTGAGTTACTCAACACTTCGATTATCGACGATACGTACGTATTATACTGAAACGTGAACTTGAAAACTAAGAATTTAATTCTTTGAATTAACATACCTTTTGCAAATGTTTTGGGTGTGTAGGGAGCCTTACTGTTGAAAAGGAAGTTCGGTCTATGTCCTCTTCTCGGAAATGCTGAGAACATATAGTGCTCCATTTAGACGCACGCCAATTCTTCCTCCTCACGGCATTCTCCCACAGAGCTTTCCGACTTTCATTTTTAGGAAATCTAAAATCATACAGGAGAAAAACACGCTATAGTACAAGTACCGATGTAGCACACGTTCATTCACAATGAAGTTGTAAAATCACACTTAACGAGACAGCTTACACATGAAATGTTATTCCCTTCGATTTCGCATCACAATCAGAACGATTCGTACATCCGAACACCACACAAGTCACCATAATAGCGCAAAATCCTTCCAAAAGCGAGCGACAAGCCTATGCACACAAGCTTACAGCAGCAATGTTTTGGTCGGATTGAGATGGCTACCCTCGGCTTCACATAGCTTCACAGCTGTGACGTCACGGCGTCTCCCTCTATTCCTACCTCCATGGCAACCAACCTGTTCAAATTTCATAGATTGGCTAAAACACGAGTTACAGCGCTCCTTGCGGCAGCCTACATTATCTCGGCCGCCATATTGACGGTGGTCAGATCAGTGAGAGGAACCAGTCTCTCGTTTGTGTCGAAGGTGAACTGCTTTATTTGGTTAACAGTTTAATTTTCATTTGTATTTGTTTAGTGAAATACAAATTGAACATGGCTAATGTGTGTTTAGCGTTCAGCTTCATGATTCGAAGTGACAAGCACTAACGTAGATATGGGCTGTAAAAATGAACCAGGACCAATTGTATTCAACTACGAGCTATATGTGCTCAAATCACATTGAAGCGAAATGACAAAAATGATGTGAGCCGCTCTTTGTTCCAGAAAATCCCAACTATCTTTAATTTTCCACAAAGTTTGCAAAAAATGTATGGAAACATACATCCTGGGCCCAGGAAACGGACATTCGACAATTTGAGTCGTCACTGGCCCATAGTAGGTCTGTAACTTAATTATTATCCTGATTTTATATACAGGGCTATTACAAATGATTGAAGCGATTTCATAAATTTACTGTAGCTCCATTCATTGTCATATGGTCACGACACACTACAGATACGTAGAAAAACTCATAAAGTTTTGTTCGGCTGAAGCCGCACTTCAGGTTTCTGCCGTCAGAGCTCTCGAGAGCGCAGTGAGATAAAATGGCGACAGGAGCCGAGAAAGCGTATGTCGTGCTTGAAATGCACTCACATCAGTCAGTCATAACAGTGCAACGACACTTCAGGACGAAGTTCAACAAAGATCCACCAACTGCTAACTCCATTCGGCGATGGTATGCGCAGTTTAAAGCTTCTGGATGCCTCTGTAAGGGGAAATCAACGGGTCGGCCTGCAGTGAGCGAAGAAACGGTTGAACGCGTGCGGGCAAGTTTCACGCGTAGCCCGCGGAAAATTGGCTCATGCCACAACTGGAGACCGACAGCGCCGACTTCATCTGTCAACAGGATGGTGCTCCACCGCACTTCCATCATGATGTTCTGCATTTCTTAAACAGGAGATTGGAAAACCGATGGATCGGTCGTGGTAGAGATCATGATCAGCAATTCATGTCATGGCCTCCACGCTCTCCCGACTTAACCCCATGCGATTTCTTTCTGTGGGGTTATGTGAAAGATTCAGTGTTTACACCTCCTCTACCAAGAAACGTGCCAGAACTGCGAGCTCGCTTCAACAATGCTTTCGAACTCGTTGATGGGGACATGCTGCGCCGAGTGTGGGGAGAACTTGATTATCGGCTTGATGTCTGCCGAATCACTAAAGGGGCACATATCGAACATTTGTGAATGCCTAAAAAAACTTTTTGAGTTTTTGTATGTGTGTGCAAAGCATTTTGAAAATATCTCAAATAATAAAGCTATTTTAGAGCTGTGAAATCGCTTCAATCATTTGTAATAACCCTGTACTTTGCCGACAGCCTTGCCGCAGTGGTCACACTCGTTCCTGTCAGATCAACGACGTTAAGTTCTTTCAGGGTTGGCTAGCGCACGGATGGGTCATCCTCGGGGTCTGCCAAGCGTTGTTGGCAAGCGTTGTGCACTCAGACCTTGTGAGGCCAGCTGAAGTATCACTTGACTGAGAAGTAGTGGCTCCGGTCACGAAAACTTGCAACAGCCAGGAGAGTGGTATGCTGACCACGTGCCCCTCCATATGTCGTCCATAGACGGGTGCCAACTGAGGATGACCTGGCAGTCGGTCGGAGCTGTTGAGTCTTCAGAGACCTGTTGGGACAGAGTTTGACATATTTTCATACAAACAAAAATACCGTTTCTATTAGCAGACCATAACGCGTTTCGAAGTTTACTGGCCGGCTGTGGTGGCCGAGTGGTTCTAGGCGCTACAGTCTGGAACAGCGCGATCGCTACGGTCGCAAGTTCGAATCCTGCCTCGAGGAGGGATGTGTGTTATGTCCTTAGGTTAGTCAGGTTTAAGTAGTTCTAGGTTCTAGGGGACTGATGACCTCAGCAGTTAAGTCCCATAGTGCACTGAGGCATTTGAAGTATATTGCGTCATTTTTAGGGGCTACCCGTCAAATTGCATTGATTTACGATCAGTTTTTGAGCAACAAGAAGTTATCGTGAATGGACGGAAATGTTTTTAGTTGTCTTACTGTTTTACCACCATCGGAAAATTTATCCATGTTTCGACTGAAACTTTCTTTGTTGCTGCCAATGTATGCAGAAATCATCACTATTTAATGTTTTGTGGTCAGTCAATGTGAGTTTCACATCAGGCGGCGCCTTTGGCTAGAGGTAAAATAGCGAACTGGAATTCAGTTTGCTTAAAAAATGGCGAACCAATACCTACTCTACGAAATTCGAACTAGATCTCTGTTTTTAAATTAGACAGTGTTATTACTTAGTGAGAAGCCACCGAATACCGTGACTCCCTTACACTAAAATACTCATAATGTACCGCTGAAAAACCTCTGAAAGTTTGCTGGTGGAATTCTGCCTCAGCCTGTTCTTCAGTGCACAGTAAAACTTGTAAAATGCTAAGTACGTGCATCTGGTAGCCTGTTACGAGCAGTAAATGTCACAATTAGCTTTGTGACACTCAGAGACCAGAGCACGTGAGAGAAGTTTCAGAGCGTGTGTGACCGGCGCCCAAACGGCGCCCCAGCGCCAGCGCCAGCGCCGACGAGCGGCGCTTTACATCGGCTGAGCCGGCCCTAGCCTAGCACAGCCGGCTTGTGCGGAAGGCCGGCCTCACAGGACGGAAATTAGCGCGGGCGGCCGGCCCGCCTGGCGCCCAGACGGGACGAGGAGAGGGACAGAGCGCTGGAGTGTTGGGGGAGGGGGCTGCACAACGCGCCCTGGCGATTATTTCCGTTCCGTTCTGCCCCGCTTCAATTTAATAAAAACATTCTATCGCAGAAAAGAGTTCGCGGGGGAATTTAGAGCGTCTGCTCCACACACACTCACACACGCGCTCCCCAGGCAGCGCGGTGGAGAATTAAAAATGGCCGCCTCACCCTCTCCCTCTCTGCCGCACAAATCGGAATTGTCATTGTTTTCTTTCTATTTACTACTGTTTCTGCCGTAGCAGTGTCTGGCGTGAAACATAATGTAGTTTGTTCGCCATCTTTTTTACAGCAGTCGGAGAATAAAAATCGCTGCCACCGGATGAGTCTTCCGTCACATTTACGTTGCGAGGTCAGGAACGAAACTAATTCGTGGGGTAAGCTTATACATGTTGTTGCTTTTAATTCGGTCGTCAACATTGTGCATAACTTGTCATGACTTTCCATTCCTGTTGCTTGGTACCTACGCTTTTCCTTTCAGCGTAAATGCTACTACTCACGTGTGTCCTAAACACAAGTCCTGCACCTGCTATTCTTTCTGTGTACCATTCCACCGATAATATTTATGAGGAACGACTCTTGTGCGAGGGGCGTTCAGTAGTCTTTTCCTTCTGGAAGCGGTTGGATTTTTTCAGGCTTCCAGTACATCAAATTATTCCCCACTCTTTTGGTTACAAAACCCAACTTTTGAAGATATTCTTCGTTCAATGCGACGGCCTTACGCCATCTTGCTGGTAGGGCTTGTATATCTGTTTGGTACCACACTGTTGGTCAAAGCAGGAACCAACGTCTTGCTGAAAATGGCTTAACATCTATGGTCATCAGTCCCCTAGAACTTAGAACTACTTAAACCTAACTAACCTAAGGACAGCACACAACACCCAGCCATCACGAGGCAGAGAAAATCCCTGACCCCGCCGGGAATCGAACCCGGGAACCCGGGCGTGGGAAGCGAGAACGCTACCGCACGAACGTCTTGCTGAGTCCATAACCTCCCCAACATGCATGTATTGCTTCCCGGAGAGTGCATCCTTCATTGGAGCAAACAGATGTTCCTTAATTGCTATTTATGGTCTTCTGTTAGGCTGCAAGGGACCCATCGGACCTCTAAGAACCCCAACTGGTGGACGAGTGTCTCAGCACTACCATGAGAGACGTCCAGCTGAGCAGCGATTTGTATGATTGTGATCCGTCGATCATCTCGAATGAGAGTGTCTGCACATTCCAACATAGCAGGCCAGCACGCAGGAGATAGGACAGGTTAGCGTGACGTTGTTGCGATCATAACAGAGACGTCGCCAAATGACTCCCCGTGCTCTTGTTCACTGCCAGGTCTCCGTAGACATTATGCAAGTGCCTATGAATGTCTAAGATCCTATGGTTTGCTGCCAAAACAAACTCACTGACAGTTTCTCCACCACACACGCTATTTTGTTAAGCTACAAACAGCGCCGCCACCAATCGGAGCTTCATGGAACTATAGGGGCTGAAGTGGGAGTATTCCACAGTTTCTCACAACAAATTCCGCATTTTTGTGTTGAAATTGGCCGGGAAAAAGAAGTGTTGCATTATTTATTCAAAACCCCTTGTAAAATAGCAGGACTATATATAGTCCAATGCACACGCGGTCAACTATTAACATCTGGCTTAAAAACGACAGGGACAATTGTCCTTTGCTAAACATAGCTATATTCGCAATAACAGATATACAGTGAGATCAGGGAAACTTTAAATTTCCTTCTCCAATAACTTTGATTTATAAAGGTCTTGTCATTACTGTGCTAAGATGGCAGAGATATTAAAAATAACAGAAACAACTTTAACAGGAAAGAGGTTGGACAGAATGTGGTCAAGATGAGAGCCTGAGTGCCAAACAAGGCAAACAGCGCCAGTTCTTCTCCATAAAAAGCTACATAAAACACCTCGTCGTATTCCATGATCTTAGGTGGCGATCTGATGATGTCCCGACCCGACAGTTGCGTCGATACATATCAGCTGCTCGGCTTGCTGAGCTTTTTGAAGTTTAAAGCTGATGTCTAGTTGTTTATAGTCTCTTATGATGCTGCTAATGCTCGGTAAGTGTTTAAGGAGGCCAAACAGCCTAGGTCATCAGTCTACTATTGACCCCCAGGACAGAATCAGTGTACCGCATCTGTCTGTGTATAGACAAAATTCTGTGTGCAAGTGTGAGAAAGTGTTTGCGTATCCTGTACCTTAGGCAGAACATGGGAACCAGCTCGGTATTCACTCAGTACTATGTGGGAAACCACCCTAAAGCCACATCTAGGCAAGCCAGAACAAGAAAAAGTCGTCGTCAATCTGATGACCGAAATCGATCCACGGATGCTGTGATGAAACAACCGCTGTATCATTGTGAGAGATCCAAAGGCGAGTGAGTGTGCTGGGACATACCACAGTTCAGTAATACCAACGCTACGTCATCATAACGCGGATGTGCATAACAGACAAAGAACTGTAATTTAATCCAAGAGTGAAAATAAAAGTTAAACTAATTCCAGATCTTGTCAATGTGTACTTCAATATATTAATGTTAACACAGTTATATATCGGGATGATCGAACGAGTATGTTTCGCTAACGGCGCCACACAGCTAAACAAGAGTTCACAATGTGCAAATGTACGTTACAATTAAAAGGTACAAGACTCAACATGATCAGAGCAATATTTTTGTGAAAATCGGGTTTTTTAAGAAAAATTGAAGGCGCTGAACATTAGACTCAGAAAAATCCAAATTCGTATATACCCTCGGGTTGATACAAAAAACATTCAATATATGACTCCATTAAGCTGCCTCTATTAGTCATCAAATTATTTAGTAAAAACCGAATTAGGAACGAAAATTTACTTATTTATAGTAGATTAAGTATCACTTGTAATTGTTATAGAAATTTCTAATTACAGCACATGATTCCATTCATTAAGTAATATAACTATACGAAGCTTCGAGACTTTATTGTAAATAGCAATCATTACAAGTAATCTTAAAGAGTCTGCCCAGAGATCATGTTCTAGTTCCGGTTCCGTTCTAAGAATTCTAGACGGCAACGTTTAAATCCAATCGACCTTAAACTTTTTCGGTAACTAAAGCAATCTTCACACTAATTATATAAATGAAAATTGTTAACTGTTACACAACAGTGATATTAATTAAAACGTATCCGGAAAATGGCTTCTTTAGATAATGCTACCCGTGCTGAAGGCGGTTGATAGCAGATGTTCCGTTACGCGGTCCGCTGCGCCCATATATAAATACAGCCAGACAGGCAGCGAGAAGAGAGACTTCCCATCAAGATGTCAATCTGTCCTCGTCACGCCTGCTTCTGTTAGGCCTCTGATGACGTCAGAGCCGGGCAGCCACGAAAAGCGATTTCGGTAAAAGTAGGAAGTGAACTCTCGAGGACTGTACACCGTCCTGGATCGTTTACATTTCGCGGAAGTAACTGCTTGTGTGCCACCCATAATATTTTCAGCGGATCCCATAACGTTGCCAAAACCACGTTTCAAGTGATAAGATTAATTTCCACTTTTAAGGTGAGCAATTAAGTTTGGTGATTACAAGTCAGGGCGATAGACCATTTTGCTTAGAACTCACCGTAGATGTGGCCTCTGAACTGTTAACATTGCTGTTTCCGATAGGGACATTATTATTATTGTTATTAGCAATATCATTATATTTTGTGGGTGTCAACTTTGTTCAATATATCTATCAAGTAAAATTCAGAACTTTTACGTGTAATCATAGTTGCTGATCCCCCTGAGTAAATAGCAGGTAGGAACTTTTTCTTTCAGTAAATTAAACGAGTAGTGTGGAGGTGCAGATTGGAAATTATGGTTAGTATGTTTTCCATCGCTTTATGGCTGACCGCCAAAAATAGTTTTAAGGTCTTGTATACGGCGAAGATTTTATTTACCGGTCGCCTCACAAAGTAGTCGAGTAAACACGCGCTGATACCAAGGAAAGCATGATGATATCTCCAGCCTTAGGAGACGAAACGTTAGGTGCTGAAATCTACTAGGGGCCAACAAGGCCGGCCGGTGTGGGCGGGCGGTTCAAGACGCTTCAGTCTGGAACCACGCGACCGCTACGGTAGCAGGTTCGAATCCTGCCTCGGGCATGGATGTCTGTGGTGTTCTCAGGTTAGTTAGGCTTAAGTCGTTCAAACGTCTAGGAGACTGATGATCTCAGATGATAAGTCCCATAATGCTCAGAGCCATTTGGTTCAAAAAGTAACACAACACATATTTTTTCGGAAGTAGTCTCGTTTTGTCCAGGAATCCAGTACACCGTTTTATTCTCCACTCTCTTGGCTACAGAAAATTAATTTTCAATATAATCTCCATTCAGTGCTTCTAAAAACTAGCGTAAACAGAGATATGCTAAAGCATTCTACAAATTCGAATTTGAGATTCTATCTACGGATTTGTCACAAAATCCTAAGCAGTTTTGAATTTACGGTAAGCCACCAAAAAGATCTAAGTCATCTCTCCAGATACTCTGCTACCATAATGGCAAAGGAATGGAAGATGACAGAGAGGAGACTCAAATATTAGATGTCTGTTTCCAAAACAGTGTCACTGAAGATGATTTCACACTAGAGTTTCACTTAAATCTTCACACGATCGTCAAAGCGGTAGATATCAAAGTAAGTGAGCATGTTTTAGAAAAGTAACTGAAATTGCTCCACACGGGATATGTCAACGGATGATTTGTGATGCCAATACGATTCTACATAGTACGCGAAATAATTTTCTACTCGTCGAAACCACTGGAGGAGCAACCGTTCATAATAATTGAAAGAAAGCACAGGTTTTTCCTCTTTTCAAGAAAGGTCTTCGAAAATACATAGAAAACTATAAGCCTACATTTCACATGTCTATACGTTTCAGAACTTCGGCACATGTTTTACACTCGAATATTATTATGTTTCTGGAGATCGAAAATCTCTGTGTAGGATCCAACAAAGGTTCCGGAAAGATTGTGTGAAACCCAGCTCGCTATGCTATTCCATGAGGTGCCGAAAGCAGTAGCTACCAGTCACCAGATTGTTATGTTTCTTGGATTCCGAAAGGCGTTAGACCCAGTTCCACACGGCCAGTAGCCAGTCTGTCAGAACAACGAGTGGAGATTTACGTAGATTCTCTCCAAATCCTATTCTTGCGCTAGTTATATTTGTAACTAATATCTACATTTCCGGTCTCGGAAACTGACATTAGGCCGGAAATGCGGTGTGCTGACCACATGCCCCTCCACATCCGTACAAGTGACGCGTGTGGAGTGAGGATGACACGGCGGCCTGTCGGTACCGTTGGGCCTCCATGGGCTGTTCGGGAGGTGTTCAGTTTAGTTTCTTTTAGTATCTACATTCCGTGCAGTGTTAACGTATTTTCTGGAAAATACTCTCTGTCCATGTCCGCACATTGCGTGGGCACTGAAGTTAAGCTGCGGAAAAGTCGGTGTAGCTGTGAAGCAGTGTGTAAATGCTCGTGGTGACCTAGTGGGACAGGGAGAGGGGAGACTCGCTTGCTCACTGTTTAACGTGAAGACGCACAAAGGCATGAAAAACTTGATCACGTTGCGAGAATCCACCTTCTCTCACAATAACCACCACCGACCTTACTCCACTCCCCACCGCCCCCCAAATTCATTCATTATAAATCCAGAACATAACTTATTCCTCATTAAGGCTCTCCTGCACTTGGACGTTGTACACAAATTTAATTCTCGATCTTAACCAACCTCATTTAACGATAAACTTTACTTTCATACAAGTAAAACACTATCATTAGCTATCAGTCATTTTAAAATGTCCTGAATTGCAGCAACTGGTAGGACGATGTCATCTGAAGAGTGTGGCGCCAAACCAAAGTTGAACTTTACACAGAAACCACAGAAGAATATAGTCTTTGCATGTCATACCGACGAAAGAGGAACGCCAGTGTAGCCGCGTCTCCAGCGTCTCCTCCAGGCCACCGCAACGATCCGCCTACGAGTACTTACAGCTGAAAAGAAGATCGCTCAGCGCAGTTCGAAGCCAACGATCAGGACGACAGCATCGTTTGAGATACGCGCAACTGTATTAAGTGTCTCAGGCAGAACAATACTGACATTACATCCATTATTATTCAAGTAAAGAGTCTTGTAAATTCGTGTGCATCAGGTAATACTTTAATATACAGAAACATTTGCGAATCCTTTAATTATCCAAAGTTGACTAAATCTCCATATCCATATCGTGATAAAGTGAACTATAACTAAATATTCAGAGAGAGAATGACAGCTTCCCAAATCCAGAGACGACCTTATCAAATGTACATGTAGTTTAAAATATCCTGGAATAGCTCTTTAATTGTATTTTGTTTGAGAACAAATGCTGGAGCGGCAGTGTCTGCTGCTGTCCATCTCTTGGTGCTTCTCCTCACTGCGAGCTAGGCAGAAGATAGTTTCATTCTTTGTTGTGTATTGTATACTGATCACAAATGTGTTGCGATGAATGTGACTGTTATTTATTGTTTTCAAAATTTCCTTGTACTGACTCGTTTTCTGAATATTTTTCCAGGAATTAACGTCGGAGAGCGTGAATCAATTCGAACGTCTTAATACGGTGATGCCACTGATCAGAAACCATTATAGTACCTGTAATTGCGTATTGCAGGCTCGATGTTTTTTTTTTCTGCGAAGTCCAGTATTACTTTTAAGAGCCATTTTTCTACAAATTCATCCTCATACTCAAATTCTTAATTTTATTTTCACTGTCACGCCTCAACGTACCAACGACGGAACGACCACCACGAGTTAAGCTATTTTTCTCAGTTTTCATCAGTGAATTGTAGTTTGCCCTTTCTCAGTTTATTTTCTTTACTTATTTCCAACAACACACGGAAATGCACAATAGTAACGGTAGATTACAAAATAATATTTTATATGCTGTTGATCCACTCGGACTTCTCCAGGACTAAACCAGAGAACATACTGATGTACTGGTGAGTGTTTATTCGTACGGCAGAAGAATTAGTACAAGAGAAAAAATTAAGCATGACATTTCAGTGGTTAATTTAAAGGAATTTACTTTTCTGCTGTATTATCTTTTCGCTAGAGTCGGAATTTTCGCGTTATTTAACATTAAATATAACATGTATCCCTACCGTAACCCCACGCTCCGGTCACATTTTTTAAGACATTCCCCCTAGCACTACACAAAATCTTAGTGGCTACACGAGTTATTTCGTCTGCTCCATCTGTTTCGTCTTCGTTGACTGGGCCAGATTTCCATCTGCCGCGCACACCATTACAATTTCCTTATTTATGACTGTTTTATAGTCGTATGTAAACATAGGCTTCTGCGGCCGTTGTCACAGACAATAAAATTCTTCTGGATTCAGGACCACATTGTCAACCATAAAATTACGATATGTCGGCGAATATTGCAAGACGCCTTCTCCAGCGTTTATTGGTAACATCCGGAAGAAGGCGTCTTGCAATGGTCGGCGGAATGTCTGAATTTTATGTTGACAATGTGGTCCCAAACCCAGAAGAATATTATTCGCTGTTTCATAGTTATCAGCCAGCATATGATCCACTTCTTTAAGCACTCCACCCAGCTCCAACTCACTTCCGGTGACGACTGTTGTGTTATCATCAACGGCGGTTTCCCGTGTTTAAATAACAGCTTCCACATGGAACGAGATTCTGGCTTAACTTCTTAAATACATTGCATTTATAATTAATACCGAAATCTGTTATAGGTAAAGCTATACGATAACTGCTACAAAAAGGTGCAAGTAAACATGTGCCCTGAAGCACGCCGTTTGTACAATAACGTGGCTCTGTGGTAACGAGCCTCCACCGACTTCAGTACGAAATATTGTCGTGATTAGTACCCACGGTTTGGAAATGTAAACTTTTCCATTATACCGTCATCTGACAGGGTTCAGATATCACTGATGGCTCATGCTTGCAGAACGTTATGGATTTATAATGGAGCACTGACACATTTTTCTGCTGACGTAAGACTTCATGTGAGGCATCAGTATTGTCCAAGATGTAGAGGATGAGCAGGGTCTGTACCAAGGTTTCTTACACCACCTGGCAACACTCTTTTTAATTTTTCTGTCAATGGTCAAATCAAAAGTGAGGTGTACAACATTTCAGATGAGACGGTAGAAGAACTGAGGCAGCAAACGGTTCTTGAGACTAGCAAGCCGATCCTCAGGTGTTTTAAGCAATTCGTAACTCACTACGGAAGCGAGTGTAGTATTAGACCAATACACGAAACGTCACAGGGGACACCTCATTCATCTGGGTCGAGTTGGAGTTAACTGTAGCACGTAATATGTTGAAATCCCATTGTCTTGAAAAATCAATGTAGATTCCTCCGTCCACGACTCGAACCTACAATTGTCCCTTTCGCTGGTTATGTTCTTACTGACTGAGGTATCCAGGAACGACAGACAAACCACTCTCGCACTTCTACAAAGGTTGCTCAATAAGTAATGCAACATTCTTTTTTGTTGGCCATTTTCGGTTCAAAATATGCGAAATTTGTTGTGGCAATCGTGGAATATTCCCACGTCAGCCTTTGTAGTTTCGTGAGGTTCCAATAGGTGGCGGCGTTATATGCTTGGGGTCTGTAACGGAGGTGGGTTCCAAGCAGAGAGCTGTTACTAGGTTGCTTTTGGCGGAAAACCATATCATCACAAATATTCATAGGCGCTTGCAGAATGTCTGCGGGGACCTGTCAGTGAACAAAATCTCGTTGAGTCGTTAGGCGAGGAGAAAACATTGCCAAATCTGTCCGCATCTCGCGTGCTGGCGGGCTGCACACAGCTGAGACTGCTGCAGTGTTGGAACATGCAGACACCATCATTGGAGGTGATCGGCAGATCCACAATCCAACATCTCGCAAACACCTCGATGCTCTACTGGACGTCTCAGTCAGTACTGTTGAACCACTCGTAAGCAAGCGAGATGTCGGCTTCGACGTCGACTATGCGGGCAATAGGCCCTCCCAGTAAGGCGACGTAAGGCCGTCGCATTCGACGGACATTATAATGAACAAAGTGTTTGTAGCCAAAGAGAGTCGAATAATAAGGTATACTGGAATCTTGGATATAATCAACATGCTTTCAGAAAAAAAAGTGTTTTGCATTCGTATTGAGCGCACCTCGTACTTCTGTGTCCCGTACAACACATTTTCTTGGGTAGCCTACGGGGCTAGCATTCATGAGAGAACGGATTTTGCGCGGAAATGCGCTACACCAATTCTAGGGGCTACCTTTGTGAATAAGTGCTTCACAGTATAGTGAATTGGGCATTTTTTTGAAATTCTTTCAGGTTATAACCGTATGCACTTCTTGGTAATGAATTCAGAGTGGTGTTTTTCTTGGGCATAAACCTGTTCTCTGAGTCCAGTTCCATCGTACGCATTCAGTGTGGCAAGAAGTTTCATATCCTTACACACTCTACTGAAGAGCTTTGGAAACAGTCCTCTTACATGTGGTTCCGCCATTAGCTTGAATATCCTTTCTTGAAGGAGCGATATTCCCTCAAGTTACGCAGCAGAAATTTTGAGAGGCTTGAGAGGTAGGAAAGAGGTACTTCTGAATGTACGGCTGTGAGTGAGAGTCGTGAGTCGTGCTTTGATTGCTCCATTGAAAAGAGCAGTGCCCGTGAAAGGGAAGATCCCTCTTCGAAACCCGCACAGCACACACTTTTTACTGTCAGAAAGTTTCAAAACGCCATATATTCCGATTAACTGTGGAAGATTAATTCTAGCTATTATATCCTGATAAGGTAAGCAATGGGTGAAAACCGTGTCCAGTTATTTTAAGAATTGGTCTAAAACTTCACGTTCCTAATACGTTTGTACCTTCTAGGGTGATATACATACTGAAGTCAGTGATGGCTCATTACAACGCACTCGAAAAACACCTCGTTTGCCGACCAATATTTGCTCGAACATTTTAGCTTATATTACTCTCCCCTGTTTCAGAGTTTGGTATTAACGGTAATACACCTTGTGTCGAAATTGGTTACTATTATTTACAAAGAGAAAATTCCGTTTTCAGTGCTTTCAGTTTTGACCTTTTGTGTCCTCTTATGAATGCTGAATACTCCAGACCTCTACACATAACACTGAATTGTCATTGTACCATGCCATCGTCAACACTTTTATAGATGTAACATGTATATATGTAGATACTCAATGATGACACTTAATTATTAGTTGTCATGCATGGATATATATAATTAACGAAACATTGTCGCCCTTCAGACTTTAAATGGGTGGCAGAATAGTGGCACTACAGTTTAATTTTGTGGGCAGGTAAGATACACAGGTAGTGAAAGTCAAAGTTACCACAAGTTCTTAGTTTATTACAAATGCTGACATAAACGTGAGTAGTAATTGCACTGAAGAACAATGTAAACATATTTAATCGTCGTATTCCTCGACAAAGATTTTCACAAGTAGGTGAAGCAAGTAACTACGGTTGGCGGAGATTCGATACAAATAACTCATAGGTAAAGCTACTGCATCCCTAGCGTGACTGATCTGTTTTCGCACTCAGCGACAGTGGTTGCCAAAAATATCAGTTTTTAACGTTATGCGTGCCAGAAGATCGTATTCCTCCAACTCGGGAAGGAAATCTGATGTTCACTGAGCACATCGTGACCTATATTAACCAAATCCGATGGAAAATCTTACCATTTTTAACAGTGTGTTTATATCGACCGCCAATGCTGTTGTTGACTCGTTAGGTGCGGTTGCATATGGACAGCCTCTGGATCATCCAAGGTCTGCTCTAGCCCTGTAGCACTGTCGAACACGATGCCCGTGAAATTCGGGAACATCCCTAGCGCCAAATTTACATTTGGAATTGCAAGTGAAGTAACGACTTTTCACTCTGAATCTGAGAGCATAACTCGAAATTTTTGTCCTGCGAGCAGAGGACTAACAGTCTCTTTGGTGCCTCCTGTACTCCTTCGTAATATTCGCCAGTTCATGACGAGCCAACAGAAAGAAAAAAAAATTGAACATTAGAAATGTCCTCCCACACAATATAAGTAAACTGACTGTGCGCCCGACAAGAGAGCGTCCCCCTCTTCTCAATAATTTTCCAAATGTATTACGTCAGAGCATTCCGCCCAATGAAATTCCCAAATTTATCTCTCTGATGGCAAAGTGACTTCACCTATAAAAAGGAAATAGTTTTGACTCTGTACTATTGGTTACTCCACGATGCTCATTATTTAACATACCTGCATGTTTCACCAAACCTCCATAGTTTCCTATTTGTTCCTTTCTCAAGTGCCCGTCAGCAGCTATTTTGGGGCGAGAAAGCTACGGTCTCACACTTAATGAAGTCCTCACTCCACTCCACTGTTCTGCCGAGAGCGTAGGATCATAAATGCCTTCCTATTTCTCCTTGTTGCTTTCACCGAGTCCAAGGTGCACAGCTGTGCATTGTCTTCGTATTGAGTCCACCTCCCCATCACACCCCCCTCAGATTTAGTTATAAGTTGGACAGTGCATAGGCCTTGAAAAACTGAACACAGATCAATTGAGAAAATTATGAAAAAATAAGCAAAATATACAAACTGAGTAGTCCATGGGAAAGATAGGCAACATCAAGGAGCGTGTGGGCCAAGGAGCGCCGTGGTCCCATGGTTAGCGTGAGCAGCTGCGGAGTGAGAGGTCCTTGGTTCAAGTCTTCCCTCGAGTGAAAAGCTTAATTTTTCAGTTTATGTGAAAAACTCTTATGTTTTCATCACTTTTTGGAAACCTAAATCGGGCAAGGTGGAAGAACCTTCTTACCCATTCGCCAAGTTTACAAGTTAGGTGGGACGACAACATATTCCTGTCATGTGACGCACATGCCGTCACCAGTGTCGTATAGAATGTATCAGACGTGCTTTCCTGTGGAGGAACCGGTTGACATATGACCTTGCGATCAATTGTTTTGGATTCCCATTGGGGAGGCAAGTCCTTTCGTCTACTAATCGCACGGTCGAACGCTTTTGCGGTGCGGTCGCAAAGCACAGACACTAAACTTATTACAGTGAACAGAGACGTCAATGAACGAACGGACAGATCGGAACTTTGCGAAAATAAATAAAGTAAAATTTTCACTCGAGGGTAGACTTGAACCAAGGTCCTCTCATTGCGCAGCAGCTCACGCTAACTACGGGACCACGGCGCTCCTAACTTCACATCATCCTTGATGTTGCCCATCTTGCACATGGACTACTCAGTTTGTATATTTTGTTATTTTTCTATAGTTCCACACAACTTCTTCCTGTTTTCTCGGTTGGTATGTGTTCAGTTTTTCAAGGCCTATGCACTGTGCCAATTTATAACTAAATCTGAAGGGGGTGCGATGGGGAGGTTCCCTTGTTAGTACAATACTACGGTTTATATTTACGACCAAAGAGCCGACCGAGTAAAACTGTGAGAGTCGGGTACAAACTAGAAAATAATTAGCAGGGCAGGTAGACAATGACATATATCACCACGAGGATTACAGTATGCTACTTTCCTTTATCAGCAAGTGGTTCCATGGATCCACGGTGCGTCGCGGTGGTTACTGAGTGGTGCCGATGAAAGCCAGGTAGATGAGGGCAGCCGGGCCACGATCCGGTCGTCCGGCACGAATGTTGCCAACCAGCCGATGGGCCGTCGACCTGCTCTTTGTAGTTGACAGCTGACTCCGGCGAACTACTCCGGTATCTTCGCTCTGCGCAGGCCCTCCTTGCGTAGCTAGTGGCTAGTGGCTAGTGACCGCCTCATGTCGCGATTCTATCGCCCATTCCCTTCGTGTCTTCTTTCCTCGGGCCAGCGAACCCGTATACATATCGGCAAGTAAAGACCTTCTAATGACAAAACACACAGATATCAACTCTTTCTCACTGAAATTGACAATGGGGCCCCAAAAAAATGGCTCTGAGCACTATGGGACTTAACTGCTGTGGTCATCAGTCCCTTACAACTTAGAACTACTTAAACCTAACTAACCTAAGGACATCACACACATCCATGCCCGAGGCAGGATTCGAACCTGCGACCGTGGCGGTCACGCGGTCCCAGACTGTAGCGCCTAGAACCGCACGGTCACTCCGACCGGCAATGGGGCCGCAGGACGTATTTTCATAAAGTATCATCCCCTATATCACCTCTACCCTTGAGTTAGTGGCGCCAGACAGAACAGTCTACTAACTTAATGGCACCAGCCGGCCAGTGTGGCCGAGTGGTTCTAGGCGCTTCAGTCTGGAATCGCGCGACCGCTATGGTCGCAGGTTCGAATCCTGCCTCGGGCATGGTTGTGTGTGATGTCCTTAGGTTAGTTAGGTTTAAGTAGTTCTAATTACTAGGGGACTGATGACCTCAGATGTTAAGTCTCATAGTGCTCAGAGCCATTTGAACCATTTTTTTAATGGCACCACGGATCACTGTCTGTCTGTAATGTTGGTAGCACAGCCAAACGCAATTCTCGAAAAATTATTCCGATAAAGCACTGATGTATTTGAGATCAGTCAGGAGACAATGAAATGATGCGAATACGTGGCTAGCCTCGGATATAAAAGACAATGTCCTGACTGACTGACTGACTGACTGACTGAGTCATCGTCGCTTCGCTAAGGATATAAACCTGAAATTTGCAGAGCGTGTTAATGTTATACAGTATGCGTCGTGCAAGAAAGGATTTTACGAAATTCCACCTCCTAGAGGGTGACATAAGGGATGAAACTTTATGAAGATACTTCGCTATTAATGAATTTTGTAGCTAGACCTGAGATAATAGGTATTCGGTATCTCGATCTGAAATAAAGAAATAAGAGTTTCAGCCTTTCTGGAAATTTAACCTTAGTAGGGGTGAAACAGAAGTTGAATTTTTTAAGATAAATCACTATTAAAGAATTACTTCAGTACTTTTGTAGCTAAATATATGAAGGTTGTTATTTCACTCCTTTCTTAGTATAAAGAACTGTGTGCTAGGGGATGAAATTTACGATGGAAGTATCACCACTAGAACGCATAAGGCATCATTAACTAAAACTTATGACTTCAGCTAACAGAATCGTTTGTTGGTCAGAAGCACATACGGAAAAAGGCCATGCTTCTATGGCCTCAATTAGTATGAAAAGTATAGAATATGCTGCAATTTGTGAACAACATAAAAATTTGATTAAAGGGACACAAAATCTGAGCAGACCATACAGTCAACAGGAGTGAAGCGTCGGGCGCTAAGATAGGCTTTAATGCAAGTAAAGGAATACATTATTTGCGAATCAAATTAGTTCTATTTACATTGTTGGCATATAATTTGCATGTGAAATGTGGATAACGTGAAAGGTGATGTAACTCTCAGTTTTGACGTCTTTCACCCTTCTACGCCTGTAGTTGTTAATACAAGTTCCCCACAAGTCACGCATTGATCTCGCAAACTGTCTACCTTTTCAGAGACTGTGGTGTGCCTGATACTTATCTGAAAGATTCCTGCAACATGAAAACAAGGGTCTTACTTGGTGGCAGTTTTGTTAATTCCTTTGCCTCGTCTGGTTATTCGTTGGATATGATGCTCAGATTTACACTATAGACATTACATAAGACAAGATTTGACAGTGTCTAGTTCGTTAGCAAACAGTACTAATTTAAATACTGTGATGGAAACTGTACACAACTGTAGTCGACACAATTCATTTATAAGAATACTTTTTAACTCTTGACTCACTCATTCAGTCCGCCATTGTCAGATAATATCAACACAAACAGAAAAATAAATAAGCTTATGAGTTGGTAAAGGATCAAATTCCAAAATTTTGTCTGTTATGCAGCAATGATTACTGCAAATACCAGTCTCATGAGACCAGTTTCTCCTGACATAACCGTGATATGCCAATGGGCGAAATTGCTTAACTCACTAATTCCCGCGAACAAAACTATTCTTAAATATTTGCAACTGCCACTGTTGCATCACAGCAGTCACTTGTGAATTAGTAATGCGAAAGTCTGCACGATACAATATCCTTCAGTACTCCATGATAAACAACTGTCGAAGGAGGCAGCTAATTTTCCAGAATCCTACTTAATATGACACTTAGCTTTCAATTACTGCATTAGCGACCATCACTGTACGCTGTATCCCCATGGATTTACCTGGGTATCTTTTACACGTCCCACTTTACCACGTGTGCTAAAGCTAGTATACACAACCCTGATGTGTCTCCCATTTGTATCTTTATAATATACGTCATTTGTAACCCAGGTAACCACAAATCCTCATTAGAACAGATGTAAGGTTCACAAATGAAATAATCAATGTGAAATATCAGTAATTTTATTGTTTATTAGGCAAGTGAGGAATAGTAGAACAGATGTATCCATAAATATGTTCAAGAAATTGGAAATTTTGACTAACTAAGACAGAAATCCATACACTGTTCTTGTCCTGCGGTGCTTATCAAATTTCCTTTGCTTTTTCCTTTCGTTTGAACGAGATCTGCACATAAAACCGTTACCAACGATTTTCAGCCGTCCAGAAGCATCTTGTTTTGGCTGAGTCTTCATTCGTTCAGGAACCAAAATCAGAGATCCTCCTATTATATTTTCAATACCTAATTTCACAAAAAAATTTCTCAGTCTATTAGAATTTGATGACCTAAAGGTAATGGAAGGCATTACGAAATGTTTTTTCAGATCAAGTAGAAACAATTGCATCTGTGAGTCACATTTTTTGTTCGAGGAATACTTTCTGTAAAAATCTTGTAGAAACCTACTGGTGACCATCTTCGTGTTCTCCTTTTTATACTGCAATTAGAACCCAACTTATCCACATTATCAACGTCCCCTTCTGTTCTCTTCTAATGACGTATAGCACCTGACGTTGAAAGGGTACCAGAAGTGGATGCATCATAATGCATTGTGGATAAAATTAGAACTGCTTTCACCTTCTTTGGGATATATGAGAACAGAGAAACACTATCTTCACTGACACCTAATAGAGATGAGAGTTCTTGACGTGAAGAGAAAGATAAGGTTTCTGAGGTGTATGGGGTTTGTTTCTTTTCACAACTCCAACTATGGACAAATCCGAAGTTATCAACAGCCTTGCTGATGGCAGAGTACTAAAAAGATTGTCAGTGACTATATTTCTGACGGTAAATTTGAAACGGTAAGGTAAATCTTTTACAACCCTCTTCCATTAGTTTATCTCCCAGGAGCACATTTGTCTACAGAAATTTGGTCAGATAGGATAAGAATTTCATGAAACACAGACCTGAGCAATCTTAAAGCCATATTTGGCTGACTCTGAGGGCACGTATTTATTAAATCTCTTGTTTCATTTCTAGCGAGAAAGCTTCTCATCAGGAATGAGGCAATCAGTAGGCTCATAGTTTTTCGAAGATCTGAATTTAACATTACAAATATGTCAGATATTGCAAGCATTCGTCACTTTCAAACACTCGATCCCAATGTTAACTTTGCCAAATCTTACAAATGTGCTTATCTGCTAAAACCCGTTGAGGGTAAGCTTGCTCGGTAGAATGGGATGCATTTGTTTTTCTTAATTCCTCTTTGTGTTCACTGGCAGATAAGTGTTATGAAAGCTATAATCAATACACTATGACGTATATCAAATTCTTCCACGCTTTCACTGACTCTTCCGAACTGATGTTATTTTATTGGGTAATTTCCAAGAATGATTGTCTATCGAAGTCGTGGGGCCCAAATGATACATATCGAACGTGCGACCGAATTCGATCATGCGACCCCGGTGGCGGGCGTTGTGATCGTCATTTTTACCTGTTTTCCGTTGTTCCCTTACTTGCTCTAAATTACATATCTCTGCGAATTATTTGTGAGTTGATATGGTAACTCAGACGATTTACGTCGTTAGTGAGTGGGATGTGTGGTGTTCTTGACGTTTCTTCGGCGGATTCTCTCACATGGAAGAACCTAATTCCAAGTTTATGCAGCGTAGAAAATTGTTCGACATTTTGTAGCAAATATGGATTACTACCGGATGAGAAAAGAAGGGAATGTGTAGACTGTGGTGGTGCGAAATACGCAAAACTTCGTAAGAACAGTTTCGACGCTGAAATACCGGTACAATTTCATTGCGGACAGTACGAAAAACGAACGCGTATCAGGAAGAATACATGGTTTGTCTCTTACAAATTATCCATCCACGCAACCGTAATGGACTTTCACATGACGACAACACCGACGACGAGTAAGGTAAGTCGTCTCCTTTTCAATTACAAGTATTTTTGTAACTCTCTCTTGTCGTTGCTGTAGTGACCAACGTAAACATACACATAACGCCCGCCAGAGTCGCATGATCGATTTACGATCGCACGTTCGATATGTATCGTTTGGGCCCCGCGACTTCGATAGGCAATCATTCTAGGAAATTACCTTGTATTGTATTATATTAAACCGGGGACCCAGAAACGAAGGAGAGGCTCCGTGCCACCATAGCCCTCACTGATTCACTACGCCATAACAGGCCACAGCAGTCCACCCACCCCACCGCAGCCGCGCACTAAACCCATGGTTATTGTGCAGTTCGGCATCCAGTTGACACCGCCCCCCCCCCCCCCCCCCACCCCCGGAACGTCTCACACCAGACGAGTGTAACCACAAATGTGTACGTGGTAGACTATGATGGTGTACGCGTACGTGGAAACGTTGGTTGCACAGCAATCGCTGACATTGTGTAGCTTAGGTGGAATGAGGGGAACCAGCCCGTATTCGCCAAGGTGGACGGAAAACCGCCTCAAAAGCCATCCAGAGGCTGGAAGGCACATCGGACCTCGACACAAATCCGCCGGGTGGATTCGTGCCGGGGACCGGCACGTCTTCCCGCTCGCGAAGCAGCGCGTTCGACCGCGTGGTCAGCCGTACGGGCACTGATGTTATAGTGTGAGATATACACTAAAATGTGTCTATTACGGAACGAATTTTTTTACACCTGTTGGACAAGTCATCTCCCGCAAAATATTATGCTCTTTCAACTTTCCTGCCCAGATCGATGCTCCTGGTCTTTTGCTCAATCTTTACCATGTAGAATGCCTGCATAAGACACTTTCGTTACACTGGTTTCGTCCGTTCTGTCATTTTCATCGTTGTTATTGACACTTGTCTCTCTTTCTACTTCAACATCACTACAAGCATCAACAAAATCTTCAATATTTGAAGCAAGTGCATCATGGTTATAGAGACAAGTATAATTATTTGTGTATGGCGACAAGAGTTAAAGTCCAGTGTAATATATATCAAATATTGTAGAGATGTTTATCATGTAGCCTTGAAAGAATTATGAGACTATTTTTCTAAACATTGTAAGGAGACTGCCAACCTTACATTTGTTTTCAGACTGCTTTCCAGACAGTTGGCCGTTCCAGTTGAACGTACCCCTGTGCATGTGCTGATGTAACTGACTGATCAGCAATATACTTCCAGGTTTACAGACAAATCATTTTACGTTACAACGATCCAAGACGTCTACATTGCTATTCTCAGTAGAATTTTTCCTGTCTCCATAATGTGATTGCAAAAGTGCTATAATATTATGCTCAACATATGTGTGTGAAAGTTTTTTTTCAATTATGAAAGCAAACAGCTCACGATTACCTGGAAACCTGAATGCAAAAATCTGAGAATTTGTCTGTGTCCGTCTGTATGCCGACAATTTATACCAGATAAAAATTATACTCTCAACACTCAAAAAATAATTAAGTATTACAGAAAATTTTCTTTTATTGTGATCTTTGTTGTTGACAAACATGAAATGTAAAATCAAGTCGCCTACTGTGCGACTGCATTGCAATTTCAATGCGGTGTGTTCACAGATTCCCCCTCTTGCCATTCCTCTCTCTCAGACAGCCTGCGGTGACAGTGGAGGAATCGTGCATATAGGGTGAGCGACTGCTGTCTCACTCGTACCATGGTACGGCCCACGAACCAAACTCTTGACCTTACAGATTCGTAGTCGTGGGCCGGGGAGCCCTAAAATGAAACCTGCAGATGAAAAGCAAAATTTCTACTGAATACTCACGCTCTGCTACAGGCACGTCTGTATTACCTGTGTTATGGAGGTAGGCGTCATCGGTAAAGATCGAATGGGTATATAGGTCTCAACTCAGCTTTCTGTTATCTGATCCCGACAATTCATGGTGTCACTTCACCTTTATCTCCTGCCCAGATTTCAACATTTACCATCAGTCCGTTTGTCATATACTCGAATAGAACTACGACCTTCTTGTGATCTAATCCCTGGGAGATTTGTGCCTTTCTTCTTGATGCCTTGTTGCCCCGAGTCCAACTCGTCACCAATCACTGTGACTCCACTGGACTACAGCTAAATCTCCCAGATGACAATAATCAGATCTTTCTCTAACTTCAAAAGGTGGCGGATAGCTGTACGTCAATATTCACTGAGCATGCTGTTTTAATACATCTGTGTGAAAAGTTCCAACAGGGTCAGACGTGCCCAGTAGCCCTCATGTAGCTACACCATTTTGTGTCTGTAAAAACGACATTTTTGTATCCTAAAAATACAAAAAAGGTCGAATAAGTATGACTAATCAGCAGATCTCACAGACAAGGAAACACTGGAATACTCTTTTTCGTATAAAGGTATTGGTTTCGTCGGCTTTAGGCCATCTAAAGACCAACACAAAGATGGTAGTTGGTGGCTGTGAACGGAACAGGCGCTACTCATCCCTGAACGCTAACTGCAGTAATAAATAAACCGCTGTACTTCGAAGAGACATGTTCTCAAAAATTACCTATACAGTGTTGTATGTTTATTTTTCTCTCTTTGAATCGTTTTGTGGGTGTCCTTTTATTTCAACTAGGAAAACCACATGCTTTCTGCACATTCATTATAATTTTATGTCGACGTCTAGTATTTATATTGTGTTGTAGTACGAGCACGTGTGTCACATTAACTCGCTTCGATGTTTACAAGCTACTATTGTCCCTTCTACAAATTTCAGCTGCTGTATGTGGTTTGGAAAAACGTTTCACATTAATTACTGGGTGAGTACATACGAAATTCATGTGTTAGTTTCGCTTTTTTACTGAATGACCCGTTTCGTCAAACGAATTATTTGAATCTGTACAGCCGCGACGTAAATATAGTTCTTACAGAGGCTACTATTATTTTGTGATAGGTGTGTTCTGCCTTTGTTATAGTTGTTCTGCCGCTTTTCATTTATTTTTCCCCTTTGAACTGCTGTGTATATTAAATGCATTCTAGTTAATTAGCGCTATTTTAGAGTTTGTAACTTTAGTTGGTCAACATCGACTCTATAAAAAAAAAAACCTTGGAGATTACAACGTGGCAGTAGTTTATGAAACTCACTAAATGTTATCCCGGGCAGCTCTCTTGTTATATTTTAAATGACTGTAATTTTTTTGAGAGAACAAGTATTTCTTGTGACATGGCACATCCAGCAGTCAAAAGAGAATAAACGAGCGTACATTCAAGTTACTTGTTTACTGTTATGAAAAAGAAAAAGGTGAACACTGTAACATCAACAACGCAGCGCTCTTTTTAGCACGTTCTCGGTCGCAGGATGAATTAGCTAATTTTCTTAAGCAGCAGAAAATCGCCGTGACCACTGTCGAACAACAGGAAGTTCCTGCGGATTGATGTCTTCCGAGGGTAACCGTAATACGTTACCAGTAATACTTATGTTATGCCGTGGATCCTGTCTCCTCTAGAGAAAGTACAGGATCCACCTGTATGTGAGTGGCATGTCAGCTATGGAGATAGAGGCGCTGTGCGGGAACGAAGCAATTAGGAATAACTCAGTGTAGGTGTGGGATGGGTAACGGGGAGGAGTGTTGCCTCCTGGAGCTCTTTTCAGACTTCTGTCTCTGTCAATTGCAAGAGCAGGAGCTTAACGTATTTCCTTATTCCATTTCTAAATGGTAACGTTCACTTTCTTGTGCAGCACTCTTTTTCCTAAATTACAAAAATGGCTCCAGAAAAGAAAGCTCTTCCGAGTGTTTTAAAATGTTGCGTGGTACAGATAGCTCATGTACCTAGGAGAAAATTCGAAATTGATGGTGCTAGTGCAGAGATATTCATGTCTGTACTGCGTGTAAAGATGAATCTGTTACATTACAACTGCGCCACTCACCAAAAATCAGTGTGTGAAATCTAAGTAGAAGTACTATCAGAAGTCAGTTAAAGGTAACACATTCTGAAAATAAAATTGTTAAGACATCAAAGGAAAGCACAACATTTCCAAATATCACATGTTCCATGGTAGAACATCTGCTTCCCTCTCGAGATACAACATGCTGCACGACCAAAGAAGAATGGCTTAATCGACCAGGCCTTATTTGTGTAGCTTATAAAGAACACTGATTTTTACTTATCTTAAAATTCTGTAACTGAAGTAGTAACAATATCTCCCAGGCAATTTTAATATATTATAATGCTCATACACTGAGATGAGAAAAGTTTATGGGATACCTCCTTTAGCCCCACGTACTGCCGCAACTCGACCTGTCTTGGGTTCAAGAAGTCGTTGTAAGTACCCTGCAGAAATATTGTGCCATTCTGCCTGTGAAGCCTTTTCTACAACAGAGAAAGTGCTGTCGGTGCAGGACATTGTGTAAGAACTGACCTCTTGGTCTTGCCCTTAAATGAAGGGCTTATTTCAGTAATGGTACAAGTCTATTTTTGGTCATATTGAGACACGGAGTCCTGATGTTAAATCAGCGCTGAAATATCTGTTGTTGAGATACCAGAAATATTCAAGAATATGGGTTCTTGCTAGAGTTGAACCTCTCTTTCTGTTTGTTTGGCTCATTAATTTCAGAAGCATTATAGACAGAAACGTGGAGGTAATGGATTTGTATGACTATTGAAATAAGCCCTTCTAATGTTCTATGGGACTCGTGTCGGTCTTTTGGTTGACCAAATCATTTACTGGAATAGCCCATGCGTCTAGCTCCAACTACCATTCCGCGTTCAAACGCTGTTTACTCACGCCGTGCGGCCACAACGACGTCGAAAACCGTTTCATGCGAATCAACTGAATACAAATGACAGCTTCCCCAATGCACTGCCCTTTTGTACCTTGTGTTGGCGTTACTGCCACCATTTGCATATGTGCATATCGCTTTCCCGTGACCTCGGTCATCTCAGTTTGTATATGTACAACATGCAATATTTACGAATGCTGCATGAAACTTAATTACATGTCTTATCACAACAGACACTACAGAATTCACCGGAAACTAGTCATGGTGGTCGCTAGTGAACCTATTTGCATCTGTTTCTAAAATCATGCGGTGAACCGAAGCACCAGCCAGTAAACATAATGTGTGCCTAGGTACATAACTCTAGATACAAAACTCTACCCAACAACAAAAACAACGCCTCTAACCAACAAGTTTGATGTGATGTCCCACAACGAACTGGAACTGAGCCAATGACACACACACCACCTGTTGAGAAGCTTGCTGAGTCACACGTCAGAGGCTAACTAATGCAAAGTGACAGGCTTCTGTTAATCGTCGACAGTTCGAAAATAGTGCCAATAATGCAGCTCATTTTGGGAAGGACAACAAGGGATGGGAGGGATAATGTTTACACTCAGTGTGTATCCCTGACAGCCTCACATAACTTCTTGGAGACGAATAAGGGTGTAGGTGGCGACGTGCGCTGTGACGAACGGTATCTGACATGTGGACTCAGAGGTCTGGCTGATATGGTCGATAAGATGTGTCTCACTCGCGGAATGTCAGCGAACTTCACAATCTGTAAAACTGTCCCCGAATCTGATCGTATACCCCGTTTCTGAGCCGAGAGGAAGTTAAGAATCAAGACGTGGGGGGTGAGACTTCCTGATGATGCACCATCGTGTTGAGAATCAGAGGGGCTCTTTGGGGGCCAAAGAAGCACTGTATATCATATGTTGCTGCCCAGGTTATGTTATGTGAAACCGTGCAGCCCAGAGACTGTAAAATAAAAAGGCCTCTCACAAAAGTAAAAGTAAATTCAGGTTACGTGAAAAAGTACCACCATTACATTTCAGACAGTCATGGATGACAAAGAAACTGAAGTTGATGGCAGCAAAGTGGAAAATTCCTAGGCACTATCATCCAAACAGTGCAGCTGTCGATCCAAGCTCAATGGAAATCAGAAATAGAAACATCTGGTATCGATAACATTTCACTCCCTCTGAGACAGGGCACAATATCTGCGTCTGAGTTAGCCCCTCTGTTAACCATAATATGCGATAGATCCTCAGTCAAAAAGTTTCCAGTGTTTGGAATGAAGCAGACATTCCATCCGTTGACAAGAAGGGTTGCAAAATTGATACACAAAACTACTATCTAATATATTTGACAACGAGACTGTCACATAGAACGTTGAAATGTTTCCAAAATAATGTATTTTGAATTACTTCGAAAAGATTGATTTCCTCAGTGCCAGTGAGCATGAAATTTAGAAAATGTCGTTGATTTTTAAAACCAACTCGCGCTTTTGTTACTTGATGTTCTGAAAGCCTTAGCTCAAGATAGTCAGGTAGACGCATTATTAGTTGATATCCGAGAAGCATTTGACTCAGTACCAAACAAACTCGTATGAGCAGAAATATGAACAAATGAAATATTTTTACTGGCTTGAGGGTTTCATGTTATGGAAGACGCATTGTGCTATCATGTTTGGACAGTAATCGACATAAGTAGTAGTAACACCAGGCGCGCTGCAGGGAATTGCGTTTGGACCCTTGTTCATTCTGACGTCAGACTTTTTGCACATTATGCTGTTATCAGTGTGAGAAAGCAGCTGGTGAAGTGGTCGTTCTGATGCTGATAAGATGTCGAAGAGGTGCTACGACTGGCTGTTTGCTATCAATATCCACGATCAATTATGATCTTCACAAAACACAATATGTGATATCATCTGACTACAATACCGGTGAGCTACGATTGAAGTCAGTCAACAAGTACCAATGTGTAACAAACTGATGGATATGGAACGGTATGAGCACGTCGGCTCAGTGGTAAATGAAGCTGGGAGCAGACTTTGGCTCACTGATAGGGTACTGGGAAAAGGCAATAAGTCTATAAAATTGTGTTCTTACAAAACACTCGTGAGACAAAGATAAGAGTATTGCTCAGGTATTCTGGCATTCTAACAGACAGGATTAACAGGACGTATCGAACGCGTACAAAAACAGTTTAGCAGGAATGATCACAGGTTTGTTTGACTCAAGGGTGAGGGTCTGGACCGGCAGACTCTTGCTGACAGTCGCAACTATTCGGCGAAATCCTACATATTTACAAGTGTGTACATGTATATTTTGCATATTACTACCCACGACAACCTGTGTTCGATTTGGCATTTCATTTGATGTTGTCAGACACTAAACGTACTACTTGTTTTATTGTGGCGTTATATCGACTCTTGATTTGCTTCACGTATATGCATGGTTTTTGACCTTACTAATGATCATTCCATAGTTCCGTGATTGTGTGCAGATGCATGATTGGTGGGCGCCGCAATTTATAGTCACGGGATGTAAATAGCCTTTTACGTTATTTCGCAGTATTAGATATTTACTATAGCTCATGTAGCTACACTGGGTTACTTACGTAGTCTAGTATAGACTATTACCCGAGGCTAAGTACATACTGAGACTGGAGTATTCTTCCACACACACTAACGGAAAGAAATTTCAACACAAAGAAATAATTACTGTAGAGTAATGAAATTTCATTGCTCATATTTAAGTGACTAACGTTGCAAGATCGCAGGTTAATGTATCTGCAAGAAAGGACGTTGCAAATGTGAAATTCTGGTACATTAATATCCAGTGTAGCCACGAGAAAGCTGAACACAAACATGCAAACGCGTATGTATTGTGTTTTAAAAATGCCGCATGTCAATTTTTTGGATGGAATTATATGCACATTCCTCTTGCTCGGTCAGTACAGGTACTGTTAACGCTGTTTGTGGATGACACTGGTGTTCTAGTCTGGTGGTGTCCTGCACGTGCTGGAGGAGACACATATGGTAATCGAGCAGGCTGAGTCCTCACATCGACACTCTGTAGTGCATTTAGGTTGCAACAGTGGTATGTGGGCGAGGGTTATCCTATTGCTCAAAAACCGCTGGAATGATGTTTACGAATAGCAGCACGACGGGTCGAATCAAGAGACTGTCGTACAAATTTGCAGTCAGGTGGTTGAGATAAACACGATATGGCTCTTTCCGTTATACGAAATCGCATTCCAGACCATAACTCCAGATCTACGTCCAGTGTGTCTTGGTCACAGGTTCGTTGCAGCCGCTCACCTGGTCTCCCCTTCACCAGCACACGGCCATCGTTGGCACCGATGCCGAACCGGATTTCATCAGAAAACGCTACAGACCTTCCCTCAGCCCTCCAACGGGCTCTAGCTTTACACCACTGAAGTTGCAAGTGGTTTGGGACTGGTGAAATGCACGCTTCAGGGCTTCCGGTTCGGAGCTGTCGTTGCAGTAATCCATTTTTATAAGTGATGCCACCTATTGCTCGAACTGCTGCCGTAGATGCAGTACAATGTGAAACAGTCGTGTGCTAAACAAGGTGGTCTTCCACCTCGGTAGTGCCACGTGGCATCAGGAGCCTGCCAGCAGTCAAGTACAGTGACTACACTCCAGTCAAGTCTTCCTGCAGTATCGAAGAAGGAACATCCAGTTTCTCATAGCGCTATCATACCACTTCGTACTAACTCAGTGAAGCGTTGGTAATGGCGTCTTTGTCGCCATAAAAGCCTTTTTAGTAACATGCACTCACTACGCCGTATCTTTTTTTTTGTGGTAAGAACTTATGGGACCAAACTGCTTAGTTCATCGGTCCCTAAGCTTCCACACTACTTAATTTAACTTAGAATAGCTTAAACTAACCTACACTATGGACAACAAACACACCCACGCCCGAGGGAGGACTCGAACCTCCGACAGAGAGACGCTCTATCTCAAATGTCGTTAACTTCCACCAACATTACTTGTACTTAAAGCAAATCTGACTTTCATCCTCATAGTGGAGCTACTAGAGCCACTCTTACGGGAATGGCATGAAACGTGAATACACGTCATCTTTCGGATTTAGATATAGACCCTCGAACATTCCTTTATCAAGCACAACTCCTTCTTGGTGTTCGGATTTCTTTCCATCAGTGTATTTTGGACATGTAGGTTGAGCTAAACGAAAATCTCCAAATACAGTTGTCTGAAAGTAATATCGAAGTTAGGACAATAAATAATTATTGTACGCAACAAAATTGCAAGAAACTATGTTAAATGAGGAATGTATTACTACGCTACAAACCCTACGCATTGCAAAGGCGCGACAGCGAAGACGAGGTTAGGGTATAAACATCGCGCTCACACTTTCAAGAAATTATTCTTCCCGCGCTTCATATGAGAATGTAATAGTATGAAACGTAATATGTTGTGCATTGGACAGGACCCTCTACCCTGCACTTTACAGTTGTTTTCAGAGCATAGAAGTAAATGATGATTTGTGCTGTGTTATTTCCATATATTCGACTGGTGAACCAAGTCAGTCATTATTGATGCCCACTATAAGAGATGGATCGGTTTTCGCAGGAGTTATTGTCATTATTATCATTATTATTATTATTATTTATACACTCCATTACATGCAGTAATACTACAGGTGATTTCCACATAAGTTTTTAGCAAGTGTGCAGCAAAAATAGACACTGGAGAAGTTAGATGGGAAGAGAATCCTTTCGTGAAACTCTGTTTGATACAGAAGCTCGAGTACGTCATCATAGGTGTAGAGAGTTTGTTATATGAAACGCAAACTTCGTCAGCTCTATCAGAACCATTGCAGTTGGTTACCCTGGTATATGTTACTATGAAAGTATTAAAAATGTGTGTGTCTCTGTCTCCCCCTCTTTATATATACATGTAACGGGAAGTGATTAATCGAAAATAAGCTAATTTCTTAATGAGAGATATTGCAGTGGGAATCATAGGTACTCGGTTATTAAGTCGTTCCACTCCGAGACTACCGCAGTAGCACTGGTGCAGCAACCGTAACAGATCTTTAGAGCAGGAAAAACAGTGTGTGTGTGTGTGTGTGTGTGTGTGTGTGTGTGATATCCTATGCTAAGGTCATCAGTCCCTAGACTTACACACTTCTTAACCTAAAGTATCATAAGGACAAACACACACACCCATGCCCGAGGGAGGACTCGAACCTCCGCCGGGACCAGCCGCACAGTCCATGACTGCAGCGCCTCAGACCACTCGGCTAATCCCGCGCGGCGGAAAGACAGTCTTCATGGCACAAGATAGGTTTATTTAATCTTCGCATCTGACATGTTTCACTTCTTCTATACATCATCAGACAATATGAGTGAATTATAAACTGGTATGAGTATAAATGATGAATACGCTAAGCAGTGTGAGAAGGACATAGATTTCAGTAGTTATTCGGAGATGAGGAGTCTTGCACAGGGTACAGCAGCATGAAGAGCTGCATCAAACGTCACTGGACTGAAGCGCACTACAACAACAACATGAGTATAAATTGCTGTTAAAGGCCATAATAAATTAATAAATTAAAAATAAGGAAAGGAAGTCATACACCGATTGGACTACGGAGTACAGGGCTACATTTGTGTCTCAGTGAGTGACGATGGGTATAAAGTTCAGCTCATAAAATATAGCACCCGAACTGGGCTTACCGATAAAAATTCTTACTAATCGTACCCGAGGCGTCGAATATAATTAATACTCCCACAGAACTGGGACGTAACAGCTTGGTAGCCACTGCCAATGCTTCATTAGATCACCTGGAAGCCACACGATAAAATTTAATAACGATAGGAAAGAGTAAGTTACTAAGGCGTGCAGTGAGTACTTAACATGGGCAAATAAGCAAATGAAGTTATCAGAAAACGTTACGAGTGCAAAATGCACCCATTCAGTGACTAGGATAAAACGCCTTTGACAAATGACTGGGCACTAATAAGAATAATCAAACAGCTAAATTTTTTTAGCAAAAATTTGAAGCAATGATGCCAAAAGTAACGCTAAGCCGGGGAACTAACTGTAACGATGATAACTCAGCAAAACTGTTTACAAAACTGAGAGCAGACGCTGTCATGCTGGCAACTAGACTGCCAAGCAAGTGACACGACCCCGTGGAATCATAGTGAGAAAAGGCTCACAAGGGGGAGCGCTAAGACTTAACTGATGCGAAATGCTTAAATAATTTAACCAGTAATTGATACATATGGAAACCATCATTTAAAGATAAGCACCATAATATCAAAAAACGGTTGATGTTTCGTAAAGAGATGTTCAATTATGAGATTTGGAAATTTGAAAGAGATAAGCTTAGAAATTTCAAACTCTCCCAACAAATACTGTGTCTTGCTTTTGTTGGCCACGTGAAGGATTTTAAGGTTTTCTGAGTAAGGGCCCCGATGGCCAGAAGATTTGAGGTACTAGGAGAAACAGGAAAACTTTTCACCTGGCCTTTCTTTGTCAGTAGATGTTCGCTAAACCTAACAGCGAAAGCCCTCCCTGTTTGACCCATGGAATGTTCTGTATATATAATTTTGTAGACACCTGACTTTGAGAATGAATTCCTGATACGTTGCTCGTTATGGTGGAGCGTGTATTGCATAATATAGCCCTTCTAAAGACGACTTACCGAAGTAGCTTAGCCAAGTTGTATAAAAACGACCCAAGAAATGGGGTAGTCGTACATATGCTTTCAGGAAGCCTTCTGCTCGTGTTTCAACAGTGCACTCCTCCTCCTGCCGTCACATGTGAAGATTAAATAAACCTATCTTGTGCTACTAAGACTGGTTTTTTCCGTTGTAAATAGGTACCATGTTCATTCAGATACAGTGGAAAAGATAAATCCCTCTCGCAGCCAAAATACTAATACACCGTCATACATATGTGATGAGCAGGGCATAGCGATATGTTGTTAAATTAAATCCGGCATCGGCGTAGGCGTCGGCATCGATGTAACACTAAGACAGTCTCTAATCACTAACGTTGTCGAGGATATATAGATATGGAGACTATGTGCTAAGATAATACCAGTTGCTGATTGTTGATTAGTAACAACAAGATAGGTATAATTACTTACAAAATACGCTGCAAAAGAAACAGAGATCTCGTCAGTCTTGAAATCTTTTTTATTTAAACAGTTTTTTCTTCCCGAATTCATTTCTAAGAATTGTTGACATGTAACTTAATAATTTTTAAACTCGGTTTCTCTTCATCAATCTATTCGAAGAAAATTAATGAAACTCTCCGATTCTTTGTCACTATCAGTTTTTGTTCAGTGAACGGAAGTGTTGTGTTAATGGAAAATGTTTCATTTCATTATCTGCATATCTCTATTCCAGTCAATAAAGGAAGCTTAAATGCTGCCCATAGGCATATTTGCTCGTATCTTAAGCACACGAGTCTGATATCCTGTTTGTCTTTCTTCGCAGGATGATGTTAGTAATTTCGCTCGGTTTGACTGAGTTACGAGGTTCATTAGTCGCTATTGCTTAGTTCATTTACTTATAACAGTGGGACTACACTTTTAGAGATATGTGTTTGTTGGATTTGTTTCTCCAAATTGTTGCTCTGTCTGTGTCGCTAAATTTTCCTATCAGCCTCTTCACTTCAGATTTGGAGATTATCTCTTCATAAACATCCGCAGCCGTTACTGGAGTTTTGTGTCTTATCCTGTCCAGTATATACTGTTCTCCATGTAATATAGCCCAGCCGAGTCTAGGACGTGACTGCAGCGAGATACATTTACTGGTGGGCTCATACTTTCTGAACGGGTCTGTTTCAGAACAGCAGCTGTTAACCTTTTCGGTAGGGATTTCAGATTCTTCCACGATATATACAAATGTAAAGGATCATATCGACCTTTGGCGTCCTACAGGCCTAATGCTCTTTCACTTTGAGGTCAAGTAAAGGTGCCGGCCCCTGTGGCCGAGCGGTTCTAGGCGTTTCAGTCTGGAACCGCGCGACCGCTACGGTCGCAGGTTCGAATACTGCCTCGGGCATGGATGTGTGTGATGTTCTTAGGTTAGCTAGGTTTAAGTAGTTCTAAGTTCCAGGGGACCGATGACCTCAGATGTTAAGTCCCATAGTGCTTAGAGCCATTTGAACCATCTGATGTCAAGTGAAAGTGGCATGTTAACTCTGAAGGTACTACATCGCCAAACCAAACAAGCTATTCCAGAAACCTTCCTATTTGCCATTTATTTCGGTATAGGTACTACTTTTGCGATGATCCCTACGATGGCCAATGTATGACTATTAAGAATCACCGAAGAGCAAAAGCGTTGAGCCGGAAAGAAAACTTGTTGGCTTTCCGAGTGATCCCTTCTCGAGCTAAAGCATAAATGCACAAAGAAAACATACACACACTAGCACACAAATGCATTAACAGTAAAAATGGCAGCACCAAGAAATAATAAATTGGAGTACTAAAATTTCTGGAATACATTTGTCTAGGTAATAAATTTACGTAATTAGCGTTGTAAGAATACAGACTAATGTAAGTGCGAGAAAAACCATTGCAATTGTGAAAGTATGGTTCATTAAAAACCGGTGTAACCGCCAGAATGTTGAATACAAGCATGCGACCGTTCATGCACTGTGTCGAACAGGAGCCGGATGTCTGTTTGTGGGTTGGAATTCCATGTCTATTGCTCCTGGTCGGTCAATGCAGGGGCGATTAATGCTGAATGTGGATGGAGCGGGAGCTGCCGTTAGATAATGTACCGTATGTACTCGACTGGAGACACGTATTTTGATCTAACAAATGGTTCAAATGGCTCTGAGCACTATGGGACTTAACGTCTCAGGTCTTCAGTCCCCTAGAACTTAGAACTGCTTAAACCTAAATAACCTAAGGACATCACACACATCCATGCCCGAGGCAGGATTCGAATCTGCGACCGTAGCGGTCGCGCGGTTCCAGACTGTAGCGCCTAGAACCGCTCGGCCACACTGGCCGGCTTGATCTAACAGGCCAATACCACATGTCGACTGTTATTCATGGACAGCACGTTTATGAATGAGAGTACAACAGGTGGAATCACCAGAATAACATAAAAGTTCGCAGTCAGGGTGTGTGGCATAACCACGACAGTGGTCCTGCAGTCATACGAACTCGCTATCCAGACCATAACTCCAGGTGAAGCTCCACTGTGTCTGACTAACACACGGCAGTTACTGGCATCGAGGCAGAACCGATTTCCATCAGAAAACACAACAACCTCCACTTTGCTCTCCAATGAACTCATTCTTCACGCCATTGAAATGTCAAGCGGTGGTGGTTTGGGGTCAGAGGAATGCGCGCTACAAGGCGTCTGTATCGGAGGTGGCCTTGAATTACGTAACCGATTTATAGGAGTTCGTTGTGACACTATCGTGGCGACTACTGCTGAAATTGCTGCTGACACATGCTGATGCGCCAAAGCCGTGCGCCGAATTCAATGGTCTTCCCTCTCAGTACTGCCACGTGGCCGTTCGGAGCCCCGTCTTCTTGTAATCGTACCTTTCCAACGCTGCCAGCAACCATGTACAGTGGCTCCATTCCTCCTAAGTACACTCCTGGAAATTGAAATAAGAACACCGTGAATTCATTGTCCCAGGAAGCGGAAACTTTATTGACACATTCTTGGGGTCAGATACATCACATGATCACACTGACAGAACCACAGGCACATAGACACAGGCAACAGAGCATGCACAGTGTCGGCACTAGTACAGTGTACATCCACCTTTCGCAGCAATGCAGGCTGCTATTCTCCCATGGAGACGATCGTAGAGACGCTGGATGTAGTCCTGTGGAACGGCTTGCCATGCCATTTCCACCTGGCGCCTCAGTTGGACCAGCGTTCGTGCTGGACGTGCAGACCGCGTGAGACGACGCTTCATCCAGTCCCAAACATGCTCAATGGGGGACAGATCCGGAGATCTTGCTGGCCAGGGTAGTTGACTTACACCTTCTAGAGCACGTTGGGTGGCACGGGATACATGCGGACGTGCATTGTCCTATTGGAACAGCAAGTTCCCTTGCCGGTCTAGGAATGGTAGAACGATGGGTTCGATGACGGTTTGGATGTACCGTGCACTATTCAGTGTCCCCTCGACGATCACCAGTGGTGTACGGCCAGAGTAGGAGATCGCTCCCCACACCATGATGCCGGGTGTTGGCCCTGTGTGCCTCGGTCGTATGCAGTCCTGATTGTGGCGCTCACCTGCACGGCGCCAAACACGCATACGACCATCATTGGCACCAAGGCAGAAGCGACTCTCATCGCTGAAGACGACACGTCTCCATTCGTCCCTCCATTCACGCCTGTCGCGACACCACTGGAGGCGGGCTGCACGATGTTGGAGCGTGAGCGGAAGACGGCCTAACGGTGTGCGGGACCGTAGCCCAGCTTCATGGAGACGGTTGCGAATGGTCCTCGCCGATACCCCAGGAGCAACAGTGTCCCTAATTTGCTGGGAAGTGGCGGTGCGGTCCCCTACGGCACTGCGTATGATCCTACGGTCTTGGCGTGCATCCGTGCGTTGCTGCGGTTCGGTCCCAGGTCGACGGGCACGTGCACCTTCCGCCGACCACTGGCGACAACATCGATGTACTGTGGAGACCTCACGCCCCACGTCTTGAGCAATTCGGCGGTACGTCCACCCGGCCTCCCGCATGCCCACTATACGCCCGCGCTCAAAGTCCGTCAACTGCACATACGTTTCAGGTCCACGCTGTCGCGGCATGCTACCAGTGTTAAAGACTGCGATGGAGCTCCGTATGCCACGGCAAACTGGCTGATACTGACGGCGGCGGTGCACAAATGCTGCGCAGCTAGCGCCATTCGACGGCCAACACCGCGGTTCCTGGTGTGTCCGCTGTGCCGTGCGTGTGATCATTGCTTGTACAGCCCTCTCGCAGTGTCCGGAGCAAGTATGGTGGGTCTGACACACCGGTGTCAATGTGTTCTTTTTTCCATTTCCAGGAAATTTATTTCTGCAATTTCACAGAACGATCATCCAGCTTTTTACCCTATTACACGACCACGTCCAAACTTGGCGAACTGTTACTAATGGCGTCTTCGGCGTCTTAAAGGAATTTTTGACTAACATCAACAAACTACTTCTGATCTGGAAGGTGACTAACGCTCACGACCGATACAACACGTATTTAAAGCAAACCAGATTTGCATCCTCATGATGACGCTACTACATCCTCTCTTATGCGACTAGCGCGAAATATCAGTAGACGTCATCTTTCAGACGCAGGAGAACACCTACCAACCTTTGTTTATCTCGCACAACTCCTTCTTGGTACTGGGACTTGTTTTCAGCGCGGGCTCGCTTGTCTGTGTATGTACGTGTGTTGGAGCGTTCTGCGTTTATTTTCACTCTAGCTCGAGAAAGGATCGCTCCGAAACGTAGCAGTTTTTGTCTGCGTTTTGTTTATGCCCGTGGACAATTTAACACTTGTCCTTTTCTGTGAGACATATCCTTTACTCTACTTTTTAATTCTACTAGAGCTCTCCTACGAAACTATTAACAACTTTAAATTTTGGAGTTATGCAAGTTCTGCCTCTGCGTTTTCTTCCATTTTCCCTGCAACCATTGCCAACTATTTTTTTCATGTAAATCGCTGCATATTTTATAAGGTTGTTGCACATGTCTGTACCATATAGCTTCGGTCTTTCTGTCTGCTGTAGACGATTTTGTTGGTTAATCAGGTACCCTTTCATAACACAGTAATCTCGGTCTTGCGGATTTCAACTATAGCGCCTGACGCTACTCACGAGACATCACGTACGCAGATGCTTTTACTCTATTCTCATTTTTTTGCCCAAAACTGTGTTTTAGGGAATGTGTTATTTCCATCATAATCCATTGCTAACCAGAACGACAGCTGAAACAAGTCGGCCAGTGGTAGCACGCTGCTCGCCGTTTTTCAGTTTCCATCCACAGCACAGCAGTTCTGACAACCTGCACCACCCGACTGAGTGCGGCACTATCTCTGTGTAGCCGCGCTTGATACTGGGGTGGGCAATAATACGGACGCACCACAAACACAACACACCGTCACGCCTAATGTGGTGAAGGGAAACCGATTACTTTCATTACACGGAATGCACACGTTCCACGTGGTTTTCAGGGAATTCTTATACCGAAGCAGTGGCAAATTCAGGTAACTATGATGGAAGTGAATGCAGTGATCAGGCACCCTTTCATAATAAAATAATCTCGGTCCTGGGGATTTTAACTATAGCATCTGATGTTGCGTTGTGACTGTTCAAGAAGCTTTCTTCTCTGAAAATGGGCCACAGGGGCCCAATAATAAGAGATCTGGTGACTGTGGGCAATCTCACAATACAAGTCCTGGACGGTGCGGGCATTGTGAGAGGGAGTATTGTCTCTTTCAACAAAGGATCATGATTGCGGAACAAGCATTGTACCATGGGTAGGACCTGATCAGCCAGAATATCCACATAACTCTTGATAGTATTGCGACCTGACGGCCTACAAATTGCGGAACAAACATTGTACCATAGGATGGGCCTGATCAGTCATCATGACCACAGAATCCTTCACAATAATGCGAACTTGCAGACTACCCATGCCGCCCATCTAATACTACGACATGTTTACAAAACAGCACTGGATCCCTGCGATGTTTCATAGCCAGAATTTGGAAACAGTGTGTTAACAAGATTTGTCCGACGAAATAACTTTCTTCCATTGTTCCACAGTATACGCAGAATGACTTCGGGACCACATAGTTCTTTTACAGGCATTTACATCGGTAATGATGAGTTTTAGGATTCCAGTTCACTGTGTAATTCCTATTTTGTGAAGCTCCCTGTGCGTGTGCATGGAATAAAATGTTGGCAATGGTTGCAGGGAAACTGGAAGAAAACGCAGACGCAGAACTTTCATTACTCCAATAAATAAAGTTGTTAATACTTTCTTAGGAAAGACCTGGTAGAATTTGGTGCTGACAGTGTTCTTTGGTGCGACATTCAGTTCTGCAACGACAACTGACGTCCCTTATTTATTGTCACAATCCTCATCAGTGACAATCTTTCACGGTCACTTGACACACGTGTTCGTCCGCGTTGTGACTTTGCCCAAAATGTTTTTCCTCTTTCCCTGTAAGCGGTATAAAGATATTGTGCCCCTTGAAAATCTAAACACTTCGGCTCTCTCGGCTACGAACTCACCGTACGACCACAGTCAATTTGATTGACCACGCTCAACTTTTCTTGACTGTGACATAATGCATGCACGACTACACAGAACACTTTTCTGACCATGACAGACACTTGTAACGAGTTAAGGACATTGCGGGGGTGTCGTTTGTGATCAAATACAATAACGCAACATTCGAGCTTGGCTAGCATTTGCACGTTTGTTTAATTATGCATTTTTCGCATTGCTGCCATATTTTAGTCCAACCTCTGTACATCTCGCGGAGCTCACGGATGTTGCCCCCCGAAAAAAGGCTTAGTACGAATTTCAGTTATCGTGTGCGTTGTCTCCAAAAGAGACGTAGTGTAGTTTTATAACTCTGGTGTTGAACGAACGCTGGTTTCCTGTTTCACCGTGATGCTGCACTTATTTGGGTCATATCACTGAATACAATTGGTCTAAATCTAGTTTCCCGTGTGTGTTTCCCTCATATTTCTTGCGGGAATCGTTATTTTAAAATAACATTTCTCACAGAGTAATTTATCTCGTGTTTCATTTAACTTGAATACAACACAGCATTTGTTTGTCGTGAGTTAGGAAGGCGGGAACGCTTGGATAAAGATTACCAGTTGTGCTTCTCACTACCCTGAGTCTTCGTGCGTATTAGGACCTCTCTTCTTAACTATATCGAAGTATGTCGGTTATGTTGATCATAAGATTTGTTTGCTTATGTTGTAAATTTATAAATTTCATAGTTTTTGTCTAACATTTGAGACGGTGTCCATTTATTCATTTAGAGCTGCCTGTCTTGTGACCAAATTACTTGATTATCATATCTCCTTCATAAGAAGTATCAGTATTCTTCTCTATATTCTATCAAAATCTCTCTTGGTGTGAACATGAAACGCCGTTGATTTGCTTATGCAAGACCAGTACTGGCTTTTTCGTAAGTGTTTGACGTATTTAGTGTCTACTTCGGTGCACGTAACACGTATGTTTCGCATTGCCACGCATCATGCTCTATTTTACGCAATATTTTCAGTTCCAAGTTAGGCATTCACTGTTGCATTTTATCATCGACTGTTGATCTGGTCGGCAGTTACAGTTCAGAGCAGTCTTCTAGCAATTTTGTCAATAAATATTAGGGTTCGAAAATTATTTTTATTGTATACTTACATTCTGATTAAACAAACTACGATGAAATTTTCAGTGCCGAGGTCTTCGTCAATAAGATGAGGCCCACTACACGAAAATTTTATTTAGCAATGCAGAGTTTCATACTGCGATCGAAGAATCAGTTTCTTTCAGAAACCCACTTAAAACCTATGTTGTTCTTCCAACAGTTTAACGTTTTCGCTAAAATCCTGTGTCATTTTGCATTAGTAGAGGACTAGGCCCGAAAATGGCTGTGAATCTCTTCATAATTGTTTCAAAGATCCTATAGGGCATCTACGTAAAATGAAAAGACGACGGGAGCTTTCACAATGCCTTCACGTCTGCGTCTATGTTCCACATGGCACCTTACCGTGTGTTGTGGAGGGTGTTTGTGTATGTGTATGTATTGAACTGGGGACCTAGGAACGACGGAGAGGCTTCGTCCAACCGTAACCCTCAGTGGTTCAGAACCCCACAACAGGCCACAGCTGTCCACCAACCTCGCCGCTGCCCCACACCGAATCCAGGGGTATTATGCGGTTCGGTCCCCATTGGACCTCGCGGGAACGTCTCATACCAGACGAGTGTAACTCCACTTTGCGTGGTAGAGTAATTATGGTGTACACGTACGAGTAGACAGTGTTCGCGCAGCAATCACCCACATAGTGTAACTGAGGCGGAATAAGGGGAACCAGTCCGCATTCACCGTGGCAGATGGAAAACAGCTTTAAAAACCATCCACAGGATCGCCGGCACACCGGACCCCGACGCTAATTCACCGAGCGGATTCGTGCCAGGGACCACCACGCCTTCCCGCTCGGGCAGCAGCGCGTTAGACCGCGTGGCTAACCTGGCAGGCTGCTGTGGAGAGTACTCTGTGCACCATTGTCACTGTCCTTTTCCCTGTTCCAGGTGTGAATGGTTGGCGGCACGAGTGATAGCCGATAAGCCTCTGTGTGAGCTCGAGTCTCTCAGAATTTATCTTCGTGACCTTCTCGCGAGATAAACGTATGGGGAAGCTGTATGCAATGGCCGACTCTTCGAAGAACGTATGCTCTCGGAGCATTAACAATAAACCGCACCATGATGCACAACACTTCTGTTGCAGCGTCTACCACTGGAGTTAGCTGATAATCTCTGTGACGCTTTCGTGCTTACTAAGTGAACCTGTAACGAAAGGTGCTGCTCTTCTTTAGACCTTCACTATTTCCTCTGCCCGTCCTATCTGGCCGGGTCCTAGACTGACGAGCAATGTTCAAGTATTAGTCAAACAAGTGTCTTGAAAGCTAATTCCTTTGTTGATGGACTACATTTCCCGAGGATTTTTCCAATGAATCTATCTGCCATCTTCCTTCTTTCTATAAGTACATGTGGTCATTCCACTTCAGATCACTCAGTAAAATTACTCCTAAATATTTTATGGAATTAATTGATTCCACTGATTGTTCTGCATACATTTACGCATACAGGAAATGGTCTTCCTCTATACATATTCGCATTGCGCTACAGTTGTTTACGTTGAGGCCACTACCTGCACCAAGCGTCGATGCTCTCCAGATCTTGCTGCATTTCACTAAAATTTTTTGCGTTGTGACTTCTTTGTAACAACAGCATCATCTACAAAAAGCCTCGTGGAACCTCCGACGTATTCAAATAAATCGTTTATGAGTACTGTTAAGAGTCATGAGCCCATAACATTCCATTGAGGCACGTGTGAAATTACTTTTACGTCTGAATAATTCTCTCCTTGAGAATAAAATGCTGTGTTCTGTTTGCTACGAGCTATTAAATCCAGTCACATAGTTGGCCTGATAATCTTCACTCTCGTATTTCGTTCATCAGTCGGAAATGTGGAGCTTTAGCGAACTCCTCCCATAAGTCAAGGAACACGACAATACGTGGGCGCCTCTATCTTCTGCTTTCTGCCTTTCGTGGACGAACTGAGGGATCATGGTTCCAGACGATCATTGTTTATGGAGAAGATTTTCTGTCTCCAGAAAGTTCACAATACGTGAGAATGAGACGTGCTCCGAAATTCCCCAACAAGCCAACGTCAGAGGCTAGGTAAATGTCACAGCATTGTACACAAATTAATTATTAGACCTAGGTAACTCAAAATACCTACACCCATCACTATAATTTATTATTTCATCTTTGGCAGTTCGTATTATGGTACAATTGGTCGACTCAAGATAGCTTTCTGAAGAACAGAAATACTCTCTGATTTAGTAATTACCTATTTGTTCACATGTGTCACAACAGTAAATCCCGAGAGATATCCAGTTCTAGCACAGAATGGAGCACATAAAGTAGGCAAGAGGCCTATAGATAGCTCTAAATTACATATGAGTCCATGGTGGTAATGATGATGATAATGATTAGTGTTTTAGACAAATACTTGGAACGAATACAGATGCTCTCGTGAAAATCTATTAAAAATATTAACAAAATTTTAAATCAAGTTGCATCTTGATGCAAACTCTGAAACTACAACCCTGACATTGTGAAACTGATAAAAGCTTAACCATAAAAGTCAGACAAAACATAGCAGAATAACTCGACAATATCGTGGATAAAATAACAGTAGAGACGCAGTTAAAGAGGGGACAGGTGACTGTGGTGGGTGATTGTTTCGGAAATAATGGGTGACCGACGTACTCTGCAACACATTATAATCTCAAACCCAGTATTTTGGCAAAAAGTCCTGAAATCACACAAAATCATGAAATACTAACCATACTTCTCATTATCAGTTAAAAAAGAGGGAAGGTCCTTCGGACACCCAGACCTGCCCTTGGGTCATCAAGTTAAACACACGCCATTAAAATATTTGGGAAAAAGTCATCTGTGACTCACTAGTAACTTCTCGCGACGTAAGAAGAAGCTATGGTCAAACGACAATGTCGTACTCTGATACTTGTAAGAACTACTTCCTCAGCTCGTCGGAAGGTGTGCCACGGTAGCACTGAATGTTTCACTGAACGCGGATTATTACTCCTCACTTAGAGTCACTGAAATTCCCACCAACACATAGTCTTCTGAGTCACAAATGTGGTAAACGTCTGCTGCAGGGAACTGAACAACGAGCAGAAGGGGGAAGGGAGCAAGCCTCTTGGCAGCCGCATCAGCGACTACATTTCCCCGGATCCCTGTGTGACCTGGAACACGGCTGAATGCAATCTTCATATCCAGCCGCTGCAGCAGAAAGGGAGCGCCCTGCACTACTCGCACCATCCGATCTGTTGGGTACATCTTACCGATAGCAAAAAGGACCTCTGAGAATCTTAGAAAATGAGGAATTTCTCTCCACGACGCAATTTCATTTACTCCCATGCTCTAAGGATAGAAAACAATGCTCCAAAATAAACTGAAAACTGCTCTGTGAGACCTATGCAAAGGACAGTGTCAGGGAACTCGGAGGAACAGTCGACAGTATTTCCGTGCTTAGGCTCATCAGAGTAAACACTAATAAAATGCGAATGTTAGTTTAAAATATCGTTAAATTTAGTTTTAAAACTGTATTCATTCAATTCAAAACGTACCCTGCACCTCTGTAGCAGCAATGAGGATCCTCTGCATCCCACCTGGCTTTGGACTTAAATGACCTCCATCTGTAACAGCTCAGTGCTCTCCATTGCGTGGATCACAAATGGCCTCCTGGTCCATGGACAATTACAGAATATGCGCTCCAGCGGTGACGGGGCAAGAGATAGAAGTTAGAGATTAAGGATCAGACAGGGCACTGTATGCTTGGCATACTATGAGAAGAAGACGTCGGTGAGAGAGTGGGGGTTTACCAGCTACTGCACACTGGCTGTCACCTGGACTCGTGAGGAAGCCCCTGCTGACAGCCTACCATCCTTGCAATGAACTGCCTCTAGCATTCTGAGGCACAAAAGCCTTGCTGTCTCATAGATCTGGCATCTGTGCTCAAGCCGAGGTTGTTTGAAGGTTTTATACAGTTGGAGAGGACATGGCCTTTCGGTTTCCCAGGACACGTGACTGATGCGTTTAAGAATGGTCAAAGTCTTCCTGCATCTTCCGTTCTTTAAGCGTGGTACCGCACTAGCCTCTCATCAAAAGTGAGGCTCAGGTGTGTTCCATTGTCCAAAACGTAAGAACAATATCCTCCAGTTTTAAAACAGTTAAGTGCGAGCAATTAAAGCCCACACATGCATATACACTCCTGGAAATGGAAAAGAGAACACATTGACACCGGTGTGTCAGACCCACCATACTTGCTCCGGACACTGCGAGAGGGCTGTACAAGCAATGATCACACGCACGGCACAGCGGACACACCAGGAACCGCGGTGTTGGCCGTCGAATGGCGCTAGCTGCGCAGCATTTGTGCACCGCCGCCGTCAGTGTCAGCCAGTTTGCCGTGGCATACGGAGCTCCATCGCAGTCTTTAACACTGGTAGCATGCCGCGACAGTGTGGACGTGAACCGTATGTGCAGTTGACGGACTTTGAGCGAGGGCGTATAGTGGGCATGCGGGAGGCCGGGTGGACGTAGTGGACGTACCGCCGAATTGCTCAAGACGTGGGGCGTGAGGTCTCCACAGTACATCGATGTTGTCGCCAGTGGTCGGCGGAAGGTGCACGTGCCCGTCGACCTGGGACCGGACCGCAGCGACGCACGGATGCACGCCAAGACCGTAGGATCCTACGCAGTGCCGTAGGGGACCGCACCGCCACTTCCCAGCAAATTAGGGACACTGTTGCTCCTGGGGTATCGGCGAGGACCATTCGCAACCGTCTCCATGAAGCTGGGCTACGGTCCCGCACACCGTTAGGCCGTCTTCCGCTCACGCCCCAACATCGTGCAGCCCGCCTCCAGTGGTGTCGCGACAGGCGTGAATGGAGGGACGAATGGAGACGTGTCGTCTTCAGCGATGAGAGTCGCTTCTGCCTTGGTGTCAATGATGGTCGTATGCGTGTTTGGCGCCGTGCAGGTGAGCGCCACAATCAGGACTGCATACGACCGAGGCACACAGGGCCAACACCCGGCATCATGGTGTGGGGAGCTATCTCCTACACTGGCCGTACACCAATGGTGATCGTCGAGGGGACACTGAATAGTGCACGGTACATCCAAACCGTCATCGAACCCATCGTTCTACCATTCCTAGACCGGCAAGGGAACTTGCTGTTCCAACAGGACAGTGCACGTCCGCATGTATCCCGTGCCACCCAACGTGCTCTAGAAGGTGTAAGTCAACTACCCTGGCCAGCAAGATCTCCGGATCTGTCCCCCATTGAGCATGTTTGGGACTGGATGAAGCGTCGTCTCACGCGGTCTGCACGTCCAGCACGAACGCTGGTCCAACTGAGGCGCCAGGTGGAAATGGCATGGCAAGCCGTTCCACAGGACTACATCCAGCATCTCTACGATCATCTCCATGGGAGAATAGCAGCCTGCATTGCTGCGAAAGGTGGATATACACTGTACTAGTGCCGACATTGTGCATGCTCTGTTGCCTGTGTCTATGTGCCTGTGGTTCTGTCAGTGTGATCATGTGATGTATCTGACCCCAGGAATGTGTCAATAAAGTTTCCCCTTCCTGGGACAATGAATTCACGGTGTTCTTATTTCAATTTCCAGGAGTGTATATCGAAGGAATATTTAACACATATGCTGTCGCCCCTTCATAACTGTCTGGCTCTGGTCATCAGGCGTCTAAGCCCATGATCATTTCCTCATCAGTCAGTTCTGCCAGAACGATATCTGGTAGTGCCAAATAAGTGTAACCTCTCAACAGTTTAAATAATTATATCATTCACATTCAGTGTAACCTCCCAATAGTTTATTATTCCGTAACCTTGCAATAATAACGTCTGACTAATCTCTCAATAAAATTGTGGGTCACATATAACCCTTCAATAATTAACTGACTGTGAGTCTAAACTGGTAAATTTGGACGTCAGCAGTGCTGTGTCATGGCCCTTAAAGATCATTCTGAATAAACTGAAAATTCTTACCTCAATGAAGTCGCAGGATAACGCGTATATAGCTGCTCCTATAAGAAATTTTTCTGGCACAGCCCAGTGCCATGCTGGCTGCTATAATTGTCATGTATAAAGAGAAACAACTGATTTTTCCTTATGATAATAGGGATGACCATGGACTGGAGAAATTAGTAAATTCTTTAAATTCAGATGAATGATTGTGAAAAAGTTAAATATATAAGAAAGATTGTTATTAAAAGAGGTTTTTGAAAAATTTACATGGGACCTGATATAACAATTGTACAACTTTAGTTGTAACAAACTACAAATGCGCGCGGCTGCTTTTAACTTATATTACATCGCTCAGGCACCGCCATCGCTTCCCACGACCGGTGCCGCCAACTCCATACACCAGACTGCTAGCTACTACTACTACTACTGCCACTGCTCTTACTGCAGCCAACACTCATATCTGGTGTGAGATTCTCTTATAGCTCACATATCGCAGGCAGCGCGTGAGCAATCCATCGAAAGAACATGTGCTCGAGTGCGCTAGCAATAAATTCCTTAGTCATGGACCTCTTACATGTTTGCCCTTCGAGGATGATCGGGAAAGATGAAGATGCAAGGTACACTTCTCCTGGGCTGCTTTCTGTATGCTTACTGTGCAAGTATTGCCTTTCTCTTGTGTCATAGCTGCGTGGAACGCCCTACCTTTAGTCTCTTTCCTTAGGCCTCTACAGGTACAAGTACAGGTGATGACGGTGGATATGGATAGTTGGACGTCGTATGCGCCGAAACGTATATAGTTCTGACTGAATTTTTTCACCAACGAAGGATATGAAGTAGATAACACAGGGTGTTTGGTCGCATTACACTCTTCTCAGGATTCTGCGTAAGAGATCTGCTCTGTCGTTATTATTTCCTGAGTTTTTCGTTTCTCAGCGAAAACCTGGGCAGACTCGGCTCTAGACTGGATGGCTCCCTGTGCGGTTGGTACCTGTCGCTCGAGACGTGCAGGCAGTGGCAGATGCACGAGCTGCCTTTTCCCGTTATTCGCAAGGGGCTTCACCTCCGCAGTCGTTGGCATTTGTAAACACCTCATAGGCTTAGTTATATCAGGCGTATATTCGGAGGTATGGTGGCCCGACGTGTTTAGATAATTTGGGGAAATGAATGTCACAATGAAACTGACGATCTTGTCAAACACTTCATTATTCCTTCGTGTTCTCAGCTTCACATCTACTATCGCATGTTAAGCTGATTCTTGTTTCAGTTCTGACTTGCCTATATCCATAACATCACGTCATATGAGTACATGACTACACCCTTGCTTGAGGTGAGGAAGTTCCGCATCTCAATAACTATATTAGAGCCACACAATTTTTGTGACTTCTTATGACGTTCCACACTCTTCGACGTGTTAGTTTCACCAACGAATAACCATTATCGATTTGTTACACATAAAGATGCCAGCAATCCCTTCTAATCCTGCATGAATGTAGGAGGGGGACACTTAAACAAACGTCCCCTTCTTCCTCTTCAACATCAGAAACGCTTTCTGATGTGACCCTTGAGCCCCATTAGTACAGAGAATCTGAGTATCAAGGCTAGATTCTTTCAAGCGATTGTGTGAGTAGGTGTGAGTATTCCCAGATAGTACGTCAATCGCACTGGGAGCGGTGGTATTGATGTGATTTGCCTAGGTGGTTGTACATATAGCTAGGTGCATATAGTTCCACCCAGACAGAGACCCAGTTGCCACCGCTGCGCCGCACGGTGGTCGCTGAAACATGATGAGAGCTCATCATTGCAGAGAACTGGAGGCATTCATCAGTCCCCAGCTCAGGAAACTCAGGTTCTCCAAGTGCATGGTCAGCAAATGAAAGTTGAGCTCCTCAAGGCGTTCGCCATTTAGCACGACCACAGGGTGGTGGTGGGGGAGGGGGGGTGCAAAGTGTGGCTTATGGAATGCCACGTATGCGGAAATATGGTTCAATAGGCTGCAAGTTTCAACTCATTTGACTCTCTCTTATGTTAGTTTCAAGCGGTATTCAGAAATTAAACGACAAATATCTTCGCGAAAAATGTTTCTACCGAGTTTCAGTTTCACACTTGTCTTGTGACGCTGTCTTTTTGTGAAATTAAAAATACTGACCCAATTGCTGTTTTAAGGTGACAGCATCAACAAACGAGTTTTTTGTGTAAGATTTGTTACCAATATCAAGCAAATAACCTGTCGATTTACGCAGCCTGTAGCCGAGACGGCGTTAGGACATTCGTGACAGGTCGCAGTGCTGAGAAGCGCAGATGGCTGCAGCCGAAACGGTGGCCATCTAAAGAGCTGTGACAACACTGACACGTTGCCATATAGATGCTTATAAAATCGTGTTACTCTATTGAGGTACGCAAGCGAAGCTGCCGTGCCCAGCCTGCTGCAACTGTCCCTGATGAACAGAAACCGACGCAACTACTGCCATACTGCCTTTAGAGGAACGCAGTGATCGTGTGTAAACGAAATCCTTGTTCTTATTTTTCAGTCTCCAATCACTAGAAATATCATAACTGATACGATAACCGCCGATGAGATGTTTGTGGCGCAGGTTGATAATAATGGACAGAAGGCCATAGTGGAACAGAACATACACGGTGATCGGAAAATTCCGTTACAAACTTCTAGGACTTGTAGAGCAGAGTGGATATACAGTGGAACTCGCCTAGCGAGTATAATTCGTTCCTGAAACTTACTCGTAATGCGAAACAAGCGTTAAACGAAACACTTTATCCCACATAAATTAATGTCAAATACGACAGTGCGTTCCATTCAAACTAACTAAAAGTTTTATCTCTCTCATGCCATTTATTCAAGAAAAATTATAACTACAGTATTATGTACATTATTGTTTACTATAGGTGACTAATTCTTTTTTACGAGGAAGGTCTATATTGTCATTTGTTTTTGCCGACGCTAGAACACTTTACGAAAATGCGACACGCCGTTGTCGTCACATACATTTGTAGTCAGGTCAGCCACTGCTTTGTTGGGGTAATCATTTTCAGTGTTCGATGCAACGGATCCCCATGCCTCTTATTGAGCCATAAGATTACTTCTTTGCTGTTACCGCTTCCCCCTTCTCCTTCTCTGAGAATTCCTCTCCACAACTTCCTGCTGTGAAACACACTACAACGCGACAAGCTCTCCGGTGGTCATTTCTTTGCTGTGATTTCCCGCAAGCTCATCGATATCATTGTTATCCACTTCTAGTCCCATGCTCTTGACCAAAGACATGATCTCGCTGACTACAAGCTCCAAGGTACTGACGTACTGACTCAAATGCGTCAGAGTCACATTCGACAACGTACGTCGGCCAAAGCATCTTCCAAGATTTCTTCGTAACACCTTTCCGCACCTTTTCGATCATCTTGACGCAGACAACGATGTTGAAGTGATATTTCAAAAACTCTATGCGAGAGAGATTGGTGGATTCAAAGCCACGCTCGAAGTGCTTTGGTTTAGAGCTTCTTAAAGTAAAAAATAATTTGCTGGTCCGTAGGATGGGGTAACGGAGTGATGTTGGGGGGCACAAACTGGATCTTGATCAATTGAAATTCTCCAAGGAGATGGCCTTGTAGGCCTGGAGAGTGGGCAGGACATCTCAAAATAGATCACGTCTTACCCAAACCTTGTTGTAGGACTTCCACATCAAGTTTAACATGCTCTTCAGGAATTTACGCTTCTTGAAAGCCCGTCAAGTTTCTGAATGGTGAACAAGCAGCGGTTTAGTTTTCAAATCTGTGGTTGCATTGCTCAGAATAGCAGTGTGAGACGGTCATTCATTGGCTTGTGCCCGGGCAATGCACTCTCCTCAATTGTTATAAAGGTACGCTTCGTCATCTTTTCTCAGAAAGTGGTTCAAATGGCTCTGAGCACTGTTGGACTTAACTTCTAAGGTCATCAGTCTCCTAGAACTTAGAACTACTTAAACTGAACTAACGTAAGGACATCACACACATCCATGCCCGAGATAGGATTCGAACCTGCGGCCGTAGCAGTCGCGCGGTTCCAGACTGTAGCGCCTAGAACCACTCGGCCACCTCGGCCGGTCATCTTTTCTCAGAATACACAGGTCTAGTCACAATTAAAACCTGTTGCGTTAGATAACCCTCAGAATCTACGAGCTTCTTGAAGTTCTCTGCCGCCTTTGTGTTGGAGCTGGCTGCTCCGTCGTGCCTCACAACACTGTGGATGCTGGTTCTTCTTTTGGACTTCTCGAAACACCATTCGGTGCTGGTGATCCTGGCGTCTTCTTAACGTGGTCGGCGAATACCATTGTCGCCTTCTCACAAATGAAGTTCTCGTGAATAGTGTCGCCTCGAAATAGCTTTTCATTTCATGAGGGTTAAACTTTCGGTATCGTCCAGAATACGGAACCGTTGTTTAGATACTCATGTCACTCCCTTTGAATCGTCTGTCTCCTTAAACTTGTCCTTCTCTTTTATGATTGTGCAAACGGTTGATACAGACAGAGTGTACGTGTGTGATAAATCAGCAACGCTTTTACCACTTCGTGGTTTTCAATTATTTTACGTTTCATTCCTAAGATCATTTTGTTTCTTTCATGGTCGTCTTCTTGCGGCTTTATCTTCGGGGACATTTCTACGACGGTTATTAAAATGTACACATAAAGAAACAATTTGTGGACACAAGTTTAGAAAATGTGTAATTGCAAGTTGCGCTAAGGTGGTTGCAGAAAGGTGTTCATAGTGTTGAACGTTTCCTCCGCCGCCTGCTAACGGCTGGTGACGTGAAACTAAATCGTCATCACTTGTTAAACGAAATATCGCTCGTTAAGCGAGTCATTTTCTTACAATTTGATTTGTTTGTTATGAGAATTGTGCGTCGTGGGAGATGCTCCCTAAGCGAGGATCCACGGTACAATATTTTGAATAGGAACCCAAGTCCTGAAATGTATCTTTTCGGTTCTACAATGGTTTCACCTGAGATGTTCAACTCGATCACTTCTTCGTGAATAATTCAATTAGGCATGACGCTGTACAGTTATTAGCCAGTAGTTCGAAAGGAAACTTAAGGAAACATGCGTTTATCACTTAAACACATTTGTTTGTACTAAAACTTAAACATTACCTGGTTACATTATTCCAAAACAAATACGGGCACAGCACAATGTACGTACAGAAAAGTACTGATGCATTACAACAGTCGCTCGATGTGGAGACCACCAACATTGCAAACAAAAATTGTACCTGCAAAGCACGTTTTGGTACACATACACACACACACACACTCTGTTTCATACGACCCCACAAGAAGTAATACATAGGAGTTAAACACCGTCCACCATGTTTGGTACCGGGACGAGCAACTCTGAGAATTTGCTGTTTCCTTCAGCGACGTGGATGCGTTATACATGTGAACTAAAACCGTTGTAGACCGAAACGGTACGTTTCCGGACATGGATTCCTATCCAAAATATTATGTACTCACTCCCCTCTATAAGTCCTAGAAATTTGCAACGGGAATTTCCGAGCAAACTGTGTAGGTAAGACACGTGCCTATTTGAAATACATGAAACCTGGTTTCAAATACAAAATTACGCCTAAAGTGTTCTTAAAATACCCAAAATTATTCACTGTAATGTGAAAAGAATACTACAAAGTCATGCTCACCTCATAGTAAACAAGGTTATTATTAATGTTTTTGTTGCTGTCAGTTCAAAATCCTAGTGTTTAATTTTCCCTCCAAAGAAAGATCCCTTACAAAGACGAATAAATTTACTTTACTTGCCTATAATGTACCGAGAGCTAGTTACTGCCACTATTAATTTAGCAGTTCCTTAATTACAAAAACCACATAAACATACCGCCACACATTGGTTCGGGATTAACCTGTTTTGTTTTACAGCAGCAAATCAATAGATGATTATTTTCATTCTTCACAGCAGTGCCACCGCACATCACTTACAGCTGGAGCAACTCACATCATCCGCGTTACTTTTCTAAACTGAAAAAAAACACTCATTCGCCAACAGACGAACAGACTGGCATTTAAATTTTGCTCTGCGAAACATAGTATCATACTATTGCTGCTGACTTACTGGTGCTCTAACTACCTGGTTTTCACAAGATTTTCATGAAAGCTTCATATTACAAAAAATATTTAAATAAAAGACGTAGAACTTTTCTTAACTGAAAATACTCATGACAGTATTACATAAGTTAGTCTTAATCTTAACTGGTACCTTTGGTTCTGTCTGTTTGTATGCTGCATACATCAGAATTTACGTAAATAGTTACATGTAACAGAAATAACATGCAGTATTTGTATCGAATTTACTGGGAACGGGTCAGTTTACTGCCCAAGTATACATAATAAATACTGGTCACTCACTAGTTACTGACATATTTACTAAAAATGGTTGAGTCTGCTATTCTTGTAACTCATGAAACACTTACAATTCGTATCTTAACTACACATTCTAGCATTGTTAAATAATGATATATGTACAGTACACGTTGTTTCGAAGATACGGATTTATGCCAAATTTGTAATTTATTTTTCTACCAGCCAGACATTTTATACCTGGTAAATGAAGACGGATCTATGTGGTAGCATGCTGAACATTTTTAAGTCACTGACAACTTAGCAACTACTAATAACGACAGTTTTATTCTTATAGCCTTGTAGGTGTGGATATTTATATTCTTCTCAGGTTGTGGTAGAATGTTCATTATCGAGTATCTGTATCGTAACGACTAATTTCAAGAACAGACATCTACAGGATGAGTTGCAACTTCAAGATGACTTTGGGTAACTATCACGTGTTATTCCCACTGTTTGCTTTTATGACATCATTAAATTCTTTACGACTCAAAACACTGATTTGTTGAAATATGGAAAATGTATTAGGATAGAGAACACGTTGTTTTAAAAACTAGGCTATCTATGAAGAGCTATATGCCTGAGCAGCTCAATTTCTATATTTATTTCAGTTCAACTTCTACTACTTATGTACATCCAATTGCTTAGATCACTATATCCTTCATATTTTTCTCGGGTTCCTGTATTAATTTAACTGTTGGTCTTGTTATGTTGGTTGCATAGGATGTATTGTGTGTTCTTATCTTAAATGAAAGACGAGTCGCCCTTCCAAGAAGCACTTAGTAATTATTTCACAAACATAATTACCATAGTGTTTTGCTGCGTCCTCTCCAACAGGGTTGATTAAAACATCAATGTCATCTGAAATAGCTCGAAAACTATAAGTGTTAAGCGGACTTTCACTCAAGTGTAGGGACTACTAGTTATCTCGTTCACTGGAAATAATTTTTTATCCAGAAGCAATATAAAGTAATATATCAACTAAATGTTGTTTATCTACAGACTTTCTTTTAACTTTGTCTGTTACTAAGATAAAAACGGCATTACTTCTTTAGTTAACATCACTTAATAACTTTTTAATTGGTAATCCACTACCTCTCATCAAGATATGTTCGTAAACGTATCACACTATACCATTCAAGTAAACATGTTGTTAATAAAAATGTAGCAAAGCCGACTTTGAATCTCATACAGGGCACGTACCAGGGGCAACGAACCTCATTCACCTGCTGGAGTCGGCAGTAAACAAACTGAAAAACAATAAAAGTGCACATTAGTCCTTTACTGCTCTGCTTGCTACAGTTGACAACGAACAAACTGAAACACAAAGAAAATTCACACCGCTCGTTATTGTTCTGCTAAGTTACAATTTAACATTTCTACTTTCTCTGTTGGCGTATATCGTTATCACACAAACGTTTAAGCAAAGACGGTTAACTGAATCACCGATAGGCATTTTTCTAGCGTTGCCATTTACTTACTGCGGACTCCAGCAACCGCACCTTATGCATTATTCCGGATTCCTGCCCTCCGTGTTTCTAATTACATCGCTAGTATGCAAAAATCCCATTAAAAACAACGTTACATATTTGTTCGTGTTTCATAGGCATCTCAATAATTTGCTTCCGATGCCTGGGAAGGACTTGGCTTAAGGCTTTTAAGAGAATGATGCAGGAGCATTTCACTTGTTTGAGATAAGTGTCATAGTTCAGACGTCGATATCTTCCTGTTATTAGAAAATAAGACATATCCACCACTATTTTTATGTTCCGAACTACGCTTCATCGTATCGGAGCATCTTTGGTTTTTATACGCTATGCAGCGGCGGCACTGCGAAATGGGTTTCTAAGTAGACAAAGCGAAAGTTTCCGGAAAAACATACAAGTCTGCGTTACGATATGCACAACATTCCTCCTGTTCTCCTTTCTACACATCTCTGTACTCGTATATTTAATGTTCCTTCACCCCAGGGTAGCTAAAATATTAATCGGACGTACTCTTTTTCGATGTCATGGGCACTAGTATTAGGACTTCCCATTGCGGTTGTTTCAAAATAAACATAGTGGTTGCAGACTATGAAATCCGGAGGTGAAAAGTGAAAATGTAGCCTATAAATTATATCTGGAGGTTAAAATCTCTCCGAATGTGTTTCCATTTGACAGACTGATTGATAGGTCACTCCCGTTCTATATAATTTTCTGGCATTTGGTCATGAAATGGTACCATTAACTATAACGGAAAATGTGAGCTAATTGCGTGGCCAATATCACCTAATTCCCAATTAATTGAACTTAGTTCCCATTAATGTTCGGAATATACTGTACATTGGTTCCGACGTCATTTCATTTTCCAGACGAGATACTGGTTTCGGTGTATTTTCGGCTGGTTTATGCCTTGTACTAGACTTCACTTCATCTTCAGTTTCTGAAATTAATTTCCTCCCGTGGACATAGAACTAGCGGGATGATCAAACGTACACCTCTTGAAATAGCTGGACGGGTAATCAGCACAACGGCTCTTTCACATGCGCACCGTACATAATGCATTCAGTTGGCGAAGTTAAATCTACTTGCTGCAGTGGCTACCGGAATGATTTCCTCAAGGTCAACGAAACTGCTTCCTTCTTCTTACACATAACATACTATCATGAGATGAGTCTGGAATTACGTCGGTGAAGAAAGAGAGACGTAAAAACCACAAATAAATACAGAAGTGACGTATTTACGATAGGAATCACTTTAATATAAATGATCTATGCTTTTTCCGCTTTCTGATTAAACGTTTCCTAAATGGCAAGTTATTGAAGAGGAGTCATTTCATTACGGAAGGAGTCACGTATATTTTTACATAAAATATCTCTGTATGTACTAATTTAAAGGAAATACCGGAAATCTCTGTGACACTTGTTAACCAGGTGTTTTCATAGAACTTCTAATGTGCTCAGTATCACTTAAGGCTTAATTATTTCGGCAATCTGGGCATGAAACCCGGTGACCCTGCGAAACAAACATATTATCATCTTCATCCATAATACAGTCACCTGCGAACAGATTCGTGATGTGGCAGGCTTCATCAACCAGGTTATTTACACACAGACACAAACACACACACGCACACACACACACACACACACACACACACACACACACACACACACAGACACAGACACAAACACACACACACACACCGGTCAACATATCACTTTCGATGAGCAACCTTTCTTAAACACCTTCACAGGCATTGTGTAAGATATTGGCAGCGAGCAGTCATATTATCAATATGGGTTTGATATGATAACACCACAACTCAAAAGCAGTAGGACATCAGTGGTCATTTAAGCAAACCTTGACCTTGATTGATGAGGACCTCCGCTGCCAGGTAACCACATCGGCTGTTTGTTGCACCATTCCATCTCCCCTGGGAAACCAACGGAAGTTAGTCAATATCGCCTGGAGGAATCACCACAGGCCTTGAGCAATTGTGTCGCATGACATAAAAACTTGAAAACACTTTTCAGCTGATGGGAGGACAATTAAATGCCACGAAACCCCTCCTCTTCCAAAAATTTTACTTTTGAGTATATTCTTAAAGAAAAGAGGGTATTAATAAGCAAATGGAAAGTGGTCCTAAAATAATGTTTTAATACAGACAGAAAGATAGTCATATAAAACGCAATAATGTTGCGTTAAGTGCATTACGAGAATACTAGCAGAATTCCTACGCTAAATAATTATACAAGAAATGCGAACAACTAAGTAATCCTGGATCACAGTACACGAAACAATCGTCATCTCATAAAAATCAGAGTGCAGTATGACAATTTACACAATAACAGACGAGAGATAATGAGTGATAGTTCGGACTCAGTTTACCATCAGTTCAGAAATGCTAGTGTAAAGTTAAACTTCTGCCTCCAGCACATCCAAACCACACGAAAGCTAAGAGTCCCTTGAAACTGAGGTATTGTAGCGGAAAGTCACTACCCGGACCGTCATTCACACGATACAGTATTGCAGTCCCTCCTGTTGTTGAGAAGTACCATGCAATGTTACTTCACAAGTGCGTGCACGCCCAAAGGAAGAGGTCCTGCGGCGACCACACCCGTCATGAAATTCGTGAATCGTATTCACGTCTCCAAGTACGGACAATCGTCAGCTGTATAATGGAATAACAACGGTAAAAATTTGTGCTGGACTGGGACTCGAACCAGGATATCCTACTTTGTGTGAGTGGTAGCCTTAGACATTTAGGCTATCCATGCACAACTCATGGTCATGTCCATGCATCACAGCCTGAATTTTTATGCATTTATACAGCTAACAGTTGTCCTCATGTATTTCATGATGGCTGTTGTCACTGCAGTGCCTGCATTGCGAGTACAGATCCGTGAAGTACCGGTAAACTGCAGTAAGAATATCACTCTGTCGGGTCAAACGGAGTCCATCATCTGTGTCCAGCTCCCCGATAAAAGCTCGCTTGCGATGGGCACGATGTTTTATGAGGTGATACAGCGATGCAAGTTCGTCCTCTGGAAGCGATTTTGCTTTAGATCTGATCTTCAGTCCTTCAAGGTGCGTTCGCTTTGTGCCTATAAGCTTCGCCTTTATTTGTTTGATGGTCGTCAGCTGTGTGTTGGTTGGTGTCGTAGTCGCATACAACTCTCGCAGAACTGTTTGGTAAAAATCAATCGTGCGTTTGACATCTTGCGCCCGTTGCCAACTGTAGTTCCTTAAAGATAATCGCATTTTCCGTTTGACGACAGCATTCCACCTGGCAATCTTGCTCGGATATCTGCAGCATTGCTTGAGACAATCCGCCCATGTCGTGGAGATGACATCTTGTAGCAAGGCATCGGCGAGAATAGAAACAATTAGGCTCCACGGAATCCTATGCCATTCAGTATGCTGTTTGTGCAGTTTTATTGTGACACAGAGGGCGCAGTGGTCGGAGAAGCTAGCCGGAATGACATCGGCGTCCAGAACATGTTGGCAAATGTTGTCAGAGATGTACAAACAGTCTAGACGGCTGCATGCGGTGGTGGTCATGTACGTGTACTTTACCAGGGTAGGAAATTTTAGTTCCCACGCATCCTTTCAGCTGCAGGTGACGCACCAGATCATGTAGATCCCTACAGTAATTAAAGTTTGGCGATTGGTCTTTCCTGTGGATCACACAGTTGAAATCACCACTAATTATCAACTGGGTTGGGTTGCGGCGTAGCAAGTATATGATGTCTTGTTTAAAGAAGTTAGCTCTTTCTGATTTTAAGGTCGTTCCAGATGGAGCATAGATATAGACGAGGGTGACATCAAAAATTTGGCAAGCTATGCCTCTACCGGAGTCCAACATTTCGATATTGCTCACTGGGATTCCGTCTCGTGATAGAATGGCCGTACCTGTACCCCCGTCCGCCACGGTGTTTACGATTGTTGCAAATCCTGATACATGAAAACTTAAGATAGACACTTCCTGTAACAGAACTACATCAGCTTCGGACTCATAGATAAACTGCCGTAGCATTGCTAATTTTAAATCTGTCCTAACTCTATTTATGTTCAGGGACAAAAACTTATAAGCTTGACTCATGATCGTCCGAGACTTGTGGGTGATGGGAAGCGTAGGAAGCCCAGTCCATCTCACCGTCGGACTTCGAACCTACATCCGCAGGTTTTGTACCGGTTTTTGCGCTGACTTTACTTTTTGAGTTACTTCGAGCCACGGAGTCCTTTGGTTTAACTTTATTTTGCCGTCGCAAAGGCGTCCGAAGTGTCATTGAAGACGGCGGAGTCGGCGAGTCATGGCTGTAAGCAGTATGTGAAAGTCCTTGCTTCGGAACGGGTGACGGCAAGTCCGAAGACGCGGCGTCAGTAGGCTCACTGTGTTTGTTTGGAGCCGCACTGGCTGTTTGTATACAGCTGTCCGGGTCCTCGTGTTGTTTGGAAGCAGTTTCGAGGTGGCGGCTGTTTATGTTATGCTCTAAACCGCGTGCTTCATCGGCCGTGTTTACGAGTTGCAGTTGACTGACTGCCGCCTCTTGTGTGTTGGCCACCTGCGGCGAGGCGGCAAGCGGCATCGGAACGGATTGCTGTAAACACTCGGCTGCACTCGTATTGACAGTTCCTGCGTCGGGCGGTTGAATGGGAATTTGGCGGGTCGTAACTGAGCCATCCGACACATGCGTGTCCTGTGTGGAGGCACGTGGCTCCGCGTTATTGGATTGATTTTTTACCGCCTGTTCGCCGGAACCACTACCGTCACTTATAGTACGTCGTCGTTTGTTACCGACAGATAATGCAACACCGGTGGCTAAGGGGTGACTGGCCACGGGTTTTTGAGGCAAGGGTGGGAAGGTGCCGTTACCGAGATCGTTGTCCTCTGACACAGATGCACTCGGTTGGGAGTCAGTCACAGAAGGCGTCTGATTTTGAGTTAGGACATCAGCCAATGTTAATCTCTGTCGTTGTTGCAGATTGTTTCGAAGTACGACAACTCGCCGTGGGCAATCCTCTCGTAAATGGCCACTCGTGTTACAGATGAAACAAGTACCTACTTGCCCCTCGTAAATGACATGAGCCTTATAACCACAAACCATTATATAGGATGGGATATTGACTTTAACGGCCATGTCAACTGAGCGAACCCCACTATAACATTGGAGTTTGTGACGGCTCGACCATTTTTCGTTTCTAATCTGTCGGATGTCACCGTATTTGGCGAGGACATCTCTAAGAAAACAATTCTCAACCTCAGGTGGCAAATTGAACACTCGCACTTGTTTATACTCAAAGTCAGCGTTAGTTATTGAAACTGTACTCACCGACTGATCACGATGTCGGAACTCTGCTTTCCCACCAGTATTCACCAAAATTTTCTCCAGTTTTATCTGGTATAAAAACTTCACAAAGAAACAGTATTCCGCCATGTCATAATATGCTGTGTGGACCTGATCGGATGTGATGCCAATAATATCTGCTATCCAGTCATGGATTTCTAGAGAACTCGCTTGCACATTCCTGGAAGATTTCTCAAATGCAAAACACAGGGTATTCTTACGTGGTACACTGGGAGCCATAACTGCACAATATGCGCGGTCGGGACCGCTGTGAGTAAATTAAGAAGCTTGTGTACGACGGTAGTGAAGAAGCACTGAGAATATGACAGGTCACAATCCCAGAATTATTATAAACACGGCTTGCGGCGCTACGACTACGCGGAAGTACCGACACGTCCGATCGCTGTCGCGTCCTAAGCGGAACTTCGCTACCGAAGCACAACTCACGCCCGGTACCCACAGCTTTACTTCTGCCAGTACCTCGACTCCTCGACTTCTTAAATATTTGCTACTGCCACTGTAGCATCACAGCAGTCACTTGTGAATTAGTAATGGGAAAGTCTGCACGATACAATATCCTTCAGTACTCCATGATAAACAACTGTCGAAGGAGGCAGCTAATTTTCCAGAATCCAACTTAATAGACACTTAGCTTTCAATTACTGAATTAGCGACCATCACTGTACGCTGACAGAAGTAGTGTCAAACCTTCAATATGTCCTTGTATCCCCATTGATTTACCTGGGTATCTGTTACACGTCCCACTTTACCACGTGTGCTAAAGCTAGTATACACAACCCCGATGTGTTCACCCATTTGTATCTTTATAATATACGTCGTTTGTAACCCAAGTAACCACAAATCCTCATTAGAACAGCTGTAAGGTTCACAAATGAAATAATCAATGTGAAATATCAGTAATTTAATTATTTATTAGGCAAGTGAGGAATAGTAGAACAGATGTATCCATAAATATGTTCAAGAAATGGGAAATTTTGACTAACTATGACAGAAATCCATACACTGTTCTTGTCCTGCGGTGCTTATCAAATTTCCTTTGCTTCTTCCTTTCGTTTGAACGAGATCTGCACATAAAACCGTTACCAACGATTTTCAGCCGTCCAGAAGCATCTTGTTTTGGCTGAACCTTCACTCGTTCAGGAACCAAAATCAGAGATCCTCCTATTATATTTTCAATACCTAATTTCACAAAAAAATTTCACAGTCTATTAGAATTTGATGACCTAAAGGTAATGGAAGGCATTACGAATTGATTTTTAGATCAAGTAGACACAATTGCATCTTGAGTCACATTTTTTGTTCTAGGAATACTTTCTGTAAAAATCTTGTAGAAACCTACTGGTGACCATCTCCGGGTTCTCCTTTTTATACTGCAATTAGAACCCAACTTATCCACATTATCAACGTCCCCTTCTGTTCTCTTCTAATGACGTATAGCACCTAGCGTTGAAAGGGTACCAGAAGTGGATGCATCATAATGCATTGTGGATAAAATTAGAACTGCTTTCATCTTCTTTGGGATATATGAGAACAGAGAAACACTATCTTCACTGACACCTAACAGAGATGAGAGTTCTTGACGTGAAGAGAAAGATAAGGTTTCTGAGGTGTATGGGGTTTGTTTCTTTTCACAACTCCAACTATGGACAAATCCGAAGTTATCAACAGCCTTGCTAATGGCAGAGTACTAAAAAGATTGTCAGTGACTATATTTCTGACGGTAAATTTGAAACGGTAATGTAAATCTTTTACAACCCTCTTCCCTTAGTTTATCTCCCAGGAGCACATTTGTCTATAGAAATTTGGTCAGATAGGATAAGAATTTCATGAAACACAGACCTGAACAATCTTAAAGCCATATTTGGCTGACTCTGAGGGCACGTATTTTTTAAATCTCTTGTTTCATATCTAGCGAGAAAGCTTCTCATCAGGAATGAGGCAATCAGTAGGCACATAGTTTTTCGAAGATCTTAATTTAACATTACAAATATGTCAGATATTGCAAAACATTCGTCACTTTCAAACACTCGATCCTAATGTTAATATTGCCAAATCTTACAAATAGTGCTTATCTGGGTAAGCTTGCTCGGTAGAATGGGATGCATTTGTTTTTCTTAATTCCTCTTTGTGTTCACTGGCAGATAAGTGTTATTAAAGCTATAATCAATACACTATGACGTATATCAAATTCTTCCACGCTTTCACTGACTCTTCGGAACTGATGTTATTTTATTGGGTAATTTCCAAGAATGATTGCCTATCGAAGTCGTGGGGCCTAAATGATACATATCGAATGTGCGACCGAATTCGATCATGCGACCCCGGTGGCGGGCGTTGTGATGGTCATTTTTATCTGTTTTCCGTTGTTCCCTTACTTGCTCTAAATTACATACCTCTGCGAATTATTTGTTGGTTGATAGGGTAACTCAGACGATTTACGTCGTTATTGAGTGGGATGTGTGCTGTTCTTGACGTTTCCTCGGCGGATTTTCTCACATGGAAGAACCTAACTCCATGTTTGTGCAGCGTAGAAAATTGTTCGACATTTTGTAGCAAATATGGAGTACTACCGGATGAGAAAAGAAGGGAATGTGTAGACTGTGGTGGTGCGAAATACGTAAAACTTCGTAAGAAGAGTTTCGACGCTGATATACCGGTACAATTTCATTGCGGACAGTGCGAAAAACGAACGCGTATCAGGAAGAATACATGGTTTGTCTCTTACAAATTGTCCATCCACGCAACCGTAATGGACTTTCACATGACGACAACACCGACGACGAGTAAGGTAAGTCGTCTCCTTTTCAATTACAAGTATTTTTGTAACTCTCTCTTGTCATTGCTGTAGTGACCAACGTAAACATACACATAACGCCCGACAGAGTCGCATGATCGATTTACGATCGCACGTTCGATATGTATCGTTTGGGCCCCGCGGCTTCGATAGGCAATCATTCTTGGAAATTACCTTGTATTGTATTATATTAAACCGGGGACCCAGAAACGAAGGAGAGGCTCCGTGCCACCATAGCCCTCACTGATTCACAGCCCCATAACAGGCCACAGCAGTCCACCCACCCCACCGCAGCCGCGCACTAAACCCACGGTTATTGTGCAGTTCGGCATCCAGTTGACACCGCCCCCCCCACCCCCGGAACGTCTCACACCAGACGAGTGTAACCACAAATGTGTACGTGGTAGACTATGATGGTGTACGCGTACGTGGAAACGGTGGTTGCACAGCAATCGCTGACATTGTGTAGCTTTGGTGGAATGAGGGGAACCAGCCCGTATTCGCCAAGGTGGACGGAAAACCGCCTCAAAAGCCATCCACAGGCTGGAAGGCACATCGGACCTCGACGCAAATCCGCCGTGTGGATTCGTGCCGGGGACCGGCACGTCTTCACGCCCGCGAAGCAGCGCGTTCGAACGCGTGGTAAGCCGGGCGGGCACAGATGTTATAGTGTGTGAACACCTGGTTTGCCTCCCTTTCGGTTTCACTTCCTATTATATTAAACATTTTAACAGTAGATATACACTAAAATGTGTCTATTACGGAACGAATTTTTTTTACACCTGTTGGACAAGTCATCTCCCGCAAGATATTATGCTCTTTCAACTTTCCTGCCCAGAACGTTGCTCCTGGTCATTTGTTCAATCTTTACCACGTAGAATGCCTGCATAAGATACTTTCGTTACACTGGTGTTGTCCGTTCTGTCATTTTCATCGTTGTCATTGACACTTGTCTCCCTTTCTACTTCAGCATCACTACAAGTATCAACAACATCTTCAATATTTGAAGCAAATGCATCATGGTTATAGAGCAAAGTATAATTATTTGTGTATGGACACAAGGGTTAAAGACCAGTGTAATATATATCCAATATTGTAGAGATGTTTATCATGTAGCCTTGAAAGAATTATGAGACCAGTTTTCTAAACATTTTAAGGAGACTGCCAACCTTACATGTGTTTTCAGACTGTTTTCCAGACAGTTGGCCGTTTCAGTTGAACGTACCCCTGTGCACGTGCTGATGTAACTGACTGATCTACAATATACTTCCAGGTTTACAGACAAATCATTTTACGTTACAACGACCCCAGACGTCTACATTGCTATTCTCAGTAAAATTTTTCCTGTCTCCATAATGCGATTGCAAAAGTGCTATAATATTATGCTCAACATATGTGTGTGAAAGTTTTTTTTTTCTTCAATTATGAAAGCTAACAGCTCACGATTACCTGGAAACCTGAATGCAAAAATCTGAGAATTTGTCTGTGTCTGTCTGTATGCCGACAGTTTATACCAGATAAAAATTATACCCTCGGCACTCAAAAAATAATTAAGTATTACTGAAAATTTTCCTTTGTTGTGATCTTTGTTGTTGACAAACATGAAATGTAAAATCAAGTCGCCTACTGTGCGACTGCATTGTCATTTCAATGCGGCGTGTTCACAGATTCCCCCTCTTGCCATTCCTCTCTCTCAGACAGCCTGCGGTGGCAGTGGAGGAATCGTGCATATAGGGTGAGCGACTGCTGTATCACTCGTACCATGGTACTGCCCACGAACCATATTCTTGACCTCCACTGGTCTAAAGATTCGTGGTCGTGGGCCTGGGAGCCCTAAACAGAAACCTGTAGATGAAAAGCAAAATTTCTACTGAATACTCACGCTCTGCTACAGGCACGTCTGTATTACCTGTGTTATGGAGGTAGGCGTCATCGGTATAGAACGAATGGGTATGTAAGTCTCAACTGCGCTTTCTGTTATCTGATCCCGACAATTCATGGTATCACTCCACCTTTATCTCCTGCCCTGATTTCAACTTTTACCATCAGTCCGTTTGTCATATACTCGAACAGAACTACGACCTTCTTGTGATCTAATCGGTGGGGGATCTGTGCCTTTCTTCTTGATGCCTTGTTGCCCCGAGTCCAACTCGTCACCAATCACTGTGACTCCACTGGACTACAGCTAAATCTCCCAGATGACAATAATCAGATCTTTCTCTAACTTCAAAAGGTGGCGGATAGCTGTACGTCAATATTCACTGAGCATGCTGTTTTAATACATCTGTGTGAAAAGTTCCAACAGGGTCAGACGTGCCCAGTAGCCCTCATGTAGTTACACCATTTTGTGTCTGTAAAAACGACATTTTTGTATCCTAAAAATACAAAAAAGGTCGAATAAGGATGACTAATCAGCAGATCTCACAGACAAGGAAACACTGGAATTCGTATAAAGGTATTGGTTTCGTCGGTTTTAGAACATCTAAAGACCAACACGAAGATGGTAGATGGTGTCTATGAACGGACCAGGCGCTACTCATCCCTGAACGCTAACTGCAGTAATAAATAAACCGCTGTACTTCGAAGAGACATGTTCTCAAAAATTACCTATACAGTGTTGTATGTTTATTTTTCTCTCTTTGAATCGTTTTGTGGGTGTCCTTTTATTTCAACTAGGAAAACCACATGCTCTCTGCACATTCATTATAATTTTATGTCGACGTCTAGTATTTATATTGTGTTGTAGTACGAGCACGTGTGTCACATTAACTCGCTTCGATGTTTACAAGCTACTATTGTCCCTTCTACAAATTTCAGCTGCTGTATGTGGTTTGGAAAAACGTTTCACATTAATTACTGGGTAAGTACATACGAAATTCATGTGTTAGTTTCGCTTTTTTACTGACTGACCCGTTTCGTCAAACGAATTATTTGAATCTGTACAGCCGCGACGTAAATATAGTTCTTACAGAGGCTACTATTATTTTGTGATAGGTGTGTTCTGCCTTTGTTATAGTTGTTCTGCCGCTTTTCATTTATTTTCCCCTTTGAACTGCTGTGTATATTAAATGCATTCTAGTTAATTAGCGCTATTTTAGAGTTTGTAACTTTAGTTGGTCAACATAGACTCTATAAAAAAAAAACCTTGGAGATTACAACGTGGCAGTAGTTTATGAAACTCACTAAATGTTATCCCGGGCAGCTCTCTTGTTATATTTTAAATGACTGTAATTTTTTTGCAGAGAACAAGTATTTCTTGTGACATGGCACATCCAGCAGTCAAAAGAGAATAAACGAGCGTACATTCAAGTTACTTGTTTACTGTTATGAAAAAGAAAAAGGAGAACACTGGAACATCAACAACGCAGCGCTATTTGGACCACGTTCTCGGTCTCAGGATGAATTAGCTGATTTTCTTAAGCAGCAGAAAATCGCCGTGACGACTGTCGAACAACAGGAAGTTCCTGTGGATTGATGTGTTAGGAGAGTAACCGTGATACATTACCAGTAATAACTATGGTATGCCGCGGATCCTGTCTCCTCTAGAGAAAGTACAGGATCCACCTGTATGTGAGTGGCATGTCAGGTATGGAGATAGTGGCGCTGTGCGGGAACGAAGGAATTAGGAATACCTCAGTGTAGGTGTGGGATGGGTAACGGGGAGGAGTGTTGCATCCTGGAACTCTTTTCAGACTTTTGTCTCTGTCAGTTGCAAGAGCAGGAGCTTAACGTATTTCCTTATTCCATTTCTAAATGGTAACGTTCACTTTCTTGTGCAGCACTCTTTTTCCTAAATTACAAAAATTGCTCCAGAAAAGAAAGCTCTTCCGAATGTTTTAAAATGTTACGTGCTACAGCTAGCTCATGTACCTAGGAAAAAATTCGAAATTGATGATGCCAGTGCAGAGATATTCATGTCTGTACTGTGTGTAAAGATGAATGTGTTACATTATAACTGCGCCACTCACCAAAAATCAGTATGTGAAATCAAATTAAGTAGAAGTACTATCAGAAGTCAGTTAAAGGTAACACATTCTGAAATACAATCTATAGCAAACTATGACAAATTTCCACATCCCAGTCTGGTAAAATTGTTAAGACATCAAAGGAAAGTACAAAATTTCCAAATATCACATGTTCCATGGCAGAAAATCTCCTTCCCTTTCGAGATACGACATGCTGCACGACCAAAGAAGAATGGCTTAATCGACCAGGCCTTATTTGTGTAGCTTCCAAAGTACACCGATTTATACTTATCTTAAAATTCTGTAACTGAAGTAGTAACAATATATCCCAAGCAATTTTAATAAATTATAATGCTCATACACTGAGATGACAAAAGTTATGGGATACCTCCTTTAACCCCACGTACTGCCGCAACTCGACCCGTCTTGGGTTCAAGAAGTCGTTGTAAGTACCCTGCAGAAATATTGTGCCATTCTGCCTGTGAAGCCTTTTCTACAACAGAGAAAGTGCTGTCGGTGCAGGACATTGTGTAAGAACTGACCTCTTGGTCTTGCCCTTAAATGAAGGGCTTATTTCAGTAATGGTACAAGTCTATTTTTGGTCATATTGAGACACGGAGTCCTGATGTTAAATCAGCGCTGAAATATCTGTTGTTGAGATACCAGAAATATTCAAGAATATGGGTTCTTGCTAGAGTTGAACCTCTCTTTCTGTTTGTTTGGCTCATTAATTTCAGAAGCATTATAGACAGAAACGTGGAGGTAATGGATTTGTATGACTATTGAAATAAGCCCTTCTAATGTTCTATGGGACTCGTGTCGGTCTTTTGGTTGACCAAATCATTTACTGGAATAGCCCATGCGTCTAGCTCCAACTACCATTCCGCGTTCAAACGCTGTTTACTCACGCCGTGCGGCCACAACGACGTCGAAATCCGTTTCACACGAATCAACAATACAAATGACAGCTTCCCCAATGCACTGCCCTTTTGTACCTTGTGTTGACGTTACTGCCACCATTTGTATATGTGCATATCGCTTTCCCGTGACCTCGGTCACCTCAGTTTGTATATGAACAACTTGCAATATTTACGAATGCTGCATGAAACTTAATTACATGTCTTACCACAACAAACACTACAGAATTCACCGGAAACTAGTCATGGTGGTCGCTTGTGAACCTATTTTCATCTGTTTCTAAAATCGTGCGGTGAACCGAAGCACCAGCCAGTAAACATCATGTCTGCCTAGGTACATAACTCAAGATACAAAACTCTACCCAACAACAAAAACAACGCCTCTAACCAACAAGTTTGATGTGATGTCCCACAGCGAACTGGAACTGAGCCAATGACACACACACCACCTGTTGAGAAGCTTGCTGAGTCACACGTCAGAGGCCTACTAATGCAAAGTGACAGGCTTCTGTTAATCGTCGACAGTTCGAAAATAGTGCCAATAATGCTGCCCATTTTGTGAAGGGCAACAAGGGATGGGAGGGATAATGTTTACACTCAGTGTGTATCCCTGATGGCCTCACATAACTTCTTGGAGACGAATAAGGGTGTAGGTGGCGGCGTGCGCTGTGACGAACGGTATCTGACATGTGGACTCAGAGGTCTGGCTGATATGGTCGAGAAGATGTGTCTCACTCGCGGAATGTCAGCGAACTTCACAATCTGTAAAACTGTCCCCGAATCTGATCGTATACCCCGTTTCTGAGCCGAGAGGAAGTTAAGAATCAAGACGTGGGGGGTGAGACTTCCTGATGATGCACCATCGTGTTGAGAATCAGAGGGGCTCTTTGGGGGCCAAAGAAGCACTGTATATCATATGTTGCTGCCCAGGTTATGTTATGTGAAACCGTGCAGCCCAGAGACTGTAAAATAAAAAGGCCTCTCACAAAAGTAAAAGTAAATTCAGGTTACGTGAAAAAGTACCACCATTACATTTCAGACAGTCATGGATGACAAAGGAACTGAAGTTGATGGCAGCAAAGTGGAAAATTCCTAGGCACTATCATCCAAACAGTGCAGCTGTCGATCCAAGCTCAATGGAAATCAGAAATAGAAACATCTGGTATCGATAACATTTCACTCCCTCTGAGACAGGGCACAATATCTGCGTCTGAGTTAGCCCCTCTGTTAACCATAATATGCGATAGATCCTCAGTCAAAAAGTTTCCAGTGTTTGGAATGAAGCAGACATTCCATCCGTTGACAAGAAGGGTTGCAAAATTGATACACAAAACTACTATCTAATATATTTGACAACGAGACTGTCACATAGAACGTTGAAATGTTTCCAAAATAATGTATTTTGAATTACTTCGAAAAGATTGATTTCCTCAGTGCCAGTGAGCATGAAATTTAGAAAATGTCGTTGATTTTTAAAACCAACTCGCGCTTTTGTTACTTGATGTTCTGAAAGCCTTAGCTCAAGATAGTCAGGTAGACGCATTATTAGTTGATATCCGAGAAGCATTTGACTCAGTACCAAACAAACTCGTATGAGCAGAAATATGAACAAATGAAATATTTTTACTGGCTTGAGGGTTTCATGTTATGGAAGACGCATTGTGCTATCATGTTTGGACAGTAATCGACATAAGTAGTAGTAACACCAGGCGCGCTGCAGGGAATTGCGTTTGGACCCTTGTTCATTCTGACGTCAGACTTTTTGCACATTATGCTGTTATCAGTGTGAGAAAGCAGCTGGTGAAGTGGTCGTTCTGATGCTGATAAGATGTCGAAGAGGTGCTACGACTGGCTGTTTGCTATCAATATCCATGATCAATTATGATCTTCACAAAACACAATATGTGATATCATCTGACTACAATACCGGTGAGCTATGATTGAAGTCAGTCAATAAGTACCAATGTGTAACAAACTGATGGATATGGAACGGTATGAGCACGTCGACTCAGTGGTAAATGAAGCTGGGAGCAGACTTTGGCTCACTGATAGGGTACTGGGAAAAGGCAATGAGTCTATAAAATTGTGTTCTTACAAAACACTCGTGAGACAAAGATAAGAGTATTGCTCAGGTATTCTGGCATTCTAACAGACAGGATTAACAGGACGTATCGAACGCGTACAAAAACAGTTTAGCAGGAATGATCACAGGTTTGTTTGACTCAAGGGTGAGGTTCTGGACCGGCAGACTCTTGCTGACAGTCGCAACTATTCGGCGAAAGCCTACATATTTACAAGTGTGTACATGTATATTTTGCATATTACTACCCACGATAGCCAGTGTTCGATTTGGCATTTCATTTGATGTTGTCAGACACTAAACGTACTACCCGTTTTATTGTGGCGTTATATCGACTCTTGATTTGCTTCACGTATATTCATGGTTTTTGACCTTAATAATGATCATTCCATAGTTCCGTGATTGTGTGCAGATGCATGATTGGTGGGCGCCGCAATTTATGGTCACGGGATGTAAATAGTCTTTTACGTTATTTCGCAGCATTAGATATGTATCTACACTGGGTTACTTACGTAGTCTAGTATAGACTATTACCCGAGGCTAAGTACATACTGAGACTGGAGTTTTCTTCCACACACACTAACGGAAAGAAATTTCAACACAAAGAAGTAATTACTGTAGAGTAATGAAATTTCATTGCTCATATTTAAGTGACTAACGTTGCAAGATCGCAGGTTAATGTAACTGCAAGAAAGGACATTGCAAATGTGAAATTCTGGTACATTAATATCCAGTGTAGCCACGAGATAGCTGAACACAAACATGCAAACGCGTATGTATTGTGTTTTAAAAATGCCGCATGTCAATTTTTTGGATGGAATTATATGCACATTCCCCTTGCTCGGTCAGTACAGGTACTGTTAACGCTGTTTGTGATGACACTGGTCTTCTAGTCCGGTGGTGTCCTGCACGTGCTGGAGGAGACACATATGGTGATCGAGCAGGCTGAGTCCTCACATCGACACTCTGTAGTGCATTTAGGTTGCAACAGTGGTATGTGGGCGAGCGTTATCCTATTGCTGAAAAACCGCTGGGATGATGTTTACGAATAGCAGCACGACGGGTCAAATCAAGAGACAGGCGTACAAATTTGCAGTCAGGTGGGTGGGATAACCACGATTTGGCTCTTTCCGTCATACGAAATCGCATTCCAGACCATAACTCCAGATCTACGTCCAGTGTGTCTTGGTCACAGGTTGGTTGCAGCCGCTCACCTGGTAACCTCTTCACCAGCACACGGCCATCGTTGGCACCGATGCCGAAACGGATTTCATCATAAAACGCTACAGACCTCCCCTCAGCCCTCCAACGGGCTCTAGCTTTACACCACTGAAGTTACAAGTGGTTTGGGACTGGTGAAATGCACGCTTCAGGGCTTTCGGTGAGGAGCTGTCGTTGCAGTAACCCATTTTTATAAGTGGTGCCACCTATTGCTCGAACTGCTGCCGTAGATGCAGTACAATGTGAAACAGTCGTGTGCTAAACAAGGTGGTCTTCCACCTCGGCAGTGCCACGTGGCATCAGGAGCCTGTTCTTCTTTGCGACCATACCTCCCCGTGACCAACGCTGCCAGCAGTCAAGTACAGTGGCTACACTCCTGTCAAGTCTTCCTGCAGTATCGAAGAAGGAACATCCAGTTTCTCATAGCGCTATCATACCACTTCGTACAAACTCAGTGAAGCGTTGGTAATGGCGCCTTTGTCGCCATAAAAGCCTTTTTAGTAACATGCACTCACTACGCCGTATCTTTTTTTTTGTGGTAAGAACTTATGAGACCAAACTGCTTAGGTCATCGGTCCCTAAGCTTCCACACTACTTAATTTAACTTAGAATAGCTTAAACTAACCTACACTATGGACAACAAACAAACCCACGCCCGAGGGAGGACTCGAACCTCCGACAGGGAGACGCTCTATCTCAAATGTCGTTAACTCCCACCAACATTACGCGTACTTAAAGCAAATCTGACTTTCATCCTCATAGTGGAGCTACTAGAGCCACTCTTACGGGAATGGCATGGTATGTGAATACACGTCATCTTTCGGATTTAGATATAGACCCTCGAACTTTCCTTTATCAAGCACAACTCCTTCTTGGTGTTCGGATTTCTTTACATCAGTGTATTTTGGACATGTAGGTTGAGCTAAACGAAAATCTCCAAATACAGTTGTCTGAAAGTAATATCGAAGTTAGGACAATAAATAATTATTGTACGCAACAAAATTGCAAGAAACTATGTTAAATGAGGAATGTATTACTACGCTACAAACCCTACGCATTGCAAAGGCGCGACAGCGAAGACGAAGTTAGGGTATAAACATCGCGCTCACACTTTCAAGAAATTAGTCTTCCCGCGCTTCATATGAGAATGTAATAGTTGTTGTTGTTGTAGTGGTCTTCAGTCCTGAGACTGGTTTGATGCAGCTCTCCATGCTACTCTATCCTGTGCAAGCTTCTTCATCTCCCAGTACCTACTGCAGCCTACATCCTTCTGAATCTGCTTAGTGTATTCATCTCTCGATCTCCCTCTACGATTTTTACCCTCCACGCTGCCCTCCAGTACTAAATTGGTGATCCCTTGATGCCTCAGAATATGCCCTACCAACCGATCCCTTCTTCTAGTCAAATTGTGCTACAAATTTCTCTTCTCCCCAGTTCTATTCAATACCTCCTCATTAGTTATGTGATCTACCCATCTAATCTTCAGCATTCTTCTGTAGCACCACATTTCGAAAGCTTCTATTCTCTTCTTGTCCAAACTATTTATCGTCCATGTTTCACTTCCATACATGGCTACACTCCATACAAATACTTTCAGAAACGAATTCCTGACACTTGAATCTATACTCGATGTTAACAGATTTCTCTTTTTCAGAAACGCTTTCCTTGCCATTGCCAGTCTACATTTTATATCCTCTCTACTTCGACCATCATCAGTTATTTTGCTCTCCGAACAGCAAAACACGCACTCGTGCTTCCTACAGCCAACTCAGCGAGTTTGGAAGGGGTTAAATTGTGGCCTTTGGAGTGGCGCGATGGAGCTTCCGGAGAATTGCCACACAAGGTGGACGTGCTGCGGCAGTTGTGCAACGATGCTGGTGTCAGTGGTCACATGAACATTCTCAATCCTGTAGCGAGATTTTGGACGCCCATGCAGCACACACGTCTGCCAAGATCGTCGTATTGTAAGGGCAGCAGTGGCATATCGTACAGCTACCACAGCACAGGTAAGACGGCTCGTGAGCCCAGACGTGTCAACACGAACTGTTGCGGACCGGTTATTAGCGGTGGGACTGCTGACACGCGCACCTCTAGGCCATCTCGCATTCACGCCAGAACATCGACGTGCACAGATCGACTGAAGCTGCCAGAGTATCACTTGGAAGGTGGAATGGAGCACGTGGTCTTCAGCGATGGAAGCAGATTCTGCCTGCACGTAAGTGATGGTCGCTTCCGCGTATGACGCAGACCTGGTCACCGCTGTCTTGTAGACTCCATTCGTCCAAGATACACCGGCCCCACCTGAGGCCTTATGGTCTGGGGTGCGATATCCTACAATTCTTGTTCACCTCTGGTGTTTCTGGAGACGACGCTAACCAGCGGAATGCAGAACCGGTTTTTTGCCGTTGTTGCAAAAGGAAGGTAATGTGTTGTTCCAACAATGTAATAGTATGAAACGTAATATGTTGTGCATTGGACAGGACCCTCTACCCTGCACTTTACAGTTGTTTTCAGAGCATAGAAATAAATGATGATTTGTGCTGTGTTATTTCCATATATTCGACTGGTGAACCAAGTCAGTCATTATTGATGCCCACTATAAGAGATGGACCGGTTTTCGCAGGAGTTATTGTCATTATTATCATTATTATTATTATTATTTATACACTCCATTACATGCAGTAATACTACAGGTGATTTCTACATAAGTTTTTAGCAAGTGTGCAGCAAAAATAGACACTGGAGAAGTTAGATTGGAAGAGAATCCTTTCGTGAAACTCTGTTTGATACAGAAGCTCGAGTACGTCATCATAAGCGTAGAGAGTTTGTTATATGGAACGCAAACTTCGTCAGCTCTATCAGAACCATTGCAAATGGTTACCCTGGTATATGTTACTATGACAGTATTAAAAATGTGTGTGTCTCTCTCTCCCCCTCTTTATATATACATGTAACGGGAAGTGATTAATCGAAAATAAGCTAATTTCTTAATGAGAGATATTGCAGTGGGAATCATAGGTACTCGGTTATTAAGTCGTTCCACTCCGAGACTACCGCAGTAGCACTGGTGCAGCAACCGTAACAGATCTTTAGAGCAGGAAAAACAGTGTGTGTGTGTGTGCGTGTGTGTGATATCTTATGCTAAGGTCATCAGTCCCTAGACTTACTCACTTCTTAACCTAAAGTATCATAAGGACAAACACACACACCCATGCCCGAGGGAGGACTCGAACCTCCGCCGGGACCAGCCGCACAGTCCATGACTGCAGCGCCTCAGACCACTCGGCTAATCCCGCGCGGCGGAAAGACAGTCTTCATGGCACAAGATAGGTTTATTTAATCTTCGCATCTGACATGTTTCACTTCTTCTATACATCATCAGACAATATGAGTGAATTATAAACTGGTATGAGTATAAATGATGAATACGCTAAGCAGTGTGAGAAGGACATAGATTTCAGTAGTTATTCGGAGATGAGGAGTCTTGCACAGGGTACAGCAGCATGAAGAGCTGCATCAAACGTCACTGGACTGAAGCGCACTACAACAACAACATGAGTATAAATTGCTGTTAAAGGCCATAATAAATTAATAAATTAAAAATAAGGAAAGGAAGTCATACACCGATTGGACTACGGAGTACAGGGCTACATTTGTGTCTCAGTGAGTGACGATGGGTATAAAGTTCAGCTCATAAAATATAGCACCCGAACTGGGCTTACCGATAAAAATTCTTACTAATCGTACCCGAGGCGTCGAATATAATTAATACTCCCACAGAACTGGGACGTAACAGCTTGGTAGCCACTGCCAATGCTTCATTAGATCACCTGGAAGCCACACGATAAAATTTAATAACGATAGGAAAGAGTAAGTTACTAAGGCGTGCAGTGAGTACTTAACATGGGCAAATAAGCAAATGAAGTTATTAGAAAACGTTACGAGTGCAAAATGCACCCATTCAGTGACTAGGATAAAACGCCTTTGACAAATGACTGGGCACTAATAAGAATAATGGAACAGCTAAATTTTTTTAGCAAAAATTTGAAGCAATGATGCCAAAAGTAACGCCAAGCCGGGGAACTAACTGTAACGATGATAACTCAGCAAAACTGTTTACAAAACTGAGAGCAGACGCTGTCATGCTGGCAACTAGACTGCCAAGCAAGTGACACGACCCCGTGGAATCATAGTGAGAAAAGGCTCACAAGGGGGAGCGCTAAGACTTAACTGATGCGAAATGCTTAAATAAATTAACCAGTAATTGATACATATGGAAACCATCATTTAAAGATACGCACCATAATATCAAAAAACGGTTGATGTTTCGTAAAGAGATGTTCAATTATGAGATTTGGAAATTTGAAAGAGATAAGCTTAGAAATTTCAAACTCTCCCAACAAATACTGTGTCTTGCTTTTGTTGGCCACGTGAAGGATTTTAAGGTTTTCTGAGTAAGGGCCCCGATGGCCAGAAGATTTGAGGTACTAGGAGAAACAGGAAAACTTTTCACCTGGCCTTTCTTTGTCAGTAGATGTTCGCTAAACCTAACAGCGAAAGCCCTCCCTGTTTGATCCATGGAATGTTCTGTATATATAATTTTGTAGACACCTGACTTTGAGAATGAATTCCTGATACGTTGCTCGTTATGGTGGAGCGTGTATTGCATAATATAGCCCTTCTAAAGACGACTTACCGAAGTAGCTTAGCCAAGTTGTATAAAAACGACCCAAGAAATGGGGTAGTCGTTCATATGCTTTCAGGAAGCCTTCTGCTCGTGTTTCAACAGTGCACTCCTCCTCCTGCCGTCACATGTGAAGATTAAATAAACCTATCTTGTGCTACTAAGACTGGTTTCTTCCGTTCTAAATAGGTACCATGTTCATTCAGATACAGTGGAAAAGATAAATCCCTCTCGCAGCCAAAATACTATTACACCGTCATAGATATGTGATGAGCAGGGCATAGCGATATGTTTTTAATTACATCCGGCATCTGCGTAGGCGTCGGCGTCGATGTAACACTATGACAGTCTGTAATCACTAACGTTGTCGAGGATATATAGATATGAAGACTGTATGTGCTAAGATAATACCAGTTGCTGGTTGTTGATTAGTAACAAGAAGATGGGTATAATTACTTACAAAATACGCTGCAAAAGAAACAGAGATCTCGTCAGTCTTGAAATCTTTTTTATTTAAACAGTTTTTTCTTCCCGAATTCATTTCTAAGAATTGTTGACATGTAACTTAATAATTTTTAAACTCGGTTTCTCTTCATCAATCTATTCGAAGAAAATTAATGAAACTCTCCGATTCTTTGTCACTATCAGTTTTTGTTCAGTGAACGAAAGTGTTGTGTTGATGGAAAATGTTTCATTTCATTATCTGCATATCTCTATTCCAGTCAATAAAGGAAGCTTAAATGCTGCCCATAGGCATATTTGCTCGTATGTTAAGCACACGAGTCTGATATCCTGTTTGTCTTTCTTCGCAGGATGATGTTAGTAATTTCGCTCGGTTTGACTGAGTTACGAGGTTCATTAGTCGCTATTGCTTAGTTCATTTACTTATAACAGTGGGACTGCACTTTTAGAGATATGTGTTTGTTGGATTTGTTTCTCCAAATTGTTGCTCTGTCTGTGTCGCTAAATTTTCCTATCAGCCTCTTCACTTCAGATTTGGAGTTTACCTCTTCATAAACATCCGCAGCCGTTACTGGAGTTTTGTGTCTTATCCTGTCCAGTATATACTGTTCTCCATGTAATATAGCCCAGCCGAGTCTAGGACGTGACTGCAGCGAGATACATTTACTGGTGGGCTCATACTTTCTGAACGGGTCTGTTTCAGAACAGCAGCTGTTAACCTTTTCGGTAGGGATTTCAGATTCTTCCACGATATATACAAATGTAAAGGATCATATCGACCTTTGGCGTCCTACAGGCCTAATGCTCTTTCACTTTGAGGTCAAGTAAAGGTGCCGGCCCTTGTGGCCGAGCGGTTCTAGGCGTTTCAGTCTGGAACCGCGCGACCGCTACGATCGCAGGTTCGAATACTGCCTCGGGCATGGATGTGTGTGATGTTCTTAGGTTAGCTAGGTTTAAGTAGTTCTAAGTTCCAGGGGACCGATGACCTCAGATGTTAAGTCCCATAGTGCTTAGAGCCATTTGAACCATCTGATGTCAAGTGAAGGTGGCATTTTAACTCTGAAGGTATTACATCGCCAAACCAAACAAGCTATTCCAGAAACCTTCCTATTTGCCATTTATTTCGGTATAGGTACTACTTTTGCGATGATCCCTATGATGGCCAATGTATGACTATTAAGAATCACCGAAGAGGAAAAGCGTTGAGCCGGAAAGAAAACTTGTTGGCTTTCCGAGTGATCCCTTCTCGAGCTAAAGCATAAATGCACAAAGAAAACATACACACACTAGCACACAAATGCATTAACAGAAAAAATGGCAGCACCAAGAAATAATAAATTGGAGTACTAAAATTTCTGGAATACATTTGTCTAGGTAATAAATTTACGTAATTAGCGTTGTAAGAATACAGACTAATGTAAGTGCGAGAAAAACCATTGCAATTGTGAAAGTATGGTTCATTAAAAACCGGTGTAACCGCCAGAATGTTGAATACAAGCATGCGACCGTTCATGCAGTGTGTCGAACAGGAGCCGGATGTCTGTTTGTGGGTTGGAATTCCATGTCTATTGCTCCTGGTCGGTCAATGCAGGGGCGATTAATGCTGAATGTGGATGGAGCGGGAGCTGGCGTCAGATAATGTACCGTATGTACTCGACTGGAGACACGTATTTTGATCTAACAAATGGTTCAAATGGCTCTGAGCACTATGGGACTTAACGTCTCAGGTCTTCAGTCCCCTAGAACTTAGAACTGCTTAAACCTAAATAACCTAAGGACATCACACACATCCATGCCCGAGGCAGGATTCGAATCTGCGACCGTAGCGGTCGCGCGGTTCCAGACTGTAGCGCCTAGAACCGCTCGGCCACTCTGGCCGGCTCGATCTAACAGGCCAAGACCACATGTTGACTCTTATTCATGGACAGCACGTTTATGAAGGAGAGTACAACAGGTGGAATCACCAGAATAACATAAAAGTTCGCAGTCAGGGTATGTGGTATAACCACGACAGTGCTCCTGCAGTCATACGAACTCGCTCTCCAGACCATAACTCCAGGTGAAGCTCCACTGTGTCTGACTAACACACGGCAGTTACTGGCATCGAGGCAGAACCGATTTCCATCAGAAAACACAACAACCTCCACTTTGGTCTCCAATGAACTCGTTCTTCACGCCATTGAAATGTCAAGCGGTGGTGGTTTGGGGTCAGAGGAATGCGCGCTACAAGGCGTCTGTATCGGAGGTGGCCTTGAATTACGTAACCGATTTATAGGAGTTCGTTGTGACACTATCGTGGCGACTACTGCTGATATTGGTGCTGACACATGCTGATGCGCCAGAGCCGTACGCCGAATTCAGTGGTCTTCCCTCTCAGTACTGCCACGTGGCCGTTCGGAGCCCCGTCTTCTTGTAATCGTACCTTTCCAACGCTGCCAGCAACCATGTACAGTGGCTCCATTCCTCCTAAGTACATTCCTGGAAATTGAAATAAGAACACCGTGAATTCATTGTCCCAGGAAGCGGAAACTTTATTGACACATTCTTGGGGTCAGATACATCACATGATCACACTGACAGAACCACAGGCACATAGACACAGGCAACAGAGCATGCACAATGTCGGCACTAGTACAGTGTATATCCACCTTTCGCAGCAATGCAGGCTGCTATTCTCCCATGGAGACGATCGTAGAGACGCTGGATGTAGTCCTGTGGAACGGCTTGCCATGCCATTTCCACCTGGCGCCTCAGTTGGACCAGCGTTCGTGCTGGACGTGCAGACCGCGTGAGACGACGCTTCATCCAGTCCCAAACATGCTCAATGGGGGACAGATCCGGAGATCTTGCTGGCCAGGGTAGTTGACTTACACCTTCTAGAGCACGTTGGGTGGCACGGGATACATGCGGACGTGCATTGTCCTGTTGGAACAGCAAGTTCCCTTGCCGGTCTAGGAATGGTAGAACGATGGGTTCGATGACGGTTTGGATGTACCGTGCACTATTCAGTGTCCCCTCGACGATCACCAGTGGTGTACGGCCAGAGTAGGAGATCGCTCCCCACACCATGATGCCGGGTGTTGGCCCTGTGTGCCTCCGTCGTATGCAGTCCTGATTGTGGCGCTCACCTGCACGGCGCCAAACACGCATACGACCATCATTGGCACCAAGGCAGAAGCGACTCTCATCGCTGAAGACGACACGTCTCCATTCGTCCCTCCATTCACGCCTGTCGCGACACCACTGGAGGCGGGCTGCACGATGTTGGAGCGTGAGCGGAAGACGGCCTAACGGTGTGCGGGACCGTAGCCCAGCTTCATGGAGACGGTTGCGAATGGTCCTCGCCGATACCCCAGGAGCAACAGTGTCCCTAATTTGCTGGGAAGTGGCGGTGCGGTCCCCTACGGCACTGCGTATGATCCTACGGTCTTGGCGTGCATCCGTGCGTTGCTGCGGTTCGGTCCCAGGTCGACGGGCACGTGCACCTTCCGCCGACCACTGGCGACAACATCGATGTACTGTGGAGACCTCACGCCCCACGTCTTGAGCAATTCGGCGGTACGTCCACCCGGCCTCCCGCATGCCCACTATACGCCCGCGCTCAAAGTCCGTCAACTGCACATACGTTTCAGGTCCACGCTGTCGCGGCATGCTACCAGTGTTAAAGACTGCGATGGAGCTCCGTATGCCACGGCAAACTGGCTGACACTGACGGCGGCGGTGCACAAATGCTGCGCAGCTAGCGCCATTCGACGGCCAACACCGCGGTTCCTGGTGTGTCCGCTGTGCCGTGCGTGTGATCATTGCTTGTACAGCCCTCTCGCAGTGTCCGGAGCAAGTATGGTGGGTCTGACACACCGGTGTCAATGTGTTCTTTTTTCCATTTCCAGGAAATTTATTTCTGCAATTTCACAGAACGATCATCCAGCTTTTTACCCTATTACACGACCACGTCCAAACTTGGCGAACTGTTACTAATGGCGTCTTCGGCGTCTTAAAGGAATTTTTGACTAACATCAACAAACTACTTCTGATCTGGAAGGTGACTAACGCTCACGACCGATACAACACGTATTTAAAGCAAACCAGATTTGCATCCTCATGATGACGCTACTACATCCTCTCTTATGCGACTAGCGCGAAATATCAGTAGACGTCATCTTTCAGACGCAGGAGAACACCTACCAACCTTTGTTTATCTCGCACAACTCCTTCTTGGTACTGGGACTTGTTTTCAGCGCGGGCTCGCTTGTCTGTGTATGTACGTGTGTTGGAGCGTTCTGCGTTTATTTTCACTCTAGCTCGAGAAGGGATCGCTCCGAAACGTAGCAGTTTTTGTCTGCGTTTTGTTTATGCCCGTGGACAATTTTACACTTGTCCTTTTCTGTGAGACATATCCTTTACTCTACTTTTTAATTCTACTAGAGCTTTCCTACGAAACTATTAACAACTTTAATTTTTGGAGTAATGCAAGTTCTGCCTCTGCGTTTTCTTCCATTTTCCCTGCAACCATTGCCAACTATTTTTTTCATGTAAATCGCTGCATATTTTATAAGGTTGTTGCACATGTCTGTACCATATAGCTTCGGTCTTTCTGTCTGCTGTAGACGATTTTGTTGGTTAATCAGGTACCCTTTCATAACACAGTAATCTCGGTCTTGCGGATTTCAACTATAGCGCCTGACGCTACTCACGAGACATCACGTACGCAGATGCTTTTACTCTATTCTCATTTTTTTGCCCAAAACTGTGTTTTAGGGAATGTGTTATTTCCATCATAATCCATTGCTAACCAGAACGACAGCTGTAACAAGTCGGCCAGTGGTAGCACGCTGCTCGCCGTTTTTCAGTTTCCATCCACAGCACAGCAGTTCTGACAACCTGCACCACCCGACTGAGTGCGGCACTATCTTTGTGTAGCCGCGCTTGATACTGGGGTGGGCAATAATACGGACGCACCATAAACACAACACACTGTCATGCCTAATGTGGTGAAGGGAAACCGATTACTTTCATCACACGGGAATGCACACGTTCCACATGGTTTTCATGGGTTTCTTATACCGAAGTAGTGGCAAATTCTAGTAACTATGATGGAAGTGAATGCAGTGATCAGGCACCCTTTCATAACACAATAATCTCGGTCCTGTGGATTTTAACTGTAGCATCTGATGTTGCGTTGTGATTGTCCAAGAAGCTTTTTTCTCTGCAAATGGGCCACAAGGGCTCAATAATATGAGATCTGGTGACTGTGGGCAATCTCACAATACCAGTCCTGGACGATGCGGCCATTGTGAAAGGGAGTATTGTCTCTTTCAACAAAGGATCATGATGGCGGAACAAGCATTGTACCATGGGTTGGACTTGATCAGCCAGAATATCCACATAACTCTTGATAGTATTGCGATCTGACGGCCTACAAATTGCGGAACAAACATTGTACCATAGGATGGGCCTGATCAGTCATCATGACCACAGAATCCTTCTCAGTAATGCGACCTTGCAGACTACCCATGCCGCCCATCTAATACCACGACATGTTTACAAAACAGCACTGGACCCCTGCGATGTTTCATAGCCAGAATTTGGAAACAGTGTGTTAACAAGACTTATCCGACGAAATAACTTTTTCCACTGCTCCACAGTATACGCAAAATGACTTCGGCACCACATAGTTCTATTACAGGCATTTACATCGGTAATGATGATTGTTAGGATTCCAATTCACTGTGTAATTCTTATTTTGTGGAGCTCCCTTTGCGTGTGCATGGAATAAAATGTTGGCAATGGTTGCATGGAAACTGGAAGAAAACGCAGACACAGAGTTTTAATTACTCCAATAAATAAAGTTGTTAATACTTTCTTAGGAAAGACCTGGTAGAATTTGGTGCTGACAGTGTTCTTGGGTGCGACATTCAGTTCTGCAACGACAGCTGACGTCCCTTATTTATTGTCACAATCCTCATCAATGACAATCTTTCACGATCACTTGACACACGTGTTCGTTCGCGTTGTGACTTAGCCCAAAATGTTTTTCCCCTTTCCCTGTAAGCGGTATAAAGATATTGTGCCTCTTGAAAATCTAAACACTTCGGCTCTCTCGGCTACGAACTCACCGTACGACCACAGTCAATTTGACTGACCACGTTCAACTTTTCTTGGCTGTGACTTAATGTATCCACGACTACACAGAACACTTTTCTGACCATGACAGACACTTGTAACGAATTGAGGACATTTCGGGGGTGTCGTTTGTGATCAAATACAACAACGCAACATTCGAGCTTGGCTAGCATCTGTACGTTTGTTTAATTATGCAATTTTCGCATTGCTGTCACATTTTTGTCCAATCTCTGTACATCTCGCGGAGCTCACGGATGTTGCCCCCCGAAAAAAGTCTTAGTACGAATTTCAGTTATCGTGTGCGTTGTCTCCAAAAGAGACGTAGTATAGTTTTATAACTCTGGTGTTGAACGAACGCTGGTTTCCTGTTTCACCGTGATGCTGCACTTATTTGGGTCTTATCACTGAATACCCTTGGTCTAAATCTAGTTTCCCTTGTGTGTTTCCCTCGTACTTCTTGCGGGAGTCATTATTTTAAAATAACATTTCTCACAGAGTAATTTATCTCGTGTTTCATTTAACTTGAACACAACACAGCATTTGTTTGTCGTGAGTTAGGAACGCGGGAACGCTTGGATAAAGAAAACCAGTTGTGTTTCTCACTACCCTGAGTCTTCGTGCATATTAGTACCTCTCTCTCTCTCTTAACTATACCGAGGTATGTCGCTTATGTTGATCATAAGATTTGTTTGCTTCTGTTGTAAATTTATAAATTTGATAGTTTTTGTCTAACATTTGAGACGGTGCCCATTTATTCATTTAGAGCTGCCTGTCTTGTGACCAAATTATTTGATTATCAGACGTCCTTCATAAGAAATATCAGTATTTTTCGCTATATTCTATCAAAATCTCTCTTGGTGTGAACATGAAACGCCGTTGATTTTCTTATGCAAGACCAGTACTGGCTTTTTCGTAGGTGTTTGACGTATTTAGTATCTACTTCGGTGCACGTAACACGTATGTTTCGCATTGCCACGCATTATGCTCTATTTTACGCAATATTTTCAGTTCCAAGTTAGGTATTCACTGTTGCAGTTTATCATCGACTGTAGATCTGGCCGGCAGTTACAGTTCAGATCAGTCTTCTAGCAATTTTGTCAATAAATATTAGGGTTCAAAAATTATTTTTATTGCATACATATACTGATTAAACAAACTGCGATGAAATTCTCAGTGCCGAGGTCTTCGTCAATAAGATGGGGCCCACTACACGAAAATTTTATTTAGCAATGCATAGTTTCATACTGCGATCGAAAAATCAGTTTCCTTCAGAAACCCACTTAAAACCTATGTCGTTCTTCCAAAAGTTTAACCGTTTTCGCTAAAATGCTGTGTCATATTGCATTAGTAGAGGATTATGCCTGAAAATGGCTGTGAATCTCTTCGTAATTGTTTCAAAGATTCTATAGGGCGTCTACGTAAAATGGAAAGACGACGGGAGCTTTCACAATGCCTTCACGTCTGCGTCTATGTTCCTCATGGCACTTTACCGTGTGTTGTGGAGGGTGTTTGTGTATGTGTATGTATTGAACTGGGGACCTAGGAACGACGGAGAGGCTTCGTCCAGCCGTAACCCTCAGTGGTTCAGAACCCCATAACAGGCCACAGCTGTCCACCCACCTCACCGCTGCCCCACACCGAACCCAGGGGTATTTTGCGGTTCGGCCCCCATTGGACCTACCGGGAACGTCTCATACTAGACGAGTGTCACTCCACTTTGCGTGGTAGAGTAATTATGATGTACACGTACGAGGAGACAGTGTTTGCGCAGCAATCACCGACATAGTGTAACTGAGGCGGAATAAGGGGAACCAGTCCGCATTCACCGTGGCAGATGGAAAACAGCCTTAAAAATCATCGACAGGATCGCCGGCACACCGGACCCCGACACTAATCCACCGGATGGATTCGTGCCAGGGACCACCACGCCTTCCCGCTCGGGCAGCAGCGCGTTAGACCGCGTGGCTAACTGGGCAGGCTGCTGTGGAGAGTACTTGGTGCACCATTGTCACTGTCCTTTTCCCTGATCTAGGCGGCACGAGTGATAGCCGATAAGCCTCTGTGTGAGCTCGAGTCTCTCAGATTTTATCTTCATGGCCTTCTCGCGAGATAAACGTATGGGGAAGCTGTATGCAATGGCCGACTCTTCGAGGAACGTATGCTCTCGGAGCATTAACAATAAACCGCACCATGATGCACAACACTTCTGTTGCAGCGTCTACCACTGGAGTTAGCTGATAATCTCTGTGACGCTTTCGTGCTTACTAAGTGAACCTGTAACGAAAGGTGCTGCTCTTCTTTAGACCTTCACTATTTCCTCTGCCCGTCCTATCTGGCCGGATCCTAGACTGACAAGCAATATTCAAGTATTAGTCGAACAAGTGTCTTGAAAACTAATTCCTTTGTTGATGGACTACATTTCCCGAGGATTTTTCTAGTGAATCTATCTGCCATCTTCCTTACTTTCTATAAGTACATGTAGTCATTCCACTTCAAATCAATCAGTGAAATTACTCCTAAATATTTTATGGAATTAATTGATTCCACTGATCGTTCTGCATACGTTTACGCATACAGGAAATGGTCTTCCTCTATGCATATTCCCATTGCGCTACAGTTGTTAACGTTGAGGCCACTACCTGCTCCAAGCGTCGATCCTCTCCAGATCTTGCTGCATTTCACTAAAATTTTTTGCGTTGTGACTTCTTTGTAACAACAGCATCAACCACAAAAAGCCTCGTGGGACCTCCGACGTATTCAAATAAATCGTTTATGAGTACTGTTAAGAGTCATGAGCCCATAACATTCCACTGAGGCACGTGTGAAATTACTTTTACGTCTGAAGAATTCTCTCCTTGAGAATAAAATGCTGTGTTCTGTTTGCTACGAGCTATTAAATCCAGTCACATAGTTGGCTTGATAATCCTCACTCTCATATTTCGTTCATCAGTCGGAAATGTGGAGCTTTAGCGAACTCCTCCCGGAAGTCAAGGAACACGACAATACGTGGGCGCCTCTATCTTATGCTTTCTGCCTTTCGTGGACGAACGGAGGGATCATGGTTCCAGACGATCATTGTTTATGGAGAAGATTTTCGTCTCCAGAAAGTTCACAATACGTGAGCATAAGACGTGCTCCAAAATTCCACAACAAGCCACCGTCAGAGGCTAGGTAAATGTCACAGCATTGTACACAAATTAATTATTAGACCTAGGTAACTCAAGATACCTATACCCATCACTATAATTTATTATTTCATCTTTGGCAGTTCGTATTATTGTACAATTGGTCAACTCAAGATAGCTATCTGAAGAACAGAAATACTTTCTGATTTAGTACTTACCTATTTGTTCACATGTGTCACAACAGTAAATCCCGAGAGATATCCAGTTCTAGCACAGAATGGAGCACATAAAGTAGGCAAGAGGCCTATAGATAGCTCTAAATTACATATGAGTCCATGGTGGTAATGATGATGATAATGATTAGTGTTTTAGACAAATACTTGGAACGAATACAGATGCTCTCGTGAAAATCTATTAAAAATATTAACAAAATTTTAAATCAAGTTGCATCTTGATGCAAACTCTGAAACTACAACCCCGACATTGTGAAACTGATAAAAGCTTAACCGTAAAAGTCAGACAAAACATAGCAGAATAACTCGACAATATCGTGGATTAAATAACAGTAGAGACGCAGTTAAAGAGGGGACAGATGACTGTGTTGGGTGATTGTTTCGGAAATAATGGGTGACCGACGTACTCTGCAACACATTATAATCTCAAACCCAGTATTTTGGGAAAAAGTCCTGAAATCACACAAAATCATGAAATACTAACCATACTTCTCATTATCAGTTAAAAAAGAGGGAAGGTCCTTCGGACACCCAGACCTGCCCTTGGGTCATCAAGTTAAACACACGCCATTAAAATATTTGGGAAAAAGTCATCTGTGACTCACTAGTGGCTACTCGCGACGTAATAAGAAGCTATGGTCAAACGACAATGTCGTACTCTGATACTTGTAAGAACTACTTCCTCAGCTCGTCGGAAGGTGTGTCACGGTAGCACTGAATGTTTCACTGAACGCGGATTATTACTCCTCACTTAGAGTCACTGAAATTCCCACCAACACATAGTCTTCTGGGTCACAAATGTGGTAAACGTCTGCTGCAGGGGACTGAACAACGAGCAGAAGGGGGAAGAGATCAAGCCTCTTGGCAGCCGCATCAGCGACTACATTTCCCCGGATCCCTGTGTGACCTGGAACACGGCTGAATGCAATCTTCATATCCAGCCGCTGCAGCAGAAAGGGAGCGTCCTGCACTACTCGCGCCATCCGACCTGTTGGGTACATCTTACCGATAGCAAAAAGGACCTCTGAGAATCTTAGAAAATGAGGAATTTCTCTCCACGACGCAGTCTCATTTAGTCCCATGCTCTAAGGATGGAAATAAACACTAATAAATTGCGAATGGTAGTTTAAAATCTCGTTAAATTTAGTTTTAAAACTGTATTCATTCAATTCAAAACGTACCATGCATCTCTGTAGTAGCAATGAGAATCTTCTGCATCACACCTGGCTTTGGACTTAAATGACCTCCGTCTGTAACAGCTCAGTGCTCTCCATTGCGTGGATCACAAATGGCCTCGTGGTCCATGGGCAATTACAGAATATGCGCTCCAGCGGAGACGGGGCAAGAGATAGATGTTAGGGCACTGTATGCTTGGCATACTATGAGAAGAAGACGTCGGTTAGAGAGTGGAGGTTTACCAGCTACTGCACACTGGCTGTCACCTGGGCTCGTGAGGAAGCCCCTGCTGACAGCCTACCATCCTTGCAATGAACTGCCTCTAGCATTTTGAGGCACAAAAGCCTTGCTGTGTCCATAGATCTGGGATCTGTGCTCAAGCCGAGGTTGTTTGAAGGTTTTATATAGTTGGAGAGGACATGGCCTTTCGGTTTCCCACGACACATGACTGATGCGTTTAAGAATGGTCAAAGTCTTCCTGCATCTTCCGTTCTTTAAGCGTGGTACCGCACTAGCCTCTCATCAAAAGTGAGGCTCAGGTGTGTTCCATTATCCAAAACGTAAGAACAATATCCTCCAGTTTTAAAACAGTTAAGTGCGAGCAATTAAAGCCCACACATGCACATATATCGAAAGAAAATTTAACACATATGCTGTTGCCCCTTCATAACTGTCTGGGTCTGGTCATCAGGCGTCCAAGTCCATGATCATTTCCTCATCAGTCAGTTCTGCCAGAACGATATCTGGTAGTGCCAAATAAGTGTAACCTCTCAACACTTTAAATAATTATATCATTCACATTCAGTGTAACCTCCCAATAGTTTATTATTCCGTAACCTTGCAATAATAACGTCTGACTAATCTCTCAATAAAATTGTGGGTCACATATAACCCTTCAATAATTAACTGAATGTGAATCTAAACTGGTAAATTTGGACGTCAGCAGTGCTGTGTCATGGCCCTGAAAGATCATTCTGAATAAATTGAAAATTCTTACCTCAATGAAGTCGCCAGATAACGCGTATATAGCTGCTCCTATAAGAAATTTTTCTGGCACAGCCCAGTGCAATGCCGGCTGCTATAATTGTCATGTATAAAGAGAAACGACTGATTTTCCCTTACGATACTAGGGATGACCATGGACTGGAGAAATTAGTAAATTCTTTAAATTCAGGTGAATGATTGTGAAAAAGTTAACTATATAAAAAAGATTGTTATTATAAGAGTTTTTTGAAAAATTTACATGGCTGCTTTTACCTTACGTTACATCGCTCAGGCACCGCCATCGCTTCCCACGACCGGTCCCGCCAACAACAGCACGACCACAGGGTGGGTGGGGGAGGGGGGGGGGGTGCAAAGTGTGGCTTATCGAATGCCACGGATGCGGAAATATGGTTCAATAGGCTGCATTGTGCACATTGTGTAAGTTTCAACTCATTGGACTCTCTCTTATGTTAGTTCCAAGCGGTATTCATAAATTAAACGACAAATATCTTCGCGAAAAATGTTTCTACCGAGTTTCAGTTTCACACTTGTCTTGTGACGCTGTCTTTTTGTGAAATTAAAAATACTGACCCAATTGCTGTTTTAAGGTGACAGCATCAACAAACGAGTTTTTTGTGTAAGATTTGTTACCAATATCAAGCAAATAACCTGTCGATTTACGCAGCCTGTAGCCGAGACGGCGTTAGGACATTCGTGACAGGTCGCAGTGCTGAGAAGCGCAGATGGCTGCAGCCGAAACGGTGGCCATCTACAGAGCTGTGACAACACCGACACGTTGCCATATAGACGCTTATAAAATCGTGTTACTCTATTGAGGTACGCAAGCGAAGCTGCCGTGCCCAGCCTACTTCAACTGTCCCTGATGAAGAGAAACCGACGCAACTACTGCCATACTGCCTTTAGAAGAACGCAGTGATCGTGTGTAAACGAAATCCTTGTTCTTATTTTTCAGTCTCCAATCACTAGAAATATCATAACTGATACTGTAACCGCCGATGAGATTATTGTGGCGCAGGTTGATAATAATGGACAGAAGGCCATAGTGGAACAGAACATACACGGTGATCGGTAAATTCCGTTACAAACTTCTAGGACATGTAGAGCAGTGTGGGTATACAGTGGAACTCGCCTAGCGAGTATAATTCGTTCCAGAAACTTACTCGTAATGCGAAACAATCGTTAAACGAAACACTTTATCCCACATAAATTAATGTCAAATACGACAGTGCGTTCCATTCAAACTAACTAAAAGTTTTATCTCCCTCATGCCATTTATTCAAGGAAAATTATAACTACAGTATTATGTACATTATTGTTTACTATAGGTGACTCATTCTTTTTTACGAGGAAGGTCTATATTGTCATTTGTTTTTGCCGACGCTAGAACACTTTGCGAAAATGCGACACGCCGTTGTCGTCACATACATTTGTAGTCAGGTCAGCCACTGCTTTGTTGGGGTAATCATTTTCAGTGTTCGATGCAACGGATCCCCATGCCTCTTATTGAGCCATAAGATTACTTCTTTGCTGTTACCGCTTCCCCCTTCTCCTTCTCTGAGAATTCCTCTCCACAACTTCCTGCTGTGAAACACACTACAACGCGACAAGCTCTCCGGTGGTCATTTCTTTGCTGTGATTTCCCGCAAGCTCATCAATATCATTGTTATCCACTTCTAGTCCCATGCTCTTGACCAAAGACATGATCTCGCTGACTACAAGCTCCAAGGTACTGACGTACTGACTCAAATGCGTCAGAGTCACGTTCGACAACGTACGTCGGCCAAATCATCTTCCAAGATTTCTTCGTAACACCTTTCCGCACCTTTTCGATCATCTTGCCGGAGACAACGATGTTGAAGTGATATTTCAAAAACTCTATGCGAGAGAGATTGGTGGATTCAAAGCCACGCTCGAAGTGCTTTGGTGTAGAGCTTCTTAAAGTAAAAAATAATTTGCTGGTCCGTAGGATGGGGTAACGGAGTGATGTTGGGGGGCACAAACTGGATCTTGATCAATTGAAATTCTCCAAGGAGATGGCCTTGTAGGCCTGGAGAGTGGGCAGGAGATCTCAAAATAGATCACGTGTTACCCAAGCCTTGTTGTAGGACTTCCACATCAAGTTTAACATGCTCCTCAGGAATTTACGCTTCTTGAAAGCCCGTCAAGTTTCTGAATGGTGAACAAGCAGCGGTTTAGTTTTCAAATCGGTGGTTGCATTGCTCAGAATAGCAGTGTGAGACGGTCATTCATTGGCTTGTGACCGGGCAATGCACTCTCCTCAATTGTTATAAAGGTACGCTTCGTCATCTTTTCTCAGAAAGTGGTTCAAATGGCACTGAGCACTATTGGACTTAACTTCCAAGGTCATCAGTCTCCTAGAACTTAGAACTACTTAAACTGAACTAACCTAAGGACATCACACACATCCATGCCCGAGATAGGATTCGAACCTGCGACCGTAGCAGTCGCGCGGTTCCAGACTGTAGCGCCTAGAACCACTCGGCCACCTCGGCTGGTCATCTTTTCTCAGAATACACAGGTCTAGTCACAATTAAAAACCTGTTGCGGTAGATAACCCTCAGAATCTACGAGCTTCTTGAAGTTCTCTGCAGCCTTTGTGTTGGAGCTGGCTGCTCCGCCGTGCCTCACAACACTGTGGATGCTGGTTCTTCTTTTGGACTTCTCGAAACACCATTCGGTACTGGTGATCCTGGCGTCTTCTTAACGTGGTCGGCGAATACCATTGTCGCCTTCTCACAAATGAAGTTCTCGTGAATAGTGTCGCCTCGAAATAGCTTTTCATTTCATGAGGGTTAAACTTTCGGTATCGTCCAGAATACGGAACCGTTGTTTAGATACTCATGTCACTCCCTTTGAATCGTCTGTCTCCTTAAACTTGTCCTTCTCTTTTATGATTGTGCGAACAGTTGATACAGACAGAGTGTACGTGTGTGATAAATCAGCAACGCTTTTACCACTTCGTGGTTTTCAATTATTTTACGTTTCATTCCTAAGATCATTTTGTTTCTTTCATGGTCGTCTTCTTGCGGCTTTATCTTCGGGGACATTTCTACGACGGTTATTAAAATGTTCACATAAAGAAACACTTTGTGGACACCAGTTTAGAAAATGTGTAATTGCAAGTTGCGCTAAGGTGGTTGCAGAAAGGTGTTCATAGTGTTGAACGTTTCCTCCGCCGCCTGCTAACGGCTGGTGACGTGAAACTAAATCGTCATCACTTGTTAAACAAAATATCGCTCGTTAAGCGAGTCATTTTCTTACAATTTGATTTGTTTGTTATGAGAATTGTGCGTCGTGGGAGATGCTCCCTAAGCGAGGAGCCACTGTACAATATTTTGAATAGGAACCCAAGTCCTGAAATGTATCTTTTCGGCTCTACAATGGTTTCACCTGAGATGTTCAACTCGATCACTTCTTCGTGAATAATTCAATTAGGCATGACGCTGTCCAGTTATTAGCCAGTAGTTCGAAAGGAAACTTAAGGAAACATCCGTTTATCACTTAAACACATTTGTTTGTACTAAAACTTAAACATTACCTGGTTACATTATTCCAAAACAAATACGGGCACAGCACAATGTACGTACAGAAAAGTACTGATGCATTACAACAGTCGCTCGATGTGGAGACCACCAACATTGCAAACAAAAATTGTACCTGCAAAGCACGTTTTGGTACACATACACACACACACACTCTCTCTGGTTCATAGGACCCCACAAGAAGTAATACATAGGAGTTAAACACCGTCTACCATGTTTGGTACCGGGACGAGCAACTCTGAAAATTTTCTGTTTCCTTCAGCGACGTGGATGCGTTATACATGTGAACTAAAACCGTTGTAGACCGAAACGGTACGTTTCCGGACATGGATTCCTATCCAAAATATTATGTACTCACTCCCCTCTATAAGTCCTCGAAATTTGCAACGGCAATTTCCGAGCAAACTGAGTAGGTAACACACGTGCCTATTTGAAATACATGAAACCTGGTTTCAGATACAAAATTACGCCTAACGTGTTCTTAAAATACCCAAAATTATTCACTGTAATGTGAAAAGAATACTACAAAGTCATGCTCACCTCATAGTAAACAGGGTTATTATTAATGCTTTTGTTGCTGTCAATTCAAAATCCTTGTGTTTAATTTTCCCTCCAAAGAAAGATCCCTTACAAAGACGAATAAATTTACTTTACTTGCCCATAATGTACAGAGAGCTAGTTACTGCCACTATTAATTTAGCAGTTCCTTAATTACAAAAACCACATAAACATACCGCCACACATTGGTTCGGGATTAACCAGTTTTGTCTTACAGCAGCAAATCAATAGATGATTATTTTCATTCTTCACAGCAGTGCCACCGCACATCACTTACAGCAGGAGCAACTCACATCATCCGCGTTACTTTTCTAAACTGAAAAAAAAACACTCATTCGCCAACAGACGAACAGACTAGCATTTAAATTTTGCTCTGTGAAACATAGTATCGTACTATTGCTGCTGACTTACTGGTGCTCTAACTACCTGATTTTCACAAGATTTTCATGAAAGCTTAATATTACAAAAAATATTTAAATAAAAGACGTAGAACTTTCCTTAACTGAAAATACTCATGACAGTATTACATAAATTAGCCTTAATCATAACTGGTACCTTTGGTTCTGTCTGTTTGTATGCTGCATACATCAGAATTTACGTAAATAGTTACATGTAACAGAAATAACATGCAGTATTTGTATCGAATTTACTGGGAACGGGTTAGTTTACTGCCCAAGTATACATAATAAATACTGGTAACTCACAAGTTACTGACATATTTACTAAAAATTGTTGAGTCTACTATTCTTGTAACTCATGAAACACTTACAATTCGTATCTTAACTACACATACTAGCATTGTTAAATAATGATATATGTACAGTACACGTTGTTTCGAAGATACGGATTTATGCCAAATTTGTAACTAATTTTTCTACCAGCCAGATATTTTATACCTGGTAAATGAAGACAGATCTATGTGGTAGCATACTGAACATTTTTAAGTCACTGACAACTTAGCAACTACTAATAACGACAGTTTTATTCTTATAGCCTTGTAGGTGTGGATATTTATATTCTTCTCAGGTTGTGGTAGAATGTTCATTATCGAATATCTGTACTGTAAAGACTAATTTCAAGAACAGACATCTTCAGGATGAGTTGCAACTTCAAGATGACTTTGGGTAACCATTACGTGTTATTCCCACTGTTTGCTTTTATGACATCATTAAATTCTTTACGACTCAAAACACTGATGTGTTGAAATATGGAAAATGTATTAGGATAGAGAACACGTTGTTTTAAAAACCAGGCTATCTATGAAGAGCTATATGCCTAAGCAGCTCAATTTCTATATTTATTTCAGTTCAACTTCTACTACTTATGTACATCCAATTGCTTAGATCACTATATCCTTCATTTTTTTCTCGGGTTCCTGTATTAATTTAACTGTTGGTCTTGTTATGTTGGTTGCACAGGATGTATTGTGTGTTCTTATCTTAAATGAAAGACGAGTCGCCCTTCCAAGAAGCACTTAGTAATTATTTCACAAACATAATTACCATAGTGTTTTGCTGCGTCCTTTCCAACAGGGTTGATTAAAACATCTATGTCATCTGAAATAGCTCGAAAACTATGAGTGTTAAGCGGACTTTCACTCAAGTGTAGGGACTACTAGTTATCTCGTTCACTGGAAATAATTTTTTATCCAGAAGCAAAATAAAGTAATATATCAACTAAATGTTGTTTATCTACAGACTTTCTTTTAACTTTGTCTGTTACTAAGATAAAAAGAGCAGTACTTCTTTAGTTAACAGTACTTAATAACTTTTTAATTGGTAATCCACTACCTCTCATCAAGATATGTTCGTAAACGTATCACACTATACCATTCAAGTAAACATGTTGTTAATAAAAATGTAGCAAAGCCGACTTTGAATCTCATACAGGGCACGTACCAGGGGCAACGAACCTCATTCACCTGCTGGAGTCGGCAGTAAACAAACTGAAAAAAAATTAAAGTGCACATTAGTCATTTACTGCTCTGCTTGCTACAGTTGACAACGAACAAACTGAAACACAAAGAAAATTCACACCGCTCGTTATTGTTCTGCTAAGTTACAATTTAACATTTCTACTTTCTCTGTTGGCGTATATTGTTATCACACAAACGTTTCAGCAAAGACGGTTAACTGAATCATCGATAGCCATTTTTCGTGCGTTGCCATTTACTTACTGCGGACTGCAGCAACCGCATCTTAGGAATTAATCAGGATTCCTGCCCTCCGTGTTTCTAATTACATCGCTAGTATACAAACATCCCATTCAAAACTACGTTACATTTTTGTTTGTGTTTCATAGGCATCTCAATAATTTGCTTCCGATGCCTGGGAAGGACTTGGCTTAAGGCTTTTAAGAGAATAATGCAGGAGCATTTCACCAGTATGAATAAGTGTCATAGTTCAGACGTCAATATCTTCCTGTTATTAGAAAATAAGAGATATCCACCACTATTTTTATGTTTTGTTTTTTAAGTTTTATGTTTTTATGTTTATGTTATGTTTGCGGCGGCACTGCGAAATGGGTTTCTAGTTAGCCAAAGCGAAAATTTCCGGAAAAACATACAAGTCTCAGTTATGATATATTCAACATTCCTCCTGTTCTCCTTTCTGCACATTTCTGTTCTCGTACATTTAATGTTCCTTCACCTCAGGGTAGCTAAAATATTAATCGGACGTACTCATTTTCGATGTCATGGGCACTAGTACTAGGACTTCCCATTGCGGTTGTTTCAAAACAAACATAGTGGTTGCAGACTATGAAATCCGGAGGTGAAAAGTGAAAATGTAGCCTATAAATTTTATCTGGAGGTTAAAATCGCTCCGAATGTGTTTCCATTTGACAGAATGATTGATAGGTCACTCCCGCCCTATATAATTTTCTGGCATTTGGTCATGAAATGGTACTATTAACTATAACGGAAAATGTGAGCTAATTGCGTGGCCAATATCACCTGATTCCCAATTATGTTGAACTTAGTTAGCAGTAATGTTCGGAATATACTGTACATTGGTTCCGATGTCATTTCATTTTCCAGACGAGATACTGGTTTCGGTGTATTTTCGGCTGGTTTATGCCTTGTACTAGACTTCACTTCATCTTCAGTTTCTGAAATTCATTTCCTACCGTGGACATAGAACTAGCGGGATGATCAAACGTACACCTCTTGAAATATCTGGACTGGTAATCGTCACAACGGCTCTTTCACAAGCGCACCGTACATAAAGCATTCAGCTGGCGAAGTTAAATCTACTTGCTGCAGTGGCTACCGGAATGATTTTCTCAAGGTCAACGAATCTGCTTCCTTCTTCTTACACATAACATACTATCATGAGATGAGTCTGGAATCACGTCGGTGAAGAAAGAGAGACGTAAAAACCACAAATAAATACAGAAGTGACGTATTTACGATAGGAATCACTTTGATATAAATGATCTAAGCTTTTTCCGCTTTCTGATTAAACGTTTCCTAAATGGCAAGTTATTGAAGAGGAGTCATTTCATTACGGAAGGAGTCACATATATTTTTACGTAAAATAGCACTATATGTACTAATTTAAAGGAAATACCGGAAATCTCTGTGACACTTGTTAACAAGGTGGTTTCATAGAACATCTAATGCGCTCAGTATCACTTAAGGCTTAATTATTTCGGCAATTTGGGCATGAACAGAAACCCGGTGAGCCTGCGAAACAAACATATTATCTTCTTCATCCGTAACAGAGTCACCTGCGAACAGATTCGTGATGTGGCAGGCTTCATCAACCAGGTTATTTACACACACACACAAACACGCGCGCGCACACACACACACACACACACACACACACATCGGTCAACATATCACTTTCGATGAGCAACCTTTCTTAAACACCTTGACAGGCATTGTGTAAGATCTTGGCAGCGAGCAGTCATATTATCAATATGGGTTTGATATGATAACACCACAACTCAAAAGCAGTAGGACATCAGTGGACATTTAAGCAAACCTTGACCTTCATTGATAAGGACTTCCGCTGCCAGGTAACCCACGTCGGCTGTTTGTTGCACCATTCCATCTGCCCTGGGAAACAAACCGAAGTTAGTCAATATCACCTGGAGGAATCACCACAGGCCTTAGGCAATTGTGTCGCATGACATAAAAACTTGAAAACACTTCTCAGCTGATGAGAGGACAATTAAATGCCACGAAACCCCTCCTCTTCAACCATTTTTACTTTTGAGTATATTCTTAAACAAAAGCGGGTATTCATAAGCAAATGGATAGTGGTCCTAAAATAATGGTATAATACAGACAGAAATATATTCGTATAAAATGCAATAATGTTGCGTTAAGTGCTTTACGAGAATACTAGCAGAATTCCAACGCTAAATAATTATACAAGAAATGCGAACAACTAAGTATACCTGGATCACAGTACACGAAACAATCGTCATCTCGTATAAATCAGAGTGTAGTGTGACAATGTACACAATAACAGACGAGAGATAATGAGTGATAGTTCGGACTCTGTTTACCGTCAGTTCAGAAATGCTAGTGTAAAGTTAAACTTCTGCCTCCAGCTCATCAAAACCGCACGAAAGTTAAGAGTCCCTTCAAACTGAGGTATTGTAGCGGAAGTTCACTGCCCGGACCGTCATTCACACGATACAGTATTGCAGTCCCTCCTGTTGTTGAGAAATACGATGCAATGTTACTTCACAAGTGCGTGCACGCCCAAAGGAAGAGGTCCTGCGGTGACCACACCCGTCATGAAATTCGTGAATCGTATTCACGTCTCTAAGTACGGACAATCGTCAGCTGTATAATTGAATAACAACAGTAAAAACTTGTGCTGGGCTGGGACTCGAACCAGGATTTCCCACTTTGTGTGAGTGGTAGCCTTAGACGTTTAGGCTACCCATGCACAACTCATGGTCATGTCCATGTATCACAGCCTGAATCGTTATGCATTTATTCAGCTAACAGTTGTCCTCATGTATTTCATGATGGCTGTTGTCGCTGCAGTGCTTGCTCCTTCAGTCATGCACACATCTCTGAAGGAACCTTGCATCAATGTTCTAAACAACAGACGCATTGTAGTATCGTACTGATATTGCGAAGTTTTTAGGCTGCGTCATCAGGAGGTGAAATTGAAAAGCAGCTTCCAATAGCAGGTTCCAACTAACTTGTCTCTTAGATTTTGTGGTAATATCGCTTTTAATATTCTTTGGATGTCCGTTTTCGATATGGGTTCACACCAGTAATGTCTTGTCGAAATATTTTTCAAATTAATTATGGAGGATTCCTAGCCCACTATTAGGGAATTCTGGATTAAAGACCTCCTTATGGAATTTTTCTTGGATGGAACTGGACCAATACTACAGTAAGAACATCCTTTCGAACTGCTTGCAATTTTGGTCGATGTTGCTCAGAGGGTAGCTTCTGCATGGTTGGCCGGTTATGGGGAAGGGACCAAACAGTGAAGTCACTGGTCCCATCGGAGTAAGGAAAGATGGGAAAGGAAGTTCGCAGTGCCCTTTTAAAGGAACAGCTCCTGCACGAAAGTAACTTGTGTTGAAGTGGATCTTCTGTTGATTTGACCACGACCTTAACAGTATGCACTGAACTCACATAAAGAAGACAACACAGGATGCATATTTTTCTTGTATGGAGTAAACGCTTAAAATTGTTAGAGCTTTAATAAGTTTTCGTCCAATACAACAGATGACAACGATAGTGCTGGCTCCATCCCGTATGACATACGTTGACATACAAGTCATATTTATATCATTGCTGTACCTTCCTTCATCTGACACAGGTTTAATATTTTCATCGTCTATTCAATCCACTTATGTTCTAGGGTAGCGCCATTAACTAGTAATCAAAACATGAGAAGTCACCCTCATTCAGACAACAGCCTTAAAAAAAGAAAGAGGTATGCACAGAGGTTCAGGGCACTGTCTTGCACTTAGGGTGGAAAACTACGCCTAATGTGGAAGAATCAGCAATGATCAATGGCATGAGGATGCAGAAGGCATAGAAACCACTCCATTAATGACACATAATGTGAATCAAGGGGACTGGTGGCCTGTAGTTGACAGTGTCATGATGATCTCTCCTTTGGCGAAAGATTGTGAAATAGACCGCCATTTGGAAGTACAGTAGGAGAAAGCCAAGGCAGAGGTCACCATTAAGAAACGACTGAATTTCCAACGAGATAATAACGTTCTGCGAATCGGGGTGTAGAATCTCAGAAGATTGGAAGGGAACCTAGACAATCTGAAAAGGGAAACGCTAAGACTCATTCTAGATGCAGTGGGCTCCAGTAGAGTGAAATGTAAAGAAGGCAAAGATTGCTGGGCAGATGAGTTTCGGTTAATATCAACCGCAGCAAAATATAGTGCAATGAGACTTGGATTAGTTAGGAATAGGAAAGCATGGTAGAGATTGAGTTACTGTGAACAGTTCAGTGACAGATTTGTTCTCTTCAGAATCGACAGCAAACTGACACGGAAAACAACAGTTCAGTTACACAGGGTGGTGCAATAAGCAGGGGAAGAAAAGATAGAGAGAGTATGAGAGGATTTAAATCTTGTAGTTCAGTATGTATAGGTAGATGAAAATCGAATAGGTATAGGGAACTGGTACGCTGTTGTAGGCGAAATAACAAAAGAAAGGGTTATAGGAGAATATGAGCTTGGTCGCAGTAATAGGAGAGGAGAAAGACTATTTGAGTTGTACAGTAAACTGTAGGTAGCAATAGCGAATACTCTGTTCAGTGATCACGAGAGCAGGACGCTTACTTGGGAAAGGTCGGAAGATACGGGAAATTTTCAGGTAGATTCCACGATGGTCATAAATAGATTCCGATATGAGATACTGGATTGTAAGACGTACCCAAGAGTAGATGTAGACTCAGATCACGAATTAGTCATGATAAAATGTAGGCTAAAGAGGTCATGCATCCAAGTTGCTGCACGGATTAATGTACAGAAGAGTGAAAAAATAGATAATCTATTAGATGGCGATCAGTTTTAATTTGAGAAAGGTAAAGGCACTAGAGGTACAATTCTGACGTTGTGGTTCATAATGGAAGGAAAATTAAAGAAAACTCAAGACACATTCATTGGTTTTGTCAACCTGAAAAAAGCATTCGAAAATGTAAAATGGTGCAAGATTTTAGAAATTCTCAGAAAAATGGGGGTGAATTATAGGGAGAGGCCGGTAATACACAGTATGTACAAGAGCCAAGGATAATAAGAGTGGACGAGAAAGAACGTAACGCTCGGATTATAAAGGGTGTAAGACTGAGATGTTCTTTCCTCACTACTCTTTAAATGTACATTGAAGAAGCAATGACAGATATAATAGAAAAGTTCCAGAATTGAATGGAATTTCAAGGAGAAGGTATATAAATGGAAAGATGCGCTGTTGACATTGCTGTCTGCAGTGAAAGTCCAGAAGAATAACAGGAACTGCTGAATGGAATGATGAGTCTGATGAGTACAGAGCATGGATTGAGAGTAAGCAGTGATAAAGAGCAGAAATGAGATCGTCTATGGTACTAGAGGGAGCTGTAGAGGGTAGAACCTGTAGAGGGGGGTTGCTCAAGGAGAGTCATCGGACTACTGTGCATAAAAGCAGATGCATATGGATCAGGGCAGACTTACGCCCGAGGAGTTCAACACAGATTCGGAAAATAGAGATTTTGTTAAACTAAATTCTTTCTTCGTACACTGGGACATCTATATATTCCAAGCATCGAAAGGTATGTCGTGAAACGACCATATGGTACAGATATAATTTCCTCCGTTTCCTGCTGTATTCGCGAAAGTTGTGTGGAAGGAAAGGTTGCTAGCAGCATCATACTGAAGACTAATTTATCTGATTTTAACGTCATATCGTGCTAACCAAACAACACTTTACGTATCACACAACTCTATTTTGATGTTATATATCTCCACATTTATATTAACATTCATGCTTTGCATACCATCTCGAACACAGGCACACACACACACACACACACACACACACACACCACACACGCGCGCGCGTACACACCAACAGTTTCACAACTCATTACCGAATGGCGCGCTGCAAGAACGACTGTCAACAAGCCTCCGTTAAATCTCTAATTGTTGCCAGTTATTTCCATGATAATTTCAACAGTTTTTTGTGCAAGGATCTGTCACGTTTCCCGATTCTTCTAGGAACGTACTTTCTAGGTATTATTACAGTATACTTTATACGCGTCTGGTTTCCTCTTTATTCGTTCATTGGTAGGTAAAATTCTTGCGTGTTTTCGCTAACAGGCATCTTACAGCTGGGAGCTAATGACAGCTGATGTTCCTGAAGGTTCGATTATAGGGCCCTACCGATGCATATGAATCAACATTTATCTGTAACGTTACCAGATGAAAGGTTTGTTTTGTTTTCAGATAGTACAAACACTGAAACTAACGTCAACTCAAGTACAGTATTAGAAAGATCGGTAATAGAATATTGAAGGACTTTAATAAAAGGATGCTAGACAATTCTTCGTCCGTAAAGTTTATAATAACATACTGCGTAAAGTTTAGAATTTTTCAGATGTTTCTCGAGGTTGTATGCCTGAAATTTGATAGTAAACAAATATAAGCAGATGTCACTGTTTAATTCTTGCCATTACTGCTTGATAATAAATTCAACTGGGAGAAGAATACCACAATACTGCTGAAGCGTCTGAACAATTCTCTATTGGCGAAACGAATGTTGTCAGATAGAGGTGACACACAAGTAAAAAAGATAGCTTACTATACTTACTTTCATCCCATAATCTCATACGAGATTATTTTTTTGGGTAATTCATCAAGTCAAGCTAAAGTTATCCTTGCCCAGAAAGGTGCAATAACAATTCTTTGTGGCGGGATCACAAGAATATCCTGCTGATTCCTGTTTACGCAACTAGGTATACTATCTGCAGATTTACAGTATATTTATTACTTAATGAAATTTCTCATTAAATATATATATGTTTCTAAAACCAAAACGTCAATTCATGGATTATACATTGAAAATATAATAATCTTCAATAATGTTTAAAATCACGTACTTTGGGCCAGGCAACTGTCCATTATTCAAGCACATTTCTTTTTCATAGCTATCCAGCAACTTTAGAAAATTAACTCTTCTTCAGCACCACTGAGGGCACCACTGAAGAATTTCTTAATAAAACCAATTCCGTATATGTTATTTATACTAAAAAGTGTGAGTATTAGTATAATCTGTGTTGTGCACAAATTTATGCAGCAACTTGATTATTATAAATAAGTGATCAATTAGTTATTCTATTAGATGATGCATGGGTACAATACCATAATAATTATCACATTCGAGTACTAAATATTTACACGTTTTGTGAAAGGTTTGTTATTAAATTTCAATTAAAAATAAGTTTATTTTTGTATTTTTTATTGTCCGTGGATGAGGACCATTTCACCTCGTATCTGTGGAAGGATACTTTTTTTGGTAAATATTTACTGTGTTTTCACGTTCGTCTGATATGTTCTATTTCCTGGATGGACTCCTCACTTTGCAATTACTTGATATTTAATCTAATGCGCACTGAGGTAACCGAAGTCATGAGATACTGAGCACCTGCCTCAGATGGTACGTTTGCTGAGAAGCTCAAACAAAACTTGAGACTTATTTCAAATGAGTGCCCCTCTCATAGAGTTATAGTTGGTGGTGACTTCAGCCGACCACAGATATTTTGACAAAAGTACATGTATAAAGTCGGTGGGGGGCATAACACGATGTCAGGAATGTAGCTGAACGGCTTGTTGGAAAATTAATTTGAACAACTACTTTAGGAGCCAACTCTAAGAGTAAATGGTGGCGAAAACATACTTGACCTTTGGCAGCAAATAATCCTGACCAAATAAGAAGCATCATGGCACACACAGAGCTTACTGACCACAAGGGTGTTATAGCTAGACTGGATATAGAATTATCCAGACTCACCAAAAATAAATGCAAAATACATACAATTTTCACAAAAAAAGAACCACACTTGAAAATTAGCTTGACACCTTCCTAGGAGACAATCTCCACTCCTTCCAAGTGCTATGCAAGTGCAGACCAATTATGGTTTTAAATGAAAGAGATAGTATCGACGGCAGTTAAGGGATGTATATCAAATACATTAATAAGAGATGGTACACAAAATTGGTCGGAAAGCTACTGTAGAAACAACGGAAAAGCATGCCAGATTTAAAAGAACACAAAATCCCATAGATTGTTCAAGTTTTACAGAAGCTCGAAATTCAGCTCGAATTTCAATGCGAGATACTTTTCATAGTTTCCACAATGAAATTCTGTCTCGAAACCGGACAGAAAACTCTAAGAGGTTCTCGTCGTATGTAAAGTACACCTGTGTCAACTCACAGTTGCGACAACGACGATGATGTTATTGATGACAGGTCCACTAAAGCAGAGTTAGTAAACAGGGTCTCCGAAATTCATTCACAGAAGAAGACGAAGCAAATATTCCGGAATTCTAATCAAGAACAAGGGTCAACACGAGTAACTTGGAAGAAGATATCCTCGGTGTAGCGAAGCAACATAAAAGACTTAAGGAAGGCAAGGTTTCCGGTCCAGACTACTTACAGGTCAGGTTCCTTTCAGAGTATGCTGATACAGTAGCTCCATACGTAGCAATCAGATACTTTAGCTCGCTCGTACAAAGATCCGTACCCACAGATTGGCAAGTTGCACAAGTCACACCAATACCCAAGAAAGGAAATACGAGTCATCTGGTGAATTGCATACCTGTATCACTAACGTCGCTTGGCCGTAGGATTTTGCAAACATATAATGTGCTCGAGTATTATGAATCGCCCCGAAGAAAACTATTTTTAGGCAAGTAGCCTACAAGGATTCACAGTTCTCATGAAGTAATGAGGGCTATTGACAGAGGACGTCAACCTGATACCATATTTTTAGATTTCCAGAAGGCTTTTGATACTTTTCCTAACAAGCGACTTCAAATAAAATTACGTACCTATGACTGTCAAATTAGTTGTGTGACTGACTTGTGATTTCCTGTGAGAAAGGCTACAGTTCGTGATAACTGACGGAGAGTCATCCAGTTAAACAGAAGCAATATGTGGCATTCCCAAAGGAAGGCCCTCTGTTGTTCTTGAACTACATAAACAACTTAGGAGAATGTCTGAGCAATCCTCCTAGAGTGTTTTCACATAATGCTTTAATTTACAGTCATGTAATCTCATCAAATCAACAGAACGAATTGGGAACTGATTGAGACAAGACACCTGTATGGTGCAAAAAGTGTACATTGACTGTAAATCATGAAAAATATCACGTTAACCAAATGGGCACTAAAAAGAATCCTCTATATTTCAGTTACACGATAAATCACGCAAATCTAAAGACAGTAAACTCAATTAAATGTTAAGGGATTAAAATTACGAATAGCTTAAATTGTGGAAAAAGCAAACCAAAGACTGCGGTTTATGGGCAGACAACTTAGAAAATGTAACAGGTTTACTAAGAAGACGGTTTGCACTATGCTTGTCCGGCATCTTCTGCGGTATTTCTGCATGGTGTGGAATCTACGTTGGATGAGATTGACGGAGGACTTCGAAAAAGTTCATAGAAGGGCAGCTCGTTTTGTATTATTGCGTAATACGGGAGAGAGTGCCACGGGAACGAACTGGGTGGCAGTCATTAAAACATAGGTGTTTATAGCTACGTCCGGGTCTTTTTATGAAATTTCAATCACCGACTTTGTCCTCACATACATAATGATAAATAATCATAGTAAAATAAGAGAAATCAGAACTCGCACCTCAAGATTTAAATCTTCGTTTTTCCCGCGGGCTGTTAGAGAGTGGAACGGTAGAGCATTAGCTCAAAGGTGGTTCGTGGAACCCTCTCACAGGACGTTAATTGTTAACTGAAAAGTAATCATGAAGATTTAGATATAGATGTAGATGTATCTCCTAAAATCGCGTCGCACCTCCTTTTGCGCAGCGTACTGCATTAACTCGACGTTGCACGGAATCAACAAGTCCTCGGAAGTCTCCTGCAGAAATATTGAGCCATTCTGTCTCTATAGCCGTCCATAATTGCAACCGTGTATCTGGGCAAGATTTTGTACACGAACTGACCTCTCGATTATGTCCCACAAAATTTCGATGGGTTGCATGTCGGGTTATCTGGGCAGCCAAATCATCCGCTTGAATTGTCCAAAATGTTCTTCAAACCAGTCATGAACAGCTATGCCCTGGAGACATGGCGCATTGTCATCCATAAAATTTCCGCCTCTATTTGGTAACATGGAATCCATGAATGTCCTCCAAGCAGCCAGACATAACCATTTCCAGTCAATTATCGATTCTGTTGGACCAGAGCACCGATTCCATTGCACGTACGCACTAACAGCTATAGGGAAACGCCGCTGCCATTTGTCTTGAAGTGAAGGCGGTCGGCCACTGTGTTGTCTGTGGTGAGAGATAATGTCTGTAATGTGATATTCTCCACACACTCTTCACAGTAGGAATCTCAGAACACTTAACTCACTAACATTTCATAAAGGAAATCTCCCATTTATCTAGCTCCAGCTACCATTCTGTCTTCAAAGTCTGTTAAATGCCGTCGTGCGATAGTAATAACATCGGAATTCTTTTCATATGCATCACATGAGTACAAATGATAGACCCCACAACGCACTGTCCTCTTAGAGATGGTGTATGGGAAACTTCGGTCATCTGTATATGTGGGTTTCACTGTCCCATGACTTTGTCACCTCAGTGTAAACAGAATCCTGTCCAACCGAGGGGAGCTACGATGATGGTGCTCTGGTGTCTATGGTGTGAGGCCTATTCTAGGTCCTTGGCCTGGTAGTGCAGGTGACATGTCTCGCAGGAAGTTCTTTGATCAGTTAGGACAAATCAGACGACTTGCTGTAAGACTGCATTTTCTGAACTGTTGTGATCAGGGCACAGTTCCCGCTTTGCAATTGCCTGAGTTTCTGTTACTTGTACATTGTGCTCTGGTTTTGATTCTGTTCGGTCACGTGATCAAAAGTTGTTTCACATCATGCTGCCACAAATCTGTTGGCGTGATTAGTAATTGCTGTTGTCTTAAGCAACACATTGCAGGCTGCACTCACGATGGACGACTTGTTTTTCGAAGTTGTCAGGTACTACAAATCTTGCACTACAACTTTGCTATCCGGTTTAATAACGTAACTCATCTTCTTTCTGCAGGGCAGGTTGACCCACACATCCTCATGGGCCAGAATACCCATACATGCTGTTGTTCTCTAGGTCAGATTCTAAATGATCCACTCGTTCAGTAGAAAGTCTGTTCGATTCATCTTACAAACTAGTTTATTCCTTTTATACTCAGAATGAATTTCTATGTTGAATGAGGAGATTCAATGTCCGTCCACATATGCTCTAAAAAAAGGTAGTTTTGTCATAGAGCAAATTATTAACAAACCTGGCACCGATGTGCTTGTTTATTCTAAAATTTTACTTGTTATTTTTGTAATCTTGTGGTTGTATAAGCTCACAGTTTACAACAACCCACATAATGATTGCGTCGACTGTTTAACTGCTCTTCTGACGGCAGTGTCGCCGGACGACTGCTTGAATTTCCGCGCGCAACGACCTGATTGACTAGCTTCAATGCGAATTAAATCTAGCTTCAATGCTAATTAAATCGGGAACGGAGCAACGTATCGAATTTTTTCCTAACAGTCATTTATCAGCACATCTTACCGAGCAACGTCTTTTTTTCGGACCGTTTCTGACCACACTGTATGAATCTATAACGATTATAATTATTGAATTGTTTCAAACGGAAATGTTAACTTCTTCATTAGCTACTCTGTATTGTGTGTGTGCGTGTGCGTGCGCGTGTGTGTGTGTGTGTGTGTGTGTGTGTGTGTGTGTGTGTGTGTGTGTGTGTGTTATGTGTGCGCGTGTACGCACACAAATACAGTACCTTTTGATACTGTTTTGTTACTCTGAATCGGAATCTTGTACACCAATTACAATTTACTTGCGCACAGTAAAACTACAATGCGTACCTTAACTTAAATATATTGCTAATATTTCACGAGTGACCCATATTCTTCACCACGTACCACTGATACTGGGCTGAGTGACAAATCTGCATTTCCAGTAACACGTCTAATCAATGGACAACGCTCGGTTTTAGCGCCGCTATGTCTGCTTGTCACGGTGCGATAATGAACGTACACATGCTGCACTCAGGTATCAGTTCCAACAATAACGTTAGTTAAGGGCCACCAACTCCGGAAACAATTGCGATCCCCGTCACTTGTCATCATTATCGAATTCGTATCGGTGTTATGTCACTGAGCGTGCAGTGAATGACATTAAAAATAAATTTTAATTGCGTCTGATCATTATAAATTTTTGTCCCGAAAGGTAATAAATATTATTTCAGCTATTGCCAAAAACGATAATTAAATTGAAACATTATGAATGCATTTGCTCATTTCGTATGACGCTTGCATGCGAAATAATTAACGTAAACTGGCGGAGCTCTTCCCCAGGCTAATATGTCACCTCGCTGTCAATGCGAAAAACCATAACTGATTTTGAGTCAGACGAATATCACCTAACAGAGTGTATATGCTAAAAATATATTATTACGAAATGTGGAATATAGCACAGAGCTGCTCCTTCCACGACCCAACTTATTCCTGAGAAATATAACCACTGTGACTGGTTATTTTTACCAATATATGTTTTTACAAGTTTCTAACACAATGTTGTCGATCTAACTGCGGTCAATCAACGATTATTTTGTGGCTTTTATTTGGAGAAGTCATAACGAAGTTTTCTCTACGTATAAGCTATTACTTTACGGAATATGGAACACGGAAATGGTCCTGAGTTCATCAAACACACCAACACACACACACACACACACACACACACACACACACACACACACACACACACATAAACTCACAAATACCTGAAATGCGCAAATAACTATGCAAAAACAGGGAGAATGATGTTATTTTTAAGGAATAAGATCTGTCTTTAATTGGGAAAGGGCCCATGCACTATGCAACACAAAAAGAGAATATAGCAATGCATAAGGCACAGTTATGCAGACCACTGCATCTGTCCAATATCTTATCCTTCATCGTACCCACTCTTTTCTTTAAGCAATACATAGGGTACATTTGTTCTTCGTCACATTTGTATAAGTTTAACCCTTAATTTTTGATTGTAATGTATCATACTTTTGAAACATTAAAAAGCAGAGTATAATAGGGTCGAGTTTAATATGTGTCTTTGGAGAGATTACAAAAGCCAATACTAATACAAACAAATGCTTTGTTAAAGCAGATTGACTGAATGTCGGCACCATTAAGGGTCAGACGTATCCATACATATTATAGAAGTAAATGTAAGCATACATATAAGTATTTATTTTCCACATCTGATGTCAACGAAACTTGGCACACACATCACTTACAGTGATAACCTACCTATGAAATGGGTGGGGAAAGTTGGTGCAAAAACAGCGTAACCCATGATACATGAATATTCCTACATTAATCATCCAGTAATTGAGAATTGAAGTACTCAGTGACTTGCGACCAACTTAACAGATAATTTCAAACCTTTACGAAAGTTTTTCTAACTGAACCCTCCCCTCCCCCCTCCCAAAAAAAAGATGAAAGGAAAAACGTTTAGTATACTTTCGTTTTTCGTGCAGTAAAACTGCCATTTGAAGCAGTATATTTTAACTGTTTACTTCTTACTTTTTTTCTATAATCAGTATTCACGACACGTTTTTGAGACAGTATTGACATTTACCACTCAATGTACCGGTAAAATCACATCATTGTACGACACATAGCTCATGATGTGTGATGTCACACAGAGGTGTTTGAAAAATTGCCGCATCCGGAATTTTTTCGCAACATATGGCACAGACTGTATCCACATCTGTCGCTGAATGTACCTTCACAAATACGTAATAGTACCAGACGTCTTTCAGGCGATATGGCATCATTTACTGAGGTGCATGAAAACTGTCACAACATGCATGACGTTTTTTATTTATTACTTCCTTACTACCAGCTCTATGAAAAATGCGTTTCACAGCTAGTATTCCCATATGCCGAAGAATGTACGTAGAGAGATTTATCGTTGTACTACACAGTTAAGGTGATATAACCTCATAAACAGTGAGATGGGTGAAAAACTGCCGCATCGCTTGACGTTTCCACTTATTAGTTCTTTACCGATACGTCTATTCGCAACACATGTTGCAGGATGTACATGCAAAGTAATATCATTGTGCTACACACAGCTCAAGAGATATGCCGTCTTAAACACTGAGCTGCGTGGGAATGAAGCTGTAGGGCAAAATTCGCTAGAGACAGAAGTGGAATATGTGTACAGATAAGCGTGGAATAGATAAATATATGTGAAATATATTTGGTATGTACGTACTTGGGCAAAGCCAGGTAAACTGCAAATCCTAAATCCCTTGGAACGATTTGAACCAAAATTGGTATTCATATTAATTCGATCTCGAAGAAGGAGGAGAAAGGAATAAAAGAGGAGGAAATGGTCACGAGGAGGTGAACAGAGAGGGGTGACGAGGAAGTGGACAAAGGAAGGGGAGGAGATGGAAGAGAAAGGGGAGAGGGACAGAGAAAAGGACGGGTAGGAGATGGACAGCGCAGAGAAAAGGACGGGGAGCAGATGGACAGCGCAGAGGGGATGTAGGAGATAGACAGGGAGACAGGGAGGAGATGGACAAGGGGGGAGTTGGAGGGAGAAGGAGGAGATGGGGAAAAGTCAGATGGACAGTTTTAATGAGGTCAAAGCTTGAGCAATAAAAGTAATAGAAGAACAGCATCTGATGACACATGGACCTTTGATGTCTCTCGTAAAGAATCTGCACAACGGGCGTTACTTGCGGCAGGGTGTGAGAAAAGAATGCATGAAGTTCTAATTCAGTGGAAAGACATAAATAATGACACTCATAGGCTTTATAGTAAATCGACTTCCAGGAAACGCACGAGAGACCAATTATTCTGTCGGTTCTGAAGAATAACCGTGCATACAAGACCTACTGGGTTGCCCACACTGGACGAGCCATTGCTGCAGGTTCTCTGAAGCCACCTGCGATGCAACGACCAATTGCTGTCGGATGAGCACCGAGGCGCGCAATCCAGTGTCGGGCGCGGCATAGAGCGAATGTCACAGGAATTCCAGCAAATGCGTATAGCAGTTTCCCGAATCCTCTTGGGAATATCAATAATTATTTAGCTTTAATAATTGTGCGCACAGTTGTTCGGAGACTGTTGCTTGAGATGTCAGCTCTCTAACACCATTCGTTTAGAAGCGATCTCTTGCTTGACCTCGAAACCCGACAGCCCCTCCTAAGCAGGTAGTTTCATGGATGCACCTGAAATGCATCCTCTTACGTTGGTACACTAATACTTGAGGCATTTCAGCGAACAAGTTATGATAATTACGTTGACTGTCTTCACTGCATATGGTTGAGAATGTCATTGCTACTCTACGAATGCGCAACTGTTAATTCTTTTACTATTTATTTGTCCACACTTACACATCTCTAATGTTTTTGTACTAAACGTACCAGTTTGGTGACATCATTATCTGCTTAACCTTGCAAAGAAACACGATGTCTATCTAATGAAGTCGACAATTCGCAGTTGCACCAGTTCTTAAATTCTATATACGTATAACAGTGTTGTCCTGAGTATGAAATATCTTCGGTTACTTCTAGACTATAAAAAGCCAACTTATAGTGTGTGGCGGAGGCTACTTTCTGCATTCTGTTTTCCTCTTGCAGACGCAAATGGTACGCAGGTGGAAGGGTTATTATTAAGCCTATGTGTTATCTCCAATTCCTCTGATTATACGTTTATGTTACTTTCGCGAAATACAGGAAACATGATACAATATGATGGTTGTTTCTAATTGAAATGCACGCCTTCGGAATTTCAACATTAAAAGACACCATGTAAAGTCTGCCACTGGCATAGGATGAGCGTAAACAAGACACTTATATGCATACTAAACGAACATATGACGAAATGCAATGTCTTTCTTTGGAACTTCTCTATTTAATCTATCAGTCCCGTTTGATAACTGTGTAGAGCGTGGCCGAGCGGCACTAGGCGCTTCAGTATGGAACCGCACGACCGCTATGGTAGCAGGTTCGAATCTGGCCTCGGGCATGGATGTGTGCGATTTCCTTAGGTTAGTTCGGTTTAAGTAGTTGTAAGTTCTAGGGGACTGATGACCTCAGATGTTACGTCCTATAGTGCTCAGAGCCATTTTTTTGTGCTACAGCGACGAGTAGTATGTATCAGCTGAAAATGCGTTTTGTAAGCTACCTCCATCGGGGGTAGATTTTTACAATGTCTCTTAGTTTGACATTACTATTCCTAGTTTACCTTTACGTGCTCGTTCCACTTTAAATTCTTCTTTTCGCATATTTTCGACTATTTAAGTGATTCTGTATGCCACATCGTTCGTGAGCAGCCTAATCCAGCTGCCGACGTTATCCAGTAAGTTGTGTTCCATTGGGCCGTTGTAGAATCTTTGTCGAGTTCTACAGGGGAGTATTTTGCCACCATAAGGTCTCGTGAGCATAAAACCAGATCCGAATTTCTTCAACAGTCTGGGATTAGCGATATAGCCGGCCGCGGTGGTCTAGCGGTTCAGGCGCTCAGTCCGGAACCGCGCGACTACTACGGTCGCAGGTTCCAATCCTGCCTCGGGCATGGATGTGTGTGATGTCCTTAGGTTGGTTAGGTTTAAGTAGTTCTAAGTTCTAGGGGACTGATGACCACAGATGTTAAGTCCCATAGTGCTCAGAGCCATTTGAACCATTTGATTAGCGATATAAGTCTTATGTTATGTGCTTCTGTTCGACGAATCTTCCTGGAAACTTGAATGACGCAACATTTTTCTCGCACCCGGAACGTTTGTTTCTATCAGCGATCTACGGTAAACCACAGCTGGAAGAGCTACAAGGACCTTCGCACTTTCTACGTAGAACACTATAGGCATCCGACAAGATCAACTCGTCTTTCATCCGTTACGCATTTTGGTTGATTTTTCTATTCCGAGGTGACTTATTTTACTTTACTGTTATCCCCAGATACAATTATTATGCCACACAAAGAGGCAAACAGGACATTTGTCCGATTCAGTGTAACTAATGAAACATAAGTTCCTGGTATCTTAAAGTTTCTTTTTACACAAACAGATGAAATGCACACATACTTGCCAACGGACCTATTCATGAAGCTAAGAGCTACTGTAAAAGAAAGAAAATTCATGAACTTGGAAAATATTGTTCGGTGTAATTGTTCCGGCCGGGGCAATTGCATTCATGACCTTGTGCTAGTATACGTACTTCTTCAACAACACAGGAATCACATTTTTGAGAGGGTATTACATTATAAGACAGAAAAGCGACAGACCTCGATGGAGGTCAAAAACTGATATTTATATAGTTACCACTGGAAAATGCAAAACTGCAAACTTCGGCGGCACATGGATGAATGTGTGACGAAGCAGTGCCATTTCACCTGGCAGTTTCAATGACAATATACAGGGGACTTATTGATACCAGTCATAAGATCTTTGTGGATTTGATTCTGTGGATCTGTTGGGCAGTAACTATGTGTTACAGCTTCTGCACCACTTATTAGCAGCAGACACAGTGGCTGCGCCAAGGACTGAGATGGCGTGGAGTTTTACAATTATTTATTGAACTTTCTTTACAATTTCTCGATCGTCGTCGCTGCCCAGCCCTGCGCGCGATCCCGTCATGGACAGACCACGCATCGTGGGGGACGGGTTGCCTTGAAGTCCGGGCGTCAGTCCCCGGCGGCGCCTGTGAACCAGACCGTGCTGCAGCCAGTCCTGCTGGAAATTCTCGCTATAGTTAGTCAGCCATGGTGCCGACCGAACTCAGCCCTGTTGTGGATTGGCAAGACAGGCAACCCACTATGAGGAAGCCGAAAGGCACTCGTTTAAGCTCACGCAGGCCGTGAGGTCTGGAACACGACCAGGAATTATACTAGCAAAAAACGTACGTAGCTGCTGGAATACTTAACTTTAATACATAATTAGTGAACATCGCTCTTGACGGTACATGTTTTACAACATCAATAGTAACTGGTAATGGCGCCTTGCTAGGTCGTAGCAAATGACGTAGCTGAAGGCAAATGAGAGCGTAATTCGTCAGTGAACCATCGCAAGCAAAGTCGGCTGTCCAACTGGGGCGAGTGCTAGGAAGTCTCTCTAGACCTGCCGTGTGGCGGCGCTCGGTCTGCAATCACTGATAGTGGCGACACGCGGGTCCGACATATACTAACAGACTGCGGCCGATTTAAAGGCTACCACCTAGCAAGTGTGGTGTTTGGCGGTGATACCACAGGCCCGACCTCTAGAGCTGGAGTTGACGTCTGGCAGCGAACGGATGACTCTTGCGAGCTGGAACAGCCTTCCGGTATCGTCACCTACAAAGATTGAACATTCGGACACGGACCACGTCCGTCCTCAGATCCGAACTGCTTCCTGATGGCTTCTGTCTGTTGCTACCTGCGCTCCACTATTTATATCTGGAAGGATCACGTTTTTTACCCTCGGTGATAGGTCTTTGTTATCACTCCCGCAGTATATTGCAGCGTAACAGCGTGCTGGCCTCACTTCCCCTTACTCAACACTCTCCAGGCTTCGCTCAGCACTCGGTATGTGTGCGTCCTTGCGTCAGTCTGTTGGTAGACTGCTGCTGTCAGCAAGGCTATCTGGGCCTGCTTACATCACATCGCCTCTATCGCCGGCGTGCCTCTGTTTTGCCATCATCCACTGTATGAAGCAACGCTTACTACATGTGTCCGCAACATATGCAACGCAGACAGGCGCAAGAATAACACACGCAAATGTCAGCATCTGAGAGAGGATGTGTAGTTGGGCTCAAACAAGTCAGTTGGAGTAATCAACAAATCGCACGAAATTTGAATAACAGCGTTGCCACTATTTGACGATGTTGACAGTGAATAGGAGAACTTATGACCTACCACAGCGTCAAGAGGGAAGCGGCCGACCTACAGAGACAACAGAAAGTGCGGACCGAGCAGTCATCAGAGAGGCACTCACAGCACCGTATTTATCGTTATCATCGATCCGAGGAGCACCTGGTGTTTCAGCGACCACAAGGACCATCAACAGGTGGCTCAAAGAAAGGGGGCTGAGCTCGCCGCGTCCCTTGAGACAATTACCATTGGTCTCTGTACACCAAAAAGCACGTTTGCCGCGGTGTCGGCACATTTGATCCGGAATCTCTTTGACTGGAGTAAAACTATCTTCAGTGATGAGACATTTTTCGGAATGGGCTCTGATGATAACCGAAATCGTGTCTGGAGACGCCCCAGACAGCGGTGAGATACGAACCTGCACGTCATCGGCCATACGGCCTGACAGAAAGGAGTGACTTTCTGAAGTGCCATTTATTTTCATAGGAGGACCCCTTTGGTGGTCAGCCACGGCATCCTTACAGTACAGCTGTACGGATACGATATTCTACGCCTCATTTCTTTGCCCTTCATGAAAATCCATCCCGGACTTACATTTAAGCAAGACAACACCATGCTGCACACTGCGACAATTTCTACTGCTTGTCTTTGTGCCCGCCAAACCCTACCATCACTAGCCACATAGCCGGATCTCTCACAATCGTGAGCATTTGGAGTATTATTGGCAACCAACTCGGTATTTTGACGATTTAATAAGCCAGATACATAGAAGTTCTTATGAGAGCAGTCAGAAGGACATACAACAACTTCATCAATCAGGACCGAGCCGAATAACTGCTTGCACAAGGGCCAGTGGCGAAGTAACGCGTTATTTATTGACTTGCTCATCTTATGAAGGTCTTTCTCTTGAATAAATCACCCAGTTTTTACGAAATCGTGCCCATTGGTTTCTGTGTATGTGTACAAGATGATTATAATCAAAATTAAACTTTCAAACCGCTGTAGACGTAACACCACTGGTCAGAATGAAGACAAATTGCAACGGAATATTCTCGGAGAAGAGGGAAAACGTATCGCAGAAGAAAAATAAATAGTTACGAAACGTAGCCATAGCTGGCGCTGTAAGCCTCATACTTTAACAGCGGTCGAATACAAATGACAAATAAATCATACAGCAATGCCTAAGGTGTAGCCGGCCGGTGTGGCCGAGAGGTTCTAGACGCTTCAGTCTCGAATCGCACGACCGCAACGGTCGCAGGTTCGAATGCTGCCTCGGGCATGGATGTGTGTGATGTCCTTACGTTAGTTAGGTTTAAGTAGTTCTAAGTTCTGGGGTACCGATGACCTCAGATGTTAAGTCCCATAGACCATAGTGCTCAGAGCCATTTGAACCATTTTGAACCTAAGGTGTACGTTTGAAGTTAAACAATCTGTATTACTCGACATGCATGGGTGTACAGGTGTGATACTGTTAGTTACGTAAGCCCATCCACCACGGCGAGGTCATATCACATCGGATGTGAAAGATTGGTTTTTAACTGTTCTCAGGCCAAAAACCACACAAAAACCATCAATCACATGGGTTTTTAATTGCCCTGAGGCCAGAAACCGCATAAGAAGCATCATTCAAAATCAAATCGGATTATTAATTTCCGTGTGACTGACGCAGAACATGGTCCATATGCTGTCCACCGTCTTCTGCAACAAGTTGAAATCGAGAAACAGCATGTTCCACAACTGATCGAAGTGTTTTCGGGGCCACGTGCAGAATGTGTTGCGCAAAGCGTGCCTTTAATGCAGCTAAGTTTGCAGTCGGAACTCTGAACAAAAAAAATGTTCAAATGTGAGTGAATTCTTACGGGACTTTACTGCTAAGGTCATCAGTCTCTAAGCTTACACACTACTTAACCTAGATTATCTTGCGGACAAACACACACAACCATGCCCGAGGAAGGACTCGAACCTCCGCCGGGATCAGCCGCACAGTCCATGACTGCAGCGCCCAAGACCGCTCGGTTAATCCCGCGCGGCAACACTGAACACAACATCTCTGAGATAGCCCCACAGCCAGAAGTCACACGGATTAAGATCAGGTGATCGGGACGGCCAGGCTGTATGGAAATGGCGGCCGATTATTCTAGCTTTTCTGAAATGGCGCTTCAGCAGCTGCTTAACTGGATTTGCAATGTCCGGAGGTGCTTCACCTTGCATAAAAATGATCCCATCCACACAGCCACGCTGTTGAAGAACTGGAATGACGTGGTTGCTCAAAAGACGCTCGACCGGAAGCACCTGTCTCTTAGAAAAAATATGGCCCTATGATAAATGATGCCGTAAACCCCAACCACGCAGTGACCTTTTCACGATGAAGTGGTACTGATTGATTTGCGTGTTGATTTTCCGTTGCCCATATTAGACTATGTTGTGCATTGACATATGGAAGCGGGCTTCGTCTGTCCACAAAATCTTACACGGCCAATCATCGTCCACTTCCATGCGAGCGAGAAATTCTAAAGCAAAGGTCTCTCTTGCTGGAAGGTCAACAGGAATCAACTCGTGCAGATTGATAATTTTGAATGGATAGCAAAGAAGGCTGTTTCGTAGGATTTTACGCAACGTGCTTACGGGTATGTTCAATGTTCGGGCAATTTTCCGTGCACTACACGTTTGCACACAAACACTGGTCTTTTCCTGCATTGCTGTGGCCACTGCTTCCACTGACATCGAATGAATTCGTTTTCTCCCTCTGCCAGGTCGCACACCAAAAGAACCCGTCTTTTCGAATTTCCGAATCATTTTCTCCAGACACATGAGTCATCGGACCAAGGCCTTTTTTCAAACCCTTCAGCGTCCGGAACTTCTGCAGCGTGACACGTGCGCAGCATCATTTTTGTAATACAGCTTCACGAGCAGAGCGGAATCCTGCACTGGAACAGACATGGCGAACGTCGCAGACGTGGAAGGAGGAAAAGCCGTGTACCCTGCGTGTTTATACTAACTTCAGTGGGTCGTGCTCATGACAGGTGTTTTCATTTACGTATCCTGACACACACAGCGCCATCTATTCATCAAGTTTTACGCTAGTGTTTGATTCTGCCATGCGTGTTCCCCCTCTCCGATAATATTGCGATGGAATTTGACGTCATTATGACCAGTGGTGTTGTTTCTACAGCGTTTTGAAAGTTTAACTCTAATTATAATCACCCTGTACATCACATCTACCTGTTTCAGTCTCATTCAGATAATTCCTTCGCGCTGCGTCGTTTTCTTTATCTTATAGTGTAGTTTTAACAAATACCTCGTTTTATCTGTATTCTTGTTCCATGCTCTTAGTCTGTTAATAGTAACATTTTTTTTTCTCGTGAGCGCCGAGCTGATAACGTACCAGGTGCCAGAAATCTGTTGCTGAATCGCAGAACATCATGACAGTCAATGCTCGCTAACATTGGCTATGACGTATCTGTTTGTATTGCACATAGGCACTATGAAAACCATTGTGCTGTATGGATATGTCAGTGGGAAGTGGTTGCTGCAGCACTCTCGCCATTTAGTCTACTTGTTCGTAGTCCTTAATGCCAACACTTCCCTGTATCCGTTGTAAGTGGATCAGTTGACACAGATCCTTTACTCTGCTGAGTGCTGAGCCTGGACAGTATATCGCGTGCCGATGGATTTACAGTTTGTCCTGCAGCTGCCCTGGTAATAGAGTACCAGTCAGGGGGCCGGGGAACGTTTACGTGGATTTCATTACGGAATAATTAGTGCCCCGGGTAGGGATCGGATTCACGTACCTATGGAGACATGTTTACGCATATCACAGTACGCGTTATTGAGTGAACGAAACGCACTACTAGAATTTTTAAAATATTTTAGCAGTAAACAAAATTGTATGCGGACTTACGCCAATTGTATATTTATTAGCTTAATATGGGCCACACAGAATTCCGAATGTTAATTAAAGACGTATTCATCATCAAAGTCGGAGTAACTTATGTAAGCGAAAAATAATGTGCATACTGTGGCACCACCGTCATGAGTCCACCTTTATCTCCAAAGCAGCTATTATTTTTATCCTTTCCATTGGTTGAACTGTTTCAAGCAATGCCGGGCGGAGTGGCCGAGCGGTTCTAGGTGCTACAGTCTGGAGCCGCGCGACCGCTACGATCGCAGGTTCGAATCCTGCCTCGGGCATGGATGTGTGTCTTGTCCTTAGGTTAGTTAGATTTAAGTAGTTCTAAGTTCAAGGGCACTGATGACCTCAGAAGTTAAGTCCGACAGCGCTCAGAGCCATTTTTTTTGTTTTGTTTCAATCAGTAAACACAAGGCAACCTTCAATCTCTTCACATAACTGTTGCATGTTATAAGAGAAAGATTGAAGTACTGGATGGGACATCCGTTGAGAAGAGACTGCTTGCTGACAGAAGCTACGGGAGGACTAGCTTGTGAGAAGAGGCTGAGAGGAAGCAGGAAGTACGACATAAAGTGGAGCGAATATCAGGCGCCCCTAAAGAGGAGGTAAGAAGAGAGGAGAGCTTAGAGATTTACCTGCCTGTAGAAAGACTAATAATGATTACATCATAAGTAGTTCGATCCTCATTGCTCCTTGTTCTTGCTTTTAGCAGTTTCTTGTTCTTATCAGTCCTTGATCCGACAGAATTAATTCTTTCCGCTTCAGATTCATTTGCTTCATATAGTTTATTTAGCAATTTCTACCTTGCATTCTTCTGTGGTTTCACAGTTTTAGATTGCGTTCACAACTGCTGTTGTTTTAACATCACCTTACGGTGGCAATGCAAAACAGTGCGTAAATGTTCCCCCAACAGAACTGCGTAAATGTATCCCATCGCCACATCTGAATGTGTTTCTAAACTACAGTAGAAACTTTACGGCTTTCCAATTACACAAAAATACCTTGGAACGAAAAATAATCTCTTGTTAACCAACATATATTTTTCTATTATTTTTTCTATAAGTCACGCTTCTTAGGAGCTTCGATGATTGAATAACAAAATTTACTCAGCTTTCATGTAAACACAAGAATGTTCTTCGGTCTAAGGCTTTCATTCAACTGGTGCCGTATAGTACCGAATTTCCACTGTTGGTAGCTCTCTAGCAAGAATGGTTCCCGAGAAAAGTGCTCTGGGTAAATGTGCCCCGTGCGTAAACTTGAACCCGTCTACCCTACAAATAATGACCTTGCCGACTTGCAAATCGACGGGTTAAAGTATAGCATGACGTTTCTGTAGCTAACAGGGCTGACTGTCCCCACCTTGTCTGGTGAACAAAACTTGCAGCACCTAGTGACAGATACCGTACTTTGAAATCACCAGTGAACAGTTTGTACTAGCCACACCAGTAACGATAAAATATTGATGGTGTAGAGCTTCTCGGTTAGGTGGTAGACATGGAATTTTCAGTTCTGACTTATTTCAGTTTCTGTCATTTTTGTGTTGAACCTTGTATGCTATACGTTTCAGTATGGATCTAGTGCATCAAACACAACCAAAATAAGGACACACACTTTTTATTCTCACAATGATCGTCTCTAATGTGACTTCCAGTCCCATCTTCCGAAAAAAACAGGAAATAATCTACCCATACTCGTCGTTTCAGACTGACATATTTGTAGTAGATTTATAGTACGCTCGATGTGTATACTGTTACAAAATTCTTGCAGATTTCCAGTTACATCACATCACTAAGTAATTGCACAAAACATTCGTCTATATCTCATGTTTTTAAGTTTATGCATGTTCCTCATGTTTGTGCTGCTGAAACTGTGACTGTTAGTTTGGTAACTAGGGGTGATATTGTCTTCTCTTTATTCAAATATTAGTATGACAGGTGTTGTAATAATTATGGTTGATAATAATGACGTGGGCGGAAGCAATGATTTAAAATTCGCACCCGGACCATGATTAGAGCCCTTGCTTCTTGCTTACTAGTCCGCTACGCCACACTGCCACTACATACAGCACCCTGCACTGACTACGACAGAATGACTTTCTCGTTGATACAAATTCTAACTGACACCTCGGCCATTCTTATTCTTCCTCTATACTCGCATCAGTATTGCGAAGGGTCTCCGATATTTGGAATAGCATCTTAGCATGGCGTTAATCCCGGCTGTACATAAGATGTAAGTGATACATCGCTCATATAAAGTTGGTATCCCTGAGACATATTGTTGTTTACATAGTTCCGCGTAGTCAGCGCGTACACAACTTTCCCACTAGAGCGCGCCCCGCTAAGCACAACAGCGCAGCGCTCGTCCGTCTCCGCACTACGAGATGGCGCTCTCTTAGAGACGGACCAAATTCTGCTTCCGCCGATCCGCGTATTAATATGTAATGCAGCAAATGAGGTTGCTGCTAAGGTAGAACCTTTTGTCCTCACGGATCACACTCGCGCAGTGATACCTGAACGCGCGAGGTATTATAACGAGTGTACAGACCTCCGATCAGTCAGTCTGCATTTGTCTGTACCAGTCTGCATTAGTCTGCATATGTCTGCATTAGTCTGTACCAGTATACATTATTCTGTACCAGACTATAGTCAAGTTTCAGTCTGCGCCTAATAAGATTATCATATTCCAGGACATAGCCATGAAGATAAATGTATAGACACTTTGTCAAGTATGAGAGATATGTGAGAATACGATTAACGTACCAATACCAAAGGAACTTCAGATTGTCAATTGTAAACAGCATCCAGAATCAAGTTATGTGATATGTATGATTTTTATTATTTTAATAAATATCTGCGAAAATTAATCAAGTTCTGTTTAAACTTGGTCACCGTCAATCTGCTTCTCTAAGCGTGCAAGTGGCATTTCTATCGTCTGACCTAACGGCAGAAGGTAAACGCGCCACGATAAGACCACGAGACATATTGCTGACACTCGCCTACTTCGCTAGAGCGACAAGTCAAATAATCTGATGGTGTGTGTACCGAGGGTCTTACAGTACGCCCACCACACATATTCAGTACCATCCTTAAGTATGATAAAATTAAAATAAAAAAATACTCCAATTTGCAGCTGAGGTGGTTCGCGCTTTTAATACGTATACTGTCACAGCGTCTTAAATTTTTAAATTTGTTCAGTTCGATCAACTGTTTTGTAATATAGGTTGAGGTAAGGGCAGTTCTATGTGGCGTTTGCTTCTTCTTGTCTCACCTAGAAGATCGACGAGCGTTACTGGGAGGACCAATATTTACTGATTGTCGATGGACGCACTCCATTTCGTTTACGGAGGGAGACGGCTGAAAGAAAACAGATTCCGGACAATATTAACTGGGACTCTGTGTCGGGCTGCGAAGTCTGGAGAACCGGGGGCTACGGAAATTTGATATATGAAACTCCCCGGGGGCGGCGCACGAAGAAATGACGCAAGAAGGTGATTGATCCGCTGTCGCGTTATTGAATTCTAAAGTCGCTTCACCGCTTCTCCCCCGGGCAGCAGTGCGCCGCCTTCCCAAACTGGTGCACCGTGCGTGAAATACAGCCTCCGCCCCCCGCCAGAAACGCTTCGTCTCACATTCTTATTTCTTCATTTTGGGTCAAATGCCTTGCCTCCGCCAGTTATCTGCCTCGGGAGGACGCCCACGCTTGTTCGGGAGGAGTACATTAGGGGAAGGAAACACGATCAAACTGGCAGTTAACTAAATTATGGAAAAATACGTTCGTTACTGGAGCAGCTTTCGGACTACTCGAGGGGCCTTTTTATTCTTTCCATTGAAAATTTGATTGGTGAAGCATGCTTGTAGTCGAATTGCTCTAGCTGTAATTACGAGAAATCCTACCATAAGATCTATGCGGCCGGAAATAAATGCAGCACACTCAAGGACTGTGTTCAATGGCACCGGGGTGTAATACGCTATATGATCAAAAGTATCTGGACACATGGCTGAAAATACTTACAAGTTCGTGGCGCCCTCCACCGGTAATGTTGCAATTCAACATGGTGTTGACCCACACTTAGCCTGTCGCAGGCATACGTTCAATTTGGTGATAAATGGTTTCTTTGGGAATGAAGCAAAGACCTCATGGAGTTCTGCACTGAGGAGAGGTATGGGACAAATGGCTCTGAGCACTATGGAACTTAACATCTGTGGTCATCAGAACTTAGAACTACTTGAACCTAGCTAACCTTAGGACATCACACACATCCATGCCCGAGGCCGGATTCGAACCAGCGACCGTAGCGGTCACGCGGTTCCAGAATGAAGCGCCTAGAACCGCACGGCCATACAATCCGGCTGAGGAGAGGTATCCATGTCGGTCGGTCAGCACGATGTCGGCACTCCGAAACATGCCAAAGGTGTTCAATAGGTTTCAGGCCAGGACTCCGTGCAGGCCAGTCCATTACAGTGATGTTATTGTCCTATAACCTCTGCGCCACAGGTCGTGGATTATGAACAGATGCGCAATAGTTTTGAAAGATGCAATGACCATCCTGAAATTGCTCCTGAAAATTGGGAAGCAAAAAGGTACTTAAAACATCAGTGTAGGCCTGTGCTGTGATAGTGCCAACCATAACAACACGGGGTGCTAGCCGCCTCCATAAAAATCACGGTACCGCGCGACTGCTACGGTCGCAGGTCCGAATCCTGCCTCGGACATGGATGTGTGTGATGTCCTTACGTTAGTTAGGTTTAAGTAGTTCTAAGTTCTAGGGGACTGATGACCACAGCTGTTAAGTCCTATAGTGCTCAAAGCCATTTGAACCATTTGTTTTTTTAATCACGACCACACCATAATATCACAGTCTCCGAATTTTACTGTTGGCACTACACACTCTGGCAGATGAAATTCACCGGTTATTCGCCAAACCCATACCCTGACATCTGATCGCCACATTTTGTACCGTGATTTGTCACTCCACACAACGTTTTTCCACTGTTCAGTAGTCCAATATTTACGCTTCTTACATCAAGCGAGGCGTCGTTTGGCATCTACCGGCGTGACCAACAGTGGTCTGTGAAACGTTTCCACATCTGCAGACCAGATTCTGGATGTCCGTGTAGTACAGAAGCAGTTCAGAATCGACGTCTTGTAGGAGCAGCAGTTGCTGACCGAACGTCATCCAGGGACAAATTCCGGTCACGTATCGCACTTGATGTGTCATCAAGGATCGTTGGTCTTGCAGCAGTATTAAGATCTCATTTGCCCCAGCCCAGGCTACGACTAACACGATGGCATTGTCAAGAATGGCTATTCTCGTGGGTAAAAGCGTTGGCTGGAGAATGGAATTGTGCTCTGTCAGTAAAGACAGTAAGTTCTAGACTCATGCGAGTGACAGACCTGCACTTAAATGGCACAGACGTAGTGATCTGACAGTTCCACAGTGCATTCGCCCAAATACACAGGCACAACCAAGTCCTCATGGTGTAGTGGACAGTTTGTTACATCACGTGATCACGTTTGTGTTCTGCAGGGTAAATTGACCAAAGCCTGATACATTGCACGGGTTCTTATCCCCGCGCTACTACCATTTCTTCGACTGGAAGCAGATGTATCATTTCAGCAAGACAATGCACGTCTACGTAAAGGTGCGTTGTCCAAGGCACGACAACGGCTCGCAGCAGAAACAGATCCCCCTGAGGCGAAATACACTGCCTGTTCGCTCAGGTATACGGCGAAGCGACAGAATTCCTTCCGCAGTCGCCGCTGTTTCTTAAGGCGCGGCCCAGGCGCAGCTGCGACACAAGCGGAAAAAGGATAGGCAGAAGCGCAGTAGAATCGAATCTGACTTTGAACTACTTATATATTTTACTACAAGAAGAAAATGATACAGTGATGTTATCGTAACTCTTCAACCTGATGAAGAAAAATAAAGGTTAATAATATTTCTCCGGCACATTACAGTGAAGTTTGTTAAAAGGCACTGATTGACAGGCATCCTGTAAACGACGACATGAAATTCAGACTTTATTTTAGATTAGTTTGCGCATATTTTGCGCCTTACAGGAGAAAAGATCAACGATTTCAAGAAACCCATGAGTTCAGCTGAAAAACTAGCAGTAACGCTTATTTTCTTCTGTAATACATAAATTGTAGGTTAAATTTATTACAATAATTTTTTCTTTGTCATAGCTGAAATAATTTATCAACTCGTAACTTTTAACACATCATGGAACGCTGAGAAATTCGTTATTTATTATTAAGAACGAATGTTTTAGAAAGATGGCAATTGAACCTCTTCCTGTTACATGTTGTCACATTTATCCGCAAAGGTGAGGACAGTGAAACGTTGGAAAATAGCTATTTATTCTCAATCTTATATATCATTCATGTAACAACTTCCACATTGTACTGAATCACGGTGATAAAAGGAATTATTTACTCTCTCACCATCGATAAGTTTACAGCAACAAAAAGAGAGAGAGAATTTCAAATAAACTGTGCTCATTAAAATGGCAAGCTGCTTTTGAGAAACTCAAAAAATGTAGTAAAAGAGGAACTATAGATTAATTTTATTAAGAAGGAAATACAGCATGCAACTGATATCACCATTCTCACATAATATCAGTCTGTTCTGATACTTTTAAACTTCTCGTTTTTCAGTTTTATATCCATCACCCAATTCCTAAATGCCATATACCTTTATTACTCGACTAAAATACTTGGGTGGCCTTTTCTCATAGTCATACCCATGCTCTGCAGAAATATATTTTGTATATTCCTTCCTAGTCACATATAGGTATTTAATTGTCAGTTCTGAGGATGCTTTCTCCCATTGAGTCTGTCTCCCAGGTTAAGTGTTATGTATACAACTTATATATTACCTCTGCAATCAGTCTCAATGTTTGAAACAATAGCGTAGGTATTTTCTTTCGACTGAGAGAGTCAAATATTTGAGACAATTCTGCAACAAAATATTTCCAGTTTTGGTTCATCAAATGCATTAATATAGTGCTTGCAGAAAGTTTAGGGACACGTCTAAATTTCTTTGAATCCACATACGTCATGTAACTAACAATAATTCAATCAGTGTTTTACTTGATGTTATTACAGAACTAAATTATGAGTTTATGGTTAAAATTTCACTGCTATACTTGTAATGTTTCTCAAGATTTAATGTTATCCGTTTTGTAAACAGAGCTACCCGACCAAAATGATTTATTTCTCCAAAACTGCTAGTTCTACTTCAAATAAATTTTATATATTGCTTCATTACATCATAGTAATCACAAGAATACTAATACAACATGAGAAAACATCCTATTGCTTTGGTTACCTTTCAAATAAATTTATTTTTAAATTACACTGTCTGAAGTACTGCCACCAGCCTCAAGTTTTGTTGAAATGGTTTATTATACCATTAATAGTTTCGGGGCGGAGTCCGTCGTCAGATGGCAGCGTTGACTTCTACATTTGCGTGATCCTGAAAAGGAGGGCTTTTCAGGGTGATACAGATGTAAAGGAAATCAACGCTATCATGTGACGATGGGCTCAGGACCGAAACTGGGAGTGATATAATAAAAAAAAATTCAAGAAAACTTGTGGCTGGTTGTAGTATTTCCTACTGCCCGCTTTTGTCTGTATACTTTCTCCTGTTTATTTTCAGTTCCTCGAACAGGGAGCTTTTGGAACAAGCAAATTAATTTTCGACCAAGTGGCAGTTGAACTGTGAGGGATCTGATGAAACGGGGACTTACTCGCTCTGCAGGGCTTGCAAGAACCATTGCCTAATTGAAATAAAAGGTGCACGGTGCTTGGGACAGTCTGTTGTAGGATGTCAGTCGGCATCTTTATGATCGTTTGCAAGCGAGAATACACGCTTGCGTTGTCACCAGAAGCGGTTACACTGTGTATTGTTTCAACTTTTGGGGCACAATGTACCGTGACATGAGTGTTTGATTCGGTCTGAGTCTGTTATCACATATTCGTGCATTGATGATGTGCCTGTCGCTTAACTTGTCAATCAAATTACCTTGCCTTTGTGGCTATTCCATTTTTATTTCCGGCAGTGCGTACTGACACGAACATGCTGCAAACCACTGTACGGTATATCGGAACGATATTAAGGAGAGGGATAGTTAAATGCTCCAGTCCGGCAGTTTTCGTTGTATCTGGTTTCACTAAATTGTTGACAGGAAACCCCGCAATGTTTCCACTGATATTTACGTGTCCGATTTCCTTTCCTAATCCTTCTTCTGCCCGAGCCTCTGTTCCTTCGTTGACGGGACCATTTTCCTCGAGCTGTCCTCCGTTCCCGAGTCGATACGCCAACGCATGTGTTCTTACCTCTGTAACACACTGGTCATTTTGAAATCAAGGTTTCGTAATTAAACAAAGAGGATATTTACAGTAGCTACCAGATCCTAATTATCGTCAGGTGCGATGTATCATTCTAAAATTTCTGAGGGAATTGTAATTATGCTGTGAGAGCTTGTGGGAGTTAATTAATGCCGCTATACCGCACACGAATTCTGTTCGCTGCAGGAATACTGATATTTGCTTTTGATGAAGATTATTTATATTTAATAACATTACAGGTCCTTCTAATGTCGGTTTGATGATCAGCTGATTTTCTGTTCTTCTAGCTGGTTTAGTTTGTAATCTCTGAGGCACAGAAATCGCAATGTGTGGGCGTGACACAGGAGTAAGGAAATATCAGAAATATCGACTTCTGTTAGTCTCTGTATGAGAAATCTGTCTCTGAACTAATATTAAGTCATAATTTCCTACCTTGCAGGCAGTTGCGGGTGAATAGTCTCACCTTTACTATTCCCTTGAATGGCTCCATCCCTGTGTAAACAATTTACATATACTAATGAAATAAAATGAATCCATGTGCGACAATATGGAACTACAAGCAAAATCGTTAAAATATTTGTTTTGTTCTCAGACCGTATTACAGAGTATTTCACATAGTTCAAGGAACTGTCAACAAAAAAATGGCTCTGAGCACTATGGGACTTAACTGCTGAGGTCATTAGCCCCCTAGAACTTAGAACTACTTAAACCTAACTAACCTAAGGACATCACACACATCCATGCCCGAGGCATGATTCGAACCTGCGACCGTAGCAGTCGCGCGCTTCCAGACTGAAGCGCCTAGAACCGCTCGGCCACTCCGGCCGACTCACTGTCAACATATACTAAATATTTACATTACCGTTGTACATACAACTCATAGATTAAATGAGTTACAGTGAAGCGATTTGTAGCATCCTTCACAGAAGTCGGTCTAGAAGATGGAGACTGTTCCTCGTATATTATGACTGTCTTTTCTGAATTCAGGGTGGCCGGCTCAACTTGAAAGAAGGCACCCATGTTTCTTCATTCTCAGTTCCACCACGTTACACACACGCCCTCACACGAAACAAATAAACCACAATCAGTAGATGTTACAATTGGTACCTGATTATTGTACTGGATGTTATACAAATGCATTCAAATTATGGTTTTAAGTGTGTTCGTTAGAGGGGGAAGGGCATTAAGGTACTTCAAACTATTTTTGTGAGATTATTCAGACTGATTACTACAAAAATGTGGTAGCAGCACGGCTACATTGCGAAGTATTTGCTATCCAAAGCTTCTGTGGAACGTGTCACGTTTGACAGCATCTGTTACTGTTGATGGCGATCCGTCCGTCAATTGGCAACAAGCCAGGCAGCTCTCTTGGAGCTTTTGGAGACCGGTAGACTAAATGTTTAAATGCCGCAATCTTCTATCTTCTTAACCACTTTCGTAATCACCATCAGCAACAGCAGCAAGAACATGAACAACGATGACACAGTAGCAACACTATACAAGAACAGGGTTTCCCAAATGGTGTTCGGCGGAGCACTGAGGTTCCGCAGGAAGTGAGTGAGCTATTGCTTATGATTTAAAATTGAAGTAATCACTGAATGAATAAGTATCTCTCCCTTTTTAAAACTAATTAGCTTTCAAAATAAACAAGGTGTTCCATCAAAGTAGCAGGATTATCAGGGTGTTCCATCACAGGAAAAGTCTGGCTACCACTGCACTAGACAGGCATTAACAACGTACGATACAATTAAACTACCTGCTGTGCAAGAGTGAAGTGACATCCACTAGATCTTTACTCTCATAATTCACCTCAATCAGTCAATCAATCGCCCACTAGTTCGGATCAAGTACTGAACTTTTATCTTCTGAATTTCTATGACAGATATTTGTCGCTTGCTATTCAATCCGCTGTGACGGATACTTACACTATTGCTCGAGTCGCCTGCGAGTGAAGTGCTAAAATCGGCGCTTCCGCGGCTTGGACGAGGCTCCTCTCTATTTAGGAACGACCCAAAATACATATTTGTGCCACAAATCCAAGACGTTGCATACAACTGTATCACAATTAGTACTTGAAAGTGCTGTTAAAGATAGGCAACAACCATTTCATTCGAGTTGTCACCGCAATTCTAAGGAACAGTCAGTAACAACCTTTCTCTAGGGTCACAGTCATCTTTCGGTCATTGTGAAGCTACTGACAGGCGAAAGACTTATCAATAGAAGAAAGGCTGGCAATCGTTACCAGATCAGTTATATATAACGAATTGTCAAAGACCTCGCAGAATGACGCCTTAAAACAATATGCAACTGGGAAGAGCATTTTCCTCTTTTCCTCGCTTTGAAACTTCCCGTAAAGCATATGCAAATTACAGCTTTGCATTATTTATTCCTGTCCCACGTTGATTACACCATACTTTAAGTGTGTTACTTCTCCTCCCTTAGTCCCACTTTAACCCTGTATAACGTTCCTCTGTGCCGTTGAATCCTTCCATCTCTAACACATTATTCCTGGGTCTGTTACAATGGGTTTCTTAGTTTATAGAAGATCTTTCTTCCTCCCTTGAATTAAGCGTGTTGTTGACGTCTTTTGTAGACGGCATTGGAAAATCAGTTTGCATAATCTCTTCCCACATACTATATATGAACTACCAATCCTTCCTGAGATATCCATTAAAGTTTCTTCGATCCGACTATATCCCAACATTACTTCGTAGTATCTAAAAATGTATCCTATCTAATGAATCAAATTTTCTCTTTCTAATTCTTCATTGCAGTATCTCTAGTTTATCTAATTTATGAGCGTTAGACATTAACTAGCATTTAGGCATGCCGTCTTAACCACTGCATTTTTAGGAATTTATTTTAAGGTTGTTAGATAAGATTTTTGTTTGTTCCCTAGTCATGCTCAAGACCTTTCCCACAGTGAGTGTCCATTCGTTTACAGCATATCTTTATAAATCATCGGTTAACATCCTCAGTATCTGAATGTTTTTAACTTTTTCACTTTCAAATATATATAGAATTAACATTTGATGGCGCTTTTCACTTATATAGAGAAATTTCTTTTACATATATTCGTGAACGTGAATTGAAGACTGCCTCTGTCAACAGATGTACTTGCATCACGACATCTGCAGCACTCTCAGAGACTTTGGTAAAATTCTCAGCAAACAGTAGGCAGTGAACTTCTGTTATATGTGTTCTGTCTCTGCAGTATAATTCGTGATATTTTATGTTCTGATAAATTTTCATTCCAGAGTATTATGATTTTCTCCAGAACACAGAAATAGACTTTCAGGTCTAATCATCACATTATATAAATTCTGTATATTAAAACATTTACGTATTTCACACAGCACTGTGGTTTGGGGCAGTATGTGCGAGAGTTCCGCAAATTTTGTATTAACAGCGATATCTCAGAACTGTTAGTCTGAATTTTCGAATCATTAGACTGAATGTGTTCTAAAATAGATGTAAGTTACGAAAATAGCTTTGGTGTTTCTGACATTGTTGAATTATTGTATATAAGGTGAAGTAGTAACACAATTGTTGGAAAGGAAAAGAATTAAGAATTTTCGCTGTCAGTAGAGACATATAAGGCACTATATGTCAATGTCAGTTCGTCCTAGCACCGATTACGTGCCTCCAGAAATCAGTAAGGTTTCCCTTATGAGAACACAAAGGGCATTCGCTGCGAAGATGATGAATAGACTCTCTAGATGTTCCACACTCACAATACGGAGAAGCTATTTTTCCCCATTTGAATTGTCGTTTAGTGAATCTACGCACTTGCAATGCCGAGCCCGCTCCCGGTCTAGTATCATCCACTGTCTTCGGTTTAATTCAGTTCTCGGAATGCTGAGGCTGTAGCTCTGGAACCATTGGTTCGTTTATTCTTTGATTCTAGTCACGCGTCCGTTGATCCCTTGACCTGTAATCGTCGTTCTGAAATTGCTCAACCAGACGTAACGGTGGTTGTAAATACTTTACACGTCTGTAGTTTACTTGTGAGAGTTTTCCAGTTGTCTGGTACTCCTGTGTTATCTACATTTTCTTTTAATTCCCCGTGGAAGAGGCTCATTTCAAACCATCTCCGGACCTAACAAGTGATACAAGACTGGAAATATATAAGTGTGTGTTTGTGTTTGATGGTCCCAGGGTCAAGTTCACAGAGTGTTCAATTGTCTGTCAACAAGCTGTACACTTCTTCTTACAGTTGGCAGTTTGTTATTTACACGGAATGTTGAGGCTTTCATTTCAGGTGGATTAGATTTAAGTCTACATCTCATGAAATACTGAGGACTATTTCTATGGCAGCAAAAGATTTCCTGGTGATCAAGGCGTCATTCGCACAACGGAACATTATTCCCTGGATGACAAGAGCGAACTTTGTGGTAATACTTTTATTTATAATCCTGTGTTGATCGTATTTCCTTCTAGTATGAGTTGAAAACATGTGTTATTGAGAATAGTCTGTGTTAGGCATCCCTTTCATGGCACGTGGCATAACTTAGAAGATTGTAGATGACTCGCTCCCTCCAGATGGTGTCATACGCTTGTATGAGGTCCCGGAATATTGCTGATTTTCTCAGGTTCTGTTGCAAACGGATTGAGCGAGGAATTCCGGATGAATCCGTCAAAGACAGGGCCTCCACTGGTTTCATGTTTTTAATTGTGTTGGTAGCTTCTTGTACTGAAAACGATCTGAAGAAGGTCGATTCAATCCGAGAATTTCTTTTTTCGTAATTCTCGTTTATTCTCTATCGTAAGTAACTTCCTTCAAAACACTCCATAAGTACCAACAGTTGTATTCACGACCACACTTGGTGAGATAGATCACGATTTCTTAGTTTTTACAGAGGAATCGTCAAGTTTATTCTAGAAGCACCCAAACTGTGCAGGCGGTCGTGAGCGATTTCTGGGTCGTCATTTGCTACAACATCTTCACACAATTCTTAACAGTGGTTATTCCGTCCTGGAGTGTACTCCCATCTAACTATCCTTGGCTCGTGTTTGTTGGCAGTGCTTATAACAGCGGTTTTGAACCGGTGGTAGTCCTTTGTTGACGGGTATCAGACGATTGCACTTGTTTACGTCAGAGCTATAATTTCCTCAACCGGCACTCACCATATTCCATCTGGGTTGAGGAGTTGATCTGAACAGCGATAAAAAAAAACACCGATATCTATTATCAGCGGTGTATATTGGTTGTGTGGATAATCAGAAACAACCATTCCTTGAGTAAGGAATGGTCTATTTTGGGCAGTTGTTACGCAGCACATATCTGAATTTTAATCCATTCTCCCCGCAGCCTCTGTCTTTGGGGTCAAAGATCTGGTACAGATTATTTATTTCGACCCATCCATGAGAATCTCGGCCGACTCATCGCTTTGGGCGCAACACCGCGGATTTGGTGTGAAAGATAAGAAGAACTTCGTTTAACCATTCCTTGTGCATTGGTTTATAAACGTTTATTATATTTGTGTCACCAAATCTGATATTTACGACGTGTATGTCGCTTACGCTGATAGTGTAAAGCGGCTATACATTTACTTTGTTTGCAGCTGACATATTTGATGGCGTCATAGGCATATGATAAATAGCCCGAACTATTACCAAGGAATTGGTCTCAGTAAGGTCTTGTATGCAATTACCAAGAAAATTCCAAACATGATGATAGTGAGACGAATTTCAGAGATTTGTTCTAGCATGTGGAATTCTTATCAAGTAACCATGGCGACAGACATCGCAAGGACTTTGAGGCGCAATCAAAGGGATCCGATTCTTGGAAAAATCAGTTGGGAGACCTTAGAAAAACGGGCGTCATAGTTCTCATGAAAACCTGTTCGGTAAATTTAAAAAAAAAAAACAATATACTCGGTAAGCCGTACGACGGTTCTGGTTCCAACATAACATATCTGATATCGGGATCATGAGAATAACATGAGAGACATAAGGGTCCCTACAAAGACATTTTTGTAGTCAGTGTCCTCTCTTTCACTCAGCAAATGGAATAGAACTGAAAATCTCTAACCCTTATACTACGGATTCTCCGCCATGCTTTACACGAGTACATTGACTTGCAGAGCACATAGTTGATTTAGAAGCACCCGTCGTGTAGGTGCACCGTCTTTGATTGGTAATCTGTCCCGGGTTTGAAATCCGCCACATCTTAGATGCGTATTAATAATCAACTTTGGTGGCGGAATACTTCTGGCATAAGACGTCAGCCACATTCCGCCAACGGCCTTGTTAAAGAGGACGAAGGAGCGGATAATGGTTGGGGGCACTCTCTTCTCCTTGGGGAGGCAAACTTCCCATAAAGGAAGAAGAATCAATAATGATCAATAGCATGAGGATGCAGAAGACAGTGGAAACCACTGCATTAAAGGCACATAACGTGTATTCACAGGACATGTGGCCCGTAATTAAAAAAGTCTCATGATGATCTCTCCACTGGCAAAAGATTCCAGAACAGTCCGCCATTCAGTTCTCTGGGAGGGGACTGCCTTGGGGGAGGTGACCATGAGAAAAATATTGAAAAACCCACGAAAGGATAACGTTCTACGAATCAAGGAGTTAAGAAAATCGGAGAAAGGAAAAGCAAAGGCTCAATCTAGATACAGTACGGGCCAGTGAAGTAAAATGGAAAGAAGATAAGGATATAACGGGAGTAGGTTTCGTTATGAACAGGAATGTTGGGTAGGGAGTGTGTTATTGTGAACTGTTCAGTATAGGAATCGACAGTAAGCCAACACCGACAGCGATAGTTCAGGTATCTACGCCGATGTCTTAAGATGAAATTGAAGAGATAGAGAAAGTATATGAGGATATTGAAAGGGTAATACAGTTCGAAAAGGGAGTTCAAAATCCAGTAGTCATGGGAGACTGGAATGTTGGTTGTTGCAGGGAAAGCAACAGAAGGAAAGGTTACAGGAGAATATAGGCTTGGGAAAATGAATAAGAGAGGAGAAAGCCGAAGTTAGTTCAGTTTTAAATTTCAGTTAGTAATAGCGAATACTCTGTTCAAGAATAAGAAGTGAAGAAGGTACTCTTGGAAAAGGTTGGGTGATATGGGAATATTTCAGTTTGATTACATCATGGGCAGATAGATATTCCGAAATCAGATACTGGATTGTAATGCGTACCAGCAGGAGACGTAAACTCAGATCACAATGTAGTAGTGATGGAAAACATCCTGAAGTTCAAGAGATTAGAGAGGAAGAATCACTACGCAAAGAAGTGGGACTCGGAAGTACTATGGAATGATGAGATACGCTTGAAGGTAAGTAAGGCTGGAGACCGAGCAGTTAGGATTATCTCAGTAGGTAATACTGTTGAAGAGGAATGGACATCTCTGAAAAGGGCAATAGCAGAATTGGGAAACATGACATAGGTACAAAGGAGGTAACTGTGAAGAAACCATGGGTAACGGAAAAAATACTGCAGTTGATTGATGAAAGAAAGAAGTAAAAATATGTTCAGGGAAATTCAGCAATACAGAAACACCAGTCGCTGAGGAATCAACTAAATAGGAAGTTCAAGGAAGCTAGATGAAATGACTGAATGAAAAATGCGAAGAAATTGAAAAAGCCATGATTGTCGGAAGGACTGACACAGCATATAGGAAAGTTAAAATTACCTGCGTTGAAATGAAAAAGAAGGGTGGTAACATTAGGAGTGCAACGGTAATTCCACTGTTAAATACAGGGGAGAGAGGGGATTGGTGAAAATAAGACATTATAAGCCTCTACGAGGGGGAGGACTTGTCTGATGCGGTGATAGGGAAAAAGGAGTCGATTTAGGAGAAATGAGGATTACAGTATTATAATGAGGATTTAAGAGAGCTGTGGAGGACTTACGATCAAATAAGGCAGAGGAGGTAGATAACATTCCATCAGCATTTCCAAAATCTTTGGGGAGTGTTGCAAGAAAACGATTATTCACGTTGGTGTGTAGAATGTAGCAATCTATCGACACACCATCTGCCTTACGAAAAATATCATCCACACAATTCGGAAGACTGTAAGAGCTGACAAGTTTAAGAATTATCACACGATGAGCTTAACTGCTCATACATCCAACGTGCTGCTAAGAAGAACATACAGAAGAAAGGAAAAGAAAAATGAGGATGTGTTAGATAACGATCAGTTTGGCTTTAGGAAAGATAAAGGCACCATACAGGCAATTCTGACGTTGCTGTTGATAATTGTAGAAAGAATAAAGAAAAATCGAGACACGTTCAAAGCATATGTCGACCTGGAAAAAGCGTTGGACAGTGTAAAATGGCACAAGATGATCGAAATTTTGAGAAAAATGTGAAAGAGCTATAGGGATACGCGGGTAATACACAATATGTACAAGAGCCAAGAGGTGGATTCCCAAGAGCGAAGTACTCGGATTAAAAAGGGTGTAAGAAAGACATGTTGTCTTTCACACCTATGATTCAATCTGTACATCGAAGGAGCAACGACGGAAATAAAAGAAAGGGTCAGGAGCGGTATTAAAATTCAAGATGAAAAGATATCGATGATACGATTCGATGATGGCATTGCTGTCATGAGTGAAAGTGTAGAAGAATTGCATGATCTGCTGAATGGAATGAACAGTCTTATGAGTACAGAATATGGACTGAGAGGAAAGTAATGAGAAGTGACAGAAATGAGAACAGCGAGAAACCTCACATCAGGATCGATGGTCACGAAGTTGATGAAGTTAAGGAATTTTACTACGTAGGCAGCAAAATAACCAATGACAAACGGAGCAAGGAGGACACCAAAAGCTGACTAGCACAAGCAAAAAGGGCATTCCTGGCAAAGAGAAGTCTACTAGTGTCTTAATTTGAGGAAGAAATATCTGAGAATTTAAGGTTCGAGCACGGCATTGTACGGTAGTGAAAAATAAACTGTGAGATAACCGGAACAGAAGAGAATCGAATAATTTGAGATGTGTTACAGATGAATGGTGAAAATTAAATGGACTGATAAGGTAAAGAATAATGAGGTTCTGAGCAGAATCGGAGAGGGAAGTAATATTTGGAAAACACTGACAAGGAGAAGGGATAGGTTCAAATGGCTCTGAGCACCATGGGACTTAACATCTGAGGTTATCAGTCCCCTAGAGATTAGAACTACTTCAACCTAACTAACCTAAGGACATCACACACATCCATGCCCAAGGCAGGATTCGAACCTGCGACCGTAGCGGTCGCGCGGTTCCAGACTAAAGCGCCTAGAACGACTCGGCCACACCGGCCTGCAAGAAGGATAGGATTATCGGATATCAGTTAAATGGATTTTCCTGGTACTAGAGAGACCTGTATAGGACAAAATCTGCAGAGGAAGACAGAGATTGGAATACATCCAGCAAATAATTGAGGCCGTAGGCTGTAAGTGATACTCCGAGCCGAATGGTTTCGCACAGAAGAGGAATTAGTGGTGGGCCACATCAAACCAGTCAGAAGACTGATTGCTCAAAAGAGAAGGGGATGTACCATATTTTCTAATCGCTTATAGAATCCGAAGTGCTATCGTGTAGCTCGTATCCTTTATGGCATTCAATATCTGTTGATGTCTCTCTACCTGTTCTGAGAGTAAACTAGTAGGTTACGTCACTGTATCTCTTGTGAAGTTCTTCCAAGTCTTCGTGAATACTGCAGCTCTAGCGTATACTGGTGTGCAAAACTTTAGGACGAAAGTAACTTTCGCTTGATGTGTCACCTCCACGTTCAGTAGTATATAACGGAGAGTTACTGAAAGAAATAAGCAATGAGGCAAATAGAAATTACACTTTTATTTAAAGACAATAATTTCACATAAATTCACTGCGATTCGCCTTTGCTAGACGGCATCGCATGCTCTGAAACGTGCTGCCATGTAGACCACAATGTTGGTGAGCTGTTCCTTTTCTCAACTAGGGTAGTTGGCAACTGCTGGATGGTCACTGTAGCATGTGAACGTGCTGCATTACGTCTTTTCAGTCGCTCCCCACACGTGATTGATGGGATTTAAGTCAGCGGGACGGGCAGCTCCGTTTATTCGCCGAATATCCTCTAGTTCCAAAAGCTGAGCTACCTGCGCTTTACGATGTGGTCGCGCATGGTCATCCATAGAAGTGAAGTCAGGGCTGAATGCAGCCCTCAAAAGACCCATTGAGAAGGTTCAAATGGCTCTGAGCACAATGGGACTTAATATCTGAGGCCATCAGTCCCCTAGAACTTAGAACTACTTAAACCTAACTAACCTAAGGACATCACACACATCCATGCCCGAGGCAGGGTTCGAACCTGCGACAGTAGCGGCAGCGCGGTTCCAGACTGAAGCGCGTAGAACTGCTCGGCCACCAGCGGCCAGCCATTGAGAAGGGATACTCACTTTTACCGGTGAGTGTACCGTATTCACAGATTTGGCGGTCAGTTACGCCCATGCAACATTATGCCTCTCCACATAACATCACCTGCACGACCAAATCTATCATGTTTGACAATACTGGACGTCCTCTCGCACCAACGAATATTGTCGAACGTGACCGCTCTTGTGATCGAGGTGTTACTGTATTGTGAGGCAGAACACTGAATGCATGTACTGTCCAACAAATCTATGAACACGGTACTCTTACAGGTTAACGCTACTTTGCCACTGCATTCCATCCCTTTTGGGTCATTTCACGGGTGCAATCAGTCCTGTCGTGTACAAACCAAGAGGTACACCAGACATCATCGGCCGGTGTGGCCGAGCGGTTCTAGGCGCTACAGTCTGGAACCGCGTGACCGCTACGGTCGCAGGTTCGAATTCTGCCTCGGGCATGGATGTGTGTGATGTCCTTAGGTTAGTTAGGTTTAAGTAGTTCTAAGTTCTAGGGGACTGATGACCTTAGAAGTTGAGTCCCATAGTGCTCAGAGCCATTTGAACACCAGACATCCGGCAAAACGCTGCCACTACACAGGCTTAACCACTCGTCAGGCGTCTCTCAGTACCGGGGAGCAGCCTCCAGGCGTCTCTCACAAAGCTGGAACTATAATTGCATCCAAGCTACTTCCTCCAGCGCATTGTATACATCCAACGGCAGTATGAAGAGCTACTATTAAGAGCGCTGTCAACTGCGAAATACGTTGCTTCCTCCTTAGTTTGGCGGACATGAGAATCCTTCTACCGACAGGCTCCAAAACAGGATGTGCTGCGTACTCTCGCGCAGCTACGAACCAGCAATTACACAGTTCAGTTCAGTGCCGGCAGTCGACTAAATACAGTACTCTGCAAAATAGCCTTCGACCTAGCAGTCGCTGCTTGCGTAGAACTAGGACCCGAACAATGTGACCACATAATTATATTCAATTACAGGAACAACATCGTAGACAGCCAGGAGACAGCAAATTTATTTAGTTATTTAGTACCGAGTTGTGACATACTCTTCATAAATGGTGTATGTTACTTCTTACTGTGTTGACACATTTCTGTTGTAGTGCCATCCTATAAAACAAGTGTTAATTAGCAACCGTGTAAATCAGCCACTTTCGAGGGGTGCAGTCCCAGGCTTGGAGTTTTAATAATTTTAGTATGTTCTCAGTTGGATGGTCAGCAGGTGAGGTTTCCAATTAGTTGGCAGTCGATGAATATCGATATTATTTTAGTGTATTAATTAACGAGATAGGACGGTCGTAATTGGTAAGGTAGAAGCCATGTACATGTAAGGGATGGATGGTCCATTCTATATATATTGAGTGATATTCTCGTTGTATAGCCATTGGCTGTACGACGAGGTAACGGTTTGAGGTGCGTTCGGAAGGATCCTCTGTATATCTGGAGTGTAGGATAGGTAGCGAGGGAAGAGGTGTTATCAGCATACCAAAGAAGGTGGACCGTTGGGGGTGGTTAAGGCATATCAACAGTGCACAGGAGATGAAGGAGAGGAGAGAAGACAGAACCTGGGGCACTCCTGCAGTGGGTTGTAAGATATGAATAATGGTATTGTTAATGGTGAGAAAGGATGGGCGACTAGACCGGAAAGATGCAATTATATAGACTGGAAGTTCATAGGTATTTAGTCTGAAAAACAGACCGGGATGTTATACGCTGTCATATGCTTCCTGTAGGTGAAGGGAGTGAAATATATATGTGATTTACGGGTGTTGAGCTGGCGGGAGAGCAGATGGGTGAGATGCAGAGGCTGATCATCAGCGAATGAGGTAGAAAGGAAGCCACAATGGTTAAAGGAAAATAAGTGGTGTTGGTTCAGGTTGGGAGAGGATGGATCGGAGACTTTTGGGGCACACTGAAAGATACTTTCTACCAGTGCCATCTAGCCACGCTGGAAGTGCAACACTCGGTGATCTGTTTGACATCTGAATCGATTTCCGTACAGCGAGTGGTCGAAATTTTGAAAACGTACTATGGTTGCAAAGACTGAATATAGAGGAAGAGCTTGATTCTGAACGTTGACATTGTACCAACTGCACATCGTACAGTGCCATCTGATAGAATGCCTCTAGACGTATTTCGAAACTTCTGTATAGCTTCTGTACAAGATTCATAGAGCTTTAACAATAAACCTTCCCCTTGTTGCACTCGTATATTGATCTTAGGTCTCGAGAGATTCAATTTTGAAATCGGTGGCTCCCTTGCAGGACGTCCGTATTACCTCGGTTTAGTTCAAATGGTTCAAATGGCTCTGAGCACTATGGGACTTAACATCTGTGGTCATCAGTCCCCTAGACTTAGAACTACTTAAACCTAACTAACCTAAGGACATCACACACATCCATGCCCGAGGCAGGATTCGAACCTGCGACCGTAGCGGTCACGCGGTTCCAGACTGAAGCGCCTTTAACCGCACGGCCACAGTGGCCGGCTCGGTTTAGTTGTAAATACGCTCTTGTAGTGCGTGTATTCACTTAATCTGGAAGTATTGCTACTTCTATTCTTTTGCCCTCAATGTAACTCCATGGTAAACACGAATACAGCTTGTGTTCTTGTGCGTCACAGTGTCTAAGCGATGGTCGTTTGGTCTTTAACTCCTGGGATTTGCAGTAATACATTCAGTATTTTGTGACTATGATATGTTCAGTTGCTTAGCCACAGTGAAGGTACGTGGTGGTACAGGCCAGTGTAACCCGTCGGTGGCTGGTACTGTTATTTCTGGGCGTTCGCCGGTGTGTTTGCAGAGCGCTACACCGTTGTCCGTGAAGCAGCTACTGTTGATTTTAATCTGTGCCACCATATCATATTCTCAGATACTGCAATATTCCGACCTCCTTGTCTATGAGTCAAGAGCGTATCTGGATGTAGAACGGCTGCATGGCTGGATTGCTGTCGGACCACGAAATATTTTATTCTTCTTTGAAGCTGTCGATGACTGAAGATTACTGGATTACTGGATTCGGATAGGGACGCTTTATTTACCGAAGGCGCGTAAAATTGAAAGTATTGCACCAGGCCTTTGAGACTTGCGGAATTATCATTATATGTATACGTCTGCAAATATGCATTACTTTAATTTACAGTGGGTAAGCGTTATTTACTCAAACTTTCTTGCCATTGCTGATTATGATAACATTGTCGTCTAGGGGCTCAACGGTGCCGATGTCGATTTTTGGAGGTCACCATAGTCCTGGTATTCTGTTTGTTTCCGCAGGACGTTGTCGCAGTTCGGTAGCCTGGAGTTATTAAAAGACTTCAGTGCTTGTATAAATTAACAGCCGCTGCTTGATATGTTCAGCTGCTTGGCCAGCATACGTGGTGGTACAGGCCAGTGTAGCCCGTCGTTGACTGGTACTGTTATTTCTGTGTGTTCGCCAGTGTGTTTGCATGGCGTTACGCCGTTGTCCATGAAGCAGTTACTGTTGATTTTAATTAACTGAATTACAGTTCAGTCACTGTTCACGTCCATTGACACAAAGTTAAATACCGGATGGCACATAGTCGGGAATGATAACCATGCCTTATGCTGCTGCTGTATATCACAGTAAGGAGAGACTGTAACAAAGTTAGCTACTGTCAAATTGTTTTTGCTTGTGGTGAGTTGATTAAAACATACGTAACGTAGCTGAGCATCGGAGAAAAGTGTCATTGCTTTTGTGAGCACCTGCAAACAAAAGCGGCTGTATGCTTTTGACTTCTTCGATCAGATCGTTTCTTGCAATAGATTAGTTGAATAACTCTTGCGAAGTATTGCAGTTGATCTTGGTCTGGTTATGAGCCAGCGTACTTCGTAGTGAGGAAGAATAGTCGCGTTTCTGAGGTACGTTGTTTTATGGTCAACGATTACGGGAGTTTTCGTCGTGACTGAGTGACACCCACCGTGTTGATTGACTTAAAAGGATCTGATGTAATGCAATTGTTCCGTTTTTCGTGGAGGTTATTCTGTGTGTTACTTTATCAATAAGCACAGGGTGGTTGCATCTAGTAGTGTTGAACCGGTGTAGTTAGACATTTAACCTAAGTTTTCGGTTAAATAATGTAAATGTCGTGTGACTAATGCCTCCCGTCGGGTAGACCGTTGGGCGGGTGTAAGTCTTTCGATTTGACGCCACTTCGGCGACTTGTGCGTCGATGGGGATCAAATGATGAAGATTAGGACAACACAACACCCAGTCCCTGAGCGGAGAAAATCTCCAATCCACCCGGGAATCTAACCCAGGCCCTCAAGATTGACATTCTGTCGCGTTGACCACTCAGCTACTATCGGGGACGTCAAACCACACCACGTAGTTGCTCTAGCAATTCAACAACGTACACAGCGATCGAGTGTCGTAGACGTGCGATGTACTTAGTAAGGCGTCGAGGTTGACCTGTTATCCTCAGCAACCTGTGAGTCTGTTGTGCGGCCGCATTAGGCTGGCGGTGTGTAGCACCAATTAAATAATTCTTTGCGGCCAGTCTCAGTGCCGTTACCGTATGCAGTTACCATTATCATATTGCTGGTTTTTAATTTTTTTAAAGAGCTCTAGTGGTCGTCTTTCAGTAATATTGTAGTAAGTAACTTATACACTGAGGCGGCAAAGTAACTGGTATAGGCATGGGTTTTCAAATACAGAGATATGTAATCAGGCAGAATTTGGCGCTGCGATCAGCAACGCCTGTATAAGACAACAAGTGTTTAGCGCAGTTATTTGATGGGTTACTGCTGCCGCAATGGCAGGTTATCAAGGTTTAAGATTGTTTGGGCGTGGTGTTATAGTCGGCGCATGAGCGATGGTGCACAGAACATCCGAGGAAGCGATGAAGTGGGGATATTACCGTACGACTATTTAACGAGTGCACCGTGAATACCAGGAATCCGGTAAAACATTAAATCCCCGACATCGCTGCGGCTGGCAAAATATCCTGCAAGAACGGGACCAGAGACGACTGAAAAGAATCGTTCAATGTGACAGAAGTGCAACCCTCCCGCAAATTAATCGGAAAGTGTCAACGTGCAACCATTCAACGAGACATCAGCGATATGGGGTGTCGGAGCGAGGCCTACTCGCATACTCTTGATGACTGTACAACACAAAGCATGATGCCTCGCCTGAGCCCGTCAACATCGACATTGGACTGTTGATGACTGGAAACGTGTTGGCTGGTCGGCCGAGTCTAGTTTCAGATTATTTGGAGACAACCTCATGGATCTGTGGACCTTGCGTGTCAGTGGTGTGGTGTGTGTGCAGTTGGAGTTATATGGGACCCCTGCTACGTTCTGGTACGACTCTGACAGGTTACACGTACTTAAGCGTCCCGTCTGGTCTTCTGTATCTTTTCGCGTCCATTGTGCATTCCGACGAACTCAGGCCATTCCAGCAGGAAAATGCGACACCCCACATGTCCAGGATCGCTATAGAATGGCTACAGGAAGACTTTTCTGAGTTTAAACACTTCCGCTGGCCACCAGACTCCCCATATATTGACATTATCGAGATTCTCTGGAATGCCGATGCCTTGCAACTTGTTGTTCAGAAGAGATCTTAAACCCCTCGTACTCCTACGGATTTAGGGACAGCCCTGCAGGGAGCACGTCGTGTTGCGGGAGTTCTGCGTGCTTGCTGGGGCCTTACACGAAATTAGCAGTTGTACCAGTTTCTTTGCCTCTTCAGTGTAATATAGCGTTCCAGATGGCTTCCTCTAAGCTTTGTTACTAACTTTCGAAGGCAGCTTTTCTTATTTGTAAGTTATTCAACAATTGGCACGTAAGGTATTGTTTTCAAAATTTGGTTTTTAAAATTATTACTTCAGGTTTAATTTCCGTGACTAGTTTTTATTGAATGTGTTTCTTGCTCATGGACCCGTTGCATCCGTAATTTTAGGAGCCATTCTTAAAATCTACACTTAGGTATAATGATTATTAGCGAGTTGCATAACTCTCTCTATGCTTACGTAGTAAGTGGTTTGAAATTAGGAAATATTTGGTTGAATATCTGTAACTTTTAATGGGAGTGCGTTCAAGGGAAAAATAAATTGCTATTAATGGATTTTCTGTAACTGTCATACCGGTCTTCAGGGCCTGTACTAAGCCATCACCAAGACTGTTGGAATTTCAGGTTTTCCGCTGGGCAGTACTTTTGGTATTTTTCTATGTCCAATCCTCCGCAACCAGGATGGTGAAAACGCCAGCTCGCATGTCGAACAAGTGGACACAACGTGCCAATCTCCTTCGAGTATCTTTAACTAATAAATCATAAGCAAATTAACCTCGTCTTCATTAGAAACCAGACCTCCCCCCCCCCCCCCCCCAACACTGACTCAAAGTAACGAAATAGCTGGTCGCAAATCTGAACCTCACCACCAGAAGGCGATGGCGTCGTTTTGACAGCAGTGGAAAGCTATGATTCCACAATTAATTTCTGAGATTATCTCGAACATACAAGCATGAAACATGGTGAGTGACTCTTTGTAAGTATTCTGCTCTAACGGAGAAATATCATAACATCAAATACTAATTAATGAAGATTAATAAAATTTTAGGAATACACTAGTCAAGGTAACATATGTGATTAACACTGCAGGTTAATATAAGCGTGAGACAAGTCATTGCTAATATGATGCGCTGGCATACTAATAACCGGTGTCATAAACAGAATATTGAATGTAAGCATGCAGACGTGCATGAATTCTGTTGTACAGGTGGAGGATGTCAGTTTGTGGGATGGAGTTCCATGCGTGTTGCACTTCGTTGGTCAATATAGGGGCGGCTAATGCTGTTTGTGGAGGAAGCTGCAGTTGTCGTCCGATGATGCCACATAAGTTCTCTGCCTGGGAAATCCCCATCACATGTAAAAGCAAAATGCTTTCTAGCAGACAAATGGGGACGGATATACACGAGCTGAACCTAATAATCCCGAACGGGTGAATTCCATCCGCTGTTTGTTTATGTGGTTGATAGGGTGTGCAAACGGTCAGCGTTGTTCTAACTATTAGCGAAATCCATAGATTCAGATTACCAGAGTGAGAATAATCGACTAACAGGAATAAGAGGTAAGAAAGATAACCTATTTTCTTCTCGGTGTATCTAAGAAAACGATTTTTGAGAGAAAAATTTTTACCAGATCGCTACGCTTGCAGGTTTACAGAGCCCAATTAACAGCCGCTTAAGTTTTGATCTCAGAATAGCGCGGAAAACGCGTTTTAAGAACACCTAATAACTCCTAACCGGAGAATCAACACAGAATAACTGTACCATTGATTTCGACAGGGTCAGTGAAGTTAACAGGAGGGTAAGTTTTGGCAATGGAAGAAATAGTTACAGAATTAGTGTTGACAATATTGTTTGTTAGAACGAGAAAGGAGAAGAAACGGGGATATCACAAAAATTATATGGAAGAATACGACGATTCCAAATTTACACACAGGTATCATACTACTACTTTTCGATCTCGTGCTTGAGAAACAGGAGCGTATGAATGAAATGTGAAAGTATTTCCTAACATAATACTTTTGGCTTGTAGAAGGCGTAATAGGCATTCGATATTGATACTTCGCGAATTATGTTCTGTCGTGTTATTCACGTAAATGTGCTACGAAAATTTACCATTTATTGCAAAACAGTCTCGCTCATTTGACGTGTGCTACAATAGCTACAATATTATAAAGGCCTATTTCGGTTTATCTAGCAGACGGTGATAAAACAGACGTAATAAAATCGACAAACAGCAGCAGTCTTGGGTACTGTTCGAATTAACAGCTTTTTCAGAATTAGATAACGGCATTTTGATTTCACGTACACCTAAATGTTTGACGGACTTTGTAATAGATTCTTTCACAGAGAGGAAAGCACGCCATGTAAAGCTGTGGCAAGACTAGAGAGAAAATAAATCTGGGACTTAAGGATTGAATAAATGTGTACTGCCTTGCTTTCCTCTTGTCTCTACTGCTTTTACTTTTCCAATATTTAATTTTATGTCATACAAAAGAGATAGTTATTAGCTAATAGGCCATACAGAGTGCAAATTTTCTAAAGAGTTCTCATTCTCCCGCTCACAAGTAATTCAAATTGTTCAAATGGCTCTAAGCACTATGGGACTTAACATCTGAAGTCATCAGTCCGCTAGACTTAGATCTACTTAAACCTAACTAAGGACTTCATACACATCCATTCCCGAGGCAGGATTGGAACCTGCGACCGTAGCAGCAGCGTGGTTCCGGACTGAAGGGTCTAGAACCGCTGGGCCACAGCGGCCGGCACACTAATAATTCCACTCGGCGTTAACTGTGAGTTTTTTTTTCTTTTTTTTTTTAAGGGGGTAAGGTGTCAAACCGGACGGCTGTGAGTACAAGAGGCACCATGGCATTCTAAATTCCACTGTCTTGAATATAGGATTGATGACTTCCATTACCAAATATACACGTTTGAATTCCACAGAGCAAAATAAAGTGATGTGCGATACAAGAATACTGTGTGAAGAAACGTGACACTGTACTAGGTTGGTTGTTTTGGGGAAGGAGACCAGACAGCGTGGTCATCGGTCTCATCTAATTAGGGAAGGATGGAGAAGGAAGTCGGCCGTGCCCTTCCAGAGGAAACATCCCGGCATTTGCCTGGAGTGATTTAGGGAAATCACGGAAAACCTAAATCAGGATGGCCGGACGCGGGATTGAACCGTCGTCCTCCCGAATGCGAGTCCAGTGTCTAACGACACTGTACTCTGGCACACTTAAGACCGAATAATCAGTATTACATTTCCTTGAAGATATATGTTATAACGTGCGATTCTAGGCGCTACAGTCTGGAACCGAGTGACCGCTACGGTCGCAGGTTCGAATCCTGCCTGGGGCATGGATGTGTGTGATCTCCTTAGGTTAGTTAGGTTTAAGTAGTTCTAAGTTCTAGGGGACTGATGATTTCAGAAGTCAAGTCCCATAATGCTCAGAGCCACTTGAACCTTGCGTGTGCAGTAGGATGAAGATATTTTTGAAGAAAAGATTTTTTTTTAATTTTTTACATCCTGTGTCAAACCCTCGTGGGGGTGGTAGGGGGTGGGGTGGGGGGGCATTATCAAGTTTTTGCTCCGGTTCGGAAATGTAGATCTCGAGCTGCCTTTAGCTACGACAGCGCGTAGTCGTTTAACGGTTTCAGCCAGGGTTCTGTTTCCATTGAAGACTGGCATCCAAATTTCCAACCGCTGCCGTTTAGCAGTCCGCGCGCAGTTGACTGAGCGCACTGGCCGCCAACGGCCGTAGCGGAAACAATAGCGGTGACTGCTCGCCTGGGCGAGCCAGCGCGAGCAAGAATAATGCTGTTATTAGGCGGAGGCAGGGGAAGAAGCACGGTGGGGTGGGCAGGGGCGGCAGCTTATTGGCGGAGCGATTAGCATAAATAATATCGGCAGCCGCCGGGGGAAGGCGGAACGGGGCGGTGCTTCTGCTGTCTCCGAGCCCAGCCAACATCATCAGAGGTAGAGGCAGCCGGCGCGGTGCGAAGTCAGGCGTCATTGTGGAGCTGACGTACCAGTTGCGAACGAGACCACTGGATCCGGTGGGGGTTCCCACAGTTGATTTACCACACTGTGAGACAGAAGGTCACCATTTCTAATTCCTCACGAGAAACTATTTGACATAGTCGTTAGTAAGGATAAATTAGCATAACGATCCTGAACCGTGAATTTACTTTCAAAATCTTTTCTTAAGGAATTTACTTTATTTACTAGTGATTAATCAAGAACATTAACACATTTAATCACACTATGTGAGCGTGGAAGTAGTTGCCAGTGGGTAACTGATGAAAACAAATTTCCCTCAACAATTGGAAATTTTACATTTCTTTTTTTAAAAAAAAAGCAGATTTAAAAATTATAATCAGAAAGCACCCTCTAAATATCAAGTTTCAATTTATTCAGAAACAGATTTTTTTTTTTTTTTTTTTTTTTTTTGACAGTATGAGCTTTCGGGCTGAGAAGCTTGCCGCTCCCTTTTAACACGGCAGTCTTACATAAAATTTACAAACATGCTCTACATTACAGATGTACCGCCTCTCAAGATGATAAGCAAGATAAAAACGTATTTCAGGAATTCGGCCTTTACACCTTAAGCAATAAATTCGTTAACACCGAATCCGACAAACATGGCAGAGGCAGCTATTTACGTATGGCAGATTGACAGACACTAACTGCCTAACAAATGCGGACGTGAGACAGATTCAAATGGCTGTGAGCACTATGGGACTTAACATCTATGGTCATCAGTACCCTGGAACTTAGAACTACTTAAACCTAACTAACCTAAGGACATCACACAACACCCAGTCATCACGAGGCAGAGAAAATCCCTGACCCCGCCGGGAATCGAACCCGGGAACCCGGGCGTGGGAAGCGAGAACGCTACCGCACGACCAGGAGCTGCGGACACGTGAGACAGACGAGCAAGCTGGGGACGAGAGACTGACCAAGAAAACAAGTAGAATTTAGCAACTAAATGAAATCACATATCACCAATCACTTAACTTCTAGCAAACTGCGATTTCTGGTGAAGACCCGGCGTAGCACCCCCAAAAGGCTCTCCCGAACCATCCGCTGCCAGCCGCTTCAACGGACACAGGACGGCGCGCCGATCTCCCGTCTCACGGCGTCGCTGCTCGCCCCGGCCACACCGATGTCGTGGGTTGACTCCTGTTTCTCTCGTGTCGGCCGCGAAGCCATTACGCCTCGCTATACGGCACGGTCCACTAGACTCAAGTGGCCACCTCATATGCGCCGACGCTCAAGACGGACAAGTCATCTTGTGGCACAGCGCGCGACCGACCAACCGATCGATCCAACCGCCAATGACCATTGAACAAACTCAAGTAGACTAGCGGCCTAACACATACTAGCACTCCGGACGACAGACAGACACCGACTTCCCACATTGACCCGGCAGACCAACTGACCAGACTCACACCCTAGCGAGCGCATAGCGTCTCTTAAATGCACGTGAACAGGCAACCTTTCCCACCAGAGGGAGTACCAAAGCTGCGATTGCCACAGCGGCGCCACCGCCAGAAACTGATGGCGACTGCTTCACACTACGCGCTGCGGCGCGCTTTTCAAAACAGCAATTTTTACCACGGCTCAGATCCCTGGTATAAATCTGCAACAGACATATATACCATTTTTGTTTTTGAAGTTCTACAGTAGGTCTGTTCCTTCGCTTTTAACAGTTCATAATTAGGTATATCATACGGCTGAATGTTTCTTGAAAGTGATCGGCGTTCTTAATACATTGAATGGTGATCAGAATCAAATGCGAAATCGTGCTTTTCAGCTATGCTATCTGATCAAAGGTATCTGAACACTACACTTCAAAGCAGAATAGACCACTACATGTCACGAGAGGTTAATCCGCCAGTGTAAAAGATGGCAGGCAGTATTGTGCAGTCAGTAGAGAAGGAGTACGACAGAATGGGTTAGTCAGGAGAGCTCAGCGATTTCGAACGTAGACTAGTGACTGGATGACACCGCAGAAACAAATCCGTTGGGGACATTCCAACCATTATAAAACTGCCCAAAATCGATTGATGGCTATTGATGGCTAAGGAACAACCATAGGTAAACTACGATCGGGCAGACCTTGTGTAATGACAGACTGGGCCCTTCGAGCATTACAGAATGTGGTCGTAATAAAAAAGTCACGTGACATCAGTGGAAGAAAACACTCTATGAGTTCAACAATGCTACCAGCAGTCCATCAGGAAAGAATGAGTTGTTGAGCAGTCCTTCATAAACAGTACTTTTTATAGTGAATACAAAGCGATGCTTGAGGGTGGTGTCAAATGCGAGGCCAATGAATGAATGGAAATGAGCGATTTGGAGTGATAAATCATGCTGTACGCTGTGGCAATCCGATGAGAGGATTTGTCTTCGGTGGACGACTGGAGAACTTTACATGACAGTGAAGGTCAAAAGAAGTGGTCTTGTGGCATAGGGATGTGTTTAGCGGTTAGGTTCTTTGCGGAAGTGTATGAACGTATCGTACAGCACTGTGTACTGTGTGCAGCAGTGGTACATTATGTGACCAAAAGTATCCGAATACATGGCTCAAAATGCTTACAAGCCTGTGACGCCCTCCATAGGTAATGCTGGAATTCAATATGGTGTTGGCGCACCCTTATCCTTGATGACATTTTCCACTCTCGAAGGCATACGTTCAATCAGCTGTTGGAAGGTTTCTTGGGGAATGGCAGACCTTTCTTCACGGAGTGATGCACTGAGGAGAGGTATCGGTGTCGGTCGGTGAGGGCTGGCACTAAATCGGCGTTCCAAAACATCCCCAAAGGTGTTCTATAGGATTCAGGTCGGAACTCTGTGCAGGCCAGTCCATTACGGCGATGTTATTGTCTTGCAACCACTCCACCACAGGCCGTGCATTATGAACAGGTGCTCGATAGTGTTGAAAGATGCAATCGCCATCCCCGAACTGCTCTTCAATAGAAGTGGGAAGCAAGAAGGTGCTTGAACCATCAGTGTAGGCCTGTGCTGTGATAGTGCCACGCAAAACAACAAGGGTCACAAGCCCCCTCCATGAAAAACATGACCACACCATAACAACACAGCCTACGAAATTTACTGTTGGCACTACGCACGCTGGCAGATGTCGTTCACCGGGCATTCGTCACACCCACACCCTGACATCGGATCACCACGTTGTGTGCCGTAATTCGTCACTCCACGCAACGTTTTTCTACCGTTCAGTCACCAAATGTTTACGCTCCTTACACCAAGGGATTCGTTATTTGGCATATTGCGGCGTGATTTGCGGCTTATGAGCAGCTGCTCGACCATTAAATCCAAGTTTTCTCAGCTCCTGCCCAACTGTCATAGTACTTGCAGTAGATCCTGATGCAGTTTGTAATTCCCGTGTAACGGTCTGCATAGATATCTGCCTATTACACATCACGACCTTCTTCATCTGTCGGCGGCCTCTGTCAGTCAACAGACGAGGTCGGCCTGTACGCTTTTGTGGGGTACGTGGCCCTTCACGTTTCCACTTCGCTATCACATTGGAAAAAGTGGACCTAGGGATGTTTAGGAGTGTGTAAATCTCGCGTTCGGACGTATGACACAAGTGACACCCAATCACGTTCGAGGTCCGTGAGTTCCGCGTAGCGCCCTTTTCTGCTCTCTCACGATATCTAATGACTACTGAGGTCGCTGATGTGTAGTACCTACCAATAGGTGGCAACACAACACACCTAATATGAAAAATATTTGTTTTTGGGGGTTCCCGGATACTTTCGATCACATAGTGTACGTTCGGGAAACGGTGACTATCTGCATGACAGTGCACCCTCTCAGGAAGCATTGGTTTGGGGACAATAACACTTCCGAAATTGACTGTCTTTCCCAGAGTCTCGAACTGGACCCAATAGAGCTCCTTTGAGATGAGTTTCTGCGTTGCCTTCGCCGCAGGTACCAGCTTTAAGGTATCACAACCTTCTCCGGATTCGGCTCTTGAAGAAGAAATAGCTGTCGTTCCTCCACAAACATCCAGACCCCTCACTGAAAGTGTCCCCAACGGGGTTGAAGCCGTCTTAAAAGTGAATGGTGCACACACCCCACACTAACATAGCACCTAACAAGTGTTCGAATACTTCTGAACAGATAATATTTACTTCTACCACTTTAAAGGTTGTATATTACTATGGAAGTAAACATTTTCTAAAGCGGTGATGGAAAACTTGCGACCCAACACTAAATATTATGAATTCGATTTTATTAGGTACCAAGATTACGGCCACTTTATTCTAGAATATTCCGTCGATTCGTCTTTTTCATTATTTTCTAGTGGAAAAACGATTATAGGGAAAAAAAGTGTGAAATGCGTAGAAGACAGAGGGAAGGGGAATAAAGAAAAACTCATCTTTCATGTGACCCAATGGTAAACAGGCAATCGGGAAACTGAGGGAGTGGCGGCGATATTTCTTGGAGCATGCATAGTGTTTTGCTTCCATAGGCACTGCATAGTAAAATTTTATTTCGCTAACTCGTACTCTAACTAACCTTTAACGAATAATAATGTGCTTCATTATAAAACTAAAATAACACTTTTGAGTAGCTACCTACACATGCTTGATATACATTAAACCGACCATATGAACAGAGCTCTTTTTTTATTTCAGTAGAAGAGTTTGTTAAGCAACGATGCAGGACATTATAACTTTTTGACCTCTGCATAGAGATAATTTCGCGATAAACTCTTTAGGGATGTGGTACATAGAAAACAAGTAGCGAGCACATTGTGCTTGGCGGTAGTAACTGGAATCGTAACTCTCAAAGCCTCTGTAAGAAGCAATGACCACACTGGCGTTTGTGAATTGATTAAATATTAATATACGTATGGATGCCAGCCAGAAATCCATTGAAATATTTTATACATTCTGAAAAAGACACAATGGCTGATAGTAAAAGTAATGACAGGAGCGTAATACAGTGTCGCAAAACAGCAATAAGTGAGTTTTAAAACTTCTAACATTAATTTAAACGAATTGTCAATCAATGTTTCACCTAGCAGCCCATATCGTATGGCCGAACGATGTAACAACAAACGATTTTTAGGCGAGCTTTAGTATTAGCACCTGCGTAGAGTAGAACTTTCATGTTAGATTGTAATACATAAAATGTGGTTCAATGAAGTACAACTAGGAGCCATCTGTTCTTCAGTCTTAAATACACTCACTTATATGTTATTAATATACTTGGTACAGTGGTGTACAGAAATGTTCACTGAATCCTAAACAGTACTATTTTCATTTCAGAGCTACAAACGGTTAATTTTCCCTCTGCATACTGGGAAGTTCAGCTACTGAGTCGCCGAACACCGCAAGGCCTTTAGCGTGTGCTATATATGATTTCATGTCTGTAAGACTATTTGACTCAAATTCAAATGTTATTAGAACCATAGACTGGCAATTTACACACAGTTACACCCTCGCTTTAGTGATGGGAACAGCTAAGTATGAAAACACTGGACAAAGCCCGTTGTCCTGAAAGAGAAATACGTTGACGAATGTAGATAAGCACCTTAAGATCACCAGGCTGCGTGATTTACACCATCCTCGAAGACTGTGAGAACTTATATATCTATAACTCCAGATGCCATCGACCGCGCTGTTAAGAAGTGGATTGAAACAAATTTCCTTACACATTACAACTACCTGCCGAATCGGAAATCGAACCTCGTCCTTCTTCCTTTTCCAGGCAGGTGCTGTAACGATTAAACTATTACGGCTTAACTTCCACCAATACCTCATCTTGTATCATCCAGCCGATGTACTCCTGCATAAATTTATGGTGAAGCACTACCGTAAACAATCTCCTGGCTGTGGCTGAGCCATGTCTCAGCAATATCCTTTTGTAAATTTGTGGTAAGGTGTTATGGGACCAAACTGCTGAGCCTCTAGCCTTGATAACCGTTTAAATTGTTCGAGAAATAGAGCACTAAAGTTTCGTAAGTACGCCATTTCATACTGAAGCTACTTGTTGATGGTTAGATCCCACAGAACTGAGAGGAGTCAGTCCGTTCCAGGCCTCACTCACGTCATTTTATTCCATGAACTAGCCGAGTACTCGACGCTGCCTCGGTATATATTTGTTCCCAATCTATTAGCCCATCTCGTCCTTCCTCCTCTGTCTGCTTCTCTTTGTCCATCTCCTTCTCCACCATCTTTCTCCCATCTCCTGCACTCATTACTCTCGGCCCACGTCCTTCTACCTCTCACTCTGTCCATTTGCTACGTCCCACCCTCTGTCTCTCTACTTCTTTCCCCTCTGTCCACCTCCTCCTTCGTCCCTCTATGTCCATCCTTCCTGCCCATCTCCTCCCATCATTATCCCCTCCTCCTCCTCTTTCTGTTCATCTCCTCTTCCCCCTCAGTTCATCTCTTTCTCCCCTCTCTCTCCCTATCATCTTCTCCTTTTCTCTGTTTACTTTCTCCTCCCCTTCTCATTGCCAGTATTGTCCTCCTCCCTCTCTGATTCCATATCCTCTTCCACCCTTTCTCTGATCATTCACTGCTCTTTTCTTTCTCTGTCCTGCACCTAATCTCTCCTTCCTCTGCCCATCTCCTCCTCCCACTCTGTCTGGTCATCTCCTTCTCTGCTCTTTCTCTGCCCCACTCTCTCTCTCTCTCTCTCTCTCTCTCTCTCTCTCTCTCTCTCTCTGAGTCACTATGTCTGTCTCCTCCTCACCCGTATCTTTGTCCATGCGACATGTATACCACGCGTGGTTGAAACTGATTCAGTGGCTTAGGAGGATCTTTTCACCTACAGCTTTGCCAGAGTACGCACATGTCTCACATTTTTCACATAAGTTTATTAGATTTCTCAAATATTTGCACACATATTCATCTGTCTGTGTAGAAAATTCAGCCGTGCAGATTAGTTTCACGCAGCTCAATCTTTATGACGTCATATGTCGAGAAATATGTGTCTTCTATGATATAATTTTGCAGCTACATCCTGTGGTACAAGTGGATACTGTCTGAAACGCTGTACATAATGCGACAATTTTTGACATATCGCAGTTTTGAAGATGTCATATCTCCTGAACTATGTATCATACAATTTTTTTACAGGTGCGTTCAGTGATATGGGTAAATACTGTCCGCAAAATGTGTTGTAAATAAAGTTAGTAGTAAAGAAGCAATAAAGTGAAATGTCATGCAAGATGCTGCCGTTTATCACTTATCTCAGTGTTTATGACGTCACTTCACCTGAGATACGTGTCGTATAACGATAAAACTTTGTAGGCACATTCAGTAATATAGCTGAACATTGTCCGCAAAACTAGTAAAGAAGCAATAATCTGAAACGTCACGCAAGATGCGGAAGCTTTTCACTAATCTCAGCACTTATGACGTTGTATCACCTGAACTATGTGTCGTACAAAGATATAATTATGTAGGTACATTCAGAGCCGTAAGTGGGCACTATCTGCAAAATGTTTTGTGAATAGAGTTACTATCAGAGAAGCAGCAAACTTAAACTTCACACACGATGCGTCAGTTTTTTTGTGTGAACAGCAAAAATGTTAGAAGTGACTAACTTTTTTCCCTTTCGTGATTTTATTGGGTCATTAGCAACAAAATGTTTCGTAAACGTTTCAGATTGTGTAATATTTGCTGGAAGCCGTTCTGCCTCTCAGTAGCCCAGCTGAGGCAGATCCTTCTAAATACCGTAAGGCTCTCATTCATTGCTGGGTTGCCGATTCTCAGAGTTACCAAACTCTAGGAATTCTCACATTAACAATGGGATAAAGCTTGGGTTATTGAAGGGGGCCAGTCGAGGTGTGACATCGTACCTCAGTGTCACACATTAGTCGAACTATGAACATTTGCATGGAGCCTTGTTAGTAGTCATGAAAGGTTGTCGTGTCCATAGCATGCTCATCAGGATGCAGAAGGAAGGACAACACTTGGTAACGAGAACGGCCAAATACACCACTTGTTTCATGCTCACGGTAACACGAATATGTGAATCCAAGTTGCGATAGCTAAAACACCTAAAAAAACCTAATAATATCCGAACCATTCATGGTAAAAATGTCATCTGCCACACACTTAGGACTCAATTCCATCAATCAGGTTTGCATAATTCGAGAAACATCCAAATAGTGACTTTCCTTATATCAATGCACGTCTCCAGTTCGCTATTGTCAACGTTTTATGTCGTTCGGCCCACACTGCGAGTTACCAGCAATTCCTTTGCAATTCCTTTCGTGATTTTCGCTGTGTCATTTCTGACAGGGGCTTACGAGGAGTATACCGGGTAATAGAACAGTTATTTTTATTGGTGACTGAGGACAGTGTACCGAACTACATTTCATCGGTATTTACTTCATTCGCAGACTGGTAATTACTCGTATAGCTGTTAGGAGAAGTATGTTTTTTTGATTTTATATACGGAAAGAGGAAGCCATTTTGCTTTGTTGAAGTATGGATGAGAGGATGCAAAAAAGTTAGATTGTGCTGACAATGGTAGTAGTGAACTTACGACCATGCAAAAAGAGACAGGAAAGTAAATCACGAGACGTGTTTGTGGGACGATTGTTGGACTAACAGAAAAAAACTGACACACAGATGTGTTTACATATAAAGATATCTGCACAGATACACCTCATATTTACTGAAAGCGGCAGTTCCGAACGATTGTCTTCGTGAAAGTGTAACACTGGATTCCGATCCCTGTCAATAAAATCCTTCTGCAACCACACTTCTAACGCCGTGTTACCTCACTGCGAGTGGTGTACCATTTCTAATAGAAACGTTGGAGAGTCTAAGTTAATACACCAGCAAATCAGGTACTAGTTTCATTCATGAACATGTCAAAACACGGTATCTTATTGTTGCTATTATGTCACGTCTGCACGCTAACTCATTTTACTGAACTGATTCTATACAGCTGTGTGGTACGCTTCCACCATTTCGATGCCATGACCGACTAAATAGCTCCGAAGCAACTGGTGCGCTACTTACAGCGCGTACTTACGTTAGGTCCAGTGGGTTCAAATTAGTACGTATGGATAACAAATTAAAAGTCCTCCGACGGATTTATCTGTCTTAATGTGAAGGCTGATCTCAATAATTACTGTAGGGATTTTGATATAGTTTTAAGCAACAGATAGACTGACTCACCAGGAGCGTTTTTGCATACAATTTGTTACCACTAAACGAGACATATTTTTCGGCCATAGATGCTTAGTGCAGCCCTCGCATAGACGAGGCTTGTCACTAGGATGTTTATAAAGTCATATTCTGATGATCGTTATGTTGTTAGAAGTGATTATACACTTTACTTTTAGCTGTAAGGATCAGAGCGCGACGTAGGCCCATAGTCTTCTACTGTCAAACTACTTTCTCTTCTCCGAAAAATTCTGTTACAGTCAAGTAGGTGCCAATCAGATTTTTGTTCTACCCCTCAATCTCAATTCATATTCGTAAAAGACGGACTCCAGTTTCCAAATATCCTTCATCATTCTGGTTATCTGTAGTTTCCCTATGTCCTTGAGGCTACATCAGTTTTTCTCCCTAAATGGTCACATTTGCGTCTATATTTCTTTGCAGCTAAAGTGATATTCGCCGTCGCAACACTTCGGCGCCTACGAAACGTTCAACTATAATTGTTCTATCCCTTGCTGGAACTGAGATAACAGTTTATATTTCGCATTTATTGTCGCAGAGGAAATTCAAAATAAAACATATCTTACGCTAATCAGTATTAATATTAGGAATCTGACCATCAGTCTTTCATATTACGAGTTACGAACTACTGGGTAATCATGTTAGGTAAGCAGGGTACATAAAACACTATTACGCCTGAAACTCTGCTATGATTTTGTCACGTAAATTTACCTTACATTTGCTGCGCATTTCGACAGTTTTATTTTGACAAAGACCATGTTCTCTTGCGAGTTGACCATTGAGTGGAGCATGTTGAGCTGAATTTTTTCTTACGGGAACAAGTGCAATCGTCCTCATCTGAAGCTGTAGCCCAGGCTGAGTTTCAGCACTGCCATATTTCTGGAGTAGAACTGGCAAAGGTTCGACGAGACTCAAGTTTCTGTGTATTCGCACCTAGTGGTGTGGCAAGTAATATAGAATTGTTGACGGTGACGTCAACTAAGCACATTAAAACGGAATATACCACTTTTTCACTCCTGTGGCAATGCGGTAAACTCTACTATTACCATCTAGTCCGTCCACGACACTCATGAGTCGGTTGTACCGATGTACAACTCTTGGCTGTGAAATACCAATATTCTGCTTAGCGGCGATTGAATATCAATGTGATTTCTCAAAGAAATGTACTCTAAATTATTTTTAAAGTAAACACGTTTTTGTCATTTCACAATAAGGAGCGTTTGTCGTTTGTGTCCAACGTCTAGTGATAAAGTACTCTGGGTTGCTTTTTGCAAGACGTGACTTCCTTTAGAGATCATTTGTCTACCCTGTTTTACGAACAGTACCACAAATCTTCGCAATGTTTCCTACAAACGTACGTAGTAGTTCCGGGAATGCCAAAAAGCTGTCATAATACAGAGGAAACTGTGGTCAGATTACTCATTCATTATTTTATTACGTAAATATATCTTCTCCAAGGCCTGCATCTCACGTTGCAGGTGATTCCTCTTAGAATTCAGCCTCCAAATAATTTCCTAAACGAGTTTCTGCAACGGTAGTTCGAATCCAAAAAGGGTCAGTTTCCTAAGAACAGGCTGCTCACAGACAAGACGTCCATTATAGATTATAATTGATGACAGTAGGAAATATTATCTCAGTGGGAGCTTACAGGAGAATCTTTTCGTGCATGATGTCAAAAAATATGTGCGTTTTAGCCACTTTGCCACCTGTACGTAAGTTGTTATCTGCGACATGAAAGTACCAAATTATCTCTTCGAACCTCTTACGTCGAATCGATTTGGCCGCTAATACATTGTGGGGATGTTCGTTGGCCTCTCAATACAAGTAAGTTTCGGTAAAGGTGCGTAACTATGGAGAATCAGTATACCTAGAAAACAGAGCATTCCAACATCCGAAGAACAGAAACTAGTGTTACGTTTGAAAACGGCGTACATTACCGTGTGTCTTACTATGTGTTTTATTCCGTATTAATTGAAAAAATCACAAAGATTTGGTTTTTTCACCATCTATCTTGAGTGTAAGCACTGCTTCAAAAAAAAAGAAATGGTTCAAATGGCTCTGAGCACTATGGGACTTAACATCTGAGGTCATCAGTCCCCTAGAACTTAGAACTACTTAAACCTAACTAACCTAAGGGCATCACTCACATCAATTCCCGAGGCAGGATTCGAACCTGCGACCGTAGCGGTCGCGCAGTTCCAGACTGAAGCGCCTAGAACCGCTCGGACACTGCGGCCGGCTAAGCACTGCTCTTGGAGGCGGCGGTGACCTTTCATCCGGCTTGTAAAGCAAATTTCTCTTTATCCTCGTACGTGGCCTGACTTTGCGCTGTCTTCCACGTCGTAAAGAAGGACCACCAGAATCTATGTCAGCCCTGTCAGACTGTCCAGCAGCTGTTCATCAGGACGGTGATGCTGCCGACATGACCTGAATGATCTGATCATAAATATCGTTGGAATAGGTTTACAGATTTGAGAAGTACTTATTTCATTGTTGATGATTGTGCCGTCATTGTAGTATTCCCTTTTTAGTGCTACCATTTCGTCTGGAGAACGTATTGTTTCCGGTTCGCTCTAGTATATCTCTAAATTACATATACTGTTTTCTAAAACGGAAATTTGGATAAGAATCCACAGTACGTGTATACTAATACTTTGTATGTGCTAAGCAGCTACCCCTTGTAAGTTTCCGCTATTAATTACGATAGATCCTGTGCATTATCCAATATCTGTCTGTGAGTATTAACTTTCAGGAATTGCTTTAATTGTTTTTGTATGTCAAATAGCCACGTCCTTACAGATATCTGTTAAACCATGAACAGGATAAGACTATGGGAGTCATACGTTGTCATGAAATATCATCTATCAACGGGTTGTCGCAGCAACCACGGCAGGTAAACTATAATAAGAATGGAGTTAAATTGGGGCATTAACAAAAAAAAAAGTCTGACTGATCCGGAAAAGGATACTGAACATATATAAGAAAAACTCGGTGTAGAAATAACTGGAACTGATAATACTAAGAATTGTTTACATAACAGTTTGCTCGATATTGTACTTGAAACTGGAATATTATCAAATGTTAATCATAGTATCAATGCTATAAACCCATAATATTCAAATATATAAGTAATAGTTTTTATCGGGGAACGATTGCCTAATATGCTACATTCTACATTGGTATAGTGTAATACTAAGCTGAGAAACCTTTCTGCCTTTTGTAAAGGTTCCGGTAGTGTATTTAAATCTTACTTGGGTGCAGTACAACCAGATTTCCATTACCAAATCCCCCCATTTATAATTACTTATCAGCGTCTTATTTTAAACGCCTATTCCTACAAATACTCACTATGTACCTAAATCCCTCTCTCTAACCTCTGTCCTAAACGTCAGCTTCCTAGTTCTCATATCCTCACACCTTCCATACAAGGCATAAGCATCTGTGGCCCGGAAGATGAATGTCTACTAGAAACAAATTAAGATTCCAACCCTATAAACAGCAAACTATTTGATATCTGTAACGCATTCATAAATACATTTATTACCTACAGGTAATTAAAACAAAGGAGTTACATACTAGAAATAGGAACGCATAGACGATTCTAGAAGAAATTTGATCTTTGAATCTCGGGTGGCCAACATATCAAGGGCAGATACGTAATTAGAGACTTTTCGATCATGACCTAATCGCTGACCATAATGTTTTACATTATTATAAACGTGCCTTCCCATTTCCCTCTCGCCGGCCGGAGTGGCCGAGCGGTTCTAGGCGCTACAGTCTGAAACCCCGCGACCGCTACGGTCGCAGGTTCGAATCCTGCTTCGGGTTTGGATGTGCGTGATGTCCTTAGGTTAGTTAGGTTTAAGTAGTTCTAAGTTCTAGGGGACTGATGACCTGAGAAGTTAAGTCCCATAGTGCTCAGAGCCATTTGAACCATTTGAACCATTTCCCTCTCCTTCCTTCCCTCTAAATCTGTACCTACATCTACCTACACACTCCACAAGAAACCGGATGGAGCGTCGTGGAAGGTACATTTTACCGCTCTAGTCATATCCTCCCCTGTTCCACTAACAAACAGAGCGAGGAAAAAGCAATTTTCAATTTCCCGCCATACGAGCCCTAATTTCTTTCATCTTATCTTCGTGTTGTTCACGCGAGATGTTCGTTGCCGGTAGTACAAACGTTCTGCAGTCAGCATGAAATGCTGGTTCTCTATATTCTATTAACAATTTTCTGGAAAAAAAACGTCGTCTTCCTTCCAGGAATTCGAATTTTAGTTCTCAAAGCATTTGCGTTGTACTTGCGTGTTGATCGAACGTAACGGCAAAAAATTTAGCAGCCCACCTCTGAATTGCATCGATGTCTTCCTTTAGTTCGACCTCGTGGGGATCCAAATACTAGAGCAGGACCCACGAATACATCGCGGTGGTATTCTACATCGGTCTCACTTACAGATGCGCCTCACATTTTTAAAACTCTCCCAATAAGGCGAAGTCTATCACTCGTTTTCAGTTCTACCACCCTTACGTGCTCGTTCACTCTCATATCTCTTTGCAACCTTTCACCTAGATATTCAGTCGACGTGACTCCGTCAAGCAATTTGCTACAAATGCTGTATCTGAACGTTACTGGGCTGTTTTACTATCACCCTGCAGTAACTTACGTTTTTCTACCTTCAGAGCTGCTGCCACTCAACTATGTTCAAGTCATCTGGTACCCTCCTACCGTCATTCAACGACGACACCGTCCCGTAAGCGAAAGCATCATCGGCAAACGGGCGCAGATTGCTGTTCAGCCTGTCCGTCGAATCATTTATCTGTATAGAGAAAAATAACGGTCCTATCACACTTCCCTGGGGCGCCCATTACGATAACCTAGTCTCAGACGACAGCGTACTGGACTCTTATACTTAATCTTCCAAGCACTCATATATCTGGGAATCCAATGCGTGTGCTCGTACCTTCGTGGAAAGTAGCAGTGGGGCTCCGTGTCAAATGTTTTATGGATGTTTACAAATGCGAAATATTCCTTTTGCCCTTTGTCTATGGTTCGTAGGATATCATGTGAATCCGGCCGCGGTGGCGAGTGGTTCTAGGCACTTCATTCCGGAACCGCGCGACTGCAACGGTCGCAGGTTCGAGTCCTGCCTCGTGCATGGATGTGTGTGATGTCCGTAGGTTGGTTAGGTTTAAGTAGTTCTAAGTTCTAGGGGACTGATGACCTCAGATATTAAGTCCCATAGTGCTCAGAGCCATTTGAACCATATCATGCGAGAAAAGGGCAAGCTGAGTTTCTGCTGACTTGTCGACAAAATACTTTCCTTCTCAAGGTAACTTGTTATGTTCGAAGTGAGAATATACACTCCTGGAAATGGAAAAACGAACACATTGACACCGGTGTGTCAGACCCACCATACTTGCTCCGGACACTGCGAGAGGGCTGTGCAAGCAATGATCACACGCACGGCACAGCGGACACACCAGGAACCGCGGTGTTGGCCGTCGAATGGCGCTAGCTGCGCAGCATTTGTGCACCGCCGCCGTCAGTGTCAGCCAGTTTGCCGTGGCATACGGAGCTCCATCGCAGTCTTTAACACTGGTAGCATGCCGCGACAGCGTGGACGTGAACCGTACGTGCAGTTGACGGACTTTGAGCGAGGGCGTATAGTGGGCATGCGGGAGGCCGGGTGGACGTACCGCCGAATTGCTCAACACGTGGGGCGTGAGGTCTCCACAGTACATCGATGTTGTCGCCAGTGGTCGGCGGAAGGTGCACGTGCCCGTCGACCTGGGACCGGACCGCAGCGATGCACGGATGCACGCCAAGACCGTAGGATCCTACGCAGTGCCGTAGGGGACCGCACCGCCACTTCCCAGCAAATTAGGGACACTGTTGCTCCTGAGGTATCGGCGAGGACCATTCGCAACAGTCTCCATGAAGCTGGGCTACGGTCCCGCACACTGTTAGGCCGTCTTCCGCTCACGCCCCAACATCGTGCAGCCCGCCTCCAGTGGTGTCGCGACAGGCGTGAATGGAGGGACGAATGGAGACGAGTCGTCTTCAGCGATGAGGGTCGCTTCTGCCTTGGTGCCAATGATGGTCGTATGCGTGTTTTGTGCCGTGCAGGTGAGCGCCACAATCAGGACTGCATACTACCGAGGCACACAGGGCCAACACCCGGCATCATGGTGTGGGGAGCGATCTCCTACACTGGCCGTACACCACTGGTGATCGTCGAGGGGACACTGAGTAATGCACGGTACCTCCAAACCGTCATCGAACCCATCGTTCTACCATTCCTAGACCGGCAAGGGAACTTGCTGTTCCAACAGGACAATGCACGTCCGCATGTATCCCGTGCCACCCAACGTGCTCTAGAAGGTGTAAGTCAACTACCCTGGCCAGCAAGATCTCCGGATCTGTCCCCCATTGAGCATGTTTGGATCTGGATGAAGCGTCGTCTCACGCGGTCTGCACGTCCAGCACGAACGCTGGTCCAACTGAGGCGCCAGGTGGAAATGGCATGGCAAGCCGTTCCACAGGACTACATCCAGCATCTCTACGATCGTCTCCGTGGGAGAATAGCAGCCTGCATTGCTGCGAAAGGTGGATATAGACTGTACTAGTGCCGACATTGTGCATGCTCTGTTGCCTGTGTCTATGTGCCTGCGGTTCTGTCAGTGTGATCATGTGATGCATCTGACTCCAGGAATGTGTCAATAAAGTTTCCCCTTCCTGGGACAATGAATTCACGATGTTCTTATTTCAATTTCCAGGAGTGTATCTACGACTTCTGCAGCAAACCGATGTTGAGGGTGTTGGCCTGTAATTTTCTAGTGCCGTTCTTCTATCATTGTTTTATACGGTAGTCATCTGCCCTTTCTGCTGCCTTTTGGGACTGTGTGCTGGGCGACAGATTCGCGGTAAATGCTGCTACGTAAGGAACTACTTCTGTAGTATACTGCCTGTTGAAACTTAACTGGGATTCCATCCGACCCGGCGACTTGTTTGTTTTCAATCCTTGTAGTGCCTTCTCTATTCTGAAGACGCCTCTTACAGAGGTGTACATATTCAACCAGCCCATGTTCTTCTGTTAACCAGGCGGGCAAGCTACTGCACATTATTAGTAGAATGAGTAGGCTCCTTTACTCGCCTCAAAGCCAAGCTACTCCCAACGTCGCTAGTCTAAAGCAATCTTGTGTGCCCGTGCCACACTTAAAAAATTGTTCAAATCGCTCTGAGCACTATGGGACCTAACTTCACAGGTCATCAGTGCCCTAGAACTTAGAACTACTTAAACCTAACGAACCTAAGGACATCACACACATACTTGCACCAGGCAGGACTCAAACCTGCTACCATAGCGGTCGCGCGATTTCAGACTATAGCGGCTAGAGCCGCTCGGTCACAGAAGCCGACTGCTACACTTCGTAGCAGTTTATTCTGTACGCAATCATTGCAGTGTTGTGTGTGGTGCTCGGAAGTTGAGGAAAAGACTTTGTTATCCGAATACCTGGACGATGCCCAGTGTAATACGTATTCATTTTCGGTCATTGCATGCCGGACAATGATGGATTTTAAATGTCATTTTTTCTACATCTACATCGATACTCTGCAAATCACATTTAAGTGCCTGGCAGAGGGTTCATCGAACCACCTTCACAATCCTCTATTATTCCAATCTCGTACAGCGCGTGGAAAGACTGACCACCTATATCTTTCCGTTTGAGCTCCGATTTCCCTTATTTTATCGTGGTGATCGTTCCTCCCTATGTAGCTCAGTGTCAACAAAATATTTTCGCATTCGAAGGAGGAAGCTGGTGAATAGAATTTCTTGAGAAGATTCTGTCGCAATGAAAGACCCTTTCTTTTAACGATTTCCAGTCCAAATCCTGTATCATTTCTGTGACACTCTCTCCTATATTTCACGATAATACAAAAGGTACCACCTCTCTTTGAACTTTTTCGATGTACTCTGCCTCAGTCATATCTGGTAAGGATTTCACATTGCGCAGCAGTATTCTAAAAGGAGACGGACAAGCGTAGAGTAGGCAGTCTCCATAGTAGGTCTGTTACATTTTCTAAGTGTTCCTTCCAATTTAAGTTGTTTGTAATTGTAATTCCTAGGTATTTAGTTGAATTTATGGCTTTTAGATTAGACTGATTTATAGTGTAACCGAAGTTTAACGAGTTCCTTTTTGCACTCATGTGGATGACCTCACGCTTTTCGTTATTCAGGGTCAACTGCCACTTTTTTGCACCATTCAGATATCTTTTCTATATCATTTTGGAGTTTGATTTGATCTTCTGATGACTTTATTAGTCGATAAACGACAGCGTCATCTGCAAACAACCAAAGACGGCTGCTCAGATTGTCTCCCAAATCATTTATATAGATAAGGAACAGCAAAGGGCCTATAACACTACCTTGGGGAACACCAGAAATCACTTCTGTTTTACTCAATGACTTTCCGTCAATTGCTACGAACTGTGACCTCTCTGGCAGGAAATCACAAATCCAGTCACATAACTGAGACGATATTCCATAAGCACGCAATTTCACTACGAGGTGCTTGTGTGGTACAGTGTCAAAAGCCTTCTGGAAATCCAGGACTACAGAATCGATCTGAAATCCTTTGTCAACAGCACTCATCAGTTCATGTGAATAAAGAGCTAGTTGTGTTTCACAGGAACGGTGTTTTCTAAACCCATGTTGACTGTATGTCAATAGACAGTTTTCGTTGATGTAATTCATAATATTTGAACACAATGTATGTTCTAAAATCCTGCTACATATCTACATTAACGATATGGGCCTGAAATGTAGTGGATTACTCCTACTACCTTTCTTGAACATTGGTGTGACCTGTGCAACTTTGCAGTCTTTGGGTAGGGATCTTTCGTCGAGTGACCGGTTGTATAATGAATGTTAAGTACGGAGCTAATGCATCAGCATACTCCGAAAGGAACTTAATTGGTATACAGTTTGGACCAGAAGACTTGCTTTTATTAAGTGATTTAAGTTGCTTCACTACTCCGAGGATATTTACTTCTACGTTACTCATGTTGGCAACTGTTCTTGATTCGAATTCTGGAGTATTTACTTCGTCTTCTTTTGTGAAGGCATTTTGGAAGACTGTTTAGTAACTCTGCTTTGGCAGCACGGTCTTCGATAGTATTTCCATTACTATCACGCAGAGAAGGCATTGACTGTTTCTTGCCGTTAACATATTTCACATACGACCACAATTGCTCTGGATTTTCTGCCAGGTTTCAAGACAAAGTTTCATTGTGGAAACTGTTATAAGCATTTCACATTGAAGTCTGTGCTAAATTTCGAGCTTCTGCAAAAGATCACCAATCTTGGGGATTTTACGACTGTTTAAATTTGGCATGTTTGTTTCGTTGTGTATGTTTTTGAGATTATTTATTTTTAGATGTGAACTATTGTCTCTGCAACTTCACCTTCTTCCGACTAGCACCGGCGATTCTCAATTCGAACCACCATCCAGTCACTTCTAATACATGTTGTTTGTAGCGAGCGGAACAATCTCTGATAATCAAGATCTAATGCCTCTAAGAACCCGATCAAAACAAACAAACTAGCACTGTGTCAACAGGCCTTGAAGGCTCAACGGTACCGACCAGCCGCCGTGTAAATCTCTGCCCTTAGGCGTCGCTGGATGCGGATGCGAGGGGTATGCTGTCAGCACACCCCTCTCGCCGTCGTTTTCAGTTTTCGTAACCGTTGCCGTTACTTCTCAATCAAGCAGCTCCTCAACTGGCCTCAAAAGAGCTGATTGCACCCCGCTGATCAACAGCACTTGGCAAACACGGAAGTTGACCCATCCAAGTGCTAGCTTATCCCGACAGCGCTTAACTTCGGTGATCTGACGGGAACCAGTATTACCTCTGCGGCAAGTGCGTTGGTCTAAGGACATGAAGGTGACTTTTGTTCTGCAACGTAAAGTAAGGTAAGGTTTTGGAAGATTAGTTTGTGCAAACTTACTTTATTTCAGCCCAGTATGACCCACGTTATACCGACCATAATTACTTTTACCTGGATGAGTACGGCGGTTTCGCTGGATTCATTCTAAGGGACCAAAATAGTTCATTCTAAATTTTCCAAATGCATTAAGTAATGGTGTCTCATATTCAGTACTCCATTGAAATATTAGGAGAAACGCTATTATTAATCAGTGTTACTTAACACATAGTAAACAAAAGCCTTATCACCATGCAAACGTACAGTCACAACTGTTAGAGCTCTGAGGTTGCAGTAATCTGAAAGAACCACTGTCAGCCAGAAGTGTTCCGAATGGTATCGAATTTAAGTCATCAGTCCTTGGGAGACAAATTACCACGCCCTCGCTATAGATATTCTTTTGGGGGCAGATTTATATTGGTTGCTAATAAGTAATAAGATCGGTACATAAGCGGCAGGAGTTGCCACCCCATAATGACAGTTTGATTCTTGAGGTTAAAAGTTGGACGACCGCTGCTCTAGATCACCTGTAGCTTCCTTAAATGGCTTAATAAATGCTATAAGCTGTCGAGTAATATGGTGGTCGTAACAAACCTTTTCTTGGAATCGCCTTCGTTACCTAAAACAGCCGTCACCGTTTCAGTGTGAGAATATATTGAATGAAGCATGTTAAAATAAGTATTCCAGCGAGCTGAAACGGACAGCTCGATGAATTCAATCTCGCATACAGACCTCTTCTCCAGAAATAGGAAACCACAGTCCTGACTGAATTCAGAATGGCTAATACATATGGGACATTGCCTTTCGAAAGATATTGACTCACACCGTGCCTCATGAGCGTGTTTACACTAGGAGCAATTCGTGGACGACATTTGTGTATGTCGAGTACCTTAAAAATATTACTGGCGTAGACTGTGACAAATGAAATTTTCGCACTGTACTCACGAGGAACACTTATTGTTTCTAATCGATCTTCCAACTCACTCTGAATGTTTCTTCAACTTTCGGTCAGACCCGAAATGCTGAGCACCTTAATAGGTATTTATGCAAATGACAGTCTCAATTTATGTAGTGCATAATGACAGGCAAGTATTGCACCACTTTGTAATTGTCTGTCCATAAGTAAATTGCTCTTGCACAGACACCAGTCGGGGGCATTATGTTGTGCACTTTATCTGTTAATGTTTGAACTTCTCTAGCTACTGTCTTTGGGTGAGACATAATATTTTTAATAACCATTGGCCTATATTTATTTCCTATTTCAATCAATGTCTGCCCTAAATTTAGAAAGCCCTCTCCCTCTATGAACACATATCCGTACACTTGTTAGCTACTAAGATTTGTCCAGATTCAAAATATTTATGGGGTGAGGAAACTGCTGGTGGAATTTCCAGTTATTTTGTAACATAATCGAGTTTCTTCACTGAGTAATTAGTAAATTTGTACACAACCAGCACTGCGTGGCATCTACCGGTTTATTTGAGGCTGCCTCACACTGACCGGCTAACTGGAGCCCTGTTTCGTGAGTGGTATATATTCCTCGAATATTAATTTTTCCTTAATATTCTTTAAGTCATGTTTCTTCATTTTACTTCTCCCGCCATCACGATAACTCAGCTGCAGTGAAACTACCTATCCAAACATATACTTCATTATTCTGTAGTCATGTTGGGTTCATGGATGGGTCCCGTGAAACTTGCCAGGCTTCCGGAAACCCAAGGCGGTCTGCTATAACCACTGTACTCCAATACACATGTAATTAATTTAAATTTTATGTATTAATTTTCCTTAATATTCTTTAAGTCAGGTTTCTTCATTTTGCTTCTCCCACCGTTACGATAACTCAGCTGCAGTGAAACTACCTATCCAAACATATACTTCATTATTCTGTAGTCACTTTGGTTCATGAATGGGTCCTGTGAAACTTGCCAGGCTTCCGGAAACCCAAGGCAGTCTGCTATAACCACTGTACTCCAATACACATGTAATTAATTTTAATTTTATGTATTAATTTTTCATTAATATTCTTTAAGTCAGGTTTCTTCATTTTGCTTCTCCCGCCGTTACGATAACTCAGCTGCAGTGAAACTACCTATCCAAACATATACTTCATTATTCTGTAGTCATGTTGGGTTCATGGATGGGTCCCGTGAAACTTGCCAGGCTTCCGGAAACCCAAGGCGGTCTGCTATAACCACTGTACTCCAATACACATGTAAGCTCTGGTCTTGAATTTCTGTTTCTTCCGTTTCCTTAACTGTTGCGGCGGGGATATGGGCGAGCCGGCTGGAAGGAAAGTTTTCAAACTTGTCGGTCATTAATACGTTCATCATATGGGGGCCTGCACGACGGTCAGTCTTCCGTAAGCTTGAACGATAATCCTGCGCTAATGATTACTCTTACGTAAGTTTCAAAACTTTGGCTTTCCTCTTGCTGTCTTCTATTGCCATACCAGATCGGCCAACAAGTGTTTGGATCGAAGCCTTCGACCCACTTCGCGATTTTACGTAGTATCGCAATTTTCTCAGGCTTTAGAAAAGATCATGTGCTATTGTACGACAATGGCAGCTTCGGGCACTACATTTTTACAGACGCACGAGTTTCTACCAGCTTTTGTCAATCGCCACTAGCTCTTCACTTTTTCAAGCAAGAGCACCTCAGAATGCTGCCTCAGTAATTACGTTGTATTACTATAAGTATTAGTATTATTATTATTACTAAACCGTGGGAGAACTTATCCTTCCTTAATTTACGTACTTGACACATACTTCTCCAGGGCGCGATTTGCAGTGCATTTAGACTTAGCACATAATTACTCTACTTCCATCATACTCGCACTGAATAATGTCCATTAATTTTTAAGTGGATACTAAGGAATGGTTATCTGCTCTTCTCAGAACCATACTGAGTTGCAATGTTGTTAATGTTCTCCGTACGTAGAGTATCAGCTTGCTCCATGGCTTCACGCACTCGAGCGTTTGACTGACGCTCTGCCTTCTCAGTTGTACTCCGTTCACCATGATGATTATTGGTGTGTATCTACCTTCATAGCTCGAGCTCTTTGTGAGCTCTGTGAAAGATCCGCCTTATCTTGAAATGATGGTTCTTCTACTGTGCAATATGTGATATTTGGAAATGAAACGAGCTATTTTAACATAGCAATAATTTCATCTGCTCTGGACACGTAATCTTTTTGTTAGTTTATAACACATTCTACTGCAAAACTAACGTAAATTGTAAATGAGTCTTGATAATACTTTTACTTGATTTCACTCACTGAAAACAGTTTTTTTTGTACTTCAGAAGAAAACTGTAACGCAATAAGGTGAAAGCAGCAGTTTCAAAATAGAATAAGTAAACGTGCAAAACTTCTATTACCGGTTTTGTAAAGGTGAAAGTCAGGAAATTGTCCTACGATAAAACGCTCTCCTTACAGTGTTTGACACAAACAACACTTTATAGCATAGTGTAAAACAGACAAAGATAAAATTATCTGATGAAGCAGTACAGTATTTGAACTATGAAACAGAGGGAAAAGAAAACTTTACAGTTGGCGATAATTGGGTGCCTAAATACCACATATGTGATAACAGTGTCAGTTACACCTATTAAGTAATTTTGGTTGCTGTTAGTGCAAGTTTGAGATGTAATATACTCACACGGGCATACAGAGTTTGAAATTAAATATTTTTAGTGAAATGTGAGACCAAGAGAGAGAGTGAGAGAGACAGAGATGAAATTTACTGATGAAGCAATACAATATTCGACCTAAACACTTGACACTGGATGACAGCATCATTACAGCTGGAACAAGTGGTCAAATTCAACCATCATGAACATTTTTTAAATTTCCAGCTTGTATAAATGGAGTTGTTCTACAATCCTGCATTCCTTGAGTTTCCCTCCACCCCAACTTGCTTCTTGTAACTTCCCGCCACCATATTCTCGAAATTTAGGATTTCCCTTCGGATAATCCAGTGATTTTACCCTATTTATGTCTCGAGCTTGTCGTATGTATCGTAACAAAATCTGTTTTATCACTTTAACGGGGATAAGGAGAAAGAAGTGACGCACCATTTTCAAGGCTACATTGAAAAAGAAATGACTCGGTCACTTTAGTTGTTTATACTGATCATCGCTGAATTATTTTTAACATGCACAATGAGGTGGCAAAGATGTATTCAGGAATCTATATTACGTCAACAAACACAGTCCTTTTTGAAGATTGGGATTCCAAAGGCTTGCAGAGAGAACATGTACTTGATTTTCAGTATTTTTTGTGCAATAATTGACCTCATTTAAATTTAGAGAGCTATCATAATATACTTATTAAGAGACAAAATCTCATCTTAGGGATTTAACGCAATGTGTCAAATGTGAAAGCCGGAAATGGTGTATATATCTTAAGGAAGTATAACTCACGTAACACAAATTACCCAAGGTACATACATAATGTATTAACGATGAGAGCACTTTTTGACTTGGAATAAACTTCATATATCATTGCAATTGTTTTACAAACTGTTGTCGCTGACAACCTCCACAAACAAAAACATGAGAAAAGTTTACCTCTTACTACTTCATCACTCTTCACGCAGTAAAACTTGAGGCATGAGATTTCAATTTATTACTTATTCACTAGGAATTATCTTAGCAACAAAATTTGCAGACTGTATCCATATATGTTACTGAATGTGCATTCAAATTATGTAAGAGCACGACACATAATTAGGGAGGACTGACGTTTTAGTATTGACTTTCTCATTAGTTTGTGTATTAATTATATGAAACTAATAAAACATCTGTGATAAGGGTTCTACACCTTCAACCATAAACGTTTTACATATTTTGCGTCAAATATTTAACATTTTAACTCATTTAAAGTAATTAGACAGTAGTCTCTGTGAGTTCCATTTTTTAAAGAATCGCTGGCGGAGGGTCGTTGGTCACCATTTATGTAATATCATCAGACATGGCAAGCAAGAGGAGAACATCCCATGAAATAGTCTCGTGTACGTGGACATTTTGCGTTTATTTCAACTAATTTATGAATTAACACTGCAATTTAAAATATTTTAACTGACAAGTCACATTTGTTCAATAAAAGGGACGTTTTCGTAAGAACGTGAGATATTTTCATCATATACAAGAGGTAAATAAAGTATCTTTGAAGACTCTCAGGAAAGATCCCCTAGACGAATACAAGAATTAAACATAGCCTCTGAAATGCAGCTAGGAGCACATTTTCATCTTAGATACTGTGAAACACATCTTTTCCATTGAACAGGTGCTCATAGCCCTGAAGGTATGCTTTTTAGAGCCCATGTTTAGTGAACATTTTTATTTTTTTGTTTTGCCGTGAGGATAATGGTCTTAAAATCTGTAAAGGGAATTACGTCACCAACTATACACGCGCTTTTGTAACACGTTTCAAGCTGCCGTAATTATAATTTGATGTTGGTCTCTCTTCGTGATATCAATTCCCACGGCAGGGAGTTCGCATACACGTCAATCATTAGTAATTTAATGCTCATCTGTCACTGTTCTGACGTTAAATATTACTTTATTTAGAAACCGTGTTGCGGATTTAGTAATTGGATGGCGAGGTGACGGGCAAAGGTGACAGAAGTCACAAATGTAAAACAGTATCAGGTAACACACAACAGAGCCACAGTACGCCACTGAAATATCATTACATGGTGGTAACGGATTCTTTAACATCGGCGTAACAAGAAAAGCTTCAAAAAATTAATAAAACAAATTCGAGTTGCTAATTAAGTTTTTACTGATTGAGTAATTAAATTGAATATTATATTTCAAAAAGAAAAGAAAATCTCTTTGCATAAACATAAAGCAATAAAAATGCTTTAATTTAGAACGGAGATAAAAATTAGATGCCGCCAACAGCGGAACAAGCCAAGCACTTGTTCTTTCCTTAGCGTCACTTTCTGAGGGCCACTAGACTGCGTTATCCTAGGAAAACTACCCGTCTAGAAAGTAGACCCGCTTCAGGTGGTCTTCACTGACGACATAGCAACGTAGTAGGACGGTGGTTCCCATCTTTCGGGGTAATTAACTCCTTGGGGTTCTAATGAGATTTTCTGACGGTAGAACGAAAGAAAAGGTTTTATAGTCACAACAATAAATGGTCAACCAAAATTTGTTATCTGTATTCTGATGTTCATTACGTCTTTATAATTATCATGAGCGACGAGACATCCACTGGTACATAAAGACTTGCTACAGTCTCTTCTATACATTGTGGTTTTCAGCTACACGAAGCTATGTTCGTCGTCAATATTACCTAATGTCATCCACTGATTTCTTCGACTTGCTCTTCTATTACAGCTTGGTACCAGTCAAAGAATTGTCTTGAGCTACCATCAACCTTCGCCTGATTTCATATTTGATTCACCGGCGATAGATTTCCATGGCACTCATCATTACGTACAGAACACTTGGGTGATCTCCGATTAGATTGTATTCTAGTTTCTCTTTATAATTTCCAGTATGAATCTCCCTGTTCCTTGCAAAAAAAACCATCAGTTTGCTAATACCTGAAAGACCATGTTGCCGGAAAAAACATGCAAATTTAAACAGAACCAAAATATCCAAGATTGATGACATTTTACAGAAGCTCGAAATTTAGCGCGGACTTAAATGTGAGATGCTTATAATAGTTTCCACAAACCTGGCCGGAAATCCAAAGAGATTCTTGTTGTATGTGACGTATGTTAGTGGCAAAACGCAATCATTGCTTCTCTGCGCGATAGCAATGGAAATACTATCGAAGAAAGTGCTGCCAAAGCAGAGTTACAAAACACAACCTCCCGAAATGCCTTCACAAAAGAAGACCAAGTAAATATTCCAGAATTCGAATCGAGAACAGCTTCCAACATGAGTGAAGCAGAAGCAGATATCCTCGGATTAGTGAAGCAACTTGAATCACTTAATAAAAGCAAGTCTTCTTGTCCAGACTCTATAACAATTAGGTTCATTTCAGAGTATGCTGACGCTATAGCTCCTTACTTAACAATCATATACAACAATTCGCTCGACGAAAAATCCTTACCCAAGGACTGGAAAATTGCACAGGTCACACAAATATTAAAGAAAGTTTGCAGGAGCAATCCACTAAATTATAGGCCCACATCATTAATGTCGATATGCAGCATGAATTTGGAACACATATTGTGTTCCAACATTATGAATTATCTGGAAGAAAACTGTCTGTTAACACACAGTCAGCACGGATTTAGGAAATATCGTTGTTGTGAAACACCACTAGCTCTTTACTCTCATGAACTAGTGAGTTCTCAAGGGATTTCAGATTGATTCCGTATTTCTGGATGGCCTTTGACACTGTACCAAACGAGTTGTTTGTTGTGAATTTGGGTGCTTATGGAAGATCGTCTCAGTTATGTGACTGGATTTGTGATTTCCTATCAGAGATGTCACAGTTCGTACTAATAGACGGAAAGTCGTCGAGTAAAACAAAAGTAAATTCTGGCGTTCCCCAAAGTAATGTTATAGGACCTTTCGTGTTCCTTATCTACATAAACGATTGGAGAGACGATCTGAGCAGCCGTCTTACGTTGTTTGCAGGTGACCCTCTCGTTTACCGACTAGTAAAATCATTACAAATTCGTAACAAATTCCGAAACGATATAGAAACAATATCTGGATGGTGAGAAAATTGGAAGTTAACCGTAAAAAACAGTAGGGTCAATTTATCCACATGAGTGCTAAAAGGAGTTCGTAAACTTTGGTTACACGATAAATCAATCAAATCTAAAGGCCGTAAATTGATCTAAATACCTATTAATTACAAATACGAACAACTTAAATTGGAAGGAACACGTAGATAATGTCGTGGGAAAGGCTAACGAAAGAATGCCTTTTATTGGTAGGACACTTAGAAAATGTAAGAGATCTACTAAGGACACTGCCTGTTGCACTACGCTTGTCCATCCTCTTTTAGGATAGCGCTGCGCGGTGTGATATCCTTACCGGATAAGATTCACGGAGAACGTCGGAAAAGTTGAAAGTAGGGCAGCACGTTTTGTATTATCACGAAATAGGGGGAGAGTGTCTCTGAAATATTACAGGATTTGGAGTGGACATCATTAAAACAAAGGTGTGGTTCGTTGCGGAGGAATCTTCTCACGAAATTCCAATCACCAACTTTCTCCTCGGAATGCGAAAATATTTTTTCTACGTTGACGTACGTTGGGAGAAACGATAGCCATGACAAAATAAGAGAAATCAGAGCTCGTATGGAAAGATTCTTTAGGCACACTATATGAGATTCTAATAACTGAGTACTATGAAGATGGTTCGATGAACCCTCTGTGAGGCACTTAAATGAGATATAATACTAATGAAACACAGAGTTGGTGAAGTTCTAGTCTGAGACTAACCAGGAATTCGTTTAATCAATTTAGTTTACCGGAAGTACTTCCTTTCATTTTTTCCTTCTATTCACGCATATTGTGCTAAATCCACTTACAGTTGTCAGACGATCATGCAATTATAAATTATAAGGCAACGACATACTTGATATACATATTCGATATGATAATAACCGACTAATACTATAGTTTTTCACTTTCTTCTTTTTCTTCACTTTTTTCTTCACTTTTTTTCTTCACTTTCGAGAAGACAATACACTGAAATGAGAGTTTGTTGCAACAGAATACGGAGAGGATGCAGAATAGGGGAAAGCAGGAGATACTATCCACCAAACTATGGAAAACAGCTAATGCACACCTGGAATTATTGGTATTGAGCAAATTTTCGACTGTGGTATCAATGTAAACAAGAGCGAAGAATCGTGAGAAGTGGTACTATGACTTACGATGCCCATAGGCCGAAAGCAACTCAAATAAAAATTTTCAAGTAAGCAGCAGAGCATTTCTCATTGGCTCATTAATTCTTTGTCTAATAAACATACTTCAAAGCACATGAATTTTGCTTGTTTCAACGTAAACTAAGTATTATTCATGTATTTAAAAACAAGCACATCAATTTAGTTTTTGTGGAACGAATCTGTCTGAAAAGTACACATTGTTCTTTGTAGCGGAGAGGGAGGGGGGAGTGATAACCGGCTGATATTCCCTCGTTTACTCGTTGGGAACCAATTTTGTAGACAATATCTTCCTGTATAAGTCGTCATTCCAGATACAGTGACTCTTTGTAGAGGAATGAGGTGTGTTGGGTTCACGAAGCTCGAGGGAAGGTTGGGAAATCGTGGTCATGCTAAAGATGTAGGGAAGACCAAAGATTGGGATTATTAGTTACTACCTGACAATCTTTACCGAGTTCTATTATCGTCACAAAATTATAACACTATGAAATTTCAGCTCATGTTTTTAGTCTCGAGCGAAATAATTTCGACTGCTGTTATATATTAACCACAGAACTACTTAGCATAGAAATTAAATTTGAAACGAGTCTCTGCTATTAATTTAGATTTCAGACAAGTTGGTTTTGACGATGAGTAGTTGTATGCCAAAACCAAAGTGTTGTGTCTTGCAGTGGAAAACCTAGTTTACGATGGAGATTATACAATGCTGACATTATCTGTACTTTCTGTACTATTGGTAAATATACACAGGCGTTCGGCTGCGACATGGCTGGCCCAGCAGTAAATTATTTTATAAATTTTGCCTCTGTAAGGCTTACCTGTATATCACAGGGCTTCAAGTTGTTGAATTTAGTGCTCGTGATTCAGTTCGATATGTTTCCCATTTCACACTTTTACGATATGGCACTACTGAACAGAAACAACGTAGCACACCATCCATAATAACAACAAGGCCATTGATGCGAATTTCACTGTTTTAAAGCCTCGATTCAGCGATTCAAACGTCATATTCGTTGAGTCGACGTTGATATCTTGAATACAATTACACTGAAATGACGGAACAGAAGAACAAAACTCTTCTTTCAGAAGCTAGTGGCTCCTGTAGAGGAATTTCAACAACACTCTCTATTAGGAGTCTAATTTATTAGGAAAAGTTCATAGAGAACTATCGAGATTGTTCCGTCGATGTATTAGTGAAGTACATATACTTGTACATCCAGATTACCATTTTTGCGAAGTTTTACCAGCCATCCAAATTCGATATTTTCGAATGTACTTCTGGCTATTTCTGCTTAACAGTTCCTCGATACAACTAGCGTTACCAATATAAAATGAGTCCATCGTGGCCCTCATCAATGGCATTTACGAGCACCAGCAGTTCTATAATGCCTAAGTTCACATAAGACAAAACCTATTTTAACTACTAGTCGTAATGTGGAACATTTCACGGGACTACTGAAAAACGGTATACAACCCGTCGTCTTTGACCAATGACGTCAGTATTTGCCAAAGATCATTTGTTAAACAGATTTAACAGCTGAGATCAGTGTTCATAAACAAAGGAATGCAGGAGAGAAAACAGATGGTAAACACATATCACGGCCAGTAATATTTCGACCATAATGTTATGGATAGCGCTTGTTTGAGTACTAGTACTTCTGTAAAAAATTTTGTTGACTTGAACTGTATAGGTCAACTGAAGTACGTGATACAAATTTCACAGAGGTTGTTTCTTTCCCCACCGCCACCACTAACAGACTGTTCTTAAATGGATAGTGTTACTACGTTAAGACGGAAAGATCTACATACATAACATTTTCATCCCATCTTCAGTTGACCTATATAGGTTAACTGAAGAATAGGATGCTACTGCTAACGAAAATGAGGAAATCGACATACTTCACACAGGCAACCTGTACCTCACATCAGCTACGCAAGGGCGGAAGAAGGCGAAATACATAAAATTTGTTGACATATAGGTTGTCTCTGAGTACAATGGGACTTAACATCTGAGGTCATCAGTCCCCTAGAACTTAAAACTACTTAAACCTAACTAACCTAAGGACATCACACACATCCATGCCCGAGGCAGGATTCGAACCTGCGACAGTAGGGGACGCGCGGTTCCAGACTGAAGCGCCTAGAACCGCTCGGCCACACCGGCCGGCCGTTGACCAATAGGGCCTGTTGAAGAACGGGATAAAGGTTTTTTGCCTTCAATGCTAATAGTATCGACTAAAAGTTATCATAGTGTTGCTAGCGACGACAAGAAAGACAACAGCAGCGAAATTTTTATCACATTCTTTAGTCGAGCTATATGCGTCAACTGAAGAACAGAATACTAGTACTACCGAATGGGAGATAACGATATTTATACATGCGTATTCTGTACTTCAATTGACTTATGTAGGTCAACTGAAGAACAGGATATTAGTGTTACCGAAGGCATCCTGGTGTTCAGTTAACCTATATAGGTAAATTCCATCAATGTTACAGATATCGCTTTTTTCGTCTAGTTAGCACCAGTATCCCGTACTTCAATTGATCTGTGTACGTCAATTGAAGTACGGAATACAAAGTTTGCGTGTGTCGGTCTTCTCGCCTTTAGCAGTTAAATTATAGACTCGAAAAAATCGTTGTGATACTAGTGCTGGGAAAGGAAAAAAGAGCAACAGCTGCAAAATTTATATTCCATACTGCAGCTGACGAACCCATACGCAAGGCAAAACAGTGCAATACAACAATGAAATACATCGAAATAGACAAATTCAGTGCAACAAAAATATAAAAAAAACTTACCATACGGAATCTCCTCCGCAAAAAACCGAAGCTCGACTAGAAAGACATCAACAAAAATCACATACCCATATACACAAGAAACACAAAGATACGGAAAAACATTTAAAAAATCCACAGAAGAAAATTACGTAATATAAGAAAATCAAAAATAACGAATAAACCCCAAAAAATCCAAACCAATATTTTAACCGTCTCGATCAACCTTACCCTTCTCCTTAATTATTAGTTACCCCAGACTCCTCCCATCCCCAAATCAAATTAACTTACAAAATTTGGACGATACATTTGCGCAACACGTTTAAGGAAACACTTAAACAGGCAATATGTATCGGGTATACTACGCCTCCATGAAACTACAAATTTTATGGCTGACCAACAGCCTTTTATACTATTGGTACAAGAACCAGTTGATGAAGATCTGAATTCTATTTTATGATTGACAAAAAGGCGCTGAAAACCCCTGTTCCCCAAATCCCTATGTGACGAAAAACCATCGAAAATAACTACTGAACTCTCTGCAACACAATCTTCACTTAATTTCACCATAGCTTCCTTCGTTAGATTATGAACTACTTGAAAAACTACATCGTTACTTTCTGGACCTGAAATTGCAACCGCCAAACCGTAATCCTACCATAACCCTACCGCAGGTTACTCCCTGTTGTACTTGTTTTTGCCAGAATGAGACTCATTGATTTTGGCTACAACACCCGCCCCCCACCCCCCACCCCCCACCCCCCAAAGGCCTTCTATACTTAGAATATTCCCCACAAACTACAAAACTACAAACTACAAAATGATTACCAATCTACAAAGATACGCTCACTCACACGACATTCATGCACAAACAGCCACACAGGATACTTCAGGATACCTCAACCACCAACAGTATGTAATTTTTATGATATTCCTCAAGGCCAACTTAGACTCATCAAACCATGTTCCTCTTCTAATTGAGCGCCATAGCCGATCCTTGCTACACCTCCTTATGGAGTACGATGAGCAGACATACTTATCAGGTGCATATGTTCGCCGCACTCACGACATCGAACGTAACCGGCAAGAAGACCAGACATTTGCAAAAATCGAGTGGATGCCAACATGTGTACGCTAATAGCGTCATGTCATCCATATTCATGGGAATAGATAAATCCATACGTGCAAAGTAAATCATTAAAGTACTCACTTTACCACAAAATAACGTGTAAACCTTTCACTGAACGGTGCAGCCTATGTGCAAACATGCCTCATAAATCTGAAGTGTATGCATCATGGTCACAATGGAAATCACTTCTGTCACGATAATTGTTTCGGTCTTACCATTGTATTCATACGGCTGATGCATCTTTTGTCGTCTTCAGTTGATCCTATTATGATCAGTTTTTCGAAACCTTCGTTTTTTCTATGATCGGGCGGTGGAGATGAACGTCGCGTGTTACGACTTCTGTTGTGTTTTCTAGAGATAAGTTCGTCGGTTTCTAGTACCAATTTTTGTACGAGGAATCTTATCCAACACTCGTGCGGCACGCTCGTGCATCTTTGTAGCAGTTCAGTAAAGGTGACTTGTTTACAGTGGCAAGAAACATATGAAACCCTTACGAAGTTAGTAAAGTAGCTTGGTTACAAAAGCATTTGAGACGAATTCGAACCCGACCTATCGGAATGAATGAACTACCGTGGTTTCTGGAGTGGTTTAAGAAAGCTACAGTAACTTTAAATTGGATTCCCCGGATTCGTAGGCTGTGTCGTTAGCGATCAGATAATGCACTGTAAACTTGAAATCGTTAGTAATGATTCAGTATAGCCGATCATCGATGTCTTCTAGCAGATAAAATTCTATTGTTCACCAACCGTAAATCAGATGACAAAGTGAATGAAGGTGGTCACACTGCTAATTAGCCGTGCTCTTCCCGAATTTCACTCAGGATGACAACCACTGCGGTGTCGTGTCTACATTTTCATGACTACTCTGCTATTCGCACTTAAGTGTTTGGCAGATGGTTCGTAGAACAACTTTCAGGCTATCTTACGACCGTTCCTCTCTCGGATATCTCGTGGAAAAAATTAATATCAATATATTTCCATGAGAGCTCTGATTGCTGTTATTATATCGTGATGGCCATTCTTCTCTCTGTATGTGGAAGTCAACAACATTCAGAGCAGAATATTGACAGCTTGAAATTCGGAACAGTGCTCCTTCTTTGGTGAATGCATTTCGGAAAACCGTCTTTAGTAATTCCACTTCAGTGAAGTTGCATCAGTAACATTACTATTGCTGTCACGCATTTGTCACTGTTATACTTCACATACGATTTCAATACCTCAGGATTTTCTGCTGGATATCGAGACAGAGTTTCATTATGGATACAATTAAAGGCATTTCTTCGATGGAATAGACACGTTTTCTGGTGATACTGTGCAGCTACCATATTCAGTGGTCTTCGAAACAAGTAACTAAGCTATGCCTTCATTTACCATGAAATCCCTCTACTCCACTAACATTACTGATTTAAAGGCTGTCGAAATGATACCTGCAAATTTTATGTTCATACCTACATGCACAATAATTCAAATGCATCCCAAATTACGAGTGTTAAAACATAAAACCGGCAAAGACAGACGATATATGTGGTACGTTAATAAATTTCAGTAAGTAAATTCCTTAACAAAAATTCCTTTCATTGCTATAGATTTCGTCGAGCGAGTGTCAGTTTTTTTTTCTTTCCCTTCCGAAAACTAGTTGTTGTCGAACTCTACAAAATGCTGTTGACAGTCAACTCCACTTTTCTATCTCATCCACATACAAAATCAATACATTCAAATTTTACAGCTTGTAAAAAGTTATATAACAGTCGAAGATAGAGCTGGAGAATAAGAGTGGATGGCGAACTCCACTTCTGATTAAGCCTTGGCCATTGACAGCTACAACGTGGGAAGATGCACTGTCCTTATGAAAGAGCACATTTTGTGTGGGCCAATCATCTTCGCTTTTCGTTCTGAGTGCTTTTCAAACTGTCTATCGCCGAAGAGTAAGCGATACCAGTTGTGTTGATCGGTTTCCTTGTAATCCTTGAAACTTACACCCTGTGTATCCTCAATTTATGTCTTCTACTCTCGTCTCCACATGTGTTTAACCTTTGTTTTCACTGCCGTTTCGATTGTGACGCATAAAGTCGCACTCAGACATACGTTTACAGTCAATAGCGTTTCCATAGTACACGTGGACCATGACTACTAGGATCAGTCAGTCGGTTAACATACTCCAATTCGGCGAGCGATTACTTTGCAAGGAATTACGTGAAGAAGCTTGCCTTCTCTCCACACTGTGTCTTACGCCGCTGGTAAGTCGAAAAATTCAGTTACGGTCTTAAGTCCTTTTTGTAAACCTGCTTGGACATAGGTGCTGAGTAACAGAATGTGCTCTGTACAGATTCGTTTGGGCCGGAAGCCTGCTTGTTCGAATGGGATTACTTCAAGGACTCTAGTATTTATTCTGCACCGATGGAAAAAAAGGAACACCATGAAGGAGTTGTGTGGCATAAGCGAAAGTTGGTAAGTGTGCTGCTACGTTTGGATGCTGCTGTCTGTTCAAATTTCGCACCAGTCTTATAAGAGAGGAGGACCCAAAGCTGGTTTCTTTTCAAACAGGTTACATTTCAGACTGGACATGGTTAAAAGGAGGGCCTGAGGGCCTGAAACCTACGCTGGACCTACACCTGGAGTTATGGCCTGGAAAGCAATTTCGTATGACAGCAAGAGCACTCTCGTGGTGCTTATTCCGCGCACCCTGGCTGCAAATCTGTACATCAGTCCGGTTGTTCGACCTACTGTGCTGTCATTCATTAACATTATTCCAGGGGGTGTTTTCCAGCAGGATAGCACTTGCCCACATACCGCTGTAGTAATCCGACATGCTCTATTGAGTGTCGACATGTTGTCTTGGCCTATTCGATCATCAGATCTGTCTCCAATGGAGTACATATGGGACATCATCTGACGACAAATCTAGCATCATCCACGAACAGCATTACCTGACCCTGGTAACTGACCATTGACATAGACAAATGTAATGTTTTGCGAATACATGGAAAGAAGGATCCTTTATTGTTTGATTATATGATAGCGGAACAAAATATCTGTAAAATATCTGGGAGTATGCGTACGGAACGATATGAAGTGGAATAATCATATAAAATTAGTTGTTGGTAAGGCGGTTGCAAGATTGAGATTTATTGGGAGAGTCCTTAGTAGTCCATCAACAAAGCAGGTGGCTTACAAAACACTCGTTCCACCTATACTTGAGTATTGCTCATCAGAGTGGCATCCGTACCAGGTCGAGTTGACGGAGGAGATAGAGAAGATCTAAAGAAAAGCGGCGCGTTTCGTCACAGGGTTATTTGGTAAGCGTGATGACGTTACGGAGATGTTTAGCAAACTCAAGTGGCAGACTCTGCAAGAGAGGTATTCTGCATCGCGGTGTAGCTTGCTGCCCAGGTTTCGAGAGGGCGCGTTTCTGGATGAGGTATCAAATATATTGCTTCCCACTACTTATACCACCCGAGGAGATCACGAATGTAAAATTGGAGATTAGAGCGCGCACGGAGGCTATCCGGCAGTCGTTCTTCCCGCGAACCATACGCGACTGGAACAGGAAAGAGAGGTAATGACAGTGGCACGCAAAGTGCCCTCCGCCACACACCGTTTGGTGGCTTGCGGAGTATAAATGTAGATGTAGATGTAGACCAAGAGAAACAGGCATGCAGTTCCATCCTACCAACTGGCATCTGGAATCTGTACAACACAATGCATGCATGGTTGCGTACCTGTTTTCAACATACTGGCGATTACACTGGTTATTAGTGTACCAGCATTGACATTTCCAGTGGCGTATCTCATGCTTACATGAACCTATGATCTTGCATTGTTAATTACTTCAGTGTGTTATGTAGACAAATGAATTCCCGAAATTTCATTACTCTACGTTAACTATTATTTGGTGTTGCAATATTTTTCCGTCAGTGTATTGTAAATAAGTCGTTCTCGGAGCGTGTAGGTTGCGGACAGCAGGGCTATTGATCTGCAGCTCTTAGCGCTATAACCTAATATTACATGTTTCAGTACAGTGATTACACTATAGCGTTTTACTTGCATATTGCCGGTTTGCGGAATATCTGTGTATAAATGAGATGTACATACTGTCCTGTATTTACCACACTGTTTACTGGAAAGTCACTATAGATTTTGTCAAACCCTGGGGATTTCCTGCCTGAGTATTTTTAATCCCTGCTGCGACTTCTATACAACTGAAGAGACGGAATGGTTGGGTTCCTGTAGCTTCGGTTTTAGGGTTCTAAATTCTCGTTCCACTTTGATCGACCGTTCTTTACGTGCTGATGCTCTGGACGTGGGTCCTAGATGAGATGCAATGGTTTTTGCATTAACCGTTGTCTTATTCCTTGGTGTGGGAGCTGTGATTTCGAGTTTCGTTAGTAACGCCCAGGATTGTCTATGCGAGGCTTCAAAATTCAGGCTTTCTACTGTTTCCATCCACTTCTGCCTAACTGTGTCAGGTGCAACAGTAAACACATAATCCAACTCATCAATATGCCACCCAAATCATCAATTCCATTTTACTACAACGAGCACAGCTCAGCATGTCTGCCTCACCATAACCGCTTCACTCCGTAAACGGACACTTTATCTTCCATTCGTCAGAGAAGCACATTTAGATTTGGACAATAGACTTCTAGAATGGCTCTGAATGTATTTATACTAAACACTGCCGTGACATCGCAGTTATTACATGCGCTTGTTCCTGTCCCGAAATTGCAAATTTGCGCTAAGGACTACGGGACCGAACTGCTGAGGTCATCGGTCCCTAGGCTCATGCACTACTTAAACTCATTACACTCACTTACGCTAAGGAGAACACACACACTCATGCCCGAGGTAGGACTTGAACGTCCGGTTGGTGACGCCTACATCGCGCGGCCACCCCGCGCGGCCTCTGGTCCCGAACTTAACGCGCACTGGCCCACGCATGCTCGGCGATCAAGAGACTGCAATACGCTTCACACTAAAATTACCACACTTCTAAGATGTCACGGCACGGAGCAACGCCTAAAATGTAATCGAGGATTACTTAAATAATTTCAGCATCGGCTTATGAGAGTCAATTCGTCTTACTGCAAGTGTGGAGAACAAAACACTAACCACCTGGTGATAAGCTTGCAATGTCCAACTACATCCAGTGGACATACTACTACTTGAGCTACCGAGCTTGGGATGCAGCGGACTCCACAGCATCACAAAGCTTCTGTCTGCTGCCACGTTGGGTTCTTCAGACGATTAGCGAGCTCCCCTTCTGGCTCTGAGCACTATGGGACTTAACATCTATGGTCATCAGTCCCCTAGAACTTAGAACTACTTAAACCTAACTAACCTAAGGACATCACACAACACCCAGCCATCACGAGGCAGAGAAAATCTCTGACCCCGCCGGGAATCGAACCCGGGAACCCGGGCGTGGGAAGCGAGAACGCTACCGCACGACCACGAGATGCGAGCTCCCCTTCTGCTTTCGGCGTGGTACTATCAGTGGATGTAGATCAACAAATCATGAAAATATAAAGTAAAACAGCGATGATTTAGCTTTGTGTGGAAATTTTACACATAACAAACGCTACATTAAGAATTATGGTGTGGGAGCCATGAACCGATGTTTGCGTGTAGGGAAGAGTGCATTAGTGAGACAACTTCTTCAGTTGTATTCTGTGAATAAAAATGTTAGCGTTATATTATGTGAAATGCCTGAAGCTTGTTAAATCAGTATGCAATATAAAAATAAAAAATTAATGGTAAATTAAGATGGGTCGCCACAAGCTTGCGATCCCTGAAAGCTCTGTTCTGTGGGTTCTTCGTGGTTGTTAAATCAGTAGCGGAAGTAAAGAACGATTGCGGTTTCGACAAAACGGATATTGAAAAACCGCAGGAACGAAATATCAGAAGAACCACATCATGTAGCCCGATGTGTGAGAGTTAAAGCCGCCATACCAGATTATCGAAAGGACGGCGGAAGCAGAGCAGATGCTCTTCACCCTTTGCATTCGCTAATATTCATCAGGGTAGTTCCTGCCATTACGGGAGCTGAATAAAATATTAAGCTGGAAAACAGAGATTAATCTCGACTGAAATTAATTGCTGATGACGCGTGTGTATTCGTCCCTTACACAAAACACCCGCATGTATTTTGTGATAACAATAATGTAGCAGAGAGGTATCGCAAAATACTGTAAGTTGGGTACAAGATTGTCGAGGAACACTTTTTATGTTCTCTGTTTTAATCGTCAATGGAGCTTCTCGCTGAATATAGAAGAGTAATTTCGAAGACGAAAGTGAAATGTCACGTCTGTCGTAGGGCCTAACTCCGTGGCTGTTTAGTCAAAATGCTCAGTCATGGGAGACTGCGTTTTGCCGAGAGAAAGGGTAAACGTCGCGCAAAAACAAATGCATAAGTTGTTTGTCGGCTACCGATCTGTACCCTTCGAAAGCGCTCGTTGGCATCTTCTTACAACATAACTTTATGCCACAATATTCAAGCACTAATGGTGCTGAAAAAGTACTTCATAATTGGGCAAGTGTGATTATATATAATGTAATTATATGTTTATCGGAAGAGGCAAACGAGAAAGCAAATATTAACACTGTACTTCCAGCTGAAGTAAATGCGAACAATTCCGATCGCATACTAAAAAGAGTAAATAAGGTCGGAAATCAAAGGTACTGCTAGGCTTTCCGGAGATTCGCCACTTTGGAAAGCTGTGGAAGACGGCCATCAAAATATTATTTTCAGGTAATATTGGGTAAGACGTACGTCGTTTTCGTACCTCTTACACTGATAGTGCGATCGATTAATTTAGATTGGTTTGTATTACGTTTTTCCGTTTTTCAATTCTGTGAATTATACCGTTGCCTTCTATGATCAGCAAATTCCAACAACTCTTTGCGTCAAAATGGAGATTAATTGTGTTTTAGGACGGATTTCTGCTGCTCTGCCTTCGTGATAAAAAAAAAAAAAAAAAAAAAAAAAAAAAAAAAAAAAAAAAAATTCGTCGGCGTGTTCCGGTGTATAAATATACATTCTTTACATTCTTCTGGAGTGGCCCGTAGAAGTTACTTTCAGACTTCTCTTGGCCGAAGGGCGCCATCCAATATGCATTCCTACGCTCTCTCCTAGGTTTCTGATTGGTCTATACTGTCACGCGGGTAGGCGTGGCAATGGATATTAGTCGGCGCACCAGCGAAGAAACGCGGGCAAGGTCCTGTCTTAGTCACTGGGGTACAGACAGACGGGTTTTGGGACGCCAGGAGGACAGCCGTGTTAGCTCTGTGGGAACGAAGAGTACAGTCTAGACAGTTTTGGGGTTGCTCAAACTGCAGTCTGATATACGTGTAATTGTATGAAGTTCATCAGATTGCGTTGGCAAGTTAAAGAGATTATGAAGAACAATTTCGTTTCTTTACATAGTCTGTCAGCTAAGAGTAACTGGGAGCCAATTCAATACAGAGTTTCTCAAGTTTAGGGCGCTGCATAAATCGGAGACTTCTCGAATGCAGTGGATAAGTGGTGAAAGATCGCATATATTGCTGCCGTAGGGAGCTGCCCGAGTCTGCACGCTGAAACGGCAAGAAATGTGTAAATGTAAGAGCGGTTAGCGGTAAGTTGTGCACCCCCGAGTAACTGATAGCTTCATCAGTATTTTATCTTTCATCTTTCGAAGATCAATTAAATAATGATACAGTTAAAATCACCGTTTTAGTTCTTGTGTGTGCTTGGTTTCTTCTTTCAGAAAGGCTTGGTTCCGCAGTGGCCCAACCTATTATTAACCACTGAACTTTTGTATAGTGGAGTTTTTACTTGTCTCCCTCAATCAGTTTTATACATGCTGTGCAGCTTTCTTTGTTAAGGTTTTCCATAGTTGGCATTAACGTAGCATGTCTGGTGTTTGTATGATTGACACTGCCTCCACGGTAGTATCCATTTCCTCACTATATACACTATGACCTCAGCCGATCTTTCTCCCACTTACATCAACTCCGTTGCGAATTGTGTGGCACTGCTAGATTAGTTTCCCTTATTTTGCTGTCAAACTGTATGTCAGTTGTCAAGAGAATGTTAGTAAATACCGTAGTTTCCAACGCTTGTTTAAAATTTCTTTCTTCCCCGTCTCACGTAGTTGTAATCGGTGGTATAAATCAGAAAGATACCAACTGCACGCAAAGATCTAGGAATCGTCATAGTAGGACTGTACTGCACTAGCATTACCATGCTTAGTGTAACATTCAGATCACTGTCTTAGATTCAGGGCTTAAGTGATTCGTTTTGCTGTGGATAAATCCCGGTACGGCCACTGCACTTATGGTTGACGAGCAATTCGAAAATATTAGAGAAAAGTTTTGGACTCGCTGATGAGGGAAGACACTAATATACTTGTCGCTTACTAGTGTAGGTCAGCAAAGACGACATGTTAAATTTTCCAAAGTCTGTCAATTACAACCCCAAGTCATGTCCAGTGATCTCTCCTACTATGAATCATAATAAGGCAACATGTTATCGCGGCAATAACACATAATTTTCAAGTGACATACATTATTTTTTTAACGTTGTCAGTGTAGTGGGAGTCGACTTTTTCCTTTACGATACGTGTTTTACCCCACATTTGTTGTATAAGACTTCCATTTGGCTGTACGTTGTCGATATGGTTTTCATTCATCTGATGTTTTGTTTATGCGATTAAAAGTGAAGACACTGCAGAAGGCTAAGAATTTAAGAAGAAGTGAGAGAGGACAAGTTGCTCTCTCACCTGTTTTTCATAAATATTTTTGTTCCAACGTTACTCAACTGGTACGAGGCCCCAGACAGTTAAGAGCCTGAGCGGGTACTGATGGAGCTAAAAGCATTAGGAACTTTTATGGTTCTTAGTTCGTAGAAACGGCATGTTTGAAATTGAAAGCAAGTGGCGGCGAGGCATCCCTTAGCAGACCTTGCCGACGGCCGTATAGGGTGGTGTACATGTTCCGCTTTTAAGCCGCCCATGCTTGCTCGATCGCCAGACGGGCAGGCCGCCGCGCATTGCAAAAAGAACGGGCAGGCTGCTTCACTTCCACCCAAGCCAAGTAGAACCCAATCCGGGCAGGCTGCGGGAAACTTGCTTCCCTGCCCATATTACTGCTGAGCTGCACTACACAGCCGTTTAGTCTGCGCGCGATATTGTCGTATTATGAACATTAATTAAAAGTTTTTATTTCACCTGAGCATCAAAAGACAAACTCCAACATTGTATATATATGTAAGGTCAAAAAATATTCGGTTTTATTTGTACATTCTTCCTTTACGCGTATATTTCGGGCTTATTAGCTATATAAATAAAAATGAATTGCCAAATGTGTTGATAAGCGTAAAACTCGAGAACGGCTAGACCAATTCGGCTATTTTTTTCTTTGCTGTGTTCGTAATTCTCATGACAAGGTTTTTATGAAATAAAATTTCAGGAAAATCGACGGAAAAATTGGAAAATTTGAGAAAAACTGAAACTGCGCTTTCATTGTTTCCGTGTGTTTGTATTGCATACAATCTCGATGAAATTTTGCACACTATACCTTGAAACCAAGACGAAGGTCACAGTCCACATAGAATATCGTAGGGTGCATGGCAGAGGTTACTTTAGCTAACGAAATTCGACAAATTGTACGTTTTTATTCCGATCTTGATGAAAATTGGCACACTTGTTATTCAAACCAGGATGAAGGGCACTGTCTGCTTAAAATTCTGAATGGTGCATGGCTGAGGGTACTTTACTTACACACTTCTACACCAACCTAAAGTTTTATTCCTATCTTAAAGAAATTTTGCACACTTGACCATCAAGAGGAACATCAGTGTCTACATAATATTTATGACAGTGCATGGAATAGAGTACCTTACAAAAGGTTCCGACTTCGTTTGCGGGTTACTACGAAAGTTGGCTCATGTACGCATGTTTCCATGGAGAAGGCTTTTGAATATTTTCATGTGCATCTTTGTATGTGAGTATATATATATATATATATATATACTCCTGGAAATTGAAATAAGAACACCGTGAATGCATTGTCCCAGGAAGGGGAAACTTTATTGACACATTCCTGGGGTCAGATACATCACATGATCACACTGACAGAACCACAGGCACATAGACACAGGCAACAGAGCATGCACAATGTCGACACTAGTACAGTGTATATCCACCTTTCGCAGCAATGCAGGCTGCTATTCTCCCATGGAGACGATCGTAGAGATGCTGGATGTAGTCCTGTGGAACGGCTTGCCATGCCATTTCCACCTGGCGCCTCAGTTGGACCAGCGTTCGTGCTGGACGTGCAGACCGCGTGAGACGACGCTTCATCCAGTCCCAAACATGCTCAATGGGGGGACAGATCCGGAGATCTTGCTGGCCAGGGTAGTTGACTTACACCTTCTAGAGCACGTTGGGTGGCACGGGATACATGCAGACGTGCATTGTCCTGTTGGAACAGCAAGTTCCCTTCCCAGTCTAGGAATGGTAGAACGATGGGTTCGATGACGGTTTGGATGTACCGTGCACTATTCAGTGTCCCCTCGACGATCACCAGTGGTGTACGGCCAGTGTAGGAGATCGCTCCCCACACCATGATGCCGGGTGTTGGCCCTGTGTGCCTCGGTCGTATGCAGTCCTGATTGTGGCGCTCACCTGCACGGCGCCAAACACGCATACGACCATCATTGGCACCAAGGCAGAAGCGACTCTCATCGCTGAAGACGACACGTCTCCATTCGTCCCTCCATTCACGCCTGTCGCGACACCACTGGAGGCGGGCTGCACGATGTCGGGGCGTGAGCGGAAGACGGCCTAACAGTGTGCGGGACCGTAGCCCAGCTTCATGGAGACGGTTGCGAATGGTCCTCGCCGATACCCCAGGAGCAACAGTGTCCCTAATTTGCTGGGAAGTGGCGGTGCGGTCCCCTACGGCACTGCGTAGGATTCTACGGTCTTGGCGTGCATCCGTGCGTCGCTGCGGTCCGGTCCCAGGTCGACGGGCACGTGCACCTTCCGCCGACCACTGGCGACAACATCGATGTACTGTGGAGACCTCACGCCCCACGTGTTGAGCAATTCGGCGGTACGTCCACCCGGCCTCCCGCATGCCCACTATACGCCCTCGCTCAAAGTCCGTCAACTGCACATACGGTTCACGTCCACACTGTCGCGGCATGCTACCAGTGTTAAAGACTGCGATGGAGCTCCGTATGCCACGGCAAACTGGCTGACACTGACGGTGGCGGTGCACAAATGCTGCGCAGCTAGCGCCATTCGACGGCCAACACCGCGGTTCCTGGTGTGTCCGCTGTGCCGTGCGTGTGATCATTGCTTGTACAGCCCTCTCGCAGTGTCCGGAGCAAGTATGGTGGGTCTGACACACCGGTGTCAATGTGTTCTTTTTTCCATTTCCAGGACTGTATATATATATATATATATATATATATGTGTGTGTGTGTGTGTGTGTGTGTGTGTGTGTGTGTGTGTGTTTCACAGTCATCGTGTTTGACAATTCGCGCACAGCAAATATCGTTTAAAAGTTACAGACCAATTTTGGTTGAGCGAACGTGTGATATTGGCTACAAAATAAGCTTGATGTTAACGAAATGTATTTTCAGATTAAAAATATGTTACCTGGTGAACTGATATCATACAAGATTGTTTATTCCGTTACTAACCAAGATGATGTAGTCAACTATCCTACGAAATTTTTAAATTCGCTGGATTTGCCCGGATGATCGCCTCCCAATCTGGAATTAAGTCGGATCGGCAATCATTACGTTGCGATGGTAAACCAGCCACGTCTTTGTAATAGCACCCGGATTGCGGTGAGGAAATCAAAGAACAACGTAATCGAGCCACAATTTTAAAAGGAATGTACAAAGGTGAAGACAGTTTACTTCCACGTATCACTATGATTCCGACCGACAAAATAAAAATGATTGAAATGGCTCTGAGCACTATGCGACTCAAGATCTTAGGTCATAAGTCCCCTATAACTTAGAACTACTTAAACCTAACTAACCTAAGGACATCACACACACCCATGCCCGAGGCAGGATTCGAACCTGCGACCGTAGCAGTCCCGCGGTTCCGGACTGCAGCGCCAGAACCGCTAGACCACCGCGGCCGGCTTCCGACCGACATGCCATTCGACTTTAAACGGTTATAATTTCCAGTGCAGCTTGCATTTGCCATGTCGATAGATAAATCGCAAGGGCAGTCGCTTTATGTTTGTAGCATCAAACTTGAAAATTATGTTTTTCACATGGCCAATTGTATGTCGCATACTCCCCTGTCGGGACACATTCATCATAATTTGTTTACACACCAGAAAACAAAACTATCAACGCTGCGTATCAAAAAGTATTACAACAAATGCTACCTTGCAATAAACTGTGATACTGCTTCACAAAAGTTGACAGACATATATGACTTTTCACAGATAGGTGAAGAGGAGATGAACCGAGGTGGCGGAGTCCAACAGAGAGAGCACGAGTAGAAGGATATAGGGGGGGGGGGGAGATAGGCCAACAGATGGGGAATGGGGGGGGAGGTGAACAGAGAGATAGTGGGAGACGAATAAATAGATAGAGTAAAAATAGGGGAGGGAAGATGAACTACGAGAGTATGGAATAAATAAACGCCCAGGCAACTCCGGGTTTTCAGCTAGTTGTCAAATATAAAAGGATTTCTTCGAGACTTCACAATCTCTCAATACTGTATATTCTCAATTCGAACCACCATCAGACCACATCTCAAACAGGTTTGTGTAGCAAGCAGAACAATCACTTAAAATGGAGCTCCTTTGTACACTAAAAGCTACAGGTAACCACCAGGGGCGTAGATAACGGGGAGGGGGTTGGGCAGGGGTCCCCCTCCCCCCTCTAGTCCATGAAAATAGTGTTTTTTGTTTTAGTGGAACGCAATGCAGTCTGTGTTTCAGTTTTCAACACTGAAACGGATGGATATTTGTACTGATGAAGTGAACCTCAACCCCCCCTCCCCCCCCAAAAAAAAGAAGATTGGTCCCCTCCCCAGAAGAATAAATTATCTACGCCCCTGATAACCACTGTACTGCAATGAGAACCAAATTTCGATTTTGGAAGTATACATTCTTTAACTTTAGCATGTTTCAGCCAAGTATGACACCAGTTATACAAATATTGAACTACTTTTCCAGAATGTATTTTACTGGTTCTGTGAATTCCTTCCAAGTTGGCAAAATCATTGTAAATTGCCAAAATGCATTTTAACAAAATCGAGCCACTTGTTTCGTATCCAGTTCGCCTATAAGCTGTAGTACTGGGAATTCAATGGCGACTCTGAGCCATTTTTCGCAGCGTCTACCTTTGCGTCATGAGAGTCCACACTTGTAGTCTAGGTCTGCGTCATGAGGGACCATAGTTCGGACTCTCATGATGCAGACTTAGACGACGAGTGTTTACTTGCACGATGAAAACCAAAATGACGACTGCAGACCCTCATAACACAGACCAAACGACGAGTCTGAACCCTCATGACGCAACCGTAGACGCTGTGGAGAGTGGCCCAGAGCTTACATTATATTCCTACTACAATACATTCGTGGAATGTAGTGTCTAGGTCTTCAGCATCTTGACCCTGCTAGAAATACAGGAATAAAATATCATTTCGCAATGTGTGTGGAACTCAACAAATAAAATTGTAATTTAAACTCATAATGTGTATTTCCTTAATCCACAAATGAATATTTTATTTTGCAGAACACTTTTCAATATAAAATAGTTACAAATTTTCCTTCAGTTCCCCTGAAAGTATTATTCAGGCCAAACCAGATACTCCTAAAAATATTTGGCTACTTTTGCAAACACAAGTAACAGAAAACAGTTTACAAACAATATTTAATGTCAGTTGGGAGGATTGAAATCAAAAAGTTTAGCCAAAATAAAAATGAACTGTATGCATTACAAAATTTCTATATCTGAAATTGACGCCCAGAAAGCACAAGAAAGAAAACTGCACTCTTAATTAGTAAATTTGCACTCAAACTCATAGTTTCCTGTTTAATGTTTTACTGTATTCTTAATGTGTCTGCTGATTAGTGTTTGAATTAATTATGACGAGATCGTTAAGTCTGTCTGCATTAAGACTTGATCGTTTTTGGCTAATTAAGTTTCCAGCGCAACTAAAATTTCTCTCACTAGAGGCACTAGAGGCTAGTATATTTAATATTTTTCTTGCCACACACGCAAGTCGAGGAAGTCGTTGGCAATTACTTTTCCACTACTGAAGAATATCTCCCTCGTTCACACAGTGTTCTTGCAAGTAACTGCTGACTTAATCACGTAGGAGAGGAGACTCTTTTGCCCAGTCCTCAAATTTCGCCATTTTGGACGGTACTGGATTTGTTTCTTGGGTACTTGTACTCAAACTATACATGTTCCAATTAATATTGGCAGAATAATGTGAATATCCAACTACACATAGTTGAAATTATAATAGTTTTTAGATGATGCTATAATTTATCGACATAAAAGTTGTCTGGGTTTGGTACTGCGTCATAATGTAAAAAACTACTGCTGCTGGAGAAAAAAACCAACGTTTCGGCCACGATTGCAGCGGCCTTCTTCTGGGTCTTCCAATAAGACATTATGACGAAGTACCAAACCCAGAAAACTTTCATGTCGACTGACTCTGGTCGCGGAAGCCTACGCAATTATACTATCATTTATCGTCCTGTAAAGTCACTAGAAGATCAAAACTAATTGCAGAACGATTTAAATAAGCTATATATTTTTCGTGTGAAAATTAGCAGTTGGCAATAAATAATGAAAAGAGCGAGGTTATTCGTGTGTGTACTAAACTAAGTCCGTTAAACTTTGTTTACAAGATCAACCAGTCACATCTAAAAGTTGTAGATTCTACTTAATGCCTCTGAATATAATTACGACCTACTTAAATAGGAATGGACACGCAGAAAATGTTGTAGGTGTTTTAATGACAAAACACTCTTTTGGAGCAATGCTACGCAGTTGGAGAGCCTTTTCTGGTACGATTGGTGGAGGAGATAGAAACAGTCTAAAGAAGGGCAGCTCGTTTGATATTATCGTGAAACAGGGGACAGAATGTCACTGAAATTATACAGGAGTTGGGGTGGGAATCATTACAACAATGGCTTTTTTTGACTTGGCGCGATCTATGTATGAAATTTTGATCACCAACTTACACCTCCGAATTCGAAGATATATTGTTGAGTCCCATGTACATTGGAAGAAATGATCATCACAATAAAATACAAAAAGCAGTGCTCAGACGGAGAGATGTAGGTGTTTTTATCCCGCGTGAAATTCGAGAATAGGAGACAAATAACTTGAAAGTGGTTCGATGAACCCTCAACCAAGCACTTGCGTGTGACTTGCAGAGTACCCATGTGCATTTAGATGAAGAATATATGCATTATCTTAGGAGCTTACCTTCAGCACACATCTGTCGTGCTGCTTGGTAAACATCAATTTTTACATCCTCGGTTAACTTTCTTAATGTGCGGTAGTTAGGCACCATAAACGTTGCAATTTTATGCAACATACTAACGCACATTTTCTGTTCTAGGAAGGCACCGGCGGCTTGTTTCAAAGGTTTTATGTCGTAAAAAAAGAATTTATCAACATACATATTTCACAAGTGGTTCTATAATATTCAGATGGAATAAATTTACAAACCTCTTCATCGTTATCCCATACAGTACAGTGAGCTTTTAAGGCATAAAACCACGGTAGAACTAAATGCAGTGTTGGCTCCTTGTCACCCTCTAGATCAACTGTGTCTTCTTTAAACGGCTTAAGAAATGCTATAAGCTGGTCAGTTATATGGTGGTCATAACCCAGCATCTTATCAGAGGCACCTTCGTTATGTAAGACAGCCTTCACTGAATCAATCTGAGAATGGACTGATACAAGCATGTCAAAATAACTATTCCAACGAGTTGAAACCCACTGCTTTAATGATGAGTTCAGTCTCACACAGAGACCTCTTCTCTTGAAGTAGGAAACCGTAGCCCACACTGTATTAAGAGTGTCTAATATCTTTGGGACATATTCTTTCAAAAACTTTTCGTTCAGAACATGTTTCAACACTGTATTTATACTACGAACCATGCATGGAAGACGCTGATATATTTCGAGAGCTTTGACAATGTTACTGCCCTGGTCTGTGACAAACGTAATTTTGGCAATGTCTGCACGAGAAACATCTATAGTTCCTAAGCGATCTTTCAACCCGTTTCGAATATTCGAGCCAGATTTTGGGCAGTCAGGAAACGCAGAGCACATCAGTACATATTTGTTCAAACGCCAGTCTGAATTTATGTAATGCATTGTCACGGACATGTAATGCACCCCTTTGTAATTGTCTGTCCATAGATCAATTGTACTGGTACATATACCCGAACGAATCGCATGCACTATATCTGGGAGGATTTTTCTGGGTAATTTATCAGCTAAGGTTTGAACTTTCCTAGCTACTGTCACTCGGGAAGCCATCGTATTTTTAATATCAACTGAGCCATATTTTTTACCTATGTCGATCAGTGTCAGCCCTAAATTAAGAAATCCTTCTCCCTCTATAGTGCCAAATGGTCTCAGGTCCTTAGCACACATTTCGACGCACGTTTCGGCCACTAAATCTTTGTCCTCTTTCAAGATATTTACGGAGTGAGGGAACTGCTTGTCAAATTTGCACACATGTCGTAACATACTCGAGGTTCCCGAATAAGTACTTAAGAGTTTTTACATAGTTTGCATTGGGACACACCTACCGATTTATTTGAAGCGGCCTCAAAAAACACACGAAAACGTTCCCCATGCGGCACTTGTGCTCTGTTTCGTTACCAGCATGTATTCGCCAGTTGTCAATTTTGTTTCAATTTCACTATAGTTCGACCTATTCATCGTGCTGCCCCCCCCCCCCCCCCCCTGTTGCGATAAATGAACTGCGGGCTAAGTATCTGGCTACTCTAGTCACGGTAGCTTGACAGCGCAACGTGTTGTCAGGCGCAGCAAGCTGAGCGGGTCCCTTGAAGCTCGGAAGGCCTGCGGGAACCCAGGTAGCCCGGGCTTGCGGTAGCCCAAGTTGACCGCATTACTCACTATGCCTCAGTACACACGCACTCTTGTGTTTACGTCGCGGCAGGCTGACCTGCATGAATGGTTGCAGAGGATCTAGGGGCAAGCAGTCTGCAAGGGGAATTTGTACACCTCTGCGGGCCGACAAAGCAACCCCTAGTCGAGACGGGCCATCAGCAGGACAATGTCCGCTTTACCTACATCGGCGTCAACCGAAAGCCGGGCTGGGAGCGACTGACTGAAGGGACACACACCTAATACATATTTACAAGTTTTTGTGTTCGCCAAAAACTGCAAATTGGCCAGTGACCCACTTCCACTGGCTGCCTTGGTCGTAAAGAAAATGCTGGCATCTGGGTTCAAACGGTTCAAATGGCTCTGAGCACTATGGGACTTAACAGCTGTGGTCATCAGTCCCCTAGAACTTAGAACTACTTAAACCTAACTAACCTAAGGACATCACACACATCCATGCCCGAGGCAGGATTCGAACCTGTGACCGTAGCAGTCGCGCGGTTCCGGACTGCGCGCCTACAACCGCGAGACCACCGCGGCCGGCTGGCATCTGGGAAACGTTCTTTCTTACACCACATGGCTAGGACTAACATGCTCCAAGGCACAGGAAACTTACGAAAATTTTTTGTAAGACTGTTTCTGTTCGCTTGTTGCCGTGGGAAGTAAAGAGACTTCAGGGAAAAACTTCTGCTCTCGCCGCAAAAAAAAAAAAAAAAAAAAAAAAAAAAAAGGCTATAGTTGGCGGATTCTTTCTTTTCCAGAGACGCAGGTCTCCAAAATCCTGCGCTGGTTCGTCGTGAGTTTGTGCTGACGTGTAGAAGGAGAAATTCATCGCCCCTAATACTCTGTCGTTGGCTCAAGTCAAGTCGAAACGGAAGGCGGTGTCGTTCGTATACTGTGCGGAAAAACGGGAATTGTTTCTGTCTGGAGAAGTGCGAGGCACTCTTGCTCTGGACTTCGGTCTGCAAGCTACTTCTGGTCGAAGCTCTGGCAGGTGAGGGTGGTACTTGGGACCTGTCCTAAGACTGCCTCAACTTGTGAGAAGTTAGGCTGGGGAGCCTGTGGTGAAGTTTTCACTGTACCGACAGTGCGACTGCAAACGTTTCGGACTATTCGTTTGTCGAGGGCACACTTATTCGATTTGGTTTACCAGTCTCGACGTTTGGCAACCTGGTGCGCTCTGCCGTATAAGTGAACTGAATTGGTCCTTGGTACGACCAGCGAATGGGTGTGTCACACACTGAAGTGTTCCGTGATTTCAAGGCTCTAATAGGGAGTAAACTGGAATCTGTCTGCCTGATCGTTAGATCGTGGTATTTTTCATTTCTTTCGTGGGCGCAATCGACTCATAGGTGCCACCTTAAGTCTCACCACTGTCGCACACGAGTCTCCAGCTGCAGGTTACATCGCTGCACGAAGCAAGCAGGGTAAAGTACTGCTGCTCCAGCCTCGTCTAGGCATACAAACCCCAATCGCCACTTGCTCTGAGGTGTACACACATAGCCCAATTTAGACTGAACAGTCAAAGTCAGCTCAGCATTAGATTAACACAGAGAGCGTTATCCACGTTTATTGGGCCAGTGTGTTTGCCTTTCCTTAGCCACCTTGGACCCTTGTCCATTGTGGTCTTAAACCACCTCTAAATTGTTTACGATATTGCAACATAATATGTTTGAATGTTGTTAGGCTAGTCTTTGTATCTTTTGTTTTTTGTGTTTGGAAAAATAAATTTTGTCAGTAAACTAAATTTGTCTTGGATTCTCAATGAAATCATCACTTTAATATAGTCCCCCGAGTGTTGACTTTCATTGTGTACGACCATAACACGTAACCTTTCATTGTGTACGACTCTGTCGGGATTTCATTGTGTACAACCCTGCCAGGATATCATGCATTTTAGCGTCAGCTGCCAAGTGTAAATTTTCAATTTACCGTCTCCTGCTAAGATATTATCTTAACCACTCAATGCAGCGTACCCAGCAAGAAAAGTTTCTTAAACTTTCTATGAGGCATCTCCTGCCAGGATCACCATGTTAAAGTATAACTTTTGTTAACTTTCAATGTGGCGACCCTGCTAGAAATCTCGGACTGATGCCACCTTCTGTAAGACCACATTGATTAGCATAGTACTTCAGCTTGATGTCCCTTGTGCCAAATTTGGGGTTGATGGCACCTTCTGTGACTGTCAGATCGTAGATAGTGCTGCATAGTGAAGTTTGTGTTCCTCATGTTGAATCTGGTGCACTGAGTAGAATAGATTCACGTTACTGCCACCTGGACATAGTGCTAATATTTTATTATTATTGTGTGTGTGCATTTTCATGTTTTGGTCGTAACTTCTGTGTCACTTAATTGTTTGTTTCAGATGGCGAACGGTGTTGCGCTGATTTGTTAAAATTGATTGAGATTTCCGTCAGTGATTATAGACAAGCGTGCTGTTATTTGAATTCGTTGTCAGGAACTAGGAATCAGTAGCTCACAGGGGAATAATTTATAGCAGAGTCTGTGTGGCATAGCAATGTGTAGTTTTTAAATTCGTCTGGGTCAGAGTTAGGGTGCATGCTAATAAGAAACATGGCACGATTGCTACAGAGAACCGGAAGATATTTTGTTTTGTTAACCATCGATCCACGGCTGATTATTAGCGATGACCAGGTAGATATTATAGGGGATTCTCAGGTAAATGCCTTTGCAGAGCGGGGAGAAGCCACACGGGATTAGCCGAGTGGTCTAGGGCGTTGGAGTCATGGACTGTGCGGTTGGTCCCTGCGGAGGTGCGAGTCCTCCCTCGGGCATGGGTGTGTGTGTTTGTCCTTAGGATACTTTAGGTTAGGTAGTGTGTAAGCTTAGGGACTGATGACCTTTAGCAGTTAAGTCCCATAAGATTTCACACGCATTTGAGCATTTGAACGGGGGAGAAATGTTGAAAGCTGAAGCTGCAGAGAATGACCACCAGTCTCAGTCAGGTAACGAAAGTGATCAAAAGACCGCAGCAGAACGAAATGTAGGAGCTGCTGGTATGAGGCACACCATCAGTGAAACTGACACACCAGAATCACGAACCAGACGTCATAGAATGACGGAATTTCGTTCATCTAGTCCGGAAGTTGTTAGCGGTGGATCTCAGTGTGAGCCTCTCATGCAATTCATGCAAGAGGTAGAATGGAAGAGACAAGAGGCCGAGAAAAATAGACAGGGGGAAGAGGAGGAAAGACACAGATTAGTCATAAGAACGGTCACAGACAGTGTTGATGGAGTCAAGAAAGAGACCGCAGGAATCTAAGAAGAGCAAGAGAAAGTCAAGAAGACAACAGTGGAAATGGTACCCCAAGTAGCACGAAAGGACGCTTAGGTGGCCAAAGAACAAATTAAACTGACGAGAACTGAGGTGTGTAAAACAAAAAAGGCAATCACTGCTGTCCAAAAGCAAGAAGAAAAATAGTTCAAGAGACCCAGGAAATAAGAGTGAGGCGACGAAGCGATTTGAACAGATAGATATCAAACAGGCTGATATCTCTCAAGTAGAAAATCAGCAGACCCAAGTCGCCACGCAACAAAACGAATTGGCTAAGGATGATCGGCAGGCACGTGAGTGGTTCGCGCAATTACAAACACTATCTCGTCCGGTAGAGCGCCTTCGAGAGGATCAAAGAAGAGAAGAAAATGTTTTGCAGCTCTTCAAACCGCTATATGAGGACACACCCCCGGCACATGGACGAATGCAGCAGCAACATGCGCCTGCCGCGGAGGAACGTGTAATCGAAAATGCTCCGTCAGTAACACGCAGCATGTCAGCGACCGCGCCGCAGAACAATTGTACACGTCTACGGAAGACAGAAACGTTATGATGTGAGTCTGAAAACACGAGAGGACAACATAACAGTGCACGAGGATCGTTTGGACACGGATACATTCAATCACGCGCTCTAGAAGAGAAAGAAAATACGTACGGGGGACACATAGAACCTTTTGACCACAAACTTTTCTTGACCATCCATCATTTTCAAATCTAGGAGGCAAACAACATATTACATTCCAAGACCTGGACGGCTCAGTACGATCACGTGCTACCAAAATCATGGCCACTGAAGTACAAGCTCCAGTTTATCTGTGGTTTCTTAGAAGGGTCGACTGCAGATCATAAGCGCCGAGTTACGGAGAGCTGTCGCTCCTACCAAGAATTTAAGGACGCGTTCCTCAGCACATATTAGTCCCAAGACACACAGGAGAGCATAAAACAAGAGATCATGTTAGAAAAGGACTTAGAAGGGTCTGGGTACCGCAGTCCTGTCAAATTCTTCGAATCCCTGGTCAAAAAGAACCGATTCTTAGGTCAAGCATACAGTCCCAAAGAAATTATCAGGCACTGCTACATTAAATTACCTTTACGCCACCAGCAACTGCTCATCGGTAGGTGCAACGATTCAATCGAAGTTTTCAAGATCGAGCTGTGCGAACTCGAGTATGTGAATTACATTTACAACTTGCGGAAATGAAATAGAAATAATGAGCGTAACTGGCCAGATTCGGCAGAGAGGAATGACGATGGACGAAATGTGGGAAAACATCGGTCGAATCGAAACCAAAATTCAAACTTCAATGGGAATAACCATATATCGTAGGGAAATAGGGAAAAACTAGGAAATTATAATCATAGCAACCACAGGCGAAATGGAAACGAGAGAGAGCAGCAGAACTCGAACCAGTGCCAACAGAATTCTAGGGACCAACAGCAAAGCAATAGCAGTACATAAAACTGTCAAGGTCAGTGGAATGACCGACACAGCAAATATGGGAAAAGTTTTAATCTGCCAGGAAAGTTTCATGTGAAATTGAGACCACCTAACCAATTGCAGGGCTCATGCAGACGAAATTCAGCCAGGAATTGATACCATTCGTAGAATAAGTGTAAATAGTACATTTATACACTCCTGGAAATTGAAATAAGAACACCGTGAATTCATTGTCCCAGGAAGGGGAAAATTTATTGACACATTCCTTGGGTCAGATACATCACATGATCACACTGACAGAACCACAGGCACATACACACAGGCAACAGAGCATGCACAATGTCGGCACTAGTACAGTGTATATCCACCTTTCGCAGCAATGCAGGCTGCTATTCTCCCATGGAGACGATCGTAGAGATGCTGGATGTAGTCCTGTGGAACGGCTTGCCATGCCATTTCCACCTGGCGCCTCAGTTGGACCAGCGTTCGTGCAGGACGTGCAGACCGCGTGAGACGACGCTTCATCCAGTCCCAAACATGCTCAATGGGGTACACATCTGGAGATCTTGTTGGCCAGGGTAGTTGACTTACACCTTCTAGAGCACGTTGCGTGGCACGGGATACATTCGGAAGTGCATTGTCCTGTTGGAACAGCAAGTTCCCTTGCCGGTCTAGGAATGGTAGAACGATGGGTTCGATGACGGTTTGGATGTACCGTGCACTATTCAGTGTCCCCTCGACGATCACCAGTGGTGTACGGCCAGTGTAGGAGATCGCTCCCCACACCATGATGCCGGGTGTTGGCCCTGTGTGCCTCGGTCGTATGCAGTCCTGATTGTGGCGCTCACCTGCACGGCGCCAAACACGCATACGACCATCATTGGCACCAAGGCAGAAGCGACTCTCATCGCTGAAGACGACACGTCTCCATTCGTCCCTCCATTCACGCCTGTCGCGACACCACTGGAGGCGGGCTGCACGATGTTGAGGCGTGAGCGGAAGACGGCCTAACGGTGTGCGGGACCGCAGCCCAGCTTCATGGAGACGGTTGCGAATGGTCCTCGCCGATACCCCAGGAGCAACAGTGTCCCTAATTTGCTGGGAAGTGGCGGTGCGGTCCCCTACGGCACTGCGTAGGATCCTACGGTCTTGGCGTGCATCCGTGCGTCGCTGCGGTCCGGTCCCAGGTCGACGGGCACGTGCACCCTCCGCCGAACACTGGCGACAACATCGATGTACTGTGGAGACCTCACGCCCCACGTGTTGAGCAATTCGGCGGTACGTCCACCCGGCCTCCCGCATGCCCACTATACGCCCTCGCTCAAAGTCCGTCAACTGCACATACGGTTCACGTCCACGCATGCTACCAGTGTTAAAGACTGCGACGGAGCTCCGTATGCCACGGCAAACTGGCTGACACTGACGGCGGCGGCGCACAAATGCTGCGCAGCTAGCGCCATTCGACGGCCAACACCGCGGTTCCTGGTGTGTCCGCTGTGCCGTGCGTGTGATCATTGCTTGTACAGCCCTCTCGCAGTGTCCGGAGCAAGTATGGTGGGTCTGACACACCGGTGTCAATGTGTTCTTTTTTCCATTTCCAGGAGTGTAGATCAGAGAAGGTGCAGTATGTAAATGGGCTCCATGGATGAAGAGTTTAACGTAATTTAATGTTGATATTGTGTTGTTTCGCGTAATTATCCAGTTGTTGTGTTTCGGAGTTATTTTCTTTGTTTGTCATTTCCATTAGTTTACAGCATGAGCCCTTGTTGAATGTGGTCAGATGATTTGCGTATTTGTGACATCTTCAGGCTAACATTCACTTGTACGTAGCAGATTGAATTATAATTGTGTAGGCAATTATATCTCATCTCCAGTCGGCATTTTTTTTTTGTGGCATACCAAACCAGGAACGTTGCATTACTGTGTACTCCAAACAACTATATACTGCTATTATTTGTTTGGGCCCCACAATTGTTGTTCGGTTTCTGCAGTTGAGCGTTGTACTCTGTCGGTAGCATGCTCATAGAAGAGCCTTCACAATTATCATCTTCTTAGATGAAAATGTTTTTGTTTACCTTCCGCGGTTTCTTGTACACTGTCCAAGGGACGGATGTACGTCACTTTATGTTTTCGTGGTGTCCAGACGGTAAATCGTGCCATTGAACATGAGCGTCTCGATTTTCGGATGTGTTTCGTACGGTGTTAGCGGTCCACAGTTTTGGTCGCGTGTCGACGTTAGGACTCGGTGTGATATAAGCCATCGCCTGTTGTGTGATGTAGCCTGTCTGATGGTGGAATTTCCCAGCGCCATGTGAGCGCCATCGGCGAAATATTGAGTATGGGGAATTAGCACAGAGAAGTGCAAGTCATGGTAGAGTGACGAACCCCAAATCTATTAACAGAAAGGAGAAACGAAAGGATGGACCATGGATGAGAGTTAAATTAGAAAAATACTAATGTATAGGTGTAAATAATATATAATGCTAATGCTTCATTTCAGCAGCAGTGATCCTGACAGAAGAGACAGGGGACACACTTGTACTACGTACAATTACGAGTACACAATCATAAACTGCCATTTCAAAGGTTTCAGGCAAATCACCAGCACCTGAGTGAGTTGACACACCTCCTGTCCACTTTAGTGTGAGCAGTCAACACCGACGGACATCGAAAAATAAAAGAGGAGTAAACAAGGAATAAAATGCACGAAAATTAGCTTAGGTAGTATTAGCAAAGGCATAGGGTAGGCAATAAGTTAGTATTTAGAATTGGGAGAAGTCTGCACGTTTGGTGGAGGTATAGCGGTAGCACCAGCGTAAAAAGTTAGTGTGCACGACAGGAGTAGAACTAAGCAAAAAACTAACAAAAACGTGCGCACACAAACAAAGATCCCTGACACCACATAAATTACGTCCATAAGCGTCAACAGGGCCTGCACTCATCATATTTAATTTTGGACTTGCGTCCTGAGTAATAATGTAAGTAAATAAATATATTAAGTAAGGATGAAAATCTTTGTATTCATCTGTTTTTTTTTCTGTAAATTTATTATATCGAAGTGATGATATTTGTGAGAGAATATGGCACTTGACCACTCTTGAGGGGTGTGCATACTCGACATCACGCCCCACGCCAGCAAGTGAGGATGAAGCGAGCGTACTGCGACAGAACAGGGCCACGGCCAGCTGACGCGCCCACGTCATGCAGCCCAGCCGTCTATGGGCACAGACAGCGGGACGCCACCACGTGCTGGCAGCAACCACTAGCGACGGACAACCCGCCAGACCACTATTCGAGGGACAAGAGAGTCACGTGGCACCACAGTGGGCGTGCACGCCAGGTCTTACTGACTCAGCAGGATGCCGAGCGGGACGTGTCCCGTCGACAAAAGGCGAGCTGTTCCGATGTCGCGCCTCTGCAAGTGCATTCTGATGCAGAGGTGAACGGGTAGAGCAGGGGTGCCTCACATCCCGCTCACGCTGAATGGATTTCTATGCGAGTGGATGGGGTGCACGTGAAATGGACCGCTGTCAAACCAGTCGCTGACGACTAACTGCTGCCTCACCAGGATCACGCTGAGCGTCCAGCTGCAGTCCGTAAGCTGCGAAGAAGCCGGATGCTGCCAGTCGCCGAATGCTGCCTTGAAACAAGGCCACATCTGCCACGTCGTTTGCTGAGTGAGAGGCCATTCCTCTCGACCGCAAAATTCTGTTCTTCAGTCCTACAAGTCACAGTTTGTGTGAGTGCATATGTGCCATGTTCTGAAGTCGTGTGACAATTTAAGTTATAAAATTTGTCTACCCAGGGACCCTTGTGGAGGGAGCAATAAGATACCTATCCATAACATCATTATCTGATATCTTTTTGTGTCTCTGTATGTATCAATTGAGCTGTCTTGATTGTTTTTTATGTTGTTCTACACATTTATTAATGCTCTGATTATGAGCCTGTATTTGTTTTCATGTCGTTGAAGATAAAACAAAAATTTCACAACTTAGGTAATAAGACGAACAGGTTATACATTTGATTTCCTTGTTAGTTGCCAATTTGGGAATGTACACTATTGGCCATTAAATTTGCTACTATAAGAAGAAATGCAGATGATAAATGGGTATTCATTGGACAAATATATTATACTAGAACTGACATGTGATTACTTTTTCACGCAATTTGGGTGCATAGATCCCGAGAAATCAGTACCCAGAACAACCACCTCTGGCCGAAATAACGACCTTGTTTCGCCTGGGCATTGAGTCAAACAGAGCTTGGATAGCGTGCACAGGTACAGCTGCCCATGCAGCTTCAACACGATACCACAGTTTATCAGGAGTAGTGACTGGCCTATTGTGATGAGTCAGATGCTAGGCCACCATTGACCAGACGTTTTCAATTGGTGAGAGACCTGGAGAATGTGCCGGCCAGGGCAGCAGTCGAACATTTTCTTTATCCAGAAAGGCCCGTACTGGACCTGCAAAATGCGGCCGTTCATTATCCTGCTGACATGTAGGGTTTTGCAGGGATCGAATGAAGGGTAGAGCCACGGGTCATAACACATCTGAAATGTAACGTCCACTGTTCAAAGTGCCGTCAATTCGAAAAAAAGGTGACCGATATCTGTAACCAATGGCATCCCATACCATCACGCCAGGTGATACGCCAATATGGCGATGACGAATACACGCTTCCAATGTGCATTCACCGCGATGTCGCCCAACACGGATGCGACAATCATGGTGCTGTAAACAGAACCTGGATTCATCCGAGAAATTGACATTTTGCCATTCGTGCACCCAGGTTCATCGTTGAGTACACCATCGCAGGCGCTCCTGTCAGTGATGCAGCGTCAAGGGTAACCGCAGCCATGGTCTCCGAGCTGATAGACCATGCTGCTGCAAACGTCGTCGAACTGTTCGTGCAGATGGTTGTTGTCTTTCAAACGTCCCCATCTGTTGACTCAGGGATCGAGACGTGGCTGCACGATCCGTTACAACCATGCGGATAAGACGCCTGTCATCTCCACTGCTAGTGATATGAGGCCATTGGGATCCAGCACGGCGTTTCCTATTACCCTCCTGAAACCACCGATTCCATATTCTGCTAACAGTCGTTGGATCTCGACCAACGCGAGCAGCAATGTGATACGATAAACCGCAATCGCGACAGGCTACATTCCGTCCTTTATAAAAGCCGGATACCTGATGGTACGCATTTCTCCTCCTTACACGAGGCTTCACAACAACGTTTCACCATTCAAGGCCCGTCATCTGCTGTTTGTGAATGAGAAATCGGTTGGAAACTTTCCTCATGTCAGCACGTAGTACGTGTCACCACCGGCGCCAACTTTGTGTGAATGCTCTGAAAAGTTAATCATTTGCATATCACAGCATCTTCTTCCTGTCGGTTAAATTTCATGTCTGTAGCACGTCATCTTCATGGTGTAGCAATTTTAATGGCCAGTACTGTATGTGTCTTATGATTGAGATCAAATGAGCGACAGAGCAGGGGCAAATCATTGAGCAGAGATCAGTTCATACTCAGTAAATTAATAGGGACATTAAACATCTCTGACCTCAGAATATGGTGTGAATGGATATATTTCATTACTGCAAGACTTTTAACCACCTATCAATTGTTTATCAGAGCTCTCTGATGTAGTAATAACCGCTGGGCTAACATCATTCATACTGCATGTAATCTTGCAGGATTGCAGCTTAATTTGACTGAATGATCCCTGGAATGAATGAGGTCAAGCTAGGATATGTTTTAGGTAAGGGCAATCCTAGTTGTCAAGGTAATTTTCTTACACACACACACACACACACACACACACACACACACACATATATATATATATATATATATATATATATATCGTTTATGAAGATGAGATTCTTCTACTATTTTCAATTATTTCCTCTGGTTCGTGTCACACTACAAATACAGAAGTGAGACACTACCCATGCAGATATAAACAGCAGGTAGAGGGCAGTAAGAGAGGACAAGCTACCGTCTGACCAATTGTTCATAAATATTTTAGTTACAACGTTACTCTCAACTGGTTCAATATCCCAGACAGTTAACAGCCTAAGTGTGTACTGATGCAGCTAAAAGCATGAGGAACGTTTATGGTTCATAGTTCGTAGAAACGGCATGTTTGAAGTTAAAAGCAAGTGGTGGCGAGGCATCCCTTAGTAGACTTTGCTGGACAGGCTGACGGTCGCACAGGGTCCACAAAGCAACCCCTAGTCGAGACGGGTCTTTAGCAGGACAATGCCCGCTTTACCTGCATCGGCATAAGCCGAAAGCCGGGCTGGGGGCGACGGACTGAAGGGACGCAGCTACACAATGGGGTTATAAAGAGGACATTGAGGACTGCGCCACGCCTAATAAATATTTACAAGTTTTTGTGTTCGCCAAAAACTGCAAATGGGCCCGTGACCAACATCCATTGGCCACCTTGGTCGTAAAGGATATGCTGGCATCTAGGAAACGTTTAGAGACAGAATTTTTATTACACCACATAACTACGACTAACATGCTCCAAGGCACAGAAAACTTAAGATAAAGATCTATAAGACTATATCTATTCGCTTGTTGCCGTGGGAAGTGAAGAGACTTCAGGGAAAAACATCTGCTCTCCCTACGAAAGTTTAATAATGGCTGTAATTGGCGGTTTCTTTCTTTTCCAGAGACGGAGGCCTCTTAAATCTTGCGGTGGTTCGTCGTAAATTTGTGCTGACGTGTAGGAGGGGAAATTTAGCGCCCCTAAAACTGTCGGTGGCTCAAAACGGAATGGAAGTCGTTGTCGTTCGTATACCGTGCGGAAAAAAATGAATTGTTTGTATCTGGAGAAGTGCGAGGCACTCTAGCTCTGGACTTCAATCTGGATGCTACTTCTGGTCGAAGCTCTGGCAGGTGTGGTTGGTACTAGGTACCTGTCCTAAGACTGACTCAACTTGCAGGAAGATTGGAGCGTATGGTGCTGTTTTCACTGTACCGACATTGTGACTTCAAACGTCTCGGACTACTCATTTGACTAGGGCACACTTACTCGATTTGGTTTACCAGTCTCGACGTTTGGCTTCCGGGTGTGCTCTGCCGTTTAAATGAGCTGAATTGGTCCTCGGTATGGCCAGCGAACGGGTGTGTCACACATTGAAATCAAGGCTCTAGTAGGGAGTCAACTGGGATCCGTCGGCCTGATCGTGGGATTTTTCATTTCTTTCATGGGCGCGATCGACTCATAGGTGCCGCCTTAAGTCGCACCACTGCCGCACACGACTCTCCAGCTTCAAGTTACATCGCTGCACGAAGGAAACTCCGTAAAGTACTGCTGCTCCGGCCTTGTCTAGGCGTAATACCCCAATCGCCACTTGCTCTCAGCTGTGTGGGTACATAGCCTATTGTAGGATGCACAGTCAAGCTGTGCTCAGCATTAGATTAACACAGAGAGCGTTATCCACATTTATAGGGCCAGTGTATCTGACTAACCTTTGGCACCCAGGACCGTTGTCCATCGTGACCTTAAACCAAGTGTTAGTTGTTTACGATATTCTAACATAGGATGTGTGAGTTTGATTAGACCTGTCTTAGTTTCTTTTGTATTTTTTGTGTTTGGAAAATCAAATGTTTTTAGTAAACTAAATTCTGCTTGCCATCTCAAACATATCATCACGTTAATGTAGTCACCCCAAGTGTTAACTTTCATTGTATACAGCCATAACACGTAACCTTTCATTGTGTACGACCCTGCTGGGATAGCATGCATTTTAGCGTCACCTGCAAGTGTAAATTTTCAATTTAGCGTGGTCTGCCCAGGATATTATCGTAACCATTCAATTTAGCGTACCCAGTAAGAAAAGTTTCGTAAACATTGAAAGTGGCATCTTCTGCCATGCTCATCTTTTTAAACACCACTAGCCATTAAAAGTGCTACTCCAAGAAAAAATGCAGTTGATAAACGGGTATTCATTGGACAAATATATTATACTAAAACTGACATACATTTTCACGCAGTTTGGGTGCATATATCCTGATAAATTAGTACACAGAACAACCACCTCTGGCCGTAATAACGGACTTGATACGCCTGGGCCTTGAATTAAACAGAGCTTGGATGGCATGTACAGGTACAGCTGCCGATGCAGGTTCAACACGATACCACAGTTCATCAAGAGTAGTGATTGGCGTATTGTGACGAGCCAGTTGCTTAGCCACCATTGACCAGACGTTTTCAATTGGTGAGAGATCTGGAGCTCTTGTTGGCCAGGGCAGATGTCGAACATTTTCTGTATGCAGAAAGACCCGTACAGGACCTGCAACACGCGATCGTGCACTATATTGCTGAAATGTAGGGTTTACAAGGATCGAATGAAGGTTAGAGCCACGGGTCGTAACACATCTGAAATGTAACATCCACTGTTCAAAGTGCCGTCAGTGCGAACAAGAGATGGCCGACACGTGTAACCAATGGCACCCCAAACCATCACGCCGGGTAATACGCCAGTATGGCGATGACGAATACACGCTTCCAATGTGCGTTCACCGCGATGTCGCCAAACACGGATGCGACCATCATAATGCTGTAAACAGAACCTGGATTCATCGGAAAAAATGACGTTTTGCCATTCGTGCACCCAGGTTCGTCGTTGAGTACACCATCCAAGGCGCTCCTATCTGCGATGCAGCCATGGTCTCCGAGCTGATAGACCATGCTGCGGCTAACGTCGTCGAATTGTTCGTGCAGATGGTTGTTGTCTTACAAACGTCCCCATCTGTTGACTCAGGGATCGAGACGTGGCTGCACGATCTGTTACAGCCATGCGGATAAGATGCCTGTCATCTCGACTGCTAGTCATACGAGGCCGTTGGGATCCAGCACGGCGTTCCGTGTTACCCTCCTGAACCCACCTATTCCATATTCTGCTAACAGTCATTGGACCTCAACCAACGTGAGCAGCAATGTCGCGATACGATAAACCGCAATCGCGACAATCTACAATTTAGCCTCTATCAATGTCGAAAACCTGATGGTAAGCATTTCCCCTTCTTACACGAGGCATCAGAACAACGTTTCACCAGGCAACGCCGGTCAACTGCTGTTTGTGTATGAGAAATGGGTTGGAAACTTTCCTCATGTCAGCTCGTTGTAGGTGTCGGCACCGGCGCCAGCCTTGTGTAAATGCTCCGAAAAGCTAATCATTTGCAGATCACAGCATCTTCTTCCTGCCCGTTAAATTTCGCGTCTCCAGCAAGTCATCTTCGTGGTGTAGCAATTTTAATGGCCAGTAGTGTAGTGAAATTTTCGTTACCTTTCAGAAGGGACTTCTATATATTGCGAGATTCACTGATTGTGCAGTTTCTGAAAGTTATCAATGGGTATGGAATAAGAATACAGTAGAAGGCATATGGATAGCACCGAGAAATGTAACAGCGAAGGCTGCAGACGGTCAAGCATCAAAAAAGACAACAGCTAGGTGATATCCTTGGATAACACATGACAAGTTGAATTTAACAGATGAAGGGAGAAAATTTAAAAATGCTATGTACGAAGGTGCCAAAAGAGAACACAGAAATCTAAAGATGAGACTGAAAGAATGTGAATGTAATGGCTAGACCTAACTGTAAGGCTGTAAAGCAATGATTGACTAGGAGGAAACAGATGCAGACTATTGGAAGTTAAGAGGAACCTTTGAGGAAAGACAACCGCTTTGGATTAACATTAAGAGCTCCAGTGGCACATACAAAGCAAATAACTGAAAGGTGAAAGGAATATGTAGATGTCTGTATAAGGTAAAAAATCTTGATTACTATATTATAGAAAGATAAGAGAAACAAGGATAAGTTAGTATGGGAGCTATGATAATGTTAAGTATATTTCACGAACACGGATTGACATACGTCTAAAAAGTACCCTGGACAAGACGACATTCTTTCACAATTATAGAGATCGTTGGGGAGCGAGTAATGACGAAAGTATATGTCGTGCGAAGGATATATGAGAGAGGCAAAATACCCTCCGACATCAAGCAGAGGGTGATAATGTCTATTCTAAAGGAAACAGATGCTGACAACGGTGAATATTACCATACCCAAAATGTAATAAGTTATAGTTGCAAAATGCTGACCTGAATTTTTAAAGAAGATTGAAAAAAAAAACACATGCAGAAGTCGATCGTGGGGAATATCAGTTTGGAGTTCCGAAAAATATAGGAACACGCGATGCGTTATTGATCCTATGACAGATTTTATAGGATACACTTACGTAAGGTAAATCTACATTGCTCAGAGTATTCCAAAAATACACGGAAATATGTAATAGCGAAATTCAGCATATGCATGAGATAAAAATGTCATATGAATACGGGTCCGGAAAAGGATATTAAGATACAGGATATGGATGTCGTTTAGCGCGTACACTACGAACTCGCCCTAACGGTCCCGCAGTCCTTTGTGACGACACTGTGGCGAGACAGCGTTCTCTACAGGCAGTGATAGGGCTGGAACTACTGTCTTTCGTGGAGGGCCCCACAGCCATCTCATGCGGAAAACAACGTACAACCTCATCAGCATGTATTCCACTCCAGATTTGTTAGTTGGTTGATTTGGAGGAGTGGGCCAAACAGAGAGGTCATCGGTGTCACCGGATTACGGAAGGATGGAGAAGGAACCCGGCTGTGCCCTTCCAATGGAACTATCCCGGCATTTGCCTGAAGCGATTTGGGGAAATCGCGGAAAACGTAAGTCAGGATAGCCGGACGTGGGTATGAACCGAAGTCCTCCCGAAAGCGAGTCGAGTATGCTAACCACTGCACGACCTTGATCGGTCACAGCTGTTCATGTGAGGTGGGTATCTTCAGGTACTAGTTACACGCGGGAATGTAATACTGTGACCACTGATATTCCCGTACGTATCGATTTCAAGAAATGTTCAAATGTGTGTGAAATCTTATGCGACTTAACTGCTAAGGTCATCAGTCCCTAAACTTACACACTACTTAACGTAAATTATCCTAATGACTAACACACACCCCCATACACGAGGGAGGACTCGAACCTCCGCCGTGACCAGCCGCACCGTATCGATTTAGACAGTGGTTTATTCACGCATCACATATATGGGTTGGCGAATGGCAATGTGTCGATTGTACCGAGAACGACTTCAGATCGCCGGTGTCATAAAAAGAAGATATTCCAAAAAGACCACCGCTGCTTATATAAGCATGTTGTTTTCGCAGTTTCACTTGCGAGAAGAGGATGGCCACGACGCACCACGTCTGTGACTGAGGTCGCTATCGTTGATGCTCCAGAACAGAATCCCCACATCAGCACTCGCCGCATAAGTCGGCACCTGGATGTCTCTTACAACACTGTTTGGACGGCTGGGTGAACAACAGCTGTATCCATACCACGGGGAGCGGATGCAGACATAGCCCCCCGTTGGTCTTCCTGCAAGACTCTTGTTTTGTCGGTGGTTTATCCTACAATACAGCATGATGCCTGGTTTTCCAGAGTGGTGTTATGGACGGATGAAGCAAAATTGTTGAGCGAAGACATCCAAAATTTCCACAAACTGTACATCAATCCACATGCTACGGCGGAAATCGCCCATCAATAAAAATTCGCCATCAGTATCGGGGCGGGTGTTATCGAGGATAGCTTGATGGAACCCTATGTACATCCCTGCCACCTGACTGAGCGTATGTACAAACGGCTCTTGTGCAGAAGACTGCTTCCTTCGTAAGAAGATCTTTCAGTATAACTCCGGCAACTGATGTACTTCTCCTTTATGCAAATCACTGGATAGGTGAAGGTGGGCCAGTTGCTTGGTTCGTGTGCTAGGGATGGCACTTATCGGTGAAACGAGCCATTTTAGATTCTATAGTTCCAATTTCCACGGCACTTTAACCTAATTGTTAAAACCACTAAAAATAACGGGTTTCTGAAATAACAGATTTTCGGTAATTTATTCTTGTCATTTCCTGTAATGAAAGTAGAAATCGAACAAAGATTAATGAACTTTTACTCTTTCAGTTTCAAGATACATAGGACCAAAATATTAACTTAAATAGGTAAATAAAAGAAAACTTAATCCCTCCATCGTTCCTCGCTTTTCTCGAATGGTAGTAAATGGTTGCATACCACAAAAAAATCAACACTATTTCCTTCCGATTCTAATTTTTTTGAAACTATGGTCAAAACTCATGCTGTAATGGAGGACCATATCACAATCTGGGAATTATGAATTGTCACTGCTAAAGCGTGAAAACTGAGATGTAAGAAATTAGTTTTCCTTGTTGATTTCTCCGCTGTAAAAGGCTGCAAGCAGATAAAGGCACATTGAGTACACACAAGCAGCAGATCAGGTACTTTCTGCTTTTATTGTACAACACTAATCTACTGATTTTAAGTTATTAGTTAATTATTGTCATCTTAATGTCCTTCCTCTTTTATTATTTCATAGAAATGACGGATAATTCTTTAATCTCTTAAAGCAAATGAACCGTTATACATCACTGCAGTGTAAGTTCGTAGAAATGTTTCGGACTAGGGTCGGTGCCATTCTGCAATACAACGGATGTCTGCCGCTGACAGCAAGAATCTATGATGGAGATGAAGTAGGGTCAAATCTTGCACACTGCTTGTTCACGCATATCTTAATCCACGACACACGGCAACAGGAACAACATGATCTCAGCAATGCTGTATTAATAGTTATGCCATGTGTTGCTCATTTATATGAGCGTTGTTATTAAAATAGCAGTGATCGCTCTTTCCTTTTCTATAATAACGCAATATTTCAAACCACAGAAAAATGTACAAAAAAAATATACAATTTAAAAAAAAACATTTATTTTAAAACGAAAAATCTTAACACCGCTAGTATGACTAATTGAGATGCCGACTTTTATCCTCGGTTATTTGTAAAAAGAAAGGAAGAACACCTATTATAACCGACGCCAAACAAACACCGAAAGATACCAATCACTGAGAAATTAGTACTAGTATCGGTTTTAATCGGTAGCTTTACCCTATCCCTTCCTACGCTCTCCTGACTGAAACAAGTTTGACCTTTTTATGGCGGGGTATTTAAAAGCGCTGGTGTACGTGATACCTGTGGAAGATGAGGCATCACTTCTTGCAAGTTCTTTCAAAAATTCATGAGGGTAGTCAAAGAACAAGTACAGCCCCAGGAATATTTTTATGCGTTCATGCCCCAGTCCTATGACAAGCAGATGGCAGAATACTGGCACAGCGGAGATTCCGAACACATAAGATAGTGAACTGGGTGCATCATTGTGACTATAAAATGGAGTTTTCACGTACTAGCTGTTATCCCAAAAAGCATCCACTTCCGGGCCCATGTTCAAATGACATTATTTTACCTGCATATGCTGAACCTCGCACTGAAATAATGTCGTGTATTTTTGGAACATTGTCTATAGCACTTGCAGATTCCGAAAAATTTTGCCATTGTTGACTAGAGCACACAGACTGAAATATCTAATTGTATCAGTGAAAGGTTATCTACAATTTTCAGAGAAGTCAGACTGTAGTTGTATGATGTGAAGGATATGAAATGGGACTGATAGTTCACCATAAAGGTGAACTATCATATGCCACTGAAGAATATAGGTCCATTTAGTATAACTGCTTGGGCTTTCCAATTTCCTCCAAGTTTATTCTCGAGGATAACAATCTGTTTGTAGACAGGCATGCTGTGGCGGCGTTGACGAATAACCCGTCGACGAGGCATACTGCTCCAGTGCTGTTGCAGATAGAGCTCACAGCGCAATGGTTCCTCTGGCGTACACTACCTGCTTATATCAGAGCATATGGGATAAGCCACTCCGGCTGGTGCCTGTAGAGTCTAAGTCCGTTATCAGCGTTTTACGTAATGAGGCATTATGCTTCGTCGACGTGTTTATCGTCCACGCCGCCACCACATGTCTGTCTACAAACATATTATTAGCTTCGCGAATAAACTTGGAGGAAATGGCACAGCCCAAGCAGTTATACTAAATGGACCTATATTCTTCCGTGGCTGCAGGGTTAATTTTACTCTGGACGTCGCTACTGGAAATTCTGGTAGAGGTTGGTTTACCCTAGCCATAGTTCGTTGTGAAAAAGTTTAACTTTCTGGACTGGAATCCTTCGCCGATCGACATGTTACTGTCTACAAGTTCTGGCATTGTGGTATCGACCCGAAGACGCGAAGTAGACGTAGTTATGTATATAGTAATATGCCATTTACTTTGTATACATGCTCATGAAGAAAAGTTAGTAATGATGAAAAAATACATGTATGGATGAAAGGAGGTGGTGACTTGCTGAAAATGTAACTGTAACTGGAGATATCACTTTGTAATATAATTATTAATAAAGTGTGATCCCTGACCTCTGTAACCGGGGAGCGTACATCGCGAACCGGTGGCTCAATGATGCAATAATTTGAAAAAATGCGAAAACATAGTGCCGCACCGGCCGATGAGCGCCTAGCGAGTCGGTGATGCAACCCGCCCGACTTGGTCCGGCGCCAGGTCGGCGCACCAGCAGGAGCGCGCTGCTAGTACGTCTACAGCGGGCGTACGGGATAAGCCACTCTGGCTGGTGCCTGCAGAGTCTAAGCCCTAGCCATAGTTCGTTGTGAAAACGCTTCCCTTCCTGACGTATTCGATAAGATCACGGTGCAAACTAAAAGGTGAAAAAGGGGAAAACTGAAATGGGAGTAAATGTTCCAGGTGAAGAAATACAGATCTGGAGGTTCACCAGCGATTTTGCAACTCTGTCTGATACAGTGAAGCGTTCACGAGATCAGCTGAAATTAATTTCAAAAGGTGCTATAGAACGGCCATCAACAAAAGTCGAATAAAATCAGGTGATGATGGAGAAAAATAGTACACTAGTTTTATTATTTGGCACAAAAATAACTGAAACTGGTTGAAGTAGAGAGTACATAAAATGTGTGCTGGCAAGAGCAAAATAAGCATTTATGGAAAACGGACATTTGTTATCAATAAACATAAATTACATACTAGCGAATCGTTTCGCAAAGTATATTTATGAAGTGTAACGTTGTAGGAAAGAGAAATTGTGAACGATAATCGGTTAAGTCTGGAAACGAATTGAAGTTTTTGAAATGTGAGGCTACAGATGACTGCTGAAGATAAGATGAACTCATCCAATAACTAACGAAGGAGTACTTGATTTATTTGGGATGAAGATAAATATGTGGTACCAATTAACTATCGATTGATAGGACACATCATCAGTCATCAGGGACTCGTCAGTTTGGAAATAATAGAAAATGATGGGTAAGATCTGTAGAGGAAGACCGAGCCTTCAATACAATGAGTAGGTTCATATGGATGTAACTTACATAGTTGTGGAGAGATAAGAAGGCTTCCACGGAACAGACTAGTGTGAGGAGCTGCATCAAACCAGCGACCAAGGATGAGAACAACAACACGTTTCAAGAACAACAGAGAAACTTCCATCAAATAAATCGCACTAAATGATCACGAGGAGAAAATCGAGATATAGTGGTTCATGTCGTAGCTTACTGCTACTGGTTATTCAACAGATCAGTTAAATGTGGAATAGGTAAGGGCACAATGACAGTTGTACCCCAAGTACGCTATGCCTCGCTCCGTAAGGTGGCTTGCAGAGTTTAGACGCAGATGCAATTCTCACAGAATACGAGGGAACTTCAAAAACTAGGTAGGACATGCCGTCACACATTAAGGCCACTGCGCCACAAATGAGGTGCATTCTCAGGAAGGAACATATGTTTTGGGCTTCCTGTAGACATAGTTCAGCTGAGGTACGGGTAACAGGTGGATCAGATTGTGGGAGTGACTTTGCGCAGCCAGTGGAAACGTACTATAGAGTCGACGTACATAAGACAGTACAGTTCCTGTGCAATAAATGTCCAAATTTCACACAATTTAACTTGAAATTTTTGCAGTTTATTCATCAAATGCAATGTCGCCTCCTGCGACACTGAAATGGTACCAATAATTCGCTCATGGCCGCAGAGACGTCAATGATGCTCATTGATAAGGAAGGCCGTCGACATCGGCCACAGACGACAATTTCCAGGCTATTGACCAACTGACTCACAGCAGCCGAAAGTTTTCCTACTATGAGGACCTTCACACAGCGGTACTCGAATGGCTCCGTGACCACGGAGCTGATTTCCGTCGTCGAGGAACTGTATGGTTGGAAGAGTGATTCGACTATTGTTTATAGAGACGTCATGAATATGTCGAAAACCGGTTTCGTATATGTGTGTCACTGTCAAGTGTAATGTATCATTTCATAAATATTACTGCAACTGGCATAGCAATGTGTAAACTTCTTTATGAGTATCCTCGTATATGGAAATGTAGTTTATGATGAAACATAAATTTAACACTAAAGAAACCATCAACTAACGATTATTTTAGTATGTTGATGCAACATTTTTTACTGTAAAAATGCAAATGTGGTAGGATGACATCGAAACAACTCTCTTCGCTAACACAGCTAACTCAGGCTGCATAAATTTCTATCAGAACCATTATTGAAGACTATCTAGCAGGTTAATACGAGTGTCGTTCAATAAGTAGTGCTACACATTTTCTTATCCACTAATTGCGGTTTGAAAATGCCGAATTTGCTGCGGGAAGGTTTCATTAAGATCCGTTAGGTGGAGGTGCTATACGAACCCTTCCAAATGGGGTCTGTAATGGAGGTGCATTTGCGGCATACAGCTGTGACTGAGTTTCTTTTGGCGGAAAACCAGAGTATCACAGATATTCATAGATGCTGGCAGAATATCTACAGTAGTCTGGCAGTCAACGAAAGCACAGTGCGTTGTTCAACTAGGCATCTGTCATCAACGCAACAAGGCCGTGCAAACCTGTCCGATCTCCCACTCTCAGAGTGGGGGCACACACTAGTGACTCTTGCAGTGGTGGAACATGCGGACACTATCACTAGAGGTGATCGACGGTTCACAGTCAAACAAAACTGGATGCCTCTGTGGGCTGTGCTGACAAACTCGTCCACCATTTGGCCTACACAATGATTTCAGCCTTTTGGGTTCCTCACCACGTAACAGAATATAATAAAGAGCCATGAAGGATCATCTGTGTATGAAGCTGACACTAACAATTTTTGTCTAACATCTAATAGGTGATGAAACATGATTTTATCACTGAGAGCTGGAAACAAAATGACAATCCATGGAGTGCCCCACACCATCTCTACTCTGAAGGATAATTTCCAAGCCGCACCTTCAGCCGATAAAATCATGGCGATGGTCTTCTAGGACTATCAAGGGGTCATTTTATTTGATGTCCTCCCTCATGTTGCAATGATCTAGTCTCAAAGGTATTGTGCAATCCTCAGGAAAACTGAAGACCCGATTCAAGCATGTTCATTGCCTGAAAAATGCTTACCACTTTCTCCTTCTCGATGAAACCACAAGGCTGAGAGAGAGCAAGTAACTCTCACCTACTTTCTGTATATGGAAAATTATTAAAGATTTTATTACAACCTGACACACCTTGAGCGAGAATCTAGAAAGTTACCAGCCTGAGCAGATGCTGGGGGAGCCTGGTAGGGCGCTAAAAGCATAAGGTATTTTTATGATTCTTCACTCATAGAAACGGCTTGTTGGGAGCTGAAAGCAATTGGCGGCGAGTCCACCTCTCAGTAAATCTTGCCCGACAGTCTTAGAGCCGTAAAGGGCTGACAGGAGAACCCCTTGTTGAGACGGGTCTCCAGCAGAACAATGCCGAGCTACCTGTCACGGCGCCAGTGGAAGGCTAGGCTCGGGGCGATGGACTGGAGGAATGCGTCTACTAAGTGGAGCCGTAAACTGGAGACTGTGTGCATAGCTACATGTAATAAAAGTTTACCTGTTTTTTGGTTTGCCGATAGTGCAAGTAGGCCAGTGAACCACTTCTGCTGCTGCCTTGGTTGTATAAGAAAATTCTGGCATTTGAGAAACGTTTGGATATAGAATCTTTATTACACCTCATAGCTAGGACTAACAAGCTCCAAGGCGCAGATGTTTTAGATAAGGATCTTTAAGATTGTATCTTTTCACTTGTTGCCACAGGAGGTGACATTACTTCAGAGAAAAATCATCTTCTCCTTCCACAAAAACTTGAAAAAGCCAGAAATTGGTAGTTTCCTTTCTTTTCCAAAAACGCAGGTTTCTTAACTCTTGCCTCGGTGCGACATTAGTTTGTGTTGTCGTATGGGAGGCGAGATTTTGCGCCTCTAGAGCCCTGTGATTGGCTCGAGATTCTGCGAAGGCGGTATCGTTCGTGCACTTTACAGGAAAACGGATTTTTAATTTTTTTATTCGTAAGAGGTCCAAAGAACTCCGGTACTGGGTTTTGGTCTGGTAAAAGCACTTCTGGTCGATGCAGTGGCATGTGTGGTTGGTGCTTGGGACCTTTCCAGAGACTGACGTCACTTGCAAGTAGTTTAGACTGGTGAGCCTGAGTTCTTACTGTACCGACAGTGTGACTTCAGACGTCTCGGACTTCTCGTTTGCCGAGGGCACACTTATTTATTTTTGGTTTACTAGCCTTGACGTTTGGTATCCTTGTGCACTCTGTCGTATCAGTGAGCCAAATTGGTAGAACCAGCGAACGGGTGTGTCACACACTGAAATCTACTGTGATTTCAGGGCTCTGGTATAGAGTAAATTGCAATCCGCCTGCCTGATCACTATACGGCGTTTCTTTTATTTTTATTTTTTTTATTTATATATTTATTTTTGCGTTTCTTTCGTGGCCGCGATCGATTCACAGGTGCTGCCTCACGTCTCACCACCACTTCACACATCTCGCGAGCTGCAAGTTACATCGATGCACAAAGCAAACAGGGTATGTACAGCCACTCCGGCATTGTCAGGGCATACAGATCTCAATCGCCACATGCTCTCCGCTGCATCTATATAGCGAAACTACAGTATATTTGATCGATTAAAGTCAACTCAGCGTCAGATCAATTCAGAATGCGTTACCCACATTTTTAGGGCCGGAGTACTTGACTGACTTTTCCCACGCGCGATCCTTGTCCATTGTTGTTTTAAACCACCTGTTAGTTAGATACAGTATTCTATCAATAACTTGTTTAACATAATTTATGTCTGCGTTTGTTTTGGGAAAATAAACGCTGTTAGAAAACTAAATTTTGCATACATTCTCCCTCATTTATATATCTCCCGCATTGTTAAATTTCAAGGCAAAACACAGGTGTGCCCACCCAAGCTGCATTACTTCATTGGGCCATTCTTCATTATCCATCCAACAGCCCGAATCACGCACCTTCCAACCTCTATTGTTTCGCCTAATGAAGGATGACTCTGCGAGAAGCGGTAAATGGATGTTGAGGAGGTTACTAATGCAGTGCGACTTTGGCGCCGACGTCGACCCGTAGAGTGGCACCTTACAGGTATACACGCCCTCACAATAACGTGGTGCAAGGCCATCACTCTGAACGGAGGTTATTGAAAAAAAAGGTTTTTGTATCCAAAAGAGTCGGAAATAATAGGGCGTGTTGGAATACCAAATAAAACCAAACTACCGTCAGGAAAAAAAGTGGCATTACTTGTTAAACGCCCGTCCTACTATGTGCATCCAAAGTGACAAATTTCATCAGACTCGATTCATTTATTGCTAGTGCTAACGAACGTGTTCTTGTGACCTGTCCGGCTATGCCACAATTACTGCAACACTAATGTTATAAGCTTTTTTGTATGTACGAAATGTGTGCATTTGTTGAAACCCATTTGTGTACCTACATTTCCAAATAGTTATCTTCAATTCCTCTAAATAAATTGACATGTTGTTTTCCATGAAGTTATGAAAGGGATCCTCCATATTAGACGTCCAGTGGAGCGCAAGAGCACTTCTGTCATTAACCAATCGTTCTACTCGACTGAGGTGATGGATTTTGATGAAGTCTGACACAGTGCAAGGACATGATACAATGTCGTAAACATATTACAAATTGCTATGTAAGGAATGACTAGGGAGATCTCTATGGAAGCAAAGTTGGTGTAATGCAAACAAAAGCTTAAGAGCTATGTCAATCACATTGTTCGTTACCAAGGGAGTTGCGACATTACACACGCCTTCGCCGTTTTCAAAGCTTCCAAACACAGTGCATAGAAGTTAACCTGCTGTGCAGATAATGAAGCAAGCAGAAAAGGAGGGCTGTAAGATTATTTGCACTTAACAGCAATTGGACGAACAGTCACGACGCCATGGCGTCACACGGAACATCAACATGTTTCCAGGAACAGCTGGAAAAATATGGCTGTAGTAGACAATCTCTGGGAGGCTATACTCCGCCGTGACCTGCTTTCTAAGGATCTATAACCTGGCGTGAGACATCACGTAGCTTTTCCTCATCATTTCCAATAGATATAGGCCTGTGCGGGATGAACTTTGCAATTCACTTAGGACGGCGTGGTACCGTACGAAGATCGGCACGGTATAGTTAAGTTTTCTTTATGTTATCGAATCCACAAAACGTGGATTTAAGTTTTCCTACACTTAACGAATCTGTATTGTCATCACTGGATCGTCTCGGTGGAAATCACTGCATACGAAATTCACTGATGGCCATGAAATTGCCACGTCAAGAACAATAGAAAATAACCCAACTTTAAGTATGTGCATGTACACTGCAGTAATATATGATTAGACTTTTAAGATAACTTTAGGGGGGAGGGGGGAGGGGGAAACGGAGGAGGGGACGAGTATACATGGTGCGAAATTTACTATATTGAACTGTCTCCTCTGGAAGCAACATAGGTTCTATCTGGGCTGGACACCAAGTACGTTGTTCCCTGCTGATTGTACGCCACTCCAAAGTTCATCGATCATAGTGACTGATGATCGGTGGTGATGGAATCTTTCAGCGAATCATGATGAGATATTTACAGTGAGAGAGACGTTGGGAGAAAATGAAGAATGAAACAAGAAACGTTAGTTCTCTTCAGAGCCACGACACGTATACACATTTAACATAATACTGTTACCAGAACTCGTCTGAAAGCATGACGTGGTGTCACTCGTATGTCGATTGTCGTCGTTGGCTCAGCTCTGTCGGCGCGCCTCACTTTGTTGCAGCATCAAGATAAGCCGCAACACCTACTCTGTGCTGACAGACCGTTGTGCTTCAGAAGTCATTCACAGTCCTGACTGCCCGTTGTACTTCAGCAGAAATGCACAGTTTTCGTGTCACGTCGAGGTAAGCCAAAACAGTAGTCTGATCTCTGTTCTGGCAGTCTATTGTGCTCCAAAAATCTTGGACACCTGTTCTACCACATCAAGGTTAGCTGCGATAACGGTCTCTGTGCGGGCAGCCTGTTGTGTTCCAATAGTCGTTTGCATTCGTGCTGCCACATTAAGGTAAGCCACAACAATGGTTTCTGTACGGACAACCCATTGGGGTCCAGAGACCATCACAATCTTGCAGCTGCACAAGAAAACTTTTTTTTGGGTCATCAGTCTTCCGACTGCGATGTGGCCGGACCCGAATTCATGTCTGGTGCTAACCTCTTCATCTCAGAGTAGCACTTGCAACCAGCGTCCTCAATCATTTGCTGGAAGTACTCCAGTGTGTCTTCCTGTACAGTTTCTGCCCTCTACAGCTCCCTCTAGAAACATGGAAGTCATTCCCTGATGGCTTAACAGATGCCCTTTCATCCTGTCTCTTCTCCTTCCTTTCTTTCCGATTCTAAGCAGAAGCTCACATTCTTTACCTTATCAGTCCACCTAATTTTCAACAGTAGCCTCTAGCACAACATCTCAAATGCTTTGATTTTCTTCTGTTCCGGTTTCCCGCAGTCCATTTTTCACTATCATACAATTCTGTGCTCCAGATGTACGTTCTCAGAAATTTCTCCCTCAATTTATGTTTCATACTAGTAGTCTTCTTTTGGGCAGAAATACCCCTTTAGACATAAATAGTCTTCTGTTGATGTCCTCCATGCCCCGTACGTCATTGGTTATTTTGCCGCCTAGGTAGCATAATTCCTTACCTTCATCTACCTTGTGACCATCAATACTGACGTTAAGTTTCTTGCTGTTAGTTCTGCTATTTCTCATTACTTTGGTCTTTCTTCGATTTCCTCTAAGTCCATATTCTACACTCATTAGATTGTTCATTTCATTGAGCATATCATGGATTTATTCTTCACTGTCACTCAGGATAGCAATGTCATCAGCGAATTGTATCATTGATATTCTTCCACTATGAATTTTGATCCCACTTCTGAACCTTTCTTTTATTTCCATTCTGCTTCTCCGATGTACAGATTAAACAATGGGGGCAGGGGGAGACTACAACCATATCTTACACCCTTTTTAATCCGAGCGCGTCGTTCTTTGTCGTCCCTTCTCATTATAGCCTCTTAGCTCCTCTTCATATTTTATACAACCGGCCCCTCACTATAGCTTTCCCCTATTTTTCTTAGAATTTTTTACGTCTTGCACTATTTTAGATTGTCGAACGCTTTCTCCAGGTTGGCAAAACTTATGAATGCGTCTTGATTTTTTATTTAGTCTTGCTTCCATCATCAACCGCAACATCAGAACTGCCTCTCTGGTGCCATTATATTTTTTAAAGCCAAACTGATCGTCATGTATCACATCCTCAAATTTGTTTTCCATTCTTCTGTATATTATTATTGTCAGCAACTTGGATGTGTGGCTGCTAAGCTGATTGTACGATAATTCTCGCTTTTGCCAGCTTTTGTAGTCGTAGGAATTATGTGGATGATATTTTTCCAAAAGTCAGATGGTATGTTGCCAGATTAATGCATTTTACACATCAACGTGAATAGTGGATTCGTTGTCACTTCTCCCAATGATTTTAAAAATGCTGACGGAATGTTCTCTATCCATTCCGCCTTATATGATGTTAAGTTCTCCAAAGCTCTCTTAAATTCTGCCTCTAATACTGAATCCCCTATCAGTTCTAAATCGACTCCTGTTTCTTCCTCTATCACATCAGACAAATCTTTCCCCTTACAGAGGCCTTCAATGTACTCTTCCCACCTACCAGATATCTCCTCAGCGCTTTACACTGGAAATCACGTTGCATTCTTAATGTTACCACCCTTGCTTTTTATGCCACCGAAGGTTGTTTTGACGTTGCTGTACACTGAGTAAGTCCTTCCAACAATCATTTCTTTTTCGATTTCTTCACATTTTTGATGCAGCCATTTTGTCTTCGCTTCCCTCCACTTCCTGTTAATTTCATTCCTCAGAGGCTTGTATTTCTGTATTCCTGATTTTCCCTGAACATTTATGTACTTCCTTCTTTCATGGTTCATTTGATATATTTCTTCTGTTACCCACGGTTTTCGGATTTACCTTCTTTGGACCTATGTTTTCCCTTCCAACTTCTACGACTGCCCTATTTATGAGATGTTCATTCCTTCTTAACTGCACTACATACCAAGCTATTCCTTATTGCTGTATCTATAGCTTTAGACAACTTAAAGAGTGTCTCGTAATCCCTTAGTATTTCCGTATTCCACTTCTTTGCGTATTGGTTCTTCCTGACTAACCTCTTAAACTAGAGCCTACTCTTAATCACCACCACATTGTGATCTGAGTCTATATCTGCTCCTTAGTATGCCTTACAATCCAGTATCTGATTTCGGTATCTTTGTCTGACCATGATGTAATCTGACTGAAATCTTCCCGCATCACCCTGTCTTTTCCAAGTTTATCTCCTCATGTTGTGGTTCTTGAAGAGTATGTTGGCTATTACTAGCTGAAACTTATTACAGAACTCAAAATCACAAGAAAACATCATCAAGAAAATCCAAAACAGTGGTCTTTGGGTGGATGGCCTATTGTGTTCCAGAAGCGCTAAACAGTACATTTGAGTACGGGTCTTGCTGTAAACGAGCCCCTTTCCTGGCCCAGGATTCATAGTGTTCTGTACGGCCATGGGAGCAACATGTAAATCACCTTGGGTGCTGGTTGTGTAAGGCAGTTGAGATTCTGCACAGCGTGTGCTCTCTCCACAGTACCCCTTGGAACCCACCCACCCAATACTTGCTAGCATTAGTTATGCTCCCCTCGTTTCACTGTACAGCAGCTTTCGACTGCACGAACTATTTCCGATATCCCACATTTTAGGTCTCTGTTGACTCGGTAATTACCCCACCAGCACATCCGACTATTTCGTTATCTTCATGAAATTAAATTCGCTCATGTGTGCAATGAAAGGAAAATGACTTTAGTAAACCTACCGCTGAAACAAATAATTTTGACAGTTCGATCAAAACTTAACACTTGCAGGCAGAGTAGAATCGTAGTCAGAAATACTAAAGAATAAGACGATTTTTACTCCAGGCTTTTAAAATTCACAAAGTTTTTAGGTAAAATTTACTGAAAAGCTCAGTCTTACAATTTGTAAGTGCTCTACTAAGCTGGAGAAACACGGCCACTCATTGAATACCAACAAAGATCGAAAGTGGGAAATAATTCGTGCAGTCAAAAGTTGCCGCATTCGTACAGTGGTAGGAGGGATTCTCATGAACAACATACTGGTAATTCTGACCGGTAGGGGGCTGAGTGTGGGAGTAGGGGTGCGTTTGAAGATCGCTTCTGTACGATTTTCTTGAGTAACTCGAAAAATACGGCGTCTAGCGGAAAGATATCCGGTAGAAAATTTAACTATTTCCTTCTCATTTTTCCGGTAGGAAAAATAGTGCGGAGAGACCGAGAGGATATGAAAATGTTATGTGTGCTTTTTGAAGGCCAGACGTAACATTGCGGATTGCATTAAACAACATCGGTAGGGGCAGCTGAATAGGCTTACACAATTATAGAATGTTTGGACGAGATGAAAGGAAACAGTTTTCTTATATGAGAATAATGTTACATGTGCACCGATTCCTCGCTAGCGGCCGATCACGGTTTGGACGCTAAAGATGCTCACTGTTTGAACCGGCTTGTGTTGAAAACTGTTTTCGAGATGTTGCTGAAAATGTCGTAAGTTTACATTTATACACACCTGCAGGCATTGTTCGTGAAACGCATGTTTGTTTTAAGCGTTTCAGACAGAGGTTACGGCGCCGATCCCAGTTATGCATTAATGTAATCTAGCAATATTTTCAGCAACAGCCCTAAACCAATATTCATTACACGTGAGTTTGAAAGTCGTCTGCGAACATCACTATCGTAAAATCTTGACTGCATCATTTGCGGGCTACCTGTCCATCTGTAACATTTTCCCCTTTTATCTCTTATAAACAGTGACATATTGTTTTAGTAGTTCTTTTACATCCTGTAAATGTCACTACGTTGACCTGTTTTAGCTGTTACAATGAATTCTAATAATTTGCGTATCAAAGCATATAGAACATATCGCGCAAATTTTACATTTGTAGCTTTCCGTCTTAATGGCGTTACAGTTTTGATGGCCAATGGCGTATCTCGTCTCAAAGTGGATCAAGCATGAGATGTAGGTTTCCACCTGACTGTGGCACGGTCTATTGTCAAACACACTTCTCAAGCCACAGAAAATATGTTGAAAATAGGAGCGGAAAATGTTTTACGAAACATAGCAATAAGAACGTTATAGCTGTTGTAGCAGTAAGTATATTATTTATGTGTATCGATGCTTTTTTTGCTTAACGGTCATCCCATTTTGTCTCAGTACAGCTAAAAATTTCACGTTAATGTGCCAGTTGCACTTTTAATGCAGAAGTTGTGTTGTCGAAAATAGTAACCACCATGTTCCCCGAGTCCGATCTTAAAATGCAATCTCCTACTTCCTGCATTCATTACCTTCTTGGTGTTACACACGTATAACATGTACATTTTCACTGATGGTTAAACAATTTCGTTGTACAAAATTAATCAAACGAAAACCACAAGTTCATGTTTATAACTAATGACGTACTATTTCAATTGTTCATTTTGTTGAATATTCAAGGACTAATATATCACTCTGTTGAAGGAGAAGACAACACGTTAATCCAGGCGCTATCATCGAAATGGATTAATCCTGGTGTAAGATACCCTAAAAAGGCTTGACCAAAACTAAAAATATACTTTACTTCGTAAAACTGCTGTCCACTATGACGACAATTAACATATTCCCTAGCACCGCTCACAGATAAGTCATAAATCGACTAATATTCCTTCCTTAAATCTCATTTAATCATCGTCATTAGCTTGTCATATCGTTTCCAAGACCTTACCCGAGTGTCAGGGGAGAAAGAGGGAGACTTACGAAGTTTATAGCTCAGTGTGAAACGACATCACTCACTACACTCACCTCACACTTTTATTTTCCTGGTATTTTACGCCGTTCTCTTAAACCGGGGAGAAGCAAACTTTGGTAAATTTTAAGTCGGTGTGGCGGCAGCACTAAGGGTAAATATGGTAAGGTAGATTTCATAGCACAGACTTAACGGCGTTAGACACAGATTACTATTTAATTTACTTGTTTAATATCGTGCACCCTTTCGTTAAAAAGTGCAAGAGGAGAACTTAGTAAATTCTGGCTCCGCTTGGCGGTAGCGCAAAGAAAAGTAAACCCTACAGTGAGTGAATTTATACAACCTCCCGAACTGTAGCAGTTAAATATTAATGCTAAATTATACCCGGTGTTTTTCAATTCCTATTTTGTTCTTCTGTGGATTTGTAGAGGGAACTTAGTAGATAAACGATAGTGATCGAATCAGAAGGAATGGACTAAAAGGCGGCCGCTGTGGCCGAGCGGTTCTAGGCGCTACAGTCTGGAACCGCATGACCGCTACGGTCGCAGGTTCGAATCCTGCCTCGACCATGGATGTGTGTGATGTCCTTTGGTTAATTAGGTTTCAGTAGTTCTAAGTTCTAGGGGACTGATGACCTCAGAAGTTGAGTCCCATAGTGCTCAGAGCCATTTGAACCAATGGACTGAAATTTGTACTGCAGCCGGTACTCGAACCTTGGTCTACTTGTTCGTTAGGGAGAAAAGCTAACCATTACACCACCAGAGCACAACGGTTAACAGCGCTGTACTAACTAATCATATTAAGTGCCCTCCCCAGCACATGCTTCAATTCACATCTTCTGCTTATTTTCCCTTATACTGTCACTACTGCCAGGGTTCTCAGGCATTGAAATAGCGCCACAGCGTTGGACGTAATGGGAAAGTCCCGTACCATTGGTGATCTTACATATCTTGTAATTTCATATTTCCCAGAGTCATTTAAGTCTCTTCTTTGTCTGCGATAATGATTGAAGCAGCTTGTGTTAGGGAGGGCACGCTACTTTGGTAGATGGTGCGGTAATATTAACCATAGTACCGTGGTGGTGTAATGGTTAGCATTTCTGCCAACCAAGCAAAAAGACCCGAATTCGAGTCCTGGCAGCAAAACAAACTTTTAGTCAATTTCTTCTGCTTCAGGCATTATCGCTGATACAGTAGAGACTTAAATATCTCAGGAAAAAATATGATTATAAATCTTAGTTGATAGAGTTTTGATAAGGTACCGCTGTCCGGAAATGTATCATTTCGATAACGAAGAGGTAGCAACATCGGATCACTTTCAAGTCTCCCGTTTCACGATACACAAACAAACTGAATATAGGAAGCCATCGTGTGTCTCTGTTGTAGTTACGAGATCCTACTCAAACGACTGGTGCAAGAAACTGATACGTTCGAAACTACGCTAGTTGACTGCTATGGTCCGCGGATGCGCCGCACTCTCCACATTGAAGATGAGGTCCTTCGTCACGTAGAAGACAATCCGAAGACGACTACTTGAAACACTGCCTTCTATAGAGGACTCAGGTCGAATCTCATTGGCCCTACTGTGTGTGTACTGTTAAGTAGGAATTTTGAAGATGATGAAAGGAAGACTGAAGTGTAATATGCCATAGACAGCGCAGTTATTAGAGGAGCACAATAAAAAGGATGAGGAAGGAAATGGGCTATAGCCATTTCCAGAGGAACTATCCCGACGTCTAAAAAATGGTTCAAATGGCTCTGAGCACTATGGGACTTAACTTCTAAGGTCATCACTCCCCTAGAATTTAGAACTACTTAAACCTAACTAACCTAAGGACATCACACACATCCATGCCCGAGGCAGGATTCTAACCTGCGACCGTAGCGGTCTCGCGGTTCCAGACTGTAGCGCATTTAACCGCTTGGCCACCCCGGCCGGCCTCCCGACGTCTACCTGGAGGTATTTAGTAAAAACATGGGAAACATAAATGAGGACGGCCGGACGAGGATTTGAACCAACGTTCTCCCGAATGCAACTCCAGTGTGCTAACCACTGCACGAAACATCGTGGTAGTTTCGTAAGTGATCTTATCTTCAAACTAACTGTACATTCAAACGGTATGTTTCCGAGCTTGAATCCTTATCCTGATTTTATGTACTACGCGCACTCTACATGCCCTAAAATACTGTAACAGGAATTGTGAAACATTGTGTATAATGCGTTACTCCAAATATGGGAAATTTTGGGAACACTGCGAAGTAGGTGGTGCCGAACGACATACAAAATGCTGGTCGCACTGTCTTCCTATCTAGTAAACAGTAAACATCTCAGGGACTACGGCGTGCCTTCGTGGTAAAAGTCTGTGACGCAATGGAAGTGTGGATGCCGCGCGTCGAGAACTTCGATGTCATTTCAACATCGAACGGCATGGTCGTGTTCCCTCAGTGCATGCACTCATCACCTGGGTCCACAATTTTGAAGCAATTAATTCCGCATGGAAGAAGCAATCTGCAGGGAGACCCGAACAGCTAGCACGGAAGAAAATATGGAGTCTGTGCGAACGGCTTTCATAAGTAGCCCACAGCGCCCCGTTCGATGTCACACAGAGTCTCTACAGTTGCATCGTTCGAGTGTTTTACGAATACTGAACGTGGATTTGAAGTTTCATCCGCACCAGGATCAGATAGTTCATCACTTTCCGCTAATACGTAGACAACATGCTGAACACATGTTAGCAAAAGTGTACGACGACAATTTCAATAAGAACCTGTGGATGCCGGAAGAAGCTAACTTTCTTCCCAGTGGCTTTGTGAACAGAGAGAATTGTCGCTATTAGTCTCATCAAAATCCACGTCATCAACACGGACTTCATCACACTGCAGCAAGTACGCATCTATCTTTGAGAATCCTGGCCACACCTACAAATACTTTCTCTTTCCTCGGCACGTCTATGTGCAGGACAATGTAACTTATCGCATTGTGGCAGTGTACATGCGTGGTTCGAAGAGCATAAAGACGAGTTCACTGTATTCCCTTGGCCACCAAACTTCACGGAGTTAAACGCAATCCAGGATCTGTGGGACCACTTCGATTGGGGCGTGGGCGCAATGGATCCTCATCCTAGAAACTTAGCGCTGATGGTTACAGTGCTAAGGTCTGCATGGCTCCACATCCTTGTCGGTATCTTCCAGAACCTCACTGACTCTCTCCCTGCACCTCTCGTAGCGGTTTCCACTGCAAAAGATAGCTATTCAGTCTTTGGACAGGTAGTCACACTGATGTGTCTGAACAGTACATAAGAGTCGACGAATGTCAGTGGGAAGCAGTAGTTGAGAAGGTTGGGTTGTGGTTTATCCCAGGTGTTATTCGATTTGAAACTTCCTGGCAGATTAAAACTGTGTGCATTATGGAAACATCCCCCAGGCTGTGGCTAAGCCATGTCTCCGCAATATCCTTTCTTTCAGGAGTGCTAATTCTGCAAGGTTCGCAGAAGAGCTTCTGTAAAGTTTGGATGGTAGGAGACAAGGTACTGGCAGGAGTAAAGCTGTGAGGACAGGGCCTGAGTCGTGCTTGGGTAGCTCAGTTGGTAGAGCACTTGCCCGCGAAAGGCAAAGGTCCCTAGTTCGAGTCTCGGTCCAGCACACAGTTTTAATCAGCCAGTAAGTTTCATATCAGCGCACACTCCGCTGCAGAGTGAAAATCTCATTCTGTTATTCAATTTGTATATTGACCAATGGAATTAAAGATCAGGAAGAAGGAATAAAAAAAAAGCCGCGGTTTGCTAACGACAGTGTAGCACCCAGCACAAAACATTTCATAGAGTCACCATGAAAAATAATAAGTCGCCCACAATTTCCTTTGGCACACTCTGTCCAAGCGACGTATCGTGCTTGGTGCAAGTAAGCCCATGTGTCATCAATTCATGTTTCATTCACCGTACGCCCTGCCACATCCCTGTGTCACAATGTCTCCTCATTCCACAACCACCTTTCTACCTGAGAAGTTTTTCAGTCAACAGAAAGGAAAGGAATGATTTGTCATACGTCTTAAGAATAAATAATTTTCCGACTTTCTAAGTGTCGAGTACACTTTCCCGATGTATAAAGTCCACACTTCGATTAAAATAGTTTTGTGATTCACGTTTCATCGAATTACGTGGCTGGAGATAGCCTCCACATGTTGGCTGTGTTACCTGTAAAACAAGTGTATTCAGAGCCCAGTCAGGCTCGGTTGGTTTCACTCTGTCACCACTTTCCACCGTCACGGCAAGGTGTCTGTCACGAACTTACTTTATTCTAGCAATAATATCATTTACATCAAACTTGTCAATACTTGTCACAAAGTACGATCACTCCCTAGTCTTAGCAGGTAATAGGAAACCAGAGCTTCCACACGAATTTCCAGTTTCGTCATTCTCTTTAGTGTCAATTCAGATATTCAAACAATCTATCACTCTGACAGTTAATGCTGTCAAAAACCAGTCATTGTCCCGTTCTCTTGTTAAGTAAATACGTTATGCTGATTACGAACTTGCGCATTAGAGCTTTCAGTGTAACTCCTCTCCAAAACTTTCTTTTCCCTGCATTACAAGAAGCCGTTACTTCGATAAACGTCAAGGAAATTTCCGAAATAAAAGCAGAAGGTGTACAATGAAAATCTCCCTATGAAAACGCGCCACAAAGCTAACTGCAAACGGTATCCCCCTACAATTGTGGCAACACTCAAACACCCTCAGAGAAACAAAACGAAAAAGTGTGCTGACGCAGAAAAAGTGAGTCGCAGGCTCACTATAATTGACTCTGGCAATATGCAGCTGAACTGTTTTATTACTCATTTATGCGTATGTCTAATTTATTTGATTATTTAAGACATGACTATTAGTATGCTGAGAGAAGGAGGCAAAAAATTTTTCTACTGTTCTGTCAGAATCAGTAATTTATGAACTGGGTGAATTTACGATGCATTTCTGTAGAGTAATTACCTATCAGGAAATTGCTGTCAGGTTAAAATTCTTACTGACTGACCTGAACATGCACGATTTATAACCCCCTAATGGTAAGGTTCCGGTTTAGAGGCCCTATAGGTCCACAGCTACTCTATCTGATGTAGACACTGCTGCTAATTAGGAATTGGCCACTAGATGTTCATGAGAGGTGCACCCTCCATTATAAATTGTGGGGGGAAAATAGCGTTTTCAATAGGGAAGCAGTTACAGAAGAATGGGACGATCGTGAGAGGTCACTGGTTTCGCAAGGTGACTGGTAGTTCGATGCAACCTGAGTAACGAATCCATTAGGGACATTTAAAAGCATCTGAAGCTGCGCATGTTGACTGTTGCTGATGTGACTGTAAGTGGAAACACTAAGGAGCCACGACAGGTAAACTAAGACCATGCTGACTTCCTGTACTGACGGACAGGATCCTTCGAGAACTGTCGAGGGTGTTTGTTAAAAATCGCTTGAAATGAAAGGATGGAATCATCGTGAGCTACGAAGTCTTACCAACAGTCCAGCTAGCACAGTAACCGCGCGTGAGTAGTCAGAAACAGTGGGACAGAATGGTCGAGCAGTTCTTCATAAGCCACATATATCTTTAGTGATTTGATGAAGCACGCTGTATCCTGTGAAAATCCGATCTAAGTATTTGGCTGTGGAGAATGCGTAGAGAACGTTACCAGCCATCTTGTGTGAAGTGCGGAGGAGATGGTTTCCTGTACAGGGGAGGAAGGATATGAGCACTTTTCATGGTATTCTATACTGCGTACAGCAGAGGAAAGTTCTAAGACAAAATTGTTTGTATCAGTGTAACCATGTATCATGTTATAAAGCACCTTCTGTGAGACACAGCAACATTTCTGAAGTAGGTAACCCCGATCGGAGTCCACACGTGAACCCAATGGAACACATCTGCAGTGGCGCCTGCATGACTGAGAGCGGGGAATGGGGAGGGTGGCAATGGAGGCAGCTGGGCTGCTAGTGAGATTTCGTCTAGTTTACTAATATGAACAGGAATCGGCAAATGCAGGGCCGAATATTTATCACCGAAAATATCCGGAAAATGTCACTAAAATTACTTTAAAACGTAGATGAGATTACGCAAAAACAATATAAAACATACGTAAAATGAGTTACAAAGTGAAATTGACTAGTGAGAACATTTATAGGACACTTGGACCGGAATTACATGAAGGGAAATTAGTTTAAAATTTTTATGATTTCATTGATGAAATTATATGGCATAACGATTTACGAAAATAAGTGTAACAATATCGTAGAACTTTTGCAGAGTATGACAGGTAGCATCCGCGAATTCTTCAAAGTGAGAGAACGTTTTCATACTTACAAAGACATGTTGTTCGTTTACCGTATTTCAACATTTCATGAAACCACTAGAGCGTGCACTTTGATATTTTTCGTCAGTTTCAAAAACAGATATAAAAAACCTACACACGAAAATTCACAAATGGGCATCACAGTTGGTACGATATTCACACAAAACATCGATGTTATAGTTTCAGTACCCATACCTGGTAAAGGTTAGCAACAGTAAGAGACGCGACGATGTTAGTAATTAGAAGGACTAACAATTTGCTTCAACTTTCTTCAGCTGTACTGTTTATTGCATTCTAAAGGCATCTGGCTTCCTCATTCTAGGGAACAGTAAAAGAATTAAAAGTAGTATCACAAACGAACATAAAATAGAAATTTTGTGAGAAATGAAGAGTTTTCTTAACAATGACATCATCCATGAAAAATTAAATACAGTACGCCACTGTTAGGGGAAAAAAACTAAATGTACGTTCCAATAGCAAGAATATTCACGATTAGTACTTGTCACCAACCTGTAGCTTTTAAGGAAAGAAAGCTTACATACAAATAAACGCTGGTCTCTGGGTTTTACTAATACACTATGTGATCAAAAGTATCCGGACACCCCCCAAAACATACATTTTTTTTATATTAAGTACATTTTGCTGCACCTACTGCCAGGTACTCCGTACCAGCGACTTCAGTAGTCATTAGATATAGTGAGAGAGCAGAATGGGGCGCTCCGCGGAAGTCACGGACTTCGAACGTGGTCAGGTGACTGGCTGGCACTTGTCATACGTCTGTGCGCGAGATTTCCACACTCCTAAACATCCCTAGGTCCACTGTTTCCGACGTGATAGTGTAGTGGAAACGTAAAAGGACACGTACAGCACAAAAGGGTACAGGCCGACCCCATCTGTTGATTGACGGATACCGCCGACCGTGGAAGACGGTCGTAATGTGTATTAGGCAGACATCTATCCAGAACATCACACGGAAATTCCAAGCTGCATCAGGATCCACTGCAATGATTATGACAGTTTGGCGGAAGGTGAGAAAAATTGGATTTCATTGTCGTGCGACTGCTCATAAGCCACACATCAAGTGGGTAAGTGCCAAACGACGCCTCACTTGGTGCAAGGACCGTAAACGTTGGGCGATTGAACAGTGGGAAAACGTTGTGTGGAGTGACGAATCTGTATACAAATGGCGATCCGACGGCAGGGTGTGAGTATGGCGAATGCCCTGTAAACGTCATCTGCAAGCGTTGAAAGGTGGCTACACTGTATGAAAGGTGGCTACACTGAGCCACAGCGCCAAAAATCGCGCCAGAGAGAGTATTGTTCCGCCGCCTCCACTGGCAGTGCTCATTGAGAGGTAGCGGCAGGCAGTCCTTGCCGAGCAGTTGTGGTGGACACTGCTTGTATCTGATGTTGGAATGAGATGGGGTAGTAGTGAGTGTTTGTTCGATGTTTTATGCAGCTATGTGATGGGAGAGATAGTAGATACCCCATCTCATTCCAACTTCAGATACAAGCAGTGTCCACCACGACTGCTCGGCAAGGACTGCCTGCCGCTACCTCTCAATGAGCACTGCCAGTGGAGGCGGCGGAACAATACTCTCTCTGGCGCGATTTTTGGCGCTGTGGCTCAGTGTAGCCACCTTTCATACAGTGTAGCCACCTTTCAGCGTGTGTAGTGCCAACATTAAAAATCAGAGGCGGTCGTGTTATGGTATGGTCGTGTTCTTCATGAAGGAGATTTGCACCACTTGTTGTTTTGCGTGGCACTATCTACATTGATGTTTCAAGCACCTTCTTGCTTCTCACTGTTGAAGAGCAATTCGGGAATAGTGATTGCATCTTTTAACACTATCGAGTACCTGTTCATAATGTGCAGCCTTTGGCGGAGTGGTTACATGACAATAAAATCCCTGTAATGGACTGGCCTGCACAGAGTCCTGACCTGTATCTTATAGAACACCTTAGGGATGTTTTGGAACGCCGACTTTGTGCCATGCCTCACCGAGCGACATCGATACCTCTCCTCAGTGCATCACTGCATGAAGAATGGGCTGCCATTCACTAATAAATCTTCCAGCACCTGATTGAACGTATGCTTGCGAGAGTGCATGCTGTCATCAGGGCCAATACCATACTGCATTCCAGCATTACCGATGAACAGCGCCACGAACTTATAAGTCATTTTCGGTCAGGTGTTCGGATACTTTTGAGCACGTTCTCTATGTACTCTATACACAGGCAAGTCTTTGTTTAAAGTTGTTAGCAAAAATCTAGAAATTTTCACGCCAGTTTACTTCTGATTTTTACACGATACTCTAACAAACGTTCGGTCGGACGTAGGCTATATATTTTTAATATATAAAGTATGTAAATATATGTGTATACTATACAAAGGGAAAGAAAAACCTCGGAAATTTCTTGACCGATTTACTTCAGATATCTATACGATATTTTAATGAACAGCTGAAAGAATATCGACTAAATTTTTTTTCAATATATGGGATATATATATACATATGTATATAAAATACAAGTGGTAAACGTAATTAGTAGAAATCTGGATCAATTTGCTTGAGGTTCTTTAATGTTTCTTTTGAGTTTTGTTTTTATAATTTGTGTGTATTCATATGCTGATTTAAATATAATCAGATATTATTTTGGTATTGATTATTTTTCTTTTAGTTTAATTTTGTTGAGTTTTTTAATTTGTTCTTTAATAATTGCTGCTAGAGGTTCAGTTAATTTGAGTTCTTATCATTCTAAATGTTTTGTTTTTATGGTTTTAATTTTAATGATTCTTATACCATACCACAATAAATAATTAAATAAATCTATGTACCGCAGTGTGATTTCTCACATGCTACCGATGCAGAAATATCTGTCATAAAATTTCGTCTCTCGCATATTCCCGGCACTAAATAACCGTTAACAAATGGCAATCAGGCAATACTGTAATCACATGCGTGGTAACTACCTATGTCAGTAGAAATGGGTAACGCTGTGTAGTTGGTGCAGTGGATAGCATGCAAGATATCAATGGTTCGATTCTGGGTCGAAATGTTCTGTGTATATACCGTTGCTGATTAAATGTCAGTTTCATTCACATAGTGCTGCACTATAACCGCTTCTTAAGCCAGACATATCCGACATTTACGTAGTACAATGTTTTACAACGGTGAACATAACAAAAACGTGGTCAGGTAAGTGTGAAGTAGAAAGTAGAAACAAATGACCTGTCTTAGGAAAGAATAACAAAAACAACAATAAATATCAATTTAGAGATGGTAAGGTGACCGCACACGTAAATAGCTCAACACCTACTAATCATACGATTTTTGAAATTTTTGAAAACACTGTTAGCGATTTTAAAATTAGTTAAAATTAAAATTTAAAACAGTCTTCATCGCAATCTTGTTACCGGTCACTCACTCCAATAAAAGAATATTTTAACAAGACTGCGATCAAAACTGTTTAAAATTATAGATTTACCTACTAATTAATTTCACTACTTGCAGTACGTCCGCTAAGATATAAAATATCAGCAACCATTGAAAATAATAATTTCCATATTGATGACCATATGATGTTTACCAAAGGGTGTATTGTCCTCAGAGCAGAGAATCAAGGTGACGCCCCTGCACGTACAAACACTGCGCTACCCGCTGGATCATATAACTCTGGACTCATTACAACATGGATGGATCCACAGATACAAGAGCAGCGTGAACACGAGCTTCCAGTTCTTCCACATGTGTCAGAGGGATAGAACACCAGTGATCCTTCAAGTGTCCCCAAAGGAAGAAATGTAGGGGATTTAGATTAGGTGAACGTGGAGGCCATGCAACTGGTCTTCCCCATCCGAGCCATTTCCCTGCAAATGTTGTTTCTGAATACCGCCGCACATTAATTTCAAAGTATGGAGGTGCACCATCATGTAAGTACCATAAACTCTGCCGAACATTAAGTGGAACATCTTTCAGTGGCTCACGCAATAGTTTTAGAGGAATTCAAGGCACCTTTGTACAGTCAGCTGGTCAGGCAACAAGTACTGAATCAGATTCTTGTCTCCCAGTATTCCCGCCCAGATGCTGATGACAATGCGAACTTAACATCAACGGTCGCGGTTGATGTGAGGGTTAACGTTACGACGATGAATCATATTTTTATTTCGATGACGTCGACCAGGAGATCTAGCAGCATATTCACGAGAGGTAACATCTGTCCGATTATCAAATACACCAAAGAAGAAAAGCATGCCTACTTAATCATCGTTTGTGTATGACAAACGTCTGCCACACTGTTTTAGAATAACACAAGAAGAAAATAGGATATGTGCACTAATGAACGTGGAGTCTATTACGGGCACGCTACTCGACTAAAAACTAGTCCCTGTCTGGTGAATAGCGCATACAGTATAAACATTTCATTAGTCCCAGCGGGGGTGTTCTATTTAACGAGGATCACTTCTCTTACAGCTTTTGTTCTATATGACTCATACCGACACTGGTAACTGCGAAACCTTCATTTTGGAATTACACTGCTTCCCTAACGGAGATGGATGTGATGTTTCCACATTTGATACGAGTAACGCATCGAGATACTAAATAGTATACATTTATAAGATTCAGTGTTGAAAGGCGTGATTAGTGCTTACACGGAGGTAATACGTACAAATGGTAGCCAAGTTCGGAAATTTTTTGTAAAGCACATTGCCAGCCCTGCTGGTGACGTAAGAGCCTAAAGAAATCTAATGGACCTGAATGTGGCAACACTAATACTTGGTACTAACCGATATGACCATTGGAGAAGGGTACACAGAAAACAGGTATGTACTAGTAGATTCAGTAAAGTGAAACTCGCGTCCACGGCGTGCAAAAGGTTTGTTTAAAAGCTGGCCAATGAAAACGACGGTATTCCCATTCCTGGATAGTAGCACGTAAGTGCAAATGTTTCGTAGTAGACCCTCTGTATTCGCTATATGACGACTAAGACAACCGATACCGCGCCAGGCAAACTACCTTTAGCAAAATTAAAAAAAAAAAAATACCTCGTGCTAGAATCGAACCTTCGACCTCCTGCATGCTAACCCAAAACGTTATCTACTACAGCAGCTGCACAGCACTAAGCCTACATGTTGACAGAAGTGGTTACCGCACATCTTATTACTGTGATGGAAGACTGACAATCTTTCACGTCCATTTATCGCCAGAAATACATGCAGCACAAAATTTTGTGACATACATTTTTATGTTGCTAGTAGGTGAGAAAGGATAGAAATTTTAAATTTGCAACGGGTGTTGATGTTATACTATAGGCGTCGTTTAAGAAGACTATTTTCGAAATTCCACCTTAAGAGGGTGAAATAGTGAATGACAGCTTTTCTGAAAATATGTCGCTAACAAAGCAACTTTGAAGACAGACCTACGAAAATAGGAATTTGGTATCTTCGTCAGAAATAAACACATGTTTCAGCATTTTTGGAAATTTTTTTCAAAATAAGTTTTTATTGAAGAACTACTAAATTATTTTTAAAGCTACATCTATAAAAACTGGTGTTTGTCTCCTTGGTCAGAAATAAAATAAGATGTGTTTCAATGTTTCTGGAAGTTGAATCCCTAAGGGAGGGAAATAGGGGATGAAATGTTATATGAACTATTTTATTACGAAAACATATTTGAAGCTAAATCTACTGATATTTTAATTTGGCTTATCAGTTACAAATAAATCCATGTGTTTCATTGTTTTTGGAAATTCAATCCCCTAATGGCGTGAAATAGGACCAGACTGATTCACACGCCCGTCATCACCCAGTACAAACCACAAAGTTTAAAAACTTGAAATTTGGAGAGGGTAAGGATCTTACTACTAAAGCAATATTGAAGTTAAGTTTATGAAAATTAGTATTTGACTTTCGGTGAGAAATTATAAATTGTGTTTCATTGTTTCTGGACATTCAACATCTAAGAGAGTGAAATACTCGTAAGGGCTAAAAAGTTTCGTGACATTCTTTCATTTTGAAAACATGTACAAAGTTAAATCTATGAGAATATGTCTTTGTATTCTCCATTAAAAATGAAGAAATGAGTCTTTCACTGTTTTTGGAAATTCAAAACCTAACTGGTTAACATAGGAAATACAACTTTTAATCAAATATTTCCTTATGTTAAAAAAGTTTAAAGCTAAATGGATGAAAACTGGTATTGCACTTCTCGGTTAGATATAAAGAAATTTGTATCCGAGGATCAAGTTCCTACGGAAATATTAGCACAAGAACGGAGGACGTACGATAAACAAAAGCTTTGGTCTCCAGCTACCAGAATAACTTTCTGGTCAGAAGTACTTTCTGAAAAGAACATAATTTATGGCCTTAATTAGTGTGATAAATTTAGGAAGTATCGGGAGCTGTGAACAACATAAAGATTGAGGTAAAAAAAAATTAAATCTGCGCTGATCACACAGATTACGTGAGCGAAGTAGTGGGCGCTAATCCAGCAGGACTTACTTCAGTTCTTCACACGATACTTTGAAAGATATTCACAGAGACATAGGCCATATACGAGACATTTTTATAGACATTAGTGTACTGATATCCTATCAGAACTGACAGCCAGGGCGAGAACGCTGGGCTATTCTGAGTTCTGATAATGTATTTTCGTTCTCGCATTCATTTTCAACTGCGTTAGCTGAGCATTTAATCTACTAAAGAAATTGTGTCTCACATATATATATATATATATATATATATATATATATATTGATATATATAATATTAAACACGTATTGTACACTACTGGCCATTAAAATTGCTACACCAACAAGAAATGCAGATGATAAACAGGTATTGATTGGACAAATATATTATACTAGAAATGATATTTGATTACATTTTTACGCAGTTTAGGTGCGTAGATCCTGAGAAATCACTACCCAGAACAACCACCTCCGGTCGTAATAAAATCCTTGATAGAGTAGTGACTGGCGTATGGTGACGAGCCAGTTGCTCGGCCACCATTGACCAGACGTTTTCAATTGGTGAGAGATCTGGAGAATGTGCTGGCCAGGGCAGCGGTCGAACATTTTATATATCCAGAAAAGCCCGTACAGGACCAGCAACATGCAGTCGTGTACTATTCTGCTGAAATGTAGGGTTTCGCAGGGATCGAATGAAGGATAGAGCCACGGGTCGTAACACATCTGAAATGTAACGTCCACTGTTCAACGTGCCGCCCATGCAAAGAAGTGACCGAGACGTGTAACCAATGGCACCCCATACCATCACGCTGGGTGGTACGCCAGAATGGCGATGACGAATACACGCGTCCAAAGTGCGTTCACTGCGATGTCGCCAAACACGGATGCGACCATCATGATGCTATGAACAGAATAAGGATTCATCCGAAAAAGTGATGTTTTGCCATTCGTGCACCCACCCAGATTCGTCGTTGAGTACACCATGGCAGGCGCTCATGTTTGTGATACTGCGTCAAGGGTAACCGCAGCCATGTTCTCCGAGCTGATAGTCCATGTTGCTGCAAACGTCGTCGAACAGTTCGTGTAGATGGTTGTTGTCTTGCAAACGTTCCCATCTGTTGACTCAGGAATAGAGACGAGGCTGTACGATCCGTTACAGGCATGCGGATAAAATGCCTGTCATCTCGACTGCTAGTGATACGAGACCGTAGGGATCCAGCACGTTGTTCCCTATTACCCTTTTGAATCCACCGATTCCATTTTCTGCTAACAGTCATTGGATCTCGGCCAACGCGTGCAGCAATGTCGCGATACGATAAACCGCAATCGCCATAGGCTACAATCAGTTCTTTATCATCGTCGGAAACGTGATAGTACGCAATTCTCCTCCTTACACGAGACATCACAACAACGTTTCACCAGGCAACGCCGGTCAACTGCTGTTTGTGTATGAGAAATCGGTTGGAAACTTTTCTCATGTCAGCACGTTGTAGGTGTAGCCACCGGCCCCAGCCTTGTGTGAATGCTCTGAAAAGCTAATCATTTGCATATCACAGCATCTTCTTCCTGTCGGTTAAATTTCACGTCTGTAGCACGTCATCTTCGTGGTGTAGCAATTTTAATGGCCAGTAGTGTGCGAAAAGAAGTTCTGATGAAATAACTAGGTTGTTTCTGCTGTAATGGCATGGGACTTGGTATCAATCTCTGAGAGCGCCCCGAAATCGAAAATACTGTAGATGCCGGCAGGTTCGCGGTCTGACCTGGCATGGTAAGCCGTCAGCATCCCTGCTCTTGGTACAATTTCTGTAATTACCGTAGCAGTGGTCGTGGGTTAGACTCATCCGTGATATTAAACTTATCACTTGCAGTGGCTGAGTGCAGCCTTTGTATGTACCACAATAACCGAACGTCAAAATGGCTCTGAGCACTATGGGACTTAACTTCTGAGGTCGTCAGTCCACTGGAACTTAGAATTACTTAAACCTAACTAACCTAAGGACATCACACACATCCATGCCCGAGGCTGGATTCGAACCTGCGACTGTAGCGGTTGCGCGGTTCCAGACTGTAGCGCCTAGAACCGCTCGGCCACCCCGGCGGGCTAACCGAACGTCATTTCAATTGGATGTATTGCTTGCATGTGAAAACTGATTCTAGTGCAACTAACGCAAGACATATGGTATGTAATTTCACAGTATTGAGTACATTCTGATGAACGTATTGATGGATAATCAGACATGTATGGAAGGCTTGGAGGAATAACACCACCTTGAATTTCTCCTCCGCAGACTGGAAAGGAACGTTGGGTGTCAACAAGAAATTCACTCCACCATAACAGCCCTGGATATTTTAATAAGTGTGACATGTCCAACAACAAAAGGTTTTCATTTTACAATATTTGCTAATATACGAGATGTCGAGTTGCGCCTTACTTCAGAGTCCACCTTCAGGTGATCGTCTAACAATTGACCAGGCATATCATATGATAGATTGGAGGAAGACGAGCAAATAACCTCCTCGATGCCTAGTAAACTATTGTGCCGTTATAATCAACCCTCAGGTTGATGTTAGATTCACCTATAATCCATCCACACACTAATCAAATTAAAATTATTTTGACGCAGTGCTGGACCCGGCGACATATTGCTGATGATACTCACAATGTAGCAAGGCAAGCCACTAATATTATACCGTAAAAATATATGAAAGTTGATGTGTGTGCGTGCGTGTGTGTGTTTGTGTGTGTGTGTGTGTGTGTGTGTGTGTGTGTGTGTGTGTGTGTGTGTTCCATGTTTCCCCCTAAACCACTGGACCGATTTCAACCGAACTTGGTGGATATACCACTTGCTATCTAGAAAGAATCGCTGTGCGAGTTAGAACCACGTACCTACAAAGGGGTGGGAGTGAAATATTGGCGTAGCTCATGACGCGCCAATAGCCGGAATATATTCATCCAATGTTTGAGAAAGCGAACACTTATGGACTTGCAACAATCTTGACTCATAATTTAAAACCTTCACGTAACTTTTTCTCGCTGACAACTCCCACAAAGTAACGAAAGGATAAAAGTTTATCGCTTGCTACGTTTTCGCTGTTCATGCAGTAAGGGTGCTGTGTCAGGCATGAAGTTTCAGTTTATTACATCTATCACAACGTATCTGACAAACAATAAGCCACATACGTCGTTGAATGTTCCAGCAGAATTGTAGCGTTTTACGCCTCGTCCCTTAGGAGATATGATGTCATAAACATTGATCTCCGTCAAAACGAATCTGCAGGGCGAAATTTGCTGGAGATACAGGTGGAGTATGTGAACGAATATGTGTGAAATGTGTTAAATACTGATAAGATTTTCATTTTACACATGTATATGTGGGTGAATGCCCTGGTAAAAAGCTCTTTCTACACACTTACATGGATTTCAAAGAAACTTGCTACTGATACTACTTATTATTTGGAAACAGAAATTATGGGGGTAAGAACCAGCATGCTCCTGTTGGGGTGGGGAGAGATGGTGGTAAGACGAGATGGACAGACAGAGGGGAGGTAGGAGGAGATGTGCACAGCCAGTGGGAAGGAAGAAGACATAGGCCTATAGGGGGAGGTGGAGATAGGGAGAAGGCGACTGGCTGAGGAGAGGAGCAAGTGGACAGAGAAAAGGGAGAGGAGACAGAAAGGGACAGAGGAGGGGAGATGATGGACAGAGAGAGAAGGTGGACAGAGAGATGGGGAGGAGAAGGAGGACAGAGAGAGAGGGAGGAGACGTTCGAGGAGGGGTAGAAGGATGCGGTGGAGACAGAGAGGGGGGGAGGTGTAAGGCGATGGCCAAATGGGCAAGGAGCAGATTGACAGAGAGGTGAGGAGCAAATGGACAAGGAGATGGAGGAAGAGGAACTGGATAGAGCTGTGGAGTGGGTGAGGTGAAGTTGGAAGGAGGAAAAGCACTAATAGATGATCAGAGTAAATACATATCCGATCAACAATGGGTACTCAACTGGAGTACACAATTAAATAGGAGGAACGGCCATAGAAACCCAATTTTGGTGACGAAATTAAGGCCTTTTAAAAGTATTTGTGCCTATTTTTTTGTTCTGTGAACGGATCACTGGAAAATTCTATCAAAAGCCGCATCAGAACAAACCACAAAGCTCTGAACGAATCCAGGAGAGCGGCAATGAAGTTGTACACAACGTGTCGAACAAGTGGGCCCCTACTACCGGCGGGGGTGCTTCTGCAGCGGGTCACGTCGCGGCCCATAACGGACGGGACAGCCAATCGCGGCCGGCCTGCGGGCCGGCTTACGGGATTCCTGCACAGCTGTGCGTCCGCGAGTTATGCGGCCGGCGTGAGCGCCTTCGAAACAATAGCGCCCTACCACGCCGCCGCGGCGGCGGCGGAGGCGATGAAATATCGGCACAGATAGCTAGCCACCACACCGTGCCGTGCTGCGAGGCAGCCAATCGCGTTCCTCCCTCCCTTCCTCTCCCTCCACCATGCCGCCATGTTCCTTCCCCCTTCTCAGCCCCTACCACCACAACTCGAGGGGAATCCCAGACAGTCACGCGCTGCCTGGAGACTATTGTTTCCGTGTAGCTAATATCCAGGCGTAAGGTTGCCTCGCAATTGTCGCTTAGGAACGGATCTCCCTCTTTCAACACAGTGTCTACCTGTTCTGACGTCTTTGTAAGATCCTCTCATTATGGAAGACAGCCGACCCTTAGCAACAGCTTCCATTGTTGCTTGGCGAGCCAAGTTGCGTACTTCCAAGGCAATCTCTGGTACGCTTGCCTGCATCACAGTGATGACGAGGAATGCTTACGAGGCTTAGGAAAAAATAGAGTTGTGTCAACAGTCATAATAAAAAAAATTAGTTTGAAAACCTTATGTGAGTAATGTAAATTTGCTGTAAGTTACAATGTAGAATAACTGTATATTTGTAGATAATGAAAGGTAATAAACAATAATACAAAGCATTTTGTTCCCATATGAAGAGGAAAGTAAAAAAGCCTTTCAGATCTGATTTTCTTTTTCTTTTATGAAACTAGGACATCGGAATAAAATGATAGTAAGGTAAGTCAGTTAAGGATGTTTTGTGTAAGGATTTTTATTTTTATTGAAACGCTTAATCATGAAGAGAGTACTTACACGCAGAATGAATTTTTCACTCAGCAGCGGAAGGTGCCCGACTTCAAATCCGCGCGAGGTAGCCGCGCGGTCTTAGGCACCTTGTCACGGCCGGTGTGGCTCCTCACGTCTGGGGTTCATGTCCTCCCACGGGCAGAGGTGTGTGTGTTGCCCATAAAGTAACTTAGTTTAAGTTAGATTAAGTAGTGTGTAGGCTTAGGATCCCATGACCTCAGCAATTTGGTCCCATAAGACCTTACCATTCCTTCCCCCTTCTCAGCCCCTACCACCACAACTCGAGGGGAATCCCAGACAGTCACGTGCTGCCCGGAGACTATTGTTTCCGTGTAGCTAATATCCAGGCGTAAGGTTGCCTCGCAATTGTCGCTTAGGAACGGATCTCCCTCTTTCAACACAGTGTCTACCTGTTCTGACGTCTTTGTAAGATCCTCTCATTACGGAAGACAGCCAACCCTTAGCAACAGCTTCCATTGTTGCTTGGCGAGCCAAGTTGCGTGCTTCCAAGGCAATCTCTGGTACGCTTGCCTGCATCACAGTGATGACGAGGAATGCTTACGAGGCTTAGGAAAAAATAGAGTTGTGTCAACGGTCATAAAAAAAAAAATTAGTTTGAAAACCTTATGTGAGTAATGTAAATTTGCTGTAAGTTACAATGTAGAATAACTGTATATTTGTAGATAATGAAAGGTAATAAACAATAATACAAAGCATTTTGTTCCCATATGAAGAGGAAAGTAAAAAAGCCTTTCAGATCTGATTTTCTTTTTCTTTTATGAAACTAGGACATCGGAATAAAATGATAGTAAGGTAAGTCAGTTAAGGATGTTTTGTGTAAGGATTTTTATTTTTATTGAAACGCTTAATCATGAAGAGAGTACTTACACGCAGAATGAATTTTTCACTCAGCAGCGGAAGGTGCCCGACTTCAAATCCGCGCGAGGTAGCCGCGCGGTCTTAGGCACCTTGTCACGGCCGGTGCGGCTCCTCACGTCTGGGGTTCATGTCCTCCCACGGGCAGAGATGTGTGTGTTGCCCATAGAGTAACTTAGTTTAAGTTAGATTAAGTAGTGTGTAGGCTTAGGATCCCATGACCTCAGCAATTTGGTCCCATAAGACCTTACCACAAATATCCAAATTTTCCGACTTTAAAACTTTATGGCAGATATAAACTGTGCAGAGAAGCGATATTCGAACCTATAACATGCTCGTGGTAGCAAACATTCCGCTACACTTTCTGGACACACGACCCTTGGCTTTTGGCTAAGATATATCTCCGTGGTAACCTTTCTCCAAGTAGTATTATAAACAGGATCATAATAACGAAGTGACTAACAGCTGGTTGTTCGGAAGACACTTATACAGCAGTAGGAGGACGAGCTTGGTCACAGCTTCTATTCTGTAAATTTCTGCCATTCTGTGGGTCGGTTCGGTACGCGAACGCACCGAATGGTCTTGTTTTCGAAGCAGAGCAACTAAAATATTCTGTAAGCATTTCCGAAAGGAAGCCAAACGGTCCAAGCAAACCGAAGCGCTATTGTCCTTTCTCCTCGCGCCTACGAATCAGAAGTAATCTGCCTCTGATCCGCGCATGCGCACTGCAGCACCACAGCAGCACGAAACCGAAGCTGCTAGCAGCCGATACCGGCACGCTGTTCTTAAGTAGCAAACGTGTGGTCAGAGTACGTAATGCTATTCAAATTCCTTTTACTACGTGCTACCATGAATGCATGATAACGATAGAATATTGACTGTGATCTGGAAAGTGTCGTACATGTCACATAACGTCATTTTATTCTCATTCACATCGACGTCTTGTTTAGGATTTTGCGTTTCGGAATATGAGTTAGGAATGGAGTACAGTACCACATTGTACAAATACATGTATTTTCTTCTGTTTTTCGTCGTTCCTTCGTTGCTACAGAATTCATGAAGGTACATAGCGTCTATGCAGCTAATTTGAAGGCAGTTTGTGCATTGTCACACGCGATTCGCTTCTTTTATTAGTGATCATGCTTCACAAATAAAAGAAGTGAAACGCGTATGGCAATAAGCAAACTGCCTTCAATTAGTTGCATAGACGTAACATATCTCCAAGAACCCGAAAAATTGTTTAGGAGAGTGTCGCTCCTAGAGATCCAAATGATGAAGTAGCCTAGTTCCCTATATGATACATCTACGATTTGGTTCATAAACAAAAATTAGAAAAACTCATTTTTGAGAGTGTGTGGTGAGCGCAGCTATTGAAGTAGGCTGTAGTTTGTAACATGCATCTGATGAATCAAAATGTTTCATATATGGTAGTATAGTATAAAATATTGTGGCGGAAATCTTTCATCTCTGTCTACTGTTGTTAAGGATTCAATAAGAGATAAATTCTTGTGACAAGCTAAAGTATAAGGACGATTGGTGCTAGTTTCATTCACAGTAATTCAAGTTGTGTTCTTAGATTCCTGCCTGACAACACACTCGGGTGCCGGCCCCGTTGGCCGTGCGGTTCTAGGCGCTGCAGTCCGGAACCGCGGGAGTGCTACGCTCGCAGGTTCGAATCCTGCCTCGGGCATGGATGTGTGTGATGTCCTTAGGTTAGTTAGGTTTAAGTAGTTCTAAGTTCTAGGGGACTGATGACCTAAGATGTTAAGTCCCATAGTGCTCAGAGCCATTTGAACACACTCGGAAATCCCTACGTAGTCAGAAAAAAGTTGTGAATTATTTGTGACAAGATAAGGTATAAATGTCACTGTCGGTTGTTTCACGCACAGCAATATCATCTTTCATTTCTTAAACATATGGAAGTCACGAAATCGAAGTTATTCATTACTGAGAAAGCGCGCTCTTACGTGTAAATCAGCATCTATCAGGCTTTACAAAATTCGTTTGCATTGTTACTTGAAAGTTTCAAAAGCGCATCGATAGGTTAATAAGTAAACCATTTGCAGAAATTGGTATGCGAAGTCACTAGTAATGTCATCTAACACTCATCTGATATACGCAAGTAGAGCTGACCTTTTGAAATTTAATGGTTTTTTAAACTATTAATTACGTAAAAATAACAGGTGTTTTGTGAGGATATTGACCGAAACTGTTTTTATGTTATAATTATTCACAGTAACAATAATACAAACCATGTTTCTAACCAAAGAAAATAGTCGTTATAAACTTACTTTCGACCTGGACGCGTTCTGGTGATTCTTCACTAACACAGTCACTAAATCCGAAGCTAAAACACATCAATATGTTTAAAATAGCAAACTATAGTGGTTAATAAACCACGCCAAACCTAACGAGAGAGCCATACCGAAATTCAAGACCTATCGGTACAGATGTCGAAAAGTCGGCAGGAGGACCGATCGGTAGCAGGTCTCAGAAGCTTAGTGATTAGGAACTACGGATAAAGAACTGCAAATGACGTTACTGCTGAGGCTAACCTGCTGCTCCGACCGGTATGAACGATACAGAATAGGGCCACTGGTCACAGTTGCCAACCCACTCAGCTACGTCAGGTGCTAGAAGTCACGGTCAGACATAGACGACGCTTGTGACCAGTAACGGTACACTTGTGGTTTGTTTTCGTTGCTTCCGTTGCCCTCCCTTTGGCCTGTTTACTTCAAGCTACAGAATGTCCTAAACCAGATGTAAGACTGCAAACTCAAAACTGCAAATCTACAAGCAGTGTGTATATGTATCCTGAACGGAAGCATGATAAATTGAAATTAATTAAAAACGCAGATAGCTCTCAAGTGACGATTTAAACACGACCGGTTTGGCTGCTTTAAAGCAGCATCTTCAGGTGGTGCTACATGGTGCATCCATGTAATTTATGTATTTAAAAAACCTAAATAAAATCACTTACAGCTGTGTCACATAGATGAACACACGGTGATGCCTCCAACGTTCGTAGGCACTGAATCCAATTCCATGAGGGAAAGCTGTGACTACGAACGTTGGGGGCCTCTAGTGTGGTACTATATGTGATACTACTGTAAGTGATTTTATTTAGATTTACTAATATTCCGTGATCCTGATTAACATTTTAAATGCTTAGATTAGAATGATGCTTTGCTTTCCATGTAGCAGCACTTGCAGATGCTGCTTTAAAGCAGCGAAACCAGTCGTGATTTAATCGTCACTTGACAGATATTAGTGGTTTTATTCGCGTTCAGTTTCCCATGAGTTTCAACGGCTTTGGTAACTCATAAAGCTGTATGCGAACGTAAACGCCCAATTATTGCTCCCTATTATTGTGCATTCAGGCAAACATGAGACGACAACTTCGCTCCCTACCATGCTCGACTGTCAGTTACTTTGCTATTCTGATAGACGTACAGTTCCGCAAGATATGCCCCGCAACATCTATGAAGTTCGGTAGATAGAAGACAGTCGACGGCGGAAGTGGAAAGAAGAAAGGAAGGAAGATGGGATTTAACGTTCGTTCGGCATCGAGAGCATTAGAGACAGAGCACAAGCTCGGATTGTGTCAAGGACTGGGAAGGTAATTGGCCGTGCCATTTCAAAAAAATCGCCTGGGGCGATTTCGGGAAATCACGGAAACCTAAAACTGGATGGCCGAATGCGAGTTCAGTGTGTTAACTTTGGTGACGGAAGCGAGGATGTGAAGACAGGTGGTAGTTCATTTCTGGGTAGTTTGGTCGGTAAAGGCATTGCAGGCAGAAGGGGACCGGGTTTGAATCCCAGTAGAGCAGACACTTTAAATACGGAAACAAATTTTAGTCTACTTACATTTTTCTAAATCCAGTTCATTGCTGGAGACCTTTTGTATCTATACTGATTGATTCTTATTTATAATGTCATTAGTGACTACCATGTACCATTGTACACACTTTTTTCCGATTTTTCTAACCAAGACACATATGAGCCTCATCTCATTCCTTTAGTCCTTCACGATTCGCATTAACAATGAACAGTACATTTTTTACCAGTTTGTCACTGTGAATCCATTTTCCAGGGCACAACATGGCAAACCACTCCGTTTGCTTTCAGGTACAAACTCTCCTGTAGCAGTAACATTGTAGAAACACAAGACAGACGAACGTCTCACTGCTAATGATCAGCCCAAGTCGTTATTTGTAAATTATGCACATTAATGTTGCCCTCAATGTGGCCATTTCGAAGTCGTAGTAAATTCTCAGTCTAATGTCGCTTGAGCTCTACCTACACCTCGATCAGTTACTTTCTAAATTAGATGATCACATGGATTTTCCGACATTTATTTCACTGATGTCTAGCTTCAGTTTCCAGTGCATGACGTGTCCGAAAATAGAATGCTATTATTATTGAATTAAAGGCGGATGTTGAAGATTAGGTGGGCGGATCGGATGACGAAAAAAATACTGAATCGAATTTGGGGAAAAAATTTTACTGCACTTTTTGAATAAAATCAGGACGCTTTTTGAGGTTTTGAGACATGTTGAATTTCATAAAGGAAACAACTGCTGTGCTCAAGGTGGAAGGGAGCAAAACTTGTAGGCGGACATCAAGGTTGGATTACTGTAACCAGGATCAACTGGATATCAGTAACCGCACACAGATGAAGAGACTGGTCCACGTTAGATTTGCATCCAGAGTTGTATTTAACGAGTATTCTGAATGAAGACCATAGCATTCCTTTCATGCTTTTCCTGAGCAAGGAATGCTAACCTAGAGTACGTGGCACTTCCGAAATTTTCGCAAGCTTCACTAAACGTTATACTCTAGATGTAAATTTGTTTTCAACAGAAGAAGGCCTTAAGTGTGACCTGCAAATCTCCAGGAACAGGTCCATTACTTGGCTACGGTCGTAGTCCTGGAGGCACATCACACTCGGAAAGCCGTTTGGCGGTACTGCCTAAAGCCAACAGCAGTACAGAATTGTGTGCTTGCCTAGGTAAATTGAAGCGTTATGTAAAATTGATTGTAAACGTTATTGACATGAAGCATGCAGTGCGCGGTATTCACACAACCAGCAACCCTAGTCTCTGGTCTCATGAACATAACACATTTTTCACTTTAAAACCAAAAATCTTTTCACTCCACGTATAACAAGGAAAGCGCCGGGTAAATTCTTGTTTCCATTCGAGAACGTCTCAAACATGGCATCTACGCCGCGCTGGCTCACAGTAACTCTAGCGCGTGTGTACAGGCAAAGTTGTTCTCACTGAAACGTTTCATTTTATCTAAATCCTATCAAATTAAGTCTTGTAAGGTACTTATCGATTGTTTGAAAACACTTGTTATAAGAATTTATTACTACTTATTCATCACGAAGATCTACATGAAAACAGATAATATACCGCTCGTTGCATTTATTGCTCCATAAAACCGTCTCCAAGAGAGCAGCTCCACAGCTCCCATAACAATTATGAAATATATGTGTATATTGTAATACATATGTTACAGCGCGTCATACACTATCTTGTGGGCCCAGGCCCCATGATGACAAGGAAGTACACGGTTTCTTTTAACGCTAGGCAACGGTGTCACTATGTGCACAAGGGGTGGACAAAAATGGGGAAACCCAAAGGCATAGCACATCATCATGCCTAATACGGTGTAGGAAAAGCGTTGGCAGTCTGCGGCTGGTCTCGGCGGAGTTTCGAGTCCTCCCTCGGGCATGGGTGTGTGTTTTTATCCTTAGGATAATTTAGGTTACGTAGTGTGTAAGCTTAGGGACTGATGACCTTAGCAGTTAAGTCCCATAATATTTCACACACATTTGAACGTTGGCAGTCAAAACATCTACCAGTCGCGCCGGGATGTATGAATACCGATTCAGTACGGTTTTCAAGGCAATCTTACTCCATTCCTAATGCAAAATATTACCAAGTGGAAGTAAAAATGATGGAAGTTGATAGCAATCTCTCAGCCTTATATCCAAAATAGACTGCAGTTGCTTTAAGACCTGGTGACTGTGGTGGCCGCATGAACAGGGGAGATAAAACATTTCATCCTCGTACTTTCAAACAAAGCACATGTCGTCTTGGAACTCAGCATCTTCACTGAGGAACCGTGGTATACACCCGATTGGCCAAATTGGTCAAATGGTTCAAATGGCTCTGAGCACTATGGGACTTAACTTCTCAGGTCATCAGTCCCCTAGAACTTAGAACTACTTAAACCTAACTAGCCTAAGGACGTCACACACATCCATGCCCGAGGCAGGATTTGAACTTGCGACCGAAGCGGTCGCGCGGTTCCAGACTGTAGCGCCTACAACCGCTCGGCCACCCCGGCCGGCCCAAAATGGTCACATAGTCCTTGGCTGTAACGAGACATTTCAGAGTAACCATGGGGCCCATGGAGTTCCACGATATGGCGCCCATACCATCACCAAAGCTCCGCCAAGTTTCTCTCTACCGACGTAAACAGGGCCGCAATATGGAAACAGTGTGTAACTAGTTTTTTGCTTCCGCACCACATTTTTCTGACATATTGGAATTCCAGTTAGCCATGGAGTGTCCAGCTTATGGAGCTCCTTTCGCATTGTTTTGGTGCTGACAGCGTTCGCGAGTGCGACAGTTATTTTCGCAGTTCACTTATTTTTTGTCAGAATCCCCTTCTATAAACGTGTCACGATTACTCAACACACTCTTTCGTCCACTTGGTGACGTAGCGGTGACGTTTCTTCTGCTTTCCTTCAATGCGGTATAAATATTCGATACGCTGCCTTTGGAAACACAAAACATATAGGCTACCTTGGTGCTCAGAGCCATTTGAACGTATTAAAGGTATTGCAGAGCTGCTGGTCGTGGTCAAATACAACAGCGCAACCTACAGGCTTATCTAGCATCTGCATTTATGTTCAAGCATTCTTTTCATTTCCATGTTTGCCCAACCTATATTCTTGAGTGAACGCCCAAAAAAATTGATGTCGCATTGCGCCACGCACTGAGAACTGTTACTGGCATCCTGATATTGAACTGAGACTTGAAGCAACACCGTCTTTCATCAGGCAGGCCCATACCCCTCCCTTTGCTTGAAAAACAATGGTGGATGACGCGTACAGAGTACCAAGCTGAATGTCACAACTGTTGGCCTGGAGTGACAAGAGACGTAGAGAAACTGATCACGTGTAGCCCCACAGCTACTCGCACCTCATACAGCAGCACTCACATGTTTCGCGGCAGGATGAGCAGCATGAAATCAGCTCTGTTTCTAGTTCTTTCTTGAAGTCAATGTGGCTGGTAAAAGTCAAGAATTACTCCAATTTTCCATATGTGTTGAATGTTGTTGATGTGGTTTTTTAATCCAAAAACTGATTCACTGTAACACTCAACGCTAGTCTATCCTGTGCAGACCATTCCATCTCCACGTCACTACTGTAGCTTACACCCATTTTAACCAGCGTACAGCAGCCTTTTCAGTACTTGCAGGGGCAACAGCCTGGATGATTGACTGATCTGGCCATGTAACACTAACCAAAACGGCCTTGCTGTTGTACTGCGAACGGCTGAAAGCAAGGGGAAACTACAGCCGTAATTTCTCCCGAGGGCATGCAGCTTTACTGCATGGTTAAATGATGATGGCGTCCTCTTGGGTAAAATATTCCGGATGTAAAATAGTCCCCCATTCGGATCTCCGGGTGGGTGCTACTCAAGAGAACCTCGTTATCAAGGGAACAAAAACTGGCGTTCCACGGATCGGAGCGTGGAATGTCAGATCCCTTAATCGGGCAGGTAGGTTAAAAAATTTAAAAATGGAAATGGATTGGTTATAGTTAGATATAGTGGGCATTAGTGAAGTTCGGTGGAAGGAGAAACAAGACTTTTGGTCAGGTGAATACAGGCTTATAAATACAAAATCTAATAGGGGTAATGCAGGAGTAGGTTTAATAATGAATAAAAAAATAGGAGTGCGGGTAAGGTACTACAAACAGCATAGTGAACGCATTATTGTGGCCAAGATAGACACGAAGCCCATGCCTACTACAGTAGTACAAGTTTATATGCCAACTAGCTCTGCAGATGATGAAATTGATGAAATATATGATGAGATAAAATAAATTCTTCAGGTAGTGTAGGGAGACAAAAATTTAATAGTCATGGGTGACTGGATTTCGACAGTAGGAAAAGGAAGAGAAGGAAACGTAGTAGGTGAATATGGATTGGGGCTAAGGAATTAATGAGGAAGCCGCCTGGTAGAATTTTGCACAGAGCATAACTTAATCATAGCTAACACTTGGTTCAAGAATCATGAGAGAAGGTTGTATACGTGGAACAACCCTGGAGATACTAAAGGGTTTCAGATAGATTATATAATGGTAAGACAAAGGTTTAGGAACCAGGTTTTAAATTGTAAGACATTTCCAGGGGATGATCTGGTCTCTGACCACAATCTGTTGGTTATGAACTGTAGATTAAAACTGAGGAAACTGCAAAAAGGTGTGAATTTAAAGAGATGGGACCTGGATAAACTGAAAGGAGGTTACAACCAAACTCAAATAAAGCGAAAGTTTCATCTTTCCTTCTGTCCAACAGAATGCATCCAAAATAACTTAGGATCACGTTAGTAGACACTTTCTTTTAAGGATCACTTAATACGAACATCTGTTATCTCAGAAGCAGGAACAACAGTCTAGATAAACTCTGTGTCATTCATTAAGAATCGTCAGAATACGCTCTTCAGGCATCAGCACTCGGACTGGTTTACTCAGGAGCAGAGCACTGTGCGCCTGTCTGGCATAATAGTCCATACGTAAAGGAGATAGACGTACTACTTAACTAGGCCATGTGCATTGTTAATGAGTCAATAATATCTGCACCTACATAATGTTTACCTATCCTAAGCAACATTCCACCTCCTGATATAAGACGGAAGAGAGGGCTACTTCGTGAATATGATAAGTATGATGATTAACACCGACCTTCCAATATTGAACGATGTATTCCCTGCGGATCGACAAAGACTAAGATCAAGACATACCACTCTTGTCATAGCTAGGTCTCTCAAGGAGACTGAATTCAATACCATCGATGAGTGGGAACACTGGAGGGAACAAAACTGTCGTCCACAATGCCTGAAGCCGCCTTGCATCCAGAAGAACATCCAGGATTCGACCAGCCTAGGGCGATTTGGACTACCATCAACCGTATCCGAACGGGCCATGGAAGATGCGCAGTCACTCCTTACATCTGGATCAAATCTTCATACCATCGTGTGACTGTGGTGCGGAACGACAGACAGTTGTTCACCGTACTTACAAGAGTTCTTTCGAAGATTTCCTGACAACGACGGGCGATGTGATAAAAAATATAAAAGACCTTGATAACCTAATATAGCTATTTTATTTTGGAATGGTATGTTTAAATGTTGACATGTAGTAGTTTAGTAATCTTGTATTTCCGTACGATAAATAAATAAATACCTGCCCATTCCTCATTTGTGGTTACTCTATGGCACATTATCTGCTGTGGATCAACTACCGGCCTCTTCCTCAAACCAAAGAAGCATGAAACAAGTAATTGTAATTATCGTAGCGTCGTCTTAACTAGGTGCGTAGAAAGTCTTTCCAGCATATGGTAAATCATCACCTTATCTTTATCCTTGAGATTAGGAAGCTTCTTAGGCGTTCTCAAAGTGAGTTGAAAAGGTATCGGTCCATCGTAAACAACCCGACCCTGCTCGAAATAGTTATACATCAGACTTTCCTACAAAGTCAGCGTCTAATAGGCATCTTTCTTGAAAAAGACTAGGCGTTGATACTATTTGAAGGCAAAATATTATTAAACAGCTCCACCAGAAGAGCTTCTGTGGAAGATTGCTCATGAAGTCTTTCCTCCTCCAAAGGTTTTTTGGGATACCGAGTTGATGTGGTTCTGTCTGTAAGATTTTTGCTGGAGAACGTTGTCCCTCAAATCAGTGTTTTTGTTGTAACTGTTTTCTCAGTTGCCTATTCTACAGAGAACTTCGCCATCCCTTATATTAGTCCAGTTGATTTTCAACATTGTTTTGTAGCACCAAGTCTCAAACGCTTTGATTCCCTTCTGCACAGGTTTTTCCATGATCAACTACCATACAGTGATGGCTCCATATGTACATTCTCAGAAATTTGTTTCTCAAATTAAGGTTAATTTTTGCAGGCCGCGGTTGCCGAGCGAGTCTATGTACTTCACTCCGGAACCGCCCGACTGCTACTGTCCTTAGGTTAGTTAGGGTTAAGTAGTTCTAAATCTAGGGGACTGATGACCTCAGATGTTAAGTCTCATAGTGCTCAGAGCCATTTGAACCATTTTTTTAAGGTTAATGTTTGGTGCCAGAAAGCTTCTCTTGGCGAGGAATTTCCTCTTTGCAGGTGCTAGTCTGCTTTTTATTTCCTCCTTCTTCGTCCGTCGAGGGCTATTTTGGTTTCAAGGAAGGAGAATTTCTTAATTTCGTCTACTTCAAGACTACCTAGTTTGATCATATATTTCTCGCTGTTCTCATTCCTATTACCTCTCATTAGTTTCGTCTCCGTTTCCAGTTTACTCTCAATCCATTTTCTGCACTCATTAGACTGTTAACTCCATTCAGCTCATCCCAATTTTACTGACGATAGCAATGCCACCATTTCACCAGCGAATGTTACCATTGTTCTTCTTTCACCCCCAATTTTAATCTGACACGCAAACTTTTATTTCTATGTTGCTTCACCGATGTATGGACTGAATATTAGGAGCGGAAGACTCGTATTTTTCTTACACCTTCGAACATCTTGCACCATTTTATTGTCGAACGCTTTGTCTGGCTCGACAAATAGTATGAGTTTATCTTGATTTGTTTTCTGTCTTACTTCCATTTTCAAGCGTGAAGTCATAACTGCGTCCCTGGTGCTTTTACCCTTCCTAAAGCAAAACCAATAGTCATCTAATTATACGCAACTTCCTTTTCCGCTCTTCTGTACATTGTCATCAGTAGCTTGGTCGCATGAAATGTAAAGCCGATTGTCTGAGTTTTCGCACCTTTATATCCTTGTTATCTTAGATATTGAGTTGATGCTATTTTTCCGAAACTTTAATGATATGTCGTCAGTCTCATAGATTCTTTACGTCATCCTGAATAGTGGTTCGATTGCCGTTTCCCACAATGATTTTAGAAACTCCCGTGGCATGTTATGTATCACTTTTACTTTATTTGATTTTAAGTCGTTCGAAGCTCCTTTAAATTGTGGTTCTAAGACTGGATCCCCCATCTCTTCCCCGTCGTCTCCGGGTTTCTTCTTCTGTCGCGTTATCAGACAAATAGTCCCCCTCGTAGAGGCCTTCAGTGTACTCTATTCCTCCAGCCGTGTTTTCCTCAGCGCTTAACAATGGATTTCCCATTGCACTCTTAATATTATCACACTGGTATTAAATTCATGGTGGCTTCGAGTTTCCTATACGCTGATCGAGTCTTTCCAACTATCATTTATTTTTTTCTACTATTTTGGCTTCGCTGCCCTGCGCATCCTATTTATTTAATTCCTAAGTGATTTATTTTGCTGTATTCTACCATTTCCTGATCTTTTTTACTTCGTACTTCCTTCGATCAAGTGACATACATTCATGTTCAAAAGAAAGCAGAACATTTTGAACGATTTCTGCAGAAATGATCCGCACTCCAATCACGTCGGTTCAGCATGTGTCTTGTTGAAATGTGGACTCAGGGTCCCCCACGGGCCTGACAGCTTGTTCCATGTGTGATGATATCGATGCATATAAGGAGCGAATGGGGTTCTATGTTACAGCCACCCATGCTACATTCAGCTGGTTCCAAAGTCCACGTGTCGTGGTTGGCACTGGGTCACAGCTCTGCACCCCGTCGTTTCACCATTTCCCACACGTTTTCGACTGACAACAGTCTGGTGATCCGGTGGGACAGACCAAAAGGCTGACATCTTGTGACACCAAGAAGGCACGTGTTCGTGAAGCAACGTGTAGTTGTGTATTGTCTTGCTGAAAAATCGCGTCTGGGGTGTTGTGCAGGAAGTGTATGCTGCGGGTCGTAGGATGTCATTCACGTACGTCACACTAGTCGCAGTGTCCTGGACACACACCACGTGTGATTTGTGTTTGTAGCCAATAGCATCCCACAGCATAAGGCCTTGAGTTGACGCTATATGTCTAGTGTGAATGCAAGTGTTACAGTGAAACACCAAAATCTGCAGAAAGTCGACTTTCACCGGTAAATGTCAACATTCACATAGTCGCTTAGTGTATGTCCAAAATATTTGCTAAATACCCTTATTTCTGACTTACACCGGTAAATGTTGACATTCACCAAGCACTAATGGTGAATGTAGGACATGTTGGAGATTTATATTTTCTTCTCCGTAATTCAGTCGCTATAAAACGTCACAAAGGTGACGTAACTTTTTCGCCTGTCTTTCTGAAAGGAATGACCAAGAATTTAAAATACACAGTACATTCTACATGAGAAAAGAAAATAGTAGTTATAAAAAAATTACTTATGTGATTCAAATCTTGTTTATTGCAAGAACTTAAACTAGTATGACACTTTCAATTGCACAAGAGTCCCTTGCTTTTACAACTGCATTTATTTGTGGAACACTTCCTTTTGCAATGACAGAGTTTATAGCCTTGTCCCCCGCTTCTCGAATTAGCTGCAGCTGCTTCTCTCAGCGTCATTTCTTGAAAAGAAATCTCATCTATGGAAAGTATCTTTTCTTTACAAATTATGAACTGATTACGTGTATAAAGCTGCTTAAGGGTACCATTTTTATTTGCCAGTTTATAGAAGTCGGAGTCTTCTACTCTAACAACAACCGCTAACACATTTCGGCTATCTGTACTACCACGGTCGACACCAGGGGCTTGTATAAGTATATTATCATCAATCTGAGCAGGAAGAAACTGTTTTGTGGGGTCGTAACGTCTTTGTTGCTTGCAGTAGAAGATTATCTTCCGCAGCCGCTCTTTTTAGTAGAAATCAACTCGTGTTTTTCAGACAGAATTTGATGTGAAGACGTTGTAGGTTGTAGGTCCTCTTCAGTATTTCCTTTGGAATATGGTTTTCGGTATTAACAGTTTCTTCAAGCTGCTCGTCGGTTGCAGAAGTATTGGCAATTTCTTCGAGTTGTTATTCAGTTTCAATATTTGCGATTTGTTCGCCAGGCCATAAAGACGACTCTATGCATCTTTTTGCTTTAACGCCAAACATGGCTTCATAAGCACTCTGGCGTATTCTTTCGTGGTATGTAGTGTTCTTGGCAAATTGAACAAAGGATAAACCACCTGACGATTTATTTGTATCATTATTGTTCATCCATGCAGTTAGCTTATTCTGTATATCCTGATTTGCCCTTTCAACTGAGCCTTGTGTTTGACTGTGACGAGGCTTTGCATGAACTATTTTAACATCTTTCCACGTAGCGCATATTCGGATATGACTTGATTACTAAATTCTCTACAATTATCTGATTGCAACATTGCCGGTGCATCAAATCTTAAAAATATTGAAAGAACGTGATGCGCTACTCCTTCAGCTCTTTTAGTTTTCAAAGGTCGTAGCTGGACAAACTTAGTTAAATGATCTTGATACAGCATTATGAACTTATATTCGCCATCTCTGTTTGACTGCAGATCTATCAAATCAACTTGACGTCTTGAGTTTAATTCAGAACTAACCGTTGGCTTCACAACACTACCTTTCGTAGGTGTGTTTGATTTGACAGTGTTTACATAAATTTAAATACAACACTACAATTTCATATGTAAAAGTTTTTATTTAACTTGAAACTCTTTAAACATACGTGTTCTTCCTCCGTGGCCTATTCTGATGTGAGTTTCATATAGTATACTGTACTATTCTTCATTGGTAACATAACACTGTATGTTCGTTTCCCTTGGTTTTAATGGTACAATTAACTTCGCTTCATCATTCATTTTTTTAAAATCAAAAGGTTTTAATCGCCTGTAACCCAAAGGTGTGTTGCATCTAATTTTAGCAGAAACGACTTAATGAAGTATTTTAGAATACTTTTTTTGGGGAAAATGAAAACAATTGTCTTCTCCTTTACCCACAATTAATGCATTTAACTTTTAATGAAAAAGATCACGATTTACTGCAGTATCCATTTAGTATAAATTAGGGTATCGGAAAAAACTAAGAAAACGTTGCTCGCGTTATCAAAGCTTGCATAAGACTGACAAAGCTGATTGGTTCCGAGCAGAACAAAGGATTTGGCGGGAGAGAGCCAGTCGCTTGTTTTTTGACTCTTCTGTTTCGGACCTCCACCAGAGCACATCTGTGATTGTCGACACAACCCGGAGAGGGTCCGAAAGTACAACAGTGTAATGAAATATTCGATCTTTCACCGACGTACACTCCTGGAAATTGAAATAGGAACACCGTGAATTCATTGTCCCAGGAAGGGGAAACTTTATTGACACATTCCTGGGGTCAGATAAATCACATGATCACACTGACAGAACCACAGGCACATAGACACAGGCAACAGAGCATGCACAATGTCGGCACTAGTACAGTGTATATCCAACTTTCGCAGCAATGCAGGCTGCTATTCTCCCATGCAGACGATCGTAGAGATGCTGGATGTAGTCCTGTGGAACGGCTTGCCATGCCATTTCCACCTGGCGCCTCAATTGGACCAGCGTTCGTGCTACACGTGCAGACCGCGTGAGACGACGCTTCATCCAGTCCCAAACATGCCCAATGGGGGACAGATCCGGAGATCTTGCTGGCCAGGGTAGCTGACTTACACCTTCTAGAGCAAGTTGGGTGGCACGGGATACATGCGGACGTGCATTGTCCTGTTGGAACAGCAAGTTCCCTTGCCGGTCTAGGAATGGTAGAACGATGGGTTCGATGACGGATTGGATGTACCGTGCACTATTCAGTGTCCTCTCGACGATCACCAGTGGTGTACGGCCAGTGTAGGAGATCGCTCCCCACACCATGATGCCGGGTGTTGGCCCTGTGTGCCTCGGTCGTATGCAGTCCTGATTGTGGCGCTCACCTGCACGGCGCCAAACACGCATACGACCATCATTGGCACCAAGGCAGAAGCGACTCTCATCGATGAAGACGACACGTCTCCATTCGTCCCTCCATTCACGCCTGTCGCGACACCACTGGAGGCGGGCTGCACGATGTTGGGGCGTGAGCGGAAGACGGCCTAACGGTGTGCGGGACCGTAGCCCAGCTTCATGGAGCCGGTTGTGAATGGTCCTCGCCGATACCCCAGGAGCAACAGTGTCCCTAATTTGCTGGGAAGTGGCGGTGCGGTCCCCTACGGCACTGCGTAGGATCCTACGGTCTTGGCGTGCATCCGTGCGTCGCTGCGGTCCGGTCCCAGGTCGACGGGCACGTGCACCTTCCGCCGACCACTGGCGACAACATCGATGTACTGTGGAGACCTCACGCCCCACGTGTTGAGCAATTCGGCGGTACGTCCACCCGGCCTCCCGCATGCCCACTATACGCCCTCGCTCAAAGTCCGTCAACTGCACATACGGTTCACGTCCACGCTGTCGCGGCATGCTACCAGTGTTAAAGACGGCGATGGAGCTCCGTATGCCACGGCAAACTGGCTGACACTGACGGCGGCGGTGCACAAATGCTGCGCAGCTAGCGCCATTCGACGGCCAACACCGCGGTTCCTGGTGTGTCCGCTGTGCCGTGCGTGTGATCATTGCTTGTACAGCCCTCTCGCAGTGTCCGGAGCAAGTATGGTGGGTCTGACACACCGGTGTCAATGTGTTCTTTTTTCCATTTCCAGGAGTGTATTTGCTATCTGTTGACATTAACCGGTGAAAGTCGACATTCTCCAATTTCAGTCATTCACGGTAACACAGTCACTGCGATGCCGCTCCCCCTGCCTGGGGCGAACCAAATTGCGCCCATAATTTTCAAACAAACAGAACTTACATTCCTCTGGAAGCACTGTCTGATGCGATTTCTGTCCAAACTGATTTCGTTCCAAAGCATCTACCATGTTCTGCACATTCGTCAAAGGTAGGCGGAGAAGTGGAGGACGCGCACGTACGATAGCGTACGACGTGTTTCAGTGTTCCCCTGTTGCGCCAGAGCGGAGGAGGACGCAGATCCGTCCTGCAATGCCATTCAGATGCGGTGTCATTCTTCTTGGGGTTGGTCTGTGTGGTGTGACCTGACCAATCTCGTCGTGTTCTACGGCCTTCCGTGCACACACCCATTACAGTGCCGAAATACTTCGTCCCACGCGGACAGTGATTTGCATGATGGAAGCTTTACGTTCCCTCATGCCAATAATACGCCGTCTTTCAAACTCAGTGACTTGACGGTAAGGTTCGTGGATACGTCTGTGATGCGTCGTGCACGTCTGTTTAATTCTCACTTATCCATTATCTTCCGTATGTAGCGACAACTATAGCGGCAGGCACGTTTTAGCCCAGTAGGTGGTGTTGTGCCGTGATACCGATTTTGACCTTGAATCCGCGGGCCGAAATGGTTCAAATCCAAATTAATTCAGCACAACATACTAATGTACATGTGCTGTGAATATGTATATTCGTTCGATATATTTTTTCCTGAACATGAGTGTATTTCTTTTGTTACCCAATGTTTCTTCGAGACTTACCTTCCTTGGTCCTACTGTATGTCGGACTGTTCATAACAACTAGATGCCATCACAAGTGCTGATGGTCACACAGCAGACAGGACATTGGAACTGTATCCGTCACCTCTTTAGATATAAAATTCATGTGGCTGTTTCAAGAAGGTGGGATTGGGAAGGGGTGTAATGTTGTAGCAGGCTGATCTCGACGCTGTATTTGAATCGGGAGAGGCAGCAGCATAATTAAAGGCACCACAGCAACGTACCCGCCTGTGCCACGAATCAGGTGGCTCAACGTTACTCACGTACTCAACATATGGTATCGCATAAAGCGTCGCTACCCTTCACTTGCAGAACGATGCGATTCTGTTTAGATCCTCCTAAAGTGACCTCATTTTGCTAGAACATTGACTATGAACTCGGGTTTTACGGGATTGTTTATTTTATGCTTTAGAAGATTGGCTTTGTCTTAGCACTTCCTTTTCATTATGTTAGAGAATGAGTACGATATTACAGCAGGATCTCTGTGAGTTGTGTATGTTATCCTGGTTGTCACAACTATCGTGCCGATTGAGGTCTGCCTACCGCAGACGTAACAACGTAAGTATGTTGGTATCAGCAGCTCTTTCATGACTCACGAAATGATTTGTTTGGCCAGTCTATACACTAGAGGTGTTCTCTGTATAGATACGTGGTACTTGCGCTTTAGTGAATTGCACGTGATGAAACATGATCTAGTTTTACGATGTGAGAGAAAACAAAATTAAGTAATATCTGACTTTCTATCGACGTTGTCGCTCATCCTATAAAAGTAAATGTACCTCTGCGACTTCCATCAAGAGTGTTCATCTCTTTTTACTGTCCTGAGATATCATCTATTTCCGTAGCGTGTAATACTTTTGACTTGAAACGTAAGTATTCTACAAACTTCATTCTGCCCCGATACCGCAGATGCAGAATACGAGCACGTAGTGTAAGTTACGGTTATTTAAATGTGTTCTGAAAATTATTTTCGTTACCAACACATTTTAGAGGACAGTTTTCAATATCTGCTAAACACTGCGTTTTTCTGTTGCCATTAATAATATACAGGGCCGTCCATAGTACAGAGATATGTATTCCATTGGTGGTTGAGAAACTTTTGATCATGGAATTTACATATCGGGATTTGTTCTGAGTGACAGATGTCAGTGAAATATTGTTCTGTATTGTTTATTTTAAATGTAGATACGGTGCGTGAATAGATAAGATAGGGTCGTAACGAATACACATAGACATCTTTGGTATTCGCCTCAATCAGTTTACCGGTCTCTAAAGAGTGTTCTTCCCTGTGGCGTTGTACTGACGAAACTGTGACGCATCATACGCTTCTGTTTCTATATTCTATTTGTCACTGTATGGAATACCAGTATTCAAAGTGAGTACGTTTGCCTACGTTCATCGTCTATACAAAAACTTTATGGACCGTCTACTCACTTTCCAGTACGTGGCATTATTCATTTCTTATCGTGACTCGTTGGTAACACATGAGATGAACGAAGTGACATATTATTACAGTTAAGATATTAGCAAAATAATTTTTTTAAGACAAGTGCAACATATCTTCTGCGCTCGTGAAAGTAATAATAAACAAGTGACACTGTGACTCCCAGTTTAATAGAACTTGCATCTTCTATATGCCTGAATCGGTGTTTCTAAAATCGTATCAGTCTTTCATATAATTTCGAACACTTAACTGCGCTAATAAGCAGTAGCCAGCACACGGTGCTGAAGATATGTACGTTCAGACCAATATACTCTAACTACACTCCCAGTGAATCACAGAGAGCATATACGGAATTTTTGCGTTCACATTTATATATGCTACAGCCTTACTTTCAGGTTTTTGTACTGGCGATACTCACTGTTTTCTAAACTTTAAGGATACATAGAGAACTCCCTACGCCTACTGTATGAAACTGAACAAAAAGTAAGAGACATTCTTCAGAATGATAAGGACCAACCTCTTGAATTTTTCACAAAACATGAATATTTACACTTTTTCTGTCATCAACTATGTTCGAAAACAAATATTCCAGCTCTTTTTTCAAATTTTTCAAATTAATAAAGAATGTAAATGTATTCGAAAATTTTAAATGTATATCCTAAATACACGAGAAAAACATATTTTAATTTAGTTGTGTTACAACGGTTGAGTAACAATTCCTGAGAAATTATTCCTGCCACTGTAAAAGCATCCTGAGGAAATGTACCATACGGACAGAAAATACTGAGCTACGGTAAATGACCTTCAAACATTAATGCCTGCTTCATAGCTATTATTATCAGTACTGTTGGACTTAATCCTTTAGGGAATTCGTTCGTGCTATCTAGTCATATCTGAATTCATTTTCCTCATTATCTGACAACGTGAGTCACTTGCATCATTCCTTGCTTCAACGCCGCATGGATTTTGAATTTCATAGTATTATGGAAAGCCCGATCCCATCATAAACTTGAGACGTTCTGATACTGCGTTGATTAATGATAAAACAGTACGAGAAACTCCAGAGCTAATTAGTCTGTTCCATATGAAATGATTCGTGCACTCATTTGACATATGAGTTCGGCTGTGAAGACATTTCATCAGTAGATTTATGTTTGCGAGGTGTTGGAACTCCGGTTTTATTTCGTCTACTATAACAAATAACAAACTGTATTATTCCATAGCTATTTTGTTTATATAGCTCTAGCACCAATGATGTTCTCCGTTTGGTCATAGCTGAGGTTGGGATTTTCAATACGTGAATCTGTGTGTCAAAATAGAGATCAGACTGCTTTCCTTATAAATTTTTCAGTTGCTCTATCTGTCTAATAGCTAGACTGTAGCAGTTCTGAACGTGGTTGCTATGTGATTAACGACCTGTTTCGTTGCCTTAAAGAAACAGCCTTGTAATCCATGTATAAAAAAACTAATTGAGGACAGCCAACAGCAGTAAATCTAAATAAAATTACTTACAGTAGTGTCACATAGATATGGACACGGAGACTCCCCCCAACGTTCGTTGCCACATAATCCAATCAAATGAAGATTCCAAGACCGTAACAAATAATAATCGGCGGAGCACTGGGGCAAATAGTGAAGGGGATGAGTCAGTAGGGCAGAAAGAACCGTAGCTAACGTAATAAATATGGTTAAAAAATACTACAAGATGCGTAAATGGTATAGTCAGTGGAGAGTCTGTCTGACAACCGTAACCCAATAACCAGCACAGTTACTACAAAGATAAAAATTAAAATCCCCAGAAGCATAAAATTATGCAAGACAAGGAATGAGGAAGCTGTTTGAGCTACATGAGAATCCATGTGCAAAACGATTGTAGATGAAGGGCTACTCGTACCAAAAGCTTTATAAGGTTACAAACTTGTGTAAGACGACTAACAATACCTAGCAAGAACCGAGAATAAACAACAGGTAATAGAGACCCCATTTATAAAGGCAAACATGGAACCAAAAGAACAGATTAATAACTGCCTTGCGTATCTTCAATATCCAAAAACCAATACCACAACCTGTAGTTGGTTATCGCAAGGGTATAGCACTGGAAGTGGTCAGCTGTACACTAATCGGGCGGAGATCGCCACAATGTTGTGGCCACGACTGACACTTGCAAGTACTGAAATTACCGCACTGGTGCTGGTCGTGGCAGTGTACAGAGTGCAACCTACAGGTTGGCTCGTAGTCAGTCTTTAGCACACACCTTCGTGCTTCGTGAAACGGGGCATACAGTCACAAACTAGTGAGCTGTGGTAAAACATTTCCTGTTTTGAAGAGCGCGCCGCAGCGCGTTGTGTGAAGCAGTCGCCCTCCGTTTCTGGCGGTGGCGCCGCTGTGGCAGTCGCAGCTTTGGTGTCTCCCTCTGGTGGGAAAGCGGAAAGATGGCCTGTTCACGTGCATTTGAGGGGTGCTATGAGCTCTGTAGAGGACAGTCGGTCAGTCGAGGTGAGTCTAGTCAGTTTGTCAGCCGGCTCAGTATGGAGCAGTCATTGTCTGTCTGTTGTCGGAGTGCGTGTATGGCTGTCGTTTGGATCAAACTTTAAGCCAGAAAATGAGAATCTTGCCACTCCGCCAGTAACAGAACTCAGCTAGTGGTAGCCCGGTCGGGGCTGAGTTCCTGCATCTGAGTCTCCGCGTTGGGCCACCAGTCTGCTCGAGTTCTTCGGGCAACGGTCATTCGCGGTTGGATTGGTCGGTTGGTTGGTTGCGCACTGAGACACGAGATGTCTTGTCCGCATTGAGCGCCGGCGCATGTGAGGTCCCCACGAGATTCAGTGGGCAGCGCCGTATAGAAATGGGTAGTGGCTTCGCGGTTCACAAGACAGCAACAGGAGCAGAACCACGACATCGGGCTGGCCAGGACCAGCTGCGAAGCCGTGCGACGAGAGATCGGCGCGCCTTCCTGCGTCCGTTGAAGCGGCTAGCAGCGGACGGTTCGGGAGAGCGTTGGGGGTGCTGCGCCAGGTCTTCCCCAGAAATCGCAGTTTATTAGAAGTTAATTGATTGGAGATATGTTGTTTCATTTACTTGTCAAATTCTACTTGGTTTCTTGGTGAGGTCACCAGCCGCTTTGTTTTGGGGTCGTCCCACCATTCTTCTCGGTTTGACCACCCGCGGGAAGGTGATTATTGTGAATTGGGTGGTCCGTTTGTCCCTTGTGGAATTGGGGAGGTTTAGAGCAATCTGCGCTTCGGGTTGTTTAGTAAACCTCCCCCCCCCTCCACCTGTCAGTCTGCCATACGTTAATAGCTGCCTCTGTCATGTTTGTCGGATTCAGTGTTAACGAATTTGTAGAATGAAGGTAAGGGCCGAATTCCTGAAATATGTTTGTATCTCGCCTATTATCTTGTGAGGCGGTATATGTGGAATGTAGAGCATGTTGTACACTTTATATAAGTCTGAATTTCATGGGGTTTACGTAAATAGTCATTTTTATAAAGTTGCCACCCTTCCACCGTAAGAGCCCTTTTAAAAACAACTTGCATCTTTGGTGGAAAATAAGTTCTCAAAGTGAGTGTTTGTACCATTTCCATCCCTCTTACGGGGTGCATAGTTAATGTGTTTGTGTGAGTTAAAAATTTTAGTTTAAAGTAATCTGGTGTGTTGCAGATTTGCGTCAGTGTAGTTTTCCAGAGGTCGTTGTGAGCGGTCGTGACTACGGCCGTGTTGAAAGGGAGGGGAAGCCCGAAGTCTCCGACTGAAAAAAAAAGTTCTGCCTCTGAATAATTGTAACTTGATATTTCGAGGGTGCTTTTCTGCTTATAATTTTAAAACTGTTTTGAAAAAGCTTTAGGAATAAAATTCACATTTGTTAAATTATAACTTGATATTTTGAGGGTGCTTTACTGCTTATACATTTTAAATCTGTTTTTGAAAACGTTTTTCTGAATAAAATTTCCATTGGTTGAAATTAATTTGTACCCATCAGTTACTCCTTGGCAACTGCTTCCACGCTCACATAGTGTGTTAATATTCTTGATGAATCGCTAGTAAATAAAGTAAATTCTTTAAGAAAATATTTGGAAAGTAAATTTTCACGGTTCAACTGGGACTCCAGTTCAGCTACTCTGTACCGGCAGGAGAAAGGCCTGATTCTCAGTATCCTTGAGCAGGCTGAGACCGCGTGCAGTAGGAACACACTACCACTGTATACTTTAAATAAGCAGATGGAGCTAAGACACTGCAGTATTCTAAGTAATTTTGATTCTTCAAAAAAAAAAAATGACTTTGGAATTCATTTTTGGTTAACGTATTACCTCACAACGTATATTCTTAGCACTTACACTTATACATAATCTATACCGAAGATGTCATGTCTTATTTTTACTATGTTCTTTGGTATAGTGTGCACTATTGAGGCGCTCCCACGCCTTCGGCTTTCAAAATCCCAGGGCACCTATCACGTGCTGTAGACTTCCATCATACACTAGGCCCTCCGGTGGTAAAGCGATCCCCGCTAGTTTAGTATACAGCTGACCACCACCAGTGCTATAACCTTGCGATAACCTACTACAGGGTATGTCAATTTTGTGTATTGATATGTTTGTGTATTAAAGATAAGCTAGGCAGCTCATTAATCTGTTCTGGTTCCTTGCTTTGGCTTCATAAATGGAGCTCCAGGTACCTGATATTTATTCACGTCTCTTACTAATTTTTTGTTAAATACCTTAAATAAGATTATAGCCTTACATTGTTTTTGGTACGATTAGTGCTTCATCTACATTCAGTTTGCACATATATGTTCATGTAGACCAAACTGTTTAATTAACATCTTGCTCCCGATTTTTGATGTTGCATAATTTCATTCTCCTAGGGCTTTAATTTTTATCTTTGTAGTAACGGCGCTGGTTAACGGATTATGTTTCTCAGACCGACTTTCGACTGACATATGTATGTACGTATTTATTGAACTGGGGACCTAGAAACAACGGAGAGGCTTCGTCCCCGCCGTAGGCCTCAGTGGTACACAAACCCACAATAGGCTACAGCAGTTAACTCACCCCACAGCCGCCCCACACCGAACCCAGGGTTATTGTGCGGTTGGGCCCCTAGTGGACCCTCGACGGGAACGTCTCATTCCAGACGAACGTAACCACGATGTTACGGTGGTAGAGTCATTATGGTGTACACGCACGTGGAGACAGTGCTTATGCAACAATCGCCGACATAGTGTAACTGAGGCCGAATAAGGGGAACGAGCCCGCATTCGCCAAGGGAGATGGAAAACCATATACAGGCTGGCCGGCACACCAGCACACCGGACCTCGACACTAACCCGCCGAGTGGATTCATGCCGGGGACCAACACACCTTCCCACTCGGGAAGCAGTGCGTTTGACTGACGGCTACCCAGGCGGGCTCCCACTGACGTAACTTATTTGTGCTTCTTGTATTGAGTTTTAACCATGTTCCTTAAGGAAACTACGGTTTCATTTGCCACAGTCCCCCATTCTCTGCACTATTCGCCCCAGAGTGTCGGTTAGCCTGTCAGTGGGAGAGCACCACGAGTTCCTGCTGCTAATAGGGCGAGTACACCGTTTGTTTATTACATATCTTTTCGAGTTTCAAGCAGGATCGAATTCAGAAATGGGTAGGCACTGTTACTGCTGTGTACAGATGCGAGCTGAGTTGGTGACCCTTCGCTCACAGCCGCAGGCAGTGTTGCCTTCTGTCAGCTTGAGGCTGCTGCCAAGCTCCATCACTGTGGGGGTTCGGATGCAGGGATGCGAGGGACATCGAGCACGACCCACTTGTCTCCCTATCGATCCACTGCTGTGGCCGCCCCGGTTACTAACTGCACGTGGTCGAGTGGGAAGATCATTCCAAAGTATGGCAGGCTGCGAAAGACTTTCCGTGGGGCCGATCGTATGGCGTCCCTGGTTCCTTTGACAAACAAGATTCGGGGCTTATCTGTCGTTGACAAAGTCTCTGAGCCGGATGCAGTCGTCCACCCTGTTCCACAGGAAGCTTCTCCGCCCGTAAGGTCTGGTCATTCACAGACGGTAGTTGGGAGCTCCAACGTTAGGCGCGTAACGGGACCCCTTAGGAACATGGGTACCAGGGAGAGGAAGGAAGCCCGTGTGCATTACGTGTGGATACCGGGGGGAATCATTCCGGATATGGAAAGTGTGCTCCCGGATGCCATGAAGAGTATAGGGTGCAGCCAACTGCAGGTGGTAGTCCATGTCGGTATCAATGACGTGCGTCGCTTTTGATCGGAGGAGATTCTCTCGGGTTTCGGGCGGATAGCGGAAATGGTAAACACTGCCAGTCTTGTTTCCTTGCTTCCGAGAAATAAGGTGGAGCTCATCATCTCCAGCATCGGCGACAGAACAGACTGTGGTCCTTTGGTGCAGAGCCAAGTGGAGCGTCTGAATCAGAGGCTCAGACGGTTCCTGACATATTAAGCGGAACTTGGAAACCCACCACCCGATAGTGCAAGTCAAGGAATCTGCAGCCTACACGGTTTTGTAGATTCCTTTACTTGCACCATCGGGTGGTAGGTTTTTCGAGTTCCGCTTGATATGTCAGAAGTAAACTACACACAGGAAGTGTCTACACAGGTAGTGGGGGCTGGGTGGAAGGGACTGGACGGCTATCTTTAGGTTGGAGCATCCTTCAGAAAGGGGCAGGTAAAACACAGTAATGTAGTTGCAGAAACGATCGGTATTGTAGTTGTATATTTTCGTAGCTGTGTTGGGAAAGAACCAGAGCTGCAAGTCCTAATAGAAAGCACTGAAGCTCAAATCGTTATAGGTACAGAAAGCTGTCTAAAGCCGGGAATAAGCTCAGCCGAAATATATCAAACGATCTAACAGTGTTCAGAAAGGATAGATTAAATAATTGGCGGTGGAGTATTCATTGCTGCCAAAAGTAGTTTACCTTGTAGCGAAATTGAAGTAGATAATTCCTGAGAAATAAGAACTGTAGAGGTTATACTTGACAGTCGGACTATTGGATCACTTTACCGACCCCGACTCAGAAGATATAGTTGCTGAACAGTTCAAAGAAAACCTGAGTCTCATTTAAAATAGGTACCCCACTCATAAATTATAGTCGGTGGTAATTTCAATCTACCCTCGATATGCTGGAAAATTTATACGTTTGAAGCCGGCGGCAGGCATAAAACGTCATCCGAAATTGTAATTAATGATTCATCATAAAATTATTTTGAACAATTAGTTCACGAGCCTACTCGAAGAGTAAATTGTTGTGAAAGCATACTTGACCTCTTAGAACAAATAACCATGGAGTATCATGACGAATACAGGGATTAGGGGCCACAGGGCAGTTGCTGCTAGGCTTGATACCGTAACACCGACAACCATCAAAAAGAAACGCAAAATACATATATTTATAAAAGCTGATAAAAATGCTCCTAACACCTTTTTAAGAGACAGCGTCCACTCCTTCCGATCTCATTGCGTAAGCGTAGAAAAGATGTGTAATGATTTCAAAGAGATAGTATCGACGGCTGTTGTGAAATATATATCACAGTGGTACACAAAACGCGTCAGATCGTTGTTGCAGAAGCAACGAAAAAAGCATGCCAAATTTAAAAGAATGCCAAATCCCGAAGATTGGCAAAGTTTCACAGATGTTCGAAGTATAGCGTGTGCTTCAGTGCGAGATAATTTTAATAATTTCCATAACGTAGCACTGTCTCGGAATCTGGCAGAAAACCCAAAGAGATTGTAGTCATATATGCAGCACACCCGTGGCAAGACGCACTCAATACCCTCACTGCGCGATAACAACGGTGAAGTCACTGATGACAGTGCCACCAAAGCAGAGTTATTAAACACGGTCTTCCGGAACTCCTCCACGAAAGAAGACGAAGTAAATATTCCTGAATTCCTATCAAGAACATCTGCGAAGATACCCTCGGTGTAGCGAAGCAACTTAAATCAATTAATAAAGGCAAGGCTTCCGGTCCAGATGGTATACCAGGGAGTTTCCTTTCAGAGTATACAGATGCAAAGGCTCCATATTTAGCATTTATATACAACCGCTCGCTCACAGAAAGTTCCGTACCTAAAGACTGGAATGTGGCTCAAGTCACACCAGTACCGAAAAAGGGAAATATGAGTAATCCGCTGAATTACAGTCCCATATCACCAACTTAGATTTGCAGCAGGGTTTTGGAACATACACTGTATTCGAACATTATGAACGACGTGGAAGAAAACGATTTACTGACACATAGTCAGTACTAATTCATAAAATATCGTTCCAGCGGAACGCAACTCATCAAGTAAGGAGTGCTATCGACAGGGGATGTCAAATTGACTCCATGTTTTTTAGATTTTCTGAAGGCTTTCGACACCGTTCCTCGCAAACGTCTACTAACCAAGTTGTGTGCCTATGGATTATCGCCATGTGACTGGATTCATGATTTCCTGGCAGAAAGGTAACAGTTCGTAGTAATAGACGGAAAGTCATCAAGTAAAACAGAAGTAATATTCGGAGCTCCCCAAGGATATGTTATAGGCCCTCTATTGTTCCTTATCTACATTAACGACATAGGAGACAATCTGAGCAGCGCTCTTATATTATTGGCAGATGATGCTGTCATTTACCGTCTTGTACAGTCATCAGAAGACCAAAAAGAATTGCAAAATTATTTAGATAAGATATCTGAGTGGTACGAAAAATGGCAATTGACCCTGAATAAAGAAAAGTGTGAAATTATTGACATTAGTACTAAAAGAAATCCGCTAAATTCAGATTACGCGGTAAGTCACACGAATCTGAAGGCTGTAAATTCAACTAAGTACTTAGAGATTACAATAACAAATAACCTAAGTTGGAACGATCACATAGACAATGCTGTGGGCAGAGCAAACGAAAGACTGCGATGCATTGGCAGCACACTTACAAGTTGCAACAGCTCTACTAAAGAGACTGCTTACACTATACTTGTCCGCCGTATTCTGGAGTACTGCTGTGCGGTGTGGGGTCCGTATCAGGTGGAACTGACAGATGATACTGAAAAAGTTCAAAGAAGGGGGGCTCGTTTTGTATTGTCGCGAAATAGGTGAGACAGTGCTACAGGCATGATACGTGAATTGGAGTGACAATCTTTAAAACAAAGGCGTTTCTCACGAAATTTTAGTCACCAGTTTTCTTCCCCGATTGCAAAAACATTCTGATGGAACCAACCTACATACGAACAAAAGACCATCACGATAAAATAAGAGGAATCAGGGCTCGCGCAGAAAAATTTAAGTGCCTGTTTCTCTCGCACACCGTTCGGGAGTGGAACGATAGAGCTTCAGTGGTTCAAATAGCTCTGAGCTCTATGGGACTTAACATCTATGGTCATCAGGCCCATTGAACTTAAAACTACTTAAACCTAACTAACCTAAGGACATCACACAACACCCAGTCATCCCGAGGCAGAGAAAATCCCTGACCTCGCGGGGAATCGAACACGGGAACCCGGGCGCGGGAAGATAGAGCTTGAAGGCCGTTCATTGAACCCTCTGCCAGGCACTTAATTGTGAATAGCAGAGTAATCACGTAGATGTAGATTTAGTATTCTGCCTACTATTATTTGCTGACGATTTCCCGCTTCATGGGTTGGATTATGTGACGACTAACGCTGGGGTTATCTCCGTGTCATTATCTATGATACATTACTGTAAGCAGTTTCACTTAGGTTTACTTCTATTGGCTGTCCTTTATCAATTTTTAATACATAGATTACAATGATGCTTTCTTTCCTATCTAAAACAACCTGAAGATGCTGTTTCAAGCCGGCCAGAGTGGCAGCAGCGCGAATCCGGACTGAAGTGCCTAGAACCGCTCGATCACAGAGGCCGGCAGAAATTTTTATAGAAACAAGCAGTGTTATTGCTCGTTCTGCAGTGTCATTAGAATTCGCCAAAGCTCTGCCGTTTCATGAAAACGAGGTGGCTTTAAAATTCAATAAAGCTATAGTGTCCCGTTATACGACAAGTAAAAAACTGCGTAATCATCACAATACCATTAAGCGCCTAAATAAAAAATTGGGAGGAAATGGAGCGCTTACAATACGACCGGATAATGGAAAATCCACTGTTTTTCTATCTCAAGCTGATTATTAGGAGAAAGTTAACAAATGTATCGTGAGCAACAACATTACTCGAGCTAGGTTTGAGCCAACCAATAAACTTGTAGCAGAAGTCAAGACGGTTTTTACTGGTATTCATTGAGTGCTGGAATCAAAGTATAGAGTATTACCGACGAGGCTCAGATCTCCTACACTTAGAGGGACGTTGCAGATCCCGAAATAATCTGCGCCTCTCAGATCCATTATTATTTCTATAGTAAATCCAGGCCATGAATTAGCAAGATACCTTAACTACGTCGTCAACCAGCATTACTGTCACCCTCAGCATTATATGGCTAAGAATCGGAAAGAAATTACACAACTCTGCAAGCAGTTAGGTTTCCACAGGGAGCTCTTGAGTAATCAAGCACCTACGATTAAATTCACTGTGGATTTCCCATGAGATGCTGCTTTACCGTTTTTGGATTTTTTTACTAATTTTCCATAATGAAGGGATTTGGTTTAACATTTACAAAAACCAAGCACCAAGTATACACTACTGATACATGGCACCCACATGTAACCTAGAGTCCAAAAAATTGCGGCATTATCATCTATGTATCATGGGTTGCGCGGAGTTACTCTTCACAAAGATGACTCTAATAAGAAATTGGACAAATTAGAATTTTAACTTACGCTAACGGGTATCCTGCCAAGGCCATGGAAGACATCGAAAAACGATTGGGACATAAAATACGAGTAATGATGCAGACGATGATTTAGACGAACTATAAGTACCTCTTAAAATATCTGAACGACGTTCAAGCTGTTTAAACGCCATCAGATGTGTCTCAGCATGGCGGAAAACACACAGACTTTGGTAGCTATCCTTTATCTACATACACGTAGTGTATCTATTCAAGAAGATAACAGTGGAAATGGCAGAACATTTACTGTCAACTCACTTGAAGTGTAGCCAACAGAAAAGGCAAGTCAGTTGTGCTTAATGCTATCTGTGGTTAGACCGCCCGCTACTTGAGGGCTGTGTAGTGTCTCATAAAGACTGTGCGGACCATGACATTATCCAATTTTATAGAAATGTCTGAAAATACTTCTATGCACGACATCTTAGGGTTCAAATAATTACTTTCAAACGAAAAATTTCAAATATTTATAAAACATGCCTTCAAAGATCTACTTTCTTTACCTTTCCATAAGTACTTAAAAGAGAAGCTAAAGCAGGCTCAAAATATTGATACAATTGATAGTAAAAATATGATGAAATGCACGGACACCAAAAATTGAGTGGTGCAGTATGAGTATCGGTTGGCAATCAGAAAAGGAAACTATACCCCAAAAGCAATACTGACTTCCCGCTCTAAGGGGAGTGCACTCTTCATGAGCTATTTACCATTTTGAGACAGAGTTTCCAATTTTTAAAAATAATTTTACTTGTATACAATGAAATTGAATGAATCAAACGGTGATATGATTTTTGTAGAGCTCCATTTTCGTCTAATTGTAACAACACAATGAGGAGCCAGCTCTCCGGGGTGTTTTTCTTTAATTTTTCGTGTTATGTTACCATGTACGCTATTGGATCTGTCAATGACGCCATTGTTCTGATGGAGATGGCATCACAAAGCGCATCTGTACTAACCAACCAAAATTTCTTGTTTTGATTCGAACAAGAATAACTGAGAACAGTTTTCAAGTTTATGTAATTTATCACCATTTTATTGTCCTGAGGAATTAAAATTAAATGTCGCCACTATCATTGCACTAGTGGAAGTTAGTGTGTATTGGCATATTAAGTGAAGTTAATTTCGTTTTTAATAGAAATTTCTTGTACCTACTCTTTATCAGAACCTTCACGTATTGTCTTTATGGAAAGTTCGGCGCTTTCATCAGATCGCCTAGTCGAAACTAATTCTTAGTAAACAGCTTTTCCGAATTCAGCCACACAAACCGGAACTACTCAGTCACTTTAGCTTAAGCATAAAACCAGATTGTTTAAGAAAAAACGAATGAAATGAAAATAAGGTTTAACAGTAATGTCCTCCATGCAGTCTATGTTAACAATTTAGTGCTTGACTCAGATACACTATTTAACTCACATAATCATTTTCTCAATTAAAATTGAATTTATAATTGTTCCTCGTGAAATATTGCTGCAACCCAATAAAATAACAATATGATTACCTTGTTGCAAGAGAAAGTCAAATATTAAGCTTAACTTACAGCTTTTTCTCTCTTCTAGCCATTCTCTAATTATACGGCATCCACTAAGTTCATAATTTGCTAAATTTATTATATCTATGTGGCACGATGTCCTTCACGTCGGCAAAGTCGTCATTTAGCCCAACGGTGGGGACTTTTAATAGTTCCATTGTAGAGATGGTCATACCAGATTGCTCCTCTTCTCCTTTTCTACGTTATTCTGTCATTTATCAAAGAATTATCACTTCCATTGTCGTTATAAAATTGTTTAGCTCAGGATAAGACGCTAATACTGGCAATGAAAGCTGTGATTGATAATAGTCTGTTACTGTCAAGAATCTAGATCTCCCTTTTTTTACATTTTTCACATGGATCCTAGCAATGTTCCTGTACTTCCACACTGTCTGCCCATAACCTCCCTGCAACAACTTCGACTAAACGTTTCACACCGAAATTTCAACGTCGACAAAATTTTCAGACACGGGTAATTAATGCATTAGTGACATCCCATGTGAATGAATCATGAGCAGTGTAATGTGCTACGGCAGATGTGTATACGTTCCCGCATTTCAAAGGAATGCAAACACACGACTGAAACTTAAATTTTGTCACATCATGTACACACTACGCAACCAACAACGATAAACTCCAAGCGAAGTTGCAATTAAAGATAGTATTTGACCATTGGGCGCAGGTTAGCATACTATGTTGCATGACACATACAGGCAGAGGACGATATTAACTCCAAAGTAACGTCGAGATCTTGCCGTTAACTGTGATGTGTGACTATGTAGGACCCTCATGAAGCGTTCCCCGCTATCTGGCTCTGAATCGTAGAAACTTCTTTCTGTGTGCTACCGTATTCAGGCTGTTTGTGTTACAGATTTTCTGAGGCGGATACTAGGGCCAACACAAAATTTGCCTTGATCAATGGGGATGCCGCCTACAATCCACAGAGTCTAGCTGGTTCACCAAAGTTACGGTCGTTAATCCTCTGCGCCCTTTCGATCTGAAAAGGTACTGGTACATGCCGACATAGCGAAACCTACTCTGTAATTTTTCACACCAAAAGGAATTCACCGAAGAGTCAAGCAGTATATTGCTCCCTCCTACGTATATCTCGCGAAGAGACCATGAGTATAAAATCAGAGAGATTAGAGCCCACACAGAGGCATACCGACAATCCTTCTTTCCACGAACAATACGAGACTGGAATAGAAGGGAGAACCGATAGAGGTACTGAAGGTACCCTCCGCCACACGCCGTCAGGGGGCTTGCGGAGTATGGATGTAGATGTAGATGTAGAATACACTCTAAAGATTTAAGCTGCTAAGGTGAACTGCAAGCTTTTTTTTTTTTTTTAGAAATGTTTCTGTTATTCATTTTTACCACACAAAGAACCTCAAATAGCAGCGGTTTGTGCAGCATATGCAGACACAACCGCGACAGGACAACTTAGCGCCGCCTAGTGCGAAGTCTTATGTGCCCACGGCGAATTTTGAACTCCTAAACCCTACCTAAAATGTCTCACATCATTAATTTTTAAGTAACCCGGCGTTCATATCGTCAGCTAAACTGTTTCCGATGTAATTGTTACACAAGTGACTACAGAGAAAAGAAAATAAAGGCAGTGTATGATGCTACACTACAGAAGACTCCCATCAATCAGGACTTCAAATTGTTGACGATTAAACTTATTAACAATATCCCTAGCATAGCTCCTGTAATGTACATTTTATTAACAATGAAGCGCTTCCTTTTCTATTCCCTGTAGTCGTCACAACTGTGGAAAGTGTATATTGGGTACAGAAAACCAAAATTTTCCTTATACTAGTCACAGATAACAAAAGAAAAAATAATGTATCCACGCACTTCACATTAAATACTAGTTTTATTTTAATAGGTTTTGATGGAGTAAGAAATGCTCTTAGTTGTATTCTGCATATTGTGATGTGAAAAAGGCGTACTTGATAAAATTTGTAAAACGTGGTGATGGAAGCTGACAGTGAATGCGTAGGTGATGTTTAACAATACTGTTCCGTTGATGACAATACGAAGAGCCATAGGAAAGTATGTTGCCCGACAATTAGGTGAAAAATGTCTCACACATTCAAAAAATTTCTTTATAGGCATGCTGAATCACACAATCATCTAGAGGTGGAACCCGAACTACATTAACGGTCTTTTCGTCGTCCTAAGAAAAGACGTGTCGTTGCGTCCAGGCCAGAAGTCGAGTATAAGCTATGAATAATTATTATCTGCAACTGATAAGAAGACTAAAATTATTCACTTGTTGTAAATTTTTACAACGTCCAATACTAAATCCTGAGCAGTCCCTTTCTGATTTTAGGTCCCAACCTGCTTTGAGGTTCCTGAAGAGCCATGTAAAGCTGCAAACACAGTAATCCGCTCTACTTACCACTGGCGTTGTAGTACGTCAATGTGTCATAGAATTCAACTATTGCAGCAGCGACTCTGACTGTTTTCGCTCGAACTGATGGAATTGGTTTTCATTCCATTCTTTCACGAAATCTGACTAATTGGTTTTATACAGAATAAGAAGCTTCGTCTTTGTGTGCTACGAATTCCTCTGGAGTATTGCCTATTAATGACATCTCCTCTACATGTTTACTTGAAATAAACTTGGTAGTCTTGCAACTACGTTTTAGTATAATATCCTGAACCTTTTCTGCGCGGTCCAGGAACTCTGGAAGTCTGTAACGTTAACTCATTCTTAAGACCCCGTCTCGAAAATCTCTCTCAATAATGGTGCATTGACTGCTAAGATCATTTCTAATCTTCCGATAGCTCTTCTCTGACATTTTTTTGCGATTTTTATATCTTGATAATGGAAAGATTAGAAAAGATAAGGTTACAATTTCCTTCTATAATTTACTGACTGTAGAAGTTCTTCGGGAACATTGATTGCATTAAGAAGCTAAGGAACTGAGACAGGGTATGAAAGAACATAGGAGAAAAATATTGTCAATAAAAACCTCTCAGAAGAACAAAGGAGAAGTTAGTGGAAACTTAAAATAGCATAGAGTCCCATACTCAGAGAATAGGAGTTGGAGAGCTAATGCAGGAAATCCACATTGCCGTCAAAGCGGAGGTGGTTTGCCGCTGCGTTCCTCCGAACTGTTATTAGATGTTTAAGTGTATATCTTTGTCGTGTGGATGGGTGTGATGAGTGCTTGTACATAGGAGTGTTAGGAATGTGTTCTTATGGACGAATGGAAGGTAGACAGTGAAATCCGGTGGCTAGTTCCCTCAAGTACTTCAATGGTTAAAAAAATGGTTCAAATGGCTCTGAGCACTATGGGACTAAACATCTGAGGCCATAAGTCCCCTAGACTTAGAACTACGTAAACCTAACTAACCTAAGGACATCACACACATCCATGCCCGAGGGAGGATTCGAACCTGCGACCGTAGCACCAGCGCGGTTTCGGACTGAAGTGCCTAAAACTGCTCGGCCACAACGGCCTGCTCCTCAAATAGTACTAAGCTGGTCGCCGAGCTTAACAATCCCATCCTATTGACGGTTCACCGTCAACAGTAGCAAATGCCATCACATCACGAGTCACTGCGGAGATGTTTGTAATTTAATCCAGGACATTGGCGAAAAAACTGGTTAACAAGAACTTTACGCCACCACCTCTTCTCTCTTTGGCGGTAATATAATGGCAGTGAGAATTTCATCCACCACCTTGATTCGGATCGGTTTGCCTATCAACTGAGCACCACTGCACAAGGTGCGATAGGATTTCGGCTACGGAGGCGGCGTAAGGTTGGTGTTGACAGCACTGGTAGCGGCCGAATATTGTATTTTTCAATGTTTATTAATAAAACAGTCTTACAATATTACATTCATCATCCAATATATTAATTCTGTTAATTACTTGGGTGCAGATCATTAGCTACACACAAACTGTCGACAAATTACACCTAAGCCAAAACCAACATCACAATCAACTATTGTAGCAGACCATTATTGTTCAACCTTTAGTAGATGTAATGAAGGTTAGAGTGAGCATCATTTGAATATTAGCATGATGCAGAGGATGATATCGTATCAAATAGTACGAGATATTATCTCAACAATGGACTGAAGCAATTTGAAGACAACACGGTAAAAGTGCACCCAAAACCGCACATTCATGTGTAACTGTTCACCTCCGAATAGCCATCCACTGTGGTAACCGTAACAGCATATTACTTTGTTCAATAATGTGTTGTCCCAGGTGTGCGAAACAACCAAGATACTGTCTCTTAAAAGTGTTTTTTTCTTTTTCTCTCTACTACATGGTTAATTTCTATTTCTCACCTTGTAATCACAACGGCGAGCTCCAGTGCTGTGTACCATGATGTTCACTAGTGAAGAAAGTGGGATAGTTATTGTTATGCAGGACCGCGTCCAGCTACTGAATCACAAACAATAAATAATTAACACCATTGAAATATTACTAAATTCATTTTTTATTTCAGAGAAAATAGCTAATGAGGCATATGTGAGTTAGTGTTATATATAAATTCCGATGTTAGCCCCTACGCTAACTACTCACGACTACTACCGGAGACTCACATCTTAGTGACCCCAGGGGTAGGGCTTGGGTCCGCGAGATAAACCGTACTAGGAATCAGTAAATGGCTACCAAATTGTAGACATTATTGTAGTACCTAATGGTCAACTTGACTTATTATTATTTAAAATCAATGAGACAGAATACCACAGTGAGGCAACATCGAAACGACAGCGAGGCAAACTGAACTGCTCTCCGCCAACTTTATTTTGACAAAAGAAGTGGGCGTGGTGTATGATAGTGGTACCTAATGTGTCAAGTAACTACAACGTAACATGCAGCTATTAAACTTTAGCAGGAATGAAATTACTCTTGATACTAATCGACAGACAATTGATGAACGTAATATTTCAGCAGTGACTGACGCTTATACATGTAAATGATTTAGTCGAAGACGATTGCTCATGTGACTTTTACAATGAAAAAGCACGATCAGAGAAATTCGGTTTTGGATCAGTCTTCGTGTTGATTAATACAATCTTCGCCCAAAACTGATCAACTCTAAGACTATTAGTACATATCTGTATTGAATAAGTTAGGTTAGTTGGTTGATTTGTAGATTAAAAGGACTAAATTGCGTGGTTATCAGTCCCTTCTTCCTTAGTCACACTGTTCTCAGATTAAAACAATGTCCCCAAAGGACCGTATTACCTGACAAGTTAGGAGTCTGGATTTACATAAATTGATGTAGGATTCGTATTTGAAATTCAGGTGAAATTTGTGGTGTAGCTGAAATACGGAAACTCTGACGCACAGACAAGGTAGAGTGTGTCCTAATCCACCCATCCAATCGAATACGCCACCAAATTGTTGCCTAAGGGTATGTTTAAATTCTATCTTTCTTTTGAAACTAAAATCCCTTTACCATGTGCTCATTACCAATATATGTACTTTGCAAACTAACTATCAATGTACGAAGATATACCAAAATTGTTTCATAGAGAAATTTCACGCTTCGTACTTCTCCTTTACCTTCAAAGACATCACATTACAATTGTGGTATAATTGAAGATACAAATTAAATAATTGCTCACAGGAAATGTATTTTCCAGTGATAAAGTAAACCTAACTTAAAATGTAACAGGAAGCAGCAAAAACAATTGTTAGAATAACGGCTATTGAAGCAGCCAAATCTTGAATCCGTTACTTTGTAAAACTCACAGTAAAAAGACTTAGTTCGCCATACGTTCCATTCAGCTAAGACGGTTTCCATTACAATAGAAATCTACAATCTCATAGTCCGGGCGTTTCGGAAACGTTACAGAGTATACAGCAATTCGTTACTAAATTCATGGAATATGACATGGCTTAACGAGTGTGGCAAGGAAACCTTGGGCGAATCAAACTTTATTACCAAAGTAGACAAATACATATTCGTAAAGGTTTACAAACAGCAGCTCACACCCAAAACACCTGGATGTCTGACACTCAGATAGGTAACAAATGTTTTCTGTCGATAGAGTATCAACCAAAACTCTGATTTATTTCGTGCTGTGTGCTGTCGTCCAGTAGAACATGTGCAAATGGTAATTAAGAGTAACACGATAACTACGGAGTACAACAAAATCTCATCTGAGACGTGTACATGGCAAGATCTCTGGTATGCAGTCCTTGCCTAGCCGCGGCCGTGGGCGGAGATGGCAACGAGTGGGGCACGTCGTCGGCCGGGTGTCGCTGTAGCTTGTGAGTACAACACAGCCATCCAGCTATGGAAGCTCAGATTAGGAAGTCTACGTTCAAATTTTCGTTCAGGTTCGGATACAACAGGCCGAAAGTTTACGACATCCACGATTGGTTGTTCGGAAAGGTTTACAAGATGATGACGTTCACAGTCTGGCATATGATTTCTTTGGTAATGCAGTGTATGTTAAAGTGCGAGACGTTGAAAAATCTACCCGGATTATGACAAAAACAGCCGGTCTGGCGAACTTTCTTCACTCCAGTGGTGAATCTAGTTCAATTGCGATCAGCTACTCTGTTTTAGGATTGCAATCTGTGCTCATATTCAACCTCCTATTTGAAGTGAAGGTTGATCTCATAAAACAAGCGTTAACACCTTAAGGAACGGTTCTGCAGGTTACTAGTGATAAAAGCAAGGGCAACAAATATTTCAGTGTTGACAATATTAGAATTGATCTTCTTAAGCATCTGCCGTTTATGTTATGGTTGAAGGCTTCAAAGCCTTGGTTGTTTATGGTGGGCAACCAAGGACCTGCGTAGTATGTGGAGACCTTGTCAGTCCCATTACAGAAGACCGGTAATGGGCAGGGCCCTGACGTATCATGTCAGGGGGAAAATGAAGTAAATCAGGATAGAAGTGCATGTAGCGTATCGACAAATGAACAGAGTTAAAATGGTTCAAATGGCTCTAAGCACTATGGGACTTAACATCTGAGGTCATCAGTAACGTATACGTAGAACTACTTAAACCTAACGAACCTAAGGACATCACACACAACCATTTCCGAGGCAGGATTCGAAACTACGACTGTAGCAGCAGCGCGTTTCCGGACTGGAGCGCCTAGAACCAGAGGCTCAGACGATTCTGCGGAGATCTGGGGTGCAAATTTCTCGACCTCCGCTATCGGGTGGAGAAATGTAGGGTCCCCTTGAATAGGTCAGGCGTGCACTACACGCCGGAAGCGGCTACAAGGGTAGCGGAGTACGTGCGGAGTCCACATGTGGGTTTTTTAGGTTAGAGAATTCCCTCCCTAGGCTCGACAAGACGCCTCCTGAGACGCGGCAAGGTAGGAGTAGGCAAAATGCAACGGGGAATAACAATATTAATGTCCTAATAGTAAACTGCAGGAGCGTCCCAGAACTGTTCTCACTAATAAACGGTCACAACGCCCATATAGTACTAGGGACAGAAAGTTGGCTGAAACCAGAAGTAAACAGTAATGATATCCTAAACTCAGATTGGAATGTATACCGCAAAGACCGGCTGGACAGTGAAGGGGGAGGCGTGTTTATAGCGATAAGAAGTGCAATAGCATCGAAGGAAATTGACGGAGATCCGAAATGTGAAATAATTTCGTTGAAGGTTAAGCAGGCTCAGACATGATAACTGGATGTCTCTATAGGCCTCCCTGGCTCCGCAACTGTTGTGTCTGAGCACCTGAAGGATAATTTGGAAAATATTTCGAGTAGATTTCCCCGCCATGTTACAGTTCTGGGTGGCGATTTTAATTTGCCGGATATAGACTGGGAGACTCAAACGTTCATAACGGGAGGCTGGGACAAAGAATCCAGTGAAACTTTTTTAAGTGCTTTAACTGAAAACTACCTTGAGCAATTAAACAGAGAACCGACTCGTGGCGATAACATATTAGACCTTCTGGTGACAAACAGACCCGAACTATTTGAAACAGTTGACGCAGAACAGGGAATCAGCGATCATAAAGCGGTTACTGCATCGATGAATTCAGCCATAAATAGAAATATTAAAAAAAGGTACGAAGATTTTTCTGTTTAGCTAAAGTGACAAAAAGCAGATTACAGAGTACCTGAGGGCTCAACACAAAAGTTTTGTCTCAAGTACAGATAGTGTTGAGGATCAGTGGACAAAGTTCAAAACCATCGTACAATATGCGTTAGATGAGTTTGTGCCAAACAAGATCGTACGAGATGGAAAAGAGCCACCGTGGTACAACAACCGAGTTAGGAAACTGCTGCGGAAGCAAAGGGAACTTCACAGCGAACATAAACATAGCCAAAGCCTTGCAGACAAACAAAAATTACGCGAAGCGAAATGTAGTGTGAGGGGGGCGAGAGGCGTTCAATGAATTCGAAAGTAAAGTTCTATGTACTGCCTTGGCAGAAAATCCTAAGAAATTCTGGTCGTAAGTCAAAGCGGTAGGTGGCTCAAAACAAAATGTCCAGACACTCTGTGACCAAAATGGTACTGAAACAGAGGATGACAGACTAAAGGCCGAAATACTAAATGTCCTTTTCCAAAGCTGTTTCACAGAGGAAGACTGCACTGTAGTTCCTTCTCTAGATTGTCGCACACACGACAAAATGGTAGATAACGAAATAGATGACAGAGGGATAGAGAAACAATTAAAATCGCTCAAAAGAGGAAAGGCCGCTGGACCTGATGGGATAACAGTTCGATTTTACACAGAGTTGTAGAATTTTGGAACACGTATTGTGTTCGAGTATAATGACTTTTCTGGAGACTAGAAATCTACTCTGTAGGAATCAGCATGGGTTTCGAAAAAGACGATCGTGTGAAACCCAGCTCGCGCTATTCGTCCACGAGACTCAGAGGGCCATAGACACGGGTTCACAGGTAGATGCCGTGTTTCTTGACTTCCGCAAGGCGTTCGATACAGTTCCCCACAGTCGTTTATTGAACAAAGTAAGAGCATATGGACTATCAGACCAATTGTGTGATTGGATTGAGGAGTTCCTAGATAACAGGACGCAGCATGTTATTCTCAATGGAGAGAAGTCTTCCGAAGTAAGAGTAATTTCAGGTGTGCCGCAGGGGAGTGTCATAGGACCGTTGCTATTCACAATATACATAAATGACCTGGTGGATGACATCGGAAGTTCACTGAGGCTTTTTGCAGATGATGCTGTGGTGTATCGAGAGGTTGTAACAATGGAAAATTGTACTGAAATGCAGGAGGATCTGCAGCGAATTGACGCATGGTGCAGGGAATGGCAACTGAATCTCAATGTAGACAAGTGTAATGTGCTGCGAATACACAGAAAGATAGATCCTTTATCATTTAGCTACAAAATAGCAGGTCAGCAACTGGGAGCAGTTAATACCATAAATTATCTGGGAGTACGCATTAGGAGTGATTTAAAATGGAATGATCATATAATGTTGATTGTCGGTAAAGCAGATGCCAGACTGAGATTCATTGGAAGAATCCTAAGGAAATGCAATCCGAAAACAAAGGAAGTAGGTTACAGTACGCTTGTTCGCCCACTGCTTGAATACTGCTCAGCAGTGTGGGATCCGTACCAGATAGGGTTGATACAAGACATAGAGAAGATCCAACGGAGAGCAGCGCGCTTCGTTACAGGATCATTTAGTAATCGCGAAAGCGTTACGGAGATGATAGATAAACTCCAGTGGAAGACTCTGCAGGAGAGACGCTCAGTAGCTCGGTACGGGCTTTTGTCAAAGTTTCGAGAACATACCTTCACCGAAGAGTCAAGCAGTATATTGCTCCCTCCTACGTGTATCTCGCGAAGAGACCATGAGGATAAAATCAGAGAGATTAGAGCCCACACAGAGGCATACCGACAATCCTTCTTTCCACGAACAATACGAGACTGGAATAGAAGGGAGAACCGATAGAGGTACTGAAGGTACCCTCCGCCACACACCGTCAGGTGGCTTGCGGAGTATGGATGTAGATGTAGATGTAGATGTAGAGTACGCGAAGGAACTAGCCCCTCTTCTTGCAGCGGTGTACCGTAGGTCTCTAGAAGAGCGTAGCGTTCCAAAGGATTGGAAAACGGCACAGGTCATCCCCGTTTTCAAGAAGGGACGTCGAACAGATGTGCAGAACTATAGACCTATATCTCTAACGTCGATCAGTTGTAGAATTTAGGAACACGTATTATGTTCGAGTATAATGACTTTTCTGGAAACTAGAAATCTACTCTGTAGGAATCAGCATGGGGTTAGAAAAAGACGATCGTGTGAAACCCAGCTCGCGCTATTCGTCCACGAGACTCAGAGAGCCATAGACACGGGTTCGCAGGTAGATGCCGTGTTTCTTGACTTCCGCGAGGCGTTCGACACAGTTCCCAACAGTCTTTTAATGTCAAAGTAAGGGCATATGGACTATCAGACCAAATATGTGATTGGATTGAAGAGTTCCTAAATAACAGAACGCAGTATGTGATTCTCAATGGAGAGAAGTCTTCCGAAGTAAGAGTGATTTCAGGTGTGCCGCAGGGGAGTGTCATAGAACCGTTGCTGTTCACAATATACATAAATGACCTTGTGGATGACATCGGAAGTTCACTGAGGCTTTTTGCAGATGATGCTGTGGTGTATCGAGAGGTTGTAACATTGGAAAATTGTACCGAAATACAGGAGGATATGCAGCGAATTGACGCATGGTGCAGAGAATGGCAATTGAATCTCAATGTAGACAAGTGTAATGTGCTGCGAATACATAGGAAGATAGTTCCCTTATCATTTAGCTGCAAAATAGCAGATCAGTAACTGGAAGCAGTTAATTCCATAAATCATCTGGGACTACGCTTTAGGAGTGATTTAAAATGGAATGATCATATAAAGTTGATCGTCGGTAAAGCAGATGCCACACTGAGATTCATAGGAAGAATCCTAAGGAAATGCAATCCGAAAACAAAGGAAGTAGGTTACAGTACGCTTGTTCGCCCAATGCTTGAATACTGCTCAACTGTGTGGGATCCGTAGCAGATAGGGTTGATAGAAGAGATGGAGAAGATCCAACTGAGAGCAGCGCGCTTCGTTACAGGGTCATTTAGTAATCGCGAAAGCGTTACGGAGATGATAGATAAACTCCAGTGGAAGACTCTGCAGGAGAGACGCTCAGTAGCTCGGTACGGGCTTTTGTTAAAGTTTCGAGAACATACCTTCACCGAAGAGTCAAACAGTATATTGCTCCCTCCTACGTATATCTCGCGAAGAGAGCATGAGGATAAAATCGGAGAGATTACAGCCCACGCAGAAGCATACCGACAATCCTTCTTTCCACGAACAATACGAGACTGGAATAGAAGGGAGAACCGATAGAGGTACTCAGGGTACCCTCCGCCACACACCGTCAGGTGGCTTGCGGAGTATGGATGTAGATGTAGAACCGCTCGGTCACAGCTGCCGGCTAACTGAGCTCAACGGTTACCCTGCCAAAATGTTCGAATCAGGCCTCTCCCGGAGAAACTAATCCCCAGACCTTAGACGGTAACAAGACACATGGAAAGGAAATTACTGAGCCTTACCGAGGTACCATTAGGTTGCAATCGCGATGAATTTCCAGTCTCATCAACAGGTAGTGACATGCCAGTTGACGAGGACACAAACCCAAACAACCTAAAATTCAGAGGCCGGTCTGAATACCCAGTATCAAGTAAGGACAATTACAAAAAGTCGCTTAAACAAACGAAACGGCACCCTAGAATACAGTCAGGAAGAGACACAGGAATTAGGAAGGAAAAGAATATGCACAAGAGAGAAATCCTTAACAAATCTCAGGCAGGGGAAACGCCGAAGGCTGATTCAATGAGGGTAATTGCTCCCATTCGGAATAAGAACGTTCAGATAGAGTTAGCCAATCACATGAATACAACCGTGTTAGCGTCATCCGGGTCTCTTCCGGTTCCGAGCACGCTTTGGTAGGAAGATGCTGAGCAGCAGTAAACAGTTATAAGCCGACTTACAAACTAGTTACAGTTAACGTTTCTCGGATAACTTCGGATGTAAAGTTGTAATGTTTTAAAGATTATCTCTATGCCGCTGACATAGATGTTGCAACGTTACAAGAGGTTGTAACAACTAAAGTAGCGGACATAACATGTAACGAAGCCATCAACAACATCAGAAATGAGGGAGGGACAGCAGTTTTATTGAAAGAGCGTATTGCGTGTCGGGCTCAAGCTATTTTAGAGACTGGTCGGGGTAAAACTGTCCAACTTCATGACCTCATTCTAATTAACGTATGTGCGCCATCTAGGACTAATGAAAGACGGCACAGAAGTAACTCTTATCGGAATGGGATCATTGGACAGTTGAAGAAATTTGGGCCCGCGCCATGCCTGCAGGAGATTTTATGACTGTGTTGCGCCGTGAAGACCAAACTCCCAGTTTTAACACTTGTCAAGAGCGACAAACATTGGTGACTGAATTAGAACTGTAAGATACCTGGAGTTACTTGAATCCCCACCATACCGCATATACTTACGTCAGCACATGACAGCAAGCAGATTAGATAGAATCTAGGTTACTAAAGAAATCATGAATAATAGTGATTGTGAGATATGGCAGATAAGCTTCTCCGACCATTGTGCATACCATATTTTATTCAGGTACATCAGAAAAAAAAATACGTGGTCGTGTGGTATGGTACCTTAACGTCCCACTATTGTAGGATGCTGAACTTAAGCAACAGATTAGACAGACTTGGCACAAATGCTTACGCTCCCAAACGAGGTATCGGGAGACGATCATTCGGTGAACCGAACATGCAAAACCGATACTTCGTAAATGCATTATAGAGTATGCAAAAGCCCTAGCATATTGACGCACACAAACGGCAGAATATTACTTCTTCTGTTTGCGAGACCTTTATCAACAACCAGATGGCCTTTCGGCTAACATAATAAAACTGAAACGTTTTAAGTCGAAAATAATCGCCCTCGCCCGGCCACGTGTGGACGGGATGGGTACGCGATGTAAGGACAATCTTATGAAGAAACGTACGTCTTTATACCATTTAATAAAGGAGTTACGTAGAGGGTAACAGAAAATAATAGCCGCACTGGCGGTCAATGACGGATGAGAGGATACTACTCAGAACGCCATACAACAATATGTGACGAAGTATTATGGGAATCCCTACGCTGGAACGGAAATAGATAAACTGAATGGTGGAGAACTTTTAGCAAACGGTACGACATGAATACGTGAGGAGGAAAACGCTACTCTTATCGAACATATAACTCAATACGAAATAAAAACCATAATTAACGACGCTCCGAGGAACAAGTCAGCTGGTCCCGATGGGCTCTAATCGAAATTAATGCAAGCATGTGAGACATAATTGGGAATGAACTCACAGATTGTACCATGAGTTATTAACTAATCAGGCGTTCCCTCCTATAATTACTATTTACGGAGGTACTTATTCCTAAAAAAATCAAGCAGCTAAAAGATTCACGATTTAAGACCACTCAACATACTCAACGCTGACTTTAAAATTATCACTGGCATCCTGAATAGAAGAATGAAGCCACTCCAGCAAAATGTCATAGGTTCTTACCAAACGAGTGCAGTAAAGGGAAAATTTGTGCTACATACCTTATGTGAGTATAGGGACGTCAGAAACCTCACTTGGATAAGTGACAATAGTCTTTCCTTATTGATTTTAGATATTGATAAAGCCTTTGACAGGATGAATCATGGTTTCTAAGTCAGTAGCATGCAAAAGCTATGTCTCAACGATCACTTTATAACTGTCATGCGTAAATGTATCAGTGGTGTTTTTTCAAGGCTTAAAATCAATGGACAATGGATTGAAACACTTCCAGCTCAACAATCCGTGCTTTAAGGATGTCCACTGTCTATGACATCACATGGGATCACGGTAGAACGATTGCTTTCGACAATGCACCAGAAACTGAGAGGACTACAGATCTTCAACATTAAGATAGTGTGTCACGATAATGCTGACAATGTAAGCGTTACTGTAAATTCGAATAGTGAGATCGATGGAGTGCGACGTTTGGTACACCAGTACTCACAATCCTCTGGCGCAAAAGGAATTATTAAAAAATCCAAAATAATGCATCTCAGTTCTTACAACAGTGCAATAGTAGTGCACTGGTTAGATGTAACTGAAGAGAGACTCCAACTCTGACTGTGGTTAAGGGCGAATCTTAAGTTCATGGCTACGAACAATTGGGAGCGGCAATTTAATGTTATCAGAGCCTTGCTGAAGGACCATAACATGTGATCGTTAGACCGACTGCAGAAAGTTCAGTTTATTAGTACATACATACTTAGCGAAATATACCATGTCGCTGCAGTCTTGCCGATCCCGCACGTCACCACACAAAAAATACTAACTGCAGCGTGTTACTATGTGTGGAAACAAAATATCTTCAAAGAATCCTTCCACACGGCGACTTTGCACAGGCACAGCGGTGAACTTGGAAATAAAGACGTCAAATCTAGATGTGACGCTTTGTTTCTAACTCGTGCTTTTAAACTAATACATGCCACTAAGACAGGCATTACGAAACTTCTATTCCTCTCGCTAGATCCTGAGGAGAGGAACGCTCCTGTTAATGTAAGACATATAAATATCAGCCTAGAGTACATCCGAAACTACTATGTCGATTGGAGCTACGTAAGGCTTTCACCAGCACAGACCAACACTAGAAACGTGTATGACTGTATCACCAGAAATCGTCTTCGAACCCCAGTTAAGATAAAGTATCCTGCTAAAATCTGAATGAACGTTTGAAGAAATATCAACAGTAAAATTCAACCAACAAGAGTGAGTGCCGTACAGTATGTCACCGTAAACGAACCATACCGACAGCGGAACGATTATGGAAAATCAAATTGAGACCATCTCAATACTGCAATAAATGTCAGCTTGTAGAAATTGTAGCGCGCATCTTCTTATCTGAAAATAAAATCGGAATTTGGAACTGGACTAGGAAGAGATTAGCACTTATTAACAGAACCACAGCCGGCCGTGTGACCGAATGGTTCTAGGCGCTTCAGTCTCTAACCGCACGACCGCTACGGGCGCAAATTCGAATCCTGCCTCGGGCATGGATGTGTGTGACGTCCTTAGGTTAGTTAGGTTTAAGTAGTTCTAAGTTCTAGGGGACTGATGACCTCAGAAGTTAAGTCCCATAGTGCTCAGAGCCATTTGAACCATTTTTTAACAGCACCACATAAAGCCATATACTGATAAATGAAAGTTTCCAACACAACTGGAAATGCTACCACTCCGCAAACAATAACAGATATTCGTGGGTTAAGAGACAGTTTGTGTTTTACGTGTTAACAAACAAAACCTCGAACTTAGAAGAGTACATGGTTTATAATGCAGAAGAATAAGAAATATAAGGGAGGGATTGAAATTTCTTTATCCATTGCTGTATGTGAGCTGCAAAGAGGTTACTGGTTAGAAGTAGAGTACTTATTCGCTCTTTTCTATTATTTCTGGAATATTTTTATGTTGGTTCTAGAAGGAGAACTGTTCTAATTTAGCAAAAACCCTCCGGCTCCGAATTTTGTTTCATTTGTTGAAAAACATATGGCTTACTTACAGACCTCATATGCATCCACTGCATAATAAATTAAATTGTGAAAATGATTTGGATGTACTTTTGTTATGGAATTTTCCGTCACCAAAAATGGTTCAAATGGCTCTGAGCACTATGGGACTTAACATGTGTGGTCATCAGTCCCCTAGAACTTAGAACTACTTAAACCTAACTAACCTAAGGACATCACACACATCCATGCCCGAGGCAGGATTGGAGCCTGCGACCGTAGCGGTCATGCTGTTCTAGACTGAAGCGCCTAGAACCGCACGGCCACACAGGCCGGCTTTCCGTCACCATTTTGCCTGTTATAAGTAATGTCCTGCAAGGAACTCACGCCATTGGAAGTGGCCACCTGTTATTTATTTTACCTTAATTATTACTTCTGTTTTGTTCTACCATTTAAGGCATAAATGGGAACAAATATGTGAATACATGGGAAAATAATAACAAAAAAAGGAAAACAAAAGGAATAAAAATGCTAGTGTAATGGATGGCGCCGTAGTTTATGGAGTCAAAGGATATGTGTTCGCATTCTTCTCCATGACACTATTTTTTTATATTAACTTTGGTAGAGCATTAGATCTGCGTACTAAAGATTCGGATTTCGAAATCCAATGACGACGATTTCTTTTTTTTAACTGCGTACACGTCAAATTGTCATATGGGAGATCATTTTTCTGAAATGTAAAAGGACGTTTCAGAATTTGTAGCAAAGTTCTTTTGGCAGTCTGCTTTCGCTTTGTTAGATGAAAGTAGCAACCCATAGAGTACATTTGTATAGATAAGTGTGGTATTACCAATTTCAAGATACGTTATAAGTTTGCTACTTTCAACTACTGAAGCGAAAGCAGACTGCCAAAAGAAAATTGCTACAAATTCCTCAACATCCCTTTTATAATTCAGAAAATGTTCTCCCAAATAAGAATTTCACGCATAAGCTGTTTAAAGAAAATCGCCGTCAACGCGTTTCGAATGCGGTATGACGCTCTACCAACTCACCTACCAGAAATCATGACACTTATGTCTCACAGATTAGCTTTTTCTTTACTCCGTAGGTCTGGTGTTACTTTTATTTAGCATTTAATATGTTTTATTGGGCAGCAGAAGCCACCACGAACTAAATTAGTGTATCGACACACAGCGCTTGGTACCGAACAAAGTGTCTGACATCTGGAGGTTTGGGTGTCAGTTACAACAATATGTAAACATTACTATACCAATCTGCATCATTTATTCACGATATGTGTGTGAAATTATACCCTGACCACACGTCGGGCATGGTTCCGAAAATATATTAGGCAGTTACATAGTTTACAAAACAATGCCCTGACTCTCTCGATTTCAGAACGAGTGCGAAATGACCGCTTAATATATGGCAGCTAATGGTACGTCATGACACCGTAGGGAGCGCTAAATAACGTGCCACAGTCTCTCTCTGTATTCCCTATCTCTCTTCGTTTAAAAAATTTAGTATCGATGAGCATGTGCCTATACGTATCATACGGAGGGGGGTAGGTATTTTTACTGGTGAGGTTGGGGGTTTTTCGGAGAGTGATTATTGCATACGAGAATGTCTCACACATTAAGCAGCAATGGAGTCTACAGAAAGCCTTTACAAAATATCGCATATTTACATGAAGAAATAACATGTCAGCAGAGTAAAATGCGCTGTGAATAACTGTGTGTCACGTCTGGTTGAAATCATCCCAGTTGTAGAGAAGGATATGTGGCCCATACGTACACACTTACATATATACATACGTACATACATAAATACATACGTTAAAATGTGCATGGCTATCTCCATTACATTGTCGTTTTTGACAAACCTCGTTCACGTTAATCAAATAGCACATTTAGCATGCAAACCAAAACAGCGGTTTTAGGTCTGTAAATTGTATCAGTTTTAAGGGCTTAGTATGTAGAAATTATGTACAGTGTTAAGAATTGGACATTGGTCTTCATAGCTTCTTGACAGCTTCGTTGAAACTAATCATTAATTCCAACCATTCAGTGAATATAGATGTCTGTGCGTGCCATATTACACTGTATGACGTGTACTGACTTTAATTAATCGTATCATCAACATTGTCACTTGAAAATAGATTTATATAGTCCCAGACCCAACAGTATGGTATGATATCTGAAGTAAAACACAAATTAATTGAAATTTAACATGATTATCAAAATAACGGTTTTCGATGTTACAAAGTCAATTGATACTGTATGTTTTATCATGCCGAAATACAATAAGACCTTCGCATACCTCTGTAAGGTGAAATAAATGATGTAGGATATTTCACTACATACATTCTTCTAGAAGGAACGTAACGTCTTCGTGAAATTACAGTCGACGAATTTAATCTCTGAATTACACTGTGAACTGCAATAAAGTTCCTCCATCCCTCAACCAAAGGCAGTACAATTACGTTGGTTTTCTCTGCCGACGTTCCCTCTGGAAAATCTCTGAGTGCAGTTACTTTCACTGGAACGCTCATGGCTTACTCGCTTGACACTTTCTTCTGTGATTCCCTCTTCCTTTCGACATCACGAATATTATTTTACTTCATTTTACTGTGCTCCGGCAGCAGTCACCAATAATGTACAATTATTCGCCTTCATCTTGGTAGCAGGTAGCTACTTAAACTTAAAATAATAACCGGCTCTCAACATAACTCCAGGCTATGAAATTCTGCTCGAATATAGTAGGAGTCGTAACAGTAATGCTGCTCGCCTCCTTAAAGCAGATATGTCGTTTGAAATCCGTGTCTCCGCCGTCCTGTTCATTACGCAGTAAGTTTAAATCAAATTACTCCGTTTGCTCGAACGAATCATTTACGCTCAATTCTCGTCTCTGTATGAGATGCCGCTGACATACACATGTCAAATTCAGGACGTGGAAGAATTTAATTTTCAACGTCAGACAACAATCGGCAAACGGAAGATAAGTTTTGCCGTTACGTTTCTGATCATCAGACATCGCGCCAATGACCTGCATCGAACTGCTGATCTTAACACACTGTGTGACGGAGTGAAGGCATTCTACATTGTTGACGGCGGTTAGATCGTCAGGTGAGGTCGTTAACCTCGGCAGCCCCTTTGGTAACATTAGGAAGGGTAGCATATGCGTCGGCACTCTTGTTCTCTTCTCCATTTTTCTTCATCCTGAAAAACAACACTATCTTGAGATTACACTTTAAGTATACTCACTATAAACGAACTACCACACTGAAGACCCAATATTCATCCTTTGCTACTGACAGAGGTCCAACAGATATGAATGAAGAGGCGGCTGGTGTGGCCGAGCGGTTCTGGGTGCTACAGTCTGGAACCACGCGACCGCTACCGTCACAGGTTCGATTCCTGTCTCGGGCATGGGTGTGTGTGATGTCCTTAGGCTAGTTAGGTTTAAGTAGTTCTAAGTTCTAGGCGACTGATGACCTCAGAAGTTAAGTTCCATAGTGATCAGAGCCTTTTTTACCATTTTTAAGAATGAAGAAGAAATTTCCAATAGATGGAACCGAAACTTCCGTAATCTTTAGGACAACAGTGTTAAAATGTGATCTTCTACGTACGGCCAAATTTTGTAGCGGTCTCTACACGTTGTATGAAGGTACAAAGACAGTGTTAATACAAAAGTGTTCTCGGGTGTGGTGGGTAGCAAAGAGATAGGCACAGTCAATACATTCCTTCTCGCACCAACCTATTAAGCTGGACTTGTCTATGAGCGCAGCGGCGTTGTAATCTGTGAAATTTGCCTGCTTGCAAGCTATTCCGACATTTTATTCCGCCTGGTGACACATTTGCACCCTTTGAATAAGACAACAGTTAAAGAAAGACTGGCTGGGAAGAACATATGTACTAAACTCATCTGATAAAACCAGCTTTATGTCCCATAACGAAATTGCTATAATGTGTCGATCGAAGCGATAGGTTCGTGATAAAAATTTCAAGGGACCGTCTCGGATGCACTAAATCGGAGTAATCGACTTCGCAAAGTACGCTCTATTAACTAGCCAAACCCAATAGAAATGAATCGTACAGGAAACCATTGTTCACACAAATTTAACAAAACCTGTTAGAATATTCTGCCACTCGGGACTCAACACATTTGATGTTAGGATAAGGAAATTCTAATTGGCACCGTTCAGCCAAAGATTCTCCAATTCTGTCTACATCTACATCTGCATACATACTCGACATACCACCTCAAGGTGTGTGGCAGAGAAAATTCTATACCACTAACAGTCATTTCCTTTTCTGTTCCACTCACAAACAAAGTGAAGGACAAACGACTCTTACATGCCCTCGCGAGCCTCAGCTTCTGTTATCTTATGTTCGTGATCCTTATGCGAAAAGTACGTTCGCGGCAGTAGAAACGTCCTGCACTCAGCTTCAAAAGCCTTATATGCACATTTTCACAACAGTGTTCTTTCAAAAGAACCTCGCATTCCCTCCAGATATTCTTGTATAATTTCGCGAAGCATCTCTGTAGTACTTGTGTGTTTACTGAACCTACTGGCATCAAATGTAGCAGCGAGCCTCTGAACTGCTTCGCTTCTATGACTTCCTTTAATCAGACCAGGTGGGAATCGCAAATACTCGAGCAGTACTCAAGAATGGCACCAGTGTTCTATTCGTGGTCTCCTTCACACATGAACCACACATTCCCAAAATTCTCTCAATAAACTGAAATCGACCATTCCTCTCCGATACTACTGTCCTTATGTGCTCGTTCCATTTCATGTCGCCTTGCAACTTTACGCCTAGAAGTTTAACTGACGTGACCGTCTCAAGCGACACATTACTAATACTGTATTCGTACATTACATGACCCTTTTTCCTACTCATCAGCATTAACTTACATTTTTCTACATTTAAAGCTAGCTGCATTCATCACACCGACTACAAGTTTTGTTTAAGTCGGCTTATATCCTACTACCGTCACTCAACGACACCTTCCCGAACACCATTGCATTATCAACAAACAGCTGTAGATTACTGCTGTCTCTGTCCGCCAGATCATCGATGCATATAGAAAATGAAAGTGGTCCATTCACGCTACCCTGGGATACTCCTGACCATACCCTTATCTCTGATGAACACTCGCCGTCATGAAAACGCGCTGGTTTGTGTTATTTAAGAAGTACTCGAGTCACTCATGTATCTGGGAACCTACTCCGTATGCTCCAATCTTCGTTAACGGTCTGTGGTCAGACACGGTGTCATTGCTTCTCTGAAACCTGGGAATATGCAATCTGTTTATTGTCCTTCATTCTATCATGTTATACGCTTAGTCGCAATCGTACGTCCTTGAGCTCCAGCCTAAACATCAAGAACATCGAGCAACTGGATCGTTAGCGTAACTGTATATATCATAAAGTGGGCATTGAAGCAGTGGCACGGTGAAAGCTTTGTTCATCATTGTCTAATCACATCTAAGCGTGGGAGTACTGTCGCCACACAACTAAAATATTAGTTCACCATCAAAAAGCCATGTTTTGCCCGCTGTTACATATTTCTCTTCAGAATGTCAATTAATTCCGATTACTGCGTCACTGACGCTGGAACGCATTGTCAAGAGCTGTCAACTTCATTTGGTAACGAATCATGAATAATTTTTTTTGTACGGATGCTGATGGACAAGTTCGCTATCTCGGATCAACCATCACGAAAATATCATTATTTATATTTATTTTCCATCTATTTTATGCTCCATTTCAAGGACACGGACTAGTCCATTCATCCACCCCCTTCGCTTAATGGTGTCTTAGATTCTTCACCGGAAGTGTACCTATATGGCAGCCTTGCAGGACATTCGACAAACCACGTTGGAACTCATCGTGATAATGCTTTCGTCCACGCCAGTCACTGCTGCACTCCAGCCCATTTTCCTTCAAGCCTTCCAGGACTGTAGAAATCATGACCGCCTCCTTCGTCTCTGAATTCTCTTCCTTCGCTATGTTCAAAACAGCATAAAAACAAACCATAGGTTCGATTTCTCTGCGTAACTGATCTGGAAACGTTTGCCAACGTATTTTCTTGTGCGTAGCAAACAATAATTATATATTCACAGAGACACAGGTTATTGTACAATATCACAGTTTTAGATTTCACAGTAGGAATCTACTCACAGTCGGTAATGAGTGTGGGCACGCAAACGATATATCACTTCCCAGTCTCTCCCTGTTTCCATATGTTTTCAACTGATATTATTTTGGCAATCAATACGCCCTAAACAACTTTCTCTACCGATTTAAACTCTTAGATAATATACCGGTTTTCCTTCAATTCAAAAGAATTACGTTGGTTAATCCATGTATAGACATTTGTTTATTTGTTTAATTTTAAGATCTTTTACCGATTTGTACATAAATCATCGTCACATACATGACTATGAAAGTGTAAAGTGTATTTATTAATTTACTGCTGGCTGGACCGATGTGAGGTCTCGCCTGTCTAATCTACCTTTCGTAAGTATATTTCTCCTTGATTTAACTTCATATATTGATGATGATGAGCGTTTGGCGTCATTGGCCGGGAGGCCCCTCGCGGGGCAGGTCCGGCCGCCTTGGCGCAGGTCTTATTACATTCGGCGCCACATTGGGCGACCTGCACGCCGGATGGGGATGAAATGATGATGAACACAACACAACACCCAGTCCCTGAGCGGAGAAAATCCCCGACCCAGCCGGGAATCGAACCCGGGCCCGGAGGACGGCAATCCGTCACGCTGACCACTCAGCTACTGGGGCGGACACTTCATATATTATAAAATCTGGAAGAAAAATTATAAACATCAAAGGGACAAGTGAGAACGTGCTATGGAATTGTAGGACCACAAAGTGTAATTCTGGTTGGGCGTAATTTTTTTACGTTTTTCCTTCGCTAACTCAGAGCCTAGATAAGTCAGGCTATAAGTAGTGTCTCATTCTAAATGTAAGATAGGAAGGAGTGCCAGTGCTGCAATTTGCAAAGAGAGCGCAGAATGCGAGCGCAGCCCAGTGCCTTAGTATGACCTCATTCGGACATCACCGCAAAGTGAAATGAGACCACATAACACATACGCAAGAGGACCTCGGTAACATCCTGATAGCGCAGGAAGTGCCGAGCTGGAGATGTGAAGGCAGCAGGTGCGAGTCCACGCTGTGGTTTAGAACGCCAACTACTCTAGAAAACGATGCCAAATTCGCTCATCGCTACGGCTCGGTAGCGTCATACGCATCAACTAACCAGTACAAATACTTGGACATCTGAAACACAGGAGCAGTCGGTATTACAGTCTTGTAAGTTATTGGTGAATCCACGTCGAAGCTGTTCCGTGATGTGCCACCTATTGCCTATCTTCGTCTTATGACTTCGACCACAAGACACCAGGTAACCAGTCTAATGTATTTCACTGCCGTTAATTGCCTTTTCTGCCTTCATCTCTGCCACTGATGTCACGACTTGAGGGTCTTTGACGAACAACCCACTGGTGGTCAATCAGGGGTGACGTGCAAGCTGACGACCACACTCCTTCCGAGAGGGAAGCACTCGTGCTCTCCATTGTCTGTACATGTGAGGTGTTACCGATGTCTTTGACGTCTCTTGTTGGGAGGCCAGGCATACGTCTGCATGGCTGCCATTATGCTGTGCGAAGCGGTTGGCCGCCAATCAGAGTGGAACATACGATGAACACAAGTGCGCGTCGAAGGAACGCTTCGCCAAGCTTAGCGTACCGGCTGCACCTGACTAGGGCTTTCGGTAAAATGTCGCTAAGTCGATGTATCGATATCTTTCAAAGCATTATCGAACCTCATGGGCGATTTCCTTCCATGTGACACACCGATATCGAAACGGCAACATCGCGTGCCGATATTTTTATTTTGTATTATATTTTTTCACAATTTTCGGTAAATATTTCACATTATTCATTTGAAACTGTAGTAGAACATTCATTTACTAACACTGTACGAAGAAGTCGTACTAGTCTTTGAGTAGTTTTTAATGCAGCTAGTGTGCTATTTATCCGCATCTTCACTCTTCAAAAACAATTTCTGAAAGTGATGAACAAAAATCTAAATGACAAGACTGGTCTTTGAGGTGGGCGGGTGTGAGGGGAACCGCTGACGTAATAGGCGCTCGGCGCTACTAACAGAAACTGCAACGTTTAGCTCCACCACGCAATTTTGACATTACAGCTGCTAGACCATTGCTGTTTGCAGAATCGAAAAAACAGGGAAGTCGACATGAAGTGATCCGGACAAACCCTACATGTGACGAAACCGAACGACGGACACATGGGACACCTTTCATTGTGCCCCTCACATACAGTTAACATTATTAGCAAAGTGGTTATTGCCAAGCGTTTTCCTTTCCGTTCTTGTTCTAAGGAGGATAGACCTAAAACAAACCGTATATTCACAATGTGCAGCCATTATTTCTATAGTCCTGTATATCGGAACTTTTTGTCGATGCATCGATAAATCGACGATTTCCTTAAATTAATTGAGAGACGATAATGTATTTTTTTTTCAAATATCGATACATCGGGTTCCGTATATTTTTAAAAATATCAACAGCTCTATCCCACACCTCCCATCCGACATGCCTTACGATGCAGTTTCTGCCCAGCGCGCGATCGTAGACCTCAACGAGCAACATCGGCACCTGCTAAGACGGGAGAGTAAACAACTCCCAGCCACGCATGCCGCTCTGCTCGCCACCATTCAACGCCATGGAGAAGCTATTTTGCATTGCATAAGCCGTGACAGTAAACGTATTCACAGCCAACAGCATCTTACGGACGCCCTCCAGCTAGCCACCAGACCGCTCTCCCCAACTCCGAGGTTCTCATCCAGTACACCTACAGACGACAGTTTCCTGAGTTTTCGCAAAATTAATATTATAGTACATAACTTTCGGAACAAAACAATTTATTTCTGAAATAGTTTTGATGTTTTCTTGGAAGTAGTCAAACCATCAAGTTATGTTCGTTCCTTATCCTGACGGATCAAGTACTACTAAACAATGAAACAAAAAAGAAAAAAAATTGAAGCTGTGTAGAAGTACTGGCTTTTTCTGCAATTTACAGTTCTAACGTTGTTGTTCGGTTCGATGACTATTTGATGCAGAGCTGGTCGTTAATCTGTCCATTGCAATCCTCTTCATCTCTGAATAACTACTGATTTCTACGGCAATTTGAACCAGGGTACAGTAATCGAGCCTTGGCCTACCTCAACAGTTTCTTCCCTCCAAAGAGCCCTTTATTCTAGCTGACGATTTCTTGATGCCTCATTATATTGCTTTTAACCGATTCCTTCTTTCAGTCATGTTAGCCATAAATATTTCTACTTCCCAGTGCGAGTCAATATCACAACGTTAGTAAAACTATCTATTCATCTAAGCAGCATCATTTTTGTGCGACACGATGCTCCAAAGATTAGTTTTCTGTACTTATCGGAAACGTTTTTCGTCCGCTTATCATTTCCATGCAAGGCTACGGACGAATACCTTCATGTAATATTTACAAATAGTTAACTTTCTGGTTCAAATGGTTCAAATGGCTCTGAGCACTATATGACTTAACTTCTGAGATCATCAGTCCCCTAGAACCTAGAACTACTTAAACCTAACTAACCTAAGGACATCACATACATCCATGCCCACGGCAGGAGTCGAACATGCGACAGTAGCGGTAGCGCTGTTCCAGACTGTAGCGCCTGGAACCGCTCGGCCACTCCGGCCGGCACTTAACTTTCTATTCGACGTTAACAAGTATCATTTTTCCATAAACACGTTGTTTAGTATTATTAGTCTGTGTTATGCACTTCGACCATCGTCACCTTTTTTCTTTCCAAATAGCTAACTTCATTTATTTCCTTTAGTGATCCACTTCCTAAACTAATCACCCCAGCATAAATCGATGTACTTCTCCTACATTCCATTACCTATCTCCCGATTTTCATAATTTCGAACTTACCAAGACTCCTTATCTAATCACCCCAACCTATACCGACTTACTTCGCCTCAATTAAATTACCGATTTCTTAAGTTTGATCATTTCTGCTTGCGAAGTCTTTAGAACTGTAGCGAAACTAGGCACGTTATTTTTGACAAATGGATTTGGTGAACTTTCGCGGTAAAAAATTATTATTTTTACACTACAGACAATCTTACTAGGTGGAAGGAAGAAAGTGGGAAGATGGCTTGACATCTCGTCAACTTAAGTTCGTATAACGTAACGGCGGAGAAAGAATGCTGACATTTCTTTCGAAACGACCCATTTTGACGTCTTCCTTACTGACTTAATGGAATGGGCACGTCTCAATGTTCACTCCTCCCCATTGGAACTACAAGCTGCCAACTGCCGCGATAATGGTATTGTTTCGTTGTTTAGAAATTATTAAAAAGTGAAACATTTTGTTTTCGTGTTAGTTTCATTTCTCACAGTATGGTATGATAAAGCTGTGCTAAGCCTCAAGGTTGTTTTGAAAACGCCAGTGCTTTTCAGGCAGGGGATGATATGTTCTAGATTTGATCTGATATTTTAAGTGATTTGATCATACGGTAATAACAGAAGTAACAGTTAAGCGTGTACTTCGACCCAAAGTGTATCGGTAACAAACTCTGGATGATTTCTTTTTGTTTTTTCAATGAAACGGTCTTCATTGCATTATTATTGCTTTAATGGCACGTTTCGCCTTGGTAGGGCCTCATCAGACTATCTACAAAAAGAAGAAATGGAGAATAATAGTTGAGGTATGGTCCGATCATGCACGGATATTGCAAAATATCGAAGGAAATTTTTACGAACCATGCTGTGGCGCAGTGGTGCAGTTATAGAACAACATATATAGAACTACACACATTTTGCTTCACTAAACGTAGTGCCAGAAATCCACCTGATACAACAGATGACTTCGAGCATGTGTATAGATGAGTATTAGACTGAGTCTCGAAGACAGTTAAGTAGCTGCAACACACGTAAATGGTGATCATAAAGAGTTATGACACCAGAACTACGATTTGTAACAAGAACTCCAAAATTAATCAGCAGAAGCACTGTGGAGCAATAAGAGCAACAATACTGAAATAATGAGTACGACAAGGTACACATAAAAATTGAAAGATTTAAAGGAAGTGAATTGTTATAGCGCCAATAGGCAGCGAGAATTGCAACAGTGACAGCAAGTGATGCGGACCACAAAAAGGAGAAAGTTTAGTAATATACACGAGTACCACAGCATCAACGTTAATCACAACGATAAACAGACCGTTTGACACTTAAAATGTAAATGCAAAAGCGTAATAAATTTTAAAAATTAAAAATACGGTATAAATACATCTAAATTAGGGCAACTTATTTTAGTGCACTTAACTGGTACTCTCCTTAGGTATCCCATTTTTTCAAATTATGTCAATTCTTTTATGGCTCTTTTTTATCCTAAAAGCATACTTTTGTTGTTTCCTTACTTTTTAAATATTTTACGCTTTTTACTTTTTACATCTAAAGCGGCAAATAGAATTTTTATCGTTGTAATTAATGTTTATTTTAAATTTAATTTCTATTGTTATATGTGTTTCTCATTGCACTATGTTTAGTGAAGTAAGATACATACAATTCTTTGAGTGAGGTCCTATCACCGCACTAGTGTACCTGCAATCATGACTGTACCAGAGATATTTCTTTGTATTTGAACACATTTGACTTACCAATACGTCATTTAATCTTTCTTTCTAAGGTTTGGTTATAAACTGCCCTTCATTGTCTAGGCACAAGTCCTGGTTAGCTCGATCTGGATATAGGCTTATTCGTCTGCAACGTATATCTCTCGGGCATGATTCGTAAAAGTTTCCTTAGATATTTTACAACATGCGCGCATGACAGGATCATACTTTAACTATTATTCTGCCTTCATTCTTTTTGTAGAAAATTTGACGACGCCAAGCAAAGACGAAACCCATCATCAAAGCAATATTATTGCAACCAAATTTGTTTTATTCAAAAATAATCTTTATGCGGTCAGATGGAGTGGGACAACTTTATTTATCTTTGGTGAATCCAAAATATATGAAACAGGGGACGGCTATGCTTGGAACAGGGTGGAAAGTGTTTTAAACAACAATTACAGTACAGAAATGATTCCATACAGAATCGTTTCTAAATGAAATGATTAAATTATTATTTAAAGTTCGCTTTCGTGGTATTAGAGTGGCACAAAACATTTTTATTCGAAATTATACGTCGTAGGAAGGTATTTCTAAGCACACACAGTATCGTACAGAACTGTTGATCTTCCTAAGCATTAGTAACTCATTCTCACCTATGAGATACACTGGTGCTCTGAAATCCGTATAAGCACATTTTACTTTCACTATTTCTCAAAATATTACACTCTACATTCCGCAAAACAATTTTCGGCCATAATGGTTTGCCAGTATCTCATTTAATCCGAAAAGCGCGGCACTCCGATTCTGGGAAGACGGGCTGGACCAGGCCAAAATTCTTCTGATGATAATCTATGGATTCAGCGTATGACATGCGAGACATGCTACTGAACTAATATACTGACGTAGTTCACAGTTCATTAATGGGTGAAATTCCGTAGTATTAAGTATGGTACGCGATCTCGTAACTCAATTGTCGACGCAGTACTTTTGTAGGACGGGAACTCAGTACCCGCGGCATTACGCAGTACGGCAGGAGCATTTAGCGACGACGTACCACGGTCATTTTATTAGGGACTGAGTTAGCTGGAATTGTACGGCATTATAACACGAAGAGCGACAGCCGTCACGCGTAGCTGCGAGCCAATTAGCGAGCGAATATTGGACAGGCATCAGCATAATTTTGTGTTTAAATATCGAGCTCGATGCCCTTCTGACCCCAAGCCACCAAGGGACAGAGTTCATTACACGTTCCTCTTCCACAGTTAAGCTACGTTACAGTTTGACACAATGTTTACCTCCACGCATTAGACACTATCAGCATTCATTGAAAAGCGTAATCGACAGGCCACTGTCAGATAAGACTTCATGACTTTGATTTTATTATGATTACTTTATTGACATGAAATTTCTTCTATCTTGATTAGTTAGTTGTTTATTTCATAGATAGTTTAGAAAACTACGAGGGCAAAGCAATGTCTCCGATTTTTTTCTGTCAAAACTCTGAAATATTTTCAAGTGAAAGAAACGTTATTCATATTCTACATCTTTATGATTCATGTTTTCGGCCCTCTGCCGCTACACGGCACCGACATGTAGCGTGTAACATGGGGGCATGTAACGTAACTATGTTGTTGCCTCAGAAACCAGGTGCTGTAATAGAGTTTCAAATTCGGAGAGTTCTTCTTCAGATGGAGCATCCCTTCCTTCAGGCTGACCATGCCAGAACACACACCAATGCTGCGACATCTGCTACAGGCCGACGCGTTGTGTTCACTGTCATCGACCGTTCTCCAAGCGGCCCAGACTTGGCCCCACCCGATCCTCGTCCGTTTCAGAAACTGGAAGAACATCTTCGAGGACTTACCTGTGACAGTGATGAAGCGTTACAAGCAGAGGTGAGAGCGAGCCGTGATAATCCGTGCAGCTACGATAACACGGTGTCATATGTATTACAGGGATTACCGCACCCGCCTAGTAAACAGGAGATCACAGGTTCGAATCCCAGCACAGTACTAATTTTCACTCGTCGCCTCCGATGCCGCGTAATGTTCCAATGCAGCTGACAGCAGTGATCTTTCTCTCGTCCCTTTCTTTCTTCCCTTCTCCACCTTCAATTTACATGTAATGTATAATAGCTGAGGATTCTGTGTGGTGTCTGTTCTTTCGAACATGTGCGAAAGAACACCATTCATCGATATAAAGTCAAACATTCTGCAGTTACGTTACAACAGACTGGTCTCTCTTTGGAAGAAATGTTTTCGTCACGTCGGTGACTGTATTGCGAAATAAAAAAGCAGAAAAAAGAAGATAGATTTGTTAGTAACGTTTATGTTACTTACGAAGTTTTAATAGTATTCACATAAAATATATGGACGCATTACCATTCAGCACGCCCTCAAGTGTCAGAAATGTTATGTTAAATGGAAGAGGAGACCAGTCACTAAAAACAATTTTAACTAATACGGAAAAATTCATTCCCACCTCGTCACTGGCACTGCCCACGTTACACACTGTCGCTAGACTGAACTTCAATGCGCTGTACTGCACTGCACTGCACACATACATACGAGGTGTGTTTATAAAATAACGGAGCTGATGCTGTCATAGAATAAGTGCACATGCTCCAAAGATGAACATCCAGTAGTTGTGATGCGTAAAGCCCTCTCAGTCGATGCGGAGACTCTACTGTCTGTAGACAAATTAGTGTGGCAGAGGCCTTCATTTGGGTAAGAGCAGTTATCCTGCTTCACCGCAGAAAAGATAAGTAATAATAGAGGATCGAATTCTCGTGAAATTTCACATGAAACTTGGAAACACTGATGCTGAAACCTTTTACGGAGAAAAGTTATGGTAAAGACTTTATTACGAAGACGATTTTCTGAAAGGTTGAAGCGTTTCCATTATGGCCAGAAATGTTTCCATGATGGCCAAAAAGACGTTGAAGATGACTCATGCCCGGGACGCCTCACATCGTCAAAACCAGATTGAAATATCGAAAAAGTATGTGATATGATTCGGTCCAAGCGGCTGTTGGGTATTCGATCAATTGCTGAAACTGTAGGAATTTTCAAAGATCCTACTCTTATTAGAAAAGTGGGTTCGAAACAGTTGTCGAATATTCTGACCATCAAAGAAAAAGAGGTTCGTGAAAATGTTTGCACTGACACACTGAATGCCACTGAAAGCGATCCCGATTTCTTGAAAAGAGTGATAACAGCTGACGAATCTTGGTTTTTCTCTTATGATACAGAATATAAGAGCCAAACTATTCAATGGAAGTGCCCCACTCCACCGAGAGTGGAAACGGCTCGAATGGCCAAATTCTAATTCAAAGTGATGATTATTGTTTTTTCGATATTCATGGCACTGTGTATCTTCACAGAATTCCTGAAGATCAGACTATTAATCAAGACTGTTACCTTGAGATTCTTACTAAACTCCACGAAAAAATAATAAGAAAAACGACTCGAATCGCGGAAAAATAAGTCGTGGGTTATGAATCAAGACAACGGACAGACTCAAATCGCATTGTCCGTTAAGAGGTTTATAACATTAGACCATGCACCTAAATCGCCTGACATAGCACCATATGACGTTTATCTATTCCCAAACGACAAATCTGCATTCAAAAGAACAATATTTCAGTTCGCTGAGGCAGTGAAAGAAGAAGTGGCACTCGTCATCTAGGAGCTCACAGAGGAAGACTTCCAACACTGTTTCCGTCAACGGGTCATTCGCATGGAGTGTTACAGGAATGGAAGAGGGGAGTATATTGAGGGTGACAATACCTAAATATGTATGCTTTGACGTAAATATTTTACAGTTATAGTCCCGTTATTTTAAACCCATAACCCCTACACACACGAACGCATTCACAAATAAACACACACACGCCCAGCCTCAGCTAGCATCGAGACTTTGGCGATACTTCATCTATATCTACGTGATTACTCTGCTATTCATGTTAAAGTGCCTGGCAGAGGGTTCAATGAACCACCTTCAAGCTGTTTCTCTACCGTTCCACTCTCGGGGCGTGGAAAAAAGGTGCACCGAAATTTTCTGTGCGAGCCCTCATTTCTCTTATTTTATCGCGATGATCATTTCTCTTTATGTAGGTGGATGCCAACACAATACTTTCGCACTCGGAGGAGAAAACTGGTGAATGAAATTGCATGAAAAGATGCCGTCGCATAGAAAAACGCCTTTGTTTTAATGATTGCCACTCCAATTCACATATCATGTCTGTGCCACTAACTCCCTTATTACGCGACAGTACAAAAAGAGCCGTCCTTCTTAGAACTTTTTCAGTGTCATCCGTCAGTCCTGCCTGATGCTAATCCCACACCGCACAGCAATACTGCAGAATATAGCGGACAATCGTGGTGTAAGCAGCCTCTTTAGTAGACCAGTTGCACCTTCTAAGTGTTTTTCCAGTCAACCGCAGGCTTTTGTTTGTTCTACCCACAACAATTATCCATGCTATCGTTCCAATTTAGGTAATATTTTATTGTAATCCCAAAGTATTTAGTTGAATTTACAGCCTTAAGATTCATGTGACTTCCGCGTAATAGAAATTTTGCGAATTTCCTTTAGTAATCATGCGAATAACTTCACACTTTCCTTTATTCAGGGCCAGTTGCCACTTTTCGAACCATACTAATATCTTACAAATTTTCCTATTCGTTTTGGCCATCTGATGACTTTACAAGACGGTAAATGACAATATCATTTGAAACAATCTAATAGCGCTACTCAGATTGTCTCCTATGTCGTTAATATAGATCACAGAGGACCTTTATCAGTAAACTCTTCCGGGCTACGTTGCCGTGGTCGATCTGTAGAACTTCTTCTCCCTGACGTTTCGTTCTCAACTACGGAGAACATCTTCCGAGGTGAGTCGACGACTGGCTGCTAGGAGCTGGGGCCGCCGCTTATATAGAGATCGTAGGGGGCGCCACCACACGTCACGTGGCGTCGATGTGCAGCTATATCTGGCTATCGTTTGTTTTCTCGATTGCAGGCAATCGATTGTCACGTGATTGATGCAACGTCGACCGCCATATCTTATCCAATTTTAATCCTTCTTCTTTACGATTAAAATTGTATTGATGTTTGTGGATTTCAATTGCCTCTCTATACATACGTGTATAACAGTGCGACGTCCTCGCTAGCACGCTTGTTTCACCAAATTTTATTTCGTGATCTCCATCCTTAAAAACGTTTTCCGCTACTGCCGATTTGTCAGCAGTAGCGAAACATGTTTTGAAATCCACTGCCGATTTTATTCGAACATGGGTTTCATTTCCTACTTTTCTGTATTACCTTATATTATTCTACATTTGATTGAGATGCCATTCATTACTCAAACTAGAAATTTTGTCTTCTGACTGCTTTGACACGGCAGGCCACGAATTCCTCTCCAGTGCCAACCTCTTCGTCTAAGAGTAACATCCTACGTTCTCAAAGATTTGCTGAATATATTCCAGTTAGGTCTTTCACTCCCAAATGCTTCGATTATCTTCTTTTCTAATTTTCCCACAGTCCACATTGCACTGCCATACAATTCTGTGCGCCAAACGCTCATTCTCAGTAATTTCTTCCTCAGATTAGGGCCTATATTTGATACTGGTAAACTCCTCTTGGCAAGGAGTGTCCTTTTTGCCAGTACTAGTCCACTTTTTATGTCGTTGCTCCGACCGTGGTGGGTTATTTTACTGCCTAGGGAGGAGAATTTCTTAGCTTCATCTACTTCTTAATCACAAATCTTGATGTTAAGTTTCTCGCTGCTCTCATTTTTGCTACTTCTTATTTCCTTCGCCTTTCTTTGATTTTCGCTCAATCCATATCCGGCTCTCATTATACTAATCATTGCATTCAGCAGATCCTGTAATTCGCATTCACTTTTACTGAGGACAGCAACGTCATCAGAGAATCTTACAGCAAAGAGCCAAAGAAACCGGTACACTTGCCTAGTATCGTGGAGAGCCCCTGAGAGCAGGCAGAAGTGCCGCCACATCGACTAATGTCTGGAGTAGTGCTGGACAGAATAGACACCATGAATCCTTCAGGGCTGTCCATAAATCCGTAAGAGTACGATGTGATGGAGATCTCTTCTCAACAGCACGTTGCAAGGCAGTCCAAATATGATAATTAATGTTCATGTCTCGGAAATTTGATGGCCAGCACAAGTGTTTAAACTCAGAAAAGTGTTCCAGCAGCCACTCTGTAGAAACTATGGAAGTCTGGAGTTTCGCATTGTCCTGCTGGAATTTCTCAAGTCCGTCGGAATGCACAATGGACATGAATGGATATACGTCGTCAGACGTACGTCTCACCTGTCAGAGTCGTATATAGGCGTATCAGGGGTCTCATATCCCTCCAGCTGCACACGCCCCACACCATTACGGAGCCCCCACCAGCTTAAACAGTCCGCTGTTGACATGCAGGTTCCATGGATTCATGAGGTTGTCTCCGTACTCGTACAAGTCCTTACGCTCGATGCAATTTGAAACGGGACTCGTCCGACCAGGCAAAATGTTGCCAGTCATTAACAGTCCAATGTCAGTGTTGACGGGCCCATGCGAGGCGTAACGCTTTGTGCCATATCGATGATGTTTCCCTGAATGGTTCGGACACTGACATTTGTTGTGGCCTGCACTGAAATCTGTTGTTATTAGAGGAAGGGTTAAACCTCTGTGACGTTGAACGATTGTCTTCAGTCGTCGTTGGTCCAGTTCTTGCAGGATCTTTTTCCTGCCGCAGCGATGTCGGGAATTTGACGTTTCGCCGGATTCCGCATATTCCCGGTGCACTCATGATATGGTCCTACGTGAAAATCCCCACTTCATCGCTACGTCGGAGAGGCTGTGTCAGCCGCGCGGAGTGGCAGAGCGGTTTGAGGCGCCATATCACAGACTGCGCGACCTCTCCCACCGGAGGTTCCAGTAGTCCCTCGGGCATGGGTGTGAGTGATGTTCTTAACATGTTATTTTAAGTATTGTGTAAGTCTAGGGACCGATGTCGTTATCGGTTTGGTCTCTTAGGAATTGACACATACACTCCTGGAAATGGAAAAAAGAACACATTGACACCGGTGTGTCAGACCCACCATACTTGCTCCGGACACTGCGAGAGGGCTGTACAAGCAATGATCACACGCACGGCACAGCGGACACGCCAGGAACCGCGGTGTTGGCCGTCGAATGGCGCTAGCTGCGCAGCATTTGTGCACCGCTGCCGTCAGTGTCAGCCAGTTTGCCGTGGCATACGGAGCTCCATCGCAGTCTTTAACACTGGTAGCATGCCACGACAGCGTGGACGTGAACCGTATGTGCAGTTGACGGACTTTGAGCGAGGGCGTATAGTGGGCATGCGGGAGGCCGGGTGGACGTACCGCCGAATTGCTCAACACGTGGGGCGTGAGGTCTCCACAGTACATCGATGTTGTCGCCAGTGGTCGGCGGAAGGTGCACGTGCTCGTCGACCTGGGACCGGACCGCAGCGACGTACGGATGCACGCCAAGACCGTAGGATCCTACGCAGTGCCGTAGGGGACCGCACCGCCACTTCCCAGCAAATTAGGGACACTGTTGCTCCTGGGGTATCGGCGAGGACCATTCGCAACCGTCTCCATGAAGCTGGGCTACGGTCCCGCACACCGTTAGGCCGTCTTCCGCTCACGCCCCAACATCGTGCAGCCCGCCTCCAGTGGTGTCGCGACAGGCGTGAATGGAGGGACGAATGGAGACGTGTCGTCTTCAGCGATGAGAGTCGCTTCTGCCTTGGTGCCAATGATGGTCGTATGCGTGTTTGGCGCCGTGCAGGTGAGCGCCACAATCAGGACTGCATACGACCGAGGCACACAGGGCCAACACCCGGCATCATGGTGTGGGGAGCGATCTCCTACACTGGCCGTACACCACTGGTGATCGTCGAGGGGACACTGAATAGTGCACGGTACATCCAAACCGTCATCGAACCCATCGTTCTACCATTCCTAGACCGGCAAGGGAACTTGCTGTTCCAACAGGACAATGCACGTCCGCATGTATCCCGTGCCACCCAACATGCTCTAGAAGGTGTAAGTCAACTACCCTGGCCAGCAAGATCTCCGGATCTGTCCCCCATTGAGCATGTTTGGGACTGGATGAAGCGTCGTCTCACGCGGTCTGCACGTCCAGCACGAACGCTGGTCCAACTGAGGCGCCAGGTGGAAATGGCATGGCAAGCCGTTCCACAGGACTACATCCAGCATCTCTACGATCGTCTCCATGGGAGAATAGCAGCGTGCATTGCTGCGAAAGGTGGATATACACTGTACTAGTGCCGACATTGTGCATGCTCTGTTGCCTGTGTCTATGTGCCTGTGGTTCTGTCAGTGTGATCATGTGATGTATCTGACCCCAGGAATGTGTCAATAAAGTTTCCCCTTCCTGGGACAATGAATTCACGGTGTTCTTATTTCAATTTCCAGGAGTGTATTTCAACATATGAGATGCGGTGTCCCATCGCTCGTGCACCGTCTATATCACCACACTGAAACTTACTTAAGTCTTCATAAACTGATACTGTAGCAACAGTAACGGATCTAGAAATCTTGGGAACTGTGTGGATGATGTTGTTCCGAAAGACAGATTGTATATCACCACACCAATACATTCTACACACAATCATGAATAGTCGTATTGTTACCACTTCCGCCTGTCATTTTAAAGCTTACGATGGAACGATATCTATCACTTCTACTTTATTCAATCTGAAATCATCCTAAGCTCATAAATATTTTGATTCTAACATGAAATCCCCTATCTCTTCCCTGTCAACTCCTGTTTCTTCACCTATCACACCTTTCATGTCATCAGACAAGTCTTCCCCATCCGAGAGGCCTTCAGTGTACTCTTTCCACCTGTCTGCACTCCCCTCATAATGGGATAGAGGAATTCCCATTGCGTTCTTAATGTCACCACCCTTCCTAAAATTTCACCAAAGTTGTTTTGATTTTCCAAGATGCCCTGCCAGTCGATGCGACAATCATTTATTTCTCGATTTCTTCACATTTTTCCTGCAGTCATTTCGCGTTAGCTTCCACGCACTTCCTGTTTATTTGATTCAAAATTGTCTTGTACGTCTGTATTCCTGAACTCCCCTGAATACTTTTGTACTTCCTTCTTTCATCTATCTGCTGGCGCATTTCTTGTGTTAGCCATAGTTTCTCCGCAGTTACGTTCTTTATACCTATGTTTTTCTTTCCAGCCTCTGTGATTGCTCTATTTACATATTTCCGTTAATTTTCCGCTGAACATGTCTACTTAACCGTTTCCTATCGCTGTGTCCATGTCCTAAGAGAACTTCAAACGTCTCTACTTATTTCTTAGTACTTTTGTATCCCATTCATTTCTTTGGGCACTGATTTTCACACTAGCCTCTTAAACTTCAGCGTACTCTTTGTCACTACTAAATTGTGATCTATCTCTGCTTCTGGGTTCACCTTAAAATCCAGTATCTAATTTCGGAAACACTGCTTTATCATGATGTAACCTAACAGAAATCTTCTCGTGTCTTCCGGCATTTTCCAAGTATACCCCCGTTCTTGTGATTCTTCAACAGAGTAGTCGTTATTACTAACTGCAATGCGTTGCGGAAGTCGATTAGTCTTTCTTCTCTCTCATTCCTAAAACCATGCCCATATTCTTACATAACCCTTTTTTCTACCCCTTCCCCTACAGCAGCATTCCAGTCCCACACGATTATCAAATTCTTATCTCCCTTTTAGATAACGGATTACTCATTCAGTATCCTCATATACATTCTTTCTCAATCTCTTCATCTCCTGCTTCTGACGTCGGCATGTATGCCAGAGCTACTGTCGATGTTGGTGTGCTGTCGATTCATATGAGAACAAGCCTATCAATAAACTGTTCATAGTTGCTCACTCTCTCTCCTACCTTCCTATTCATAACGAATCCTACTCCTGTTATACCATTCGCTGTTACTGTTGATAGTATCCTGTAATCATCTGACCAGAAATCCTTGTCTCCTTTCCTTTTCACTTCACTGACCTCGACTATATCAATATTGAGCCGTAGTACTTCCCTTTTCTGATTTTCAAGCTTCCCTACCACGTTAAAACATCTGACATTCCACGTCCCGACTCGTAGAACGTTATCCTCTCATTAGTCATTCGATCTTTTAGTCCTGATCACCTCCCCCTTGGCAGTCCCCTCCCAGAGATCCGAATGGGGGTTAGCCCAGAATGGTTTGATAATGGAGAGATAGTCATGACACTTTTTCAATTACAGGCCATATGTATCATTAATGCCGTGGTTTCCATAACCTTCTGCATCGTCATGCCGATTGTCATTGTTGATTCTTCGCCTTTATGGGGAGTTTTCCATCCCAAGGGCAACAGACTGTCCTGATTGTTCGCTCCTCCACCCTTTTTGACAAGGCCGTTGGCTGAATGAGGGTGATAAGTTATGCCTGACTTCTTTGGTCGACATTGCTGATAATTTTTATTCAAACTTTAAGCAAGGGTGAGGTGGGGGGCGTGGTTCGATATCACAGCCGAGGGTGTTTTGACTAGTAATCAATGGCGTTACCTCTAGACCACGGGACAACACACTGCGTTGTATTCCTTGGGAACCTATTCCATATACTGGTGACTTCGTTAAGATTCTGCAATTTGACGGATTGTCAAATACTTGCCGGATACCTAGAAATATAGAATCCGCCTGTTACCCTTCATCCACAGTTCGCAGTATATCATGTAAGAAAAGGGAAGCCAAGTTTCCCACGAACAATGCTTTCTAAAACTGTGCTTATTCTTGGACTCAAAAATATGTATTATGTTTCAAACTGAGAATATATTGAAGTATGCTGTAGAAAACTTATGTTAGGGATATTTGGCCTGTAATTTCGCGGGTGTTCTCATGCGCAGGGAGTTGCGGCTGTCTAGCGCCAAGTGGCTGGTGCAAGAGACCGTCACTTCTTCGAGATAGACAGGTGGACAGTATCCAGATGGATAAAGCAACGACGTGAGACGCGTTCTGTTATCAGTCTGAAGCATAAGGGCGCATAATCGAAATTTCGAACGCCGGCGAGTTCGGGCAGTTCTGCAACGACGCCCACATCGATCTGTTCGTCGCCACTCCAGAACATTAAAATCCCTGACTTGCAGAGGATTGTCAACAAGATTTAAAGTTTCATGTTTACACGATGCAAGTGGCTCATCCGGCCGAGAAGTACTACAAGTAGATGCAATTTCTGCACAACCGTACTAAAAACCATTACCCAGTATGACGCATTTCTTACAAATCTTTTGATGTCTGATGCGCTAAACTTTCATCTGAATGATTTTTTGAGTAAACAAAACTTCTGTTGTTACTCGCATTTCAAATCGCAGACCTTTCACCAAACGTCCGGGGTAGCCCAAATCTCGTCGTCTGGTGTGCTAGTGGGCAGCCCATTATAATTGTTGGGCAATATCTGTTTGCAGACAACAATAATCGGCTCGTGATTATCAACTCAGAGCGGCACGTGGCCATGATTAGCAATTTCTTGTTCCGACAGTTTCCGGGACTCTGTCATCTGCGAGTGATACGGTTTCAGCAAGATGGGGCTACAGCTGAAACAGTTCGTAATTTACTGACTCAATTGTGGCGCCACTTTCCATGTGGATTACTCTAACATCCGACGGAGGTGGAATCACGTGATCTTTAAGGCACTGATTTTTCTGTCACATGCCGGCCGCGGTGGTCTAGCGGTTCTGGCGCTGCAGTCCGGAACCGCGGGACTGCTACGGTCGCAGGTTCGAATCCTGCCTCGGGCATGGGTGTGTGTGATGTCCTTAGGTTAGTTAGGTTTAAGTAGTTCTAAGTTCTACGGGACTTATGACCTCAGATGTTGAGTCCCATAGTGCTCAGAGCCATTTTTCTGCCACATGATTCCAAGAACAGTTTTTCACAGCAACTCTACAATACTTATGAGTCGAATACCAGTATCGGGAAGGGATGGAGTTCGTTTCTCAAGAAATGATTCAGAACTTAATAAAGTCCGTGAGCGCGTTCGGTAATGCATCAACAATAACGGAAGAAAGTTGTATGATTTACTTTTTTTGAGAAAAACTTGTGCTTGGCTTTTCAATAATAGTAATGAGTATCGAATAGTTATCTGTGAGTTATATTGATGGAAATATGCGCTACACTTCTTAATAATCAAATGAAAATATATTACTTCCTGTGCGCCACCCAATATATTTAAATTCTCTCCAACACTCAACTCTACATGTGTAGGCAATTCAACAACACGTACGAAATAATAATGAACTGTTCAAAACTTTAAACAAAAGTATCCTGCATGGGTTTTTATTATTCACCAGTAAAATTATCCATAAAGTAAAGCACAGTGTATGAAAATTAATGTACTTTGTATTCTAATGTCGGTTAAGCAACGCATATGAAAGACAAGGAACCAATTAAATTTTTTATAAACACATGTTCTATGTATTATTAAACGTACATCATTAGGGCATACGTAATTTAACTGACGACAGACATGTAGGCATGTAGAAGAGTTACACGAAAGTTTAAGGCACATTTTTGGTGCCTCTCAATAAACACGATCCAAGGTATGAACAATTATAATGTTTGTTAGCTACGTTCGTTGTCCAGGCCATAGAATCGTTCACAGCACTGCAGATTACTGCTGAGTTAACTTCCCAATAATAGGACTTACTTAGTGAAACTAAGGGGGACAAGTTACTCTCTCACCTATTTTTCGCATACTGAAAGTTATTAAAGATTTTATTACAATCTGCTGCGCTTTGAGCCACACTCTAGAAAGATAATGGCCTGAGCAGACGTTGATGGAGCCTGGTAGGGCGCTAAGAACATGAGGTATTTTTATTATTCTTAGCACCCACAGCCATACAGGACTGACAAGGCAGCCCTTCGTCGAGACAGGTGTCCAGCAGAACAATGCTGCGCTACCTGCTGCAGTCCAGCAGAAGCTTGGCTGGAACGATGTCTAAAGGAATGCGTTTATTGAATGAAATCGTAAACCAGGTATTGTTAGCAGAGCCACGTGTAATAAAAATTCACATTTATTTGTGTACACCGATAGTGCAAGTAGGCAAGTGAAGCAGTTATCTTGTTGTATAAAAACTCCAGCGTCTGAGAAACATTTAGAGACCGAATCTTTATTACATTTCACAGCTAGGACTAACAAGCTTCAAGGCACAGGGGATTTAGGTAAAGAACTTTAGGATTGTATCTGTTCACCTGTTGCTATGCGAAGCAACACGACTTCAGAGAAAATAATCTCTTCCCCCTCTGTGAAAACTTAAGAAAGCCAGTAATTGGCGGTTTCCGGTTTTTTTTTGTTTTGTTTTTCTAGAGAAGCAGGTCTCTTGACGCTTGCTTTGGTTCAACGTGAGTTTGTGCTGTCGTGTGGGTAGGGAGATTTAATGCTTCTAGAGCCATGTGATTGGCTCAAGATGGGATGAAGCCGTTGCCGTTCGTACTCTTTGCAAGATAACAGAAGTTTTTTCTAGAGAGGTGCGAAGCACTGAGGTGCAGGACTTTGGCCTGGTGAGGAACTTTGGGTCGAAACTCTCGCATGTGTGGCTGGTAGTTGAGAGTGAGAGTGACAATAAAATGTTCCCGGGACATTTTCAAGAAATCATCAGTTCCTGAACTAGAAGCATATGTTCAAAGTTAAAATTTATTAAGTCGACTGTGGAAAAGCTTTCTATATTCAGTTCTTAGATCAATAGAATATAAATTTCCAAACACCGCAACCGTCTCGTCGTCGCACTTCCACACATATCTTGTCTGAACTAGCACGTTTAACCAACTCACCCAGGCCAATTTGTCCACCTCTCATATGTATAGCCAACCGTTTCTCGTTTTAACACAAACAAAAATGCATTTACTATACATTTTATTGCTTACACTACACATCTAGACATTTTACATAACTCTCACTTACGTGCTGATACCAATGACACGTTGAAATAACCTACCTGGATTGTTTTGCATTTGTAAAAAGTGGTTCAAATCGCTCTGAGCACTATGGGACATATCTTCTAAGGTCATCAGTCCCCTAGAACTTAGAACTACTTAAACCTAGCTAACCTAAGGACATCACACAGATCCATGCCCAAGGCAGGATTCGAACCTGCGGCCGTAGCGGTCACGCGGTTCCAGACTGTTGTGCCTAGAACCGCTCGGCCACCTTGCATTTGTAAATCTCTCACAGTATTTCTCGTCAGTCACGGTCGATAGTTAAGCGACTGAAAAGTATACTAAACTCATTGTTACCGTAAGTATTATGCATCATACAGAACTAGAATATCACTGGCCTTGACAAGCTGGGTTTTGAGTTTTGCAGGGTATCTTAGCTTATGAGTTGCTAATATCTTGTTTCCATTAACTGGTCCAGATTAGCATTCTTCACCATTAACTACTTGAACCAAAGAAATTATCTATTCTGTTTTTTTACCTACATTGTTGCTGTACTATTTGTTTATCTAATTACTTTAGACGTAAATGCGTTTTTAATTACCGGATTCAAGATGGCAAATCGTTATTCAAATTGTACTACTTGAATGAAAAATCAGAGGAGTATTCGTTAACATCGCGTAAGTAATTTTCAAATCTATAATTTTTGGAGTAAAAGGATCAAGTGCATCATCTCTCATCTTTACACAAAGTACTCATACTTTTCCCCCACCGGTATGGACCCTTAGATGTGCTAACTCGCACTGGTTATACTCTTCCATGTCGTGACAAAGTCTATTACATAGCTTTATTAGTAGTAGTTTTCATCCTACAGGGGCTGTAAGAATATTTGCTGGCGTTGAGTTTCCTCAATATCGGCTACTTCATAAGGCACACTGCTTTGGAGCAACTACACGTCTGAGGAAAACTACACGCATTAACGTATCATACGATCTGGTTATCCTCTGACAGCGTCGGTATTCTTCATGGGCTGTCCTTCCCGCCTATAGCAAACACTCAGGTATTGTCTGCTACAATGTGTCACCTGCAATGCGCTGCATAATTCACAGCATATAGACTTCGTGACGATAAAAGTAGGGAATTCAGAGGGAAGGGGGAAACGAAATGAAATTTAACAGATTGAGAGGGTATGTGGTGTAATTGCAGTGATTACAAAGTCGAATCAAATTTACAAGCAATTTGGCTGTAGAAGCCCATTTATCAGCATGGTCTTGTGCTGATTCGGATGGGAATGTTGTCATAACATCGTTGACTCTCATCCTGAGACTAGTTAGTCCACAACTATTATGACTCGTTCCAGATATTCTGGAATTGGCACTGGGAGAGAGTTGACGTCCAAGCTGTTATATTGCGGACAGATATGGAGGTCTTTCTGGCCAAAGGAGTATCTCAAAATCATGCGGACAGTTCATAGAGACACTTCCAATGTATGGGCAAGCATTGCCCTTTTGAGAAAAGGCACAATGATACTGATGCGTGAGAGGTAATGGAAGAATATGCAGAATGCCCGTGACTTACCATTGTGCCACCAGAGATCCCTCAATCTCTATCAGCCAGGTTCCGATGGTTTCATACACCAAGGCGCTAGCATTACCAACACTGTGTCATTGAAGGAATAGGATATCACATTCGGCCACCGCCTTAGGCTCCAGCTATGGTCATCCGGGATAGCGCAGAATAGAGATTCAGGACTGAACACAAACCGACACCATTTATCAGCAGTCAAGTCATATCTGTCACGACACAACTCGAAACGCAGCCGTTTCAGTTCTGGTGCTAACAGCAGCCTAATCGTGGGACAGTAATTCTTGTGTCTGGCTGCTGCTAGTCTGCGTCCAGTGGCACGGCTTGATACAGAATGTTACAAGGTGCGCTTTACATTTTTTTCCAATGGCAGGTGCAGATATGAAGGAGAGTCTCACTTGTGTTGGTAAGACACGCTCGACCGGTATACTGACGACGTGAACGCTGGCCACAACGTTCCCATGCAGTAAACGATCGGGCAACTGATCTATCCGAATGTCCCACGGAACTATATATTTCACGACAACATAATCCAGCAAAGCTGCACCCATAATTAGGACCTTTTCAGACTGTGTCAGTTGCCGATAACGTTTTCTACGACGGGTACACAGCATCACTACGTCTTTCACAGTGATCAGTCACAATGTGACACACCTTACGTGCCCCACGAGATCCTGGAACAGCATTAAACATGAAGAACAGTAATGTAATCTGGTGGCCGTTCTACCTGTCACAAGGAACTGCATCTGTGATTGGTATACATGTGAAAAAATGAAATACCCCGGGGTTCACTAATCGGTTTCTGCTGTTGATAGAGAGGTAGGGTCAAGTGCTTTGGATAGCCAATGGGATACGAACCATTTCTATACACAACAGAAGTGTCATCTTACTGTAATTATCCTACACTATAGGGTCAAAGTATCTGTATTACTATCTTCTTCCAGTTTACACAAATGTAGCAATTCGGTTCTTTCTTTTTGCGTTTAATGGGCTTATAGAGCCAACATGTACTCAATGGGCGATTTCTAACAAAAAATGAAAAAATGTTGTTTTTGAGTATCAAAAACCGATATGCGGATTCCGTAACGGCTATGCATAGAGAATAATTGTAATTTTTGTGATTTACTCATAAGGTCCTATTCTCAACTGAATACGAGAGTTTTCTTAATACACTATGTGATCAAATGTATGCGGACATCTAGCTGAAAATGACTTACAACTTATTTGCGCCCGCAATCGGTAATGCTGGAAATCAATATCGTGTTGGCCCTCCCTTAGCCTTGATGACAGCTTCCACTCTCGCAGGCATACGTTCAATTAGGTGCGGGACAGTTTTTTGGGGAATGGCAGGCCATTCTTCACGGATTGCTGCACTGAGGAGAGGTGTCCATGCTGGACAGTGAGGCCTGGCACGAAGTCGGCGTTCCCAATCATCCCTGAGGTCTTCTATAGAACTCAGGTCAGGACTCCGGACAGGCCAGTCCATTACAGGGATGTTATTCTAGTTTAACCACTCCACCAAAGTCCGTGCATTATGAACAGGTGCTCGATCGTGTTGAAAGATGCAATCGCCATCCCCGAATTGCTCTTCAATATTGGAATGCCAGAAGGTGCTTAAAATATCAATGTAGGCATGTGCTGTCATAGTGCCATGCAAAAAAAGGCTTGTGGCTTATGAGGAGCCACTCAGCCATGAAATTCATGACAAACACGAGCACACCATAACATCACCGCCTCCGAATTTTACTGTTGGCACTGGCAGGTGATGTTCACCGGGCATTTGCCATACCCACACCCTGCCATCGGATACCCACATTTTGTACCGTTATTCATTACTCCACGCAACGTTTTCCACTCTTCAATCCCCCAATGTTTACGCTCCTTAAACCAAGCGAGGCGTCGTTCGGCATTTACCGGTGTGAAGTGTGGTTTATGAGCAGCCACTCGACCATGAAATCCAAGTTTTCTCACCTCCCGCCTAATTTTCATAGTACTTGCAGTGGACCCTGATGCAGTTTAGAGTTCCTGTGAGATGGTCTGGACAGATGTCTGGTATTATACATTACGACCCTCTCTAAACATCAGCTGTCTCTGTCAGTCAACAGAAGAGGTCGGTCTGTACGGTTTTGTGCTGTACGTGTCCGTTCACGTTCCCACTTCACTGTCACATCGGAAACAGTGGACCTAGCGGTGTTTAGGAGAGTGGAAATCTTGCGTATAGACATATGGCCCAAGTGCCACTGAATCACCTGACGAAGTTGGAAGTCCATGAGTTCGGCGGAGCGCCCCATTCTGCTCTCACGGTGTCTAATGATTACTGAGGGCGCTGATATGGAGTACCTGGAAGTAGGTGGCAGCACAATGTACTTAATATGATAAATTATATTTATGGGTGTGTCCGGATACTTTTAATCACATAGTGTATCTTTGTCCGTCTCTGAGATACAGAAGTTCAAAATTACACTACAAACATGTACACGTAAAATGCACCCGTAAAACCCGGTGTGAGGCGAAAACGTAGTTCGTAAAGCGGCGTAGCGAGGAGAAATATGCTGAAACTGTCTCCATTATCATCAGAAGGATTCTAGGAACCCCATATGGTTATAGTACTGAAGCATATGCAAAATATTTGTCCACAAAAGCTTCGATCTGAGCTGCGAAACGATGTATTTTTGCATTACTTCAATTTCACATAAGAGAATTATCAAATTTGTACTCAGTTATAAAGTTTTTTCCACTAAGTTACTCGTGATGTACCAGGAAAAAGAACGGAACCGGCGGAAAAGACTCCTTTCGAAGCACAAAATTGGCAAATATACTCTAATTGGAAAGTAGGGTATCTGCTGCTCCATTCCCAAAAATTTTGGCATGCGAATGTGTTCGTGTTTTTTTATACTGAGAAAGAAGGAGACAGTGACTGTGGAAAAAAAGACAGAAATGTAATAAATACTGGAAGATACTATACAGTGGTTATACGAAAGAACGGAGGAGACACTGGCAGTGGGAAAAAAGGAAGGGTCGCACTGGCAGAGGAACGCAGTTGACTGTGACAGAACAGTGTTAAGAAAAGTAGCTTTTACCCCACTTTTCAGTCCGAGTCTTTTAATAAACGCGAAGATATTCCCCTTTTTTGTGCTTCAATAGGAGCACTTTTCCGCGAGCCGTTTACGTAGACACCAATTCTGTGTGCATGTACGAACTTACGTTGGCATCCGACCAGGTCTTCTGGGTGTTTCGTTTTTCTAGTCAGGTAGCTATATGTATGTATCTAACATTGTATGTTTTGTATAAGCTTGACACTTGTTCCATACCTTATATGAAGGCACTGCCGACGTAGATTAAGAAGAGCGTTTTTGACAGAAGTCGGAATGGAAATGCCTCTCGGTATGTGTAATTGCGGTACTAAGCTGCAGTATTTCTTTCTTCTAAATAAATATTACTCTTGATTGTGTAACTCACCGTTTTTGAACGACATTCATTTTTTCTGATTTGATGTCTGTAAGTTGTATGTCCATAGGAGCCAGATGTGGCGCTGTCAAATGAATGACTCATCTTGCATTCCTCTGAAACTATTGGACAAGTGTAGAGACAGGGGTATATTTCCCAGTTTAGATTTTAAGTAGTTATTTAAAAAAAAGTAGTTACAAATTAGTTAAAAATAGCCTATTGAATTACAGTTCAGACACTTAATAAGTGAAGTGAATACAGAAGCAAAATTCAAAATATGAGTCAGTATGAAACAAGAAGAGGAATGGCAAATAGACCATTGAGAACTATTATTTCGAAAAAAACACAAAATATAATTTTTCTGCCACAATGGGCGTAATGCCTTTGGTAAAAACTGTGGAACGACAAACTATGTCACAGGGAGTAGTTCGAGCACAGTTTTATCGGGGTTCCTTGTAATTCAAGCTGATCTTAATAAAATTAAAATTTTACATTAACTAGAGTAAAAACCCATTTTCATACGTTGTCCGCATGTTCGTTTTACGCATCTACAACTATGTTTCATTTGGAACTTTCTTTCAGTTTTCCATGTACAAATCAGGTAAAATGGTCCCATGTAGGATTGTCGTTCTTAATGCACTGAAATAACTTTGACATTTCACTGTAGATGTACTTCTATTACAGATCGATAGGTACCATTAAGTTTCGATGAGTTCGCTTGCTCTGTCTTTATCGACCCTTCACTAATTGAGACCATCTAACAATCAGATGTATAGTGCATACCATCCTTATTGCTATCCCTATTGTCGTGCTTACTCAGCAACAGTGGTCATTAAAATACTGTACGACTAAACAACAGTAAAGTACACTTTTTAGAATATTGGTACTATATTTGGTTGTGTGCTAACATCTGTACATTAGCTAGCCCATCTGTGTCACGTTAACTTGAAGTTGGAAGTATTTACAGGGTACTGTACATATGTTACTGTATGTTTCGTAATGCTTTAATTCATACATTACAATTAGTGGTAAGAGTAAGAGAAAATTTGTGCCACTGAAGGTAAAACAAGAGGCTTTGAAAAGACTAGTCAGAGGAGAAACAGTGAAAAAACTTGCCGTTGGGTACGAAACCGGGGCAGTGACAGTTGGAGCTTCGCTTAGAAACAGAGATAAAATTGAGAAGTATTTATCAAATAAGTGTTCTGTTTCGTAATTTAAACGGAAGTCACTGAAATAAATTTCAGTATGGAGGAACGAGTGTGCTCAGTAAAAATGTGTTCGAGATTTACCCATTAATTTATTGGTATTTCCGTTATCCGAGTTTTTTTATAATTCGAGGTAGCCTCAGACCTAGTTAGCTCGAATTACTGGAGCTCTGATGTATTACGTTCTGATTTTTTAGCAATAAATACTGTGCTTCACTGATTGCACAGATTTTGCTCAACTTTTGATCCAATATAACGATCTTCTTTGAGTGGTGCGAAGGTGAATCGGTACGTCGACATAGAGATGGGGTAGTTTACTGTTGAGTATCCGAGGGCATACATTCCTAAAATAATCAACCAATATATTTCTTCCTCCTATATATATGTCTCGCAATAGGTCCATGAACGTAAGATTGAGATAAGAGCCCACACGGAGGCTAAGCAGCAATCGCTCTTCCCGTTAATTATTTGCGACTGCAACAGGAAAAGTGCGAAATCACAATACTGCAAAACGTACCTTCTGTCACACACCGTAGATGCAATTGTAGATGTAGATGTGGACGTTGATTGTTAATCGTTCACAGGTCGTACTAGTATATTTTGGTAAACTAAATTTGATTATCATATTACAGTTTATCCAACGTAGGGTACATTCTTGATATTTCGTTAAAAGAGAGAAAATTTAAATGTATTGAATGAATAGCTCCATCGACAGTGTTCAGAATGAGGTTTCAAGGTGCATTTAAAACTGAATCCCTACATATTCTGAGTAAGGCTGCTGAAACTTGTCTTCAGGAGTTTTGTACTTTTATTTACCCCATGGTTGGTATAATTACAATCCATAATGATGATTATGGGAAACAAAGTACGCTGTAAACCCCAAGCCATACTTGTTGATAGCGAACAGAAGTTTCTCTTAATTTGTTTGAAGAGATTCGACTTTGAAGCAAGTTGTCAAAACATATATATGATCCTGAGTTCACCTTCAAGTTGATTTTATCTCTTCGTCGAATAAGTTGGCTGCTCCCTATAATTTATGTCCACAAGTATGTAGACGTAGACGAAAATATCTTGGCATCTGACGTAAAACGTGGTAGCTGAATTATAAAGAGCTGCGAATGCAGATAACCTCTAGTAATTTAGCGGAATAGGTCTCTGCACACGATTTTCAAAGTCGAATGCCAAAAATGAAGTTTTGTAAACGCAATATTACTTCTGACCTCATAAGAATCAGTTATCATCCCTTTCGGGTTTTATAGTTTTGTACATTGTTTTTACAGTCAAAGAGTCTTTCTAAATCTTATGTGCTCCTTGTAGAACCAGAAAAATCTTCTTTCTGGTGTGTAGAGTGTTTACCAATACCGACAGTTAATGGCAGCAATCCAAAATCGCTGTGGATGGAGAAACGTAAGTATGTTGTCTGTGAATTATTGTTGGTTAAACGAAAAGTAGGGAGTATATGGAGCAAGCGAAGAGTAATTTTGACACAGGAAAAGTCTTGTATCGGATATGCTAACAATAGTAGCAACTGACGTTACTGCAGAATTGTGAGACCGAATACTAGTGCATCCTCCCCTCTTGACTTCGGTGCTTCGTATTGGTTTTCCTGTTTGTTAGAAAATCTTATGAAGAATTAATTTCTTAATTTCACTTAATGAGTGAAACTTGGGCTCCTGTCTATGTTACAGATTTCACGAGGTGATCAACTTCCTTGCCAGCGACAAGTTCTTAAATACTGTTATTATTTTAGCTAGTGAGTTTGTTATTAAGTAATGTATTTTTCACCAATAAACTAAAAACGATTTCTTTTCTCTTTGATGAGTGACCCATAAAGGAGTTGGCGACCACGGCAATCTCCAGCTACTGGACACGTTCGCCTTATGGTCCGCGGTTACCGAGACAAGGAGCGTTACATTCTCACTGCACCGATTTTTGAAAAATAGGAAACGAAATAACGAATTGTAAATTTCCTTGATACAGAATCAGTTTGACTGAGTCTGTAGCTCGAACTGGAAATGTACTGTCGGTTTACTTGTATGCTGTACTCATACGCTATATAATATTACATTGAAGTTGTGTATCAGTTATTTGTACAAAAATGTGATTACAACATGCTGCGAAGCGTTTAAAAAATTAGCTGTAGATTCTGCGTTGTGCTTCTTGGAAGTGTGTGGATTGAACACCTATATGAATTTTCTGAAAAAGTGTAATTAACTTCAGTTTTGTATATTTGGATTAGAAGTCAAGTGTAAATTGAAACAGTCAGTAACAGAAGTTCAGCAAGTTTCAGTTCACATAAGTTGGCAACGTAAGCCCCATCTGGTCTTAGAAACCAGGGAAGGAGACTGAGTTGGTGCGCATTAACTGGGACTCTAAATAACTGCCTAATCTTAAAATGCTCTCTCTCTCTCTTTCTCTCTCTCTCTCACACACACACACATACGTTTGTCATATGCAGTCCCTTTATATCTGTCACAGGTGACGTCTTCAAGTATTGATGAGGATTATAGTCCTGAAGGTTTCTCCACGAGTCCGTTACGTACATCAGCAACATTGGCTGACAAGAAGAAGTTCCTCGAGTTTGCTGACGCTCATTCGAAATGGAAATTTGCAACATTACGGACTAGATTCCCAATCTTGAAGAAAAGAGATTATCTCCAAATTTTGAGGAAAGACGTAAACCAAGGTGGCACCAGACTTGAAAAGTGGTCCTTAATTGACTCGGAAACATGGGAAAAATCTCAAGATGCACGACGCTGCTATGAACAGGTGACGACTAGAACCCTACAGCAATGGTCAGAGACCGCTGCATTCCCGTATTTGTCAGAGAGTTTTCACTTACATACTTCTAATGCTTGGGCAAAACCCTTCAAGAAAAAATATTCCATAAGCTAGCAAAAAATCACGAAAACCGTCAGCAAAAATGATGACACAACTTTGGACGAAACTGTGGCAGCAGCAGCGAAGTTTCGTACGCAGATGAGACATTTAATGCTGCATTTCAACATCGACTATATAATTAACACCGACTAGTCCGGATGTCAGTATGAGTCAACGTACAACAGGCCACTGGATGTCAAAGGTGCAAAGACTGTTATGGTGAAGAAACTCAATCTGTCGAAGTCCACCCACTCTTACACAGCACAGTAAAGTTTAACCGCTTCAGGGAAACTTTTACCCCTTGTGTTTTTATGTTTGCAAGAGCCTGCGAAAATATTCCGTCCTCGGGTTGCCGCCAATGTCACAAAATACGATTACGAAAATATTGTCGTTACTTGTCCATGTCAGGGAAACTAACAAAAGAGCTTTATGCAACATTCGTAGAAACAACATTGAAGCCATACGTCGCAGGTAATTAATTTCTTCTGTTGGTGGATTCTTGGAGCGGCCAAACATATTCGACATTGTATGATGAGACATTTACGAATGGCCTAGGCGAGGCAATGTGTACCATGAAGTTCATTCCACCAAAATGTACACCGCTGGTTCAACCGTGTGATGTATATTTCTACCACCAAGTCAAAATTCTAATTAAAAGACTACAAAGTGACCCTGAATTGCTCCGACAACAGCGAGAAATGTCGTCAAGAGAAGATGCAATTAAAACACATTCGATCGTGCAGCATCAATTCAGTGCTGCTGTGTTCACCTCCATGATCCAGTACACTTGGTTTGCATCCAAATTGATAGCGGACAAAACCGTCGTCTCAAAACTTGAATGAAGTGTCCTTTCCAATGACGCATGTTTCGGCAAAATGTAACTGCTCAAACAATGCCTTCATAAAATGTGACTAGTGTGAAACATATACATGTTTCACATGTTTATATGATAGAGGTCACCATAAAAATTGCATACTTTCTGCTGTGATAATGAATAAAAAGTAGCGCACATAATCACAATAATTTTTGGAAACTGTATTTTCATTAACTCTTTCGCCTAATTATATAAATATACTGCTTCAATGTGTTTAATTTCTACGGTAAATAGTTTAACAATCGAAAGAAACAAAGTAAAATAATCAGGAAGCACCAGGGTTGATTCCATGTCGCTTGTTTCGTAAGTAATGCGCTTTACTATCACGCTACGCCGTTATCAACGAACACAGCGCTGTATAAGTTACATAGTACTAACGGAAAGGCTTTCGAGAGCATTTTCTCCTTTGCAAAGGCCCACTCAGGCGAAATATTTAAGGCACATGATGTGGAGACCCTTGTACACACCACTTAGGGCGAAATTGGCATGTCCCGATTGGCGACCTCCTCTTGTAAGAGCTAAATTAAACGAGGAAGGGAAATGACGGCAAAACAAATCGAGATTTGATCTTCAGCGTAGTAATTTGTATACGTTCATCGACGTCTCCCCTTCTAAGATTACGTGAGCCAACCAACCAGTAAACACAGAACAACAGCTGCTTGTAAAGCTCTGTGTGCCGGTATCTTAATCAGGACGTAGCATTACAAGTAACCATATTTAATGTAATGCCTCCTGAGTGAGTATATACATGCAAACTCCGTCCAGTTAACAAAATTTACATATTTTCCGGTGTACAAAACGGGATGGATAACACCTTGAACCATTTAGATCAATACTGGCAAATACAGCTTCGGAGATGACACACATCCCTTTGTGTGTAGTTAGCTTAATATTATGATAGAACATTGCGCCAAACATAATGCCAATACGGAAGCCTCGGAAAGTAGAGAGTGTCAAAATTTTCTAGTAAGCATGAAAGGAGTGCTATAAGTAATGCAATACACTTTCTTAACTCAGTCAGATTCGCTTGAAAAACTGCGGAATCTGTTGTGGGACATCCTGGAAAATTCACGCTTCAGCCTCAGCAGTTTCATAAAATTCGGATAGGTGCTGGCGCAATACGTAGCCTTGCAAATTGTGTCTGTAATTGAGATGCGTTCTTAGCAGACACTTGTCACTGAGTTACTTTTGGCGGAAAACCAGAGTGTGTCAAATATTCGTAGGTGCTGGCAAAATATCTGCGGAGACCTCGCATTGAACAAATGCACGGTGAGTCGTTGGGTGAGGCGTCCGTCTTCATCATAACAAGGTCGCGGAAACCTGTCCGATCACCCGCATACTAGCCAGCGGCACCCACCTATGACTCCTGCAATGTTGCAACATGTGGACACTCTCATTCGAAATGATCTACTGATAACAGCTGAATACTCCGCAGCACAACTGGACGTCTCTGTTGGCAGTACTGGCACATTCGTCTACCAGTTGGGGTACTCAGCCATGTGTGCCCGTTGGGTTCCTCGCTGCCTAACAGAAAACTATAAACAACTACGAAGTACCTTCTGTGAGCAATTGCATGTGCATTAGGAGCCTGATCGTGAAAACTTTTTGTTGAACATTGCCACAGGAGATGAGACATGAGTACATCATTCGAAATGAAATCAAAACAACAATTCATGGAGGGCGTCACACCACCTCTCCTCCGAAGATAACGTTCAAAGCCGCTCCCCCAAACGGTAATGTCATGACCACAGTCTTCTGGGACTCTGTAGGGGCTATTCTGTTTCATGTCCTCCCGTGTGGTGCAACGACCATATCTGAGGCGTAATGTGTTACTGTTAAGAAATTGAAGAAACGACTTTAGCCCTTTCGTCGCCACAAAAATGCAAAGGAACATCTCCTTCTCCATGACAACGCAAGACGTCACACGAGTCAGCGCACCTGAGAAGTGATCAAAAAACTTCATTATATTGTTCTACCTCAACCACACTACAACCCAGACTTTCCCACTTCCATCTGTTTGGCCCATTGGAGGACGCGATCCGCGGGAAACAGTACGTAGTTGGTTGGGAGATAATTGAAGCAGAAAGACGTCGGCTCCAACGTCGACTAGCAGAGGGTTACCTTGCGGGTATACAGACACTCCCAGTACAGTCGCGTTAGACCGTCGCATTCATCGGGGCTGAGGTTGAAAAACAGGGTTTTGTAGCCACAATATTTGCAGTGTAAAATGGTGTATTGGAATCCTGAATAAAACCAGATGCTTTCAGCAAGCAATGTGTTGCATTACTTGTTGAACACCAATTATATCTAACGACGGAGCATGGCAGTAGACGCACGTTAGTGCTTAGCGCGGCACTGCGAGGAAAAAATACCGCAGAGGCGGGCTACAGTTACTGCATGTGCTGCCCATGTACCTAGGCATTGAGCAGGTTGTGTATAGGCTTTAGTGGAACCGTATGAGTCAGAACCGGTCTCGGGAAGAAGCCTGAGAAAATATGCAGCTGAGCACGAACTAAAACCATGAAAAGTGAAGGTAATGAACCGAGTGTCCAGAGTCAGAGGTGGTAAGCGGCTGTATCAGTTCCCACACAGTGCCAGATACAGGTCTTGCACCGTACGTGAAACATTCTGTATAAGAAGGAAGTGAACGTAGTAATAATTCCAGAATGAATTTTCACTCCGCAGTGGGGTGTGTGCTGATATGCAAGTTCTTGGCAGATTAAATCTGCCTACCAGCCTGAGACTAAAATTCCAGACCTTTGTCTTTTGCGAGAAGTGCTCACCATCTGTGATACCCAAGCGCTACTAACGCCCCGTCCTCACAGTTTTACTTCCGTTAGTACCTCGTCTCCTACATTCCTAGCTTCACAGAAGTTCTCCTCCGAAACTTTGTGGGACTTGCACTTCTGGAAACTTCCCTCCGGCAGTGGCTAACCTATATCTCTGCAGTACCCAGGAGTGCTAGTCTAGCAACTTTCGCAAAAGAACTTTTATGAAGTTGGGAAGGTGGGACACGAGTAATTGACGAAAGTAACGCTGTGAGGACTGGTAGCTGGCCGCGCCCGGATAGCTCAGTTGATTGCTGCCACTGTTGCTCAGCAAGTTACGTCAGAGGGTAGCTGCCCTCTGTAACATAAAGAACTGAGTGAAGTATTCAACGATGAACATGAAAGGGTGTCATTTGACTTGACCCAGACCAAACGATGAGAATAGTGAGGAACAAAACGAAGAAAGCAAGTTCGTGGAGCACTTGCCCGTGAAAGGCTAAGTTTCAGAGTTCGAATTTCGGCCCGGCACCGAGTTTTAATCTGCCAGGACGTTGCAGTAAGAATTACTTGCTTACTACTACTTTCATGGTATTTGACACAATTCAACTCAACAATTCAACAAGTGACATTGCTCTCATCATAATCGTGTGGCACTCAATTTACGGCGTTCATTAAATTAAATGAAATACAAAGGACCTAAAATCGTGATAGCTTGAAACACGATGTCGCCAAGGGGATGAAGAAATTTGAGTGTTAGGTAGTGTTTAAATGCAGTGTACGTCTTCTAATGCAAAATTTTTTGCACACACAGGAAGAATTTTATCGATCAGATACAAAAAAATAAAAAAACCGGAAAGGCGCTATCTGAGAGAAATTAGAAGTCAGCACTATCCAGCCGTATGTATTAGAGAGGCCAGATCTTAAACGGTTTAGAATCTGGCTTGGAAATCAAGCACATACAAAATGAAGGAAGAAAACCTGACTTGATGGAGCCGTCGCAATTACCCATTCATCATATGAAGCTCTTAATATGAAAATGAATAACAGAACGAGATTTTTTAACAAGTAACGTAAAAGTGGTGAACTTTGTGACATTATTTGCACTAATTTCATACAAGTACAAACTGTGACATTTAATTACCTCTCATGTAGAATTTTGTGACTCCTACCCCTTCATTTTGATAGAAATATGGCCTTTATTCGTAATAAGGTATTCGGTTTTGTGCACAACATTGAGAACTCTAGGACAGGGAAAATAACAGCTACGATTATAACTTTCTCACAAATCTCCTCAGTTTTCAGAGTTTTGTTTCAGCCAAATACAGGAATGCATATTTCATAAAGTTTGCCAGTTTGGTGAGATTTCTTTTTCTAATCTTCTGAAAATCCAAATCTGTAACTGGAACAAAATAAGACTGAAGAAATGGAGTTGAGACAAAACTTTCGCATACTTATTTAAGCATCTGTTTAGTTGAACTCCATGAGACAAAATAAGGTTTCATCACATTCATTTAGTATTATATCCTCTCCACGAGGTAATTAGTTCAAACTGACAATCATTTGCTTACAAGTGCGATGCTATGAGCGAAAAGAAACAATCCTGACATATTTCGCAAAATGACGAAACCGCTGGATGTATGAAGAAACCGCTGGGTGTATACACGACCGGTGTCGGAACTTAAAGTTTCATTATCTGAAGTGACATATAAAGTCACTTAATCATCTGAGGTCATCTTCACTCCCGTGTTGTCATGGAACCAAAGGTTTCTTCTCAAAATGATAAAAGAAACCAAAATTCCACAATAACCGCCGCCCCCGTTCTGCGCGACTGTGGACACAAACAGGAAATGCAGTTGTCCTGCGATTTCCCTATTTTTCAAAATGGGCTTCTACATTTGCGGGTGCCCCATAACAAGAAATCTATGTTTAATCCTGGCACATTCAGTACAATGATAGAAGTTGTCCCTCAAATTTAGGAACACATCTATAGTGCGAAATGAAACGTCGACCATTTTACTAAATCATTCACAAAAGTCCCTAATATAAGAAATGAGACTTGTTTTCTACAATTTCAGTTGTCACACTTTCTTCAGCAAGTATGTGTGCTGTCACAAAATTACACATATGATGTATGGAAATAACTTCTTCCTGTTTCCAATGGCTGAAGGAAATTTTGATAAAATTTCATTCGTACGCAGAAGGATCTGCACATATGTCTTATGAACATCAGCTTACTGTCAGTTAGCTCTCCTGAGTTTTCAGCAGAACCAGAAAGTTTACAAGAAAATACACAAAACCATCTCTCCACCTGTCCAGAAATTACCTTTAAGACCAGCCACCGTGTCAGGTGTAATGCACGTACTCGCGATTTCCATCACCAATTGTAGTGATGTGCAAGAACACATTGCAGCAGTGGTATATGCTCAACGCTGACCTGAGTTACAGAACCAAAGATAACAACAGCTAGAACATGCTGTTAGTCACAGAGGAGAAAACATTTACGGTATCTTGGTTTATTTTAATACAGATAAAAAGCTGTAGGTATTTAGTAATAGTGGAGTATTGCTGGTATAAGGGCAGGTAAGGATGTTATCTCAAAGCGACCATCAACACCTGGCAGTCAACTCGGTGTGCTATATTCAGCATCATAATATGATCTGATACAGGAATCTTCCGTAGGAAGTCACCATTTCCACATTTATCTAAGCCAATTGTGTGGCTTAAAACGGTGGGAAAACAATTGCCTCACACACACTCCCGCTTCTCTCTCTGGGCCAATAAGATGATTTAAATCAAGTTTCTCTCCCTTTCATCCTTGTAATTTCCATTCCAAGCGCGTGAATTTCGTCATTTTTCATCTGTACGTCATACTGAAAAGAGCAACATTAAAAAGCCCCAGCTGAAATCAGCCACTGCGCCCAGACACAATAAAAAATGTAAAAAGGCCGTTGCATTCGAAAGTAAGTATTAATTCTTCAGTTTCTCTCATTATTATTATTATTATTCACTTATTAATATGTTCTATGTGTTTCACTTACATCTCTTAATTTTTTACAACAGTGCAGTGACCTCTGATGCAGAGCATCAGAAATCAGCTGTAGCTGAAATGTTCGACCAGGTTTCGAGTTTCTGTTGACTGCACCATTACACAGGCAACCCACAGTCGACCTACGTGATTTACTGGATCGCCTGTTCGAGCACCCTGCTCCACAACAGCGGCAGCAGCTGCAGTTAAGTGGTTTCAGAATACTGCTTTTCGCTAATACTTATAACATGGTTGCCAGTGGATCGAAACGCATGAATGTAGCCTTGCCACTAGATAGTGATTTTCACGTAACAACTGAAATTGAGAATGTTCAAAGTGTTGGTGCTAAAACGCAATATACAATGTGTGAGTGGGGCTTACTTCTGTAACAGAACGAAATGCACTGAACAGAAGATAACATACGATTAGGATACATCTTATACACCTGTCGAGATTCATATGTTTGGCAGGAAGGTTTCCAGTATCGATGTGTGTGAAAAATCGACGCTGGAATGAACTTCTGCAGACTTGTCATTTATATAAGAGATTCAAATGCTATAAACTTTCGAGACCTACACAGTGCATTTGTAAGATGTCTGCGTGAAGGTATTGTAGATATGAGTTAATTATAACAATGTGTTAGTTTCTGTATTGATGTGATACCAAAGTACGCAACTGCTGGCTGTCTCCATAAAATCCATACGAGAAGCATTTACATACGGAATGCCAGTATTTTGTTGTTCCAGGTGAATTAAAGGCATACAGTTATTAGCAAGATATTACAAAAACGGAAGTAGTCTAATGTTTTAGGTATTATAATGACCAATAACATATATACAGGGTGTCTATAATTGAGGTTTCAGTTTCAAATCGCTTTGGAAACAGCACCACTGCTCATAATGACATCAAATCTGACGCATTGGGAAACATAATGAACAAAAATTACAAAAATTTTACCAGGAGGTTCTACTGTAAGCGTCTTAACGTAAATGGGTTCGGCTACAAATCACAGATGAATCAAAATACGACTGCTATGGTTTGAGTTGCACATTACACCACCCGTAATATTAAATGTGCACGACTGCACAAATTCAGCAGTCAACAGCTATGGCAATGTTAGTCAGTTAAGCCCATCCATCATTTACCCCTCGGGGGGTAAAAATTGCTTCTTAAATTTTCTGAGCCCAGCACAAAATATAAAATGTCACTGGTTTTAATTGTTGTGCGGTGAAAAACGCATAAAAAACACAGTGACATCGGTTTCTAACCGTCGTGACAGTGGCGGAAGATTCGTTCAATAGACTGTCCACCGTTCTCTGCAACGAGTTGAAATCAAGGAACAACACATTCCACAACAGATCGGTGTATCACAGGGGTCACGATCAGAATGCTTTGAACAATGCGTGCCTTCAATTAAGCTACGTTCGCAACTGGAGCACTGAAAGGCACAGCTGTTTACTGTGAGGGCTCTTTTCTAGTTAGCGTTGTCCTTACGTATGGATATCAGAAGGTTTCTGAAGGGTGTTTTTCTGTGGCGAAAGTAAATTCTGGGACGGAAAGTCATAATAGGTACGAACAGGCTACCATTACAACACCGCTCTAGGGGGAGCTGTTGGAGAGATCGTGCCTTGTAGTGTATAGAAAAGGAGAGGTACCGATCCTGAGCCGGCTTGTCCACCTATATTCTCTCTTCCCACCACTGGGTTGAGAAGCTAGTAGCGGACACCATTTTCACTCTTTCTCGGCGAGGATGTAACACTTGTTCTCGTCAATAGTGTATTGTCTTCCAGATGATCTAGGCCAGACGCTATGGACATACTCAGTACTCAGGTCTGCTGCGAGGCATACTCAAATCTACTTACAGGTTTTTCCCAAACTGTAGTAACCTTGCTGGGGGGTCTATTGACAGCGTACCAAATGAAGTTTACAATTACTGCAGTTTATCTCTGTAAGTGATTAAATATAGAACGTAATGCTTATGTTCATGAAAGAAATGGAAACTTTTATCTACCTCGTGCTAATCTGTAAGTGATGAAATATAGAACTGGTAATATTTACGTTCATGATAGAAATGGAAACTATTATCTATCTCATGCTAACTACTTGCGCTTGTATTTCTGCTGGTGCTGTAACAACTGCGCTTGCTATTAGGTAGGAAACAGTAGTGATAATCTGGATGCTCTTTCATAGAGTTTTCATAATTTGTTATGTTGTCCATACATACATCAGTTGATGAAATCGTGATACACATGATACGTCCCAAAAATTTTGTTCTATGTTTTACTGAAAGCACTCAATTCCGTTGAATTGCAGAGTGGAGACAGCTCTGTTGTCAGGATAACGTTGCGGACCTTTAGACAGCATTTCGGCGCTAATAAACGGGATTACCAAGTTAACATCTTTTGATTCCGATTTACATCTCAGTGTCTTCTCGTCATCCTCGGCCGAAGCCTTGAGCCAGTGACCCACTGAAATTCCACTGACGCCTGTTGTCAACTCGGCCCATGTGGTCGCTATGACTGCTATTGCAGCTGTTCGGTTTAAGTCTAGTGGGCAGCCGTCTGTCAGTCTGTAAACGCAGCCGTAGCATCTGAGTATGACCCACATTGGCAGACCATGCTGTGCCCCTCTCTAGAAAGTGACAGTAACCCGTAAAGATTAATTATGGCGTACTACGATGTCAGAAATCGTGTAGTTGGCTGATGCTGGTCCACCTGTCCAGGTACTCCCTTGGCACATGGAAGTTCCTGCAGTGATGATGAGGAGCAAGGGCACCGAGTGGGCATCTTACCCAGCAGTTACGACGATGTTAGTGTGATAACCACTGCATGATATACTGCTGTTGGAAGTTCCTCAATCTCCCCTTCAGCGGAGACGTAGGCGATGACCAGTGCGAAGACCAGCAAACGGGAGGTCGTGGTTACTTGGATGTTGTCACCTCAGGAGTGGCAAGCAGTGAATTCACAGGAACTACTGCAACCTCTAAGATATGGGTGTCACTACATCATAATAAACAATGAATTGAGCAATTCATTTCGAAAACCACCGATATTATTGACCTACTGAATACAGAGTTGGAGAACCGCTGTACTTATGGAGATGGGCAGGAGGTAATAAATGAGGCTCTGTTTCTTATGACTAATTTGGGGCCATTTGTGTTCCGCTGAACAATTTGTTACACGCTCTCAAGAGGACTGTCACGTCTTTGAATTGTGTTTTATACCGTCCTGGAAAATAACTATTGCTTCACGTATGTCTCGGTCTCTCTCTGCCTCTCTCTCTCTCTCTCTCTCTCTCTCTCGGTTAACATTTTGCTGAATGTGTAACTTGTGCTTGGCGACTGTAGCCGATGTGCCAACATGTGCTGAGTTCCGTTGCCATGTTTTATGTACATGAGTAAGTGTACTTAGAAGATGGTCAAGTAGTTCGTAATAAACGCTTTCTGAAATAGTTGCTCTGATGTAACTCCCTCTAACATGAAGCTGTTAGCGAGATACGCAAAGTACCAACGCCAATAGAAATGTAGAATAAGGTAAGTAGGTTCCATACTTCAAGTGACCACGAGAATCTTTCACTAACTGGGAATGTCCCCTGCTGCCTAGGGGACATTTTACGGGCAGAGCTACAGTGCCACTGCGATGTACATCAAGAGAAGAGAGAGGCACTTCCTTTATAGCAAGTTACGTTGTTAAAGAAATTCTCGTAGTTATCCTTTGTGTTTTGGGCACAGCTGTTTACTTCAGCGTGTGTGTGTGTGTGTGTGTGTGTGTGTGTGTGTGTGTATGTGTGTGTGTGTGAGAGAGAGAGAGAGAGAGAGAGGGGGAGAGAGAGAGATCGTATGTGTGGGAATGTGGGTGAGGGAGGGGGGAGGGGGAGAAGGGAGGGGGGAGGGGAGCGGGTAGATGAAGAGTTGCCTGCACAAGCGGTGTGCGCTGTGGAGGGAGTTTGGGGTTCCACTCGCGTCCTTTACTAAACGCCGCACACGTGCTGTTTCGGAACGACGTTATATTGCATACAAGCGCACGAGGGATATCGAATACTGTATTTACGCATTCTAAGCTCTCTGGAGTGCAATAAACTTCACTGAAATATGTACAACGTGCATGCATGCCAAAAAGCGATTGTATTTTCATTTAAATAATACCGTTCGTTAATTGCGCTGTCTGAATTTTGCAGCTTCAATGAACTATTCTCCTATGCATACCTGAGGAAGTGGTAGTCACAGTATTCATCCATTCAAGACGCATTCCTCAAGTCTTCTAGGTGAGCTCTCTTCTCAGTTACAAAACGTATGGAAGAAAGGTCGTTCAGTGTTTAACGTCAAGCCGAAGACGAGGTAACCACAAACTAAGAAGGAGATGTTTTGTGAAAGGAAATAGAACGAATCCTTTTCAATTTAGGGAAACCGCAGAAAACCTAAATCTTGATGGTCAGAGGGGGATTTGAAAATGTGTCTTTAAAACGCCGGTCCAGTTTAATAACACTGTGTCATTTAGTTCGTCTATAATACGACGATCAACTTATTACAACCACTAATCCTTATCATTCCTCGAGTTAATATATTTCATTAAAAGAACTCACAAATTATGAACGTTTAGGAGCTGTAAAAGATCAGTATGTAAGGCACAAACCGAGGCGAAATTCGGCTAAAGCTTTTAAAATTATCTCTTCATTTCAACTAAGTTATCCAATATTTATTTCCTTAACATTCTTATTTATTTATGTTATATTAATATGTTATTATATTAATAACACTCCTTAGGTTTTTCGAGATATCGCAGACTTTGTTTGACACAAATCTCATCTATTTCTCTCACCACCTATAGGTGTCACGACCATTGCCCATTGAACCAGTAAATAATTTTTACATATTGGATTATGGTAAATCATTTAGGGCATTAAGCTGCGTCTTACGAAACACCAAATGAAATAAAACGCCTACGTTTTGACTGACTTTGTAGTGGCAATTTTCGGGGTAGTTAATCGTCCTGAAGAGGATTGCTGCAACGTCTGTCGAAATGTCGGCATTTTAGTTAGTAGAGCATATGTTTACTGGACTTTTTATCTTCGTTTTGATCCATACTACAGCTCCGCTGAATATGGAAAGCAATGGGCTTGCAGTAGAAGAGATTTGTTTCACAGTATCGAAGATCAAGAATTGCTTACAGCTCTTAAGGTACGCATTTTGGAGCCGATGTTTACTTGAGTTTTATCTTTCGAATAATAATTCCTGTCACACCCCTGAATATTGACCATCACTTCTGAAATACCCCCGTATATTGGATATTCGGAGAGATTTTTCTTAGTGAGCATAGGCTAAGCATTCGAAGACTGCTACATGTAGAATCACTGGAATCCCTTAATCTATATGGTTTCTTCATAGTGCTATAGTTAGTATTCTACTTATTTTACTACTTTGTGTGAGAACTGTCTCTAGTCTTATGAGTTGTACAGCTGTGTCTAATTAAGCTTACGTCCGCTCAGCCTTAGATGTCATCCGTTTCCTAATCATTAGCAACTAGAAAGGAGAATGAAGAAAGCTCTCAGTAAAATAATGTTGAAATTCAATAACATTGAAATTCACAAAGCAGTAATGTGACAATAAGTGAGATAATGGCGACCACAGCAGGATAATGGGAGCGACGATGTCTTGCACTGTCCAGTGTGCTAATAATAGGGTTTCCAAGGATTTAGATGTCCTTAGACTATAAGCACGCGAGACATATCTTCTTGTCGTCTCCTCACTTTCATTACAACAGCGCAAAACAGCTGGACACTGAAGAGATGAACTTTTTCACGATGGTCAATTTAATATTCCTTTTACCAATTCCCGCCAATCGTTTGGCTATGAGAATTCGACAGAAATCCATTGTTTAAGTTATAGGTAGTCTGGTTTTAGTTTGTTCAAACATTTATCCAAAACAGCATGAGCATTTCGCGAGATGCTGTAGTAAAGTTCCGTGTGTGATCTAGAAGCACTGGAGCCACTTTCCGAAATTACTGATTAATCTCGACATTTCGAGGAATTCTGTACAGTAATACGGCTTGCTAATCTAATTTTTTTCCACTGAAGTATCAGTTATGTGATCTACAACGACATCTAAGCATCCAATAATATCAGTGTGTGTTCATTGTTGGAACCTAAATAATAAGCATAACTTTACACTTACTTCATTTCTGTGTTGTTTCAGCGCAGAAGCTTATTTGTTTACTTAATTCATGTCAAAGCTTTGACGATCTCCTAACAAACTGAAATATTTTTTATGAATATAAAATCAGTATTCCTTGTATTTTATGTTCCTCGTCATTTGTACACAGATTAACTAGAAGAATTAATTCGTATTTCCAGGGTTTAGAAATGAAGGTGTCTTGTGTTCGGCACGAAAAAACTGTACATAATCAACTTCGCTATACTTGTTACTGCCATTTGGCCAGCAAAATACACAATCAGCACGTCAGTACACAAACGGCAGTAGTCTTCAAATATATTCGCTCACTTTAAAGTGATTTGCTATTTATTTAGTAGAAGGGATTACTGCATGCGCGAGGAATCAGTTCCATGTCTATTCGGCATTTATAAAGAGCAGGACAAAGAATAAAAATTTTTACCTCAAAGGAACGTGCTGATGCAGAGTATAGTCTGATGTGTACTGGTGTAAGTGCCATCAACATGGAAACTTATTAAGGAACTCTACAGAAGACTGCTTTCAAATAGAACGTGGGTGTAACTTAAAATGGAAGATACGACCTAAGTCCACGTGGCAAGGAAGGGGCTACGAAGACAAGGAATAATGATTACGAAAAACGGGAAATACGACTGAGCCATTCCTGGGTGATAATGGGATCAGATAACAGTGCTTTAAGGCGAAATAGACGGGAAGAGAAAAACACTATATTGAACAATTCAGCTACGTTGTTATTAGAATCAGTGTTGAAAGTTCAAGGACTTTAAATACACAGAAGTGATTTGTTGGAAATTCATGCATAAACAAGTAGCTGGCGGAGCACAAAATTAATTTAGAATGGTTGTGTAAGCAGAATCTCCAAACGTATTTTTTTTAAATTTCAAACCCACATGCTGAAGGTAGGACTTCAACCCACTATCCACGCTTTACCAGGGAATGAACGGTTTCTATGTCACAGCACATAACACATTGTAGATAATCACACATCTTACCAGTTCTGTGAACAAATCATATACTGTGTTTCATCCTTCCGCAGTGTTTACCTTGTCACCCGAACACAAGTGCATGCGTTATCAGTTATTGCGTCATACAAATAGATTTGTCGTGTCAGAAAACTTTGTGCCTTAATAATCCATTATTTTAACAAAAGTGTGTAACGAAATACGTCCTCTAAACAATTCTCATTGTCCTAATGGTGATCAAGAAACCCAAGACAATTTCTCAGAGCTCAGTTTTGAGTGCTGTGTCTGCAGCAATTAATGGATTAATTAGTATTTGCCAGATGCTCATACAGGGCTGAAAGGATACCCTACTCTTCGATTAGGCCAAATTGGTATCGTACTCTCCCATAAAATCTAATTAGGAGTCTAGCAAAATGGCTCTGAGCACTATGGGACTAAACTGCTGTGGTCATAAGTCCCCTAGAACTTAGAACTACTTAAACCTAACTAACCTAAGGACAGCACACAACATCCAGCCATCACGAGGCAGAGAAAATCCCTGACCCCGCCGGGAATCGAACCCGGGAACCCGGGCGTGGGAAGCGAGAACGCTACCGCACGACCACGAGATGCGGGCAGGAGTCTAGCAATAGTCTTTAATTTTTATGTCACAAATAGCTGTAAAATCTTTTCATTAATATTTAGCCAGCTATACTATTCACAATGTTTAACAAATTCAGAATTATTTTCTGTGAAATCTGTTTCGCTTGTAGAGAGAGTCGTTTTTAGATCAGTTTTCTATCGCGACAGTTTCGTAGCCAGAAGATGGTTAGTATTTCACAGCGAATAATTATGATTTGGTCAACTTCGTAGACTTATTCGTGGTGACACATTGCCCTAATTTACGTTCCTCTGCACCTCATTTCTCAGTGTTCCATATTTTTTCATAGGTGTCTCCTCTCAACATTGTGTAAACGTGCACAAACATTATTTCACATCCATGCTAGGGGGAAGCGAATCCACTGTAATTTGCCCTGTTGCACACGTAGGGATTGAATCTAGTCATATCAAGGTAATGGACGTCGAATTTCACTTGAATATTGTGAAAAGTAATTTATCTCTCTTTTTTTAAGTCAATGAAAGCAGTAACCTTAGAGCATGTCTAGCTAGCGTCTCCAAGTGAAACACAAACATTCAAAATTACTTTCCAAGAATGATATTTTCCTACTTTGGACCTCTAGGGAATATTAGAGTCAGTTTTGGGATTTTGTAGACTGACAGACGGGTACAGTCACGCAATATATACAGTTAGACATAGTTCTAATAACGCTAACAAGAAAGATGAGATAAGGTAGAATCGTGTATCAGACTGTTTCAAACACGTGCACATGTTAACGTTTTTGGTGACACTGAAGAGACATGTGAATTAACAATCATTAAACTTGCCTGTTTATGAGTATACCACTCCGCTACTGGCGTCTCTTCAAGTGTGCAAGAGTTCCCTGCAGTCATAGAGCCGTTTGCTTTCCTCATGTTAATATGAAAAATTCTGCACTCTGGGTCTCTCATACGCAGCACTGCACCGTTGCTCGGAAACGCTCCGATACAACAACGTATTGTCTGCTTTCAGAGATATAATTGACTGCGTAGTGTGTACTCGCAGGAGACAACTGACGAACCACCAAGATCCACTTAGCACCTAGCACCTAGCATTACTATTGATTATCTCCAAGCTCACACGCAAGCGATGTATAATAAGCGAGCGATTATTATGGCGCAGATATTAATTAGTTATTGTATTTGCTTACAGCACTGATAACACAACGTCTTGTAGTAGAGAGCGACCGACGTTGGTTTCCCGTTTCAGTCGTATTTTACTAAACGTCATGAATGAAGTACGATCAAGGCTCGGTAGATGTAAATTGGCCATAGAGGACAGTTTTCTTTTCTTCTCTTGCTGTGTCAAAGAACGTACGTTAGAGGTCACTCCTATAGAAAATGCATTATCTACAGATACCGGGCGCTGATGACCACGCAATTGAGCGCCCTACAAACGAAACATCATCATCATCTACAAATACAGTTTGGGGTTACTATGGTATCTGTCGGGAGATGTGTCATGTGATTGTGGCGAACTGTACACACTGCGACAGCATCACACCAGGCTCCCAGTAAGCTACACAGCTGAATACGATACTTTAAATATATGAATTTTATCCTTTACATTGACTCGTAGCATGAATATTACGGAAGCGATCGTAAGTAGCGCAATAAATTCAAACAATATCAAAGAGAAAGCACACTCTATTATCCTTTAGACTTCCAAAGGAGGTTGCGGAGTTTGAAAGAAGTCGTTAACTACAATTCACCCGTAACCAACAGATGTGTAAAGAAGAGAATCGTTCTGTTAGGGAACACGAACTATTAGTGAGTAATAGCAAGTGATATTGCAGTTCTTGTGTTGTGCAGAAGTACGGTGCAAGGTTCCTACAGACATGCATTCATGGAACCGACTTTCAGTCCTCCTGTACGGGAATACAAATAATGTGGTTGACGACGTATGGATGTTTCGCTGTGGCCGAGATTCGTGCTCGGATAGCCTAACGCTTTGGCGACCACTAACCATAAGTGTGAATTCCGATTTTTAATCCCGGCCCGAAATAAATTTTCATTGGTGTGATTCGACCATACAGCTGACAGTTTCCATATTCGCAACTACGAATACATTTCATGTACAGCTAACAGCATAAAGGAATTTAGCATTAAAATTTCGGTTAGCAGCACGACACTATGAAATTTGGCTCTCTATACTTCGAGCCAAACAAGTTAACGAGAGTCATCACCAATCTTGCTGAGGAGATAACCGCCGAACGGAAGTGAAAACATAACGGTATCAGCAATAAATATGAACACAGAGAAGAGACCAGTTACAGTGCTGTCGTTACATCAGAGCCATGTGATGCAAATTCAAGTAACTGTATGTGGAAATCATGAGACTCCCTGCTAGATTGTTACCAGACAAGGAAAATGCCTATCATAATAAAAGTAGAGAGCCACGGAAATATAACAAAAAGTCAAGAAAGACAAAATTTTTGACGAAATACTTAATCCTGTTTCTTGAATAATAAAACTGATTGTCCTTTAGCCAGCTTAAGATACAATTGAAGGGACACGTGGGGAAAAATCACACATATTATAAAGAATGGATTTATGTACACATGTATATTCCAGATTATTTTCCAAACTACTGGGTCGATTTCAATCAAACTTCCTAGACATATCACTTACGGTCTGGAATGAATCGCTGTCTAAGAACTATCTACCTATTAAACTGATGGGGGAGGGTGTGAAAAAGTAGTGTAGCCAATGGCGCGCGAATACCCACGCTTTATTCGTCGAGTTATTGAAGATGAGAGCACTTAGTGACTTGCAACAAACATTATAAAAAATTTTAAACCTTTACAAAACTTTTCTGTCTGTCGACCACCACAAAATTACGCAAAGAAAGAAAAGTTTTTCGCTTACTACTTTTTTGCTGTACACCCAGTATATCTGTCACATGAAACATGACGTTCTAATTTATTAGTTCTTTATTACTTACTGTATTTGCGAGTCATTTTGCAGATATTATTTACATATATCACTGAATATTCCTGCAAAACTATATCATTGCACTGAACATAGTTCAGGGAATATGACATGATAAATATTGAAGTGCGTAAAAATGAAACTTAATACAGAATTGGCTAGACGTACACGTGATGTATATGTACAAATAGTTGTGAAATATTTAAACATTTGCCAAATCTATTTGACGTCGGCTTTCTTATGCAAATCTGTGGATAAAAATACTATCTGGAAGCTCTGGAATGATTTCATTCAAATTATGTGTAGATATTAGTAACGATCTGTAAAGAAATACAGGGGGGGAGGGGGGAGATTAGAACTACCAGCTTCCTATCAGGTTTGGGATAATAATGTGGAGTCAGAAGGAGGGAGGGAAAGATGGACAGACAGAGAGATGGAAGGAGGAGATGGAGACAGGTAAGGAGGAGGAGGAGATGGACAGTGAGCGAAGGGGAGGGTAAAGGGACGGAGAGAGGTGAGAGGAGTAGATGGGCAGAGAAAGGAAGTTGCATGAGGTGGCGTGAGATGGGGTCGGGAGAAGAGTAAGGCGGAGAGATTGGAAGGAAGAGACACACAGAGAAAGGGGGGAGCAAATGAGCACAGAGAAAAAAGATGAAGCAATACAATCAGAAGAGGAGAAATGGACATGAAGAGAGAAAAAAAAGGGGGAGAAGGTAGACAGACAGGGGACGAGGTGAATAGCAAGACGGGGAGGAGAAGATGAACAGGAAGAGGGGGGAGGAGGAGGGAGGGGAGGAGGAGTTTGATATGGAGAGGGGTTGGAGCAGATGGACGGACAGAGTCGTTGGAGCACACACCCATGGCCGAGGGAGCACTCCAACCTCCGACAGGAGGAGCAGCGCGAATCGTGAAACGACGCCTCAGAATACGCGGCTACTCCGGACAGCAGAATACTCGAGAAAGGCTAGGTACTGTACTGAACTTGTAAGTTATAAAATATTCATTCAGGAATTGCATGTGCTCGTAGCTTGTGTCATTTTACAATATTAAAACACTTCAGCTCTGAGTTTTTACCTTGTTTACACTTATTTTGTATAGTTCATGTTTCTTTATATTTCACTGACACGTAGAGCACCATTATATTTTTCCAAATTAATTAAATAAGTAACTACAGACAACAGTATTTGTCAGGCGCATATGACTAGGTTTCTTGCCGCATATTACTGTCTTTCTTGCCGCTAGGGAAGTCACTGTCGCAGCATGCGTCGAACGGTAACAGTTTGCACACCAGTGAACGTAGGGACTGTAGGTGATATTACTCTCATGTTACTGCTTTCCCCAGCTGTACATTAAATGGAATGCCACATGTTACACATTCCGAATCCTAAAGGTACGACATCGAACGAAATGGTTTGGATCGGTGCTTTATGTCATTGCGATTCGGTATCGGTTTTGTGTTCAGAGCAAGACATTAAGACAAATTGACACTGACTTCATCAGTGATGTGCGTCACACATTCGTACAACCGTGTGCTATCGTGTGATTCACCAGTACATGGAAATCACTGGTCACCTTTCATATAGAACCCAAGTTAGGCGATACCACTACATGGTGTGTAGAGTTTGCCCAAACAAATTCGCGCTTAGGCTTAATGTATTTCTTCTACATTAGAAATATTTGTCCCCACCAACGATTTTACAAATACCTTCTGTCGAATTTACTAAAAATTAGTACCATCAACACTTAAAAATATCATGCGCTCGGACGTTTTAGCACAAGGGAAAAAATTACGATATATTGTTTTTTTAAAAAAAGGAACTATTCACTGGACTGCAACAATGACCCATTTTTAGACATCTCTCTTTCACGATATGTGTTTTCATGCTGCTCACCCTCAAACTGTTCAAGGTATCGAAAATCCTTTCTCATTCTGATGAGTTATGCGAATGTCTTCCTTAAAGGAAGACTAGCCTATTTTAATATATATTTTATTATCAGAGCTATCAGTATGAACTAGTTTTTTTCAGATAAACTAGAGCAATTCATCATGTTAGAATCGTAGTTCTAAAATAGAAGAATTCAACGTCATTTCACTCTTTCAAATATTATTACTATTTTCGAAGTAATGACAATACTTAGAAATAGAATTAATCCGTTTTGTTGCTTTTACTGATGAGTATTAACCCGTTTTTTACCTATTTCTGATGTAACTTTCCATGTGTGCGTGTATCTTGACAGTAATCTAATGCTGCTGAGTTGTTATTTAACAAAATTCATTCCTCTGTCCACTGTTTTACAAATCCATTCAGTTGCTGATGTATGCTCTTCTTTCAAGGACCTGACAGAAAAAGATTTGTCAGCTTAGTTAAAGAGTGAGTCATCTTTACAGGCCATTAACTTAGCCAAGCAGTTAGTGTGTCTGTCCTACCACATGTACCAAACAGTGAGTAGAATCAGTTTTTGATTACAGTATTCACCATTATCCCGCTTTTATAGACAATCACTCTTAAACGCTCCAAAACGTAGCGAACTATGATCTAGCGTGCCAGTTCCACGTAACAAAACAAACTTCACCATAAGACAGAAAATTGTTTCACGTTCACCACAGATAAATATTAAGTTAAAATATTGTAATTTTTTCGACTACTAATATGATCCTGAAGAGTGAAATGCAGTTGAATTCTCTCTTTTAAAGCTTGACGCAAGCTGCAGGAAGTAACACAGTTCCGTTTAAAAAAGCGAGGTTGATACTGATGCCTCGATAGCTATGAAAGAGACTATACGTCTTCAATAAGAATTTTTTCGAAATTCATTTTTGTGAAAATAGTACTAAGGTATATTAAATGGCTTACGGAGTACCTTAGGTGAACAGTTTAGTCCAATGACTCTGTATCACATGCAGACTGGACAAAAACAACGTAGGGGTACTCCTGCCTTGTAATTCTTTGACTTCTTATGCCAGCGTTCATACTGTCAGTAGTCTCTACTTGTGACTTGAAATAGCGCATTTCATATCGTGCTGAAATAGAGGTTATTGCACGATAACAAGTGTTTGGCTTTCAATTTACATCACCGATCTTAACATTATTTAATGATATTGTTTTCATAGGAATAATTTTGCCTTTGTTTTAAAGTTTTTATTGACGCTTCATGTATTTTTACGAGTCTCGTCTGTCACATATTCAACAATCCAAGTGAAACAATTTTCAGAATTTTATGGTAAAATAATATGGAACCTGACAATTATCATCACCTGTCATACACTGACACAGTTGACCACTTGTATCTTGGGAGCGACACAGTGTCAAAGGTTGTGAACGGTTCCCGTTTAGATAACACTGTTACTTTTCTAATTTGGCACTACGAAAAGTGTTAGTCAAATGTATGTTAGAGGCTGTAGTTCTCCTCAAAATCGTATGTTCATCGTCGATTTCTATTACATTCTTGGGGATTTAGATGCTTTATATGTACTGAAAACGACAAGGCAAAAGATGTCTTTACGAAGGCCTTTTAAATAAACAGTACAATGTTGATAAAGTGATGAAGCCCCCAGTGGATTTAAAAACAAAATCTAAAATTAGAAATGCTTGACAATGATGTTATAGACGATGGAATTTTAGAAGACCTTGTATTTATAGATCTAATAATCCTAGCAGAAATAATTCTGAAACTATTTCCTAGTCTCTATGTGGGAGTGAAGTTAAGCTTTATAATTAGTACGTGCTATGAAAGGTGCGGCGTGTAAATAAATTATGAGCTTCAGATCTTTGAAAGTTAAAAATAGTTCCACATTTCATCAAAGCGTTAATGCAATTAATTCCAAGACACTAATGTGAGATTCTTCTTTGTCATTATTCGAATTGGTGGAGATGCAGAGGATGGAACATGTCTGAGCACTATGTTGAATTAACCAAGATGTCCTTCTAGATATAACACCTGTGAAAAATGCCGGAGTATATTGAGCAAATGCTGTTGCTGAAGAATCAATGATTGCCAGTGGCTTATAATCTGTGGAGCAGTATGATGGTAATAATCACGTATGCATCGCCTTTGAGGTATCCTGGAAAAATCGTGGTTTTCATTCACATAATAATGTGACCAGAAAAACTTTATTGGCGCTGTCAGTTTTTTCTTCTGTTCGCAGCATCAAGTTTTTAATCGAACCATAAGAACAGAGATCTCAATAATTAAGAAAGTAAATGATGACACGAGTTGAGGAATAATGGATAGAGAGAACGTTAACTTTATCTAATTTTCAGTGAAGGAGGAAGGTAGTGAAGATAGTGGCGGATTCAGATAAACCTCGAGGAGGGGGTGCTAAAGATATCTTCAGCTACCTTTACTTTTACTGAAATAAAAAATAGCTAAGCCACATCCAACGTTTAGGTAAGTTTTTATTTAAAATGATTATACACATACACAAGACAATAACATCTTATGATATGAAAAAATTACATTTGCGGTTCTCGTCCTTAAATAATAAGTTCTATGCGCCTATTCTTCCTGGTAAATAGGTTAATTACATCGTCAATAGGACAATTAATGTCAGGGGGCGGCGCGGCCAGTGTGGGTGTATCCTCAAGGGGGGGGGGGTGTTGGACACAGCGCGCGCACCGCATATGTCATATGTGTCCGCCACTGACTGCAGACCGTTTGTGGTAACCTCAGTACAGCCATAGGACCACGATGTTCTTACATTAGATGTCCTAAGTGTAGGGCATGTCAGGTAAAAAATCGGATCTCGCATGCAACACGTACAAAAACAAAGCTGGTTTACACTAAATAATCTGACGGAAAGGCAATAAACAGAGCTATAGCCAAACGGAAAAGATAACTGAAGAATTACATTACAGGAAACTGTGATAATTTAAGAAGATTAAATTGGCTGTTGGAGCACCTTGGTCCAGTGTGTGTGCGTTTATGACAATCTGTGTCATGATTTGATGTCTTCCTCCACTTAACAATTGGTACACTGGGGAAGATGAATATGTTTCCCACTGATAGTACTGGAAGCCACCAAATCTTGCTTCAGATATTTGGCAAATTGAGAGCCACTAACGAAATGATTACATGGAAGACTCAGAATAATTCCGTAAATAAATCCTTTAAAAATATCTTGAGGCGTCGTGCGCACAAAATCGTTTTGTAATCTCGTTCAAGTGTAAGATGTGTAAGGTATATCCTTTTCACAACAATAGATTCAGAGTGCTGAACGTTTTTTGAAGCTCTTTGACTTTCGATAACCTAATGTAAAAGGAATATTACATCAGTGGTGGGAAGTTCGTCCCTAACACTTGCTTCTTATTCGGTATGTTATATTTTTGTTATTATCCCCCTACTGTTAAGAATAGGGCTTCAATAATTGTAAGAATTATAGAAAAAATATGTCACTGCAGACATTAAAATTCGTTTTCCCATCTTTGCTGTATGTCTACATAACATTTAACTTTTTTCTAATTTATTTTGTTTCCAAGTCTAGTAAAAATGTACGACAGTCTGACGTTCACGGTTTCTCCATGCATTTCATTAAATCATTCTTAATACCATATAAACCCGTCACTTCCGGATATTTCAAATTTGATAATTTTTTTACCGTTGGTATATCATCGTTTCTCTAAACTACAAATGCCTTTATTCGTTATATCATTCCAAATGTATGACATTTGTTCATGCCACCTTATTCTGTGATGTTCCTCAAACGAGTTGTATGTTTGTGTATTCTATTTCATTTGTACCAGGTCTTGATGAGCTATTAATTCTCGTCACTAACATAGCGCTCCGAAACTTGTGGAGAACCATCCCAACTAAACTATGCAAATACCGCGGAAAGTGCTGCTGTGGATAAGACACATAACTCCCATTTTGGAGGACTGTGTTTCAAGTACCCATCGGACTATTCAGACTCAGATTGCTATACGGTTTTAGAATTTTCGCAATATTAACATTTAATATTACAGTAAGCAATGAATACAGGAAGAAATTGGCAAAATGGAAATAATCAGTTGCTTTAAAGTTGTGGTTCCATCTTGCAGCTACTGGGACATACATTTTTTAACGTCCCACCAATACGTGATATATACGTGAAAGCAATTTCCTGATTTTTCGACGCATAGTTCCACAACCTAAATCTTCCATGAAATCAAAATGCCAAAAACAAATCACAGTCCTAAATAACAAGCAGAAATTAATCTAAAATTTAGTAAATATACGTCCAATATACATACTGCTCCTATGGATTCATTTTGAAACCACTCCTAACAACAGTAGCTTAAACTCAAAGTTACGTTAGAAAGATATAGTTACTTTCACTGTCGATGGTCTCTTTAATATGATTACTATAAAAATATGTCAAAATCTCCTAGAAAAAGGCAGCACAACCTCCACTGCGACTGTCACTATGGCTGACTGCAACAATGCACTACGTTTTAGGACGCAACTCAGTGAACCACCACATACCGGTGTCTATCAGCAGCATCGGTGGTTCCATACAAAAGGCACTGAACCTGTGCTTCTAATAGGCTTCATTCGGCGAGGCAGAGGTCGGTACATGGCAGACGATACAGATTTTCCTTATAATTCATTCTCGTATTGAGTGATGCAGAATTTCCTATTTATAAGCCTCTACAACATTTGTAATTTGTAATTCGCCGCGACCTGTGGAAGAATTCCGCATCCTCTTATTCCTCAAACTCAATGAACCCCCTTCCGTCTCCTCTTTCTATCGTCCCATCTGCCTCACCTCCGTCTGCAGTAAGGTCTTCAAATCCATCCTCTCCCACTGTATCCATCAGCATCTTAATCATCACCACCTCCTCCCCATTACCCAGTGTGACTTCCGACCCTCCTTCTCCGCCAAAGAGCAACTCCTTAACCTTGTTCACCTTCTCTCCCTCCAGCTTAAGTCCTGTTACAGCGCCATTTTTGTTTCCCTCGACCTCCAAAGTGCCTATGACCGTGTATGGCATATCAGTCTCCTCTTTAAACTCCAAACCTACGCCCTGAATAACAGTTTTATCCATCTGGTCGTTTCCTTCCTCTTGCGCCATCCTTCCTATGTCACCCTCCGCAACACCAACTCCCTTATCTTTTATCCCACTGCTGTCGTCCCCCAGGGCTCTGTCCTCTCCCCACTCCTTTATCTCTTGTAACCGGCGTATATGCCGAAGCCACCCCTGCCTGTCCATCTTCTCCAATATACTGATGACACCGCCTTCCTGCCTCTCTATCCTACACTTCAACAATTCCAACGCACCATCCAAACCCACCTTGACCAGTTAACCACATGGTGTAACCAGTGATTCCTTCGTCTCAATCCCTCCAAAACCCAGGAAATCATCATAGGCCGCACCACCCGCTCGGTCCATCTCCATGATATTTACCTCACTATTTACGGTCATCCCATCCAGCTCACTCTCACCATCCAATACATTGACCTCACCCTCGACCCCGTCACCTCACCTTGACCCTTCACCTCCTGACCATCCAGCAGAAAGCCCATTCCCACCTCTGCCTCCTGAACCTCCTGTCTGGCCGGGCATGGGGATTGCATCCTTCCACCATACTCCACACCTACAAATTCCTCATCTGTCCTATCCTCTGTTATGCCAGCATTGCCTGGATCTCCACACCCAACCGCTTTTACAAGACCCTCCGAATCCTCAAATGCCACGTGCTCTGCCATGCCTTCCATATCTGCCTTCCTCCCCCCATACGGCTCCTGTATGACCTCATCCCTTTCCCCCACCTCATTCCTTTTCTCCAACATTTCTGCATCCTTTACATTGTCTGCAGGCTTGAGCACACCCATCCCCTGGTTTCCTCCATCCTCTCAACCTCCTGCCAATTGTCGCGCCTCTATTGCTGTATCCCTCCGTCTCTCCACCTCCACACCCTCCATTTCCTTCATCAGGGCAAATTCCAACATCTCCCCCTTCCAGATGTTGAACTTCGCCGTGACATCTATCCATCCTTACCACTGTAATCTTGCCCTGTTCCCCCTCTCACCAGGGCCCCAATTTTCCTCTCCTCACAGAGCGGATTTTCCTCCTTCTCCCACCCCCCCCACCCCCCGTTCTGAGTTCCTGCACCCCATCCTCACCTCTTTCCCTCGCACGACCTTCTCCCTGGCCCTCTTCAGTGCACCCACCACCTATCTGCCTCCTCTCTTCCCCTCCCCCATTTCTTCCCTTCTCCCTCATCTCCTTGCACCTGGCAGATCCTCCGTTTTGCTCATCGTCATCACTGCACTACATCATTGTTCTGTGTGGTGCTGCTCTCCCCTGCGTTCAGATCTGTGATTTTAATTTTGTGCTGGTCTTGTACATAGTATTACTGTCTGTGACTGTTAAGTGCTGCACTGTCCGTCAACACTTTTAAGCTCCAGCCATACTTCGCCTTGTGTTTTTTGTGTGCACTACTTTTTTACGGCTTTTATGTCCAGTCCATTTTACAGTCGCCCTTTTTTGTCTATTGTCTTCCATAGTGTTGCCCCCCTTTTTTATATCTATGTACAACATATTTTCTCCTTTATCTTATTTTTTAACGTCTTCTATTGTCTGTTCCTTGGCTTTCGGCTGAAGAACAGCGCATATGCTGCTGCCAGCCCGCTCCGATGGGGAATGCAATAAAGAAAATTAAAATTAATTCGTTCCCTCCCCCCACCTGCCACCGTGTTGCCTCTATAGCGCTGTTTTAAGTGAGTGTTCAGTGTCGTGCGTCCTCTGTCAGTATTGCGAACAGCCACCATACTGCCGCTAATTGTGTTTTTTTATCTCGTGAGAACTGAAACAAGACTGTCGCCGTGTTTTTTAATTGTGCCTGTACATTTACTATGTGTTTGAATCAGCAACACCGACCGTTCGTTGTTATATTTTCTTTAATATTGTTACTATAATATATACTTACAGTAGACGCTGATGGTGGGGGACCGGTCGCGCAGTGTGCTTTCGAAACAGTTTATACATATTTACGCAACAGACTGTCCCGGGAATTACATCTTCTTTTTCCCAACATGACATGTATCAACCTCTTAAAATTTTAGCTGAACACTCGTCGCAGGACACTTCTAACAAACGTAATTCTTCTATTCCCCTTCCCTAATGCCGATTTTATATAAATGTCCCATTTTATATCGCTTCTCGGTATTGTGCACAATTCCTTCAAAACTACTCTTGTAAACAGATACTGCTGGGTTAATATTCTTTGTTATTGGCATTACCCTTCGTTAGTTTATAAAAATAATGGGAGTACCAGTTACCTGCACCTACTTATATCTTGTCCTAGTCTTTCTGCAGTTCCTTGCTATCGTCCTACGGCCATAATTTACTATATGTAACACCATTGTCGAAAAAATATCTCATAGTTTTGGTTATTCTATCTGATAAATAGTTTAAGTTCTTAAACAATATTACAGGTGATATTACGCTCTCTCTGGGCACAACTGACGTTACTTTTGTTTCTGAGGAACTGTGTTCTGTTAGGTAAATATTCCTCACCGCACTCGCGTTATGACGTAGATACATTTGCAATCGAATCTCGATTAGTAGTTTGTTAGAAGATACATCAATGTGACTTAGTTACTGTAGTCAGTCTAACGTTTTTATCCTTCAGTCTCTCGTACGTACCAAATAAAGCGTTCGTCGATGATTCAGGATGTCGTAGCAGCATTCCAGAATTAAATTCGGTAACTCTTCATTAGCCACTCAACACCTACATCAATACTCCGCATGCCACCTAAGGGTCAGTGGCAGGGGGTACTTCTCGTACAATTAAGTGATCCCCCGTCCCTGTTCCACACGCGAATGGCACGCGAGAACATTGATTTTCAGTAAGACTGTCTATTGACTCCAACATCTCGAAATTTTTCACAGTGCTTTTGAGAGACGTACGTCGAAGGAAGTATTATGTTGCCCGGTCCTTCCTGGTAAGTTTTCTCCAGAAATTTCAGCAGTAAACTCCTGCGTGATGCACAACGCCACACTTGTAGCTTCTGCCACTGAAGTTTTTTGAGGATATCTGTAACTCTCTAGCATCGGCTAAACGATCAGGTGACGAAATGGGCCGTTCTTTGTTGGAGCTTCACGAACTACATTCATGAATCGGTCGAACAAGCGCTTTGAAAGCTACTTCTTTTGTGGGCGAATTACATTTTCTTAAGACTCTTCCCATGAATCTCCTGCTATTCCAGGTAAGCTGTCCCGGGATGGATACTCTTACATATTTTCGGTAGATACTGTTTCGAGCAATTTGTTATCACGATTATAATTGCACTGTAGTGGATTTCTTTCCGTATGTATTCGCATTACGTAAGATTCACGTACGTTCATGTTCAACTGCCAGTCTTGCATCATTTCTAAATCTTCGGCAGGTCCTTCTAAAAATCGTTATGTCTCTCAGAATTGTTAGCTTGTTACAGAAAGTCTCATCTTCTGCCGAAAGTGTGAAAGAGCTTCCGGAGCATTCTACTATCTTATTTATTCACCTTGTAAGTAGTAACGGACCCATCACACTTCCTTGTGGCATCAACGAATTTACCTTTACATCTGTCGATTTTGTTCTGTCCAGAGCACCTGTTGAACTCTGTAAGCGAGACAGCCTCAATCCAGAAGCAAATATGGTCCGATAGGCGGTAAGCTTGTATTTTTTCACTAAAAAGCTGTAGGGACTGTGTCAAATGCCTTCCCGAAGTCGACGCACATGGATCTGAGTGTCAATGTCTATAGCGCTGTGGATCTCACGGAGGAAAGATCTCTGTTTCCGGAATCCATTTTGATTTTCATGAGGAGATTTTCGTTCTCCGACAACTTCACAATACATAAGCGTAAAAATCGTTCCACAAATACAGAAAGGATCAACTGGAGACATAGACTTAAAATTCTATGCTTCTGTTATACGAACTTTCTTGAAAACCGGAATGACCTCACTTTTCTTCCAGTCGCTACGTACATTCATGTTCAAAAGTATCCGAACGACCTGAATTGCATTTCACCTGATTCGCATGCAGCCCACATAACACAGCTGTCTAGCAGGTTCTCTAATCGCTTCTTGGTACAGTCGTTTGACTATTGAAAATGGTTCCAACAAGTCACCACTAGAAAACACTGCTCTGCATCGCAATAACTCAAGATGTAAAGTAATACCACGATACTACAAATATCAGGGAACACCTCATCACAGATCAGACTGTCCTTAAGGCTTGTAAGCTCATACTTATTCCAATAAATGATATACCTGAAATGTTACCACTCTCATTATTACGTCAGATATGTAAAGCAGGTAGTAAGTTCGTCGTATTCATGATTTTATCTTAAAAGTAACATACCGTACTTTTTATATAACACAAAATGACATTAAAAATTTAAGTTATTCACGAGCAGCTAGTTGAGAATATGTATGAACTTCAAATGACACGACGAACCGTCTCGTTCTGCATATGGATTCAAACCCAGGTCATGCAGACTAAGATTTCGTGACTAACGGAAACTGTCATTCCTGACTACGCATACAGTTAGTGATATACTTCGATTTTACACAGTATCAGTTAACAAACATCAGCTTTAAATTACAAAACATAAACATTTTTAACGGACGCGAATTCCTACCCAGCATCTACTGTCCCTGTTAAAGAACTACGAGAGATGTTAAATATTGCTTCTTCACAAGTAATTTATTTGAAATGCCTTGACGTAAAGCTTTGTGTTGGACAGGGATTCGAACCCAGAGCCTAATCGGATTGTTATCGAAGTACAATCAACTGTGACATATCGGATTTTCTCGGCAGCAGCTAGATGTATTGACTGAAATGACAAAACGAAACATTAATTTTTTTCCTTTGTAGGACTTCAACCCGGCACCTATCGCTGTTATATTCTAGAGAAAAAGAAAGTTAAATATGGGTTTGTTACACCAGCAGCGACATGTGAGCATGTTTGAATTGCAAATAACATGACGAAGATTTCAGTGCTGACTGGGAATCACATATCGTTGTTGACTGCACACAAACAGACGTCAGATACAGAATTATTCTCCACCGGCAACTCAAAATAACATTCTTGACGTTACAGTGATCTAGCAAATAGTTGTATGTCTTACTGGAAGTCAAAAACGTCGGATATCGTTAGTGTTGACAACGAATAAAAATGCATTAAAGTCATTAATATTTTGCAGGAGATAGGTGTTCTCATGCTAGAGCTTGATAATTCAAATGAAAACATTTTTGCAGGGCCAGGGTTCGAACCCATTCAAGAGGAATATCTGGAGATGCTGAGGAATCTCCGGTTTTGAACAAACAACAAATTGTAGCCGAGCTGTACTGTCACGAAGGGATCAAATTCCGCGTTAAGGGTGGTCTGGGTTGCATTCCCAGTTCAGAACAAATTTTATTGACATACAGAAGCTCAAATAAAAGTCGGAATAACTGTCCTGTGACCCTACATAGGAGTAAATATCTAGTATAAGAAAGGATACTGGTGATAAAGTTTCTACATGTCGCCACTCCTGACTTTATTGTGGTTCAACCTAACGTCTACTTGGTAGAGAAGGAATATCATGTTTAATGTGAATTTCAGACCACAATGGCACTATATCTTCTTCACTTGGCCTAGCCAGAAGCGAATAGAATCTGACTCTTCCTCTCAAAAAGCATCGACAGAAGTTGGAATCGAACCTAGACCGTCAGTATATAAGCTTATCATTGTTTCAACAGACCACCAGATCCTATTCTCTTTGACACATTTTTCTATCATAACACTGATGCGGCACACTCGGTGAGAATTCTGACACACAGGCTCCCTGTAGTAATTTGCAGCATGTTCAGTAAATTCATTTACTTGGTTGACCGTATCGCCATGAACTAGCTGCCTCCGCTATCCAGTGCATAAATTCGGGTCTATTTTGTAATCACCGAAATAAAATAACGTAATTGCCACCTACACAGTGTAGGATTCAGTAATTTAAATAGGAAGTGTACTTTTCCATTTGAACTATTCTATCGCGCTATCTGTTTTTTGAAACCGTCGTGCAGTGCAAAAGAAAAGCTGTAACTGTCAGTTTCTAAGAAGTCTAGATCCGGCCATATGCATTATCTCACTACTCTGTGGAATGCGGAAGTTATGGAGGAACTGTTTTTGACTTCTGGAGCTGCTGTACGTAGGTACCAGCTGGTAGCGTAACGGTATTAATCGCGCACTGTAGGTGAGATGTCGCGAGTTTTATTACATTCGCTGCTACATTTTTTAACACGCAATTCTGATGGCTGCTGAAGTTATCAGTTTAATGGAACTTTGAACATACTTCCGTTCACTTCTCAACCCAAAATAGTCGCATTTGGAAAAAGGGCTAACTTTGTGACATTTTGTTCTTTTCAGGTTTAACAGACAGCCAGGCAGTAGATGCGTGTATTATGTATGGGGAGAGGGCATCGTGCCAAAATAGTCATGAAAGTATTTTCTACATTAGCTGTCGTCTGGTAGTGGCATTTTATTCTTCTTCTAACCTTGTTTGAGAGCTTTAACTCAGAACATGTTTTCTACATGCATGTAATCAATGAATTGCATGTGCATTGTAAGACTGTTACAGGTAACATGAGACAATTCGCATACATCGTTGATGATTAATTTCTCTCTCATGTTTAATATTGTTTTAACAACACTAAAAGAAACCTTACGAAAATTGTACGCTGTATTGTAAGAAATGAAATAAAACTACCTACGATAAATTTACGATGAAAATCTGTTTTTTATAAAACTGAGTATCTGTACACAAGCGTGTCGCTACGAATTAGTAAAATACTACTCACTTAGATTTCGATATGGTCTGTGTTTAATTGGTTCGCTGTGTCATACTCAGCATGTATGCAAATGTGGAATTTCATAAATAAAGCTATGTAATCCTAGAAACACAAAATTTGCTTGTCAGCAGCGGAAAGAGGCATTACCTTTGTGCAGCATTGCAAGTTTTTCACCATTGCACTAAGAGCTGAAAGTATTTTCTTGCGATTTTCTTATCGATGTTAGATCTGACTGCCAGTAACTCTTTCACAGATGGGATAAAAACGTTACAGTCAGCGAGTCTGCAACCGCAAACCATAACTTACGCTTTCCCACAGGTCAGCACGTCACCACGGAGCTAGCGAAGAGGCATGTGCTAGGTCTTCCGATTAGAAGGCCAATAGCGCCTAGAACTCGTAAACAGCTTTTTAAAAAACGAGATTACTTACAATTTTCATTTGCAACGACTTTCCTGGGCTGAAAACCGTAAATTTACAATCTTCTGTTACAGCTCAAGCGATAATAACTCATATTATTCAATGGAAATGACAGGTAAAATGAAGTGAACTTTGAGGCTTAATTCCGTGCACACCAGGAAGTAACTCGTCGATCACAGTGTTGCCAAACATACCTTGCCTTGTTGCCAAATCTCAGTTACAGTAACAGCAGGAAGAAGACGAACCGATGTGATCCTACAGTGGGCTGGGAAGTGACCATACCTGGCGCCTCAAAGACGCGGCTGCTACGTCCTGGAATACATAATGCGTCTGATTCGCATTACTGTAACTAGGTTTAGGGACTGGAGCGTAGTTACTAATAATACTCAGAACTGACTGCTAAGTAACGTAGTCAGAAATCAGTAATTCTGATAGTTGTTTTTATATTTCTTTCGTAACTGTACTCAAAACTAAGACACTCATTCACGGACGTTTTCGTGCCTCGCCAATAGTCGAGCACAGCAAACAAACAAAAATAAAAAGAGAATGTGTGTATGTGTAAGAGAGAGAAAGAGAGAGAGGGAGAAGAGAGCGCGCGCGGCGAGAGAGAGAGAGAGAGAAATAAAAAAGAATGCGAGAGGCGGTAATATATTGTTGTAAAGAAATTGAATGCTGGTATGTAAGGAAACCTTTCATTAAAATGACACGTTTCCCTTCATTACGAAATGTCGTATTCATGATGTATGGAACAAGTATTAATATAATCTAATATAATCATATCATATTGCTGACTTGTCATGAAGAGTCATGAATTACCGAAATTCTCGCCAATGTCAGTTGCCAAATCTAAACTTGAAAATAAAAGACGACAGTTTTTGTAAAAAACCGGGACTCCTATCAAGACTCTTCCATCCCTGTTAACTAACCGCGAAAGATGTCTGATATACCACAATTCAGAAGTAACAAAGTGTGTATTCATTTAAAGATGAAGCGCATGATGGGAAGATCTGGGACGGAGATACGAACCCAACACGTAATCGGATTGTTAACTAAGAAAAATGAAATGTTATGTATCGGTTTTTCTTACCAGCTGCTAGGTGTTTGAATCCAAAGGATACAAATTTTTGTGCCTGAGCGACAATCGAATCGTACTCCTATCGTTCTTCTTTATCGTCCACGAATATAGCTTAAGTATCAATTGCTTACTCACCAACAGTAAGATGTGTGCATGTTTGACCAGAAATTGTTGGCAACACATGAACAGACATTAAAAATGCACTTTAATTTTCACTATCAGGCCTGTGTGAACGTGATAGGGCTTGAAATGAAATTATGAATATTTTTGTACTGGATCAGGATTCGGACCCACATACTTACCTTTGGAGGAGACCTAGAGAAGATTGCAGTCTTGGGAAAAGGAACGAAATGATTGAACTATACTGTTCCGAGAGATTTAGATCCTCGAAAGAAGAGATACGAATTCGAATCACAGTCCAGCACCAAATTTTTCAACGTCTCTAGTTCAATCAAGTACAAGTAAAATAAGAGGCTTGTTCCTTTAAATGGCTATTGGTTCATCAAATAAAATAAAATTTTCTAATGTGAGTAAGTTTGCTGGCGACAGTATCTCTGTTTACCATGACATCCACCTATCTCATTTCCCAACGTAAACCGATGATGATGATGATGATGATGTTTGGTTTGTGGGGCGCTCAACTGCGTGGTTATCAGCGCCCGTACAATTTCCCAACCTTTGCTCAGTCCAATTTCGCCACTTTCCTGGATGATGATGAAATGATGAGGACAACACAAACACCCAGTCATCTCGAGGCAGGTGAAAATCCCTGACCCCGCCGGGAATCGAACCCGGGACCCCGTGCTCGGGAAGCGAGAACGCTACCGCGAGACCACGAGCGGCGGACGACCGTAAACCGACTCTGCCCAGTTGGGAATGGAGGGACGTGATGTTTAGTGCGGATTCTGGATTACAACATCTTTCTCTTGAGGTTACCAGAGGTACAGTAAATCTGTTTGTGCTTCTTAAAAGTAAATGCCTGAACCCTCGCATTTCAATTGTTACAGTTAGTTCTGCCAGACCATTGTGGCCAAGATTTCCTAGCCCAGGAGTGTGCAGTAACGGATGATGTGCTTAGCTTACAAAATCAGTCACGGTGGGAAAACTGCGAGTCTATTAAATGGTTAAGTAGAAGCAAGCTTCTGACGTGGAGATTATGCTACTCTCATGTCAGCAGGTTGCAACGGCTCTTCTAGGCATCATAGCCTCGATGTGAAGCCATTTTGAAATTTTCACTAATTCAGGAAATTTCTTAGTTCGAGATAATCCACTGTGAAGTGTGAACTTACCGGATAATTCGATTATTACCGTCATTATTACTATCATTTTCTTCATACCGCTACTGGAACACATGTGCTTGAAGATCATTTAAGGCCTTTTGGTCATTATAGAAGTAGTTGCCAAAGAACAGGTTCTTTCCCTGTCTACGGAATCCTTTTCATATTAATTACATGAGCAATTACTCGTAGATCACGTTAAAACTAAAGTAATTGATGAAGACGTTACTTGATAACAAAAACGCGCCGCCTTTCTTCATTTACTTACGCCTAGAAATGGCTGTCGAATACTGCTAAACCAAAAGCCAAGGGATCTTACTGCCTTCCGATATACGTCGCTGTCACTTCTTCCATATGATTTGGTCGACGTGACCTGTTTCAAGTTGTGTATGCAGAGAATGTTTTAGAAAATCAGTTGTATTCCTTTGCTTTTCATTCGAAGCTATCACAGTCTAAAATTTTCGCAATATTAGTTCAAATTTAATGTTCCCTTCTATAATGTAGGAAAGTGTTTCACAATTGCAAAACCCACATCGGACTCATTGTCCTTACACTTAGTCGCCGACCATAAATTCTAGCTCAGAGTGACACCAGTTTAAGTAACCTAATGTAGCGAAGCTGTTTGCCAGTGCCCTTTCTCACCGGAAAAATATTCAATTCTCTCATTGGGCTCCATAAATAGACTGTAACAGTAATTTCTGTGGTTATGCAATGCAAACGGATTGTAGAATTTAGTGGTGCTCTCTCTTCCACTTCTGTATACAATATGCCTGATCTAAACGGGCCCTTTATTATTACAGGCCCTGGGCGGTGCAACATCATATTGGCAGCAGTAATGTGCTTATACCGACAACCTCACTGTTCGTTTTACCTGATTTTGCAATCATTTAAATAAAACAACATGAGCTTCCAGTGGGAGACATTTAGTCCCCCATTTCCATCTGTGAAATTTGTCAGTAAGCATTTTGCCTTCCAACCAGCGAAATGCAGCAGAGTACGGCCAGTAAACGATTCACAAACCACGATTTAGTGCCGTTAAGACGATTTCTTTAAACATTGGAGTAGCTGAAGGAATTTAGTTTCTTTTTAACGTTCACAGATATCCCAAATAGGAAAAACTCTTTATCCAGGTACGAAGGTTGTATAACAAACTTCCCACAGTTTGTGTCAGGTTGATCTTTTCGTCTGATAGCACTGTGTAAGTATTTTGTCTAAGAGGTATCACAAGTAGTGTTCCTGTAGCTGTGGGAGTCATTTGTTGATAACGAGTTTAACGCCAATGGGTACAGTACTGATAAATATTCAAAATGATTATCAACCTAAGTCTGCGTTCATCCACAAACTGAGCAGTATTTGTAATATTGAAGCTAGATTGTGTGTCCTTGTCTTTCTTGAGGGGGTATTGGAAGGCGTTTACACGCATGTATACGAGGGTAATCCCAAATGTAAGGTCTCCTAAGGGACACACAAGTGCCAACGCAGGCACAGACAAGGGTTCCTAATTTTAATGCCAAGCAGAAATCATTTTGATGGCTGCTTAGTGGCAGGGTGACTACGGATACCGAAGTCTCAGGTTCGATCCCTCGTCAGTCCTACGACTTTTATGTGCCATTTTACACTTATTTCCCCTCGGGCAGTGTTTGTTAATGTGAAAAATGCCGAGATGCACTGTAGTACGAAAGCCACGTTAAACTGTAGTGTTGCGGCCACGTGTAGTAAGCGTTGCATCAACAGAGGAGAAAGGCAAAACAGAGGCACGCCAGCGACCGACGCGTTGCAAAGTAGGCAGGCACAGATAGCCTTGCTGACAGCAGCAGTCTACCAACAGACTGACGCAAGAACGCACACAGACCGAGCGCGGAGCGAAGCCTGGAGAGTGCTGAGTAAGGGGATGTGAGGCCAGCACGCTGCTGCAATATACTGCGGGAGCAATAACAAAAACTTTCCACCGAGGGTAAAAAACGTCCTCCTGCCGGAACAAATAGTGGAGTGCAGGAAGCAACAGACAGAAGCCATTAGGAAGCAATTCGGATCTGAGGACGGACGTGGTCCGAGTCCGAATCTTCAATCTTCGTAGGTGACGATTCCGAAAGTCTGTTCCAGCTTGTAGGAGTCATCCCTTCGACGGCAGATGTCAACTTCAGCTCTGGAGGTCGGCCCGAGGTTGGTCGGCACCATGGATGACTAACTACAGCGAGAACTTCCAGCAGGACCGGCCGCAGCGTGATCTTGGAAACAGGCGCCGCCGGGGACTGACGCCCGGACTTCACGGCAACCCGGCCCCACGGCGCGTGGACCGTCCATGACGGGACCTGGCGGACATCCGCGGACATCGCGACTGACGGCTTCCAAGCAGCCAGTGCAGCAGGCGTCGGCAGCTGACGTCATGGTGACGCGGCTCCGTGGGCGTGCCCGTACTGGGGCGTCGAGCGGCGACGAGTTGATCTCAACCACAGGGCATCCTGGCTTCAGCGGAGCACTGGTGGCCTGAGGTTCCCGTGTCCGATCATCGGCGCGCGGTGCGCGCATTGTCGCAGAATCTACACAGCAGCAGCCAGGCGGAGGGATCCGCAGGGCTGGGCAGCGACGACGAGGGAGAATTTGTAAAGAAAATTCAATAAATAATTGTAAAACTCCACGCCGTCTCAGTCTTCGGCGCAGCCACTGTGTCTGCTGCTAACAAGTGGTGCAGAAGTCATAACAGTAGGTTCCCCTATTAACTGGCTAGGTAAGTCAACTCAAAGGTCGGAGGAAAGCAACAGCATACCACCTCCAACACGACCGTGCCTATTAAAGCACTGTGGTGTTCAAACCACTTTTCCCAGTGATAACTGCTTTACTTTCTGTGGGTTTCAAAATTAATGATCTTCGGGTTATTAACATTTTTGTGTTTTCATGCTGTAGCTTTGATACCACTAAACGTAAGTAACCGGCCGAGCACTGTCACTGTTCGAGTTGTCAAGGTGGTAGACGACGATGCTGTCGACCCCAGTTACAATCTTAGTCATGGCTAAGTTTCAGCCGAATACCTCTACGTGACTTTCTCCGTATTTCAAGATATACTTTTATACACTTGGTATGCATCCAAATTGACATCTGATAGAGCTGTATTTAGCAACCTGAATCGGATATGATTTCCATGCAATATATCGGACAACACGTCAGTGCAGCGAGGTTTCATTTGCGTTTTGCGCATGGTGCAAGAAATATTTGTGTTTTGCTTGCTTCTGTGATAGGTTTCACCCCACTGATTGCGATCAAGCTCACGAATTCAATAACTGGAATTACGCACTAATACACTTAAAAGTTGTATTTTTGCATTATGCATCCCAATGAAAATAACTGTAAACAGGTTATATACCTACTTGCTTATTATTCGCCCTTCTCGATGCTTTCCTCAAAAAATTAAAATAAAAATAAAAAAGAGAGAGAGAGACAGAGAGAGAAAACAGAAATGTATTTCAAATATCAGCTCAGTGACGCCATGTCCGTCTCGTGATGTAAAACAAGGTTAGGTGATACGTAATATCTCGTTGCATTAGCGATATGTATGGTTACAAGGTTATTTCTTTTCTCTCTGCAAACAACCAGAACAGAATTCAGTTACAAAGTGGTAAGAACACTTACGCAGTGCGCCAATTAAACACTCAGCCTTTCTTGGTTATTTTGTTAATCGGCTGTAATGCAGTAAACATCCTTGATTGCTAATTAGTTATTACTACCATTTTTATTGCTATTCGTCACCACACAACAACCTTTCTATCACTCATTGCTGCCGATGCACGTAACGAATGGATCAGGATGACTGGAATGTGGGACGTTTCGTCACGGAGAAATGGTTCAAATGGCTCTGAGCACTATGGGACTCAACATCTTAGGTCATAAGTCCCCTAGAACTTAGAACTACTTAAACCTAACTAACCTAAGGACATCACACACACCCATGCCCGAGGCAGGATTCGAACCTGCGACCGTAGCAGTCTCGCGGTTCCGGACTGCAGCGCCAGAACCGCTAGACCACCGCGGCCGGCCGTCACGGAGAATATACGCATTTATCTCGGCGTCTTGTGTTCAGGGTAATATGAAAATCTCAATAAGATAAGACTAGAACGGGATGCCGGTGATGCAGGCAATAGCACCCAACTATTTCTGTCGACTTAACACCATGACGACAGACAAATTGGCGTCTCACTGTATTTCGATTATACTTGGTTAGCCTTCTTGCGACCCCGTTTTAATACCTCGTGGCTGCAGGCATAATATTTTGCTTTTTGAACACTGATCAACGACACACAAATATAGTAGATGGAAGGATACAAAGAACCAATCAGACTCATGGGTGTGGATCCAGTTCATCATTAGAAGACTAAACAAGAGGGAAACATTACGAAAGCAATGAATACGCTGGTTAGTATACATTATTTGTACATATCTGTAGATGAAGAAGCGCAGATTTGCATAGTGCCTGCATGTGCACTTTAGTTTCTGTCTGAATTGGCACAATTTTTAGTTTCTTCTCTTCCGATTTTTCAAATGAATTGATTATTACGTGGTACAGAATAATTAGTTAACTGTGTTTCTTACAGCTTCCATTTGCACCAATATTTTTCTACTTTCTCATTCAGTTAATGAAATTCTACTTGTATGATCACAAGGCTGCACATAGATGCAATCGATTTCGAGGTGCAAAGTGTTTGATACCTTACTTTTCATGACAGGTGGGCAAAGTTGATTTCCAAAGACTTTTTATTGTACAGAAATTATCTTTTGTCACAAAGTAACAAGGTAAGTGTTTTATTCGTACATATTTTGTGGAAAACTCTAATCGTGATGGAAGATTACACACTTGAATGTGTGACACAACTGGTAGGAGAAAACGCTGCAAAGTAACCAAACCCCGCGCCTTCTCTCCGTATCCTGCTATGACACGAGCACGGGATTCTCCTGCTATAACGCTACAGAGCTGTTCCTACCACAGCTGAGAATTGTCAACAACGTCACAAATATTTGGCAACAATGTGACAGTGCAATCACTTCCGCGCATGGTACAGAACTGTCTCCCCAAATTCACTTGATATTCCCTTTCCATTTGAATGACTCGTGCTGTATAATCCTCAGGTAAACTAAGACACTGAGACAGAAAATTCAATTTTTTGGCTAATGAAATGCTATTCTTCACATAAGTGACAACTTTTATTATCTTTCACGATGCGTTATGAGGCTGAGCGACCAATACCAAGATGAGAGTGGCGTGCTGGCAGCAGTGTGACTGCAGCCCCGTGGTAGCGCCCGTGTCTGTTGTTGCAACGGTTCAAGGAGTCTTCAATTCTAACCGTGATAGAGGCCAGCGTATGGGAGCTTCTGTTTTTGTGGTTTATTTTATGGAGCTGCGAATTTTGCAGAAAAAATTCTGTAACGAAATCAGAAGAAAACCTTCACACATCAAATCCTCTTGGCAGCTTTACTCAGTAAGTTGTGTTAATGGTCATAGATCTCGGCTTACTGACTGCCCAAGCTGCTTCACAATACAAGCGTGTCTGAAGAATTTGATCCGACCGTCAACGATACGAAATTCAATATTGTTCTTCACTTAAGACTCACATGCCAGGATGATAAGTATGAAGGAAATGAATTCATAAGCAAATCGCAAGGAAATACTTTCAGCTCATAGTTCAATGGTGAAATATGCTGCACAACTGGTAGCGCCTCTTCCCGCTGCTGACAAGCAAATTTTGGATTTCTAGAAATACATAACTCTGTTTATGAAATGCCACATTTGCATACCTGTTGAGTATGACACAGCATACCAATTAAACACAGACCCAATTAAAATCTAAGTGAGTGAATTTTACTGATTCGTGCCGATAGAGGCACGCTTGTGTACAGATACTCAGTTTTATTAAAACAGACTTTCGTCGTAAGGTTATCGAAGGTAGTTTTATTTCATTTCTATTTTCGTAAGGTTTCTTTTAGTATTGTTAAAATAATACTAAACATGAGAGAGAAATTAATCATCAACGATGTATGCGAATTCTCTCATGTTACCTGTAACAGTCTGACAATGCACGTGCAGTATATTGATTACATGCAGGAAGAAAACTTGTTACGAGTTAAAGCTCTCAAACAAGGTTTGAAGAAGTATAAAATGCCAGTACCAGACGACAGATAATGTAGCAAATACTTTTATGACTATTTTGGTACGATGCGCTCTCCCGTAATACAAAAGATTCCGAGAAACATCTGCTGCCTGCCCTTCTATTAAATCTGAGAAGAACAAAATGTCACAGAATTTAGCCCTTTTTCCACATGCATCTATTTTGGGTTGAGAAGTGGAGGGAAGTATGTTCAAAGTTCCATTAAATTGATAACTTCAGCAGAATCAGAATTGCGTTTTAAAAAATGTAGCAGCGAATGTAATAGAACTCGCGACATGTGATCTACAGTGCGCGTTGGTTACCGTTACGCTACTAGCTGTTAACTACGTACAGCAGCTCCAGAAGTCAAAAACAGTTCCTCCATAACTTCCGTATTCCACAGTATAATGAGATAATGTATATGGCCGGATCTAGACTTCTTAGAAACAGACGGTTACAGCTTTCCTTTAGCACTGCACGACGGTTTCAAAAAACAGATAGCGCAATAGAGTACCTCAAATGGAAAAGAACACTTCCTATTTAAATTTCTGTAACCTGCACTGTTGGCAGTTCTCTGTAGGTGGCAGTTACGTTATTTTATTTCGGTGATTACAATATAGAGTCGAATGTATGCACTGCATACCCGAGGCTGCTAGTTCATGGTGATACGGTCAATCAAGTAAATGAATTTACTGAACACGGTACAAACTACTACAGGGAGCCTGTGTGTCAGAATCTCTCATCGAGTGTGCCGCGTAGATGCTATGCTAGAAAAATGAGAAATAGAGAAGAGGATTTGGTGGTCTGTTGGATCGATAATAAGTTTGTATACTGACGGTCTACGTTGGATTCCAAATTCTGTCTATGCTTTTTGAGAGGAAGAGACAGATTCCCTTCTGGCTACGCCAAGTGAAGAAGGTATAATGCCATTGTGGTCTGAAATTCACATTAAACATTATATTCCTACCCTACCAAGTAGATGTTAGGTTGAACCACAATAAAGTCATGAGTGGCGACATGTAGAAACTCCATCACCAGTATCCTTTCTTATACTAGTTATTAATTTCTAGTGACGAAACAAACGCTATGTAGGGTCACAGGACAGTTATTCTGAGCTTCTGTATGTCGATAACATTTGTTCTGAACTGGAAATGCAACTCAGACCTCCCTTAATGCGGAATTTGATCCCTTCGTGACAATACAGCTCCACTACAATTTGTTGTTTGTTCAAAACCGGAGATTTCTCAACATCTTCATATATTGCGCGTGAATGGGTTCGAAGCCTGGCCCGGCAAAAATGTTTTCATTATGAATTATCAAGCTCTAGCATGAGAACACCTATCTGCTGGTGGATAATAATAATGATTTTTAATGCATTTTCATTTGTTGTCAACACTAACGATATCTGAGGATTTTGCCTACCAGCGAGACATACAACTATTTGCGAGATCACTGTAAGTCGCTCATAGTGTAACAAACCCATGTTTAACGTTCGTTTTCTCGAGAATATAACAGCAATAGGTGCCGGGTTGGAGTCCTAGGAAGGAAACAATTAATGTTTCGTCTCTTCATTTCAGTAAAAGCATCTAGCTACTGCCGCGAAAATCCGATATGTCACAGTTGATTGTGCTTCGATAACAATTCGATTAGTTTCTGGGTTCGAATCCCTGGGAAACAGCCGGGTAGAGTGGCCGTGCGGCTCTACTCGATGCAGTCTATAACCGAGCGACCGCTATGGTCGCAGGTTCGAATCCTGCTTCTGGCATGGATGTGTGTGATGTCCTTAGGTTAGTTAGGTTTAGTTAGTTCTAAGTTCTAGGCAACTGAGGACCTCCGAAGTTAAGTCGCATAGTGCTCAGAGCCATTTTGAGCCTGTGCAACACAAAGCTTTACCTCACGGCATTTCAAGTAAGTTACTTGTGAAGAAGCAATATTTTACATCTCTCATAGTTCTTTAACAGGGACAGTAGATGCTGGGTAGGAATTCGCGTCCGTTAAAAATGTTTATGTTTTGTAATTTAAAGCTGATGTTTGTTAACTGATACTGTGTAAAATCGAGGTACATCACTCTCTGTATGCGTAGTCAGGAATGACAGTTAGTTTCTTTGTCTGCGTGACCTGGGTTTGAACCCATATGCAGAACGAGACGGTTCGCCGTGTCATTTGGAGTTCATACACATTCTCAACTAGCTGCTCGTGAATAACTTAAATTTTTAATGTCATTTTGTGTTAATGACAACTACGGTATGTTACTTTGAAGAGGAAATCATGAATACGACGAACTTACTAAGTGTGTTGCCTATCTGACGTAATAATGAGAGTGGTAACATTTCAGGTATGTCATTTATTGCAATAAATGTGAGCTTACAAGCCTTAAGGAAAGTCTGATCTGTGATAAGATGTTCCCCGATATTTGTAGTGTCGTGGTATTACTTTACATCTTGAGTTATTGCGATACAGAGCAGTGTTTTCTAGTGGTGACTTGTTGGAACCATTTTCAATTGTCAAACGATTGTACCAAGGAGTGATTAGAGGAACTGCTAGACTGCTGTGTTATGTGGGTTGCATGCGAATCAGGTGAAACGCAATTCTGGTCGTTCGGATACTTTTGAGCACTACTGTACATTTCGTTGCACCACCTAATCTGCTAGCAGAAGGGAAGGAAATTCTTTTGTGCATAATCTCTGCAGAATGTGATATCTTTTCACGAAAAAGAAAAATTTTTTTTCCATCGTTACCTATCTTAACAGCTGCCATTTAGAAGTTCGTACGATGACTGAAATGTGGTGGATCAGAAGGATGGACATACAGTTACGACTGGTTACCCCGCCGTCCAGTCAATCGAGTTTCCAGACACGCCTTCGGCATGAAATCTTATTGAATGGAGTAGAATTGTCTTCAGTGAAAAATCGCACTTCGAACTGAGTCTCTAATAAAATCCAAAAGTAAAAGGGCAGTTAAATATCAAATAACTTCTGTAAACATTACTGGGCCATATCAGTGATCCGATACACAGTTAAAAAACTAATCACTCTTATTCGCAAGGCTTAATTAAAAATTCATAATCACACGTCTAAACGGCAAACAGTGGTGTCCCACGATGTTTACCAATGCTCCAGCCGTCGCCTCCGTTCACCATCAGACGATACGTAGTCTGAAGATGAATTATGAAAAACTCGAAACTAGTTACTATTTGGACGTGTTATTACGGATTTTTAAGAGATACTTGCGATCAAGACTGATTTGTAATTTTAGGGCGGGCGCTGACAACCTCGCTGTTGTGCGACGTAAAACACTAATCATCATCATCATCATGATTTGTATTTTAAATATCAAGTTCTTCTGCTAACGCTTACGAAGTACATTAAAAAAGATTTGAAACTCACGAGGTTTAGACTGATGTTTTTGAGTGAATTATCTGAGGACGAGAGCGAGTTTCAGCCTGCCATGCTGTGATCACAAAATTTCCAAGGGCCGTGTCTCATTCAATGGTATTATTTTTTGATAAATGTCCGAGAGATCGCAGTTGCCACAGGGGGAGTAATGTTATACTTTCTAAGAATGATCCCTATTATTTGCTCCAGTTGGAAAGTAACACGCATAATTTATGATAAGGGCAAGCATGTCTACACTACACATGTTACTACCGTATTTTCAAGAAAATTGTTGTTTCTGCATGTTGCAATTGGTGTTAAAACTTCAGCTCGAAGATAGGTGAATCATATGCCAGACGTGGTTGCAGTTGAACGGCATTCCAAAACTCTTCCCTATTCTCGTGTGTGAGTCGCTTTATGGACAGATTAGGATCTCTGGATCGAATGCGGCTCGCGCAGGATTTCCAGTGGCCACCAGGACATCTGGACAGTACCACGTCAGACATTTCATTATGAGGAGTCATCAAGTCCTCTAGTAACACAAAGCCACGGGAAACGTAACTTTTCCGGATGTTATTGTCAATCGATTGGAATTTGGAACAGGAAACGGACCCTGATTTGGATTAAGTGCTACGGCAATGATCCCTTTGATAAAAGAGGTGACTTGGATTATCTAAATATAAGATTATGTTGCACTACATTACTGCCTTCCACAAAGTGTCTGTAACTCTTTTCTTGACGAGATACATTCTGGAGGAGGCAAGTATATTACTTGAGGTAATTCACAAAGTTTATTGTAGTGCAATAACAACACACTGTGCATGAACAACGTATCCTTGAACTCCTAATAATGTAAGAGTCCCTTACGGATAATAATTACTGGACTAGAGATAAACTGCAAAGGAGAAACCAGGTTACGGGCCTTATCACTGTATGAGGCGGAGGATGGTCAGATACGTGGGAAGACGGGAGATAATTCTGCATCAAAATGCTACCTGATTCACGACTAAAAGCAAGTACTAAATACTGTATTTCGCAGCCATAGAAAATATTTCCGTGTATCGAGGTGTTCCCAACCTCTGAAAGAGAAGCCTTCAATCGACTCATGGTGGTGAAGCCGCTCAACATGAACCAAATTGCATAACAGAAATATCTAAACTCGAGAGATGATGACAGCACTGAACTCGGATGGACGACCGCACATTGGTTCTTATACTTCAGACGTTGTTCATCAGAAAAAACTAAGTATCATTCCAAGATAACGAAAACTGAATCAGAATACAGATGCAGCTTTTGTCAGGAGAGTGACACACGATAATCAACAAAACGCGCCACGTAGTTAATCTATTGAGAGACTAATGTTGAGTGGACATTGTCGCCTCTATGCTGAAACAAGTGAGGTTGTCAGCCACATGTTTCTCTCGTTGACTGACCATATCTATTCATCGAAAAGAAATAAAACCATTTCTGAATGATCTAGAACCACACTGAAATGATTTTATCCTAGTCAAATAACTATTGTCTGCACTCAGAAAATTATGGACGTCTCAGTCAATGATCCGAAAGCACCTCAATGCCCTCCGCTGCCTGGGCTACACTAAGTGTGGCACAGAACATTCTACGCTGCTGCAGCTCTACAGAGCCCTTGTTCAATCTCGCCTAGACTATGGGCTTGTAGTTTATGATTCGTCGGCGCCCTCAGCTTTGCGTTTACTCGATCCAGTGCACCACTTTGGCGTTCATCTAGCGACGGGTGCTTTTAGGACGAGTCCGGTGACTAGTGTCTTGGTGGAGGCTTTAGTCCCTCCATTGAAGGTTAGGCGTGCTCAACTGCTCGCCAGTTACCTTGCATATGTTCCTAGTTCTCCTGCGCATCTGAATTACCGTCTCTTTTTTCCCACCTACGGCGGTTCATCTCCCTCATTAGCGATCCAGGTCAGGGCTTACAGTTGCAATTAGCGTCCGATCCCTTTTGTCCATGCCTTTACCACCTATCCTCCAGGTCCATTCACATACACCCTCATGGTGTACACCTAGGCAGCGGCTTCACCTGGACCTTTCACATGGCCTTAAGGACTCAGTTAACATTGCGGCTCTATGCTGCCACTTCCTTTCGATTCTTGACACGTACGGAGGCCATGAAGTGATTTACACCGACGGCTCGATGGCTGATGGTAACGTCGGCTTAACGTATGTCCATGGAGGACATACGAACAATATGAACAGCGTTCCTTTCACTGCATAGCTGGTGGCCTCGTGCTCTTTATCACATCCATTCATGCGCTAGAGAGTCGTTTCTTCTGTGTACTGACTCCTTGAGCATACTGCAAGCTATCGACCAGTGATACCCTCGTCATCCTTTGGTAGCGACCGTCCGGGAGTCCATCTGCGCCCTGTAACGGTCGAGTCGGTCAGTTTTGTTTGTCTGGACGCCAGGTCGGGTCGTAATCCCAGGCAACGAACTTTCCAACAGACTAGCCATACAGGCTACACGGAAACAGCTAATAGAGATCGGCATTCCAATAACGGACCTGCATTCTTTTTTACGCAGCAAAGTTTTTCGGCTTTGGGAGACGGAATGGCATAGGCTCAGTACGCAGAACAAACTGCGTGCCATTAAGGAGACTACGAATGTGTGGAAGTCCTCCATGCGGGCGTCTCGCAGGGATTCTTGGGTTCCCTACTGGCTCCGCATTGGTCACGCTTGGGCGACCCACAGCTACCTCCTTCACCGTGAAGACCCGTCTTAATGTAGGTGCGGCGCCCGGTTGACTGTGGCCCAAATTCTGGTGCACTGTCCCACTTTGACTGCCCTGCGACGAAATTTTGGTTTACCGGACTCTTTTAATTTTTGTTCATCGGCTGCTTTAATTTTACGTTTTATTCGTGAGATTGGGTATTAAGTGCTAAGTATTAGTGCATGTCCTAATGCTTTTAGGGTGGAGGTTTTAATGTGTTGCAGAGTGGCTGGCTTCTCCTTTTTATTCTCATTGACAGACAGCCATGAAATCTGCTTCTTTGTTTTAATCTCTTCTACCTGTTTCTTGCGTTTCTGTGATACTCTTGTCCCCTTTTGTACATTTAAGTGTTTGTTGCCCTTCCGTCGTGCTTGTGGTTTTTTTCTTTCATTCCGTTTTGTGTTCTCAGTCTCCATTTCTTGTCACCCTTGTGGTATTGTTTTATCCGGAACAAGGGACCGATGACCTTTTAGTTTGGTCCCTTCCCCCTCTTTTAAACCAACCAAACAACAAACTATTGCAGAAACAACGAGAGAAGGAGGCCAAATTTAAACGAACCTCATATACCAAGATCGGTGATCCTTTACAGAAGTTCGAGATTTAGCGTGGACTCATATGCGAGATGCTTATAATAGTTTCCACAACGAAACTTTGTCTAGAAACACGGCAGAAAATCCTAAGGAGTTCAGGTCTTATAGAAAGTATGCTAACGGATAGCAACGGAAATACAATCGATGAAAATGCTGCTAAAGCAGAGTTACTAAACACAGCCTTCCGAAGTTGCTTCAAAGAAGAATATGAAGTACATATACCATAATTCTAATCACGAACACTTGCCAGCACGAGTAACTTGCACGAAGATATCTGCGGAGTAGTGAAGCGACTTAAATCACTTAATAAAAACAAGTCTTCCGGTCCAGACTATATACTAATTAGGTGCCTTGCAGAGCATGCTGATGCAATAGATCCATACCTAACAGTCATATACAACCGCTTACTCGAAGAGAGATCCATAAGCAAAGTCTGGAAAGTTGCACATGTCACACCAGGACTCAAGAAAGCAGTAGGAGTAATCTACTAAATTACAGGCCCGTATCATTAACGTCGATATGCAGCATGATCTTGGAACATATATTGTGTCCGAAAATTACTCTGAAGAGAAATGTCTGTTGACACGTAGTCAATACGGGTTAAGAAAACATCATTCTTGGGAACCACGAGTTGCTCTTTACTGTCACGAATAGTTGAGTGCTATCTAGGAATGTATTACAAACTGATTCCGTTTCTGTAGATTTCCAGAAGGCTTTTCGCAACGTAACTTCCTAGCCGCTTGTAATCAAATTGCGTGCTTACCGATTATCGTCTCACTTATGCGACAGGACTCGGGAGTTCCTGTGAGTGAGGTTAAACTTCCTCGTAATCGACGGAAAGTCGTCGAATAAAACAGACTTTATTTCTGGCGTTTCCCAAGGTAGTTTTATAAGCCATCTGCTTTTCTTTGTCTATTTAGAAGACAATCAGAGCAGCCGTCTAAGTTTGTTTGCAGGTGATGGTGTCGTTTATCGCTAGTAAAGTCATCAAAATATCAAAAACGATTTCGAAACGATTTAGATAAGATATCTGTATGGTGAAAAAAAAAGAATTTACTCTAAATAATGACAAGTTGGAGGTAGTCCCCATAAGTGCTAAGAGTAATGTAATATACTTCGGTTACATGATAAAGAGTCAAATCTAAAGGCCGTAAATTCAACTAAATACCTGGGAATTACAATTAAGAACAACTTAAATTGGAAAAAAAAAACACTTAGAAAATGTTGTGGGCAAGGTGAACTAAAGCCTGCATTTTATTGGCAGAACACTCAGAAGATGCAACAGATCTACTAAAGAAACTCCCTACACTACGCTTGTCCGTCCTCTTTTGGAGTACTGCTGCACCATGAGTGATCCTTACCAGACAGGGTTAGCAGAGTACATCGAGAAAGTCCAGAGAAGGTCAGGACGTTTTCTACTATCGAGAATTGGGGAGAGAGTGTCACGGGCATGATACAGGATTTTGGGGTGGAAATCATTTAAAAAAAAAAGGCGATTTTCATTGCGGCGGGATCTTTTTACGATCTGCACGGGACGAAACGATCATCATAACAAAATAATGGAAATCAGAGCTCGGACGGAAAGATATAGGTGTTCATTTTTTACTGTGCTCTCTTCGAGAGTGGAATAATAGAGAATTAGTGTGAAGGTGGCTCGCTGAATCTCCTGCCAGGCACTTAAGTGTGATGTACAGAGTGGCGATGTAGATGTAGATGTAGATGTAGAGGAGGAGGCTTCAGAGGTATTGCGGCAGGTAATCCCTGCTCGTGATGCCTAATTCGCATTGTCTGTGTTGATACATGCACTCCAGTAGCTGTTTGGAACTGCCGCCTTAGACGTGTAGCTCGCTGTGGAGCGTTTCTGCATGGGGTTATATGGAGATGTCGCTTCTGCACACGTGTTTCTCTTCTGCGATAACATCCGTGACGATCCTCAACTGTTCATGTCTCTGGATACTAGTTCCAAATTCGAGATACATCACTTTCATTCCTGGCAGCGTCATTCACTGCGACAAAAATGGTTCAAATGGCTCTGAGCACTATGGGACGTAATTGCTGAGGTCATCAGTCCCCTAGAACTTAGAACTACTTAAACCTAACTAACCTAAGGACATCACAACACATCCATGCCCGAGGCAGGATTCGAACCTGCGACCGTAGCGGTCACGCGCTTCCAGATTGTAGCGCCTAGAACCGCTCGGCCACTCCGGCCAGCCACTGCGACATTCACAGGTCTCGTTCCCTGCTCCGTTAGAGTGGCTATACGGACTATCGGATCGTACGGTGTTATTGTTCGAACCACTCTGAAGGAATACAATCCTAGTAATGACACGCAGTAGAAGCACTGTAATGACTACAGATGCATAGTTGCCATAGACTGCGCTCTGCCCCTCTCGGTGGAACCATGGAATGTTTCCGCTAAATTACATTACAAAGAAAGCAATGTACTGATATCGTTAAGTGTTTGTGGATCACAACATTCAATATTAAAGTTTCAGCACTATCTATTTTCATTCTGAGCACCGCACAACAATCAGAAGTATGCAGAATCTTTGCGACACTAATGCCCATGTAAGTACAATTTACTGTTACAAATTATTGATTCTTAACCTAAAAGTGCCTGTTCTTAAAAATTATCTTTAATCATTAACAGAAAGAGGAACATAAGCTGTATTGATCTCGGTCTGCTGTTGTAAAAAGGCTTCTGTAGTCTTCACTAAGAGCAACTGTGTGAAAAACAGTTGTCCACTGAAACGCGTAGTGACAAAATAAGTAAGAGACTTAGGCAGAAAACTGTCTTATTTGTTTTTATCTGTATTAATGGCATTCGTGCAGTAGTCCCGTCTCGTAGTAATGAATAAGGCAGTACGATACGTCATCTGAACTAATACACAGTGCTGGAAAACAGTATAAAGGTATGTGGTTATTTGCGTAAAAAACATGTTCGTTTATGTATTTGGTACTGCAAGCGATTTTCCCGTACAGTTTACAACGAAACAAAACAGAATTCGAGGGTGATTTGAAAAGTAACGGTAAACCAACTTTCACATACAGGTGGAAACAAGTGTAATTATTCAACGTAACTACCTTCCTTTTCGATACACTTTTTTTACATTTGCTCCAACTTTTCTGTTTCATTCGAATAAAATGTTTTCGGTTTTACTCACAATCAAGGGTGCACCGCTTCTTATCTACAACATCGCTTTCAACTCAACGTCCTCTGAGAGCGTTCTTCAGGGGTCCACGCACACATAAATCCGAAGGAGCGAGATCAGGGTTGTAGGTCGGAGTGGCCGAGTGGTTAAGGGCGCTACAGTCTGGAACCGCACGACCGCTACGGTCGCAGGTTAGAATCCTGCCTCGGGCATGGATGTGTGTGATATCCTTAGGTTAGTTAGGTTTAAGTAGTTCTAAGTTCTCGGGGACTTATGACCACAGCAGTTGAGTCCCATAGTGCTCAGAGCCATTTGAACCATTTGAACAAATCAGGGTTGTATGGGAGATGCAGTGCGACCTGAAATCACAATCTCCGGATGAGGCAAGAGATGTAGAGACTATCTGCGACGCGCGTTGCAGTAATGGAGAAGATCGCCTCAAGGCAAAAATCCTCTTCAAAGGTTTCATATTGCCGGCTGTAACTCATTCTTCGACGTGGTGCTGTACCGGGCACTGTTCACTGTTTCATTCCTTTGCTGACAGTACTCCAAAATCTGCCCATTCATATCCCAGAAGAGGGAGAAAACGGCCTTCCCGCAGAGAGCCGTGATATTAATGTCTTCTTAGCTGTAGAAGATGTATGTCGCCACTCCGAAGACTGTCTTTTGCTTTTTGTTTCTTAGAGATTCACTCAGGTTTCGTCTCCTGAGATGATACATCTCAGAAAATCATGCCCCTCAGCGTTGTGAACCCCCAGTAATGGTGAACCCGCATCATCCTGTGTTCACCAGTGAGCATCCAAGGCACCCATCGTGCACACAAAAAATGGTACTTGAGAATCTCACTAACAGCGAAATGAGAGCATCAGACACTGGCAGTTTCGTATCTAAAGCTTCTATAGAGATAAACCGGTCCTCAGTAGTCATTGCGTCAGTGCGTCCCATATTCTCGTTTGTGACGAACCTGCTGAGACGAACAAGGCATTACTCCTCTGCGACTGACGTACGTCCACTTTTAAAGCATCTACCCACTCATACACTCTTCTATCATTAATGCAGTTATCTCCATACATTTCCAGTATCCTTCAGTGGATTTGTCGTGGTTTCACGGCCTCGCACCACAAAAATCGTATTACTGCTCTCTGTCCTTCTATGGTGCTCACAGCTACGGACACGGCCTTTTTTTGCAAGTGCCTTTCGTTTTCAGTTTGTCATGGCATTTGTCGGCATATGCCTGAACTATAGCAAACTAAGCGTCTTCATTTCCCGGGAGTGGCAAATGCCTGACATGGTAATTGCACTTAATACTAATAGATTGATCTTACTTTCGAAATGCTCGCTTACATCCTAATTTTACCATTAGCGTTGATACTTTCTTACTTACATATACTGTCCACCCAAACCGCCGTCGGTCATTGGCCTCATTCAGTCCAGCCTTCCACACTTTCCTGTCATCTGCATCTTCATATCATAGACCGAATACCAGCATGTCTCCCATGGCATTATCCTTCCATCTGACTCTCGGCCGTCCCAGTGGTCTCTTTCCTTCAGTTTCTCCACCCATTACAGCCTTTATTGCCGTGTTCTCCCCTCTCCTCCTCACATGTCTGTACCATTTTAGTATTTTAGTTTTCACGCTCGCTACGACGTCAGGCAGTGTGTATAAATGACTGAGCTCTCTGATTTTCCTTACTCTCCACTGTTCATTTTCTTTCACTGGTCCATATATTTTTCTTAGTACTTTATTTTTAAAAGTGATGAGTTTTTCCTCAGTTCTCTTTGTCAGGATCCCTGTCTCACTTGCATAGCACACTACTGGCTTGATGATGCTCTGATATAATCTTGTTTCTGCCTGCCAAGATAGTAACTTCGATTATACAATGTTGTGCATAGCTACTTGACATCTTCCCCCAACTTGTTACTATTTCTTGCTCTATAAGGTTTTGTTGGTTGATATTTATACCGAGGTACGTGAATTAATCAGTCATCTGTATTGTTAGATTTTAGATTTTATAAATGGCTTGGTCCTAAATGAGCTCTTCTTCCTGCTATCATGAACTTTGTTTTACGTTCATTTATATTTTGACCTACTTTCTTAGGTTCTACCATTAGCACTGTCCCCATTTTCTTCAGGACTTCCATGTTCTTTCCTATCAGCTCAATTCATTATCAAAAGCCAGGACATTTATCATTTTTCCTATGCTGACTCTTGAACTTCCATATGTTACTCTCCTCAGTGTGTTGTTGAAGGCCACATTGAAGAGGGTTGGTGATATAATATCTCCCTGTCTCACTCCTGTTTTTACTTCAAAAGCGTCTAAGAACTACCCCTGTACTTTCACTCTCCACTTTGGTTCCATTAAACACATTTTGGTTTGCTTTATCAGCTTGTCAGGTATCTCACACTCAGCTATTATCCTCCACATTTCCTTTGTTACTATGCTGTCATATGCTTTATGAAATCTAAAAACAGGCTAAAGGTATCACGATTGTGCTCCCAGTTTTTATCTAATGCTTGTCTTAGAGTGAATATTTGGTCGATTGTTGATTTACCTTTTATGAACCCTGCTGGCATTGTGTCTAATATTTCCTCAATGTGTGGGTTGAGCCTGTTCAGTATAATTCTTGATATTACTTGATAGCATGTGCATAGGAAAGATATCCCTCTGTAGTTTTGTCAGCATTTTGTCTCCTTCCTTGCATATGGGACATACAGCAGCAGTTTTCAATTCCTCCGGCATAACTTCTTTTCTCCATACCTCATTAATCACTTCGGCTAACCATTCACCTACGTTCTCTCCCCATTCTTGGATGAGCTCTGCTGATGTCATGTCTATGCCAGGGACCTTCCCATTTTTTAGTCTTTTTACTGTCTCCTTTGCCTCCATCAGTGTTGGTTCTTCGACTAATGATTGTACGTTCTGTTTTGTGCCTTGTTTTCATTGTTGTAGGTATCTTATGGGTGGTTCAGCATATTCGTAGTGATCAGTTTCCCATTATCGTCCTTAATTAACACAGACTTAGCTCTGTACTCTTTTCTATAGCTATTCATTGTTCTGTAAAACTGTTTACTATTGTTCTGGTTATAGTCCTTCTCAGCCTTCTCTATCTGTTTATATATGAATGCTCTATTCTCTGGTCTTATTATACTCTTCATTTCTCTCGTGGCTTTCTTGTATTTTGTTTGGTTTTCATGGCTGTTATTGTTCATCATTACCTGTCTGACTCTCTTCCTGTCCTGTATTGCTTCTCTACAAGTTTCATTGAACGATGATTTGCGCTTTATATTGTTAGAATTATTATCTCCTAGTAGTTAATGCACTGTTTCCCTCATACTTTAGAAATTTAAAGAGTCAAGGCACGTTTGGTGGTGGAAAGTGATAAAAAGGCACTTACGAATTCTTGTCAGACTAACCTTACGTATATAGTAAACAGATTACAACTATGAACCTCGAACTCATATCTCCATAGTTCTTAATAACTGAGAAAATCCTTCTAAACATTGATTGTAAAATGGCAGTGATCCCTTCTTCCGCGATTCAGGTCGACTCAATTCGAACTGCAGTTTTCAGAACCGTCTCAACCTGTCTTGCACTGCCATAAGCACGTCGTGTTAGATTCCGCCATAGATTCCCCATGTTATTTAAATCCAGAATTTTCGATGACCAGCTCAGAAGCGAAATTCTTTTATCTTTAAGCAATGACTTGGTCTTACCAGACCTGTAAATCCCAGAGTCATGGACTTGGAATAGTAAATTATCGTCGTCAAATTTCAGATACATACGAACCAAATAAATTTCCAGCATCGGTGTAGAATCAACGGACTTTATTTTGGGGTGCAGCTGTGCTATCTTGAACGTGCCTTCAGCAAAAACGCTGTCCAGGTCATAACGATGCCACCACCAAAGATTCTACTCATCCGAACACGTTCTTCTGTACGGAGATCACGCCCATGAAACAGATAACCTTTTGGCCCATTCAGATTCAGTTTCTTCTCACCACCGAAAATTAATTTGTTGTTTTATACGATCCGTGACGTATGTTCTTTCACAAACTTCATTCGATCGTCCTTACGCACATTGTTTAAAGGTGGCTTGTGGAGTAGTTTCTTGAGTGCCTGATTCGGGCCTCGAGCCATGATTTGCTCAACGCGCCTGGCAGTGACTGATAACTCAAAATTAGCTACAATGTGAGAGGAACGCAGGCCACTGACTGTTTCTTTATGCAGAATCAAACATGTATCTGGTATTTACAATTTTCGCATCCGGACATATATGCCATTTTTACCATACGGTGCACCAAATCTGACAAAATCCTCAACAACACAACTGGAACGCCTTAATTTCTTAGCAGTCTTGTAATTAGGCAAACCCATTTCTTTGATTGCTCTTTATCCGATAGCAGGTTTCCACGCGGCATTATTGCAAAAACTGCTACACGAGGTTAGCTGACACACCTTGAAACAGTAACAGTAGCGAGCTGCTGACACTACTGTGCGTGTCAGCTATTAGACTCGCCTTTATATCAACTTCAACCCATTCCTACTCGAATTACCGCCTTTTTTCAATTTTTGAGTACTCGGTCGAATTCAATTGGTGAAATGAGGCTGTATTCCGGTTTGCTTTGTTATAAGCTGTACGGGAACAATGCGTGCAACGCTAAATACGTAAATAAATATGTTTCTTCCACAAATAACCACATGCTTTTGCACTAATTTCCACATTGTGTAAGGGCATCTCCATGTAACGCTGAATAATCCCTAGATGTCACTAGAAGCGTATCTTTCGGTCGGGAAGGCTCAGTGACTGAACATGGAATGGGTACTGGATAATACGTTAGTAACAGCTCCATCTGGAAAATTTTAATGCTTATAATGTTGCCCATTTCGACTGCTGATGATGTGATTATGAGGTATTACGCGGTGGGACAGACAGAGTTAAATCAAGACTAAGCCGATATCATTTCCTGATTTTCAGCGTCATTGCAACAAAGAGAAAAAACGTATAATTCGTCGAAAGGAATTTATCGTGTGTTGTGAAGTGCCCCAGAAGTCCAACTGGCACAATGACTGTGATTAGCGAGTTAGAAAGAAAGGAGTACGATTGTCGAGCAGCATCTCATAAACCATTAGCACGTCATGACGCAGCATCTGTGAGGCAGTGGTCTGTAGACCACAGCATTTCTGAAACGGACTGACCAGTCCACGCCTTTGGTGTGAGTCAGAATGTCGACGTCACTCTAAACCTCACACTCCAGCATCACTACTTTCTATGGTTTCGGCTCTTGAGAGATAACGGCGTGCAATGCCTCCACAGATATCCACACACTTCATTGAAAACTGTTCCACCAGAGTTCCAGCCGTCAGAAATACAAAGAGTGGCTCACCACCGTCTTAATGTCCACTAAGTGACCCAGTGTTTTCGATCAGATACGTATAAAATTTTGAAAAAATGGTTCAAATGGTTCTCAGTACTATGGGACTTAGCTTCTGAGGTAATCAGTCCACAAGAACTTAGAAATACTTAAACCTAACTAACCTAAGGACATCACACACATCCATGCCCGAAGCAGGATTGGAACCTACGACCGTAGAGGTTGCGCGGTTCCAGACTGTAGCGCCTAGAACCGCTCTGCCACCCCGGCCGGCTATGAATTTTTGACATGCGGGTGCGGGTGATTTTTGTACATATTGTAGAGCTCCAAGTTTATCAACTTTCTGAGTAGCTACACTTTTCGTACGCATTTATTCACTGTCACGGGAAGAGAACGGCGCGTTTCCGGTTCGTTTCGCCCAACCTGCGGCCGCAGCACGGACTGCCGCCGGTTGATCGTCGTGATTCCAGCGGAGAGACCAATTAGCGACCCCGGCGGGCGGTCTCGAGGCCGCGGCCAGTTCATTAGCGTAATTGCGAGGCGGCGGCGGCGGACGGCGTCCCGTGACGTGGCTGGGTCCGGTCCAGCGTCGCGTCGCCTACGGTGTAGGCAACCATCCGAGCGTGGTGCGGCCATCGCCCGCTCGGGCCTTTGATGCGGCCGCGGCGCCGATTGTCCGCTCTTCAGCGGCGCGCCACACGCTGGATTTCCTGCATCGCCGACGCTGCCTAATTCCGCTGTCTGCTCCAGCGGGCGCTTTGGCGCTCGCTTAGAGCGCACTCTCCGTGACGTCACTCACTGTCGACGGAGCCGTCGCCACTGATGCGCACACTTACAAGAGATACCTTTGACCTACAACGCTCACTACCGCACCAAACTACGCTTACATTAACGTTCGATGGTAAAAAAGTGGTCTCCGTCTTTTCCATGCAAATCGTTGCATTTTACCGCAAGTGAAATTTTGTTAGAAAGTAACCAATTAACATGATATCCGTAACATAGGAGGGAAATTATAAGTAATTCACTGACTTCAGTGTACCATTGCGCTTTCAATCAAAAGTGTGGAAACGCTGTGCTGAAAGTAATTATAATAACGTAATATACACCTATCCTACACACCTGATAGCGGATACATCACTCCTAATGGGGCAGATTCAAGCAGTCCAATGCTAAAAGCCAAACTAACCACATCTTCAAATGACAATATAGATACGTCAATGTCATAACCTGACTATATCCAACAGTATTGCAACATAGGCGTATACACAATAGGCGTGTACACAATTATCGTCCTCGATATCATTACCTGTGACAAATGTAGTAATATGCCTGATTGAACTGCCATACTTAGCTTTAACATTCTCGAAAAAAGAAATCGAAGCTTTGAAATTGTCCAATCCAACGATTTTAAACGATTCTGGTGCCCACATTTGCGGCTGCTAATAGTGAACTGTAGATTTGAATGACCTTGCTCTATCAAATCGCGACATTACGTGCTCCCTAACAGTTTCTAATTGCGATTGTCTGCTTCCTTTGAAATGACCTCCTGTTCGCCTTTTGCTAGACTCATAGTTTAGAATCAATCTCCAATTCAATTACTTATAATAGACCTATCAAGCCTCATTAGTTTTGCTATAGAAATTGAAGCAAAGATTGTAACAGTCTTCATATATGTTCTGCAGTATGTTGACGTTAATGTCTCGTAATACACTAGGCCTCGAATATTTGGTTGGAGATAGTTCGTACTCACCTTTACTTGGCTTTTCCTGTTGCTCTGTAGATGAGCGTCGTGTACAGCTTGAAGAGCCAACTTCAGCGTCAGGTTCTTTCTGTCCTTCATAAATATGCCTCTGGCATTTTCACCGCACTTCAGAATTATTATGTTACGTAATATATGTCTATGGACTCTATCCTCGATCCCACTTTCATTCCCATATTCAGCACGTCACAACTTTGTTCCTGATATTTGGAGCACATACATAGGATTCATTCTCTTCATGATATCACTGTATACAGTTTACAAAGCATCCCACACGCGAATACACCAAGAGACACATTAGTGTTGCAGCTGTACCATTCACACAACTTGAGCACTTGTTAGTGCAACTACGACATGTAGTCTGTTAGCGCTAGCAGACAAGTGCGGAGTTCTGCATGTAAATGAGGCAGCCAGTGTTGTGTTATGATCGAGTGTCAGTCTAAGCACGGTTTCGTGCGGTTCCAAGCGTTTGAGATCAAAAGCGTCCTCTGTTAGTGAACAAAATAGGACGTCGCCGAATATGTGCAGGGCTGGATTTACAGACTTTTGTGTCCAAAGTCAGAGACAAGTCGGCTCCCTCTACTTCTTCCTAGACCCTCTCTCCCTGCGACTATTGGATTGTTTTCGACTTTTGGCGTCATTAGTTCTCATATTGTTTGTTGCCCTACATGTTTTAGATTCCATGTTACAAAACAAATAACCAGTAACGGAATTACTTCAAAGAAACATTTTATGAATTCCGTAATTAATGGCTGTAGTTCTGTTTACAGTCACCTTTCTACTTTGAAAACGAACACCTTATCGTAGGGTGGGAATGGGCAAACTTGATTTACACTTCGTCGTGTTTTTTATGGGAAGCAACACATAGAAGTGAAACGAGACAGCCATTTACAACTTAACGTAGATTGAAACACTTTAAATAAAAGGTGTAACATGTTAAAACTAATCGGTCGCGGTGGGTATGGCTATTGGCTGCGGATGGTGTCTGTAGGATTTCTCTGAGGATCGCATTGTGTCCTCTCCACGTCGATTCCGCTATCAAGAGGTCGTCCACGTAGGTGCTGATCCTTTGCTTAACGGAATCCTTTGTGATGCTATAGAGTCCTCTGATGGAGGCAGATGAAGACACGTTTGGCCCGAATGGTAGACGTTTAAGTCGATAACATTTCCCGAATGCAAGAAACGCCCTGTATTTCCTGCAGCCTGAGCGGAGCACAATTGGCCAGATACTGGACCGCTAGTCAAGAGATGAAGAAACCGTAACACCACGGAAATTTTGCAGGAGTTCTTCCAGCTTCTCCGGACGATCTGTTTCTGGCTTAATGATTGTATTGATCTGGCGCGAGTCCTCCACCAAACGGGTCGAGCCGCCAGTCTTCTCTACTACTGTGAGTGGGTTGTTGTACATGGGGCTCCTTGATTCAATGATTTCTTCGTCACTAATCCTCTTACTCTCGAGAAAAACTTTCTGTATGTAGGCATGTGTAATTTGGTAGGGAGGCACGAACCCCAAACGCATACATGAAATTTCGGATTGGTCTGGTTTTCGGTAGAAAATCGTCATGCTTTTTCTATTCCTTCTAGCTCTTCTTTCTTCTGTGTCGGGATGTTTACTAAATTCCCTAGCATTCGGTAACTTCATCGCGTAACTCTCGTCAAATTTGCTCAACATCTTGAGTGTTGCGGCTTCACTCATGGTGCCACGATTAATTTTTTTCTACCCTCTCTTTTCTGAATAGTTTACATTGAGGCATTCGGCAGGGATTTGCGCACGTATTGTGTGGTCTGCAAAGGAAGTCTTTATGGCGCCGTCTTTATGTAAAGTCAGTTCTCCTCGCCCTTCGTACAACACGGCCTGTTGTTGATTTGTGAAATCCATGCCTAATATTATCTGAATTGCCAAAGAAGGGACGACTAGAAAGTTCGCTTCTAAGGTGTGCCCTTGGCAGCTGACGTCAACCTGGTTTGTATCTGCACTTCTTTATGCTTTAGCCTCAGAGCGCCAATTATTTTGGTTATCCTTAGCGCGAGTGCCGGCCAAGAATGAATTTCTCCTTCTCTTCCCGTAGCAGTTTTCTTTTAAATTCGTACTCTAACGCTTTGGTATCGCTCGTTCCGATAGTTTCTGCGGCATTGTTTTGAGCTGAGTCCGTAGCGGCTGTGTAACAATTTCTGTTTGAATTTTCTCTGAGTGACCCCTGCGATGGGTAATGTGCCCTCATTTCCACATACTCGATACGTTGGTAATTCCATTGAGCTTGACATTTGTATATCCTGCTATTGCTTTGCTGTTGGACCCTAGAATCCAGTTGGCCCTGGCTAGATTTCTGTTGTTCTCTCCAGTATCCGTTTCGTCGGTAGTAATAAAATAAAAGTTGCTACACCACGAACATGATGTGCTACAGACGCGAAATTTAACCGACAGGAAGAAGATGCTGCGATATGCAAATAATTAGCTTATCAGAGCATTCACACAAGGTTGGCGACACCTACAACGTGCTGACGGGAGGAAAGTTTCCAACCGATTTCTCATACACGAACAGCAGTTGACCTGCGTTCCCTGGTGAAACGTTGTGATGCCTCTTGTAAGGAGGAGAAATTCGTACCATCGCGTTTCCGACTTTGATAAAGGTCGGGATTGTAGCCTATCGCGATTGCGGTCTATCGTATAGCGACATTGCTGCTCGCGTTGGTCGAGATCCAATGACAGTTAGCAGAACATGGGATTGGTAGGTTCAAGAGGGTAAAACGGAACGCCGTGCTGGATCCCAACGGCCTCGTATCACTAGCAGACGAGACGACAGGCATCTTATCCGCATGGCTGTAACGGATCGTGCAGCCACGTCTCGATTCCTGAGTCAACAGATGAGGACGTTTGGAAGACAACAACCATCTGCACGAACAGTTCGACGACGTTTTCAGCAGCATGGACTATCAGCTCGGAGGCTATAGCTGCGGTTACCCTTGACGCTGCATCACAGACAGGAGCGCCTGCGATGGTGTACTCAACGACGAACCTGCATGCACAAATGGCAAAACGTCATTTTTTCGGATGAATCCAGGTTCTGTTTACAGCATCAAGATGGTCGCATCCGTGTTTGGTGGCATCGCGGTGAACGCACATTGGAAGCGTGTACTCGTCATCGTCGTACTGGCGTATCACCCGGCGTGATGGTATGGGGTGCCACTGGTTACAAGTCTCGCTCACCCCTTGTTCGCATTGACAGCACTTTGAAAAGGCGACGTTACATTTCAGACCCGTGGCTCTACCTTTCATTCGATCCCCGCGAAACCATACATTTCAGCAGGCTAATGCACAACCGCATGTTGCAGGTCCTGTACCGGCCTTTCTGGATACAGGAAATGTTCGAGTGCTACCCTGGCCAACAAATTCTCTAGGTCTCTCACCAATTGAAAGCGTCTGGTCATTGGTGGCCGAGCAACTTCTTCGTCACAATATGCCAGTCACTGCTGTTGATTAACTGTGGTATCGTGTTAAAGCTGCATGGGCAGTTGCACCTGTACGCCATCCAAGCTCTGTTTGACACAATGCCCAGACGTATCAAGGCCTTTATTACGACCAGAGGTGATTGTCCCGGGTACCGATTTCTCAGGATCTATGAACCCAAATTGCGTATCTAATATAATATATTTGTCCAATGAATACCCGTTTATCATCTGCAGTTCTTCTTGGTGTAGCATTTTTGATGGCCAGTAGTGTAGTTGTTGTTGTTATGAATATAATTTTCTTCTCTTGAAAGCTTCGATTGAATCGCTGCACCTTCCGATGACCAGTTGATGGTAACGTAAAGGTAATTTAATGTAGCAGTGCGTTGTTTGCCCCCTTGTTGACTTGAAAATTCTGGATGGTCAGGAAAACTTTGTGGTCGAAATGTTCGACGTATCCGCCGTACGAATTTTTCCTCTCGTCTGCAGCTTGTAATTCCAGGTATCTGTGCCCAAACGATCCCCTTACACTGTTATCGTATCCCCTCGTGTTGTCAGATTCACATAATAACGTTTCTGACCTCCGTGGACGTGTACAGTTATTCTCCATCTCGGTCTCTGAGATTTTATGTCTTACCGTCGGAGTGTGTACTATTACGCGTTTCACCGCCGCGGGGGCATATTCCTTTGGTATTCGCCCATGTGCAGGAGAGTCGCAAATTTTTCTTCACTTCTATGATGCTCCCGATGGCGCTCTACCGGACGACATTGTGTTGAATTTCGCGACCCGCTCATGTATGTGCCTGCCGGAGGTCCTTAGCCAACTCGTTTTGTTGCGCGGTCTTTTCATCTCTAACTTCAGAGAATACGACCTTTTTGATTTTTATCTGTTCAATTCCCTTCGCAGCCTCACTCATTTTCTCCAGTGTTTCTTGAACTTTGTTTTGCATTGGTTTTGGAGAGTTGTAAATGCCTTTTTTGTCTTAGACACCTCAGTTCTTGCCAGTTTAACTTGTTATTTGGCCACTGATGCGTCCTTAGTGTTACTTGCGCTACCAATCGCGCTGTTTTGGCATCGCGCTTCGCCTGGTCCGAGACATCACGCGTTTCTTCTGTCGTTTTCTTGACACTCTCTACCTCTTCTCAGATTCCTGCGATCTCTTTCTGGACTGCATCTATACCGTCTGTGGCCGTTCTTGTGACTGATTTGGGTCTCTCCTCCTCTTCCTACCATCTCTTTATCTCTGCCTCTTGTGTATTCCTTTCTGCCTCTTGCTTCTTCCTTTCAGCCTCTGTCAGAAATTCCATGAGATTCTGCAACTGAGATCTACTGCTTACACGTCCAGGACTAGATGAACGAGATTCCATCTTTCTGTGACGTTTCGTCCGTGATTTTGGGCTGCCCGTCTCAGTGATGGTGCGTCTCGTATCTGCAGCGCCTAAATATCGTTCTTCTGTGGTGTCCCGTTCACTTTCGTCACCTGACTGATACATGTCCTCATACTCTGCGGATTCTACGTTCGACATATCTGCCCGTTCTGCAACTGCGTTTACCTGAGTATCCTGTGTAATACATGCCTGGTCACCGCTAATAATCTGACGTGGATCCATGGTTAACAAAATACTAATTACTTCCGCTACTCTGTGGCAAACGTGCCATGCTTCTTGTAATAGTGCACTCTAATTCTAACCCAAACGAATTTAAAGACTACACATTGCTATGCCTCACAGATTCTACTCTAAATCACGCTCCCGTCAGCTACTGATCCCTACTTCCTGAAAACTTATTCTAATAACAGCATGCGTGTCTTTGCTCTAAAAATGAAAATCTCCATCTATCCTAACTAATCAGCACAACGCCGTTCGCCGTCAGAAACAAACAATCAAGTGACACAGAGGTCACAAACACAGCATGAAGATACACACATACAGTAATTAAATATTGGTACTATGTCTAGGCGCCAGCAACGTGAATATACTCTAACCAGTACAACACATTAAATAGGGGGAACAGAAATTTCACAAGGCAACACAATCTACGATCTGACGGTAACACAAGGTGTCATCAATTCAAAATAATATGCAATGGACCTCCAATTGAATGACTATGCTATGCAACGCGATCTGATGGTCACATAAGGTGCCATCAATCCGAGATCATGGCATGGGACGCCGCAAAGAACGATAACTCTGGTGCAACTATTTAAATGATCGAGAATGTAGGTAAAATTAAGTGTACTAACAACATTTAATTTCCCAAAACAGACAGAAATTATGCTAAACAAGTTATTCACTGGATACTGTAAACAACTAACAGGTGATTTAGAAGTACATTGGACAAGGATACTGGGTGGTGGAGACAGTTTAACTAGGTGATCAGTAAGTCAAGTACTCTGGCCTTAAAAATGTGGAAAACGCAAACTCAATTGATCTGAAGCTGAGCAGACTTTGAATGATCAAATCTACTGAAGTTTCTCTACATAAGTGCAGCTAAGAGCAAGAGGTGATTGAGATCTGTACTTTCTGACAATACCGGAGCGGCAGCGTTACCCTGTTTACTTCGTGCGGCGATGTAACTTGCAAAAAAAATGGTTCAAATGGCTCTGAGCACTATGGGACTCAGGCCCGCATCTCGTGGTCGTGCGGTAGCGTTCTCGCTTCCCACGCCCGGGTTCCCGGGTTCGATTCCCGGCGGGGTCAGGGATTTTCTCTGCCTCGTGATGACTGGGTGTTGTGTGCTGTCCTTAAGTTAGTTAGGTTTAAGTAGTTCTAAGTTCTAGGGGACTTATGACCACAGCAGTTGAGTCCCATAGTGCTCAGAGCCATTTTTGAACTATGGGACTCAACATCTCAGGTCATAAGTCCCCTAGAACTTAGAACTACTTAAACCTAACTAACCTAAGGACATCACACACACCCATGCCCGAGGCAGGATTCGAACCTGCGACCGTAGCAGTCCCGCGGTTCCGGACTGCAGCGCCAGAACCGCTAGACCACCGCGGCCGGCATGTAACTTGCAGCTGGCAAGATATGTGGGACGGAGGTGAGACACGGGTGTGGCACCTATGAATCGATCGCTGCCACGAAAGAAATGCAAAAATCTCAAGGTCTAGTGATCAGGCAGACGGATTGCAGTTTACTCTCTACCATAGTCCTGAAATCACAGTAGATTTGAGTGTGTGGCACACCCATTCGCTGGTTGTACCAAGGACCAAATTAGCTCACTTATATGAGAGAGCGCACAAGGATAACAAACCTCATGACTGGTAAACCAATAACGAATCAGTGTGCCCTCGGCTGACGAGTAGTCCAAGATGTTTGAAGTCACAATGTCATTACAATAGTAACTTCCCCACAGGCTCCCGAGTCTAAACTACTCTCCAGTAAAATCAGTCTCAGGACAGGTCTCATATACCAACCACACATGCCAGAGTTTCGACCAGCAGTGCTTATCGAACCAAAGTCCTGCACCCAAAAGGGCGCTAAGTCTCGCCTACCACACGACAGCGCAACCTCATGTCAAACCTGGGCAACAGTTAATAAATCTCAGACTCTGAAAAAAAAGGAACCTCCAGTTACTGCCTTTTTTAAGTTTTCGCAGAGGGGGAAGAGACGTTTCTCTCTGAAGTCATGTTTCTTCTCGTGGCAACAAGCGAAGAGATAGAATCTCAAAAGTCTTTATCTAAATCTCCTGTGCTTCGAAGCTTGTTAGTCCTAGTGATGAGGTGCAATAATAACTGTGGTCTAGGGGTAGTGTCTTTGATTCATTTTGATAAATAATCAGCATTGGCGGCCGAAGACTTCCGGCATAAGAAGACAGCCTCATTCTGCCAACGGCCTTGTTAAAGAGGACGGAGGAGCGGATAGAGGTTAAGGGCACCCTCTTGTCCTAGGGGTGGGAAATTTCCCCTAAAGGCGGAAGAATCAGCAATGATCAACGACATGAGGATGCAGAAGGCAATGGAAAATACTGCATTAAAGACACGTAACGTGTATCCACAGGACATGTGGCCTGTAATTGAAGAAGTGTCATGATGATCTCTCCATTGGCAAAAGATTCCGGAATAGTCCCCCATTCGGACCTCCGGGAGGGGACTGCCAAGGGGGAGGTTATCATGAGGAAAAGATTGAATAATCGACGAAAGGATAACGTTCTACGAGTCGGGGTGTGGAATGTCAGAAACTTGAACGTGGTAGGGAAAGTAGAAAATCTGAAAAGGGAAATGGAAGGGCTCAGTCTAGATATAGTAGGGGTCAGTGAGGTGAAGTGGAAGGAAGACAAGGATTTCTGGTCAGATGAGTATCGGGTAATATCAACAGCAGCAGAAAATGGTATAACAGGTGTAGGATTCGTTATGAATAGGAAGGTAGGGCAGAGGGTGTGTTACTGTGAACAGTTCAGTGACCGGGTGGTTCTAATCAGAATCGACAGCTGACAAACACCGACAACCATAGTTCAGGTATACATGCCGACGTCGCAAGCTGAAGATGAACAGATAGAGAAAGTGTATGAGGATATTGAAAGGGTAATGCAGTATGTAAAGGGGGACGAAAATCTAATGGTCATGGGCGACTGGAATGTAGTTGTAGGGGAAGGAGTAGAAGAAAAGGTTACAGGAGAATATGGGCTTGGGACAAGGAATGGAAGAGGAGAAAGACTAATTGAGTTCTGTAACAAGTTTCAGCTTGTAATAGCGAATACCCTGTTCAAGAATCACAAGACGAGGAGGTATACTTGGATAAGGCGGGAGATACGGGAAGATTTCAATTAGATTACATCGTGGTCAGACAGAGATTCCGAAATCAGATACTGGATTGTAAGGCGTACCCAGGAGCAGATATAGACTCAGATCACAATATAGTAGTGATGAAGAGTAGGCTGAAGTTCAAGACATTAGTCAGGAAGAATCAATACGCAAAGTAGTGGGATACGGAAGTACTAAGGAATGACGAGATACGTTTGAAGATCTCTAACGCTATAGATACAGCAATAAGGAATAGCGCAGTAGGCAGTACAGTTGAGGAGGAATGGACATCTCTAAAACGGGCCAACACATAAGTTGGGAAGGAAATCATAGATACAAAGACGTTAGCTGCGATGGAACCATGGGTAACAGAAGAAATACTTCAGTTGATTGATGAAAGGAGTAAGTACAAACATGTTCCGGTAAAATCAGGAATACAGAAATACAAGTCGCTGAGGAAGGAAATAAATAGGAAGTGCAGGGAAGCTAAGACGAAATGGCTGCAGGAAAAATGTGAAGACATCGAAATAGATATGATTGTCGGAAGGACAGATTCAGCATACATGAAAGTCAAAACAACCTTTGGTGACATTAAAAGCAACGGTGGTAACATTAAGAGTGCAACGGGAATTCCACTGTTAAATGCAGAGGACAGAGCAGATAGGTGGAAAGAATACATTGAAAGCCTCTATGAGGGTGAAGATTTGTCTGATGTGATAGAAGAAGAAACAGGAGTCGATTTAGACGAGATAGGGGATCCAGTATTAGAATCGGAATTTAAAAGAGCTTTGGATGACTTACGGTCAAATAACGCAGAAGGGATAGATAACATTCCATCAGAATTTCTAAAATCATTGGGGGAAGTGGCAACAAAACGACTATTCACGTTGGTGTGTAGAATATATGAGTCTGGCGAGATACCATCTGACTTTCGGAAAAGCATCATCCACACAATTCCGAAGACGGCAAGAGCTGACAAGTGCGAGAATTATCGCACAATCAGCTTAACAGCTCATGCATCGAAGCTGCTTACAACAATAATATACAGAAGAATGGGAAAGAAAATTGAGAATGCGCTAGGTGACGATCAGTTTGGCTTTAGGAAAAGTAAAGAGACGAGAGAGGCAATTCTGACGTTACGGCTAATAATAGAAGCAAGGCTAATAAAAGATCAAGACACTTTCATAGGATTTGTCGACCTGGAAAAAGCGTTCGACAATATAAAATGGTGCAAGCTGTTCGAGATTCTGAAAAATGTAGGGGTAAGCTACAGGGAGAGACGGGTCATATACAATATGTACAACAACCTAGAGGGAATAATAAGAGTGGACGATCAAGAACGAAGTGCTCGTATTAAGAAGGGTGTAGCCTTTCGCCCCTACTCTTCAATCTGTACATCGAGGAAGCAATGATGGAAATAAAAGAAAGGCTCAGGATTGGAATTAAAACACAAGGTGAAAGGATATCAATGATACGATTCGCTGATGACATTGCTATCCTGAGTGAAAGTGAAGAAGAATTAAAAGATCTGCTGAACGGAATGAACAGTCTAATGAGTACACAGTATGGTTTGAGAGTAAATCGGAGAAAGACGAAGGTAATGAGAAGTAGTAGAAATGAGAACAGCGAGAAACTTAACATCAGGATTGATGGTCACGAAGTCAATGAAGTTAAGGAATTCTGCTACCTAGGCAGTAAAATAACCAATGACGGACGGAGCAAGGAGGACATCAAAAGCAGACTCGCTATGGCAAAAAAGGCATTTCTGGCCAAGAGAAATCTACTAATATCAAACACCGGCCTTAATTTGAGGAAGAAATTTCTGAGGATGTACGTCTGGAGTACAGCATTGTGTGGTATTCAAACATGGACTGTGGGAAAACCGGAACAGAAGAGAATCGAAGCATTTGAGATATGGTGCTATAGACGAATGTTGAAAATTAGGTGGACTTGATAATGTAAGGAATGAGGAGGTTCTACGCAGAATCGGAGAGGAAAGGAATATGTGGAAAACACTGATAAGGAGAAGGGACAGGATGATAAGACATCTGATAAGACATGAGGGAATGCCTTCCATGGTACTAGAGGCAGCTGTAGAGGGCAAAACTGTAGAGGAAGCGAGTGATTGAAATACGTCAAGCTAATAATTGAGGACGTAGGTTGCAAGTGCTACTCTGAGATGAAGAGGTTAGCAAAGGAAAGGAATTCGTGGCGGGCCGCATCAAACCAGTCAGTAGACTGATGACCAAAAAATAAAAAAAAAAGATTGACTCTGTAAGTATAATATATTCAAACAATGAAATTAAAGCTGTAAAAAGTTTTTAAGGCTACAAACTGACCACAACATAAATTGGAAACCTAACTCTAGACTTAATGAAACGTGTTAGTTCAGCTATATTTGCAGTACACATGATAGCAGAAGTAGGTGATTTAAAAATGAAGAAGTAAGTTTATTTGGCCTACTTCCATTCAGTAATGAGTTATGGAATCATACTTTGGGGAAATTCCCCTCACAAAGAGAACATTTTCAAAATTTGGAAACGAGTCATTAGAATTATATCTGGTGTCAGTCTTAGATCATCATGCAGAGACCTCTTTAAGAAACTTGGCCTTCTATTTACTACTTCTCAGTACATATATTCATTTACGTCGTTTGGCATTTCCAAAATGTCTCTTTTTACATAAAATAGTGCAAACCATGATTATAATACCACAACAAAAACAATCTGTACAAGGACTATAAAGGCTTAACATTAGTACAAAAGGAGTAAAATAAATGGGTACTCATATATTCAATAACTTACCAGAGCATATCAAAGGTCTTGTAAGTGATAAAGATCGGTTTCAGAGTAAATTAAAGAACTTCCTGTAGGCCAACACCTTCTATTCCATCTATGAATATCTTCACAAGTATTGTAGCTCGTAACTCTGTCTGCATTAGATTTGTACAATATCCATGTGCCTGAGAAAAAAGAAACTTTGTCTCTTTCACATCCCAGAGACTCCTCTCCAAGGGATCCGTGGAAAACGACACATGTATTGTAAAAGTATGAACTAATGGGTTCATGATGGGCGAGTGGTACTATTGCCTCTACGTGCGTGTTCACTGAGAGAAAGATATGAACTAATGGATTCATGATGAGCAAGTGGTACCATTTTGTGGCACCACACTAAAGAAAATTAGCGATTTGTGCATAAATCCAAATGCTGCACCCAAAAGATTTCTCTTGCAGGGTGTCAGAAGCATGTCACACAATGGGTTGCGCCATAGAGACAAACTGTGTCCGAAACAAAGATACACAATGATTCATGAAGATACAGGATCAACACGAGAACCGCATAGTTAAGCGAACTATACCGCGCGCACCAGTAACAGACTGACTATGACGGTACAGCTCTATTCATTTAGTGACATCACAGAGGCCTACAGAGTGTGGTCGGTCACGAGTGAACAACGAAGAATCAAGTTAACTTCCCGTAGCTTGAAAGTGAAACGCATTATCCGCATAATCGGATGATAAATGAGCTTATGAAGTTGCGCTCTGTTTCATTAAAGGTAACACAGGGGCCTTCGGAGTATCAGAAGGGCACGCGGTTGTTCGCGAGTGGACAACAACAAACAGAAGACCCAATATTTTGACATAAATTGCATAAGAACTTGATTATTCCACTATATGAAATAACTGAACCGCTCATTAGTAATTTAAATTCATTCTGTATGACACCTAAAGCAGCAAACTTGGACATGAGATCAACAGAAAACAGAACTTCCTACGTCGCTAACGTAGGAAATTTCAAGAATTTTGGTGTTGCATTAAGGGCATTTACATTCCACGACATAACTCTGAAAGATCATAATTAATGTACTTTGATACAATTTATACATAAGAGATGTTCCTTTGTGTAATCGAAAGTACACAGATCACTTCCGCAAAAATTGCAAGAACTTGTTGAGCCGTGGCGACTGGCAGTACAGTGTTCTACTTGCATCGCTGATATCGATATTCGGCTGTCTTGATATCTTTAACTGGTCCCTCCGGCGGTTTTCCGGGTGACCGTGTGACGAGAGAGTCTCCGATCGGCGGGTAAGCTGTCATTTTGTTTTCTCTAAACGACAGTGTCGAACCTTGCCGAAGGCCATCCTGAAGCCAAAGGAGACGTCATCAACCTCGACGCCGATGTGTCTGCATCTCATGGACGAACAGACCTCTGTCTCGCAGTCCTTGTCTTTGGGTAAGGGCGTATTGACTGATGCCCAGTTGCGTCAGGAAGCACATTGGCTGCAGTTGGATCCGCCTGGTAGTCGTTTCCTCCGCACAACAGGCAGGCCGTGCGAGTAGCCGTCCTGCCAGGGGACGTGCGTGAGCGCCTATCGTCAGATCTGGGAGCCATTAACCACCGTCGGCTTGTTTATACTGTCACCTCTATAACTAAGAAGGTTTTTGAAACTTATCGTGACATGGGTAGCTACCGGAGATGGTTCTGAACCTGGTTCCACATTGGCTATTTTAAGGAGGCTGATGTTCCTCATTTCGTTTCTCATCATCTGTGGAGTGTGCGTTTCTAGTGGCTTTCATGCAAGTTTAAACTTGTTCTAGGACATATTGAGCTCTTTGGGACTGGTTGCCGTTGTGTACGTGCCCAGTAGCCATAGAGTTAATGGTTTAATCATTTGCCACGGCTGGATTTGGTATCTTTATACACTCCTGGAAATTGAAATAAGTACACCGTGAATTCATTGTCCCAGGAAGGGGAAACTTTATTGACACATTCCTGGGGTCAGATACGTCACATCATCACACTGACAGAACCACAGGCACATAGACACAGGCAACAGAGCATGCACAATGTCGGCACTCGCACAGTGTATATCCACCTTTCGCAGCAATGCAGGCTGCTATTCTCCCATGGAGACGATCGTAGAGATGCTGGATGTAGTCCTGTGGAACGGCTTGCCATGCCGTTTCCACCTGGCGCCTCAGTTGGACCAGCGTTCGTGCTGGACGTGCAGACCGCGTGAGACGACGCTTCATCCAGTCCCAAACATGCTCAATGGGGGACAAATCCGTGGATCTTGCTGGCCAGGGTAGTTGACTTACACCTTCTAGAGCACGTTGGGTGGCACGGAATACATGCGGACGTGCATTGTCCTGTTGGAACAGCAAGTTCCCTTGCCGGTCTAGGAATGGTAGAACGATGGGTTCGATGACGGTTTGGATGTACCGTGCACTATTCAGTGACCCCTCGACGATCACCAGTGGTGTACGGCCAGTGTAGGAGATCGCTCCCCACACCATGATGCCGGGTGTTGGCCCTGTGTGCCTCGGTCGTATGCAGTCCTGATTGTGGCGCTCACCTGCACGGCGCCAAACACGCATACGACCATCATTGGCACCAAGGCAGAAGCGACTCTCATCGCTGAAGACGACACGTCTCCATTCGTCCCTCCATTCACGCCTGTCGCGACACCACTGGAGGCGGGCTGCACGATGTTGGGGCGTGAGCGGAAGACGGCCTAACGGTGTGCGGGACCGTAGCCCAGCTTCATGGAGACGGTTGCGAATGGTCCTCGCCGATACCCCAGGAGCAACAGTGTCCCTAATTTGCTGGGAAGTGGCGGTGCGGTCCCCTACGGCACTGCGTAGGATCCTACTGTCTTGGCGTGCATCCGTGCGTCGCTGCGGTCCGGTCCCAGGTCGACGCGCACGTGCACCTTCCGCCGACCACTGGCGACAACATCGATGTACTGTGGGGACCTCACGCCCCACGTGTTGAGCAATTCGGCGGTACGTCCACCCGGCCTCCCGCATGCCCACTATACGCCCTCGCTCAAAGTCCGTCAGCTGCACATACGGTTCACGTCCACGCTGTCGCGGCATGCTACCAGTGTTAAAGACTGCGATGGAGCTCCGTATGCCACGGCAAACTGGCTGACACTGACGGCGGCGGTGCACAAATGCTGCGCAGCTAGCGCCATTCGACGGCCAACACCGCGGTTCCTGGTGTGTCCGCTGTGCCGTGCGTGTGATCATTGCTTGTACAGCCGTCTCGCAGTGTCCGGAGCAAGTATGGTGGGTCTGACACACCGGTGTCAATGTGTTCTTTTTTCCATTTCCAGGAGTGTATTATGTTGAAAGTGCCTTAAGGCAAGTGGAAGTGATCTCTAAGTTTCTTGCTAATTTATGGGGAGACGGTTAATGTTAGAGGATTGCGCCATAAGAATTTGGGGGCGTGCTTATTAGATGTCCCAGTGTGGCTGTGATTTGACCTTGTTTTCAATTTATTTATGCTGCAGGCATTTAAGTCTCCTCGTTTCCTGGCGTCGGTGCAGTTAGGGATTCTTGTCAGTACCGCTCATTGTGAGGCCGGTCGGACCATATATAAATATATACCACTTGAAAGTGAGCCTGTCTACAAGCCGAGGAGAGTGAACGATCGTATGGCCTGCCGGCCGTAGCGTTATTACTTCCAAATACTGCTGTGGGCCTTAACGCTGTTCTCTAAAGTTAAATGCAATTTGGGATTCATTCTGAGTCATTATGTCCGTTAGTTAAGTGAGGCCACTTTGTTAATATTAGCGTTTCTGTAAGTCATTTTACTGGTTGAGTTATTACTAGCCATTATTATTTAACACTTATGTTAATTATTTGTGTATCTTTAATGAATGTGCAACTTGTTACTTTTTCCTGTGTGCCAGTTTTGCGACCTTGTTTGGCCCGCTTTGCATTCTTTGTATAAGCATGTTTCACTGTAGACCTCTATGTGGGCAGTTCAGTTTCATTAAGCTTTAAGATCTTTTTTTTTTTAATGAAGTTGTGGTATTATGTGGCTGTGTAACTTTGCGTTGGAAGTGTATAGTGTAAGTAGTCTTTTGAGATATGGTTAAACAAGAACGATTGTTTATGATTTATTATTCACCCTGCCTACTATCTATGATTTTGGTTGCGGACACAAAATATGATTCCTATTCGTGTTTATGTAATTCAATTGAACTGAAAATTTGTATATTGCATCAGTAAGAGGGCAAATGTCCAAACTGAAGTTTATAATACAGTCTGTTTTGAGTTAAAATTGTAAAACAATCACAAGCTTATACATCACCAGTCATCTCGGACTTCCTGTTTCATTTAAATAACTGTGGTGAGATTGTAATTTTTGATTTTCTAAGGAATTTAGTAGTACCATGGTTCACTTGTTTCATTAAAAAATTTCAGAAATTTCATCAGTTACAACTTCAACATACTAAAGTAGTAAGATAGATCGTTAGTCTAGAATATTTACACACGTAAAGATCATTTCAATACCTTCATTGTATCCAAAGGTCTGTCATCACGTCACCTACCCACCCAAAGCCATGGAGGGGGAAACGACTGCTCGAAAGAGGCTCTCCGCACCCTCGCTAACATAGCGGGACAGACCTTGACCTCTTCACCTGATGTGACGCTACAGCGAAACTCTCAGCCCGTACCCTAGTATCTCGAATATTGCCAAGACTCAGTTAGCAAAATAATTTTCCTATCAATGAAAAGGAAATACGTTCAGCTCGTTCTATCATTTATTTAGATTTACGCACAGAATTGGGGAATACAGGAATACCGTTGATACTCTTTAGACAGACGTAAACTACACTAACAAAGACTCTTTTTCTTCGTCGAGGTAATCTACATTTTTCAGACAAGTAGCGAGAGGTTGCACGAAAGCGAGATTAATTATGAATGCAATATAATGGATCCCTTTCAATGTTGTTTATTTTTACATTAATTATCAGGATGCAGTCCCTCGCTTCCGGTGACTGCCATCATCACTATCGTCTGGGGCTAAGAAGTGTTAGCAGTCGAAATAGGACTGTGACAACACAAACAGTAAGACTCCGTCAGTGCTCCTAGTAATGCATGGCAATGTACACTTTATACAGAAAAAGCACAGAGGAAAATTGCATATAGTTTGCCGCCGGATAGGAGTGGTTTTAATGCAACCTGCCACACCTCATATGTCTTCCGCCTTCCACCGTAAGAACAAATTATATTGTAAACTTGTAACGAACCGTTGAATTAATAATTCTTTGAGTAACTTAGACCTGAGATAACGTAAAGCCGAAGATAAGGATCAAACGTACCATCTTATTCAAAAATATCCGAATATTTGAACTGTATATCACCCATTGCGCACGCAGCCTCCGTAACTAAACCGTCTTTCACGTCCTCTAGTCTACTTTCGGTACAGTCATTTGACTGTACATAATGGTTACCACAAGTGACCACTAGAAAACACTGCTGGGTATGCCAATAACTAAAGTAGTGAATTAACACTGCGGTACTATAAATATCATGAAACGCTTGTAAACTCAAATGTATTGCAATTTCTAAATTGTTACCTCTCATTAATTTCTGACACAGATGAGGCCAATAACTCTAACACAGTCATTCCGTACTCCTCACTCAAAACTAAATCCCTTTGCGAATAAGAGATTTTTCAACAGTATAGGGCTTTCTATATCCTACGACAACCCAAAGTATTCATGCCCTCTAAAAGATTTTCTAACCACCTACTGTAGTCTTTCACTGAACGAGAGCTTTTGCATAAACTGATTAAAGATGTTAACAGTTACAAAAACCATGACTGACAGAAGCACGTGCTCTAATGAAACCTCGCCATCAGCAAAGTGTCACTAGTAATTTCTTTGTATTCACGATGGCACGTATATCTACGTGCAGCTTGAAAACTTGTTATCTAGCACGTGTTATCTATCACAAAGTTGCATTAAAAGTGAAAGTTATCAATGAGCAGTTAGTTGTCTATATGTTTTAACTTTAAATGACATGACGAACTGTTTAGTTCCGGATATGGGCTGGAACCCAACACTAACAAAGCAAAATATTTGTGCCAAAAGACACTCTACCACAGCAATGATCATTACTGCTGACCAGTCATAAAGAGACATGATATATCATGTTTTTGGACAGTATGTTGCATAGTCTTATGTTGAAATTTCAATTCAAAAATTTTTGTCCTAGATTAACCAGCAACTATAGCACCCGTTAAATAACCACTGATGTTGTTAAATACGGTTTCATTCCCAAGTCAAACTTAAAATGACGTACGTTATGTGTTGGACGATAATTCCAACCCAGAACCCAATCAGGGCACAATCAAATGTCAATTATCGAATTTCTTTAGTAGTAGTAAACTGTCTGAAGCTCCAATGACGAGATAACTGAATGTTTTCTGCTTTGTACTTATTCGCACCTGTTACCAACCGCCGTGCTTTTCGAGACATGAATGGACATTATGTACGTTTCTTTCACCAGTAGCGAAGTAAGTGCATGTCTGAATTAGAAATGCCTTCACGAAGAATACAGAGATAACGGGAAATCGATCACTGCACGTTTCACTGTTGGCAATATATGAAAATACGTGATCAGAAAATAGACTATACACCACCAGGTAGAAAATTACAAACGATGTATATCTACATAGATACTCCACAAGGCAGCGTACTGTGCATGGTAGAGGGTGTTCGCTAATAGAGCGAGGGAAAAATGATTGCTTAGGTACCTCCGTACGAGGACTAATTTGTCGTATCTTATCTTCGTCCTTACGCTCAATATATATCGGAGGCAGTAGAATCGCGCGGCAGTCAGCTTCGAATGCAGATTGTCTAAATTTTCCCAATAGTGTTTCTCGAAAAGAACGTCGCCTTCCCTCTAGGGATTCCCGTTTGAGTTCCCGAAGCATCTCCGTAAAACTGATATGTTGTTGGGACCCACCGGTAAAAAATCTAGCAGCCCGCCTTTGAAATGCTTCGAAGTCTTTCTTCAATCCGGACTAGTACAGATCCCAAACACTAAAGAAGTACTTCGGAACAGGTCGGAACTGTACGCGGTCTCCTTTACATGTGAACCACTCTCACCTAAAATTCGCTCAAGAACCCGATGTCGACCATTCGCCTTCCCTACCACAGTTCTCACATGCTCGTTCCATTTCATATCGCTTTGCAACGTTCCGCCCAGATATTTAAACTAATGGACTGTGTCAAGAGAATGGTTCAAATGGCTCTAAGCACTATGGGACTTAACATCTGTGGTCATCAGTCCCCTAGAACTTAGAACTACTTAAACCTAACTAACCTAAGGACATCACACACATCCATGCCCGAGGCAGGATTCGCACCTGCGACCGTAGCGTTCACGCGCTTCCAGACTGAAGCGCCTAGAACCGCACGGCCACACCGGCCAGCTGACTGTGTCAAGCAGAACACTAGTAATACTGTATCTGAGCATTAAAGGTTTGTTCATCGTACTCATCTGCATTAACTTATCTTTTTCTACATTTAGAAGTACCTGCCATTCATCACATCGACTAGCAATTTCGTGTAAGTCGTCCTACATCTTCCTACAGCCACTGAATTTCGACGCCTCGCTGTACACCACAGCATCATAAGCAAATAACTGTAAATTGCTTCCCACTCTGTCCGCGAAATGGTTTATGTATACAGAAACAACCTCCGTCGGGGACAACATGCTGGATTCTGTTACTTTAGAGGTCTTCGAGCCGCTCACATACTTGTGAACTTATTCCAGTGCTCACATTTTCGTCAACAGACTGCAATGGGGTAGCTTGTCAAACACTTTCCGAAATCTAGGGATAAGGAATCTGCCTGTTTCTCTTCGTCCATAGTTCGCAGTATCATGTGAGTAAAGAAAAAGCGGAGTTCACACGAGCGATGCTTTCTAAAACCATGCTGATTCGTGGACATAAGCGCCACAGCCTCAAGAAAGTTAATATGTTCTTGTAGGGTCTGGGACTGGTAAGCAAGGCACATGGGCTGCTGGAGTGGAATGCTGAACCCATCTGAGGAAACAAATTTTATTTTCACCACGTTAATTAAAACAGAGCACTGGTAATAATACAATGATTAAAGAGTATTTGAAAACTGCGGTGATCTACACAGATTATTCAAATGTATAAAATGAATGAAAATAATTTATAAAATTTTGAAAGAGAAACAGCCTTATGGCCCAACTTTAAAGTCATAAAAAATTGCTTTACACATACTGCCATCATTGTTTGCTAAATTTATTGAAAATTCTATGTTTGTAAGAATAATTCATCATTTTATATCGCATAATTTGCTACCAAGTGTACAGTTCGGCTTTAGAAGTCGTTTAACAACTGCAAATGATGTATTCTCTTTTCTCGGTGAGGTATTGGATGAGTTAAAGAAAAGGTTTCGAACGCTAGCATATTTCTTTGATTTAACTAAGGCGTTTCGTTGTGTTGATCACAAAATATTGCTCCACATGTGGGACTATTACGGAATATGAAGAGTAGCTCACAATTGCTTCACCTCTTACTTTAGCAACAGACAGCAAAATGTCATTATTTACAATGTTGAGAATGGCTGTGATGTGGATACTGACCGGTGTATGGTTAAGTGGGGTATGCCGCAGGGATCAGTGATGGGGCTACCCCTGTTCCTTATTTATATAAATGACATGTCCTCTAGTATTACGAGTAACTCGGAAATGTTTCTGTTTGCTGATGACACTGTCTTGGTAGTAAAAGATGTTGTGCTTAACACCGGCTCGGTTTCAAATAGTGCAGTTCATGACCTAAGTTCGCGACCTGTAGTAAATAAAATGACGCTAAATCACGGTAAGACTTAGTTTTTACAGTTTCGAACACACAATTCAGCAGAACCTGACATTTTAATTTTACAGAATGGTCATATGGTTAGTGCAACTGAACAGTTAAAATTTTTAGCTGTTCAGATAGACAGTAAACTGTCATGGAAGGCCCACGTTCAGGATCTTGTCCAAATATTTAATGCTGCCATTTTTTCTATTCGAACGGTACCTGAATCGAGTAATCGTTTGATAAGAAACTTAGTATACTTTCCTTATTTTCATTCGTTTATGTAGTATGGTATTATATTTTGGGGTTAATCTTCCCATTCTAAAAGGATATTTTTGGCTCAGAAACGGGCGGTTCGGGCAACAAGTGGTGTACGTTCACGAACGTCTTGTCGATCCCTTTTTACGTGTCTGAGTATTTTGACATTGGCCTCTCAATATATGTATTCCGTCATTTCTTGATAACAGTATTAGCTTATTCCCAAGAATACTCAGCTTTCACTCGGTTAATACTCGGCAGAAATGAAACCTGCATTTGGATCTGACTTCCTTAACTCTTGTTCAGAAACGTGAGCAGTATTCAGCTGCATCCATTTTCATTAAGCTACCATTCGAATTCAAAAATCTTAGTAGTTATCCACAAGCTTTCATATCGAAACTGAAGATCTTCCTCATGGGACACTTCTACTAACCTGTCTAGGAGTTCCTTGGAAAAATTAAGCTCATTCTTGTTGTATAGTTGATTCCGTTTACTTAAACTTATGGATTGACTTTTTTGGGTTCATAAAAATTTTATTTTTATCTCTTATTACTTTTATGTTGTAATTTCATGTACTGACACGTTCCATGACCTTTCAGATTTGCTCATCAATTTGGTCCTACGGAACTTGACGTGTGAATGAATAAATAAATAAATTTTAACATAGCTACAGGTCTGAGCTCACTTGCCAATTATCGCACCTTGTGAATACGAGAAACAGCTATTTGCAAAAGGTATTAGGTTTCAAAAAATATTCAAATAGCAATATCTCAAAAACGTGAATTAATTATGATGGAAAACATTCGACAATTTGGTGTTATGATAGCCTGAAAGATCTACACGGCAATTAGCATATTTTCGAAGTTTGGCGTTCACATCGGGCGCGCGTCTCAATTCCGTGTTCGAGAGCTCAAGTGACAACAACAGACAGGAGGGCGTACGTACACCAATAGCAGCTTCTAGAACACACAAGCCCACTATTAATATACAGTCCACCAAAATACTAAAACCAGCAGCCAATCACTGGGTAGCGCCAAATGCAAGAAGAGATGTTACACGTTATAGTGTGGCAACCACAGTTACTATTAAAGCAATATTTCATTAAATAATCACCAACGACGTTAAATTTCAGTTGATAAATTTATAAACAACAACTAGTACAAGGTGAGTGTGACCAGACAATCCGCACACAACCTAAAGCAACGTTTGACGCCGCAAAATTGTAACGGTTACGCTAATCAAACGGAAGTTGGCAATTCCAGTTTAAAATGGCGGCTGAAGTTTTACACAGAGAATAAACTGTGATTCATAAAATTGACCACTTAACATATTAATAACAATAATAAAAAAGGAATCTATGGATATCGGGCACACTTGTAATGCAACAGAACAAGGGCACAGCGCAGTTATAAGGAATTGCAATACCAAGTATCCCGGAGCAACGTCCAAGTGGTTTAAGGATTGACTACCGAAAATCAAAGTGACTACACTGAGCAGTGGCATCCAAAAGTTCCACCACAAAATGGCTCACCATTTAAAGTTACTCCAGGAGGTCGCCGTTAACATGCACGCCATGGTGGAGTACCACGCTCTCCTCAGAATTCGAGATGGACACAACTCTTAAACACAGCCTGTGTTGTCCGGTGACTGCTTCCGCACTCCAGTTACGCTCGCCACCAGACCTAAGGGCCAGAATGTCCACAACGTGCGTCCTCGCAGGATACGAAGAGCCGACTGACTACTCGGGATGCTCCATGGGCTGTCTTCCCTCTATCACTACCGCCAACCAAGTCTCCGTCACTGCCCCGAGTGAGTCTCCTCCACCTCGTGAGCCGCGGCCGTCCTAAATAGAGGGCGCTAGCCAACCAGGACGCCACAAAGCGCGTAGAAACTACCCTGCCAAAAGCATCGCGAGAAGTCACGGCTCATATTCTAACTGAGAACATGTTCAAGGACCCATTTTATACACCCGCCCAGCTAGCCGGGCGGTCTAACGCACAGCTTTCCGGATGGTTAGCGTGCTCGTCTCCAGCACACAACCGCCCGGTGGATTAGTGTCCAGGTCCGATGTCCAGGTCGGTCTGTGAATGGTTTTTAAGGGGGTTTTCCATATGCCTCGGCGAAAGCGGTCGGATTCATCTTATTCTGCCTAAGTCACGCTAAGTCGGCGACTGCTGCGCAAACACTTTCTTAACGTACACGTACCCCATAATTACTCTACCATGCAAACATTATGGTTATGCTCGTCTGGTGAGCGACGTTGCGGCGGGAGGGGGGGGGGACAAGGAGTTCACTGGGGGCCGAACCACACTATAAACTTGTGGTCGGTGCGGGGCGGCGGAGGGGTGAGTGGGATGCTGTAGCCTGTTGTGGGGTTGCGTACCACTGCGGGATATGCCGGGGACGAAGCCACTCCGTCGTCTCTAGGTCCCCAGTTCCATTAAATACAATACCTATTTTATATACTGAATTCACCTGCTCTTTTATCCAGTCACTTGTGACGTTGTGCTGGACGAGAGATCCACGATAAATGTAGGCTTGGTAAGGGGCGAATGCCATAAATTACTCTTAGTCAACACGAAATCGGATTGCATTCGGGCCTGGTGATTTATTTCCTTTAAAACTTTCAGTTGCTTCTCTACGCCAGAAATGCTTATTACTATGTCGTCCATACGGGAGTCTACACGACGGTCAAATGACGGTATATTTCGACGTTTCTCAGTGTGCAAATTTCTTTTAACAGATATTGTTTAAAGTTGGTCAAGAATCATGTTTAGAGAGCACTTAGACCTTGTAGATAACTCGTATGTAAATAGAGGTCACCTTCTCTTGATACTTCAGTATGGAGTGGCTGGTGTATCAACGTACTTACTAACGTTTCGTTTTTTTCTGCAGGAGACAAAAAATGGCTCTGAGAACTATGGGACTTAACATCTGAGGTGACCAGTCCACTAGAACTTAGAACTACTTAAACCTAACTAACCTAAGAACATCACACACATCCATGCCCGAGGCAAGGTTCGAACCTGCGACCGTAGCGGTCGCGCGGTTACAGACCTAGAGCCGCTGGGCCACACTGGCCGACTGCAGGAGACATCTTCAGAGAAAAAAAAAATTGGCATCTCTGAAGATTATGCACTGTGCGCACGACATCCTTGGAACTCAGTAGTCGATTGTATCTGCTCTATGTATGTCTCTTATGTCTCTGTCCCCATGCTGGGACACCGGAGGACATTTGCCCGCAATGGGCGTGTTAGTATCGGCCACTGCACAGCAATTCTTGAACATGAAATTTGAAACGTCTGCTTTCCTATTGCTATCATCAAGTGCCACACCAGATTAGTCAGCAATTGACTGAATAGAGGCCGTAGACCCGATTAGTAATTTGACATAGGATCAAAATTTTCTCGGATTATCCGTCAGATCTTTGGCTAAGGTGTGACAGTGGTAGGTGCTATATTAAAAAAACAAAAAAGGGTCAAATGGCTCTGAGCACTATGGGACTTAATTTCTGAGGTCATCAGTCCCATAGAACTTAGAACTACTTAAACCTAACTACCTAAGGACATCACACACATCCATGCCCGAAGCAGGATTCGAACCTAACACCGTAGCGGTCGCGCGGTCCCAGACTGTAGCAACAGCATCTGCTTCGTCAGCATCTTCCGAATTTTGTTATTAATTTATGGTGGATCTTTTCCATCCTTTATCCACTTACTAGGCACGTAAGTATATAGACTACGATTTACAATCTGCATGAAGTTTGCCCGTAATTCCTCTACATCCATCTTACTGCCACTAAGTGATGTCTATTCACTGTCCAAGTGAGATGCTATAAACTGCTTGTCTGCTCTGTCTAGCAGAAGCAATCTCCTAGCCTAATTGACAGATTTATTAACTTCCTTAAACATAGTTGCTATAATGACATCATGACCGCTATTCCCTGTTTCCATACTGAAATTGTTGATAAGGCCCGGCCAGTTGGTAGCTACAGTGTCGAAGATATTTCCACTGCGTTTGAGCTGCAAGCTAACTGCTCAAGTCAGGTTTGAGGAAACGTATTCAAAAGTATTTCACATGACTGTCTATCTGTACCCCCCGCAATGAATCCATATACTGCCCAGTCTATCCTCGGTAGGTTAAAGTCGCCTCCAACTAGTATTGCATTATCTAGATATTTATACTCTGCTGACCGTAGACTTCCTTTGAATGACCCTAGAATTGTTACAGTGGAATAGCGTGGACGGTAGAAACATCCAACAAATAACTTGCCAATAACTTCCAATAACAAAAAATGCCTCACCATATGTTCCACAACATGAGAGCGCAAAAGTTCCTCGAGCACGCTCACTTCCCCCAAAAGTCGTGTAAGTAACAGTTAAACACCAAACGCTTTGATAGCGCCAATAATACTCCAGACGCCTGGCCGCCCTCTTCCACCTATTCTCGGCCCAATAGAGTGCTCACACGGTCCATACCATTCCCAGCAAGTCACATCTGCCCTTGCTTGCTCAGCATGGCCCTGTATCTCCAGTGGCCGCTACTCACACGCCCTTTGCGGGCAAGTGTCCTCGGTGTCCTAGCAATGGGACGCAGACATATATAAAGCAGATACAAAGCAGATACAATCGACTACTGAGTTTCAAGGATGTCGTGCGCACACTGCATAATCTTCAATATACCAATTTTATCTCTGAAGGTGTCTCCTGCAGAAAACGACGAAACGTTAGTAAGTAGGTTAGTACACCGTCCACTCCATACTGAAGTTTTACCAGAAGGTGATCATTATTTAAATACGCGTTATCTTGAAGGTCTAACTGCTCTCTAAACTTGTTTGTTGACCAACCTTACTGAGAGTGTACTAAAAGCTTGGGAAATATCTCTAATGTATGCAGGCACACCCTAGTTGCTATTCGGAATAGGCAGCCTTTGGGTACATATAGCTCGTGTGTCAGAAGCAGAACGTGAAATGGGAGGTCATTGTATAGTGAGGTGACAGAAGTCATGGGACAGTTATTGCTTATATACAGATGGCAGTAGTATCGCCTCCACAAGGTATAAAGTGGTAGTGTAGTGGTGGAGCTGTTATTTGCCCTCAGGCATTCATGTGAGAAAGTTTCCGAGATGAGTATCCCCCGCTGCACGACGTGAATTAAAAGGCTTTCACTGCGGAATGTAGCTGGACCTAGACGCGTTGGATGTTCCATTTCGGAAATCATTAGGTAATTCAGTACTACGAAAAGTACAATGTCTGTAGTGTGCCGAGAATACAAAATTTCAGGCATTAGCTCTCACTACAGACAACGCAGTGGACGACCTTCACTTAACGACAGAGACTAGCGGAGTTCGCGTAGTGTTGTCAGTGCTAACAGACAAGCAACACTACGTAAAATAGTATCAGAAATCAATGTGGAACGTACGAAGACCGTATCCTTTAAAACACTGCAGCGAAATTTGAAGTAAGTGACCTGTGGCAGCAGTCGACCGACATGAGTTCCTTTGATAACAGCACGACGTCGCCTACAGAGCCTCTCTTGGACTCGTGCCCATATGGGTTGGACTCTAGACGAATGGGTAACCGTGACTAGGCCAGATAAGTCCAGATTTCAGTTGGTAAGAGCTAATGGTAGTGTTCGAACGTGGCACAGACCCACCGAGGCAATGGTCCCAAGATATCAAGATGGCACTGTGCAAGCTGGTGGTGGCTACATAATAGGAAGGGCTGTTTTCACTTCCAATGGCTGAGTACTTATAGGATCTGGACTACGTACATCCATGGTTCGAGACACATATTCTAAACACTTCCCCAGTGGCATGTGAAGAAGATCTTACATCCTTCTGCTAGCGTATTGCAGTGTCGGCTGTTGCTATACCATGCACAGCTGGCTATGTTTCACTACACCTATCACCTGAGTTTTGCTTAGCAACACATAACGCTCTTTTCTGCCTGCAGCTGGCTCTGTTGAAACTCACTTTTTTATATAAAACGGTCGATACGCTGCATTTCCCTGCTTTTTATCAAGACCCAGTCCCTCGGGTCTACCAAACTAAATTATACTTTACACTACTGTTCTTGGCGACTGGTAATTCTGCCCCTGTTTTTCATATGACCCCTTGCCGCGCTCCTTAACTCAAACGCCATGGAAGCTTTTACATTACTAGGCTTCTCGCGTAATTACTTCTAACTCTCTTCCAAACTTACACGCTAAAATAAATCTCGTATCCTTAACTCTACCCCACCCCTTTTGTTTTCATCTTCCTTGTGTTGCTTTTATGCTCGGGACATCCAATCCATTACACAGGAGTGGTATGTTATTAAATTGAACGGCATGTGAGATAATGGGGCCCGCGTTCCACCTGCACGCTGCGTTTTCAGGGGTAACTCACCTGAACATTTCGCAGCCCCGTTTGTATTGGCCAGGGGAGCCCATGGCTGGGTCTGAGTTCAGTCTTGCGCTTCGCCTTCTACATACCAAAACAAGAAAAAGTGCCGCCTTAGTGGTTTTACATGCTACAGTAAGTTTTCCCGGGGGACATGTCCCTCCTGCTGGTTCGGAAGCGTGTTTATAGACTGCTTTAATCCCCTGAAAATGCAGTTCGCAGATGGAGCGTGGGCCCCATTATCTGACAAGTTGTCCAATTTAATAACAATTCATTCCAGTCTAATTGTAGCCTCTTTGCTGACGTTATCTTCCAGTACCAGCATCCAATAACCACTGCTACACTCTTGTCAAAGGTAAAGTACAACCAATGTCCTGTGACCTGCTGAAACTACATTTCCGGCTCGAACACTTCTTTATTGCATTTTCTTAACTCGTTTTCTCTCATTAGGAATCCCGCTTCTAGGAATGCTGCCCCTCTCTTATTATCATATTCAGACGGACTGTGCTTTCCCTTCAGCAGCATTTTTGATACTTTGTTTCCTACATTTCTAAATATCTCCCCTTCCCTTTTGCAGTTAATAACAGTTCGTGTATTGTTACTCATATAAATTTCTTCATTATCACCTTCTTAACAGGATACACAGTAACTATGTAGTTCTCATAAACGTACTTGTTTCCCTGCTATTGACACAGAAATTCTAACTAAAACATTCGCTGCATCAGTTTTCACCCGGATTGTGGCTACTGGAAATAAAGAGGAAAGTTTTTGTGTTCGGGTTCTAAGACCATCCCCATTCCGGTGGTTGTACTTTTCGTTTATTCCTTAGACACTCTCAATACTGCCCTGCCGACAGCAGGTTTACCGGTAGCTGACCTCTTACCGGGCGCTCCTAGCCTCCTGTAGTTCTGTTACTTTCCCTCGTGCTTCCAAAAAACTATCTTCTACGGACTGCTACAATTTTCTCAATACTACTTCTCTGTGTCAGACTTCTACTTCGGTTTGTAGTTCCTGGTATTCTGATTAACTATCTCTTCTGTGCCTCTAGCATTTCACATTACGTCTCCAGTCAGTTGTCGTAGTAGTCGCGTCTCATTCACACGTTCTTCTCTAAACCTGCAATCTGCGTAGTGTGTCAGTCACTCACGGCTTTGTTCCCTTTTGCAAAATGCTTAACCTCTTTTACGGTGTCGTTCACGCTTCGAATGTTTTCCTCATCAGCAGTCACAAATATTGTTTTCAGAGACTGATGTCCGGTGTCGATCCAGCCCCTTTTCCTTTACGTATGTGTAAAAACTCCCGGTACCTGAGTCATCTGACTCCTTTACTTCTCGTGTGCTTCATGTACTCTTCCACATTTCCTTTGACTATCCCGAGCCTTTCCGTTCCCTGACGGAATATGTCGAATGCGTCTTCCAATCTCCTCACCTCGTCACGCATCTACCATGCGCTAAATACCGCCAGCTTCACCTAGCGATGACCAGTGGTCACTAAGTCCTCCTGCTTGGTGAACAGCTCTTTCCGTTCTAGGTGCTGATTCCGTAACGCTACCACCCCGATGAAGACCAGTAGTCTCCCTATGAACCGCATCATATTCTTTTCTCTGCACCTCACTTAGGGGCTGATACAGCGATGATTTTCCTCACCCTTAAATTTATTGCTGCTCCGCAGTTGCTTATATTAATTGCATTAAACCCATACTAAACCTAAAACAAGCTAAACAACTATCTGCTACGCCTTAATCCACACAGTAACAGTTTCACTCCCAACCTCTTGTTTATCTCCCGATACCTTTTTCCTCACTCTCCCTTTTCGGTCTGCATCTCCTATCCCTGAAATAACATCCGGACGCCGTCGAAAATGTTTCACGCTCTCAATGTACACAATTGTCGTGCTCGTGGGCGACAGGATCTTGACATTTAATGGCGGCATAATCTCCACCACGTATTATCCAAGCAGCTTCCCGACTGTCCTATGCAGTCCTTCAGTTCTTCCATTGTCATGTGGATGGAGAGGACTCGTCCTTAACTTCTTCACATTCAATAACTTACACAATTCCTTGAACAGATGTGACATGATGATCGTTGCCTGGTCTGTTACTATTGTTTCAAGCACTCCAAACTTCAGTATTCAAATATTCACAAGTGCTTGTGCCACTGTCGCTGCCTGCTGGTTTGGCATCGCGACCGTTTCCACTTTTCTTGAAAAATTGTCTGTGACTGTGAGTGCCTACTTAATCCCTGCAGTGTTTTATTGAATGGACCTAAAACATTAATCCCCAGAAATTCGAATTGTGCTAAGCTTCAGGTAATGTCTGATATGGTGCTCTTGTGCAACACAAATCTGCCCTGTGAGCTGGCTCTTTGTAATTCCGCACATACTGGTTTACGTTCGTCTGTCTACTCTTCCACAAATACCTTTCCACTGGTAGATCTACAACCTCCATCGCCCCCTAACATGCGATCATGAGCTTCTTGCAGCACCCTATTCATTAGTTTCGATTGTACCACTACCCGCGATCCCAACTTGGTTTCTTTGCATAGCCATCTATACCGTATAAAAAAAGTGTGACTGCTTAAAATGCTACTTACATTCGTAATCTGCACTCTATACAGTTTGCCATTCCTTATTCCCAGTACCCCAGTACGTAATACTCAAATTTTTCCCCTTAACCCATACGCTTTTCTGTGCTTCTTCCCTGGTTTACGTCTGAATTCGAAATCAAATTGACTCAGTCTTTCTGACCACCGCATCAGCCTGCTAGAAAGATCCTTTAATCCCAACAACTATTTTAATGCCGCATGAGGTGTTATTAATATAAACACTTTACCGTACAGAACATTTGAAATACGTGATTCCACAAGTAAGGCTTAACATATGTTTTCTCCTTTGTGTAATAATATTATTCTGCTCAATTTAGTTGTCTTAATGCGTAACACAAAATCAAGAGCATCGTTTGTCACGTGATGAAACAAACTCAACATTAAAATCCGGAAATACCAATATCGGACTCGAAGTTAAACCTTCTTTTACCTCCCCTAAAGCAAGTTTGTTCTCTTGTGACCACAATAATTGAACACTCTTTCTTAACAACTCTTCAACGGTCTGGCAATATCCGAAAATCCTTTTACGGACTTGCAGCCATAGTTCACGACTCCTAAGAGCAATTACAGCTGCTGATTCAAGAACTTCGAGTACTGCTCCAATTAACGTAGGGTGTGTCCTAACCACATCTTTACTTACGTTATGACCTAGGTATGCTACCTCTTCCATCAGAATATTACGCTATTCTGTACTCAGTGTTAACTTCGCTGTTTTTAAACTTATCAATACTTCCCTTAATCGCTTTATATGCCGTTCCATATCGCTACCATAGAGGATTATGTCATCGAGGTGCACTAAGCAGTGCCGTGGTTTTAACCGTTTGAGTACTCCGTCCAAAAATCTCTGAAACTTAGGATGTGCATTTTTTTCCGAATGGCATTCTTCTGAATTGTTAGTGTCTACAGAGTGTCGATCCTGTGGTGCAGCCTATATCTGGTGACAACCACTCTTCATATCCATTGCTGAAAAATATTTGCATTGCTCTAAATGATCGAAGTTTACTGTGGTATTATATTTGGCAAAGAGTAGGGACCGTTATGAGTTTCGCGTTTTGATGTCTGTTATCACAACAGAATCTATATTTTCGTGTCCCATCCAATTAATATTTGGCACAATAACTATTGCTGCTGGGCTGGTGCGTTTGTGGCGTCAGTTTCCATCGCTTGTCTTTCCATGGTTGAGTCGACTTCGTTGCTTATTTGTCTTCTTGACATCTTTGGCGGCGGGAAATTTTAACTGCACTGCGCGCGCTCTGCTGGTTGCTGGTGTGCGGGCATCCGCGGTGTGGAGTGACGTGGGACTGTGTGTGCAGCACGGTGAGGGGCTGAGCCGGCGCGATGAAGGAGCGTGGCCAGCCGCTATTGCGAGTTTAACAGTTACAATGCAAATCTTCGGCTCATGGTGCTTGGGATTTCCTGGAGGTTGGAGGGACAAGTACCATCGAGATGGTTACAAGTTACACAGGCCGAATTAGTTGGAGTCGTCGAGTTGCTTCGATGGGTGGTGTTCATGTTAGCTAAATATTCCAGTGTACTTAAAACCATTGGGAATTGTTCCAGTGGCTTATCACTGAATTTGGTGTCGTCGGTTGATACCTTGACAGAAATTAAGGAAGTGTAACGACGCCAACCAAACAGACACGAAGTGTGGCTAAACACGTAGCTAGAAGTATAACTAAGTAGTGCGCAAGTCTGTGTTAAGCGTTCCAAGCTACGCTGGAATATGTTTCCCATTCTACCTGTTATGTCATTATTTTAGTATGGTCTTTAAATGTGCGCCGATATTATTCTTGATATTCTAACTTTTATGCCATTATTTTAGTAATGGTTTTAAGGCATTGGCTAACCGAATTTTAAGAACCGCGACTGCCCAAATAAGCCATAGAAGTTAATTCTGTTGGTTTCATTTGTGGAATGGAGAGTTATGGTTTCTGAAGCTCAATCGCAGTGCAAAGTTGAGTACCTTTTTACTTCATTTCCTGTCCGGTGGATTTCCTGTATTGGTTAAAATCTTTTGTTGTGCTCGCGTCCATCACTAATTCTCATGTAGAGTGGAAGCGGCCCGTGTTAATTTTTTCTTGGGAGTATCTCCTCGTTATACTCAGGTAAGGAAATCATACGAACCTTGTATATGCAAGTAGTATTGATCTAATTAGTCAGAAGTTGGCCGAGTAAACTTTAAAAATTTTGTGTCTTGTTCAAATCAGAAATTTTATGTGAGTCAGTCATGTTAGTCATATTTTATGAATCAGGATTTTATGAGCATTGTATTAGTTAATGAAACGTTGGCCGAGTAAACCTTAAAATATGGGAGTTTTTTGAACTGAGAACTTGTATATGAGTTACTTAAGTCAGTCATATTTTACGAAGGATTCTTTTGTGAATATTGTCTTTAAATTATGAAGGAAGTCTTAAAACGTTACTGTCTGTTGAACTCCGAACTTGGGTGTGATGAAAAGATGAATAAAAGGGTTTCCATGTAAGTGATGAAGTAGGTGTGATTTATTTGTCAGTCACATTGATTTAATGATGCGGCCATGGACATGGTTTAATTTAATGTAAGTGGTGGAAAGAAATCCATATGTGGAAGATATCTTAAAAGATTTTTGTGTTTTGTAAGACAAGCTTTCTTGTAATTATTGTTACTGTGAATGTATTATAAATGTGTTTGTAATAAAGAAGTGTGTGGCAACTACAACTGATTTCGATTGTGATTTCGGTGTGTCCTTAGGGACAACACCGCACCTGCCCCCAATGCACTATTACTTTTTCAGTTATTTCATCTTTCAGCTGTTGATCGATAATATAGTCCAAAATTAGCTGTAAGTAATTAAGTATTCTGTATGGTTAGCGGTAGACTGGTGATTCATTTCCCACTAGTACGCGGTGCTGTATAACATATGTAGTTGGCAACGGTCCTTTTGGAAAAAAAAGTCCATGAATCCCGAAAGTAAATCTTCCTTACGCTCCATAGGTTCTTCAGTTTTCCTCGTATCGCAGTTTTTAATGGAGTCAGGCGATTGTCCGTGTCTGACACCCCTGGTGTCCCATTCTTCTTTCTCCGGGATATCCATATTATTTGTTGCTGTTAATACGTTACGTATCGAACACTGGACCCATGCCTTTTGTCTGAAACCGAACAGACAAAAAAGTGTCTGTATTTCATAGTGAATCCACATATTTACCCTAAATATGCTGCCTATTGGGCAACTTTGTGAAACAATTTCACGACTTCAACTTACCAAAGAAAATGTAAAACTTAATGGTACATTTGTAAATTAATCTGAACTGTGCTCAACAGACTGTTACACGAAACCACTGATCGCTTTCTTGCATAGTCCTCTTCTCCTGTTTACTTTCCCAGACGGCATTTTTATTTATTTTCGCATTTGGCTGTGTTATTGAAATTTGGTTATCCGGTGCCCTTCCTAACGCCACTTCTCCCCCGAATGAGATCTGTGTACCCCACCCGCCTTCGTCTAGTGCAGATACCACGTTCCAGTGTGATAACGGTTTCTTAATGATTGTGTGATGTGTATTTGACTAAGTACGTGGGCGTCGCTTTAGGGATGTGAAAACCGACCGTTCAAAACTGATACTGCTATTTTAGTTATGAATACCCGGTAGTCTTCAGTATTTTCTTGGTCTTTGTTATAACCGGTTTTTATTCTTTATTAATAAGCGGGTAAATAAACCGAAATATCACTTAGCTCCTGCAGCAGTGCAAAAACTTTTACGATTCGTAAAATTTCCATTGTTTTGAAATACTGTTTTATTGTAGAAATTGAGAAAACCGGTCAGTGCTGTCTTAACAAAAATGCAGATGGAAACGAATAACAAATACACGTACAAAACTGTTAAGGCCTTCATGACCACAAATCCCTGTTAGCTTCTGTCTCGAGTTCTTCGGTCGACGTTTGTTCGATGATTTTGCTGACGTTTCGTTATTACGAATTGGTGGCATTGTCGAAGCTTCATCTTCCATTGCTGGTGATGGACTGAAGTCGAGCTCGCGACCGCAAATTGTACGTGCCTAGTGAGCAAACGTCCAAGGTCTTTTCCGTGATCATTTATGGCACGGTTCCCCTCTCGCTACCTGCAACGGTCGTTCACTGCAGCACGGAAATCCAGGATAAGTTCACCTTGAAGCTTTCTTCTTTCTTGTTGAAATCATTCTCATGTTTTGTATTTATGTACCTTCTATGAACGAACAGGTGTGATAGCTCTCCGCTACAGCTAGAACTTCTGTGACGTCGCAATTTACTACATGGTCGGACTCACACAGCGCATGCTTTGCCACGACCGATTTCTCCTCCTACCACAACCTGCGATGTTGCTTATGTTCTGTGATACTGATGTTAATTCATCGCCCAACCATTCCATCATAAACTTTTCAGCTTGTACGTGGTATGTGGTGTATTCCCGACACTGCAAGTAGGTCCCTTTCCTCTTTTTCGGTTTGTGAATAGTCTTTTGGCCTCGTTTGCGCAATATAGGCCAATTCTGTCCGTCACTCTGGGAGTGTACGGCAGAAAGGTCGTACCCGACTTTCATTTTCCCGATGTTTCACTTCGTCGAGTGTTTGACTCTGTTACACTTCTTTTACAACTGGTGGAGTAACCACTGCACCTCAGAATGATTTCCAGGTATTGGATTTTGCGCCTGACGTGCTGCGGGTTACATATTCGTCTTGCTCGCCTTAAGAGCTTATTAATCATACCTCCTTCAGGGCTCTGGTGGTGATTTGACAGTCTGTGGAGGTATCGGTCCGTGTGTGTCACTTTTAGATACAAGCTGCGTCCCAGGTTTTTACTATGTCTTGTGACCAGCACATCTAGAAGGGACTTCTTGTCCTTTTCTACTTCCATGGAAAATTTTATGTTGGTACCTTGTAAATCTAAGATGTGGTACAGATACGTCATGATATCTTCGTTCCTTGGAACCATGATGGGGAACAGCTCGGAGACTTACTAAGACACCTGAACAAGGTCAACCCAAACTTTTCATTGGATCTGACGTGTACTAGAACTAATTTTGTCATATATATTTATTTTGGGATAGAGTACCAAAATTCTTAGCATCTTCATCACTGAATGTTTTTGGATAGAATCATAAGCATTGTTGAAGTCTACAACGATTATGACCTGTTACTCTTTTTCTTATGTAGTAAGCCATTTATAATTTCAGTCTGCTCTGGGGAGCTTCTCCAGGGCCTAATTCCTGGATGGTATCTGGTAATTCCCGTTCGTTCAAGGTGATCTTTACACGATTGTACAGAATTCGTGAGATGAATTTATATGTAGATCCTAAAGGAAAACTGGTATGTAGATGTCTGGATTTGGTTTGTCTCCCATTTTGTGTAATTGACGGATTATAATTCTAATCGAATATTGTTTTAGATCTTCATTGTTCCAGTTTTTCACTGAACATTGGCGTAATAATATTTTCACTGGTTCTGTTGCATACGTTCAAAGTTCCACAATTCTTTGGTCTTCTCCACTTGCTTTCTAGTTTTCGAGCTCTTAAAAGCTTTTTAGGCTTTATAGAATTTGAGTGGGTTTGTATTTTCTCTTGCTGTTTTAATATGTGTATCTGTGTGTATGTGAAGTAGGTCTTGGGGATCGGCGCAGTTTATTAATTTGTTAAGCGTTCCTGCTAAAATTTCTGTATCCTGTCTGTTATGTCGGCCATCTCATTATTTTTATCCTTGAACGTTAATGTCGGAGGATCATATATTTGCAGCTGACTGCAAAAGGTTTTGTAGTAATCCCTTGATTTTGTTTCCTCGCTATTTGTTTATACCATTACAAGTACATCTTTTTCGTACTGGCGTTTAACCCTTATTATTTTTTGGGCTTTCTTTCTTTGTTTTGCAAGTTACAAGTGCGATTCCTCTGCTTTACAATTCTGATACCTTAACTGGGTTTGTCTACCATTGTTTTATCATACTCATCTTCCAATCGTTATTGTTCATTCCTTGTATTTACTGGTGCCACATGTTCAGCTATTTGTCTCGGTTGGGAGACCGATAATCTGTTATTTTCATGTTCTTTGTTTCTTCTTGTATTACTTGTTATTTATCAACTTATGAGAGTCGTGGGTTCTCTTCATTTTTGTGTAGGATTTTTCTTTGCCAATGGGGGGGGGGGGGGGAGAAATTAATTTTTTATTTTTATAATGTAATGATTTGATCCAGTAGATTTCTCTCTCTATGTTTTCACAATGGGGAGTCACCAGGGGGGATGATCAAGTTGTCATTCACCATTTTCTCCACTCTGTATGTTTACAGGTTTTGAACGTATTTGGTCTTCTCTTGAAGTATGTTCATGTTGAGATCCTTTCATGATTTCTTCATAATCCCAAAAGTCTCATACCATTACTGTTTATTGTTCACTGTGTTATGTCTTTATTTCTCCTTCCCCTCCCTAACTGGTTATTAAAATCTCCAACTAAACTTTTGGTGTGATTTTTATCTATATTCTTTTCGTCTGATACAAAAGCTTCCAAATCCATCCAGTTGTTCTCTGTGTCATTTATTATTATTTTCATCATTCGTTTGAGTGTGTGCATTTATTATTCTGTTTTCATAGTTAGCGTTGATAGACTGAAAGACTGTGATTTAAGTTCTGATATAGATTCAACTATTTTGGGACCAACCACAAATCCTGTTCGGAATTGTAGACGTTCCTTTGTCACCATTTTTCCTGATATATCCTTGTAAATTGTATAGCCTTGTGATTCTGTCGGTTCCTGATCAATAATTCTCATTTCTTGAGGTCCAGTTATTGAAATACATTTAGCGATCCATTTCGTCTGTGAGATGTTTGGTTTCCCTGCGTGTATGACGGAATTTATGTTTTGTGTAGCCATGTGGTTTATCTGCTATATCTTGAGTCTACATTTTCATCATCTGTCAGTCTTGGGTATTTTCTGATACTCCATCCCATTTGTGGTATCTTGGCAGTGTCTGCCCATCGTATCCGAGTGCAATATGCCTTGGCAATTGCCAGGCAGTGGATTTTCCTTAAGAGATTTCCTTCCATTTTTAATTTTCCTTATCGGAACAAGTTCTGAGTTATAACTACGATTGTTAACAGTAGAGTAGAGAATAGGCATAACAAACAGAAAACCGGTTATTTCAGTAACACTTTATTTTCAGTGGTTTTAACAGCCGGGTTAAGCCGTTGAAGAAAACGCGTATAAACGAAAAACCATCGTTTCAGTGATAAGCGCAAACTCCGTGTGGGAGACCGCCAGGGTTGACATTTCGCCAGTTGCTGTTGTTAACCATCAAGGCGGTTGTGGTACAGGGCTTACTCGCCTCCTGTCTCCCAGAAGGGACTGGTTAGTACTCTCCACTATCCGTGTGGGTCTGTTCCTAGAGTAGAGGTCAGGGTGTACGACCACTTCGGTGGCAGGTAAAGCTAGCAATTCACCTCCCAGCGCGCGGCTGCGGTTGGGCCTTGGCAGGGGCTGGACAGTGACCCGACATAGCAACATTTGTCGTTCAACAAGACGTTTGTTCGTTAGCGATGACATTGGTGGTGTCGCAACTGGAGAGGCAGTCAACGGCCTCCACGACCTAGGCACCCACTGTCGGCAGAGCGTGCTGACAGGAAACCAAGACACCAGGAGGACGCCACTGGTATTGGCGTCTGCTGACATGGCGCTGCTCTCAGCATGGTAGCAGAGGCGCTGACGCAAGACAACAGTGGCTACCAGCTACCGCACCTTGCCTGCTACTGCAGCTGGGCAGGAATCACGCTGGAGTTGGGCGGGTTCAAACTGTGGCCTCTAGTATAGCAGAGGAATATGGGACATGTCTCCACTGGACGACTATCAGGAAGAGCAGTGTTTCTATTCGGGCACTTGGCCGGTGGTGTCTAGGCAGCTGGATAGCCCACCCTCAGATCCACGGCCCACCAGGAAGCCCAACGGCGCGAAGGCGCAAAGTCGACAGTACGGGAACCAGCTCAGACAGTGGCCTGTTGCTAAGGGTGGCAGAGTATGACGGGGACAGATTGCTGGTTCACCTCGGACTAATAGCGGATGTGGACGTCTTTTCGTGACTAGCAGTTGATGTGTGTTAGGTAATTCAGCATACTGAATACAACTTAGTGTAACACAAACTGATAGTCTAATGTATGTTGTATATGTTCTACCCTCTTGCTGCAACATGATGAAACACAGTTTTAAATCGCAACTGTATATTACAGCGACTAAACGAAGTACCCTTCAGAGAGAAAATATCTTGACAGCCTGATAACTGAAAACTGTCTATCCTGGACTATATCTTGAGAAGAAAGGGAAGAAAGGGTGGCAGTGTATCACGAGACGAAGAACTAGCGGACAGTTACTAGTAACCATGGTGAAGCGGTGACTCTAGAGCGGCTGTTGGAAGCGCAGTGGCGAATGTGGCTCTCGATGAGACGGAACCACTATGTGGCGGGCTATGGGAGCGTCAGTGGTCACGATATGGGGAGGTTCATTGCGGAGACGTGAGGCGGTTCTTGATCTGTCGGTGTCTGGGACATGTCTGACCTTCTCTGGGTGCAGTTCGGACCTATGTAACCACTTACGGAAGAATACGATGCGGTACCAAGTAAGCACGTGACCACGTGGACGAAAAATAGTCCCGACCAATCGCAGCATTGCGCCACCGGACGCTCTGACAACTGCTAGCTGCTCGACCATATACAGTGGCGTGCATCTTCTATTTAATAACAACTTCGTAATTGAAGCAAGGAGCGTACATGGATCGTCAACCATGCAGGAAAGTATGATGGTCGAATTATGCAGGTGGCAGACCTGCTTACACCACAGTACATAAACGAGTCAGACTGGCATGTTTTTCCCAAACAGCAACATTCCTTGCTCCTAAATCGTAACAGCCCAGAGGTGCCGGATGTAACTGTTGAAAAATCATGACATATTTTGCCCTCGCTATCCCGTCGTGTCACATCCTACAGAAGCCCTGTCTGCAATCAAATGTGTCACAAATCCGATTTTCAGAAGCGCTGTACGATATCTTCTACGATGTCAGTGCGTTCAGTACGTCTTCTTGTGTACTGGACACAAGTTTCTTGTGCCGTGGCACGTAGTTACCGAACTCAATTTCCATACCTTCTGCTGAACAGCCTGGCTGAAGCATGATGCAACACTTGCTTTGAGGTAGTTTCAAAATCTAGAAGGCTGCTTCTGCCACAAGTGAAACAAAAACTCATACAGGCACTCAACGACTATTCTGCTGAAGTCAGATAACTTGAAGTGCATTGTGATGACAAGTCATTATATTATTCTCCAAGAGATGAATACACTAAACAGATTTAGAAGGATGTAGGTTGCAGTGGGTACTGGGAGATGAGGAAGCTTGCACAGGATAGAGTAGCATGGAGAGCTGCATCAAACCAGTCTCAGGACTGAAGACCACAACAATAACAACAACAACAACAAAAGAATGTCATTGTCAAAGATTTATATCAGAACAGCATGTTTTGGAATTCGAGAAATTTTACTTGTTAAGAGACCTGTAAAATGAAGGCAAATGTATTTTTGTTAACGTACTACTGAATAAAATAACATTTGTGTTGCCAACTGTGAATGCTGCTCCTTGTTTTCTGGCCCAGTCCTACCACTCAGTAGCGTATTATAGTGATTAGAGGCTGTGCGAGACCCGTGCAGTGTCTTTCACGGAACGCACAATGCCAGCAGAAAGCGTCTGACGGGTTCCAATTACAAAGAGAGTTATTTTTTGTGATTCTTGAGTTTCTCCCGGCGTATTTGATAATCAAAATATCCACGGGCGTACTGCCGGTCTACAGTGTCCAACGAGCACAATATTTCGGCGATCATACATGTCGCCATCATCAGGTGAACTGACTGACTGAGCTCCTGTGAACGTGCCGGCACGGAGATCCGTACGCTATGGTTGCTCAGAGGGAACTGGGTCAGCGATCGAACACAGTTCCCTCTAAGCAGCCATAGCCATTGATACCTAGCAGGTTTCTTTCGCCCAGGTAGTCCGTAATACTCCGGTAACATTTTCTAGTTAATATTTCACCCTTTTCAAGGAACACAATGAGATGACGCTGAATAACATCCACGTAACTTATAAAGCTAGTACTCCTGAGGAGGTACGTAATTCTTACGTAATCTCGCCTGACGTTAAATGCATAGTATGACAATAAACTGAAAAACAGTGAGTGAATAGAACAGATATCTCATTATATTTTCCTCACATTTCGTAATACTTGGCGATTGTTCAACCTACGACTGTAACTAGATGTGTGCTTTAAACTTATTGAAATTCATTACGCATTTCGTAGTGTGGCAGCTTTTGTTAGAGATATTACTGCTGTATAAAATCGAAGAGTCGTTTCTGCAGGAAATTGTACGTAGATGTTTCTTTTCTTGTTCCGGTTTCGGGCCTTCCCCCTCTTTAATATTTTATTGTGTTGTCTGGCTGAAGCAGTGCCTCATCCATATCTCCCCTAGCAATATCAACTTACTGCAGAAGTTTATATTTCTCTCGAACTTTTAGACATTCCACGTTTTACGCCTGTTGTGTTTCATGTAATTTTCTCGATATTTTTGTAGCGTTCTGTAGAAGAGTGAGGTGTCCGCTGATGCTGTGGAGTTTCTCTTATCCGTGTTTGCACCACGCTGTTCAGATGCTTTCGTTTTTGCATCATCTGCAGGTGTCATGCATAGTTCAGCCTCATTTTGTTCCTTGGAACTGATGAGTACGCTATCAGTGACACTGTTAATTTCTTACGCAGATACAGTAATTCTAGACTGCAGGAGGTGCGGGAAGAAAAAGGGGGAGGGTAACATATTTCTTGAGAATACAAAACCATTAATATATTTAAATATAGAGGGGCTGGGGGATATGTATGATGGCTGGGCGAGAGAGTGGGGTTGTGATTGGGAATCCATGCCTAAAGATGGTTTCACTGTCGCTCCATTTCATCCATCGACTCTTCTGTCGTAGCGTTTATGCTCTTGAGGTGGACATGCTTTTCTCACAGCACATTCAAAGTAATTGCATAGGAAAAGGAATGGAATTTCAGTAGGTCAATCTCAAAATTACTTTCACAAAAGTGGCATAACCTTTCAATATCATGGGTTTTATAATTAGTGTTAACAATTCTGCCCGCGAACAATGAAGACACAATAGTCAACAGTGACCCTCTTTCTGTTACACTCCCAAACGACGCCATTGTAGACAGGGAATATATCAGAATGAATCCTTCATCATTGTAGTCAATCACTCTTGGTAACATAAGCCAGTTTCGTTACTGACGATTTTGTCATCTAAGATTTGGGTATGTACAGCAACGAAGACAGGTGAGGATAAAATTACGGAATCGCCCCAACACAGAAAAATGCCATACTTAATAAGGTGCAGGAAAACATTTGTCATTTGAAACAGATTTCAGTAGTCTCAGAATGGATGAACAGAGATCCTGCATGCCTTCAAGGGAATCCTACTCCACTGTTCATGCAAAACAGTGGCAAGTTCAGGTAACAATGATTGGTGTGGATAGCGATCACTTACCCTTGTCTCGAAAGTAGACCACAGATGCTCAATAGCACTGAGATACGGTGAGCGTTGTGATGAGAGAGATGTGAGAGCTGAACCTCATCCTCAGACCTGGGCGATGCACCGTGTGTGAACTGGCATTCGGGATCAACCAATTCACTGTAGGAAGGACATAATCTGCTAAAATGGCCACATAATCCTTGGTAGTTAGGAGACCTCACACAGCATCACTATATGGCTGCCAAATTACGCTTGGACGTAGACTATCCCGAAGTTGAAATCAGTGAGAAACAAGATGCGAGAAGAAGTTCCTATCTTCCGTTGCACCGTAGTCCAGGTTTTATGGCTCGGACCTCGTTTTCCTTTTACGGACACTTTCATCTCTGATGAGTTGCTTTGGAATTCTAACCTGCCTGCCAATTCGCTGTTTGTAGACTCCCTTTCGTGTTATTTTGGAGCTGACGCGACCCCGAGTGCTGTATTAAGTTCCACTGTGACTTTTTTAGCTGTCGTCATCTTAGTTTTCGTCACGGTCGTCTGTAGCGATCGTCCCTCACGACCACTCAACACACGCTTCTGCCCACGTTGTGACTTAGCACTTGATGTTTTAATCGCTTTCCGTGCATGCGATATAAATCTTCCGTATGGTGCTTCTTGAAACAAGAGACAACTCGACTACGCTGATTACGGAACCAATCACCATAGAAACACGAACAATATTCCCACGGCCGGCTTCACTTAGCTCCAAAATAATTCTCCGCACGGGATTAGCCGAGCGGTCTGAGGCGCTGCAGTCATGGACTGTGCGGCTGGTCCCGGCGGAGGTTCGAGTCCTCCCTCGGGCATGGGTGTGTGTGTTTCCTTAGGATGAGTTAGTTTAAGTAGTGTGTAAGCTTAGGGATTGATGATCTTAGCAGTTCAGTCCCATAAGATTTCACACACATAATAATCCAAAATAATTCAGTCACAACTACAAAGAACTCTTTTCTAACCACGACTGATACTTGAAATGTATTCATGACATTGCACAGGTGTCGTTCATAGTCAAATACAAAATCATAATCGGCACGCAACAGTATGTCTGTTGAAGCATGCACCTCTCGCAGTGTTTCCATATTTTTGTGCAACACCTGTAGTTGTACAACTCAAGTACTTCTTAATTAACAATTACAGCACTGGCTTCCTCTGCTTATCAGTGCAAGTTGGCTGTCACCAACGAGGGTTAGTATACATGAATACAGCGCACCTGCGACTTACTTAAGTGTAGCGTGGTAAGTAAGAATCTCAATGTGGCTAAGCAGAGATGCTTGGACAACCTGGGTGGGTGGTGCTATAACGTTGGAGAGCTATGACGGAGAGGCGAACTGTCGATGAGACTTATGGGTGTACAGTACGGACTCTGTCCCACAAGAAGCCACAGGAGTAGGGTGGCGCCCGCCTTTCTTTAGCAAACAAGTTGTTTGTGTTGTGTTTATTTTCTCAGCACATAATAATGAATATAGGAATAAAGACGGTATATTTAAAACCGCCACATAGTATGACATTCCCCCTCTCAAGTGGTAAGTGAATGTAAGAGTGGTTAACTATTCCAACATAGACTGAAGTTTCTGAATTTCTTTACAATTCAGCAGCTGACATTATCGATTAAATTAAAACACATATCCGTCCTGCTCTTGGGATGGAATACAGCCCTTAGAAGCAAAAGTCAATGGCATATCGAAGCAGAAGGCAATGGAAACCATCGCACTGACGACACATAAAGTGTATCTACAGGACATGTGGCCAGCACTTCAAAAAATGTGTCATGATGATCCCGCTATTGGAAACCGATCTCGGATTATTACACCATTGTGATCTTGGTGAGGGAACTGTCAAGGGGAAGGTAGAGTGAGAAAAAGTTTGAATAGCCAACGAAAAGGTAGTGTTCTACGAGCCCGATTATGGGATGTCAGACATCTGAATGTGTTGGGCAAGCTATAAAATCAGAGAAATGAAATGCAAACACACAATCTAGGTATACTGGATGGGTCGGTGAAGTGGAATCGAAACACAATAAGGATTTCTGGACGGACAGGTATATGGTCATATCAACATCATATCGGGAGGCGTATTCGTCACGAAAAGGAAGTTGGGCAGGGAATGGGTTACTGTGTTCAGTTCAGTGACGGGATTAATCTCATTACAATGGACAGCAAACCAAAGACAACAACAATAGTTCAACATAGACACTGACATCACAAGCAATAAATGAATACAAAGAGAAGATAAATGAAGACATTGGACGCCTAACACAGTATGTAACACGAGATGAAAATGGGGAACTGGAAAGCGGAAAAAAGAGTCATGCGAGTATATGGGCTCGGGAAATGAGGGAGACGGAACACCAGCTTTCTGCAATACAGCGAAAACAATTTTCGAACATCATGATGAGGTATGCATGGAAAAGGGCTAGAGACACGGGGAGATCCAAGTGTTTTTACATCATGGTGAGACAGTGACCCCCCAATTCATATAGTGGACCGTAAGGCGTACCCGATAGCAGTTATAGATACGGAACGCAATTTGGTTGTGCTGAAGAGTCAATGTGGAGAGAAGTAGGTAATCAAACTACTGATGGATGATGATGTCCTTTTGAACTTCATTAAGTTAGTTCGAGAGACGTAGCTACAAGAAAGGTAATCACGATGAAATCAAGATTAACACAAGCAATGCTTCAATTGAACAGGGAAAGAAGAACTGTAAAGAGCAGAATACAGCAATACAAGTCATTTGGAGATCAAATGAAACAGGAAACGCAGGAAATCTGAAGCCGAATGATTACAGGAAAAATTTGAAGAAATCGAAAAGAATGGTCTTAGTAGGGACAGTCTCAGCACGTAAAAAAGCAAAACGACATTTGATTAAATTAAAAACTAAAGGGTCAACACTGAGACTGCAAGAAGAAATCCACTTTCGAACGCCGAACAAAGTTGGGATAGGTGGTTAGAGTAAACTGAAGGCCTCTGACTGGGAGAGGGAAAGGATGATGACGTGATAAGAAATGAGAGTCGGTATGGAATCCATAAGAGATCCAGTGTTGGATGTAGACTAAATGATCGTTGGAAGACTTGATGTTACAAAAAGGTACGGCCAGACTTTCAGGAAACATTCCTCACACACAAATAAAGAAAAGATGTTATGTGGACATGTGTCCGGAAACGCTTAATGTCCAAGTTATAGCTCATTTTAGTTTCGTCAGTATGTACTGTACTTCCTCGATTCACCGCCTGGAAGGTAATGTTGACTTTGGTGCTTGTGTTGACATGCGACTCATTGCTCTACAGTACTAGCATCAAGCACATCAGTACGTAGCATCAACAGGTTAGTGTTCATCACGAACGTGATTTTGCAGTCAGTGCAATGTTTACAAACGCGGAGTTGGCAGATGCCCATTTGATGTATGGTTTAGCACGGGGCAATATCCGTGGCGCGGTACGTCTGTATCGAGACAGATTTCCAGAACGAAGGTGTCCCGATAGGAAGACGTTCGAAGCAATTGATCGGCGATTTAGGGAGCACGGATTATTCCAGGCTATGACTCGCGACTGGGGTAGACCTAGAACAACGAGGACACCTACAATCGACGAGGCAATTCTTCGTGCAGTTGACGATAACCCTAATGTCAGCGTCAGAGAAGTTGCTGCTGTACAAGGTAACGTTGACCACGTCACTGTATGGAGAGTGCTACGGGAGAACCAGTTTTTTCCGTACCATGTACAGCGTGTGCAGGCACTATCAGCAGCTGTTTGGACTCCACGGGTACACTTCAGGGAATGGTTCATCCAACAATGTGTCAATCCTCATTTCAGTGCAAATGTTCTCTTTACGGATGAGGCTTCATTCCAATGTGATCAAATTGGTAATTCTCTCAATCAACATGTGGGGGCTGACGAGAATCCGCACACAATTGTGCAATCACGTCATCAACACAGATTTTCTGTGAAAGTTTCGGCAGGCATTGTTGGTGATGTCTTGATTGGACCCCATGTTCTTCCACCTACGCCCAATGGAGCACGTTATCATGATTTCATACGGGATACCCTACCTATGCTGCTAGAACATGTGCCTTTACAATTACGACACAAGATGTGGTTCATGCACGATGGAGGTCCTGCACATTTCAGTCGAAGTGTTCGTACGCTTCTCAACAACAGATTCGGTGACCGATGGATTGGTAGAGGCGGACCAATTCCATGGCCTCCACGCTCTCCTGACCTCAACCCTCTTGATTTTCATTTATGGGGGCATTTGAAAGCTCTTGTCTATGCAACCCCGTTACCAAATGTAGAGACTCCTCTTGGTGCTCGTATTGTGGACGGCTGTGATACAATACGCCATTCTCAAGGGCTGCATCAGCGCATCAGGGATTCCATGCGACGGAGGGTGGATGCATGTATCCCCGCTTATAGGGGACATTTTGAACATTTTCTGTAACAAAGTGTTTGAAGTCACGCTGCTACGTTCTGTTGCTGTGTGTTTCCATGCCATCATTAATGTGATTTGAAGAGAAGTGATAAAATGAGCTCTAACATGGAAAGTAAGCGTTTCCGGATACATCTCCACATAACATATTTTCTTTCTTTGTGTGTGAGGAATGTTTCCTGAAAGTTTGGCCGTACCTTTTTGTAACACTCTAAATATATACAGCAGACGCCATCGACACACATTCCATCCGAATTTTAAAATAACTGGATGATGTGGCATCCAAACATTTTTAAAGATGGGATATAGAATCTACGACACTGGAGACATACCAACAGACTTTTGGAAAAATATCAGCCACACAATACCGGAAGCAGCAAACTCAGTTAAGTGTGAAAACTATGGTAGAATCAGCATAACATCTCATGCATCAAAGTCACTTATAAGAATAAATACATATAAACGGAAGAGAAAATAGAGGATAGGTTCGTTGATAATAAGCTTATCTTTAGGAAAGGCGAACGCACCAGAGACGCAGTTCTGACGATACGTTTGATAATGGGGACATTACTTAAGAGAAGTAAAGACTTCAGTGGATTTTTCCAAGTAGAAAAAGCGTCGACAATGTGAAATAGTTCTAGATATTAGCATTTATGGGGAAGAACGAGTAATATACAAGATATTCTAGGAATGTGCTGTAAAATGTGTACCTTAAGAGCTATGAGTCCTATTTTAGTAAAGAGTGCACATTAGAGCCCATATCACCACCGCTCAATTAAAAAAAATGGTTCAAATGGCTCTGAGCACTATGGGACTTAACATCAATGGTCATCAGTCCCCTAGAACTTAGAACTACTTAAACCTAACTAACCTAAGGACAGCACACAACACCCAGCCATCACAAGGCAGAGAAAATCACTCACCCCGCCGGGAATCGAACCCGGGAACTCGGGCGTGGGAAGCGAGAACGCTACCGCACGACCACGAGCTGCGGACCCACCGCTCAATACATTGAAAGCAAAGAACTTGTGGTAGAAGAGATATGGTTTAGAGTATCGAACACGAATAAGTGCCCATAGCCCCGAAGGTATGAATTTTAGATCCCAGTACTTGCTAGTCCTCTTTGCTTAGAATGATAATCCTTGTTACATCCAATTTCTCTAGGGATACCATGTACAATTATGTAAGAGCATAGAAGGAACCAGAATAATGTAACATCAAAAACCAAGCGCTCCGATTAAGAAGTATGTAAGACAACTATGCAGTCCTTTGCCCTATTTTTCAAGTTATACATTGGAGGAGCAATGACGGAAATAGATGAAACTCAGGGTGACAGTAAATTAATGATAAGACTCGAGGATAGTATTTTTGCCTTCAGTGAGTTTCAAAGAGAATTACAGGAAGTATTCAGTTGAATGAAACTTCGTCACTAGTGTTGTGAGTTCGTAAGAGTCAATGACCCTGGACTTTGTGACCTGAAACGTTATCCCTTGGTGTGGAATCTGATCCACTCATACCCTCATTTTAACAGCGGTCCTCAACGCACGTCTGTGCGATAGCACTAGATCAGGAGGTACTCCGGTTCTAAGCCTTCTGGTGAATGGAAATTACACTGCCAGTCTTTTGCCGTCGAGGGGAGGAGACGTGGTTGCGTGAGACTTCTGACAATCGGTCTTTGCGCCAGTGCCCTGGTTTAACTCCTAAACTTCTAGGCTGTGTCTCATGTAGTGAAGGCATGTTGATGGAGAAGCGTGCGCCGGATGGGGACTTTTTAGCTCGACAGGGCACTAAGTCCCGCCCAGCTTAGTCGAGTAGACTAAGTGCCGGTACCGAGTTCCACTCTCTCTCATCATCTCTGCATGCGACACAGACGTGTCACCACTCTGTAGTAGTCGACCACAATTGTATTGCACTTGGGAGCGGGGGCGCTTAGGTCGGTTTTTAATGAGTCAGTGCTAATCGGGTTTTCGGAGGGAAGGGAGGATGGTAAAACTATATTTTTGCAATGAAAATTGAAGTGATTAGTCCAAGATACAAGGAGTATACACTAGGTTCTTTATCCACACTATCTGTTTCATGCGAATTCGTTCCAGTTTCATCTACTGTGCCTGTTTCTATATCACTATTGTCGGCATGTGCTGCATGCTGAACTTCACTCTCGAGACCAGCACTGATTATTGTTTTTTTCTGTTGCTTCTTCCATTAAGCCCTCCCGGCAACAGTATTCATTTTTATTTCCTTTTACATGATGACATACACTCCTGGAAATGGAAAAAAAGAACACATTGACACCGGTGTGTCAGACCCACCATACTTGCTCCGGACACTGCGAGAGGGCTGTACAAGCAATGATCACACGCACGACACAGCGGACACACCAGGAACCGCGGTGTTGGCCGTCGAATGGCGCTAGCTGCGCAGCATTTGTGCACCGCCGCCGTCAGTGTCAGCCAGTTTGCCGTGGCATACGGAGCTCCATCGCAGTCTTTAACACTGGTAGCATGCCGCGACAGCGTGGACGTGAACCGTATGTACAGTTGACGGACTTTGAGCGAGGGCGTATAGTGGGCATGCGGGAGGCCGGGTGGACGTACCGCCGAATTGCTCAACACGTGGGGCGTGAGGTCTCCACAGTACATCGATGTTGTCGCCAGTAGTCGGCGGAAGGTGCACGTGCCCGTCGACCTGGGACCGGACCGCATCGACGCACGGATGCACGCCAAGACCTTAGGATCCTACGCAGTGCCGTAGGGGATCGCACCGCCACTTCCCAGCACATTAGGGACACTGTTGCTCCTGGGGTATCGGCGAGGACCATTCGCAACCGTCTCCATGAAGCTGGGCTACGGTCCCGCACACCGTTAGGCCGTCTTCCGCTCACGCCCCAACATCGTGCAGCCCGCCTCCAGTGGTGTCGCGACAGGCGTGAATGGAGGGACGAATGGAGACGAGTCGGTTTCAGCGATGAGAGTCGCTTCTGCCTTGGTGCCAATGATGGTCGTATGCGTGTTTGGCGCCGTGCAGGTGAGCGCCACAATCAGGACTGCATACGACCGAGGCACACAGGGCCAACACCCGGCATCATGGTGATCGTCGAGGGGACACTGAATAGTGCACGGTACATCCAAACCGTCATCGAACCCATCGTTCTACCATTCCTAGACCGGCAAGGGAACTTGCTGTTCTAACAGGACAATGCACGTCCGCATGTATCCCATGCCACCCAACGTGCTCTAGAAGGTGTAAGTCAACTACCCTCTCCAGCAAGATCTCCGGATCTGTCCCCCATTGAGCATGTTTGGGACTGGATGAAGCGTCGTCTCACACGGTCTGCAAGTCCAGCACGAACGCTGGTCCAACTGAGGCGCCAGGTGGAAATGGCATGGCAAGCCGTTCCACAGGACTACATCCAGCATCTCTACGGTCGTCTCCATGGGAGAATAGCAGCCCGCATTGCTGCGAAAGGTGGATATACACAGTACTAGTGCCGACATTGTGCATGCTCTGTTGCCTGTGTCTATGTGCCTGTGGTTCTGTCAGTGTGATCATGTGATGTATCTGACCCCAGGAATGTGTCAATAAAGTTTCCCCTTCCTGGGACAATGAATTCACGGTGTTCTTATTTCAGTTTCCAGGAGTGTACTTTAGCCAATAATGTTTGGTAATTTTAGGTAATTTCTCTTTCGTTAATTTGAAGTAGGGTAATTAAACTAATGGAAGAAAGATTTGTTTCATTCTACTCTAGTTAAAGAGCCTCAGAACTGAATTTTCCTTACTATTTAAACCGCATACGTCTTAAAAACAGGCTTTGGCTTATTGTAGCGCACAGTTCGTAAAATTGGATTTTTTGTGAATTCTGCTTTAACACTAATTTTCTTCTGAATGTAGCAATCACAATTTTTACGAGATACAGTAGATAAGTGTTTATTAATCCAAACAGTATTATTCGGTGTGTTATAAAAATCAACAACACTACCAACTCAGATGTTGAGAATCTGTTTCTCTTCTCACCGCCGGCCGGTGTGGCCAAACGGTTCTAGGCGCTGCAGTCTGGAACCACGCGACCGCTACGGTCGCAGTTTCGAATCCTGCCTGGGGCATGGATGTGTGTGATGTCCTTAGGTTAGTTAGGTTTAAGTAATTCTACGTTCTAGGGGACTGATAATCTGAGAAGTTCAGTCCCATAGTGCTCAGAGCCATTTGAACCATCTTCTCATCACTTGTGATGTGCGTATGTGTGGCTGTCACCTCCCATCCCATGGTGTTAGTCCTTTCAGTTGATGCCACTTCGGCGACCTACGTGTCGATGAGGATGAGATGATTATGAAAAGAACACAAGAACCAGTCCCTGAGAGGAGAAAATCTCTGACCCACTCGGGAATCAAACCGGGATACCCCACATAGCACTCCACTGTGCTGACCGCTCAACTATGGTGACGGGTACCATTATTCATAATTATCTCCATTAATGTCATCGTAATAGCTTTGGGCTTTAGGTTGCGAATCAGAAATGAACTCAGGAATCTCAGTGAAACCCATAGGGATTACAGTGTGGATAACAACAGCTCTTTGGCCTGCACTGCTATTACTCATTACGCGTCCTAAATTTTCACGCTCCCAGCACTTCTTCGAGGTGTAATGGGTATGCATTCAGGTTTCATTCGCGAACACCGTTGTTCATTAGGCCCCTTTTCATAATTTATGATTGCCCTTACTATTCCACACGCTTCGGGACTGAAGACTCGCTGTTTAGTACTAGAAACCTCCACATTCAATCAGTGCATCAATAATTTCCGCACGCTTTCAACAATAACAAATAATTCTCTTAAGAAGGGTCTTAAGTTGTTACTTTCTTTTTGAGACGAAGTCCCATCCTCTCACAAAATATTCCGAATGCTCTCTAAAATATATTTCAGTTTCAGAAAATATCAGCAGCTTTCCTAAGTTAGAGACACCCATCTTCTGCCCATATTGTTCCAAAAACTTATTTGCAGCTAGGTACTTTTCTAGAAAGCATGTTTTTCTAGGAATTTTAACTTTATACCAGTTTCTTCCAGTTTCTTAAAGTCTTTCAAATTGTGTTCTACTGTTCTTACTGACTTCCCTACCACATTCCTTGGTCGTAAGGTGTCTTTCTGCATATGTATAATTGCGAGATTCTGTATTTTTTTCTTCCTGGCAAAATTGTACAGGTCGTTTTCACCCGAGTGTGTCCACTTTTGTGACATCTTCCTATGGTTTCCACTTTCAGGGTACTCATGATTGCCGGTAACATCACGCTGATCGCAATATTGATATTTTATGAGGACACCCTGTACCACTTCACCGTATGCACACAACTATCCTGAAGCGTTGACAGGGCGTAGCCTTTCCCGTTGTCACTTGTTTACCATAAAGCCAGCGCGTGTTTCCGACAAAAAGGCCACGGCAGGTCATGTGCTAAATTGCGGTTAGTTAGCAAACAGTCCCATTACTCTCAACCACCATTCCCAATTGGTTTTATGCGCACGATCGGCACAAAGCACATGTATCCCTAAGAAAAGAACCAACTGAGAAGGAAGAACACCCTTTAATGGTTCAAATGGCTCTGAGCACTATGGGACTTAACAGCTGTGGTCATCAGTCCCCTAGAACTTAGAACTACTTAAACCTAACTAACCTAAGGACAACACACACATCCATGCCCGAGGCAGGATTCGAACCTGCGACCGTAGCAGTCCCGCGGTTCCGGATTGCAGCGCCAGAAGAACACCCTTTACACCATCTAGCTGAACCCACCCCGAGGAATCCTCCAGAAAGCAATGTAACACGGCATCTGCATTCAAATCTTTTGCTATATATACCTGCATGAACAATCGAATTCTAACTTTGTTTCTTATTCCTATGTGTACACTTTGCGTGAAACGCGATGATACTGCTAAAATTCCACTAATAAACATTTTCAGGATCTGGACCCTACTTATACGTCACTACCTATTTAAAAAGGGCGTTATTAACTTAACAACAATTAACGAATTTGTGTTTTTGGTTTTGTATCGTGTGCATAATGTACACACACACAAGCACACACACACACACCAATGGTAGTCCGCGTTGAGGAAGATACGTTGGTATTAACGCTTAGCTGGCTGATGTACAGTAACAGCAACAGAAGTATCAGTAGTCGCCGAACGCATAAGATATAACTCGCAAGGTTTGTCATAGTTGATTCACACACGAATATTACCGAGAGACTTATTTGAATTATAAAAAAGATCCAGCAGCTACACTGATTTTGAAATTTTTAAAAAATATATCTGGTTAATTACACTAAATCCTTATTGTTAAAATATAAGTGTGAAGAGAGTTTGCTAAAGTAAAAATACAGTTTGTAAATTCGCAACAGAAGCAGCTTTAGATGTTCTACTTAATATCTTGGTTCCATGTACGTTCTAAGTAATGATATTCAAAATTTATGTCAGTTTCAGTTTTAATAATACGTTATCTACCCAAGAATAAACTCATTGTAAATAAAATATGCTACTGAAGGTAAGTAATATTGTGGAAAAGCTCAATGGTAAAACAGAGATTTCATTTTTATCCTGTTTGCTTGTACGGAAGTCTCATTTTGCTATGCCGTAGAGAGATGATTACGCTGTTTTCATGCATATATTGCAATTCACACTGAAAAGTAAATTACGTATACTTATATTACATATGAAGTCCTCCATGCTACTAAAGGTGCTCCGTGCGGTGCCAGGATGTAATGGTAAGTGTTAATGATTGGGGATCTAACTTCTTACGGAAATGCAATTCAATGTTAATTAATTAATTAATCCTAGCAACACTTCCAATGACCCCTTGATTACATATCCAGACAGGTATGCGGACTTCATTGTAGTTCGTGAGTATCTTTTCGTAGTACATTTTCAGTGTCTGTTGTAAGCTGATAACGCTACAAAGGAAAAGTCATGCGTTTCCTAATTACCCTACTAGTTTTATCTATCATAATATCAGTCTGTGTCTTACAATTTCCATATGGCTTGCCAATTTTAGCCAACTTCAATCTGCACACATGAAACAATATACAAAATCTTACGTGGTTTCACTTAACCAGAAATCCCAGTAATACTTTACAGAAAAGTCTCCAGTTTATATATGCTTATTGGGGACATTAAGATTAGTGTGACTATGTTAATTATAAATATTGACGTGAGCTGTTCAACGTGATGATGAATACGTGCGATTCAAACACGTAAGCGTAAAAGTAGTCGCTCTAGCCCTACATAAAAATAATAGATACACCTACGTCATCGATCAGTTATTCGCTGGAAATGTCATTGCTGGGCATCTGACATTGACGAGATATGAGACGAATGTAATGTTTGATACGCTGGCGAATATTGCTGGAGGTCATCTCTGTAAGAATAACAAATATGCGAACACCGACCAAGTAAATCTTAACTCGCTATTTTAGTCCATTACAATCAGAAGTAGGAGGTCAACAGGGCTCATATGAGTTCCGCATTCCTTCCTTCCTTCCTTGCCGAAGACGATCAACACAGCTCCACGCTGCCGTTTAGCGAGCAGTTTCCGAGATCCCGGAATATCGGTCTAGTATTTGGAGTGGATTCCAGACATTCTACCAAAAGGCACACAGCACATCGTTGTCAAACGGAAAAAAATAATTCTTTATGATAGTAGCATCGGGCGCAACCCAAGCGAGTGTCAGAAGACCGTTAACGCACACATATATATGACTTACGGAGGATAAGCTGCAAGAGACTGTATTAGGATACTGTCATTTCATTAAAGTCCAAACGCCAGAAAATTGTAACGAAATGTGCGAAGATAAGCAGCGAACTTACACCAAATGGAGGAACTGGCGGTTTCCTGCCCAATAAGCTAATCTATAGTATTTCGAATAAATAATTAAGAGGTCATATTAGCATCGGAATACATGTACTTGGTGATCAATCACAAGAAACTGCCACAACCCTTACATATACACGTATATTCGTCCGAAGATACAATGAACTATCAGAACAAAATCAGTAGTAAGATTCGAGACAAATTTTAATAGCCTGCGAATATGATAGCTTAACGAAACTGTTTGACCGATTCCGAAGAGATGGTTGTTAGTCCTGAAGTGTTATCAGGTAACATTAAATTAAAAGGCATTGATGATCTGAAGGGGAGAGGCTTGTTTTGTAACAGGCTCATTCGGGAAGGGCGAGCACTTCACTGAAATGATCATCCAACTCGAGGCAGATATCGGTATAAGACATATGTTTTACCTAGAGGTTTACTATTAAAGCTTCTAGAGCATGTTTTTTCAAGAAGGACATGTCTTCACTAGAATTAAGGCCATAAATTCTTCGTGGTATGGTTGTCACGGTAAAATCTGAACTGTTTTGCTTCATACAGACCGTTATTGATAGAGATGTACCCGCTTCCTGTATGGTACAGGGAAGGATAAAATACAATGTGAGAAAAACAAAACGTGATGTAAAATACATCATTAGGCAAAATCTAGTCAGGCGAACATCCGTAACCGAGGAACATATTAATACACAAATCAAAATAGTTTTGCATGACCTCAGTTCCGAGTGTTCAGGAACCTGTACAGAAAATTGGAATAGAGATCAACATAAACATCATTTCCTAAATATTTATTGCTCATGAAAACCACACATTGCATGTTGTACCACCATAAAGCGAGACCTTCCGAGGTGGTGGTCCAGACACACTGGTACCTCTGATAACTAGTAGCACGTCCTCTGGGATTGATGGATGCCTTTATTCGTCTTAGCATACTATCCACAAGATCATCAAGGCAGTGTTGGTCCAGATGGCCCACTCCTCAAAGGCGATTCGGCGTAGATCCCTTAGAGTTGTTGGTGGGTCATATCGTCCATAAACAGCCTTTTTCAATTTATTCCAGGACTTTTCAATATGATTCATGTCTGAACACGCTGGCCTCTCTAGAGCAGCAATGTCGTCAATCTAAAGGAAGACATTCACAACATGTGCACGATGGGGGCGCGAATTGTCGTGAATGAAGACGAATGCTTCGCCAATATGCTGCCGATATGGTTGCACTATCGGCTGGAGTATGGCATTCGCGTATCGTACAGCCGTCACGGAGTCTTCCATGACCACCAGCAGCGTACGTCAGCCCCACATATCGCCACCCAAAAACAGCAGGGAACCTCCAACTTCCTGCACTTGCTGGAGGCGTTCAGCCTGATCGGGTTGCCTCCAAACACGTCTCCGACGATTGTGTGATTGAACGCATATGCGACACTCATCGCTGAGGAGAATGTGATGCCAACCCTGAGCGGTCGATTGTGCATGTTATTGGGCCCATCTGTGCCGCACTGTATGGTGTAGTGGTTGCAAAGGTGGACCTCGTCATGGACGTCAGGAATGAAGTTGCGCATCATGCAACCTATTGCTCACAGTTTTGAGTCGTAACACGACGTCCTGTGGCTACACGAAACGCATTCTTCAACATGGCAGTATTGTTGTCAAGGTTCTTCCGAGCCATAATCCGTAGGTAGATGTCATCCACTGAAGTAGTAGCCCTTGGGTGCCCTGAGTGAGGCATGTCATCCACAGTTCGTGTCTCTCTGTATCTCCTGCATGCCCGAACAACTTCTCCTTTCTTCACTCCGAGATTCCTGGACACTTCCCTTGTTGAGAGCCTTTCCTGGCTCAAAGTAACAATCCGGTCGCGATCGAACCGCGGTATTGACAGTCTACGCATGGTTAAACTACAGACGGCACAAGCCATGTACCTCATTCCTTGTGGAATGACTGGAACTGTTCTGCTATCGGACCCCTTCCGTCTAACAGGCGCTGATCACTCATGGTTGTTTACATCTTTGTACGGCTTTATTGACATCTCTGAACAGTCAAAGGTAGTGCGTCTGTGATACAATATCCAGTGCCAAAGTCTATCTTCAGGAGTTCTGGGAACCTCGGTAATTCAAAACTACTTTTCATGTGTGTAGGATAAGAAATACGTTTCAGTTGGCTATAATTTTTATTTATTGCCACCAAATAATTATGGAAAACTAAATGTGTGGCTGTCAGGCCAGTTAGTAATGAGCGAAGCGGGCGTAGTCACACCCACATCAAGGAAATGCGTGGGAGCGTAGAACCACCAGTAGTGGAGACCGCCTACGCCCACCTTCACTCTTTGTTTATTATGGCAATAAAAAGTTCAGGAAAATCCTTCACAGTAAAGGTATGTGTTATCCGACTTTTTCTAAATGTATGCCTATCTATGCAGTTAACATTTAGTGAGTCCGGTCACGGTGATGCCACGTGTTCCCCGTGATTCTCGATTCTACGTTACCTCAATTTGTAACTTTATCTGGCGGCAAACTGCGTACATCTCCTTCAGAATTCTCAGGTATAATTCACTTCAGTACTAATACTTAGCGATCAATTGGCCACATATTTTCGTTGCTTCGTATATTAATATCGGTTAAATCCACCATATATGACCGAGAGTTTTCTACTGATCTTCGTAAGAGACCATTACGCTTCATCGGTCACTGCGCGCAAAAACCGACATTTCACTGGCCGTAGGCGACCTCGTCTGTGAATGAGATTTTATCTTTTGTCCTCATTATAGCCTTCGGTAAACATTGAAGCTGATACTGTGATTACATCCGCCAATAAATGACGTTTATTGCAAGCAAAGGAAAATAGTCGTTTGTGACTCGCCTAATTTAACCATGTGAAATAAAAGTTATACCCATTTCTGATGGCCACCAAGAAGACAGCTACTTCAATTTATTAATTCTTAATGCTACTGTAAATTACCAGCCAATTTTATTAATATAATTAATACTTAAACTTCAAGATTGAAGCAAGAAGGATGGTTTTTTATTCCATTCTTAGGTAGCCATATTTAAAACTTTAGTAATTACTAAAAATGGCTCTGAGCACTATGGGATTCAACATCTTAGGATATAAGTCCCCTAGAACTTAGAACTACTTAAACCTAACTAACCTAAGGACATCACACACATCCATGCCCGAGGCAGGATTCGAACCAGCGACCGTAGCAGTCCCGCGGACTGCAGCGCCAGAACCACACGGCTACCGCGGCCGGCTTAGCAATTACAGAAATTTATTAAATATATAATGAGCTTTTCTTTAGCAGAATATTCCTCAGCAGATGGAGATTATGCGGCCAACGCATAAACTTTATATTCTGTTCTTTGTAAATGAACGCTACATCAGCTCCATTATACTTTAAATCTGCAAAGTTTTCATATTATATAAATACCATTCGTGATATAATAATGTTAACACAAAAATTATTAATTGTAATAAGACACAGGAATTCGGATCGCCAATTGTCTGTATGTTAAATGACATTTGAGGGAAGTTTATTAATGAACTATCATATTAAATCACTGTCCCGTTTAACATTTGCACTATTATGACTGTTAATCCATTACATTCTTACTTCTACTAAACAATATAAAAGTTTTGCCTTGGCGTGGTTGCGTCGTCGAGAAATTGGTGGCCTACGATGTTACATAGCTTGTTGACGTCTCTGACAAATTACTTAAACGTCGACCAACATGAATGTTTCCGGAGAAATTGTTCCTGTGGCACCCACGGCTCAAAATACCTTTTTGTGTCAAAAGTTCTGCAGTTGTTGCATCGGCGACTCAGAAATTTAGAGGCGTCTTAATGCCATGCAGATAAACGCCACACCACTTCCGAAATGTGTTGATGCTCAGTTAACTGCAATGTAAATATATACGTATGTAGCCAGTGACTACGCATTCCACACACTTGAAAGCTTCGCTACTTTCTTCTTATCATTCCTGTCGCACGTCCCATCGCCGAGGGCGCCAATGTCAATCGTCTGATCAAAATATTTGCCTCTCTAGGCAACATACTGAATTTTGAACTATATTTAAAGCCTCTGGGTAGTCAGTCATTTAGAACCATATAAAAACTACTTCCACCTGAATCCGTTCTCAAAGTAATACATATACACTACTGTTTACAGGAAATCAAAGGCGCAGAAGCAATGGTTTCGAACACCCACAATAAGGGGATCCGCTGCACAGCAAAACATCAATAAGCGATTGACAAGACAGAGATGTGGCGTGTACGGAGGCCCCACAGCGTCATCTCTCGTGTGCGACAGGTCAGTGTTACACAACGTTTTGTCGATTCAGCGTCGTTATACGAAGTGGAAACGTGCAACCAAGGGCCACCATACCTGACCCTCATGACAGGGTGAAATATCGGCATGTGAGTGCGTTCGAATAAGGCAAAATGATTGGTCTACAGGAAGAGGGCCCTACACAGCTCCTACAGGACACTGGACGACTCAGCGTGACCACAGCGAGACATGACGGCTATCTTGTGTGCTTGGCCGTATCAGACGGAACAGCTTCCTCCACACTGTCGGTTTGACGAAGCACTGCTACGTGTGGACATGTCTGCGTCGTAGGTTTGATGCGGTCTTCTGTACCCTCAACTGGTGTCAGGCGTGGCATTGTACCGGCTACTACTGATCAGGACAAACCAACACAGCGGACTGGAATGATCACCTGAAGGCCGACAGCGACGTACTGAGTAGCAAAGTATAGTGTTTTCGAACGAGTCGCTCTTCAATTTGCGCTACAGTGATGGCTGCATTCGCGCTCACCGCCTCTGTGGTAAACGCAATCGGGCAGACTACATTGTTGAGCGGCATAGCGGACAATCGGGAAGTGTAATAATTTGGGGCACCATTGCGTATAAAACGCGATCTCCCTTCCCATGTCTTCAGGGTGGTCTGAACAGCTATCGCTACGCCAGGGAGGTTTAACAGCCTTTTCTGTAGGACGTTCCACATGCCATGTTTCAGCAAGACAACGCCCACCCGCATGTGGTAAGGAATGTGCAAGCCTTCTTTAAAGAACGACAGGTACCACTACTTTCGTGGCATGTTCGTTCGCTTGACAAGTCGCCCATCGAACAAGCCTGCGATATGGTCTGTCAATAACTTTCTCGTTCAGGTCCTCCTGCAGCCACTGCCGATGTCTTGAGGACGCTCCTACAAATCGCGTGGCAGAGTATTCTCCAGCAGCATATTCAAGAGATCTTTGAGACCGTGCTATGATTCTAATGGCTCTGATGATAGCGGGTGCTGGGACACTCCGTGCTGTATTTCAACGGAACAAAATTTGTGTACAGGTTAGTAAGGCTAGCAGTTTGTGCCTATAATTCTAATCATTTGCGTCGTTTCATGTCCCTAATTGGTGGAATAACTTTCATTGTGGTCACTTCCTTCGATCTTGGAGTGTCACTTTTTCCAAACAGTAGTGTATAAAATTTTTCAATTCGTCAGTTATAAAAAACATCTACATCTCAAACATACACACATCAAAATCAATCGATATACAACTGCATACATTTGTTTTTAAATGTCATTATTTATTACGTTTAGGAAGTTAATTTATGTGTCACGATTTCTTGAGTTAGGTCCAAAAGTACAATTGAGAAAAGTTTAACCTCTCAACAGCTATACTTTTGTGAGTTAGTGTATGAACTGTTATGGACGAGACAACTTAAAGAGAAGAATATTCAATAAATTTTTACAATCTGCACGTAATTGAACAAAATTTCTGTTAGCAACTTTGATCTCAACATTTACACCAGCATATGCACTTTCCACACTAGTCTCCGTAGAATTTACCTATATTAAAGACACTACATATTTGTTACAGTCATTCTATGTTCTCCTCTTTGCACTTAGTTGTAATTTCTTTCATTTACAATTTAAGTTACTTGATATATTTTTAGGTTTTTTAGTCTTTCTTTGTTGCAGACATATATGAGTACATCAGTTAACAATTTCTATTATCACAAATAATCCAAAGTTTATGATATATCAATATTTTTCACTAGGACAATGTGAACTAGTGTCCCATGTTTCTAATAATTCACTTTTTCAAACTATTTGTTACCTATCATGTCCTTTAATCGAAATGTTTTAAACGTTACACTTCTTTTGCTATTCAATTGTAAAGCACCTTTTGGCACAAAGACACTTTCTTCCTTATAGCCATATTTCATCTTAATATTTCACGCTTGGTTTTGTAATATAGCCCCTCTTCATTGATTTAACACTTACTTATGTATTTCCTTCTATAAAATACCTGTTTCTCCCTCCCTCTCACTCTCTCTCTTTCCTTCTTTTATTCATTACCTTTTAACATATATTATGCATTATAGATATATCAGTTTCGTGCATACATTGAAGTACTTCACAAGGAAATTTTAAATATCTTACAGTATTGTTACAAGAATATGGCACGTTATTCATTTACCACTAAGACTTTCCTTTCGAGTCGAGTTGCTACCATTTACTATCCTTGGTTCATACTTTTGCAGATGTATGATATTCAGCACTCCTAACAGTTTTCGAGATATAGTTACTGTGCGTTGGTATTGGTAGTGTTGACAGTTTTAAATAGATCGTTGTAGAGGAATTGGAACGTATTTATTTTGTGGTTAATATCATTTGATTTCTCACAGGTCCTAACCAGAACTAAGTCACTAATGTTAAATTTTGGCTTTGTGTCCGCTATTCTATCGTCACCCCATCATTTAAAATCTTTCTCTTTTCATCAATGGTACAGCCTTGGAGTGCAGGAAACTTTATCAGTTGTTCCACTTTTACACTTCTTTGACTGTTGCTCAGGTAGATTTCTACAAATTTCAAGCATCTGGTTTTATTGTCTCATTATTTTTCGACAACAAATTCTTTAGTGCTCAGAGGTGTTTCCATGAAATGTGTCATATATTTATAGCTTGTTCCTCGTCCAGAATTGTTTCTTGCTGTTATCCTCTACACCTCTCACAGTGCTTTCTCTTTGTAAAATACTACCACATTGTAGATCTTCAACTTAGTCAACTTTAACTTGTGTTACTGCTGGGTCCTTACGACTCACGGTGTTACTCTGTCAACTCATCTTCTTGTAAGCACATTTCCTCTCCGTTTTCACTAGGCATCTCATTCACATTTCAATAAACTTCGGTTCATTATTCATAATTCTACAAGATAACATGATATTATCCATAAATCTGTATGCATTGTGTCACAAATCTATGAGAATTCCATACTTCATTTCCGTCTTGCATCCACATGGCTACAGTTTCCTCCTGCATTACATCAACTTTAACATAAATCTTTAGGGAATAGTTGTTACTCGATCATTGTATACTTCTTCATTACTTTCACTGTCCTCACCTTCGCTGCTGTATGTTTCTTTATCGATGTTTCATACAGGGAATACAAATTCGTCATTATTACTGCTAATTTAATCACATTCATTAATTTAGTTTCCTGCTTTCACTTCATAAATATCGAAATCAATTAATTTAACTGGATGGAGTTCCTGTACATATTCTGAGAATTTAATAACTTCACTTACATCATCTTCTACATACATATTTTTGCTATGCCTCTTTTCTTTCTTATTTCCGTTTAATGTCCGTAGTTCCTCCCTTAGGTCAGTACCTTCTTCCGTTTTCCCATTCTTGAAACTTGGCATACATTTGACTGAGTTTCTACACTAATACCTCATCCACTTATAACTCGTCAATTTGAAGGAAACTGTTGTCATACGTAACGACTACGTGCCTTCCAGGTGGCGCTTCCGATCCACTCAGATGTCTTAGTACATTTGCTTATCGCCATTTGTTTCATACTGCGACAGATTATTTCAGTTCTTGTATGACCAATTCTGAGGTTGTATTCAATGTTTCTACTACTTTGGTTCGAATCCTGCCTCGGGCATGGATGTGTGTGCTGTCCTAAGGTTAGTTAGGCTTAATTAGTTCGAAGTTCTAGGCGACTGATGACCTGAGAAGTTACGTCGCATAGTGCTCAGAGCCGTACTACTTTGGTATTCCTGGTATAGTTAATTTTTCGAAAAAGTTTCTATTCTCAAACTTTATCTGCACCTAACCTCATTTTTAGTATACAAATGTTTTCTGCCTTATCTGGGCCAACTACTCTTACGCTGAACCAGCAGCGCTCGACCTACGTGCAAACTGGTTTTCTCATCAGTCTGTAACCTGTTATTATGAAAGTTACCTAGCACACACAGTTAGCAAAATTGCCTCTGCCACGTCTCCTCATCATGTCAGTTTGCAGCCAGTTCCAGCCACGTATTTTAGACACATTACTTATCTGAAGTTTCGTTACTTGCGAGTTTCGTGCCAACTATCTACATTCCCTACTTTTTTCCAAGAATTAGCTGAACGTTTTATGATTACCTCTGTCATGTCTTCAAAATATCTGGAAATTTTTTCCATAGCTTTCACACTACCTCAGTCATACCTTCTCCATCTATGAGGAAGTTGAATTTTCAAAACCGTAGCTCACAACAGTCCTTTATAGAATTCATTTCTTTATTGTCTGCCATTCGGGTGATGACAAAGTTGCTTCACAAATTGTCTTATTTTTTGGCTCGATCAGGATCCTTCCAGAAACGTATTCTTAAATTATATCTAGATTCAAATCCAGTCTTTTAGCATTACTTGCTAACGCTGCTACCACTGTAGTAATTGTTTTTCCCTGTCTCTCGTCTCAGTCGACAGTACTCACTCACAATTCTTTATAAAATTGGAAGGACAGCAACTACCCAGTTTCTTTAATAAGTCATATATTTCTTCATTACTCAACGGACATGATTCCTGTACAACTGTTGGAATACTGTTCATTCTATTCTGTAATTGTTGAACCAATTATTAAACTTCCTTATTATATCCTACATGGCTTTGCCCAATTCCAGATTCGATACACTCTTTCCTGTCTAACTCCAGTGCCACCTCTCTGATGGCTGCCTCCCTATTTACCTATTATGGCGGAATAACAGTCAGGAAATTCCTGTCACAGTAAAGTTACCTGTGATCTGCCTTCCTCTAAAAATATGCCCGCGTATACAGTTAAAATTTTTTCGACACCTGTCAGGTAAATCCAAGTGCGACGGAACACTCTCGATCCTACACTTTTAATTTGAATCGATAGTCGATAGATCATTTTGTAGCAAAATCCATTTAGAGCACACAATGTTCAAATCCTCGATCGTACTTTTATCTGGCAACAAATTGCGTACAACCACATCAAATTTCTTTCTTAATAGTCACTAAAATACTGATAAATACCGACCAGTTGATGTTATATTCTGTTTGTTTTGTATATTAATGTCGTTTAAATACACAAAATACAATCAAAACATATACAGTGAGCTAAATGTGGCACTGCTCAGTGTCTTCGGTCGCTGCGCGAAAAAACCGACGATTCACCGTCCCACTGCACCCTCGTACGGCGCGGTCTTGGCTGTCAAACGGATCGTAACTTTTACCTTCGGAGCAACCTAACGTAAAAGCTCTATGACACAGTGAATTAGTTGCGACACTATTACGTTGGCAATTAAATATACTAACTTCGCTATCTAATTTGTACGCCCTAAATAGATTCTTCCTAGATAAAAGGCTATCGGTTACTACTTACAAAGTAACTGGTTGATACAGGGGGCCGATGGTACATTTCACCCTCTGACACAAATGCAATACCCGAAATTAAACACTACCTACCTTCAGTTTCATTTTGATCGCAGGATTAAACCCTGTAGCCAAACAATCGTCCTACACAACAGGTATAGGGTCGTTTGTGACTCAGCTTACTTAACATCACTGAAATGACTGGCATAACTATTCTTTATGGTCACCAAGATTTCACGGAGCTAATTCACTTTATTAATTCTGAAATTTACTGTGACGTAATAGGAGTCGTATAAACGTAATTTGTACTTAAAATTCATGTTGTAATCAAGCACTATCATTTCTATGCCACGGTTCGGCTGCCATATTTAAAGATTTCACTTTAGCAATTACAGAAATTTATTAATTATGTTTGAGCTTTCATCCAAAAAAATTTATGTAGGGAATTGAAGAAAAGGGTGACCAATGCACAAACGTTATATCCCGTTCCGTTTACGTGAACGGTAAATGAACTTCATCATACTTCGAATCTGCGAAGTTTCCAGATGACGTAAATACAGTTTCTGACATCATGGTTTTAATACAAGTTAACATTTACAAGATATGGCACAGCAATTAGTATCATGACTTGTATGCATGTGAAATGAAATCCGGTTTACCTTGGACAATGAACTATAATGTTCAAATTATGTCAGCATTAACACCTACACAAAAATACCTGATACTTCATTATATTTTTTTTTTCCTAGTAGTCTTGCCTTGCAGTAGGTGGGTCGTAGAGCAACTTGTGGCCAACAATCTACGTCGACATGTACAATGATACTCTGCAGATCACATTTAAGTGCCTGACTGATTGTTCATCTAACCACCTTCACAGCAATTCTCTATTGTCTCGATCTTGTACAGCACGCGGTAAGATCTAACACCAATATCTTTCCGTGGGAGCTCTGATTTTCCTTATAATGGTGATTTCACCCTATGTAGGTAGGCGTCAACAAAATATTTTCGCATTCGGAGGAGAAATTTGGTGATATAAATTTGTTGAGAAGACTCTTCCGCAACCAAATAAGTCTTTGTTTTAAGGATGTCAACCCTAAATCTTGTATCAATGCAGTAACGCTCTCTCTCCTATTTCGCAATATTAGAAAAAGTGCTCCGCTTCTTCGAACATCCTCGATAAATTCCGTCAGTCCTATCTGGTAAGGATCCCATACCGCGTAGAAGTATTCCAAAACAGAACGGACAAGCCTAGTGTAGCCAGTCTCTTTAGTAGATCTGTTACGTTTTCTAAGTGTCCTTCCAATAAAACACAGTCGGTTAACTTTCAATTCAACATTTTCTGTGTGTTACTCACAATTTAAGTTGTTCGTAATTGCAATTCCTAGGTATTTAGTTGAATCTACTATTAGATTTGACTGACTTATCGGGTAACCGAAGTTTAACGAATTCCTTTTAGCACTCACTTCGATGACCTCACACTTTTCTTTATATAGGTTGAATTGTCAATTTTTGCACCATACAGATATCTTTTGTAAATTGTTTTGCAATTTGTTTTGATCTTCTGATGACTTTGCCAGTCGATAAACGACAGCGTAATCTGCAAAAATCCTGAGACGGCTGCTCAGATTGTCTCCTAAATCGTTTATATACATAAGAAACTGCAAAGGGACCGTGATACTACCTTGGGTAACGTCAGAAATCACATCTGTTTTACTCGATGACTTTCCGTCAGTTACCACAGACTGTGAACTGTCTAACAGGAAATCACGAATCCTGTCACGTAACTGAGACGATAGGCCATAAGCACGTAATTTCTCTACAAGCCGCTTGTGTGGTACAGCGTCAGAAGCCTTCTTACACAGATCCTTCACGTCTCTCACAAAATATTTAAACGGCGACAAACATGACGCTTTCCAGAGCCATTGTTCCAACGGCAGCCATCGATCAAAAACTTTTTCTATCCGTGACCTCAGAACGTCAGAGACCACTTAACAGTCCATTAAAAATTCGTCATTTTCGTAGCAAAGTATTTAATCATAGATTACTGATTAATTAAACTTTCAGACCCTTAGAGTAACGCAATCATTTACAAATGTAAAAACTATATTTAAGAATATTACACGTAAAGTTGTTCATTTTATACATTACAAACCATCTACATTTTAAACATAGACATGTCGATAGTAATTGATCTACAATTGCACCAGAACCAATTGTTAGGTTTTATTACGTAGTTTGTGTATTGTAGTTGTTCCGTCACAATGTGCTTACTACAGTGGCGATGAACGTAAGTCTGACATTATGCTTCATTCTGACAGTTTGATTTACGTTACCAATTTCGCTAAACTTATAGCACGACGGCCAAGAGAGGCACGAACAGGGGTTATCTTCGTAAGGTAAAGGGATTAAAGGATTTCGTATTGTAAGCTGTAGTTGTTTTCAAAAATACGGGCCCAGGTGCTCTCTTTAAGAAAAACTAATGTGAAGTCTCCATTTCTGCATGTGTGATTTATAAGTAACATGGTCTGACAGTTCAGCTGAGCAATAGAGGCAAAATTTCTAGAGTAGGGAAGAGACGATGCCTCATATCAATAGTTGCAATTTGCGTCTGAATCTTTTTAGGTGACATATCCTACGTACTTTTGCCTGAAATACTTCTCACTTCATGGGTAGGTTTTCCAGTTACTTCTGCTTTCGACTATCAACCCAGGAGACTGTTAGTGTGTCAATCTATAAGGAACTGATGGAGACGTAGCACACTCGCCGGCCGATGTGGCCGAGCGGTTCTAGGCGCCTCAGCCTAGACCCGCGCCACCGCTTCGGTCGCCGGTTCCAATCCTGCCTCGGACATAAATGTGTGTGATGTCCTTAGATTAGTTAGGTTTAAGTAGTTCTAAGTTCTAGGAGGCTAATGACCTCAGATGTTAGGTCCCATAGTGCTCAGAGCCATTTAGAAATACCACAGCTACCGTTGCATCCCAAGTATAATTTCCACAAATGCGTGTGACACAGCTACGGTCAAGATGACAAGACTGAATAATTGAACTATTTTCCTGTCACTAGAATACTACTCGGGATGTAACAGACATGTTTAACATAGCAGTTATCAAGGAAAGTTCGCAAGACTGTGGGGAGACGGTAACGAATTCCGTAGTTGAGGAACTGATGCAGGATATTGTCCTCACACGTATTTCCTTACTCTCTCACTACGTTAACACAAGAATAAGCGGTATCTAAGAAATGTCTCAGGAACTGCACACTATTCGATGAGGAACATAATTTATAAAAAGTAAATTAGAAAGTCAGGATCAGGGGTACACCTAGCATGGAAGGTCAAGGCCCCTACTATGTCACTCCTAAACGCAACAACTAGCAAATCAAGTATTAACAATTTATTCAAAACGAGATTTTATAAAACAGATGAGAGGCAATAAACATGTGGCCGTTCTTAAGACCATATCAAAATCTATAGTTACAACAACTTGCTTAAAAGATGATCCACGGAGATTTCTAGAATTAAGAGAGAGAATACAATCTGAAGGTGATTTTAAAGGTGGCACAGACAGTTCCGCCTTTTTTTTTTTGGATGCTAAGGCAATAAGCTGCAAAGCTGCAATATGGATGTGATTTACAACACACGCCAGTTCGTTACAAACCCAAATAACACAAGGGACTCAACAAGTTAATTAATACAATTGATTCATAAGTAAATTAAAAACCTCCTCTTTTACTTATACATAAAATAGGTTGAATAACTACCAAACGGGCAGTGACGCCTGGCTGCCCTGATAAAATGGTGATTTAACTTAAAATGCCGGAAGCAGCAGACCAGCCGTCCAAAACAACACCTAAACGTCGGGGCCCAACCGTGGAGTCACTTCCCATTAGGCGACACGTCACAGCTACTGTGCACTGAAGCAGAACGTGGCGCCACTCCCACACATCCCAACTCACAGAAAACTGGAACACAAGAAGATCGCAGAAAACACGGTAAACACCAAGCAAACATCAATTAATATAAGTAAAGAGATCAATAAACAACAATATAAATGAAGAACCAATAAATGCTTTCAATAAAATAGAGTCAAAATGTTTCAGCTATATCAATGCCATAAAACATTTAAACCAAGAACAGTACACAAATCCAATGCTGAAAATATAGTATCAGACTTTTACACTCTCATAGTTTATCAAACAATATTTCCAAACAGGCCAACAACGTGTACAAAGATGGAAAGGAAATAATTTCAAGATAATATCACGTTATTCAAACGGACAACTCCACAATGATAATAGATTTAGTGCACTTTACTTTCGTTGCATAGGTCTGCGATATAGCTGCAAATTGTGTAAGCCTGGCATGCAGAAAATTACAACTACACTATGACCAACTACGATCATGAGTACTTTACAGCTACTACATCTTTTGGGAACACTGATATTTTAAAGGAGGTAGTGGTCTCCATATGGTCACACACCTTGCCGTCTGCTCTTACTTCAGCAACACGTACATTACGGCAACGAACCAACAAGTACACTAGCTGGAATGCAAATATTTCAACGAAACGAAGGAACCAAAATCACTTACACCTTCGACGGAGAGCGATGTTCGAGATGGTCTCGAGGGATGGGTCTCTCCGAGAAAAAAGGCACCGGAGCAGTGCGACGAGCAACATCCGGAATGGACATCAGGCTGGGCCCCCACAAACTCGCGCCCGTCTTGCAAGGTAGACCAGCCGCGCCGCTGGCGACCGAGCACGCGTGTTTTCCTCCTTCGTACCCGAGAGCACGTTCTTCCAACTCGTAGCGAGTCCACGCCCCAACTCCCCGACTGCCGAAAACTGCCGCCAGATCACAACATGGGCAAAGATCGTAGTACAGGCGGGTAATCGATAGTCACATGCCAAAGAGCTTATGTGCCAGAAAAGGCGCACCACATCTCAATATCTGATAAAAGATGCTATGCGGCGATACTGCATTTATGAGTTGTCTCCGTCTATAGCATTTTCGTATATGGTAAAAGTTTCGCTGTCGAAATACCACGCGTTGAATAGCAGGCGTATTTACACGGTCCAGTCACATTAATGTGATCAGCAACGTGCAATAACAACTGACAGACGGCAAGTGACAACACTGACAATGTGGGGTATATAAAGCATGTCTATGGGGAAGCAGTCGTCGTCGTAACGTGGAAGCGAAGCGATTTATCTGACGTCCAGGAGGAGATGATCGCTGACTATCGGGCCAAGGCTGGAAGCTTTTCCGAAATGGCGAAGTCTGTAAACTGTTCGCGTGCCACAGTGTTTAAAGTACACAGTGTACGACAAGGTTGCGCTATTAAAAACCGGCGCCGAGGTAAATTCTGTGCACCATACGTCGTTGATGACATGGGTGAAGGACTGCTGTGGAGACATGTACGGAGAATAGAGTGCAACAGTTTGCGCAACCGACCGCCCAAAAGAGCCAAGGGGCTATCAGCAGTGTCTCCCCAATGACAATTCAGCAAACGTTGGTGCAAGTGGGACACCACAGTAAGGGCCTTTTTCATGCACTCATGCAGACTCCCGTTGCTGAATGCTGAGATTAAAGACGAAAATGTAGATGTCGACGAAATGGGAGTATACCATTAATGGACAGCAGGAGCAAGTAAAATCAGAAATAACACTAACCTCAAATAACTGCTTAATTCAGTCGAATAGATCAGTTTGGGCCTGAATAATTCGTCGACACTGTTGTGTGTGTCACGTAATTACAAAATCAAAATATGTGTTTTATCTCTCATATTTACTGAAAATTGCCATGTCACAGTATTTGCGCGGGCAAGTGAGTATTATTGCAGTAAAACAGAGTTCAATGGACGGCAGCTCTTCCTCTCTCCTATAAACCGCCACGTCTCAATTAAAAGCAACAGTGTAATACATCATATAACTTCCTAAGGGATACACTGTTTCATATATTACAGTCATTAGTGTCGAACTAATCTTTTGGATTCAGGTGCTTGACATCGCCGCGACTGTGTAACATTCCGACAAGCTTGCATATTGGGCCTAATAGCTGATAGGTTTCCTTGTGAACCGTTACGCATGCATCCTGTAAGCCAATAATCAGCAGTTATGGCTGCATTAGTGCCTTTTAACTGAAACACAGTGGGAGTAAATATCTGAAACACAATGTTCTTATTACACAAAGAGGAGTGCTTCACCGCCCATTTCTTTTTACGAATCCCCTGCCCTCCGGAAATTTTGGCAGAGCTTACACTTTGATGTAGCGCTATATGCTTGGAACCTTTTGATGCATTTTCATGTAGTCACCACTACTAACAGGTTTTACTCTCCTGTTTCCGTTGACTATGTTACAATAGTTAAGTGCCGCTCGTAATTAAAACAATAGGCCTAAGGAAAGGTCCATGTGTCTGAAAACGTGCGTTATAGGCAAAGTGTCACAACTCAGTAGCAAGTCAGATTGGCTCTACATAAGCGAGTGCCTATCAACTAGTTACGAATTAAAAAAATAAGTACTGCACAGAAGAAGTTAGAAAAAAATTTTGAGGCTAATGGGACATACGAGATAAAAAACTATATAACAAGGAAGGATTACCCTTTCGGACATTTTTTACCGAATGAATGACCATAGGATAACGAAATAGATCTTTAAGTATGTGTGTGTCGAGATAATCAAAATAAAGAAAGATTTATAAACGCAGGATACAGGAAAAGAAGCACTGCAATGAAATACACTCCTGGAAATGGAAAAAAGAACACATTGACACCGGTGTGTCAGACCCACCATACTTGCTCCGGACACTGCGAGAGGGCTGTACAAGCAATGATCACACGCACGGCACAGCGGACACACCAGGAACCGCGGTGTTGGCCGTCGAATGGCGCTAGCTGCGCAGCAATTGTGCACCGCCGCCGTCAGTGTCAGCCAGTTTGCCGTGGCATACGGAGCTCCATCGCAGTCTTTAACACTGGTAGCATGCCGCGACAGCGTGGACGTGAACCGTATGTGCAGTTGACGGACTTTGAGCGAGGGCGTATAGTGGGCATGCGGGAGGCCGGGAGGACGTACCGCCGAATTGCTCAACACGTGGGGCGTGAGGTCTCCACAGTACATCGATGTTGTCGCCAGTGGTCGGCGGAAGGTGCACGTGCCCGTCGACCTGGGACCGGACCGCAGCGACGCACGGATGCACGCCAAGACCGTAGGATCCTACGCAGTGCCGTAGGGGACCGCACCGCCACTTCCCAGCAAATTAGGGACACTGTTGCTCCTGGGGTATCGGCGAGGACCATTCGCAACCGTCTCCATGAAGCTGGGCTACGGTCCCGCACACCGTTAGGCCGTCTTCCGCTCACGCCCCAACATCGTGCAGCCCGCCTCCAGTGGTGTCGCGACAGGCGTGAATGGAGGGACGAATGGAGATGTGTCGTCTTCAGCGATGAGAGTCGCTTCTGCCTTGGTGCCAATGATGGTCGTATGCGTGTTTGGCGCCGTGCAGGTGAGCGCCACAATCAGGACTGCATACGACCGAGGCACACAGGGCCAACACCCGGCATCATGGTGTGGGGAGCGATCTCCTACACTGGCCGTACACCACTGGTGATCGTCGAGGGGACACTGAATAGTGCACGGTACATCCAAACCGTCATCGAACCCATCGTTCTACCATTCCTAGACCGGCAAGGGAACTTGCTGTTCCAACAGGACAATGCACGTCCGCATGTATCCCGTGCCACCCAACGTGCTCTAGAAGGTGTAAGTCAACTACCCTGGCCAGCAAGATCTCCGGATCTGTCCCCCATTGAGCATGTTTGGGACTGGATGAAGCGTCGTCTCACGCGGTCTGCACGTCCAGCACGAACGCTGGTCCAACTGAGGCGCCAGGTGGAAATGGCATGGCAAGCCGTTCCACAGGACTACATCCAGCATCTCTACGATCGTCTCCATGGGAGAATAGCAGCCTGCATTGCTGCGAAAGGTGGATATACACTGTACTAGTGCCGACATTGTGCATGCTCTGTTGCCTGTGTCTATGTGCCTGTGGTTCTGTCAGTGTGATCATGTGATGTATCTGACCCCAAGAATGTGTCAATAAAGTTTCCCCTTCCTGGGACAATGAATTCACGGTGTTCTTATTTCAATTTCCAGGAGTGTATTTTCATAGAGAAAGTATTGAACCTAGCATAATGAGAAGATAGAAGTGGTGGGAGGATAGAGTGAAAAGTTTGATGAAAGAAAACACAAAGCCAGGATACTGAAAGATGAGAGGGAACTTTAATAAACACGTAATTCATTTGTCATCATATCGAAAAGAAAGAAGACATGTTAACTGCAGTACAACGTTGGTTCTCAGAGGCTGCCCCAGCCTTTAGTGTTTATGAGACGAAGCAACTGGAACACAGACACCGTCAAAATTTCTTCAGGAGCAGGTACTTCAAGCATCAAAACCACGACCTCCAGTGCTATGATACTCCTTGCGCCTAGTGCCACAAAAAGGCGCAGTGATGAATTTCCCTCAACCTTCCAAAACTAATCGTGGAGAGGAAACCTCTTTAAGAACTTACCTCTAAATGTTTGTGTACAAAGGTAAATGGATGACGCGAAAGCTATCGCCCTAGTCACCGCTGTTAATGTGGTGAATCTGAAAACAAGTATCTCACTCTAACGCAATCTGACTGGATTGTGATGATTTTGAGCAGATTGTTAATACCTTCCAGGGTATGAAAAGGAGACTACAATTTTGTTTTATTTAATTTACACGTCAAATTCGGTAGGACAAATTGAGGAGCAAATCTCCAAGGTCACGGAACGTACATGAAATTACTACATAAATGTAATAACAGATAAAAATAAAATGCTTATGAACCCGTAAGTATACAATCGAGACAGAAGGAGTGACCAATGAGGAAACACTTCAGTTTCGATATGAAAGCTCGTGGATAACTCCTAGGATTTTTGAATTCCAATAGTAGCTTAGTGAAAATAGATGCAGCAGTATACTGCACACCTTTCTGCAAAAGAGTTAAGGAAGTCCGATCGAAATGCAGGTTTGACTTCGGTCGAGTATTAACTGAGTGAAAGCTAGTTATTCTTGGGAAAAAGCTAATATTGTTAACAAGGAAAGACAGTTAGGAATACACGTATTGCGAGGTCAATGTCAAAATACCCAGACTCATGAACAGGGACCAACAAGAGGTTCGTGAATGTACACCACTTACTGCCCAAACGGCCTGTTCCTGAGGCAAAAATATTCTTTTAGAATGGGAAGAGTTACCCCAAAATATAATACCATACGGCATAAGCGAAAGAAAATAAGCAAAGTTGACTAATTTTTGTGTCGAACTACCACTCACTTCACATACCGTTCGAATAGTAAAAATGGCAGCATTAAGTCTTTGAACAAGTTCCTGAGCGTGGGCTTTCCATGACAGTTTACTATCGATCTGAACGCCTAGAAATTTGAACTGCTCAGTTCCGCCAATCGTAAGCACATTCTGGGAAATTAAAACTTCAGGTTTTGTTGAACCGTACGTTAGAAACTGCAAAAACCAGGACATACTGTGTTTTAGATGTAGTTTGTTTTCTACAACTCATGAACATTGGCCATGAACTGCACTATCTGAAACTGGGCCAAAGTTGCACCTCCTATACTACCAAGCTGGTGATGTCAGGAAACAGATATTTTTAAAGGTTACCTGTAACACTAGAGGGAATATCATTTATGTAAATAAGAAGCAGGAGTGGCCCCAACTCTGAAGCCTGGGGCACCCTCAACTTTTCTGTACCCCACTCAGATCCCACATCACAGCCATTCGCAACATTGTGAATAATGACCGTTTGCTGTCTGTTGCTAAAGTAAGAGGTGAACCAATTGTGAGCTACTCTCTGTGGTCCATATTGGTCCAGCTTCTGGAGCAATATTTTGTGATCAACACAATCAAACACGTTAGTTAAATAAAAAATACGCCTAGAGTTCGAAACCTTTTGTTTAACCCACCTAGTATCTCACAGAGATAAGAGAATATAGCATTTTCATTTGTTAAACGACTTCTAAAGTCGGACTGTACATTTGATACTAAATAGTGTGATATAAAATAATCCATTATCCTTAAATACACAGCCTTTTCAATAACTTTAGCAATCACTGATGGCACAGAATAGGGTAAAAAATTGTCTACATCATCCTTTTCTCCCTTTTTATGAAGTAGTTCTACAGCTGAATACTTCAGAAATTACGAATATGGCTAAATAAAGGGCTAACATGTGCAGCACAGTACTTTAATATTCTGCTAAGCACTCCATCATATCCATGAGAGTCCTTAGTCTTCAGTGATTTAATTAATGACACAATCTCCCCCATGTGTTATCACAAAGGAGTATTTCAGACCTCAGTCCTGGAAAGGCGTTTGCCAAGAAAGTTATTATGATTCCCTGTAGAAATTAAATTTTTATTTAATTCACCACCAATGCCCCGAAAATGATTTGTAAATACTGTACATATATCTGATTTATCAGTAACAGAAATATTTTTACTACAAACTGACGTTATATCGTCGACCTTGTGCTGCTGACCAGACACTTCCTTCCCAACTTTCCATTGTTTTAATTTTATCTTCTGAATTAACTATTCTATTTGCATACCATATAATCTTTGACTTCATAATAACACTTTTAATTACCTTACAATACGGTTTGTAATGTTCTACTGAAGCTTGATTGTAACTACTACTATCATTTTGATATAATTCAAACTTTGGTCTACATGATATCCTTGTCACACCAGTCAACCATACAGGCTGCCTATTACTGCTATTACCCAGTTTATAACATTCTAATGGAATGCAGCTCTCAAAGGGCATGTGATATGTACTATATTTATCATCTATGTATCAGCACTATGAACATCCTGCCATTCTTGTTCCTTGACAAGGTTTAAAAAACTCTCTACTGCTGTTGAATTAACTTTCCTACATAGGTGGTAATTGTATGTGACATTTGTTCGAGTACAAAAGCCGTTTAGAGTTTAAATATGTGCATCATGGTCTGAAAGGCCATTCACCTTTTAATAAACTGAATGCCCATCTAGTAATGAAGATTGAATAAAAATATGGTCTATGGATGTGCTACTGTTCCCCTGCACCTTAGTTGGAGAAAACACAAACTGCTTCAGATAATCCGTTCTCTTGCAACATCATATACAAAATTTATATTGAAGTCACCACATATAACTAATTTCTGATACTTCTAATAAAGTGAATCAAGTAACCTGTCAAGCCTGAGTAAAAATGCTCTAAAGTCAGAGTTAGGGGCCCTAGAAACAACAGTTAGAAGTTTGGTTTCACTAAATTCAACAGCCCCTGCACAACATTCAAATACCTGTTCAGTGCAGTGCTGTGATCCGTCTGTGGACTCAAGTGGAATACCATATTTTATGTACATGGCCACTCCCCCACAGCTCAAGGAAGTCTTACAAAAAAAAACAGCTAATCTGTATCCTGGTATAGGAAGCCTCTGAATTGTCAAATTATTTAAGTGGCGCTCTGATATAACAAAGATTTGATAGTCAACATCTATAAGCAGTTCACTAACTATATTTCTAACACCTCTCATATTTTAAGAAATATGTAATTCCTTCTCTACTTGGAAACAGGACGTCGTCTGAAGGTGAGCCCTTAGTTAGATGGAACTTCTTTAAGCAGGTGTACCTAATAGCTGACTTAAATCTAAGAAAGGTGCAACTCTAACACCAACTACTACAGGAATTCCTCCATGAGTGATGCCACTACCACCCACTACACAGTCACCTATAAGCTTAGCCAGCCTCCCCTTCCCATACCCCCTGAGGTGCAGGTCACGCCTAGTGAAACCCAGTGTACAGATAGGCCCTACTGGCATAAATGAAATGTGACCCATGCCCTCTGCCATGAGCACCCTCTCCAGCCCCACGTTAACGCGCCTAGCAGCCACAGTAAGATGAAGCCTATAATGACACTGAAACAGTTACACGAAATGCACGTTAGTGGCACCAGTTGGAGTTGCTATCTTTACCAGGTCTCTACCTACATCATATTCCTGATCCAGTCCTGCACTAGGCTTAACAATGCTGGTGACCTGTTACTCATTCCCCAACACTTGCTGCGACTGCTGGCCCACGCCTCTACCATGTGAACTACCTATCAGCAGAACCTTCTTCTTTCTGTAAGACTTTACAACTGACCTAGGCGTCCTAACTGCTGATTACTGCTTCATGTTTTCTACATCTACATCTACAATAGGCGCCTCTGCACTGAATTCTGACACTTGGTCAAATATATTGCATATACACAAAGTACAACTGTCTGAATACCTCCTCCTCCAAGCTGCCTTCTTGCCAACTGCCAGTTCCCATTCCTTACCATCCTTCACCTTCCTCAACCTATCTAGTTCCTCCTCTATCAACTTACTTCTACTACAGATTCTGTTTTCCCAAGAGTAGATCTAGCTAGAATGCCCACTGGCTTCACTATTGCAATCCCCCTACCTCTCACAGAGAATATACTTTGAACGAATCCCACATCCTACCTTACTACTCAAAAACCTACGACAGAGCCCACACTTCAGGCACATGGTAAGATCTTACAGTTACTGAAAAAACTATATGTCTATGTCAGATAAGTTCAGTTACACCAGTAGAACTATTTATAGAAGTAACAATAGCGGTATCGAAATTCTCTGCCTATTAAGAAAGCAACTACTTGTATAAATTCTACTACATCACAGCTACTACCAATAACAAGAAAACTTCACAAAATTACTAGCTGAAACGTGAACTTTAAGTGGCCACTGGAACACTCAACGAAATTAAAGCACTGAATGAAAATATTACTGAAATATTTCACTAGAAACAATAAGAAATGTCAGCTGAAAACTAAAGCACGAAATTCACTAAACGACTTCAACGCACAGAAAACTCTAAAAAGCATAGCGAGCGAACGTTTCCAAAAGTTTATTAACTTAATGTACGTAAAGGTGTCGAATAGAAACAATGATTAAAGTCGGTGTTCATATTTATTCATAAACACATTTATAACAACCTCAGATTGATGGATAATAAACACTAGTGATAATTATCTCTGTCTAAATTCATATAACGATTAAATGGGAGACACTGACACATCTATATCAGTTATTATTTCTTGCCCTCCTAGGAATTTAGACTCTACCGATGTTCAATGATAACTGAAAAGTACTAAATCCTTGTTAGAAACAGTGACTGGAAGTTGGTGACTAAAATCCAGAACACGACCATACATTCGTTACCAGCGCAAAGGAAGTGAAGCAGACCATCTTCCTGGATTCCACAAGTGTAAAATCAGGTTAACTGCTCTACCAGCGCTGCCAATTAAGTAAGACTGAGATGCGCGAATATGTTCGGGGCAGACGTTCGGGAAAATGGAGTTGTCAGCAACTGGGCAGAACTACAAGATGCGCACTGCCTGCCGAGCTGTAACCACAAGTCGATCCGGACACGTTTTCGTCCTACCCACAAGTGCTGTCTTGACGCCCATGCGTAGTACCCGTGAGTAATTCTACGATTCGGACACCTTTGCTTACTTCCAGCAAGTTCTTCTCATGTGGCATTGACTTACGCCGTGCGTATCCCTTGCCATCTAAACGAGTCCGGTCGCCAGTGACTAAATTACGAACCACTGCGGTCCAACCACGAGGATTCCTTCCAACAGAGAATCCCGCCAAAAATAGCGAGTAATTTCCAGCCTCCAGTGTTAACATTAACCTCTCCCCTACTATAGAAAGGTATTCGTTTCAACGCTGCAGACGGACGACATATTTCTTTACACAAATCACACGTTCTTTCGCCACTGTCCAAATCTTCCTAAACGGATTCGAGAGCTTCAGAAAGAACCGCTATGAGGAAGAGTTTGCTTGCGGTGGCCTGCGCTTTCTACGAGTAGCATGTAGTAATCTTTGAAAGAAGTTAAAAAAAAACATGGAAAAGTCGCACCCAGCTACTCCATGCGGAACCGGCGCCAACAAGAGGTTCGGGCCTGGCCTCATTTCCCAGGATCATACGCCATCCAGGCTTGGTCCATTACACCGGCCATCCGGCCGAAGCGTTTCTTGTCCCTCTGTCGTCCTCTGCCCTTTCACATGCTGGCAGATATTCATAATCCATTAAAAACGCTCACCGGTTTAGTAAGGAGAGGCATGCAAATTACACAGGGCACACTACTGCCCGTCACCGTTTTTGATTGTACCAGTACCATATTTCTTATCAAATTTTCCTTTTATTATCCTCAGAATGATAAATATATCCCAACTGTTAACGGAATCAACACGCAAAATGGTTGCCTTGTTTGAAGCGTACATTATGCTTATACAGCTATGTAACTTCTGCAGGACCATCTGAAGATGAGCCTGAAAAGGTTCGAAATACGGTTTATGGATTGAACGAATAATTATTTCAGTAATGTGAATGGCTGAAGTTTTATGTATTTAGAAGTGTATCTCTAGTCGAATAGCTTACTATATCTACATGGTTGCAGTGAACGATGGTCACCTCACACAGAACGTTAGTCTGCACCAATTGCGAGTTACAGTCCACGAGCCAACTTACGGAGACCCCGAGCAGCAGCAGATGGCCAGGTGATCCCCATTTGCAGTTATTGACGAACACCAGAAATTAGTGCCGCTGCAGTCACCTCCTCAACACGCTTTGCTGTCGCATCCTGTTCAGGATCGATGGTCGCACTTTCCGCTAATACCATAGTCCAAGTACTTGCACTCATCGTCACCTAGTAGACAATGCTGCTTAAAGTGACTGGGTTGATACTTTCTTGGTACATTCGGAAGGTTTCTGCAATGGCGGCAGCACAATAACTACCCAATATGTCTTTTATGTCACATATTAGCATCTCTGTTCGTTGTAAAACAAGTCTCAGGTATATATGGCATGTGGAAACAAGGAAAACACTTTCTGTGTCTCATAAACCGTTTTTCTTTCTTTCCATACGCCGGCCGATATTCCCGAGCTGTTCTAGGCGCTTCAGTCTGGAACCGCGCGACCGCTACGGTCGCAGGTTAGACTCCTGCCTCGGGCATGGATGTGTGTGATGTCCTGAGGTTAGTTAGGTTTAAGTGGTTATAAGTTCTAGGGGACTGATGGCCTCTGATGTTAAGTCCCATAGTCCTCAGAGCAATTTGAACCATTTTTTCTTCCATACTTGGGCTTTCACGTTGATCAAAGATACGACGTTCTCTGCGAAATTGTAAGACAAATGACTGCCAAACGTAGGAAAGGTAAAGTGTTTTATCTTGGCCACTCTTGTATCGACTTTAGGGGAAGTGGGAACGAAGAGCCGCTCGTTCACACCTAAGTAAAGGACTTTCTAGAGTCGGACCACACTTCTGCTGCCGGAGTACCTGGGTGACATGTTATTTTTTCCGTACTGAACTTTCGCAAGAGAGTGGAGTTAGCTCTTCACTACATTGACAATTATACACCGCCTCTCAATTTAAGAATATGAGTAACATTACGTAAATTGAACCAGGGAACCGAAAATTAAAATATTTTCTTGACGGGTGCGTTTTCAGAGCTGAGATAACCCTTAACTTTCTCAGTTATTGCAGTATCTCTTCATTGTTACATAGATGCTGTGCTTGCACTGTTTTATTATATGGCGCTTCTGTAATGAAATTAGAGCCTTTGTGAACATTACGTGTGTAGGATGTGACAGAGTGTATCGAGGGATGGCTTGTAATATTATATCTGCATGTTATGTATTACGATGTTTCTGTTATCAATTCATTATATTTTATGAACATTTAATCTTAGTGCAAAATAGACTGCGTGAGTTTGGTTACAGAATGAGATTTTCTTTGCCCCTTAATGGTTTGCCCTGGGTTGAACAATATGCTAGGTGTCATGAATGGGTGTGCATTTAGCTGAACGTAATTCCAGTACAGGTTTACTCGATGTCAATAGTGGTTTCGTACACGCATCAAAAAAGCTTTTGCATCACCTCGGTTCCGAGAGTTTCGGAACTTGTACAGAAAACTGGAGTAGAGCTCATCATAAACACCATTTCTGACCTTTTTATTTCTCATGAAAATCACACATTGTATGTTGTACAACCATACAGCGAGCGCTTCAGATGTGGTGGTTAAGACTGCTGTACACACTGGTACCTCTAATACCCAGTAGCACGTGCTCTTGCATTGATGCATGCCTGTAATCCTCGTGGCACACTATCCAAAAGTTCAACAAGGCACTGTTGGTCCAGATTGTCCCACTCCTCAACCGCGATTCGGCATCGAACGAAGTCATTATCCTGAAGGAAGCCATTCACAGTATGTGCACGATAGGAGCGCGAACTGTCGTCCATGAAGACGAATGCCTTGTCAATATGCTACCAATAATGTTGCACTATCGGTAGGAGTATGGCATTCACGTATCGTACAGCCGTTACGGTACCTTCCATGATCACCAGCAGCCCCACATAAAGCCACCCCAAAACAACATGGAACCTCGACCTTGGTCACACTCTGGACAGTACATCTAATGCGTTATGTCTGAACGGGTTGCCTCCAAAACGTCTCCGACGATTGTCTGGTTGAAGGCATATACGACACTCATCGGTGAAGAGAACGTGATGCCGATTCTGAGCATCCCATCTGTGCCGATCTGTGACGCGCTGTATGGTGTCGTGGTTGCAAAGATTGAGCTCGCCATGAACGTCTGACGTGAAGTTGCGCGTCATGCAGCCCATTGCGCACAGTTTGAGTCATAACATTACGTAATGTGGCTGCACGAAAAGCATTATTCAACATTATGGCGTGGCTTTCAGGTTTCTTCCAAGCCATACTCCGTAGATAGCGGTCATCCATTGCAATAGTAGTCCTCGGGTGGCCTGAGCGAGGCATGTCATCGACAGTTCCTGTCTCTCTGTATCTCCTCTATGTCCGAACAACATCGCTTTGGTTCACTCCGAGATCCCTGGACACATTCCTTCTTGAGAGCCCTTACTGGCACAAAGTAACAATGTGGACGCGATCGAACCGCGGGATTGACCATCTAGGCACGGTTGAACTACAGGCTACACAAGCCATGTACCTCCTGCAATGACTGGAACTGATCGGCTGTCGGAACCCGTCAGTCTGATAGGCGCTGCTCATGCGTGGTTGTTTACATTTTTGGGCGGGTTTAGTACCATCTGAATAGTCAAGGGGACTGTGTCTGTGATACAAAGTCCACAGTAAACATCTATCTCCAGGAGTTCAAAGAACTGGGATGATGCAAGTCTTTTTTTCATGTGTGCATTTTCCTTTTCTTCGGTCATATTAATGTGGTATGAGGAAGGTTTGTCTCACATATGATTCGTCAAATACCGTCTATGACCACTGTATCAATTCCTTTTCTTAAAACGTACTTTTTGTCTAAAATTAATTTGTTGATTCTGATTGACAATTAGTGAGAAGATTGACATTAAGAGATGCAAAATATTAGTAAACACGTCATCATGACCGAAAAAATGCATTGCACAATCGCTTGCTGCTAAGAAAAGCACTGAAATGCTTTTCTTGCTGCTTTGTATTCCAGTGGGAAGAAGGCTACGAACAAGATTACATATAGGTGGCAATTTTCTGGTAATTCTACAGAGCTGGTGTGAGGTGTAGTTAGATACAGAACAACAGAATAAATGTTATGAATTATCCCTTTACAGGCACAAACGATATCAAATGAGCGGTTTCGGTGAAATAATAGGAAATTAACGCTGTTGTACTTATTCAGGATAAGTTAGGTGCTACTTAAGTTATCAGTCACATGTGCTTCCGCAGCTCTCAGTTGGTCCGTTACTCAGCGTTAGTCAGATGGGTTCATACATGCCTCTAGAGTCATAGCAGCTTAAAATAATAGACTTCAGTCTTCTATATCTTTCAGATATATTAATGATCAGGAAAGCAAGAAATAATCACCCAGTGTTCCTTTCTGTTTTAAAAGCAGACGTGTTTGCAGAAGGAATTTTATAATTTGATTACGCCAACTATGGGGAAAATGTAATTTCTCTTACACTAGCTTTTTTTCCTACAAACATGTTTCAACAGATACATCGTATTATCAGTGGATCTTTATTTTATTAAATTAAGGAATTTGTGAATCCATCCTTAGAGGTAAGTTGACTACCGCACACATTTTATCCACAATATAACTGACAGCTCGTCGTGGCATTGACTGCATGAGTCACCTGAAGCTCTCGAAAACTCTCAAACCTCACGGTGCGGGGTACATGACGGTAACATACGATTCGATATGGTCACAAATGTTATCAATAAGAGTGTGGTCGAGTGACTCATTGCATCATTGTATAGAAAAAGATGATGGTCGATGTAAAACCACTACTTCAGAATATCTACGCCAACGTTGTGGATATTTTTACGTATGGAGTTCTGATCGATAACCATGTTTCATACACTGTTGGTATTTAATACCACAACACCATTATTGTGATTGTACTGTCGGAAGGACACACAGTGAAATGTATATGTGTTTTAGAGTGGTGGTTGGTGTGTGTGTGACGATACGTGTACAGCACAAGCCCGGAGTGCACAGAATAATCCGAAAAAAAGATGGTACACGCATGGAGTACTATTTGGAGAAATATACTCGTAGTGACCACACCCTTAGTACGACTAGGGACGAGTGTCATTTTGCGCATTTAATTTCGTTTCCATACTTTTTTGCATTCAACAAAACCAGTTCTTAAAATAACGACGCCACTCTTTTTGAAGCAGTTCAGGAATTAGGTTTTTATAATACTCCTCTCCTGCATGTGGTGACGAAAATTCATTCAACGCATTTTACTTGAAGTTTTTCGAACGAAATTAAACTCACGAGGTTCTAGTTCAAAGATGTATGGTGGAGAATGCAGGGCGCTGATCTTCAGGGTATGATAATAGTCAGTTGTTAGTGTTGCTGTATGCCATGAATTGTTGTTGTGACAGGATTTAGTTTTGACGAACTGTCTCAAAAACTTGCAGTTAACCGATAATTGTTTACCAGTAGCACTAACGGGGCGTATACTTCATAATGCCTAAGAATACGCCCCATAAAAAAAGCAGCAACCATCTTCTTACTCTAATCAGCACTGTGAACTCGTTACCTTGTTGGACTTTCGTAGGCTTCGGTTCTGTTGAAAGACCACCTGAACGAGCGGAGTTTCTTATTAGGTTCATAAAAATAACACTTAGTTTCATCATTACTAACGATACTCCAAATCAAGTTTTCCTTGGGTTTTTCCGCAACACTCAGTGCATTGTTGTTTTTGATACCAGTGCCAGTTTACGTGAAATCCGTGGAGAACAAAGTTTTCTCAAGTCAAACTCTTGATGTAATATGCTTTGGATTTGAGCCACATCAATGCCCAGAGTTGACCGAATAAACTTTTAACAATGGTCAAACAGTGACAGTAGTTCTTGGGAGTCCTTCACAAAATTCATCAAAAAAAATTGTAAATTTGTTGCGTCAAATTCTAAATTGTTGCCTTGAGAGTGCTTCTTCGCCAAATCCACTTCTAAGTAGATCTTAACATCGTTTGTCCGTTGATGACGATTTACAACCGTAAAAAGTGGTATCCCAGAAAGTTACTGTACTCACATTCATTTTTTGTGTACACTGAATCCTTAAATAATGATAATGATACCTAACAACTGTTGGAGCAAATTGAGCAAGCTACACGGTCATCAGTTCGCAAAACATTACACAATAGCTGTCAGATAAAAACAAATTTGACTTGTTATCACAGCCATGGCATTCCAACAATTTTTAGTGTGTCCTTGTTATGGGAGGTCATTGTGCAACATACAATGCCAAATGCAGCACCTTAAGGACTGTGTACTGCGGCATCTGTGTGTAACATGTGTCACGCTTATCGGCAATCCGGTGGCGTTCAGGAGCCCTGTCTGTGCACCGCCGATAGCGATTCTGCAGTCAATACTTGTGCTGAGTTTAGAGATGAACAGTGTTTGCTGCATACATCTCACAGTACACCCAAGCCTCAGGGACTAGTACGCTGCTCCCGTTGAGCAGCTCCAGCCGTATGAACAGGTTCCGAATGTTGGCCCATGGGAAGCTGGACGGATAGCTGCACATGTTGGACACACCATTTCGATGTTATGTCATTGCTTTCAGCTGTGGTCTGTCGAACTGTCTCACTCCTGCAGACAAAGTTCTGGATATCCACGTCATACATGTTCAGGTGCCGTGAAAGACTCGACTGGAAACTGCGATGTCGCCCTTTTATCGTCAGTGAAGAGCCTCGGTACCGCCTTTATCCGAGTGATAGACGTACACCGTACGGCGTAGATCTAATGAAGTTCATATTTCGAAGTGCATTCGCCGGAAGACAGATGTCGCAGCCCTGTTTCTTGGTATGGGTTTCCATCAGGTGCAGCTCGTGGTCAGCTGTGGTATTACTGTAGGGTAAATATATCAGTGCCTGGTACAATGCACAGGGTGTTATCTCCGTGCTACTGCCATTTCTCCGGACGGATGATGTGCTCTTTCAGAGGGACAATGCACGTCCACATACAACTGCTGCGACGAGTCATGCTCTGCGTAGCCGCCATATGGGGTTGAGTAATAAAAGCCAATATTTAGTCCTCGAGGGCGAGTATTCATCAGAGGCAGTGGTATCGTCGGAAATTCCCCAGGGAATTGTGACAGAACAGCTGTTATTTTCTGTTATCTGGTGGACTGGGTAGACAGCAATCTGCGGTTGTTCGCTGATGATGTGGAGTACGTGAAGTTGTCGAATATGAGTGACTGTACATTGATTCAAGATGACTCATACAAATTTGTAGTTGATGAGGTGAAAAACGGCTGAAGATATAGCAGTGGTTGTGTTCTGCTTAACGCAGGCACTTCTTTTATGAACGTGGGCCTAAAGTTTCATAGCAATATGAAATGGAACGAGCATGTGTCAGTTGTGGTCGGAAAGGAAAATGGCCGACTTATTCGCAGTATCATAGGAATGTGAAGTTCATCTGTAAAGGAGAACGCTAATAAGATGCTAGTGCGACCTATTATTGACCACTACTCAAGTGTTTGTGATTCGTACCATGTCGGATTAAAGGAGGACATAGATGCAAATCAGAGGTGGGCTGATAGCTATTTTACCATTAGTTTAAGACAACACCCAAGTATTACGGAGATGCTTCGAGAACTCAATTTTGAATCTCTGGAGGGAAGATGATGATCTTTTCCAGGAACACAACTAAGAAAGTTTAAGGAACTACCATTCCAAGCTGACTGCAGAACTATTCTACTGCCGACAACATACATATCGCGTAAGGACCACGAAGGTAAGGTACGAAAGGTCAGAGCACATGCGGAGGCATATAGTTAGCGTTTTTCGCTCCCTCGGTCTGCGGGTGGAGCAGGAAAAGAACGACTAGCAGTGGTACAGGGTACCCTCCGCCACGCACCGTTCAGTGGCTTGCGGAGTATGTATGTATATGAATATGCTAAAATGTGTACTGATACTGTTGTTTGGACACGATTTGCTGCAACATGTGAGTTTCATATGGTCTGAATTTGTGAGCATACATACCTAAAATGATGAACTACCTGCCGCATTACTTGTCAATAGAATGACCCTGCATTTGGAGTTGTGCCTTTTCTTCCGGCAGTGTATTAGGAGCAGTGCGTCATTCCTCTCACTTCAGTGTGAACGCAGTTGTAGAGAGAGAGACAAATGAGACTACGGATAAGACAGAGAAGTAGCAGCAGATTGTGGAGATAAGCAAGAGCGGGGGATTCGCCGTATGGCCCTAATGGTGCCGGGGTCGCTCGGGGAATCCCTTCCTCTGCGTGACATGTACGGAAGAGTGGATCGCGATGTGGGCCTTGCCGGAGGTATCGCCGTCAGGTCGGGGCGCACAGCGGCGGCGCCGGCGGCTGCGCTATCAAATATCGATCAGCGTCGGCCGGGCCGGCGATCCTTGTGAGGCAACATCAATCACCCACGCCCGGCCGGACGCAAATCCCCGCGGCGCGTTGCGGCTCCGCTGGGCCCGGCTCAGCCACCGATGAACCCAGCAAGTGGCGCCGCTTACACGCTGCACGCCGGGGCGCCACCTACCGCACACGGATCAGGCACAGACCGGCAGCGCTGACGAAGAACACTCGCGTCGAACGCGCCCACCACGATAAGGAGTGTAAGTGCACATCTTTCTGTTGGTGACTGATGATGCTGTACTGAACAATATTACATCTCTATGCAGACTAATAGTTTTAGCTAGGACAAGTCATATGTTTTTGTGTGGCAAGGGCAAGCCACTAAGGCTTATTTACCCCTGGGCATTAACCCAGGTGCCAAAGAATTTGTCAGAGTAACTAGACTACCCGAGGGCGCTGTAGCATAGGGATAGTTTGAACCTTCGGTTCGATTCCATTGTGGTGGTAGGAATGTGCTAGGGTGAAGCGTATTGTTGTTTGCAAGGACACACATCGAAAGTTACATACACTGACGAGCCAAAACAGTATGACCACCTGCTTAATAGCTTGTTTCTCCGTCTTTAGAACGGAATACATCTCTGATCCTGCGTATCAGAGATCCGTTAGTTTCTTGGCACATTTGTATGAGGCAGTTGGTGTCTACGCGCAGGATGTGTAATTCGGAAAAATAACGGGCTACAGATTTGCGTACGCGGTGATGATGCTGAGGGCTACCCAGAAGGGATCTATAGGATTCACATCAGACGAATTTGGGCCGAGACGTGAACGTGAGTTCACTAAAATGCTTCTCAAATCATTATAGCACGGTTCTAGCTCCGAGACACCAAAAGTTACACTGCTGGAAGATGACGTCGCCGGCGAGGAGGATATCAATCATGAAGGGAAGCAGGCGTTTCGTGACTGAAATTATGTCTTCGATTACTACCGCAGTTCACATGCAAGCACAGCAGAATGTTTCGCATAACATAATACTGCTCCCCCCAACCTGCATCCGAGTCGCACTGCAAGGTTCAAGCGGCCGTTCACCTCGACGTCGCCTTTCGTGGATGTGACCATCGGCCTAGTGTATCAAAAATGTGATTCACGCGAAGAGCCGACACGTTTCCATTGATCGACGGTTGAATACGATGATCCCGTGCACATTGCAGTCGTAACTGACGATGTCGTTGGGGGAATATGTGAACGCGTGAGAGTAGTCTGCTGCGGATATCCATATTTATCAGTGTACGATGAACGGTGTTCTCCGAAACATTACTGCGTGCACCAGCATTGTGCTCTTGAAGCAGAGACGCCACAGATCACCACTGTTCTACTTTGCAGAGTAGACAAACCTCCAAAACCCACGTTCTGTGTAGAGTCCTCGACGTCTAACCATTTGGCGCCTAGTGTCAGCTTCACTGTCCTACATCTCTCCGTAGACGTACACGACAGTAGTACGTATTTAACTTTCGACCAGCTTCCCCGTTTTTGAGTTACTCGTTCGCATGCAGTGCATACCTTTGTCAAAATCGCTTATCTCAATGGATTTTCCCATTTGCAGCCCACATCTCCGCGAGTGTAATCGCCCGTCCGTGTCTGCTCTGCTTACATAATTTTCTTAGCGCGTCACGTGTCCGCAACGCCACCAGGTGGCATCAAGCATCGTAAGTCAAAACATTATGACCACTCCAAAGTGGTCTCAATGTTCTGGCTTACGGTATATTTATTGGTGCATATTGTTGTTGTGGTCTTCAGTCCTGAGACTGGTTTGATGCAGCTCTCGATGTTTCTTCATCTCCCAGTACTTACTGCAGCCTACATCCTTCTGAATCTGCCTAGTGTATTCATATCTTGGTCTCCCTCTATGATTTTTACCCTCCACGCTGCCCTCCAGTACTAAATTGGTGATACATACTGTATTTGTCAGTCATAACTAGTGTTTCTAGTGGACGTGTTGAAAAATGGTGAAGAGTTGTGCAGCGTTTAATTGCACGAATAGCGAGAAGGGAACCAATATTACCATTCACAGTTAAGTGGATATGTTTAAATGTTTTACATTATGAATTTTGATTCACAGGACTTACGTTTTCAGAAGGGATACACAACTGACTTTCGTTCGTTTTTTAGCTGAAGCTGCTATTTTTTATAGTAGATGAGGCTCGAAATTACACGTCAGTTCAAAAATTTGGAGCAGTAGCCTACGACATTTTACACCTGGCAGTCTTGCTACCACAATAAGCCCCATTTAGCTGTAAACAATAAGTTATGCAAATTTCTTATAGTCGTACGTAAAATAAACAGATAAACAGAGACTGGTTGGCGTTTCTTGATAAATGAAATTGGTAGATTGTAGTTACGCACTGAAGTGAGATGTTACATTTGTGAGATAACTCAAAGAAAGGTGCGTTATAAAGCAAGACGCATACGTTTTGTACCACAATGGCCAGCGAGGCTCCCTTGAAATTGTCCACTGTTCAGAGTACCCACGCAGTGGGTTGTGGGGTCTTGTGACGTGTCGAAGTGCGGACACAAGAGGGTAAGTCTATATCGGACGTGAAAGGGTGACTCTATATAGATCACAAAGAAAATAACAGTAGTGGAGTCTGTGACGTGCCTATTAGAAGAATGTTCGACGCATGGAAAAACAAACAACACACTGATGTGTATACACAATAAGATGTGACATACATTATTATCTGCACTTCTGTTCTCTATACCCTCTATATGTCTCCAGCGTGTCAGAAAACGAATGGATGGACATTATAAGGCAAACAGAGCAACTAACGTATCAATGGATGGAGCAACTACGCGACTAATATGCAAGGTGGTGAGAATGCAGGGTGCAACTCTATGAGTCGGGAATGTAAGAAACTGTGTGTCGTATCGAATTAGTTCGCGGCTCAAGACACCCAACCCAGTAAACATTAAAGAGCTGTAGCTACTGAGGGGCTGGGCGCGATTCGGTACCATGTTCCAAAAAATAGCATTTCAACGGAAAAAGCAATTTGTTTATTAAAAAAAGGTACTTAATGCAGTTAAGTACTCGTACTTCTTTAGAATAGCTTTAGTAAGTCAGTAGAACTTCAATAAATAGAAGAAAAAGTAAAAAACAACTTTAGTAGGTTGACCCTCACGCAGCAGATAACAGTTTTGGCCACTTTTTATAATGCTATTTATTTATGTAATTAGCGCCGTTACCGGCTTCGAATCGACAGGTACATATTAGGACAGGTAGTTCACGTTATACGCATTTTATATTAGCTTTAATTTTTTTTCCACCAACTGATGAGGTTTCCTTGGGGTGGTGGTGCCGATGAAAAATCGGCGCCATTATGTTCCAGTACTGACATCGTGTGATCACGCAGCAGCAAAAACTGTATGATCCAATTTTTTAATGTACACTCCTGGAAATGGAAAAAAGAACACATTGACACCGGTGTGTCAGACCCACCATACTTGCTCCGGACACTGCGAGAGGGCTGTACAAGCAGATCACACGCACGGCACAGCGGACACACCAGGAACCGCGGTGTTGGCCGTCGAATGGCGCTAGCTGCGCAGCATTTGTGCACCGCCGCCGTCAGTGTCAGCCAGTTTTCCGTGGCATACGGAGCTCCATCGCAGTCTTTAACACTGGCAGCATGCCGCGACAGCGTGGACGTGAACCGTATGTGCAGTTGACGGACTTTGAGCGAGGGCGTATAGTGGGCATGCGGGATGCCGGGTGGACATATCGCCGAATTGCTCAACACGTGGGGCGTGAGGTCTCCACAGTACATCGATGTTGTCGCCAGTGGTCGGCGGAAGGTGCACGTGCCCGTCGACCTGGGACCGGACCGCAGCGACGCACGGATTAACGCCAAGACCGTAGGATCCTACGCAGTGCCGTAGGGGACCACAACGCCACTTCCCAGCAAATTAGGGACACTGTTGCTCCTGGGGTATCGGCGAGGACCATTCGCAACCGTCTCCATGAAGCTGGGCTACGGTCCCGCACACCGTTAGGCCATCTTCCGCTCACGCCCCAACATCGTGCAGCCCGCCTCCAGTGGTGTCGCGACAGGCGTGAATGGAGGGACGAATGGAGACGTGTCGTCTTCAGCGATGAGAGTCGCTTCTGCCTTGGTGCCAATGATGGTCGTATGCGTGTTTGGCGCCGTGCAGGTGAGCGCCACAATCAGGTCTGCATACGACCGAGGAACACAGGGCCAACACCCGGCATCATGGTGTGGGGAGCGATCTCCTACACTGGCCGTACACCACTGGTGATCGTCGAGGGGACACTGAATAGTGCACGGTACATCCAAACCGTCATCGAACCCATCGTTCTACCATTCCTAGACCGGCAAGGTAACTTGCTGTTCCAACAGGACAATGCACGTCCGCATGTATCCCGTGCCACCCAACGTGCTCTAGAAGGTGTAAGTCAACTACCCTGGCCAGCAAGGTCTCCGGATCTGTCCCCCATTGAGCATGTTTGGGACTGGATGAAGCGTCGTCTCACGCGGTCTGCACGTCCAGCACGAACGCTGGTCCAACTGAGGCGCCAGGTGGAAATGGCATGGCAAGCCGTTCCACAGGACTACATCCAGCATCTCTACGATCGTCTCCATGGGAGAATAGCAGCCTGCATTGCTGCGAAAGGTGGATATACACTGTACTAGTACCGACATTGTGCATGCTCTGTTGCCTGTGTCTATGTGCCTGTGGTTCTGTCAGTGTGATCATGTGATGTATCTGACCCCAGGAATGTGTCAATAAAGTTTCCCCTTCCTGGGACAATGAATTCACGGTGTTCTTAATTCAATTTCCACGACTGTATATAGCAGCTAAATAATCTGAAGCACCAGCCACACACCAAGAAGTTCCACTACATGGTGAACTGTACGTAGGTATTGACATTTGCTGCGTAAAAAAGGTCCTTACGCGATATGTGGCCATAGTTAACACCTGCAATTTCTGTTAGAAAATTGAGAAAGCTTTATCCATGGATATGTGTCTCTTTTCAAAATATCTTGTACTCAACAGCTGTGTACCGATGCCCTAGGGACACTGATAAATTAACATGTTTACATTGTAATTCAGCTGACCCTACTAAAGCTGTTTCATGCATCCTGTATTACATCTGTATATGGATACGTGACACCAACATAATCCATGTAGGCCTAAGTTCCCTTTCAGAGCTTTGGGCAACTGTTCATAAACGTAATCATACTGTAAAAAATTGAAGTGTGAACTATCGTTGGTTACACAATATTGTTTGACCAAGATATACCGTACTTTTGCCATATTTTCCAATCTGTCTTCATGTACAAAGTGGACTTGTCATAAAGATTTTAGGTGTCTCTGTACGTTTATTGCCCTTCTAGTGCTTAATCATCCTTACTTCTGCCATACATGGCCAAAAGTCTCTAATATTTATATGCGTAAGTAGGTTCTAAGTCAGCCCTTGTTCACTAGCTCACTCACGTATTTCTGAAGCTTTTGAGTCAAAACTTATCCAGAACCTACATTTTGCTAGAACTCTATATTCAGATCTAACTCACTCTTTTCTCACAAAAGGTGAATGTAAGATAGTGAATTTAATTTTTTTAAATCATCATAAGAAAAAAAATTAAAATGAATTCCAGTTGAACGACAGAAATTTTTATTATTTGTAGTTACTGTACGATAAGGCATCTGTTTTATTTTTCAAAACATATCTTTCATCAACAACAGGACTCAATGCCTGCTTGTTTAGTTCAGCTGTGTATATTTCGTGTTTTTCACTTGGAATTATAATAATTCTTCTGTACTTCTCGCTATTTTTAAACAAAATATCTTTGTAATCTTCTAAGCTTAATCTATTTTTGAAATTTCGTTTCTTAATTTCATTAGATATTATTTCTACTTTATCACCCACATTAAAATTTTTAATTATTCTCTCACACAACCAAATTATTTCATAAATTTTTTATTGCATTCATGTTTCATTTTTCCTACAACATTTGGAATACCATAAATATTATTTTCAGAATGATCAGTATTATCAAATTTAACGAATGTCGATTTCATATCTTCATGAAAATCTTCAGTTTGTATATTACAGACACAACTCATGTGTCTTGACAACACAATTCTATATTTTCTCCATATTTTAGTTTATTACTCTGTAGTGAAAAACATACATCAGTTCCTTACATATCTTCAAGTATACTCATTTCTACATAGATTGGTTTATCAAATGTGATTTTGGTCTTATTCATATGAAAAGCAGCACAATTGTAATGAAATATCGTTCTTGCTTGATGTTTGGCTATGCTACAAGTATGTCAAATTTTTCACAATCTGTCACTAAATTTATATACCTCTGTTTCTGATATTTTCAATTGTATACTGAAACCTTAGTCACAAGAATTTTTTACTCTACTTCTTATTTTTGTATTTAAGTATACGTACCTCTCCAATCAATCTGACCATTTATATTTTAAAACTCTACATATTTTTGAAACTTCCTGGCACATTAAAACTGTGTGCTCGACTGAGACTCGAACTCAGGACCTTTGCCTTTCACCAGCAAGTGCTCTACCAACTGAGCTACTGAAGCACGACTCACACCCGGTATTCACAGCTTTACTTCTGCCAGTATCTCGTCTCATACCTTCCAAATTTTACAGAAGCTCTCCTGCGAAACTTGCAGCACTAGCACTCCTGAAAGAAAGGATACTGTGGAGACATGGCTTAGCTACAGCCTGGGGGATGTTTCCAGAATGAGATTTTCACTCTGCAGCTGAGTGTGCGCTGATATGAAACTTCCTGGCAGATTCAAACTGTAGCCCTGCCCAGGCTGTGGCTAAGCCATGTCTGCACAGCATCCTTTCTTTCAGGAGTGCTAGCTCTGCAAGTTTCGCAGGAGAGCTTCTGTAAAGTTTGGAAGGTAGGAGACGAGATACTGGCAGAAGTAAAGCAGTGAGTACCGGGCGTGAGTTGTGCTTCGGTAGCTGACATGATAGGGCACTTACCCATGAAAGGCAAAGGTCCCAAGTTCGAGTCTCGGTCGGGCACACAGTTTTAAACTGCCAGGAAGATTCCTATCAGTGCACACTCCGCTTCAGAGTGAACATCTAATTGTATGTATTTTTGTTAATTTCATTCTTAATGATAAACACTGCTTAAGATTTCTATAATGAACTACATATTTAATTTTGTTTCCAAAAACAGCTAGCAATTAGCTTTGTCTAGTTTCAAAGACGATTTTACTTTAAATGGGTGAGAAAATCACTCCACTGTCCTTTGAGCTGCCTCAGTTTCAGCATCTTTTTACTTTCCTATTTCTTGACCTTTTTAATTTTAGCTCATTTTTCTCAATTCTAATATTCTTTTTGTGTCTAGAAATGGATGTTGAAAATAAAATGTCTGCTACAAAGAAAAAGAAATATTCTATAACTGAGCTACTTGGAAATAAAACAAAACCCACCAGCAATTGATTTGGCATATGGTTGCTTAAAAATATTTAAATAATCATAACAATAATAATACTGTTACAAATGTTGGAGACATAATTTACACAAAAGGAGAAGAAAAATAAGAGCAATTTAAACAAATTATACAACAATTCCACGATAATATTATGTTAGTTACAATTGGAGATTTAATAGACTACAAAATACGTATGCACAAAGAGATTTTTAGTTAAGAAAGAAATATATAGATGGTTTGATAGTTACTTGCAAGGAATATGTTCCAAATTTTATTCTGCAAAACATGCTGTCAAAGCTCAGTTACCTCTTCTCTTAGATTCAAACATGACAACATGCAAAACTGCTGAACAAGCTGTTAATGTAGATGTGGATATAATAAGAAGTAAATATACTAATCCACTTATTATTTCTTACAAGACAGAATTAGCAGATTGCAAGATTAATATGGTACTAAAAGAATCACCACAAATATTTCAAAAACTTGAAAAGGAACACTATTACTTATTAGATTTAGACATTACACAAGATTTTGTGGGAAACTTTAACAAAGAGAAATGATCAAGTACTTAACTAATAATTTTAATTTTTGAATTCACATGCACAAGATGAAGACTGCAATGAAAATAATTAACAACAATAATTCTGTACTAAGAGACTGTTCAGCATTTTCATTTCGAATTCTAAAGTAAAATGACTCAATACTTTTATATAAAAAAATGGTGAAAATGGCTCTGAGCACTATGGGACTCATCATCTGAGGACATCAGTCTCCTTGAACTTAGAACTACTTAAAGCTAACCAACCTAAGGACATGACACACATCCATGCCCAAGGCAGGATTCGAACCTGGGACCGTAGTGGTCATGTGGCTCCAGACTGTACGCCTAGAACCGCTCAGCCACCCTGGCTGGCAATACATTTCTTTGACAATTATAAAGAGCAGGAATTAATAAAGAACTTCGTTACCATATTATAATTTTTTTAAATTGGTCTGAAAAACAATAAAAGGAACAATTTGATACTATGTTAGCAAACGAAAATCGAATTACAAGACTGGAAGCAACAAGTAACAATTATATTAATCGAGATTTCAAAAAAGAACAAGAATTCTATTCATTGGTTGATTGTTTACTGTTAATAGCAAATGGCAGCAATTATTTCGAAAATGCTCCTTTTTATTCAGTTCCACCATCTAAAATATGGCGATATCTAACAGATACTCTACAGAACAACTGTTACATTATTTACAACTGTCTTCTATAATGTCACTATTGGGGTAACAGAAACATAAAAATAATAATTGCAATACAAATTTAAATTAAAACAGATAATAAAGACAAAAGGGATAAATTATTTAAATATATATTATCTGCATTTAATTTTAATTGGTTACCCATTGATTCCATAGAAATATTCGAAGAGAGAGACAATGTAATTTCTGTAAAAACAAATATGCTGTATAAAATCTGTAGGTACATATTTCTCAAAATGCATTGTATTATTATCTACAATACTAAAAGAAATAAATAACAAAGAATTATCAGAATCAAACACAACTAATAATTTTCCATTTGTATCTAGGAAAAAGTAAATATTACAACAAACTCCATCTTTATACAATGAAAGAAATTGAACCAATTAATAAGGTATACTGGAAATCTTCTAAAAAGAGGGAGCAAGACTTAGAAAATTTAAATGTACAAGAATGAAAACTAGAGTATTTGGATAGTAGTACATCTTTCTAACATGAATACAGATATTACTTTCAGAAGGAACAAAAAATAAGCGAAATGGAAGAAAAGTAAAAATTTATTAGAAACAACAGTGGATAGATTCACCTGCATGTGTAATTTATGAAATGCGTTCCTTTGTGGTAAATGACAAAAATAAGTATAAATACATAGGTGTATTAGGTGAACAAAATGGCATAAAATTTGTTGATATTGTTAAAGATCCCTATAAATAATTGACAGTACTAAAGGACAATAAAAGTTTCTTGAAAAAAAGGGTTTAACTGTATTCCATACAGTGATCCACAGCTAGAATTCGAAATTTTTTGTTATCCTACAGAAGAACCATTTATGGAAAAAACACAGATGGTTTTACTACATATAATGGAAATTCTGTCCCCAGAATAGCTTCCTTAAAAATACATCCAATTATCGAAAACAAGGATACTTTATTGTGTAAAGAATAAGATAAAGAGATAATGAAAAACAAAAAAAAAACACTAGGAAAAATAAAAAATAGAGTCAGTGAATGAGTAGAAGATTTTCAACAAATATTGAAATTATTTCGCAAATCACAATTTAAAACTATCAAGGAAAAAATAGGTATCTTTTTAAATTCTGACATATGTCAAATTGCTATAGTTGCAGCTATTGGATGGAAGTAGAATTTAGAATCAAAAGTATAGATCTACATTATAAGATTAAACTTAAGCTCAATAAACTAAAACAACACCAAATAAACACCAATAAGGATTACTGTTTGTTGTTTAATTTTTATCTATTTTCCCTGTTTCGAATTTTTCTGGAATAGCTATAGTCTTCTGTTCAAAAATCTAACATTAATGGTGGATATTCGTAATTAAGAATATAATAAACTGTACAATTATAAAAAGGACTAATTAAATCTGAATCTTTGCAGAATACATTTAGTAAACATTTCATTATAAATAACCAAACAGTAATATAAATCATTTCTCTTATGTCAATTCCTTAGTTATGTGAATGAATGCATCTGTTGCCCAAGGTGCTATGGATTTGTGAATGATTAGTTTTTCTATTTAATACAGTTAAATTTATTTATAACTTAGTGAGACTGAAATGCTAAAATATAGAGCTGCTTTTCGAGAATAAAATTCATTAACACGATGTGAGAGACAAATTCAATATTTTGTTAGATGAAGAATTCCAAATAGATCGATCGGATTTAATTTTAATTAACAATGGTTAGGCAAAAGTTACAATTTACGATAATGAGAAGGATGCTTATGTAGAATTAAATATTTAAATAAAGGTAGTATAAAAAAAAGGTTCTTAAGGCAAGTGTTAAATGTTATTTGGATGAAAACGATTTGGATTCCTGCCAATAGAGCACATAGTGAAAAATATTATAGAGATGATTTTCCACAAGAAGAAGCTGTAGAAGAGCACAACAGAGGTAGAAATTAGCGAAAAAGATTTAAGTTTGACCGTTAGTTTATTTGTTTCAGAAATGAAATGATAAAAATCTTTCTACCAGATTTTCATAATAATTTTCTGTAAGAGATTTAAGATTACGAGACATAGGTGTCACCACATCAATTTACCTTTTTCAATAAAAAATAACGAAGATGTGATTCGCTACATACAGAAAAATTTAACATACACTGCAGTGGTCACAAAACTCAGCTGCTAAAAAATAAATTCGAAACGAAGGTAAAATAATTAACAATATGTTTCTCTAATAGGAGTAGAAACGAAATTTATCATCTTAAAAACACAGGTAAATTAATTGAACACTAACTGGAGATAAAAACATCCTAAGAAACATTAAACGAATGTTAGACATCAAGACCTTGTATTATTCTTTTTAACCTATTGTTTATGATAAAATTCTACCATTCGTTTAATGTTTGGTTGTTAGTATTTTTGTCATTTGGAATTTACTCGATCATTGTTCAACAGCTAAGTATTTCTTAACTGTAACTTCATTTCGAGTTTCATTAATTTATCTTTGTCTCCAGCACAATTAATTTAATTTGGTTTTAAGTTAATTAATCTCACTGTACTTGAATGGGCTCTGTTATTATTTTGTTATATTGATTACCATACTTTCTCTGCATTAGACGGAAACATAATTCATCCTTACTGTATTTTTGGAAGTTGTTGATTTAAATATTAAGAAAATTCATTGGGAGAAAGTAAAGATGTCCACTATTAATGTTAAAATTTTAAATAATAATACAGTTGTTATTCGATATAATTTAAATGAAAACATAAAAAATTTACCAACAAAGACAAATTTTTCATTGTTCTTATTTGGTGTAGTTTTAATTTTATCTTATTTAACTATAATACTGTAATTTAGATCTATTTTTAGTCAATTTTTTTGTCCTAAACAATAATTAGATTTATTTTCGAATTCAGAAATTTATCTACCTAGTCCACAAAAATTCTTGATGGAAATATTTATAATAATTAGTTATAATCCTTCTTCTAAATCTTCTAGCTATTGAAAGTTTTTAATTTTTGTATTTCGTAATATTTGACACATTTTTTAATTTTGGATTGTTTCTTTATCTTCTGTCTTATGATCCTTAGTATTCTAAATTTACTAGTGTTCATAAGGAAATTCTTTTAGAAAGAGAATTACTTTTAAATGTGATAAAACATAAGTTTTTATTTACAAAACTTGTTTTCTTGTGTATGATAAGTTACTTTGAATTCTTGTTGAGGTCTAATGTATGGAATACAGATAAATCCTTTTTACAGAATACTGATATATTTCTTCATTGCTATAAATTTATTTTTATTGGCACCTTTGAATTATACATACCATTTTTCCAATGTTTTCGCCTAAAATGCCAACATAAGTAAACATGTTTCTGTCTTCTATTACAAAACTGTAAACTTTACAATCTCCACTTGTTCCAAACTGTATCCATTGTTGTCTCCAATAGTTTTCTCTCTCATCTTCATCTCCTTTTTTTTTTCTTTTTCCAAATTATTATAGTATTGATCTTTTAAGGATTGTGTAATATCCAAATATTGTAAGTCTCAATCTTATACACTTAAATTTTCATATTCCTGTTCTTGCTTTTTAGTGGTTTATAAATATAATGAATTTGGCTTAATTTCTTTAATAGGGTATGGTGAAAGTCATTTGGTAATATTTGTCAATTTTCTAGTATAAAATGGGAAATAATTTTTGCTTTATTAATCATAATTCTTCAATATTTATTTCTTTTGGTATGGTAAACAGAACTACTGCATTTAGAAAAATATCTTAGTTTAATTTTTATGAAATGTGTTTGTTTGACAGAAATTGAAACCTCTGTGTCTTAGAAAATTTTATGCAATTAAAGGGAAAGCAATTAATACTAAATCCAGAACACACAATTTTGAATAATTTTTCCCTTTCTTAATTATTATCTGTTTCCATTATTACTGTGTATTCCAGTTAATTTCTTTGTGTTTCTGTTACCCCAATAGGCATATTGCAAGATATTGTAGTAAATAAGGCAACAACTGTTTTGTAGTTTGTCTATTATTATTGCCACATTTTACATAGTGGGACTGAATAATAAAGAGGCTTCTTGAAATATGTACCATTATTTGCTATTAGCCATAAACAATCTTTTAACAGGCCAATTTGTCGTTAGTTTTGGATATCTGGATGAATATAATGGTAATTTGTTGCTTCCACTCTTGTAATTCCGTTTTTTATGATATAGAATCAATTTCTTCCCTAAATTGTTTACCAGCGAATTTAAAAACTCTATGATAGGTAAGCAAGTTCTTTATTAACATTTTGTCTTTTTAATTGTCAAATAAATTTATTTTATCTTTTTACACTGGAATTTGAATTTATCCATGTTGCACAGTCTTTTCCTACCGAATTATTATTGTTAATTTTTACATAGACTTCTTTCTTATTTTCTCCTTTCGTTCGAAAATCAAGATTATTTCCATAGTTCTCGATCACTGCTTCTTTGTTAAAAATTTCAGTGAAAATTGTGAAATCTCTAAATCGATAGAATAAGAGTGTTATGTTTTAAGTTCTTGCCCTATTTGCGGTAGTTCTTTTAATAGTGTATCATGTGGGCAACTCCTAATCCTATCTTCTAAGGAATAATAACTGGATTCGTGTATTTGCTTCTTATTACATCCATAGCTGCATTAATACCTTGTTTAGCTTCTTTACATGTTGTTGTATTCGAATAAAAACTTATCTTTATCAGAATATTTGGAATAATCCTCGAAGGAACTGTGAAATGACCCACATATTTCTTTCTTAAGTAGAATCTGTTTTTGTCTGCTTTTATTGTACAGTGTGTTAAATCTGTAGTTTTAACGACCATAATATTATTGTGGAATAGTTCTGTAATTGGTTCAAATTGCTCTAATTTTTCTTCTCCTTTTCTGTGTATAATATCTCCAACATTTGTAACAAGATTATTATTATTTAAATTTTCTGTAAGTAACCATAAGCCAAATGTCTTGCTTGTTGGTTTTATTTCCAAGTAGTTGCATTAGAGAAAATTTCTTTTTTTGTAGCATACATTTTATTTTCATCATCAACTTATAGAGACAAAAAACATTACATTTGTGAAAAAAGTAGCTAGAATTTAGAGAGGTTAAAAATAGAAAAAGGAAAAAGTATCTCGATCTGTGGTGCTGAAAGTAATGTGATTTTCTTGTCTATTTGAAGAGCAAATTTCTTCTACATTTCTTTAAGTGTTCTGTTAAATTGTTCAACAACAGTTGCTTCTAATTCACCAAAAATTGAGTAATCATTAACGTTACATGTTTTTTATTTATACTTAGGTATTATTGTCCTAAAAGACTGAGTATGAAGCTTGATTCTCCATTTATATTGTAAGAAAAATTTCGTAAGGTTAAAGTTACTATGTCAAATACAGTTAACTTTACATCAAATGGAACATTTATGGATTGATTATTATTATTTATTTTAAATAGTTTATCATATTATCTCACTGTTATATTGGAAAGTCAAATCCCACATCCATGATTAAATTCTTGTAAGCCTAAATTCATACTGAAGCTTATTTTCTGTTTATTTCCAGTCATAAAAGTAAATTCAATTATGTGTCTACCATATACTGTATTTTCTAAGCTATTACACCTATCTAAGGGATATGTAAGATCAAAATGCATGTTTTCATTCTTTTTTTTATCAATACTTGTTAAAGTGTTAAAATTGTCTTGAAGAATCTGTGAATCTTTTTCAATAAAATCATTCTTACTGATGTCATTATTCATGTGCATTAAAATACTTGTATATTCAGGTTTTGTAACACGACCTGTTATTTAATACTGCTCTATAACAGCTTCATATACATTTACAGGGATATTTTATACCTACTGTGCTTCTACCTTTAAAATCAATATATCCTTTTGAAAATTTATAAATGACTGGATTTTTGCAAGGCATGATTCAATTATATCATACAATGTAACCAGACTACTCAGAAGACGTCTCACACAGATGAAGACGAAATGTTAGGTGGATATTTTGTACAACGACCACAGTCTCTTAGCCCGGAAGTTTTAACTGAAGGTGTTCATTTGGACTTTCTAATTTTGTCTCAAATTAATTTTTCTGACCATTAACTGGGTGACCTTTAGACTGCACCTTATTTCCAAAAATGTCCATTTATTAAAGTAAAGCTTGATTAAACTTTGAATACACGCATAATAGTTTTAGAACAAATAGACAAAACAGACCTATTCTTACTTCATCCTAATTCTGAATTTGTGTCCATTGTAGTGCAACTCACTTGAACCGAGGTACTTAATGAATTCTGTCAAAATGTTTCCACCACATGAATCAAATACTAATTTTTTGTCATTATTATTATAATAACAAGTCCACTGACTGCAAGCATGATCTGATGTATCTAAATTTACTATTCGCCATTGTAATTTTTTGGTTATGTCAGTTAACGTAGCAATCATAAAAACGACATGAAAATACTTATGTGTAAAAGATTTATAAAGTATTATTACTTTTTTTACTTTTTTCATACAATCACCTGCATTTCTGCCATTTTTTCATGGTGTCATTTCTGTTCTTCCATTTCTGAATCAGCTTAGTGCACTTGCATGCACTACCACCAGCAAGTGAACTGGTTGTTGCTCAATATGTACTGGAAGATATCCACCTTCTAGTTGTGTCTGTCCTTTTACTTCTTTCATTTTGGTTAGATATTCAATAATCTTTGTCACAATGGGAATACTAAAAATGAAACAAGTAAAAATTCCATCAGTTTGTATCTCTTTCCTTACTTTTTCAAACATTAGTTAGAAATGGTTTTATACTTTATAATTGTTCAATGTTTAGTTTAATTTTAATTGATTTTGGTTGAGTCTTGCCAATTGGTACAAAACATTATCAATTGACAAGATATTCATTTATACACATAAAATAATTTTAAAGGTTCTGTAGTTTAACAGTCCCCTACCCTTTTCTTCAAATTCTAAACCAATTACTAATTTTCGTTACACATACACAATTCTTCTAACTGCAGTTGCTGCAATTTTTCCACCTAATATACGATCACATCCATGCATTCCTCTTTTGCAGCTAACTGAAATTCTTTACCAGCTTGATGTCTAGATTCTAAATCTTCATAAACACCATAAGCAGTATCATGTTTTTTTTATAAGGTTCATCTAATTTATTTTTTCCTGGACACTACAGACTAACCTTTCTTACACTTCAGTAAAATGTCAGCAGTATGAATATCCGAGTTGATGCATCTCTGGCATTGGTAAATTATTTAATGGCCCATTCACTAATCTTTTACCATGTTTTTCACTTTTCCAACATGTATATGGTAAATAATTCAAAAATCTATTCAACTTGTAAAGTCTTTTGGTATTATTAATAATGAAATCATAAAATTTTATGTTAACATTTCATAATTGCCACATTTTCACTATGATAATAATTATTTCCAACAAATTCTTTATGCGAATTACTATTCACTATTAATCTATCAATTAAATCCCTAACATCATTAATTCAAATATATTCAACTGGTGTCTCTGCATGTTTCTTACAAAAACGTGACCTGGCTTTTTCAAATGAATCATTAAGATTTCTTTTTGTAAAACCAGGAAAATATTCTTCAACAATTGCTGTTATCAAATCTTTTTATTTATTTCGTCTACTTCATGTTATATTATTTAGATTACTTCTTTATATATAGCAGTTGCACTGAATAAAATTCCTTTATAATTTTGTAAATAAAGAGAATCAAACTCTGTTCCTAAATGATCCTTAATTAATTGTTGTCTAGTTCAAAATTTCATTAATGCCTTTGTTCCTTCATATTCCTTCCCCACAATTTTTATTTTTTCACCACTAATTATAGTTGTAATTTACCAATATATTTATAAGGGCCAACAGGTCTTAATCCAAAAATAGAATATTCACTGTGATTGATAAATTCTACATTTCTTTCTCTTATGTTTATTTTTTACCTCTTTGTTTTTTACTTTTTATTGGGTTACATTTACTTTACCTTTTAAACCGCATCTTTTTTCTCCTCTTCATATTTATTCAATACAGCTTCTATTTCTGGTTCACTTAATGTAAAGTAGTTTCATATAGTGTATTGCGTGTTGAACCAGGGACCTAGAAACGACAAGATGGTTTGCCCCACCATAGCCCTCAGTGCTTCACAACCCCACAACAGGGCACAGCAGTCTATCCGCTGCATCCCCACCTAACAGTGAATCCATGGTTATTGCGCAGTTTGGCCCCTGTGGACCCTCTAGGACATCTCATACCAGATGAGTGTAGCCCCAAATGTTTGCGTGGTATAGTAAACAGTATTTCCACAGCAATCGCCGACGTAGTGTACCTGATGAGGAATATGGGGACCAGCCCACATTCGCTAAGGCAGAGAACCGCCTTAAAACACATCCACAGACTGGCCGGTACACCGGACCGGTGTGACGTTCGCTGTTTTATTCAATGGTTTGGTATTTAACTAATTTGTAAATGAAAACGATAATCTTATTTTATTACATTGAGTAATTACTAAATAGTTTTTCTTCCGGCTAAATATTTGGTCAAGTTGCAAAAGAACCCCAAGTTAACGTCGTGTTGATGTGTTGTCTGTGAGTTGTGTGAGTGTCACTAAATCACAGTTCATACAACAGATTCTATACAACTATTGATTATGATGGAAGAAGTTATCTTCAACAAAATGATAATTAAAACCGCCGATTATCAGCAGCGCACAACACTGATGTATGTTACCTGAAACATTATCCTTCGCAACCCGTGCTTAATTACTTTCTGCTCCATACATCAAATACAAAAGTTTGTTATAAGGATCATGCTATGAGCACTGGTTTTAAAGAACCAAACTAGTTCGAATTATTTCATTAAAATGAGTTCGGGACCAACGGTACACATTTATTTTTACACATTTGTATTACCTTCAGCATTTATGTCTGCACAGTTGCGTAATTCGAATTTGCCGCTGAGATAATTGTTAAGACGCCGGCAGACAATTGATAGATACTTTCTATTGTTAGAGCAAATAGGATAAGTATTTGAAATGCTTATTAAACTTTGCTTTCGTTTTGTGCACTATTTAGACTTCATCAGACAAACATTTGATTTTTTTCTAAGGAAAACAGATAAAAAACGTGATACAAATAGCTATCATGAATGGCTGCACTTCTTGGAGCGGAAAGAAATAAGTAACACATATAATGCTTACTGAGAGAAGACTTAAAGTTACAAATAATTATTCACTCATATTTATAATAATAATGAACTCTATTCTCCAGTATTAATTAACAAATAATTACAATTTCTTAAGGAACCTCAGTTTGATACGTGTCTGCAACCTACAAAAGCCATCCTACAAAGGGTAAAGTAAAAGGAAGACAAACGCAGATCATGAAAGGAATTTACAATTATCATAGTCTTTGTATGATACACATCGATATGTCCAATTAAATCATAAAATATTATATAAATAATTAATAATAATCATTGTTTTCACTGTTTTTTATGTGGAATAGATAATATTTATAACTGTTATAGACATAATTTCCTCTCGTCGCACTGTAGCTAAAATTTATCTCGTGGATGTTACTGGAGGGAATATAGGAACTTGCATTCTAGCAGTATGAGGACTTCAGTCTTGGCTGCAGCCTCAGCAGCCTCGTTTCCTGGCAGACCATCATGACCAGAAAGCCAAAGAAACATCACACTCGCTCCACCAAGAGTAAGCAATTGACAGTTTTCCTGGACCCGTTGCACTAAGGTATGGGCGGCGTACAGTGCACATAGACTTTGAAGGGTGCTGAGTGAGTCTGAGCAGAGGACACAATCGAAAGGGCTGTGTCGCGGGATGTGCTCCTTGGCCCAAGACAGGGTGAAGAGCTTGGCTGTAAATACGGAAGAGGTGTGCTGGAAGCCAATATCGAAAGACACGGGTGGTAATGACGAAGCCGCACCCGACCCCACTGTCTGTCCGAGAACCAACAGTGTATGCAATGATACTATCTCGAAGTTAAATGCGATAGTCGTGAAACGATAGACCGAAGCTGGAGTAGTGTCCTTAAGAAACGAATGAAGGCCAACGTTAACAATGGCTACTACACGAAGCCAAGGTGGTGAAGGTTTCACACCCATCAGGAAAGTTGCTGGTAGTGTGAAGTTAAGCTGCCGTAGCAAGAGTCGAAGCGGACTCCGCGAAGTAACAGAGAGGAGGGACGCGTTCCATTCTGGCGATCAAAGTAATCATCAAAGAAGGAGGCATAGGATGGGTGGCCACGCATGGCAGACTAACGACATGCATACCTGCTGAGAAGAAAGTCACGGCGGTAAGACAGTGGTAGTTCAGCAGCTTCAGCACGTAGACTGTCAACTGGGTTAGTGTAAAGGGCGCCTGTGGCCAAACGGATGTCACAATTGTGGATAACGTTGAGACAGTGTACAATGGATGGACGTGCAGACGCGTAAACGAAGCACCCACTGTTGATGGCCGAACGGACAAGGGACTGGTACAAAAGGAGGAGGGTTGTTCGATCGGCACCCCCAGGGAGTACCATTGATGACACTGAGAAACCACATACAGTGGGCTGCCATCTAAGATACATGGGATGACGAAGAGAGTTCCCTATCGAGCATGAGCCCCAGGAATTTCGTGGTTTCAACGAACGAAAGGGCAACAGGCTCCAGATGTAAAGATGGTGGGAGAAACCAACTGCGTCGCCAGAAATTCATACAGACGATTTTCTCAATGGAAAAGCGAAAACCACTGCCGATGTTCTGGAGGTAAGGACGATAGACACTGCTGAAGACGCCGCTCAGTGAGACAGTTCTTTGGAGAACGGCAGTGGATGGATAAATCGTCAACAAAAGGAGCCAGAGATGACTGGCGGGAGACCAGCCGTTATAGGGTTAATGACGATAGCAAAGAGGACCACGCTCAGGACTCTACCCTGAGGCACACCGTTTTCCTTGATAAAGGTGTCCTACAACCCACACGCAGTTTAAAAACTCGGTCGTTTAAAAATGCCTGAAGGAAACAGGGCAGGCAGCCACGAAAGCCCTACGCATAAAGAGTCTGGAGGATACCAGTTCTCCAGCAGGTGTTGCAGGCCTTCTCCAGATCTAAAAACATCGCCACAGTCTGGGAATTCCGCAGAAAAGCATTCATGGCATGCGTATACAAAGTAACTAGGTGGTCAGTTGCAGAACGCCCTGCCTGCAATCCACACTTTGTATTCATCAGTAAACTGCGAGTCTCGAGCCACCATACCAGCTGAGTATGAATCATACGTTCCATCACCTTTCAAACGCAGCTGGTAAGAGAGATGGGGCGGTAACTAGAAGGAAGGTTTTTGTCCTTACTGGGCATAGATATGAGTAAGACGGTGGCTTTACGCCAGTGTATCGGGGAAATGAGCCTTCTGCCCAGATGTAGTTATATGTGTTAAGCAGAAAGTGCTTGCCCGTGAGAGAGAGGTGCTGAAACATCTGACTGTGGATGGTGTCTGGCCCTGGGGCGGGGGACCATTATGAACTGAGAACATAACCCAGCTCTCATAGTAATGGAGGCATTGAAGCACTCAAGATTCGGAGAAGAAAATGGTATCGCCCGAGCCACCTCCGCTCGTTTCCGACGGAGGAATGAAGGGTGATAGCGGGAACAGTTCGAAACTTCCGCAAAATGGTGACCCAGGTGTTGGAAATAGCAATATAGCCCATAAGGACTACGTCTGCTACTGTCAGGCCGGTAATGAGGGAATGGATCTTGGTCTCAGGGACCTGTCAGAGGCAAGCCCTCACGACAGAGGAAGGGGTTGGTACTGTTCAAAGAACTAGTGAATGAAATCCTGTTTAGCTGTCTCTAAGAAATCGAAGATACTTTGCATGCATCTGTTTATAATGAATGCAGTTTGCCATCGTAGGATGACGGCTAAAAAAGCCGAGAGTTGTAACCTCCCGACAAAGAAATAATATATCCAACATTCACACTCAACGCAATCTCCCAACAAATTAATTATATAGCCTAATTCACGTTCATTGCAACCTCCCCACGGAAAAATTCCGCAACCTACTAATAACACAATGTGACCAATCTCTCAATAAAACTGTGGCTCACATTACTTTTCAATAATTGACTGTGAATTTAAACTGGTAAATTCTGGACGTCAGCAGCGCTGCGTCATGGCCCTGAAAGATCATTCTGAATAAGAAAATGAAAATTCTTACCTCAATTAAGCGCCAGACAACGCATATATATCTGCTCCTATAAGATATTTTTTCTGGCACAGCCCAGTGCAATACTGGCCGATTGATTTGTCAAGTATAAAAAGAACAACTGATTTTTCTTTGCAATAATCGTGATGACTATCGATTGGAGAAATTAGTAAATTCTTAAAATTGAGATGAATAATTTTCAAAAGTTAATTTTTATAAGAAAGATTATTATTAAGAGATTTTTTAAAACATTTACATGGGACTTGATATAACAATACTAAATATGCGCGAGGCTGCTTTTACCTTATACCATATCGCTCAGGCTCCGCCATCGCTCCCAACGAGCGGCCCAGCCAACACGATACACCAGATTGCTCGCTACCAACTACTTACTCCTACTGCTACACAGTTCCTACTGCATACAACACTGCTCTCTGGTCTGAGATTCTCTTACAGCTTACATATCGCCGGCAGCGCGTCAGCAATCCATCGAAATTACATCTGCTCGAGTGCGCTAGCAACAAATTCCTTAATCATGCACCTCTTACAGAGTATGAGCCGTGTGCGGCTCGTGTTGATCCCCTTCGTAGCTTGGCATTTTGTAATAGAGATAGTGGCGCCTCGTATTCATAGTGTCTTCACTGGCGTCACTACGTTTGCTCTCCTTGTCTGTCCATGAGTAGCAGCAGCAGCGCTTATCGATAGCGCGTACTATGGTACCATCTTTGCAGTGGCCTCTAGTATTTCCTGGTCGTCGTGTGTCGAGTGAGTTGAGTTGGGACGGAGCAGAAGTGAGGTCCAGACAGCCAGTATTGGCCCAACCGCTGGCGACACACATGCACTGTCTGACGGAAGGATGCGGTCGCGAGAGTGCACGACCACGTCAGTGACCGGATTCAGCAAGTTTTAGAAGAATGGACCGTGATATTCGAGTATTGCAACTTTCACCTTCATGTGTGTGTGTGTGTGTGAGTGTGAAAGAGAGAGTGTGTGTGTGTGTGTGTGCGTCCAACCGTTGAAGTGACCTCATGGCAATAAGTTGTCAGTCGACGATTTATACTGGGATCTTTCCCATGCCTGACTTGAGTGGGGACGACCGTTGGTTGGTCGTTCAGTTGGTCGTCACAGCGTTAGTTTTCCGACCGCATCTGGCTTCTCTGTGTTTGTGCCGACTTATAATTCATTCGTGTTGTACCACATTGACTGGTTTTAGTATTGTGCGTTGTTGGTGGAATTGTTTTCCCAGATCCGTGTATATCTTGTGGTTTTGAGTGAGCAGTTATATTAACGCTGTCTGCGTATTGGATTTGGAGGAGTTGCGAACAGACATCTGGTAGGTTGGGGACACAGCAGTGAGCAGGTCCGTGAAGCGCGGGGGCAAGCCGGGGCCGCTGGCTGTGTGCTGCCACTGCCGGATCGAGGAGGGGTAGCTGCAAGAGCGACGACTTCGTTGCACACCGAACCCTGGACGTGAAGAGTTAACTGCTGATGCAACCTCGATTGTTCTGAGATCTCGCCTTTGGTCGGCTGGTTGTTGCTCCGATGGCTGCTGAGCATGGTGGCAACGAGTGAAGTGTTTCGAGGCGGTGAAATATTGCAGTCGTCTCTCTCTATTGGTTATTCAAAATTGAATTAAGTATTATAGGTATTAGTGAAGTGCCACCAGCGGTATTTTTCGCTTCGTGGCCGCTAACGCCGCAGTTACCTGTCCTGGAGGTTAGCGTACTTTTCCAGCAGTGTACCTTTCCTCGTCATGTATTGTACTGTGTTAATTTTTTTGGGGAGGTCTACGTTAGATCTAATGTTTCCTTTGGGCTTGGGTGTTTTCTGAAGACGAAGTGCTGTCCGTCTCTTCGCCCTTCCTTAAAAATGTTCCATCGTTGTACCGGTGGTCGGACGTTAGTTGGATTGTTTAGTCGGTTGGTCAGCAAGTAAGCTGCCATGGTTTGAGTTGTCATCCTGTTACGTGAGTACAACTCTTGGGTGCCTGTCTCACCTTACTTTATGTTTGAGTTATCTTCCCAACCCGACCCTTAGAACACTTGCTGAGAACCGCTTGTCTTGATTCGTTAGATTGTGATGTTTCTTTTAAGGATATTTGAAATTTTCTAATTATTGTTGATGTGGCCTTCAGCCGAGCAATAATTTCACTTCTTTGGTGAAAAGGCCTTTGGTCGTGTTACAGTAAGTTTTTTTTTTTAAAGCAAACTTGTTTTAAAAGCGAAGTATTGGTTGAAATGTGTGCTATTTGGAATTTTTTTCTGACTTCTAATTCAGGGCTTCAGCCATTTGTTATTTGAAGTTATGTGTGGCCTTCAGCCGAGCTATAATTTCACTTCTTTCGTGATAAGGTCTTCAACCGTGTTACAGTAAGTTTTTTTTAAGAAAATTTGTTTTAAAGGGAAGGGATTTATTTTAAAAGTGCTATTTGGAACTGTTTTCCTGGCTTATAATTCAGTTCTTCAGCCGTTTGTTATTTGAAATTGTTTCCAGCCTTCAGCCGAGTAATAATTTCACTTCTTTTATAATAAGACCATCAGCCGTGTAACAGTTTGTTTTAAAACGAAGTATTTATCTTAATATGTGCTATTTGGGGTTGTTCTTCAGACTTCTAATTCAGGCCTTCAGCTGCTTGTGGTTGAGGTTATTGTTGGTGGCCTCTGGCCCCAAAATTGTGGAATTTTTTTCCTGTGATAAGGCCTTCAGATGCCAAACAGTCGATTGTGTTCTTTTAAGAGATTGTTTTAAAATTTTAATTTCTTTAAATAACGTTTATGTATTTGTTGTGCAACCGAGAGTAACAGATTACGGCCCCATCCACAATCAAAACCTTATCCTGCCCCATTCTGAGAAATCAGCTCTCAGAGCATGTCGCCGTGCGCGAATAGCGTCGTGGCTTGCCTCAGTTCACCAAGGGACGGGACACGACATGGTAAAGAGGAAGTGCGAGGAATGGAACGTTCTGCAGCACTAAGGACACAATTTGTGACATATTTCACCTGGTAATCACAACTGGGGAACTCTTTTCTTTGAAAGTCGCCATGGAGGAGTAAAGCTGCCAGTCAGCCTTACTAACTTGTCATTTGGGCGTGCTCGCCGATGGGGTAGCAGTCGGCAGACGGATAGCACACGGGAAATGGTCGCTCTAGTAGATGTTTGAAAGAACAGACTACAGAATACGATGGGCAAACTAGACAGTGCAGAAGGATAGGTCCAAATGGGAACAGGCCTTGCGAGGAGCTGGAAAGGAAGGTGGGGGCTCCAGAGCTAAGGCAGAAAAGTTGGTTAAGAAGGTCAGCCTAGAGGGCATCTCCCTGACGGGTCCTGGGAGGGGATGATGCAAATTAAAGTCAGCGAGTAGCAAAAATCCGGGAGGCAGCCGCCCAATAAGCTGAAGGAAGTCTGCCCTGGTGACTTCGATTGATGGAGGCACATAAATGGTACAGAGGAAAAATGTCAGACAGGGAAGGAAAAAACGAACTGCAACAGTTTGAAGATGAGAAGTCAGGGAGATGGGTTGACCAGTAATGTCATCCCATATGAGCAGCATGACGCCTCCATGGGATGGAATGCCGACCTCAGGGTGAAGGTCAAAACGATTCGGTAGGAAATGTGAAAGCTCAAAGCGGTCGTAAGGGCGCAATTTTGTTTCCTGAAGGCAGCAGTGTACAAGGGGACGCTCCATTTCTAAAAGTAGCTTTAAATTTTGTGGGACCGAAGGCCACGAACGTTCCATTGGAGGATAATCATGATGAGGAAGAGATGTAGGGATGTCACCTCGGCAGCTGCGGAGTGACAACCAGTGAAGGGCTTGCTTGTGTGGTCGGTCTGTGGTCCAACGCTGAAAAACGGTTGGTGGTGCGCACTGGCGACAAAAAGGCCAGGTGGGCTAAGGTATGATGTGGCGACACTGTCTAAGAGGATCTTCAAGTTGGCGAAGGAGAGGACTGTTTGCCTTTGGTTGACTTCTTCGAGCCTTTCTGATTAGAGGAAGACACTGGTGTTGTTTGGCTGGAGGGATGGAGGAAGTCTTCACAGGAGTATTCCTTCTATCCTATCTGGAGTACTGGTTGTGTAGCTGTTGACTTCGCCCCTTGGGGCAAGAATTTGATGGCATGTTGCACAGCTGGACGGGGAGATGGTGATGCTACCTTGACACTGACCGATTTCACAACCTGAGACCTGAATTGGGGGTAGCACGTCTGCGTGGCCATGTCCTTCATCGAGTGAGGGTTAACAAGAACAGAACTATAGGTGTCAGACTTGACAATGCAATAGCCAATAACTTGCGAGCGGCTGGTAAAGGCACTTTTTTCTTTACCCAGATCTCTCTGACAGCCCACTCATCAAGATACATGGGGCAATCCAGAGAGGACGCGGCATGGCCGCCATTGCAGTTGATAAAGTGAGAAGAAGGAGGTGGACAATCGCCATCATGCGCTTCCCTACCACTGGTGACACATTTGACTGGGTGTCGACAAGACGTCCTAGTGTGGCTGAAACGATGACACTGGTAGCAGCACTTCGGGTTTGGAATATACGGTTGGACTCTGATAATTTCATAGCTTACATTGATCTTGGACTGAAGAACCACTCTATCAAGGATGAGAAAAAGATTGTGGATGGGCACTTAAGAAGGAATCTATCTTTTCATTATTCGATGGATGGTAGTGAAACCCTGATCAGAGATGTAAGACTGGATTCCGGCCTCAGTTAGACTATCAGGCAGCCTGGTGTAAATTACTCCACGGGAATAATTCAACATTCTATGGGCCTCGACAAGAATAGTGTAGTAGTGGAGAAGTGAGGCAGCCAGCAGTTGTTGTGCTTGACAATCAGAAGTAGTCTCCAAAAGCAAAGTGCCATTACATAAACGAAAGCAGGATTTCACAGGGCCAGCAGTTGCGTCAACACCTATCAGAATAATAGTGGGATATACCGTGGTGAAGGACTGACCATCTTCAGTATGTGAGACCATGAGCAACCGTGGTGCAATGGGATGGGTCATTGCATCATTAGCCTCATTACGTTTCATAGACGTTGGTTGGGAAGATGATTGACTAATTTCGAACAAGTCCCCCATGATTGGCAGCATCTCTGAAGGCGCGCTCCTTCCGACTGGGGGTGGGGGGCTTCACAAGAGGGCACACCTCAGGTCACACCTCCCAAACACCTAACGGAGAGACCAATCGCAAATTTGGGAAGGTTGCAGCTCAGACAATCACCCCTCCCTGGGAATGGCCTGTATCAGGGGTAAATGCAAAATCTACCTGTTGATCTGGGGCTGGAAATTACGCGTTACGCAGACATCTGTTACCCGTCAGATGCGTGGATCGGCCTTCAGGACCGCACAGGAAGGAAGAAGAAAACGAGAAACATCAAACGCCAAAGCGGAGTAAAGAGAGGAGAAGGGAAACAAAGAAAGGGAAAGAGAGAAAAAACAGTGAGACTGTTCTTACGTCAGTGACAGACAATGCAGAACATTCCCCATGACATCCCAGACTTGTTCCGTAAGGGAGGAAGAGGGATAGCAAGAGAATAGACATGCAGCACGGAATGGAAAAGGTGCTGCAACGGATGGTGCTACATGGTAGCTAAGCATGAACCCACCAAAGAGTGACCAGCCACCTGAGGAGTGGTGTTGTGATGATCAGTCACAATGCGTCAGAAGTTTCCGGGACTGAGAGCCAATTATTTCACTGAGGAGAACATCGTGGCGATGTTGGAGGCATATATTCCGAACATTTAAAATCGATATATGTGAAAGCAAGGGTGTAAAATCTAATTCCTATTTACTTTTTCAGCAGTGTCCAAGTTTCCAGTTACTTATGTGCTTGTTAGAATAAATGATAATACAAGATCTACGACATTACCACCAGCTGAAACACTTTGGCCTTTGGTCTCATGAGAGAGAACATTATATCCTACATTATATCCTACACTACCTTAATTTTAGCAGTGCTGTTCCTATAGAGTAGAATTTTATAACTTGAAAGGGGCGTGTTTCATTCAACAGTCCTCGTTTTACTCAGGAAAATCGGTCATTACTGCCATTTGTATCATCAGTGGTTTCACAACATTATATTTGGAAACATTCGATGGATTTGCTAGCAGAGGGTCCATTCTGAGCGTAGAAGTGGCTTTCGTCAACGCTGGGAGGTATCTGCAGGCTGCGCACCTGTTATAAAACCCGGAGGAGAAGGAGACACAAACGGCTTTCGAGGAATTTTAGTTTCTAGGTCGACTGTGGACAATGGCCCATGCATGATTTCGGCACGGCTGGCGTCTAGCCAAAGCCGTTGAGGCCGGCTGATTTCCAAGGGACGTTCTGGTCGCGAGCTATTACCACGAACCCACTTCGTAAATATCAGTGGTTGTGGCTGTGGGAACGTCGGTGTTAGAAGCTTTTGATATTGTTCGACCTACGACTCTGTAACGTCAAGAGCAGACACATAGTCTCCTCTCTTTTACATTATTTTTGTGAGGTGAGGCCTCAGGTTACTTTAGGTGGAGTGTAATTTTCGATTGGACGGACAACTTGTCACGTCAGCAACACTGAGCACGTTTTCTCGCTGCTGGAGCGGACAGCGATGCTATAGCCTACAGTGTATTGGAGACATGTCGATAGGAGTTTGCTTTTTGACGCTCAAGCTTGCCATTGGTGCAGCCTTGGCACGTTCTCGAGCATTGGATAGTTGCTTAGTTGTGGGATGGGCACTGAAGTGTTGCTGCCGGAGAGAGGCTCACTGCACTCTGAGCAGGACATTCAGGCGGCGACCACCGTAGCGAGGACTTTTGATTCGGGCGGCGATAGCCGTAGGTAGAGGTTCTGTTTTCGGGCGGCCCCCACCGTTCCGGTAGTTAGATGCAGGCGGCATCAGCCATAATGGAAGGTTCGGCTGGTTTTGCTGTGAGGCAGCCAAGGCTGCCGTTGCACGTTCATCTCGAGGCGCTCACGGAGTAATTCGACGCAACCAAGGAGCTGTTACCTGCCAGCTCTAGGCTACAGATTTTGGTGAGGTAACGTGGCGCTTTTGGGGTTAGGAACTCTGGATCACTAACTTGCTGAAAGCTTTCTGTTGGATTTCGTTTCATTCATATTGGCCAGTGTAGCGCAACGTCTCGTTTTCTCAGATGGAGCGTCACCATAATTATGTGATAGCAATCAGATTTATTTTTCGAGTTCTCCTTTTGTATTTTTTGTTGGGGAAGGTTCGGAATTTCTTGTTCTTTCTCCCAGGCTTCCCAATGTCAAGACTAGTATTTCAGATAGGCGTATTCATATTTTAAGTCTGTATTTTGTGTGATTTTCGCCATTTAAGGAAAATAAATATACACTCGTTCATTGTAGGTTTGCACATTAATCCTAAATTATTCCCTATGCTGTTATTTTTGAGGGACCGTGCAAGTAATTCTTATTTATATAATTTTTGAGAAAGCGTACAGGGACTTACCTAGCAGGGCCAACTTGTAGATGTTCTTTTGTTTCCTTTTCTTGCTCACCAGCCGTAAGACAATCTGTCAGGTGTCACCTGTTACCTCAGTCTGTAACACAAGGAGAGGAATGGGCTATTGGTACACCTCAGTGGACATTTGCGACACTGTACTTTCCACCAGAGGAGCTGTAGGCAAGATCACACCTTACTTTGCAGAAATAATTGAAGGTGTCCATCTTGAGTCGGCTAACTGGTTTGTTTTGTCGCCGGGCACTGTTTAATTTCTCTGCTGCTACAGCCTCATAATTGAGAAAACGACCCAATCCTTTCAGACTGTGGTACTTGTACAGTAGTTGATTTGATAGTTAACCTGGCCTAGGTAACGGAAGAAATATGTCTTTCGTCACCAGCCTTAGAAGAGTACTTAAGGTTAGCCTAAGTTAAATATTCTACGTAAACAGTTATCTTCAGCTGATTTTATGAGTGACTGCGCTCTTTAACGTGAAAGATACTGCCCGGGCAATTTGGGTTTGAGGCTTAAAGCTTCATTCGATGGTCGCTAACAGGTCGGTCTTTTATGGATGTAGATCGACAAAAGTGCTATTCCAACCTATGGATAGGTGGAAAATTTTGCTCATTTACATACACCTTAACCATCTGTCATCATATTACTAGTTTTTTCCACACACTGTGTAGGGAAGGGGTTTGTACCTCGGAACAATTTTCAGATACTCTTGTCGAGCAAGCCTTATAATGTCATCTCTTATCTCTTCTTTCGTTTCTAAATGATTGTATTCGCTTTGTGCCTGCTTCAGTCTTTTCCCCGAAGTTACAAAAAATTAATTCCGAAAAGTGACGTTGTTTGTAAATGTGAAATAGTGTTCCGATGCACAACATGAATTCCTATTAACAAATGTTTTGTTCAATCATAAAACTACTGCAGTCGAGCAAATATTGTCAGTAATATATTTGATAGCCTGTGTGTTACATTACTTCTCTACTACAAACCAATAATCAATAAGCGACATCGATTAACCAGAAGTGCTACCAAAGTTACAAGTTAACAACACTGAGATACCGAAGCCACAGGTAACTAGCACAAATTTCCATTCTGAAGGTAGACAAAACAGTTTAGAAACTGAGTTGATCTGCAAATATCACCTGCTCTATGGTTCAAGGTAAACGACGGTGCACGACTAGCGAAGTATGGCCTAACCGTCCACACGTTATGTGACTGCTTTTAAATGTGAACAGAGTGTCAACATAACACTCTGTAACTGTAGAGTAAAACACATCGACTTACTAGTTTTAACTTTTCATACAGCATATACCTTCAACTGTTTATTTTTACAAAAGCAACACAAAACACAACGTCATGCCATACAACAATAACAACAGCATAAAATGCAGGAAACTGTTATGGTGTTTGCTGTGGCGCACTCCTCCACGTTATTCTAAAATTAGTCACTAGACTGAAATACAAACCAAGAAACATTACATGTTCGGAGGTACAGTTTCCTTCAGGTACAACAATCCACTACGAATAGTGTCACACTTTGTGCAGAGAACCTCAATTAACAGTAGTAATTGACAGCGGCAAGAGCAATGTTTTCCCTTAAACTCTGAAAACATCTGCGATATAACAGAGTAAGTGAAAGGATATTCTCAGCTTATATAGGAAACCTACAAATTGTACAGAAAAAAGACAGCAATTATAAGTGTTAAATGATATGAAATGGAAGCAGTAGTGGAGACGAGTTGTAGACTACCCCGAATGTTAATCTGTACGTCGAGCGAACAGTGAAGGAAGCCAAGGAGAAAGGAGCAATGGGGTTAGCGAAGGTGTGCTGAAAACTAATGATTTCGAAATGTTTATGTGTAAACTCTTACAGCTTTTGAAATGAAACAAACGTGAATAGAAATTTATGTTTTAGACTTCCAAACATATAGATGTAAAGAAAAAAGATGTACAATCTTAATATCGTCTGTTTTATCTAATCAGATTTAAGAGTTTTTCCGTTAAGAATTCGGAGGCCTTACTTTCCAGCATTACCTCGTAATTCTAAGAGGGACGGTATGTGGCTTGGAGGGTTATTTCAACAGAGTGGATAGTGGCTTAGAAACAGATGAGGCAGTCAAATAAAAACTAGACATATGGAAGAAAAGTAAGGTAACTGTTCGTTATTTTTAGTGTAATCGCCGTAAGTGTTCCGTTAATGAGTGAGACAAGACGTTCAGTGCCTAAACAGAAAAATGTTTGCGGTTGCCTGTGGAACCTGGATTTCACCCAGGTGAGCAGCAAAGCTAATCGACGGCCACAAATGTCATTCTTGAGGACTCAAAAAATGTAGGTGAAAAATCGAGACTGTATAGAGGATGTATAAGGGTTTCCTGGCAAATATTCTGCAGCGTAGTCGAAACAACAGGCACTCCAGCTTCAGGAATGTAGTGCTGACCGTTTTGTTTCACTACAAGGGTTTGCTGATCATTGACTTTCCGCGACACTGCACCGCACTTGGCGCACAGCGATACGTGGACAATTTACAAAAGTGAAGCGCGCCAACTGGTCCTTACGCCCAGGAATGCAGGCGGACGGCATCAGTCTGTTTCACAACAATGCTGCCCACATGCTACCAAGGGGTTTCGTATACGCTGCAGCAGTTTCGCTAGGAAGCCCTTATATGTGCTATATACTGATCCTATCTCTCTCTGTCGAATGTCCACATTTTTTGAAATGTGGAGAGACATTCGTGGCTTTAGTTCAGGCGAAGAGATGGACTTCTGGGTACAACGAAGATTCAGTAGGCAATCGCAAACATTATTCCATTAACGCCTCATGTCACAGTCCAATAAATAGATTAGCCGTTATGGCGCTTAGTTTTGAGGTAATGAACGGTTTGCTATATTCTATCTGACTTGTTTACATTTGACTGCCAAATGCAGATTATAAGATAAACAGCACCACAAGTAGTAGTAGTTCAATTGAGGGTACCAAAATTAAATAAGGCAGTGGCGTGGGAATTGATTTAATAATGGGACAGTAAATGTAGAAAAGATGCGATTGTCTTTTGGTCAGCAAAATAAATGACAATGGAAGTAGTAAAGAAGATATCAAACGCACACTGGCAATAGCTGTAAAACGATCCAGAAAGGAGGAATTCTTTAATATCGATCTTAAGTTTAAGTGTTGAGAAACGTTTTCTGAAAGTAATAGTGTGAAGTGTATCCACACATGAAAGTGAAATGTGGACGATTAAAAGTGCAGAGAAAGCAACATTAAATAAGAAAAGAGGTAATACAAAAATTTTTGAATCCAAATATTACAGATGAAGGCTGACTACTGTATCATTGGCTCAACTAAATAATGAAGTACTACATCGAATCTCGGAGAAAGCAGCTCAGTACAAAACAAAGGAATACGCTGATAGGACACATCCATACAAGGTGTGTGTATATGCGAATGCTAATGGGAGGGAGGAGGGGTTGTTAAAAACGTAGTATGGGAAGACCAAGGCTTACATATGGTAAGCGGATTCAGCACTACGTAAGGCGTAAGGTACGCATAATGGCCAGGTTTTCATAAATTCTCAGCTGGAAGGTGTGGAACAGGCTGTTCGAAATCCTGGCCATTGTTGAGTCACTATTCTTTTCAGCACGTTGCCACACGAACTGCTGGTGAGTTAAAAGACCTCCGATGCGCGCTTCAACAGTTCCCAAACAGTTTCCCCAAAACCTTCAATGGAACGGATTGATACGGAGTTATATTTAATTTATTATTTAATTTCCCATACAAAATGATAAAAACTTCTGTGAATAGTATTATATACTCAAACGTTTGCCTACAAAAACAAAAACTGTCGAGAGTTCAGCTAAGCTGCACAGGGAGGTAAATTGGAGAACCACCATAATTATTTTATAACTGGCGGCAGTGTATATGCTTATGATGTTGCCACTATATCCATAGTTTTATACGGACAGTTATTTCCCTAAAACTGTTCAGAGTTCAGTCACTAGTAACTTGTTAACTGTAGTAAAATCTACGTACTTCCCAACTGTAACCCACGGCTCACGAACTGCTACGTCAGAGTTTATTGACAACAACACTAGATTACATTTAATTTACAGCACTCACGAGCAACGTCCTCACACAACATGTTTATATACTGCTCTGTATGTATTAATTATGTGGGGCCAAAAACTTAACACTAAAGGAATTATGACGAATATGAACAAAAACCCAAATTACATCGATAAATTCGTGATTTACAACACTGTTCGCTGCAATTATTTTCATAGTTTTCACTTCTTATGTGACCCTCCTCTCCATCACGAAAAGCGACGTTATCATCAACGGCACTTATTACGCTGGAGCCATAAATCTATGGTTCCACAGGAAGCGAACAGAAATGTTATATTGAGCAGAATATAATGTATTCATTTTGCCTTACTGTATATTCACAAACGGACTTCAGTTGGTTTTTGCTATGAAGTAGCATATAACTTCCGATTAATTTTGTTTCTGGGAACAAAACGTCGATAACCTCATCTCTGATAGCAATAGAAACGGTATTAATTGTTTCAGTCAGTTAAGTCGTCTCAAAGTTTTACAGCATTCCTCTTACGGAGAGGCCAAGTGAACTGCCTGACAAACAAACAAAAACTGTGAGAAAGGGTGACCGCACTAGCTTTCGTATGTTTTCTCCTTGAAGGGACGGCCGTAATTGCTGGGCAGGCACACTCTCCCACGGTATCGAATCTCCCAGCTTTCAACCCGCTGTTGAAGCGTCAGGTGTTCGGTTCCCTGCGGCCTGCTGGCCTTGAAGTCGGCCTTCCTTCCGGCACAGCGCACCTCGAGCTGCGCGATATCTGACAACAGACGCAATGTATGTTCTGCACCTACCGAACCAATGAAAGGAAAACTGCAGATGCAACCAGAGGCATGGACAAAGTGACATCAATAATGATATTTGAAGAACTATTACTTTTAAAGGAAATAAAGCACGGTGTAATTGCTGGAAAAGCTCACTGTAGGAAAATGGCTTTCATTGAGGAAGGAAGTAGGTTGCGATGGAATAGTTGGAGTGGAGCTATATAAAATTATGCTTCCAAGCAAAGACAGAAACGAAAGGATCGACTACTAGAGTTTTGCCATAAGATGCAAATAGCCTCTAGTTATTTCTAATAATACCCTATTGTTTCAAACCTTACCTTCAGCATCTACAACAGCAAATAGGTTACTTAAGATATATTTTTATCTATTCAATTAACCATTAAAAACCTATTTCAATGTTTTAGGTTAAAAAAATAAGTATAGCGTTTGTATGTTGATAAAACACTTAATGAAGTACGGTGCTAGGAACCCAAAGTGTATTATACTAGATTTCTATGAACTAATGTAGCATTGCTAGTAACGATAATATACACTCACGAAAAAACTCGCAGCACTAAGAAGTTACGCGAAATAAACGAAAGCTGGTGGGCGTTTTTATAAATCTGAAAGATGACTTCTATTCTTTATTCGCGCCAGTCGCATAAGAGCGGCGCTAGTAGCGACGAGAATGCAAATCAGGTTTGCATTAAACGCACTCTGTAACTGTCGTGAGCGTCAATTATCTTTGAGATTGGACCAGATGAGTTGATGTTAGTCAGGAATGCCTTTCAAGCGACAAAGACGCCGTTGTCAGCCGTTGACTGGGTTTGAAAGAGGTCGTGTAATACGGCTAAGAGAAGCCGGATGTTCCTTCTGCGATACTGCGTTACGATTTGGCGGGAGTGTTGTCACTATAGTTGACTGATGGCAGCGGTGGTCACCGAAATTTATAGATTCAAGAAGACAAGGCTCCGGACAGCCACAATGCACTACCGAGAGGGCCGACCACCGTGTTTGGCGTGTGGCTCTGGCGCGTCGTTCTACATCTGCAGCTGCACCTTGAGCAGCAATTGGCGCCACAGTGACACAACCAACTGTTGAAATCGGTTACTTCAAGAACAGCTCCGAACCAGACAAGCGGTAGTGTGGATTCCACTGACCCCCAACCACCGCTATTGGCGGCGTCAGTGGTGTCAAGCGAAAGCTCATTGGAGGGTAGGGTGGGAGACCGCTGTTTTTTCCGATGTAAAGTGGATCTGCCTCGATGCCAGTGATGGTCGTCATATTGGTTAGAAGGAGGCTAGTTGAGCGCCTGCAACCATTTTGACTTCGTGTCAGACACACAGAACATACACTTAGACTCATGATGGGGGATGCGATTTCATATGACAGAAGGAGCACCCTCGTTGTTATTCCACGCAACCTGACTGCAAATTTTCAGTCTGGTGATGCGAAGTGCTATGTCGCCATTCATGAACAGCATTACAGGGATGCCTTCCAGCAGGATAAGGCTCACCCACATACTGCTGTTATAACCCAATATGCTCTACACGGTGTCAACATGTTGCCTTGACCTGCTCCATCACCAGATCAGTTTCCAAATGAGCACATATGGAACATAATGGGAGAAAAATTCCAGTGTCATCCACAAATAGTATTTACCGTAGTTTTATTGACCGTCCAAGTGGAACAGGCATGAAACTCCATCCCACGAACTGACATCGTGGATCTGTACAACATAACGAATATATGTTTGCTTCCTTGCATTCAACATTCTCACTGTTACACCAGTTATTAATCTACCAGCACTGAACATTTGCAATGGCTTAACTCGCGCTTATTTTCACCTGTCATCTAGAATAGTTAATCACTTAAATTTGTTACCCAGAGAAATTTATTCGTGGAATCTACGTCAGATATCTTTGGGTGTTGCGACTTTTTTCCGTTACTGTATGTATTAAATATTTTTTAGCTATTCAGCAACGAAGTGCTTGAGTTCCACACCTGGACTGTCATGTGGCGCCAACATATAATGTCTTGTAGTGGAGCAAATGTTCTCTGCTGAAGATTTAGGCAATATTTTAAAACTAACTATGAAAGAACATACGTTTGAAATTTTCTTTTAAATAACATGAGTTTAATTTTATATAACACGATTGTAACCATATTTGAAACTTTGTGTTGAGATTTAGGAGGTGGAGGCATGTGCGACAAGTCTACATCTACATCTACATATACATCCATACTCCGGAAGCCACCTGGCGGTGTGTGGCGGAGGTTACCTTGAGTACCTCTATCGGTTCTCCCTTCTAGTCGCAAAGTCGTAGGCCTCATAACCACAGCGTGACGTAGCGACCACCTGATTACGAACGACGCCCTCATTTATCACCACAAACTTCATGCTGGAAACTCATCATACAACTCGAATCATACAAGCGCAATAACAGCGTAAGTGCCTAACCTACTACGAGCATCCCGCACTAGATTTCAAGAATCTTTTCTCATTTCCTAAATGATGCAATGACGCTGCTTTCAAGCCTAGCTGCAGTGTAACATCTGTAATTTATAACATCCCATTTCTGTTACTTCTATATGTGCATCAGTGTAACTTCTTACATAAGCTGCGTTAATGGATCATAACCGTTATCAACACATCCCTTAATGCAAACAACCCCCGTCTCCCTATGACTCCCCATCCCTACCCCAACCATCTTCTCCAGAACACTGTATCCTTGAACATATCACAACAATTGCTCTTTCCATATTTCACCTCAGTTGCTACAAAGGGCGTTCCAAACGTAAACCAACACATTTGCCTTCAAAATGGCGTAGTAACGGAGGTGAGTTCCGAGCAGGAAACTGTCATTGGCTTTCTTTCGGAGGAAAACCAGAGCATCTAAGATATTCGTGGGCGCTTCCAGAATATTTACAGACCTAGCAGTGAATAAAAGCACGGTGAGTCTTTGGGCGAGGCTTCTGTCATAATCTCAAGAAGGTCGCGCCGACCTCTCCGCTTCTCCACGTCGTGGCCAGCCGCACATGCTTGTGACTCCTGTAGTGTTGTATCGTCCGAACACTCTCACTTCAGATGATCGATGGATCACAGTCAAACACCTCGCTGCACAACTGGACGTCTGTATACCTAACGCTGACACACTCTTCCTCCAGCTGAAGCATTAAATGGTGTGCGAAACCTGCGTTCCTGGCCGCCTACCAGTACAACGTAAAGAACAAAGAACCGTCTGTGCGGAATTTCTTGCCCGTTATGAGGCTAATCGCGACAATTTTCTATGGAATATCGTCACGATGAAACATGAGGACATCATTTCGAACCAGAAAGAAAAGAGCTAAATTATGAAGACGATCTTCTGGGACTAAGAACGGGTTGTTCTGTTTAATGTTCTCTCTCACAATGCAAAGATCAACTATGAAGTGTATTGTGTTTTCCACAGGATATTGAAGAAACGACATAAGCGTGTGAGTCGCCACAAAAATGCAAAGAGATTATTATGTCTTCATGACAACGCAAGGCCTCACACAAGTGTGTGCACCCAAGAGGAAATCACGAAGCTGTTCTTTCCCATTCACCCTACAGCTCGTGGCTCCCACCTTCCGGCTTCCATCTGTTTGGCCCAAAGAAGTACGCACTTTGCGGGTGGAGCAAGACGTGGGCTTCGATGTCGACCGGTATAGTGGTACCATGCAGGCATACTGGACACCCTACCCGCACAGTAGGATGTCCCCCCCCCCCCAGTAAGGTGTCGTAAGGACTTCGCAATGAACAGGATGTTGTAACCAATAGAGTGACGAATGATATGTTGTATTGGAATCCTGAATAAAACCAAACTGCTTTCAGGAAAAAAGTCATGTATTACTTATTTCACTGGTTCCTGATTAGAGTTGTTAAATCTCACATCTACCTTACCTTGTATAGCATAGTAGTATCTTAAGACACACAATCACAGCCAGATGCAGTTCCATTATCCCAGTCATTCTAATATTCATCTGCAAATTACGTTCTGCAATCCATGTCAAACCTTCATTTCTTTTCCCTCAATCCCATTACAATTCTACAGATTATCTAGGGCTCTTACTAAGCTGTGGGAAGCCAACCTCCTGTACATCCACAGGACTTCTAGAATCAGTATCACCTACAGGGTGTGGGCAGATTACCTCCTGTATATCCACAAATCCTCTAGTTTCAGTATTACCTGGAAGAATACAAAATTATCTCAGTCCTCACCATTGTCATTCATGCTCACTTCTGGATGATCAATAATCATAAGTTAACGGTTTTTACAGTTATGTCTAGTTTTTCATATTTGAAATCCTTATTTCCGTAGGGCACACATCGAACCACTCCTACTCAGTCCTGGCAAGTGAATGAGAAATAGAGATAAAAATAATTTTATTCAAAAGCCTTTTTTGTGTAGATATCGTATTATGGGAGAATAAAGAACTTATTTTAAAATTTTTGGAGCACAAACGTTGAAATATTGTGTGCATTTCACGGCTATACTACTAAATTTGCCATGTGTGATGTGATGACAATTTTCAATAGGAGCTGAAAACCGAGTCTGTTGGTGAGTTAGAAAGTCAGAATCATTTTCCCCTGATATTAAACAAGAAAAACTAATGGAACATTTACGTCGACAAGTATTTTTGTTTTTGGCGACATATAGAGTGTGTATGTACGTCAATTCCTAAGAGACGCAACTGCTGAGGGCATCGGTCTTTAGACTTACACACTGCTGAAAATACAGTAACTTAAACGAACTTATGCTGAGAACAACAAATACATCCTTGCCCGAGTGAGGTCTCGAAACTCCGGCGGTAGACGCGATATAGAGACTATTTTCCGATCTTTGCAACAACGAGAATATAAGAGCGCTATATTTCTAAAAGTCTTGCCACCCTCATAAGTCTTACAAACAGTCCGAGAACTCAGAAGGTGGAAGTATTACCTATAACTGTAATTAACTCAAGACAAAACACATTTTATTATCAACTTCCAGACAGTTTTACAATTTTTGTTAAGATAACTTCATTATTTTTCTGAACGGCATAAATTAGTTAGTATGAGTTTTGCCGATGAAGTTTCTCGTCATAGTCCTGTTATTTTAGCAATAATTATATAATACATGAAAGTGTAAATGATATCACTGACTACTGATTGAGATGTGCTTATTCGGCCATTGTGAAGTGCCGTTTGCAAGTACTGACAATAGTGTTTGATACTAACTCGCTTAACTTTTTTCCAACCATATCTGTTACCAGGAAAGTAACAGAGTAGGCCGACATTAACCTGATAACCCTATTCGCAACAATAAGTATGTACGTACAGCAAAGGCTGCATTTGTGTCCACCAATGAGAAGCCACCGGCTTCTACAGCATGAAGCATAACAGGGAATCTCAAGTTGATTCCGTATTTCTAGATTTCCGGAAAGCTTTTGACACCGTTCCTCACAAGCGACTTCTAATCAAACAGCGGGCCTATGGGGTATCGTCTCAGTTGTGCTACTGGATTCGTGATTTCCTGTCAGGAAGGTCGCAGTTCGTAGTAATAGACGGCAAATCATCGAGTAAAACTGAAGTGATATCAGGTGTTCCCCAGGGAAGCGTCCTGGGACCTCTGCTGTTCCTGATCTATATAAATAACCTGGGTGACAATCTGAGCAGTTCTCTTAAGTTGTTCGCAGATGATGCTGTAATTTGCCGTCTAGTAAGGTCATCCGAAGACCAGTATCAGTTGCAAAGCGATTTAGAAAAGGTAGCTGTATGGTGTGGCAGGTGGCAGATGACGGTAAATAACGAAAAGTGTGAGGTAATCCACATGAGTTCCAAAAGAAATCCGTTGGAATTCGATTACTCGATAAATAGTACAATTCTCAAGGTAGTCAATTCAACTAAGTACCTGGGTGTTAAAATTACGAACAACTTCAGTTGGAAAGACCACATAGATAATATTGTGGGGAAGGCGAGCCAAAGGTTACGTTTCATTGGCAGCACACTTAGAAGATGGAACAAGTCCACTAAAGAGACAGCTTACACTACACTCGTTCGTCCTTTGTTAGAATATTGCTGCGCGGTGTGGGATCCTTACCAGGTGGGATTGACGGAGGATAACGAAAGAGTGGAAAAAAAGGGAAGCTCGTTTTGTATTATCACGTAATAGCGGAGAGAGTGTGGCAGATATGATACGCGAGTTGGGATGGAAGTCATTAAAGCAAAGACGTTTTTCGTCGCGGTGAGATCTATTTACGAAATTTCACTCACCAACTTTCTCTTCCGAATGCGAAAATATTTTGTCGAGGCCAACCTACATATGTAGGAATGATCATCAAAATAAAATAAGAGAAATCAGAGCTCCAACAGAAAGGTTTAGGTGTTCGTTTTTCCCGCGCGCTGTTCGGGAGTGGAATGGTAGAGAGACAGTATGATTGTGGTTCGATGAACCCTCTGCCAAGCACTTAAATGTGAATTGCAGAGTAATGATGTAGATGTAGATGTAGAAATGACCCGCAACTTGTCAGACTAGACGTGGCAGCAGTTTCTATGCTCAATAATCGTTAATAACTTCATTAAAATTCTAACAATGGAAAACACAGGATTAAATAATGATAAGTAGGAGAATCATGAGAATGGCAGTACGACAGTAATCACAATATTGATTCTGGCCTGGGCAGCCAGAGACGGTGGTCACCTGTGTTGTAGGTGTGTGTGTTTGTGTTTTGTGTGTGTGTGTTGTCTACTTCAGAAGATGGCCTTTCGGCCAAAAGCTTGATTGTTTCGCAGTCTTTTTGTTGTGCCTGTATGAGTCAGTCACTGTCAACCTAATTGTCTGGAAATTTTTGTACACATATTTGTTTAACTCATATTATGCATGACAAATTAAAGACATAATTTTCTTGTGAACTTTCACCAATACTGACTTACTGAAGATGAATGTTTGAAAATATATACAACGTATTGCGGCAGTAATATACCTGCACTTTATGTAACACATGATTAACACGGATCCTACATAAGTAAAGTTCCCAATTTTCATTCATAATCTCTTTCAGGACTATTAAAGAACTAAATCACTGAAATTGTCGTAATAAATTCTGCAATTAAGAAAACCAAACTATTGTAGTGTCACATTAAAAGGTTCATGCATTTCTCAATAACATAGCGAATGCTAGTTCGTCTACACCTGATGAGTGCTTTCTCACTGTTAGTTTGGACGAATGTGGACCACAACTGCTGATACGAGGTCAATTCTTACCGGTTTTAGAATCGCATAATTATGCCTGACTGACACGTCGACGTACCTAAGTGTCTCCATCAGTTGCTGCTTATTTACTGTGCTGAAGAAATTTTTTGTTTCTTTGCCGGATTTTCAGAAACAGTAAGGGCAGGTTGTACTGAGAAATAATTGTTAAGAAAAATATTCGCTACGTTTCGCCATTTTCGGGTTAATTAGCATTGGAGTTAGCCGGTTTTAGAATCGCATAATTATGCCTGACTGACACGTCGACGTACCTAAGTGTCTCCATCAGTTGCTGCTTATTTACTGTGCTGAAGAAATTTTTTGTTTCTTTGCCGGATTTTCAGAAACAGTAAGGGCAGGTTGTACTGAGAAATAATTGTTAAGAAAAATATTCGCTACGTTTCGCCATTTTCGGGTTAATTAGCATTGGAGTTAGCCAATCAGGACATTACGCATGCGAATTCTACCAGCTCACCAGGTACAATTAGTGTTGTTACCTGTTTTTAAAGCCTAAATTGTAGCGCACAGGACTGCCCAGCCTTTGACTCGGGTTCGGTCCTTATTACCTCCCTATGTCAAATTTTTGTCTCGCTCTCTTGTTCGGTTTTAGGAAACCAAACGAATCGCACGTTTGGCGACACCGTCTCTGGTGGTCCACTTCAATTGACTAACTTTAGTGCGGAATATAATAAATTTTTTTCTTAAAAATAATTTCTCGGCACCGCTTACCCTGCAATACCATAAAAAGCTTTTCAGAGTGTTTCTGACCACCCTGCACAAAGCGGAGCCCCTCAACAGCTGCATTAGCAAGACGACGACTAAAATGTTTTACTGTCAACTCGGCGAAAGTCCAAGCATTTTGGTTGATGAGTCAGAGGAAGCGGAACTTCGGTGTTGCCCGTGCATCTGGATGTAACTCCTCATTAGTATGCTTCCGTACAGGAGATAATAGATAGAAAGCGTGAGTGTGTTGGTGGAGGGAGGGGGGGGGGTAATCAGCCGAGTGCGGTGGAGCGCCAGGCATGAAGTGCAAGGCGGCTGACAGAAGACGTAAGGCGCAGGGTTGCACACGAAACCGTGGAGAAAGACCGTGCCGAAGACTTCTGGGCTACCAAGTTGACTTGCAGCTTTATGAGGCTCTACTAACAACTAGATTGTACTAAGTGCGGCAAATTAAGTTTTAAAGTTACCCGCTCCATTTAGGAGTTCTGCAAGTTTTCCCTGGCTGTACGGCAAATATCGAAGCTGCTCCGAAACCCAACTCCCGAAGAGACGTTCAAAGTAATAACCATACGATCCATACACAGTGGTGGAAATCAGTATAAACGTATGAGTATCTCTAAGGAAATTAACACTGTCGGATGGAATACTTGCACACAGTGTATATGCAACTTTATGAGATCCAGTATGCCAAAAACGTAGTCGAATGATACCTTTTTTGATGTCAGTAGAACAGTGTACTATGAGACTGGGAGACAGGATTTTTTATTTTTTTTTTATTTCATTCGCCTCAGTTCCATTGACATAAAATTAAGCTGTGGTGGTTACCTGTTTCGGGCTGACACGATCATTTTCAAGCACACATCTTGCTATTAACCAAACTGGTTGTGTTAGTCAGTAACAACGGATGCATAGACTAAGCTATTTGAGATTCTTTGTTGCCCACTGTACATATTTCTGTACCTCTTGTATGAATAATTACGATTATTAACAAGGTTTGTGGTTTGAAAATGCATTTGTCAGCTCGAAACCAGTATCAATTACAGATGAATTTTATATCAATGGAACTGAGAAGGAGGAAATAAAAAATAAAATAATATCCAATTTCCTCAGTACCGAACAGTTGCCGACCGACCATGCCTTGGCAACATGCCTCGAATAAGCAAATATAACAAGACGTCAACTATTCAGGTGGTAGAGGGTGGAGCTCGGTTATAAAGACAGTCGGCTGTGTGCAGTATTAGTGTGTGCGTACACTCCTTCACTGTAAACAAGCGCCATTAGTGACAGTGCGTGTTGTGTTCATAAATTACGATCGTGACAATGCCACACGGAGAATACTTGTCATGTGATGAAAAACGAAAAATCAGCGTATAACGAAATGGATAACTCTAATCGTCAAATCACGAAGAACTAGAAGCTTTCAAGTATAGTGGTTGTTAATTTTGTTATGCTAGGCGCACGAGATGGACAGAACGGAAAATATGGGCAAAGTAGTAAATCATGTGACGCATAAGAAAGTTTCTCTTGGACATTGAAAGGTCCACAAACCGTTATTCTACTCCAGTTTTTGCTGATTTATGGTTGCCAGTAACTGCTAGATATGTATGACAAATTTTGTCTCACGATAAATATATAGAATTCAAGGAACGACGGCAGAGACTTGCTCTGATACCCAAACGTGAACACGCTAGCCAGGAGTTTGCTGAAAAACGTATGTCGTGGAGTCCAGAGTGGTACAAAGTGATCCTAAATGATGAGAAGAAATTTAATTTAGATGGGATGGATGGCTTTCAATATCAGTGGAATGACCTGAGAACGGAGCAACAGGTAAGAATGAGGAGAAATTTTGGTGGTAGAAGAGGTACGATTTTGGCAGCTAAAGGTAAATAACGGATTCCATGGCTGAACGCTAGAATGAACTGAAACATTTACACTGGGATGCTAGAGACAGAACTGCTTACAATGTATGAGGACCTAGGGGACAAAATTCTAATGTTTCAACAATGTTCCACCTGTGCACGTTTCTACTACAACTAAAGAGTGGTTTGAAGATAGACATATTGCCTTGGCTTGCACGTAGTCTGGATTTGAAATTGCATGCAAGGCCTTTGGGGATTACCTTGAGCAAGTGTTTCTTACAATTGAAGGCAAGTTGAGTCTGTAAGAGAACTTAAATTAGCGATGCGGGAGAGATGCGTGACAGTTGCACTGCAGGAACTACAAGCACTAACAAAATAAATGCCGGAGACAATTTATAGGAAATTCGGAAGAGCGGAGGTTGGAGAAAGTAGTAACAATGCAATAAAGAAACAGGACAGTCAGTGCCTTTATACCAATATCCATCCACGAAACGAGAACGTCTTCTTTTTGTTACTCGTGTTATGAAAGAAACCACTGTATGTAATTCCGTCATGATTGTTTATGTTTTATTTGTATCTACAACTTCTATTATAAATTCAATACATGTTGTCGGCCGGAATGGCCGAGCGGCTCTAGGCTCCACAGTCTGGAACCATGCGACCACTACGGTCGCAGGTTCGAATCCTGTCTCGGGCATGGATGTGTGTGATGTCCTTAGGTTAGTTAGGTTTAAATAGTTCTAAGTTCTAGGGGACTGATGACCTCAGAAGTTAAGTCTCATTGTGCTCAGAGCCATTTGAACTAGTTATCGATACATGTTGCTTCAGGCATTGCAAATTATTTTCGTTGGAAATCTGCCTTTACACTGATTTCCACTACTGTAGCATAGCGAGAGTAAGAAACCCAATAAAACAATAAGTGTTGAATTATAAAAAATATATGAAACTTGTAATCCACATGGAAGCAAAGTGCATACACAACGCTCTCAAGCAGCCCACTGCTCCCACCCAGGTATGAGAGTGAAACGAAAGAAAAAAAGAAAAGTGTAGTGTAGCTCATAATGAAGTTGGCGAGGTATGTTTACGAAAGGTACACAGGCACTCAGACATGATCGTCCTCCTAAAAACCCGACTAAGATAAGAAGTTACGCGAGTAAACAATTATCTGAAGTGAAAGCGTTAGGCGGCATTCCCTGTTTAGAATCCCTTGCAGCCAGCGACATGGAGGTAGCGGCTCATCGCTTAATGTCGAGTTTTTGCGCATAAAGCGACGGCTCTGCAGCGTACAGCGAGTACTGTATTTACTGCGAATGCCATCTATATCTTCTCGCTACTCCACTTACCGAGCCCCTCCATGTACTTGCTTTCGCTTGGATTGCTCTCCGGATGTATAACTGTGACTCTGGGGAACTTGAGGTAAAGACTAGATTTCCTTTGTGTGCTGCTATGCTGCTAGACCAGACGACTACTTTTCTTTACGCGTTTCACTGTTTGTATCTATTTCAGTAATGTGTCTACTGCGTAATTCTTATAAACTGTTATTCTTGTAAAGACAAGACCTGATATCAATGGTTTTGTTTGTACGATACTGGCCATTAAAATTACAACACCTACAGAGATAAAAAGTAATGGAGTTTTACTTACAGTGAGTATAATGTACAGTAATATGAATACAGGATTAAATTTGCAGTTGTCTTGTGGGCCTGGAGTAGGCGAATACTAGCTTTTACTAGCTCTGGGAGGTACCACCTCTGACAGGAAGAACGCCTCTACAGCGCCTAGGCATCGTGTCGGACTTACCTTGGATGATAGATCAGGCTATGTCATACCCTGCTGCTTCAGTTTCACGTCAATGAACCATTGTGCCAATCGAGTGGAGGTGTTCCTGACTATCAGCAACCCATGATCAGGTGTTTTCTGTAGACAACAGATCTGGAGAATGTGCCAACCCAGTTAACAGTCTGTACCAAGGAATGTCAGGACAGCAGGAACAACATATAATTTGCGATGTCTCTTCGCAAGATATCGTCAAGGACACCTGAAAAATTTGAAACAAACATCGGCTTTCACGTAACGGAAGTCTAACGCCGGCTGCCGGTATTATTGGCTACGTGAATGAGCGGTGACCATGAGGTTAACACAACGCCGACCCTTGCTGCGATAGGGACTGCAATCTGACGACGTTCAACTGTGTCCACCCTGTAGCAAGCACATCCGGGTCACGTCTGTAAAGAAGACGCCATGCCACTCTGGTGCGCAGTTGTATTACTGGAAACAGAGGTGTCGGTGCTCATATCCCCGCTGCTTCATCAAGGGAATTTGCACATAATGGACCACGTAATGGCAGCCCAAGGTGTTCCAGACGTTGACGCGCTGTCCACGTGGATACACGTCGTGCTCCAAAAAGGATGTTTCTTGTCTCAAGGTCCATGAGGTGCTTGTCTGTCCCTGAACGGGCAGAGGAGTAATACGTCTAGCCTCCCGGACATAATTCACACTGAGCGGTTGACATTCTGTATGGCCTCTCGTAAAGTATTTCGGAATTCGTCAACTACATTTTCGCATTTGAGTCGTTGAAACTGGACCAGTGCGAGCAGAAATACCGAGAAACTATCTAATCCGTACACGAAAGACCATCTCATTGAAGCTGTTGAATTCCGACAAGTGCTAGTAAACGTTTCTTCCCTGTCTTGCACGCGGCACAACACTTTTTTTTCGCAAAAAATCTATATTAAAATACAATTTCTGAATAAGAAACCAAATGTTTAATCGAATTCCGAAGCGTGTTGGTAAGCAGTTATTTCCCTTCTTGCAGGAAGCAAAACACAATCTACTCAGAAATAAGTCTGCATTAAAATACTATTTCATGATAAGAAACCAAGCGAGTAATCTTTCCTTATTTACGATGGTGTTAATCCTATGTGCGTTGTAAGGTTGTTATGAAACATAATGACTGGCTTACTCAAGCCTATCCCGTTCATACCCCCTAAAGGTATTTCAGCTTTAACACTCTCACTAGTGGCACAATGCTTGCCCACGTCCACAGAATCCAGGCAATTTTAGCTATGTTCAAAAATTTATATGTCGGAAAATATCGAGAGAGTGGAAATACAAAATTTTGTCGTCTATCATATGCAGTGCTTAACATGCATAATCCTGTCAGGTATGACATGGACAAATTATATTGTTATACGTGACATCGTTTTCTAAAATTGACAAAAGTCATAAATTCTTATTGGTAGACCACATGAGTTCATAAATACATAATGATCAGTGCTGAATGCCGTATTTAAATACGATAGCACTTTCTACATGACTGCAAATTTCGTGTGAAATATTTTTAAACAGGGTTCCATACACAACGCCACACAGCGCTGTTCGCACTGGTAACGTGTCTCCTTGCGAGATGCTTTTCCACTCCCTGTCTTTGATTTTGAAGATTGCTTGTGCGTGGTAAATGTTGCAGGAAACATCTCTGTATTAGGATCTGTTCGCCAGATTGGTAATGAAATCAGTTACTGTCATTTTCTTGGTCTGAACTGAACCGTGTAACCAAAACGCTTTCGATGCTCCTAGTAAGAACCACCATTTTACGGGGTTTGAACACTTTGTACTGCAGCCACCTTCAAAACTGGCCGCTGTGGCAGAGCGGTTCTAGGCGCTTCAATCTGGAACCGCGCGACCACTAAGGTTGCAGGTTCGAATCCTGCCTCGGGCATGGATGTTTGTGATGTCCTTAGGTTAGTTAGGATTAACTAGTTCTAAGTTCTACGGGACTGATGACCTCATATGTTAAGTCCCATAGTGCTCTGAGCCATTTGAACCATTTTGTCACCTTCGAAGTCAACTGTGTCGTCCAAATCATCTTCAGCATCTACAGAACCGACAATCTCTCCTATATTCATTATATCGACTATTTCTCGGTCATATAAACAACAGTGCGTCACTTCTTTTACACGGAATACCAATAATGTCCTGTATACGCAGGAGAAAACAGTGACAAAATACCGCGAAAATAAGACGTGAATTCACTCCAACTTTGTATGTAAATAATAAATAACAGTATAAACATCGTATATCGATAGTCAGAGGTGTGAATACAAGTCGCAGTGCTTTACAGTCAGCTGGCCCATAGAACATACGGGCTTGGCAATTTTGGAAGGTAGAGCGATGCGTAGAATTTACGAGCTTCACGCTGAGAGAGTAATGGACAGCAGCGTGTATATAATTGTTAATGTCTGGTGGATTAATAATGTATTCAACGATGAGAAAAAATATGAATACAAGGCGAGAAATGCTTGCTTAAATATAAAAGCCGATGCAGACATTGGCTGCAAGATTCACTGTTGTAATTGGGCGCTAACGGCATGTACTCATTGTCCTCAACACGTTGCAAGTGAGACGTGCTGAGAACGGTGTTCTATATTTTTGTGAGTTCATTTTGTCGAAGCTAGTATGTTAGAACGAGGCCAAATTGCTGAGGCCCGTACGGTGGCAGCTTCCGTAAACAAGGTAGGAGAATTATGGTACCGCATACAGTGAAAGTGGAACAACGTGATCCACCAGCTCACAAAGCGTGCGAAAGGGTGTCTGCAGTTACATTGACAGACGGTCATAGACTCTCTCTCTAGCGCCAAAGATACTTGTATAGGCATGCATATTGAAATACACGGATGTGTAAGCAGGAAAAATACGGCGCTGCGATCGGCAACGTATACACAAGACAAAAAGTGAAAAGAGTCCAGCGCCGTGGTTAGATCCGTTACTACTGCTACAAGGAGAGGTTACCAAAATTTAAGTGTGCTTGAACGAGGTGTTATAGTCGACGCACGAACGATGGGACACAGCATCTCCCAGGTAGCGACCAAATGGGGATTTTCATGTACAACCATTTCACGAGTGTACCATGAATATCAGGAATCCGGTAAAACATCAGATCTCCGACATCCCTGCGGCCGGAAATAGATCCTGCAAGAACGGGACCAACGACGACAGAATAAAATTGTTCAGCGTGACAGAAGTGTACTCATTCCGCAAATTCCTGTGGGTTTCAATGCTGGGACATCAAAGAGTATCAGCTTGCGAACCATTCAACGAAAGATCATAGATATGGCACTTCGGAGCCGGAAGCCCACTCGTGTACCCTTGATGACTGCACGATGCTTTACACCTCGCATGGGCCCATCAACACCGTTATTTAACTGTTGATGACTGGAAACATGTTGCCTGGTCGGACTAGTCTCGTTTCGAATTCTATCGAACGAAGTGACGTATACGGTTACGGGGACCAACTCATGAATCCATGAACACTGTATGTCAGCAGGGGACTGTTCAAGCTGATCCTGTCTGATCATCTGCATCCATTTATGTCCATTGTGCATTCCATCGGACTTGGGAAATTCCAGCAGGACAACGCGGCATGTCACACTTCTAGAATTGCTACAGAGTGGCTCCAGGAACACTCTTCTGAATTTAAACACTTCCAGTCTCCACCTAACTCCCCGGACGTGAACATTATTGAGCATATCTGGGATGCCTTGCAACGTGCTGTTGAGAAGAGATCTCCTCGTACTCTTACGGATTTGTGCACAGCCCTGCAGGATTCATGATGTCACTTCCCTCCAGCACTACCGCATACCTTAATCGAGTCCATGTCACGTCGCATTGCGGCACTTGTGTGTGGCCGCGGGAGACATTCTTCTCTGTATAACAGCTCCGCAAATCAATGTACAACTCAATGTCACAGTCAACGAACCCTGTCCCTGTTAGCACCAAAACAACATGGAAGCAGTTCCAGAAGCTGGCAATTGCACGACGAGCTGAAATTCCAAACCAACCCATCACTGACTCAGATCCTTCAGTGTATGCTCCAAAAAAGCAGATACTTCGTCTCTCTCCAAGACAAGAACAATCGATGGAGATTGCTGAAGAATGGTCTCCCTCAGGGAAGTGTGCTGTCTCCGCTGTTATTTAATATCTACACAAATCACCAGCCAATTAACTCTTCAACTAAGGCATTCATATACGCTGATGATACAGCACTCGCTGCCCAAGGTGAGACCTTTGAGGAAGTAGAGGTGAAACTGACAACAGCTCTTAAAAATTTGGCCAAGTATTACGATGAAAACCAAATGAAACCGAACCCTGGATAGATCCAAGTCTGTGCATTCCATCTTAGAAATAGGGAAGCCAAAAGGAAACTGATCATCACTTGGAGAGGAGAACAACTACTCCACTGCGAAACTCCTAAATACCTTGGGGTGAAGATGGAAGGTTTCCTCACATTCAAAGCCCACTGTGAAGAAACGAGCCTCAAAGTAAATGCACAGAACAACGTCATCCGCAAACTTACAAGAACCACCTGCGGTGCCCAGCCAAAAGTGCTTGGAATATTTGCCTTGGCACTATGTTTCTCCGCCGCAGATTACGCAGCACCCATCTGGCAAAACTCTGCACATGCTAAACATGGAGATAGAGCCCTGAACGAGACAGGAAGCATTGTTACAGGCTGCTTACGACCAACTCCTCTCAATAAGCTGTACGATATTATGGGTTAGCACCGCCACGCATTCGAAGGCAAGTTGCAACACAAGTGGAGAAGGAAAAACAAGAAATCGACCCCCAGACATCATTTGTTCAGACAGGACCCTCAACAGCCAAGAGCGAGGTCTAGAAAAAGCTTACTACAGAAAACTATGCCAATTCGTTCATCTCCCAGAAGTCACAGATAGGAGCTTTGGCGAAACCCCCTAGGTGAAGACAATCACATAACGGTCAAGGAGGAAACAGCCGAAGGTTCACACCTGTCATACGGGGCCTGGTAGACTTTGAACAGACAGCGAGTTGGGGTGTCAAGATGCAAAGCAAACTCAGGAAGTGGGGCTTCAGTAATGAGGATGAAACTTGTCAGTGTGGTGACGTACAGGACGAACAACATCTGCTAGCGTGTAGGAACTGCATGCACTATCTGTGATCTTGCTACAGCCAGCGAAACTGCTGTGTTAACTGCCGAATACTCGGCCCATCAAAAAATATAATCATCTTGCTGCTTGTGTGTATATATATTATTGAATGTGTTTCATAAATACTACTGTACATGTTTAATTTGGCAAATTTGTTATGTGATACAATACTTATTAGTTTTTGTAAATATTTTATGTCCTGGACTCGAAAAATAAAATAAATAAACTGATGCCCATAACAGAAAAACATGGTGCTGAAGCTATAACATCTGGAATTTGCAGCAACGGTAAAAAGTAATTTGGTCGGATGAGCCGTGTTTCACGCTGTTTGCAATTCTTGGACAAGATTCTGTGCCCAAGAGTAAGATATGGCGTGTGTTTGTTGATGATTTTGGAATCATATCATGGTACTCCATGGGCCCCATGGTTTCTCTGCAAGGTCACAGTAATGACGGGGAATTTGGACCCATGTGGCTCATCAGGTCCTATCCATGATACAGTGGTTGTTCTCCAATGGTGATGTCTTCCAAGACGACAGGGCCCTATTCACAAAGCTCGCATCGCCCACGACAGGTTTTCTGACCACGGAGGTAAATTGTTGCGTCTCCCCTGGAAACACATAAAAGTCACAAGATTCGAATATTAATGAGCCCTTGTGACCTACTTTGGTAAGACGAGTACGTGATCGCTGTCCACCTCAACCATCGTTACTTTAACTTGCCACTATTTTACAGGAAGTAAGATCTAAGAATCCCTTTAAAACCATACAGAACCTGTATTTATTCGCTTCAGGACGACTGGAAATTGTTTTGAATGTCAAAGGGCTTCCTACACCGTATTAGGCAGGTAATGTATTGTGTTTGTGGTCTGTCCATTAGTTTGTCGAATCACTGTACCTTCAAGTGAATCACAGGGGGATATAAATACGAATGGTGAGATGTGGTTACTGCACATTTTGTTGGATTTTACTCTTTGACACAAACAGCTTATTTAAAATGTTATCGATTTTGTATACAGATAAGGCATGAACCCAGCTGGTTATGTCCGACATCGTTTGCAGAACCCTTCAAAGTTGGATCCACAGCAGGCCGTAACGGCACGAAGGTGACGCCGAGGAGGTCGGGAGATCTTGTTGGCCGTATCTCGTTAGGCCTACCGGCCGGATAGTCTCCAATCTTGTTTGTAAGTTTGTTGCTGGGAATCCCCAGTACGAAGCGGCAACAGGACCTGGCGCTGAAGGAGCTCCGGGGCTGGAGCCGTGGCGTGGCGTCCATTAGGCGATTGCCTGTTTGAGACGCAGGTCGCAAAGTAAACCCTGCCTTTGTCCATACGGAAACGCCTCGCTCTCAGGTCAATTTAATTTCAAACAGCTGACTTCACCGCCTGTCTTTATGAGGGCTACGACAAATCGTAACGCATATTACATTTAGGTCTGCATCTCGAACTGTTCGAGGACACAACAAAGTAACGAGACAGCACAGACAGAGTAAAAGGAAAATTATTTTTGTCAGGTATGTGTGTCACTCAATATCTTCCAGAAATGTACATTTAACGCGATAGCTCTCGCAAGATCGGCAAAGTTGGTCGCTTCACGCAACCGAATGCCGTATGAAACATGCTGAACGCTGAAATACACATATATTTCAGAGGTGCATCGGAGAGTCTGTCTGGTTATAACATGGGTAACTGACCTGAAATTTGTTTGGAGCCACCTGTGCGTAATGGCAAGGAATCCACAGTCAAATATTTGATAAAATCTTGTCATTCACGAGAACGTTTTGGTCATATTTCTGTTATCGGGATAGGAATCATGGGTCACTAACATGAATCACTGAACACTGCTTCTACTGTTTGTATAACGCACCACAATATTAACAATAATAGCCAACACATGTGACCAACGGTGTAAGTATAAAGTACTTTGTTTTGTTACGAGGAACAATGTGTTGTCTTCCATAACATGAAAATAAAAACACAACGTTGACGTTTAATATTGAAAGAAAAATTTCGATGCGATGTTTAGTCAACATTTGCTCTTCCGTACACAACTGCGAAATAGAACTAGTAGTAGCCCATTTACATTATATAGTAGAATTATATCAGAATATCGAGAAGAACTGCATCTACATTTGCAAGAATGACAAACTGGACATATGGATAACCTAAGATTTCCCAGCCATACAATAACAGAGACGTCTTACACCCTAAACATCAAGACGTGACAAAATACCTAATTGTTCTCAATACTGTTTTGAAGTGTTCACTTTGAAAGGATGTCCCGTTACAACACAAATCATGTAGCAGGTGGAGAAGTACGCTGTAACGGGTAGGTTCTATTGCTTCGTTCTCTCCCATGGCTTATTAGTGAAAGGCTGTTGTCAACATATTTTTGTTACAGTATGCTGTATTGCATGTACCAAATATTGTAGGTGTAGCTGTGAGTACGTAAAATTTTTGCAACAACAATGTGCTATAATAAAAGTGTTTAGTGAAGTAGTATCTTTTAATTAGCAAATCATACACTTTTTGATGACGATGTTCTCCAGTACTGTAATTTAGCATCGTCGTAAGTAAGAAAATTTTCCGTCCCATTATCGTCAAAGAAGAGGTCTAACAGGATCAGCTTAATCTGTTTTGCGTCACGTACAAATACTTTAGTTTAATTAAATTGCTGCTACCACTTTAGAAAATATATTTTGTAACGACACGGCTACTCCAAGGCAGTAACCTACACATAAAGACACTCACTTGCGAAACATGAAAGTACGGAACAAATGTTGTTACGAGTTTATTAATTTCAGTTCATAATATGACATGGAATGTGCACCATTGTTCTGTGATTGTATCTAGTGACGCCATCTGTTGGTGGTATAAGGAACTGGCTTCAAATGGCTCTCAGCACTATGGGACTTAACATCTGTGGTCATCAGACCCCTAGAACTTAGAACTACTTAAACCTTACTAACCTAAGGATGCTAGCAGAAGTAACCAAAACCAGTCGACAGGAAGGTTAAAGATACGAATCGATCACAACTACGGATCTAAGCTCACCTTACCTTAGGTATGTTGTACTCACACACACACACACACACACACACACACACACACATACACACACACAGACTTTGCCCTCGTTACTGTCCATCACACCTTGTTGGGTTCACTCGTGCCGGCGCATTATAATAACGTTGTGATTTAACACATGTATGCTTATAAAATTCCAGTGATTGTTTGATCCAGCGAGTTAAAAAATCATAGGGAGGTGCCGGAATGATGCCCCGGCGTGTTCCGACCGAAATTAAGGCCTGCCTCCAAAACATAACGGAACCACCTCCACCCTGAAGTACATGGTCCACACACTTTACGGTCGGAGCATTCGACGTTTAGCATTATTTGAAAAGAGGCTAAATCTCAATTCTTCGGACTACGCTATATGCAACCTGCCACTTGTGCCCAGTATATATGGTGTTTGGTTCATTGAAGAGGTTCATCTTAATATCCCGTTGTTAACAGCAGTGTATCAGGAGTTACATGACTCTAAATATCCGTCTATTTCCCTTCACAAGTTTCTCACGGTCCTGATTTCACTGACAGAAAGAATTTATGTCATGTTTGAAATCGATTGTCGTAAATAAGGTGTCGACACTCGTCTACGCTCCCAGATGATAAATATATTTTCACTCTCAATGTTATTACGCAACGTTACATGTTTGTGAGTGGTATCCTACTCTTTGTTGATACGCTCGACAGTCAAGATTAGTACACGAACTGGTTATAAGTAAGCGCAGGTTTATAGATACCTTCTGCCGTTCAGTCGCGTTTCCACGTTGACTCAGCTTGGTGCGCTGATTCCACAAAATCGACTGATGCATACACGCCACTGTACTGGCATGCCTAACGTCTGCGGGGAATCGACAGACGCCCACCTGATATTAGTTCTACTCCACTTCCTGCAATTCCAAATCAAAACATTCTCTTCATGGACGTCGAGTGATATTTTATCTGGTGAATTAACTTAGGTACATTAGATAATGCCTGGGAGATTACAGCCAAGCATAGTGTGAACAAGAATCATTTAATAGAATTACTTGCACAGTCCGCCCTAATGCAGTGAAGGTTTCCAGAAGTTATGTATTACATGACATTCCTACTGCGAACTAACAATAAGCACATCAACTGTGTCTCGTAATAAATTCATCACTGAAGCATAAGTTATAGAGAATCAACAAATCCTTAACGCTCATTTTAAACCGCATTTTCCTTGCTATCTTTATCACTGCGAAAAAATTACTACTTTCTGACAAATATAAAAGTTTATGAATAATTTTAGTACTTTTAGCATGAGCTGTTGTATGGGAAATAGATATATTGCCGGTAAAAGGTTTTATTAAAGAAGTATAGAGTAAAAAGACAGTAGAAAGATTCCTTTAAACAGGCCTCTGGAGACGTTCTTGAAGTAAGACCAAACTTAATTCCTACTGTAAGCTTTTTCAACCCTGACGAGCTATTGTACAACATGAGATTCGTTCTGTCTTCGAGAAATGAGGCCCTCTCGTTTGCTATTACCGGAAAAAGCCACAGAAATGTGACTTGATTACTGACATATATCGCTTTCACTCCCGCGTATTGGAGAATAAAATCTGATTACTGGTTTGCCTGACCCGTTAGGTCCTCGCCAGTATCGGCGTTGTTTTAAGAAAACGTTGTACGATCAAGTGAGCCAAGGGAAACAGCGTGGGCCATTTCAAATAAAGAGGTCTGCAAGAGAAGTAATAGGAATAAAAGTAACAATACTAATAACTAACAGCTATTGTATCCAATGTTCTGATCTTCTGATTTGCTGTTATCACAACCGTCAAAGCGAAGCATTCGATTTCCGATCGTGGTAGTCTCCAGTAATATAGCGATTGTTCCGAACAACAAATATGGTTAAGGTTGTTACCTTCTCTTCGACGTAAAATTTGTTTTAGTCATATTCATTATATTTACGTAACAAAATGGGGATAAGAAGAATTATCACTTGGTTGCTACTTCAAAAGCCTGCAACGATTCTTTTCCGTGTTTGAAAAAGCGACACGGTAAGCTATATTTCAACTATTATATAGGAAGCTCTGAATAAGTAATGATTCTGTATCACTCTAAAATAATTACATTATATTGTATTAATCATTTCTGTGTCAAAGTTCACGAGAGTCTACTATTTCAGGCGCCAGCAACACTTTGAAACATTTTCTTCGTATACCTCAGAAATTAGGAAATTGGAGGCAAAAATTTCAAGAATTTAATTTTGGCTAGGAGTACGGAACAGGTCTTTTCCAGTTTGTTTGCACACTGTATTCCTATATGGTTTCACATTCTGTACATATTTTTACGACTGTGAAGTCGTTTATTCGACTCGACTTCGTTTCGTTCCGCAACTTCGGCTGATGAGACATACATACGAACTAGATTTTACTAAGGGTCATATTATTTTATAAGCACTCAGCGCTATTTCTAGCGATTTTATGTGCTTGTACGTAATGGGTACATTACCTGTAATGTACGTTTGTGCAAATATCTTGTCAAAACACGTAGTATATAATTCTGTGTGATAATAATGTACATCAGTAGCTTGTTACACACTGTTCAGATCTAAATATGTCCCGAAAATATTCCCTGAATAAATAATGTGTGTATATTTGTGTTTCTTTGTTAATGTACCACACCAGCTCTGTACCATACCAGAGTTAATTAATGGTGGCGTATCCAGCAAAGCTTGTTGCTGGACTGATGACACCTTGGAATGTAGGACGCAGTATGGAGAGTGGTAGACAGAACTAACTTCAGGTGTTCCCTAGAGAAGTGTGTTGTGATCATTGATTATGTTTGTATGTTAGTAAAAGGCAAAATATATCATTAGGAGCCTCAGGCTTTTTATAGGGTATGCCGTTACCTATGAACGCCGGAAGAGCTGCACAAATATTGAGTTAAATGTCGAGTAATTATTCAGAACCAGGCAACTTGCTGTAAATGTTCAGAAAGTTGGAATTGTGTGTATCACAAATAAAAAATAACGTCGTAACCTATGTCTAGAATATCAGTAAGGCACGATCGGAGTCAGTCAAGTCTTACAAATACCTGTTGGTAACAATTGGCAGGCCCATGAAATGGAATGATCACATAGACTCAGTCTCAGCTATAGCAGGTGGGACACTTCGGTTCGTTGGTAGGATGGTGGAAATGTCTGTAGAGGAGGTTGCTTAAAAAGCACTCGTGTCTCCGAAATTAGAATGTGGGACACAGGGAATAACAAGGGATACTGAATGTATGGGAAGAACTAATGATCACAAGTTTCTTTAGTTCATGTCTGCCTCCGTAGGTGAGTGGTCAGACCGCCATGCGAGGAGCTTGCGTTCGATTCCCAGATAGGTCGGAGGTTTCCTATCCTCTTGGACTGGGTGTTGTGCTGTCCTTATAAACATTCCAACATCATTTACACGCAATTCTCAGAAGCGGAGTGAAATAAAGAGACTTGCACCAGGCGGCAGAACTCCCAGAAAAATATGCAGTATGGCATAGACATATCGTTGAATTCATGGCACTCCGTCATAGAAACGTTGAAAAACCTCACGTGGCAGACGCTTGAATATAGACCCCAAGCACCCTGCGAAAGTTCGCTTTCAAACTTCCGACAATCAGGGTTAAGTGATAAATCTAGCCCACTAAACATCGTTCCAGTGTCAACCGGTAAGAAAATAATATAATAGATACGGCACGCCGACAGCCATTTAAGCAGTTATTCCTTCGTGAGCTTATACGCTACGTATTGGGAAGGAACCGTAAGAGGTGGTACATTGTAATCTGATTTTCAGAGTATGTATGTAGATGTAAATGAAATGAAAATATATGGTTCCTAGACGTTTTCAAGTCTCAAATATATATATGTTCAGACTGAAGAGAAGAATGACAACTGGTACCAAGGCCGGGATTCGAATCCCAGTCTCCTGCTCACTATGGACATACGTTAACCATTACGCAATCTTGGTACAGCGGTTTTGCACAGCTGTCCGGACTGCCATAGCATACCTGCCTCCTCATACCAAGTGGACTGAAATGATTATGGGAATTTAGATTGAGAAGCGAGGTGTTCTAGTTTGGTCCATGGAATTGTGCAGAGCCACTGTACTAGGGTAGTGTAGCGGTTTGTGCACCTGGTGAGCAGAAGACGTTGACACAGTCGTCGCTTCAGGTTACATATGTACTTCATACATGTAGGTATTGGTAGCACTGCTTTGACATGGAATACGTATTAGTTTGCGATGAGTCCACGTTGGAGTGTATCCTATTGAGTTAAATTAACCGTTGAAGTGTGCAGGTTCGGAAAACTCAGACAAGGAATAATTTGCTGGATTCTAGCTTATTGTGTCCTTGTACAACATACCGAGCCAGGTGGCGGAGTGTTGATCACACTTCACTCGCATTCTGAAGGACAGTGGTCCAGTTCCCGGAACAGCTTTACAGGTTAAGGTTGCACATGATTTTCATAGATAACTTGCGGGAACTTGTGAGATCGTTCCTTCGAAAGGGCATGCCCGATTTCCCTCCCCATCCTTCCCTTAACTTAGCGCATGAGCCATCTCGAATGAACTCATCATCGACGAGATGTTGAGTTCTAATCTTGCATCCTTTCCTTAACAACAGTCATCAGGGAAATTTCATCGAATGGATCAAAATTTTTGGTGCTGTAGTAATGCGTGCATTGAGATTGGCGGTTATTTCGAGAACAGCTTAACTGTTGCTGTAAGACCAGTCCTAAATTACTAATGCCAATGACGAATTCAGATTTGGTTTCCTCAAATTACAGGATTGGCTGTAGAAGACAGTAAAAGAAAGCCAGAAGTTTGAAATTCCACGTTTAAGAAATCATTTACGCAAGAGAAACGTACAAACGTACCGTCGTTTGACCATCGTATGGTTTATATACAATAAGCATCCCTGGCGTAGAGAAACAAGCATTTGAAAAAAAAAAATAAGTCACCAAGTCCGAATGTAATCCCAATACGGTTTTACAAGGAATACTCTTCGCCATTGGCCCTTACTTAGGTATCGCTAATCTCTCGACCAGCGCCAAGCGCACTGGAGAAAAGCGCAGGTGACTCCTGTATATATGAAGGGTAATAGAATCGACACGCAAAATTACAGACAAGGTCCTTAACATCGATTTGTTGCAGAATTCTAGAGGATATTCTGAGTATGAATGCAATAAATTTCTTAGAGACCGACAAGCTCGTGTCCCAGTACCAGTGGCGCTTTAGAAAGCAAAGCTCGTACGAAACCAGCTTGCTCTTTTCTCACATGACATACTGCAGACTGTGATAGAAGGGCAACAGGTCAATTCCGTATTCCCAGATTTCCGAAATGCGTTCGACACTGTACTCCACCGCAGACTGTTAATGAAGGTACGTGCAAACGGAATAGCATCCCAGATATGTCACTGGCTCGAAGACTTAAGCAATAGAAGTCAGTATGTTGTCCTCGACGGCGAGTGCTCTGCGGAGGTAGGGGTAACATCAGGAGCGCAACAGGGAAATGTGATAAGGCGCCCGTTATACATAAAAGTTCTGGTGGACAGGGTAGCAGCAATCTGCGGTTGTTTGCTGATGATGCTGTGGTATACGGTAAGGCGTCGAAGTTGAGTGAATGTAGGAGGATATAAGATGATTTAGACAAAATCTCTCATCGTGTGATGAACGGCATCTGCCTCTAAAAGTTGAAAAATGTACGTTAATGTGGATGAGTAGGAAAAGCAAACTAGTAATGTTCATATACTGCATTAGTAGTGTCCTGCCTGACGCAGACACGTCGTTTATATATCGGGGAGTAACGTTGTAAGGCGGTATGAAATGGAACGAGCAAGCGAGGATCGTGGTAGGGAAGGCGAATCGTCAACTTAGGTATACTGGGAGAATTTTATGAAAGTGTGGTTCATCTGCAAAGGAGACCACATATAAAATGCCAGTGTGGTCTATTCTTGAGTACTGTTCGAGTGTTTACGACCGGCAACAGGGCAGACTGAAGGCAGACGTCAAATAATTTAAGGACGTGCTGCTAGATTTGTCACCGGTAAATTCGATCAGCATGCCAGTGTTAAGGTTACGCTTCGGGAGCTCAAACGGGAATCCCTGGAGGGAAGAAGACATTCATTCCGAAGAACACCACTGAGACGGTTTAGAGAACCGACATTTGAAGCTGACTGCGGAACGCTCCCACTGCCGCCAATATACATTACGTGTACCGACCACGATGATAAGATACGAGAAACTAGGGCTCATACGGAGGAATATACACTCCTGGAAATTGAAATAAGAACACCGTGAATTCATTGTCCCTGGAAGGGGAAACTTTATTGACACATTCCTGGGGTCAGATACATCACATGATCACACTGACAGAACCACAGGCACATAGACACAGGCAACAGAGCATGAACAATGTCGGCACTAGTACAGTGTATATCCTCCTTTCGCAGCAATGCAGGCTGCTATTCTCCCATGGAGACGATCGTAGAGATGCTGGATGTAGTCCTGTGGAACGGCTTGCCATGCCATTTCCACCTGGCGCCTCAGTTGGACCAGCGTTCGTGCTGGACGTGCAGACCGCGTGAGACGACGCTTCATCCAGTCCCAAACATGCTCAATGGGGGACAGATCCGGAGATCTTGCTGGCCAGGGTAGTTGACTTACACCTTCTAGAGCACGTTGGGTGGCACGGGATACATGCGGACGTGCATTGTCCTGTTGGAACAGCAAGTTCCCTTGCCGGTCTAGGAATGGTAGAACGATGGGTTCGATGACGGTTTGGATGTACCGTGCACTATTCAGTGTCCCCTCGACGATCACCAGTGGTGTACGGCCAGTGTAGGAGATCGCTCCCCACACCATGATGCCCGGTGTTGGCCCTGTGTGCCTCGGTCGTATGCAGTCCTGATTGTGGCGCTCACCTGCACGGCGCCAAACACGCATACGACCATCATTGGCACCAAGGCAGAAGCGACTCTCATCGCTGAAGACGACACGTCTCCATTCGTCCCTCCATTCACGCCTGTCGCGACACCACTGGAGGCGGGCTGCACGATGTTGGGGCGTGAGCGGAAGACGGCCTAACGGTGTGCGGGACCGTAGCCCAGCTTCATGGAGACGGTTGCGAATGGTCCTCGCCGATACCCCAGGAGCAACAGTGTCCCTAATTTGCTGGGAAGTGGCGGTGCGGTCCCCTACGGCACTGTGTAGAATCCTACGGTCTTGGCGTGCATCCGTGTGTTGCTGCGGTCCGGTCCCAGGTCGACGGGCACGTGCACCTTCCGCCGACCACTGGCGACAACATCGATGTACTGTGGAGACCTCACGCCCCACGTGTTGAGCAATTCGGCGGTACGTCCACCCGGCCTCCCGCATGCCCACTATACGCCCTCGCTCAAAGTCCGTCAACTGCACATACGGTTCACGTCCACGCTGTCGCGGCATGCTACCAGTGTTAAAGACTGCGATGGAGCTCCGTATGCCACGGCAAACTGGCTGACACTGACGGCGGCGGTGCACAAATGCTGCGCAGCTAGCGCCATTCGACGGCCAACACCGCGGTTCCTGATGTGTCCGCTGTGCCGTGCGTGTGATCATTGCTTTTACAGCCCTCTCGCAGTGTCCGGAGCAAGTATGGTGGGTCTGACACACCGGTGTCAATGTGTTCTTTTTTCCATTTCCAGGAGTGTAGATAGTCGTTTTTCTGCATGCGAGTGGAACACGAAAGTAAACGACTAGTTGTGGTACAGAGTGCCCTCCACCACGCACCGTACGGTGGTTTGAGGGCCATGTATGTAGATGTAGATGTAGATTATTTCAAATAAATCAAGATTAACGGCGCCATACATGATATTAAATGCAAATATTTGGACGCACCCTATACGTAGGTTGTTTCATGAGGGATAGTATTTCAGACGGCAGAAGTCCTGGTAGCTACTACATAACAGTTTCATACAAACGAGTTTCCTGTTACGAGCACGGGAGCAAATAGTGCTGTCTGACGGCCATGTGTACACTTCCGATGCGCTTGTGTAAGTCAGAAACAGATAATTAGCACCTGCACTCCTGATGTTTTAATCAAACATGATTACTATTTAAAGCGTGTAACGAATCAGCGATACATTTACATTTTCATAGTGTGTTATCAGTATCTCGCACACCGAGAGCTGTAAAACTACTGTAGGCTACTATAAGTAAGCGTAGAGTACGGAAGTTTTCCTAGTAGCTTAAGTCACTTACGGTCGTACCCGCTTCCCATACACGTTTCTTGCGTGTGTTGCTTACCCATTGGGCGTTACCTCACAATGATCTTTTTCTTTACGTACGCGATCAGAATCTCACTAGAGTCTCCTAAAATCCGGAAGTGGTGAACCATCCAGAAACTGAGGGAAAATATCTAAAGAGCCGGCAGCCGACGGAACAATTTTTGTTTCACCCAGTTACCCTCCTCTCTGTTACTGAAGAACAAACAAAATTTATATCAAAATTGAAGTTTTCAGTGTTTAATTCTTTATTCGAAAATTATTATTTATGACATGAAACAGCGAGATGCAGAAAAAATAAATACAAAAATACATATTTATCATATAGCGCTAGAAAATTCAATTTCTTTAAAAAAACTGCAAAACAAAATTATATCAGATTTGTCTTAATGCATCGTCAAAATTATATATAAAACATCTTACTGTTATTCACAAACAACTTTCTCATATATCAATAATCTTATCTAGATTTGATAATGATGATAACGTGCTATTTATTGAATGAAATATAAGAACAGTAATTACTCATATTTCATGTTCGTGCACGTTAGCAGCCTTTGCATCGAAAATATTTGCTTTGGTTACATGAAGCGCAGAAGTTACGCGCTTTTTATTACTTGTAAAATGCAATTTATATTTTTATAGGATATAAAGTATCCCATGGACTGACACTGAATGAAGTGTGGTTCTAATTATGTGCAGATCAATCAAACAATCAAACAAAACAAAATGACCCTTCAGCTACCATTTTCTCTCTTACACATTCATTTATGTTCTTTCACTAGCATTTCTACAAGTACTACCAGTTATCCCACCATTACCTACGTCGTTCATATAGTGTACCAGAACTACTCCACCGTAGTTTTGTACAGCGTAACACTAGGTGTAACACATGGATACTTATTTCAGTGAGGGTATAGGGACAGATGACGCAACAGGATTGTTGTAAGGCTACATCGTAATTAGCAACTGAATACATTATTTCAGTCTTATAGACTTACTTATTTAAAACAGTAATATTTCTGAAGTCTGACCTCTTCTTGAGGAAACAATGATATATTACCTAGAAACGAGTGGTAATAATCAAACGAAATAGGGGAGCCATTAGATTTGGGATATAACAAACTTCTTTTCATCGTTTCGTTTTTTGGAAAGCCTTGTAAACTGGAGAAATCTGAATTATACTGAAGCGAAGGACAGCGTCGGTATAGAGTCAACAAGTAGCATTGTCTTTTCCGTTTTTCGAAAAGCCTTTTCTTTCGAGCGAGGCAGACAGAATGAAGTGGGGGAAGTAGCCAGTTGTTCAATAATGTCATGTATCTAATGGTGTACTCAGGTTTTAACGTTATGTGTTAACATCGGTGAAACATATCGAGGAAGGTGGTAATTCTACATCTACATCTACTTGTATACTTCACTAGGGCACTATTAGCGCCAAAGTCATATCCCCCCCTCCTCTGTTCCACTCGCGGATCACGCGAGGGAAAAACGACTGTCTGAACGCCTCAGTACGAGCTCTAATTTCCCTTATATTTGAATGGTGATCATTGCGCGATCTGAAAGTTGGTGGTAATAATATATGCTCTACATCCTCGGCGAAGAGCGGATTTTGGAATTTAGTTAGCAGCACCTTCCGTTTAGCGTGTCATCTGTCTCCAAGTCTGTCCCACTTTAAACTTTCTATGAAATCTGTAACGCTCACGCGATGGCTAAATGTACCAGTAGCGAATCTCGCCGCTCTGCTTTGGACTTTCTCGATCTCTTGAATCAGACCCAACTGGTAAGGGTCCCATACAGACGGACAATACTCTAAGACTGGACGAACTAAAGTATTGTAATTAAATTGTAGACGTCGAAACAAGGTATTTCCAGGCAAAATTATGGTGCTGTAAGAATCGCACCACCTTATTTCAACAATATTTCCAAGAAGTACACAAATGGACGTGTTTTGTCTATGTAAATAATATGAAACGTGAAGACGCTATGGAAGGAATTTTACATCACATTCTCTTTTGCACTGCTTCTGAGAAGACAAGCTACTGACAGTTTATTTAGTAATTATTAATATAACCGGAACGCATTACTTTTGTTTTGGAAAATTTAGTGACTACGCTGTTCGATCAGTGCAGGAATAATTAATAAGCAAAAGTATTCCCTTACTATTTCAAGTATTTCATACTTACTTTGCTTGTATCCCGTCTTAAAATCATGCAAAAGCAACGGCATTTAATGCAACGATTGCATGTTTCATTAATGTGAGGAAGCGGTGACACGTAACTTTTTTGGGTCGTATTGTAATAGTACTTCACTAAATCACTTTATACTTAACAAGAAGAGTCTATCTATAACGAATTACGAATTTCATTTTTCTTTGAAAAGCTTGGTAAAGCGGCTGTTAAAGGGAAATCGTTGAAAATTTTGTGAGTCGTTCTGGCAGCAGAAGCCAAAATTACACGTATTTACAGCTATATTCATTAATTGTTTCTAGTATGATGAACAGAAGTATTTTTCACATTGTCCCGTCAGGACTCGCGACCGGGATTACAACACAGAATTACTTGTTTTCTGAGAGAAAGCTCTCAAGGTAAGTTGGTATTGGTTCCTGATTCAGTAGTAAATAGATGAACAGTAATAACAGTTGAGCGGAGTCACGCAGTTCTTCAGTTGCGGTCAGCCACTCGTATGAAAAGACTATGAAGGTACACTGTCATTTTAATAGAGTAGATTTATGCAGAGCACGCTATTCGTGGCACGTAATAGCGTGCAGGGTCTCTTAAAGTTAACGTAAGTTAAAATCTGCACGCCAAATATCAGCTGCCTATACACACCAAATGTACGTGTTTGTAGCTTGCTGCTGAGAAGGCAAATGTGGTGCACGTGATCGGGAAGGTGTAGCCGTCTTGGTATCGCCAAAGTGTTCACGAAAGCGAAATAGCGCCTTAACTCTTTCTTAAAGGGAAGACGACTAACATTCGGTTGTTTCTGTCTCTGTCTTTCAAATTCTGGTCGGTGTCTGCAAAACATAATTCTATAGGCATCGACAAAGGGGGAAAAGACAGGACACTCGTCCCCATGTTCCTTGTGGAATCTGATGTAATGAGCTTTTATTCAGTAAAGAATTCTAGTAAACTTCTACAAGCGGGCGGATAACCATCAGCTCTCTGCGATATAGTAAGTTTTCTGTGACATCTATGAAATTTTGTTCCTTTGGCGCGATACGTCTCGAATCCAGCTACCTCACTTCTATCCGTTATGCCAGTGTAGAGTCTTTCCCCCACCTCGCTCCACCACCCCTCGATAAATTTCTATGGATGTCCACACAAACTTGTTTCTTCTGGAAAATTTTTAAGTGTGTGCACTAAATTTAGCATCCCTTTGTCCATCTTTATTTTGTTGCTATGGCGACACGACTACACGATTATGGTCTCCTCACAGCGCAGAACTCTTGAGCACTTCCTTGAGCGAATAAACAGCATCTGGAGAAACCTTGTGCTCTGGGATGGATGCGGGACAGCAGTTACAGCCTCAGTTCACACCCTTCCTACACGAAACGTGGAATGTAGCGGTCTACTTCTGGTCAGCTGCAGGGAGCGTTGGGAAAAGACAATTCGAAGAGATCTTTCGGTCTCTAACTTTATGCTAAGAATGTGACAATGTCCTGTGATTCTCATCCACGTATAGAATGATCGTAAGAGAGATATGTAGGTCGCTGTCTGGTATACTTTGGTGTATATGTTCGAGAATTAACAATGAATGAAAATACTGCACAGTCATCTGCTCACATTCGTGATGGTACTTGCAAAGTAGTGGAGGGGCTGTTTAGCGATCACACAGAAATTGGTAACCATGCTGCTGTGTTACTAATCGGTGTGGAATTTACCATAAAATTGCTAAAATTGATCGCACTATCAACTATGATGCTTATTATTACACTATATCGACGGTGTCTTTTCCATCTCAACAGTCCAGGTACGCTGTTGATTACTATATAATGTGATTTACACTGTGCGATGTCTAGTTCCCTCTGGGTGGGGAGTCAGTGTACCAAACGTATTAATGTCAGTTTAGAATATGACACAGACGTCGAAGTCGTGGCGGAAACAAAATGTGTGGCAGTGTACAGAGCGTTACAGCAGAAAAAGCAGTCTATCAAACACTGAAACAGGGTCCCTCTCCTGTTTCTCATACAGTACAGGCGATGAAACTTTACACCGGTCTGTGCTAGCGACATCGATCATTGGCCACCTGCCCCAATGGATAAATAACGGTATATTTAGTAGGGTCGCCCTATATGCTCAATGCTGGCAGGTAGAGAGTATTTGTTTCCGATATACTTGAAGAGAGAGCTGCGATAAAAATCTATCGGATGAAATTAACAGAGCTTTTATACTTTGTAATTCTTCCTTGCTGGATGGTACAGAATAACAATGATAGATTGTTTGGGTGACAGACGTGAATGGACCCAGAGTGACGCGGATCAGCTTCGATACTGAGTCTTCCTAATTTTCCCAGCAACAAACACCACTATAACTGTTTCTACTGTCATCGCGTTGCAGGAGCAGGCTTTGACGCTGACCTTACACATCTTACACGGGTGGCAGAGCTACGACAACATGATCCCACTTCCCCCCAGTGGTCAAAACACGCTCCCATAGCATTAACTCAGCTCACTCTGTTTATAAACCAGTTGTAGAATGTCGTGGGTATTGCTCTCTGAGACTTCTCGGTAAAATTGCTAAAATTTATCTCGCTATCAACTGCTGTGAGCATCACAGTACATTACTCCATATTAATGGCGTCTTTCCAATCCTGAGCTTCCACTAGATATGCTGTTGTTTACCGCATAACGATTGACTGACACCACTCTGTTGAGGTGGAAGGAAACTTGATGGAACACTGGATGTCTGCTACTTGTAACTGTGGAACATGGGATTAAATGTAGAGGTAATCACCTTAATACGGTTGTTTGGAAGTGTTCCTCATTGCTACAGACTCGTCCTATTTCCATACGCTGCGATACCCTACACGTGATTTTTTTATATTTTCTTCACCTATAAGATGACAGTACCTCTTTATATCTGTGCTACCTCACATGTGTTATGAGCAGCACCTTCTGGCGATGGTAACACCGGAACAGTAATTATGTGCATGAATGCAAAATGAAGGAACAATGCTTTTTTAGAGGGAGCACCGAGATATTCGCTACCCTTTCGATGGGAAGATGAGATTAACTGTACAGGTTATAAACTTCGAATAGTCGTTGGAATTGCTCTACAATACCGGAAACGCTTCCAGTTTCCATATGTTGCGACGTCTTCCACATTTTTGTCAATGGGAAACATCGTGTCTGTGTTATACACTCCTGGAAATTGAAATAAGAACACCGTGAATTCATTGTCCCAGGAAGGGGAAACTTTATTGACACATTCCTGGGGTCAGATACATCACATGATCACACTGACAGAACCACAGGCACATAGACACAGGCAACAGAGCATGCACAATGTCGGCACTAGTACAGTGTATGTCCACCTTTCGCAGCAATGCAGGCTGCTATTCTCCCATGGAGACGATCGTAGAGATGCTGGATGTAGTCCTGTGGAACGGCTTGCCATGCCATTTCCACCTGGCGTCTCAGTTGGACCAGCGTTCGTGCTGGACGTGCAGACCGCGTGAGACGACGCTTCATCCAGTCCCAAACATGCTCAATGGGGGACAGATCCGGAGATCTTGCTGGCCAGCGTAGTTGACTTACACCTTCTAGAGCACGTTGGGTGGCACGGGATACATGCGGACGTGCATTGTCCTGTTGGAACAGCAAGTTCCCTTGCCGGTCTAGGAATGGTAGAACGATGGGTTCGATGACGGTTTGGATGTACCGTGCACTATTCAGTGTCCCCTCGACGATCACCAGTGGTGTACGGCCAGTGTAGGAGATCGCTCCTCACACCATGATGCCGGGTGTTGGCCCTGTGTGCCTCGGTCGTATGCAGTCCTGATTGTGGCGCTCACCTGCACGGCGCCAAACACGCATACGACCATCATTGGCACCAAGGCAGAAGCGACTCTCATCGCTGAAGACGACACGTCTCCATTCGTCCCTCCATTCACGCCTGTCGCGACACCACTGGAGGCGGGCTGCACGATGTTGGGGCGTGAGCGGAAGACGGCCTAACGGTGTGCGGGACCGTAGCCCAGCTTCATGGAGACGGTTGCGAATGGTCCTCGCCGATACCCCAGGAGCAAGAGTGTCCCTAATTTGCTGGGAAGTGGCGGTGCGGTCCCCTACGGCACTGCGTAGGATCCTACGGTCTTGGCGTGCATCCGTGCGTCGCTGCGGTCCGGTCCCAGGTCGATGTACTGTGGAGACCTCACGCCCCACGTGTTGAGCAATTCGGCGGTACGTCCACCCGGCCTCCCGCATGCCCACTATACGCCCTCGCTCAAAGTCCGTCAACTGCACATACGGTTCACGTCCACGCTGTCGCGGCATGCTACCAGTGTTAAAGACTGCGATGGAGCTCCGTATGCCACGGCAAACTGGCTGACACTGACGGCGGCGGTGCACAAATGCTGCGCAGCTAGCGCCATTCGACGGCCAACACCGCGGTTCCTGGTGTGTCCGCTGTGCCGTGCGTGTGATCATTGCTTGTACAGCCCTCTCGCAGTGTCCGGAGCAAGTATGGTGGGTCTGACACACCGGTGTCAATGTGTTTGTTTTCCATTTCCAGGAGTGTATGTCTACCAGCCTATGGTGCCGTAACTGTATAGTTCATGACATGCAATGTTGAGTTTTTTTTTAAGAACCAGAGGATCGAAACTTCTTGATGTCGGTTTATGAGTAACTGACACAGGTCTCTAAATGGTTCAAATGGCTCCAAGCACTAGGTGACTTAACTTATGAGGTCGTCAGTACCTAGAACTTAGAACTACTTAAACCTAACTAACCTAAGGACATTACACACATTCATGCCCGAGGCAGGATTCGAACCTGTGACCATAGTGGTCGCGCGGTTCCAGACTGTAGCGTCTAGAACCGCTCGGCCTCATCGGCCGTCGGGGTCGCTAAGTCATGGTACAAAAAACAAATTGGATAGCGGTGTACACTGACTCGATGTGTTACAAGCGAAGAAACGAAGTATTCAACTGCTTATGGAGGAGCATTACAGAAACCCTCTCATGTGATTGATATGGTCATCCTACAGTACAGGTGATGGAAACTTTACACGAGTCTGTGGGAGTGACTTTGATCACGAACCACCTGCTCCACTGAACCAATACCTGTATATTTAATAGGATCGCCACAAATGTTTGGGTGCTAGACACGAATGCACCCTGAGACACACAGATCTCCTTCGGACTACCTGTATGTAGTTTGGAGATGTGTCGCCAAATCTTTGTCCTTCCTCCATGCCATGTATGATGTGTAGTCTTACTAAACTTCCCAACAAGAAACACCACTGTAACGGCTGGTACTGTCTCTTCAACAACCTTGTGTGGCATGGGAAAGCTTCTTTCGGCGCTGACCTTACTCACTTTACACGGCTGGCTAAGCTATGACACCATGTTCCCACTTCCACCAAGTGGTCAAAGCACGCTCCTGTCGCATTAACTCAGCTCTTCCTTTTTCCCCACAGGATGCAGAAGGTCTTCGATATAGCGCTCTCCGACTTCTGTACAGGTCAGACTTAAATTGGGACGATCACATGGACTAAGCTGTAGGGAGAACGGGACAGAGACTTAGGAGCAGTTACAAGATGCAGAGGGACTATCTAAAAACTGTGCAGGAGTTCTTTGTGCGTGGGATCCTTAGCGGATAGGTTCGAGAAAAAGATGACTCGTTTCAAGATACGAGGGTGGCATGAATATCATTCACCAGTGGCTGTAATCATTAAAGGATGTCTTTACAGGATCGAATTCAAATATGTATTTGAATGGATAGACTTGATTCCAAATTCCCGACAGCATTTCAGACAGCATATCTACCTGAAAGATTACAACCATGTGTGCCTGTAGACTAAAGACCGTTTTTTATGCAGGGTGATTGGTAACATAGGCGTTATGATCGTGTTTTTAACAGTGAGGTCCTCACTGTTTTCAACTTCAGATATTTTTTCTGAATAGTGTTCGTCGGAAAGAACATCGTGTTCCTTCCATGAATTCCCAGTTGTCCTATTTGGCGAGTGTAATCCGACTGCTGAAACCAAAAACGCTACTCGCCATACAAATTGAGTCTCATGATCTATTTAATTAATTCGCCTGACAGGCGGAAGAGGTGGCTAGGGTATTAAGGAAAGATTTTTAACAAGCGTTTATTTTTCGCTGCGGCAGCATCTTTTAAAGAAATTTCAATATCCCACATACACAGGATGAGATAGGCTCTCACGGTTTGTTTCGTAAATGCTAGTATGATACAGCATCGCATTGGTAAAAGGTGACCTGTCATAGTGTAAAAAACAACTTCGTTTTCTTGAATTATAGCTTCTTGCTGTCAAACGTTAAATGAGTGTGTATTTTTCCGACATGTGCGCCAATGGCGTGAAGGATTGTCTGAAATGTTTGTAATACACCCGTACGTGAGAGATTATTTGGAGACACTGAACGCGAGAGACACTCTCAGGTCGCGTGATTTGTTCAACAGGTTGGAAGTAGTTGCTTAATATAGGTTTTCTTCAATTTAGTGTTTAAAATCACACTTTTTCTCTTCTCTAAGGATTGTTTCGAAATAACGAGGGCGTTCTACTGTTGTCGGTAGTTCTCGCATCAAAATAGTCCAAATGTTTTTGTCCTGATTTTATGCAGGAAGAGCATGTCTCTGCTGATCATTTGTAACTGGCGGTGGTACACTTCGCTGGACGCCACAAAATGAGATTCAACTGCAGTCGAAAGCAAAAGCTATACCGATTTTGCTCATAAAACTAAAATAAAAAGGATTTTACCTATTTTCGTGGAAAGAGGAACTGTGTTTTGCTTTATTTTTGCTTTACTTTGTTATTTTATTATAGGCGTGTAGTTGATGATAACCCATGAAGAATGGCAGGCGACTTCCCTACTCGGCCGTGGCTCATCCTTGGTCGGGATATCGGTCATTTATCACGCTTCTGAGTGATTCCATCGTCGCGCTTTGTACTGAAGGGGATCTGGGTGGGACTTTCTATTTCACAAACAGCTGACTTCTGAAATAGACATCTGGAGCGTCCTCCGGATGGGTAGGGTTACGCTACTTAATTTCCCTTTATGTTGTCTAGGACCGCCACCTTAAGGCATGGCACATATCGCTGGTGCCATGGAGGGCCTGCAGCTGCTGGAGGGTCGGCAGAAAAACAGTAAAGGGCGCTGGACACAACCGCTTTTTTTCTAGGAGGGGCGATGCGTGGTGGCTCTGTCGCTGTATTTTAGACGAACAAGTTGCACTTGAGGCAGCCGTCCTTTTATCTCTTATTGTTTAGTAGACTATATATGGTACTGTGGGTTCAAAGTTGAGTTTTTCGAGCCATCTGGACCGATCTTCAGATGGGCATGGTCATGCTACTTAACTTCCCTTTTGTGTTGTTTAGCAGTGTCGTCTGAAGGCATGCTGAATATCGCAAGTGGCGCAAAGGCAGCGGCAGCGGGGGCATGTCTGCAACGTGTGGGGGCCTTAGAGTGTGGTAACGGGAGCCCGAGACACTCGGTGGAGCATCGTAGCGGGGGAGGGAGGGGGGTCGGATAGCAGGAGGGGTGAGAGGAAATGAGAAGGCCTTGGTTTTCGGCAGCAGTTTGTTGTTGTACACCGTGAAGAAGGCACGTTCAACCACCCCTCTCCACCTTGCAGTCCTTAAGGACGACGATTTTCCCCAGTACGTGTGCTTCATTATGACCCATTCTTTATGAGTGTGGGCTTTTCCATGCAAATTCGAAGTGTAATTAGATCTGTGACGCATTTTTTCCACCATGGTCATTGATTAGATGAGCTATAGATGGTTTCTGAACTGCCATCTGTAGCGAACTCTGACGTCAAACGGTGATAGATACTGTATGCTTACAGGTAATGCACTTTTTAAAGTCCTCTATGTCTAACGCCAGCATCTCGCCAAAAAAGAATAAAGATAGCACTTTACACCCCAGCATTTTTCCACCAGCTTGTAGGTGAAGGGTAGAGTTTGAGTGTGTCAGTCGCTGGTTTCGAGTGGTTTTGCGAAATTTTTTCCAAGCATGATAACACCTGTTGTATGGCATCGTCAATTTTTGAGCAGTATTTAGATCTATGCTGTCCTTGTGTAGCACTATGCATATAGTTGTGGAATTAGGCCCATTCTTTGTGATAGTTATGATCGACATTTGCGTCAGTTTCCCAACCAAAATAATTTAAGTACACTAATCTAATCTTCCTCTCCTGCATCTGGACATCTGGATAGTTTCCATGTGTTGCGCGGGGGGGGGGGGGGGGGGGGGGGAGCATACAGGAGAACTGAACCGTGATTTAGTTTCAAAGAATCACTCTTAAGAATTCATTGTATTTACTAGCGATTCATCAAGAACATTACCACATTTAATCACACTATGTAAGCGTGGAAGTAGTTGCCAGGGAGTAACTGATGATATCATAAGCAAATTCCTTTAACAAATGGGAATTTTATTCACTTAAATGGTCCTAAAGGCATTTTTTTATAAGAAACAGATTTAATATTATAATCAGAAAGCAACCACTAAATATCAAGGTTACAATGTAATCAGAGCCAGAAAGAAAGAAGTTTTGACTGTATGAGCTTTTGGGCAGAGAACCTTGCCGCTCCCTTTTGACACGGCCGTAGTCACTACCGCTCACAACAGCCTCTGTAAGACTACACTGGTGTAAATCTGCTACACATCAGATTACTTTAAACTAAAACACAATTTAGACAAGCACACAAACTAGGCACCCCCGTAGGAGGGATGGAAATGGTACAAAACACTAACAATGAAAATATTAATTTTGCCACCGAATGTGCAACTTGATTTTAACTTCTAAGAAAAGTCTTACGATGAAAGGGTGGCAACTTTATATACTAAAATGATCATTTATATAAAAGCCCATGAAATGCAATCCTATATAAAATTGTACAAGGTTGGCCAAACAAGTTAAGATGCTCTACAGTACACAGATACCGCCTCTCAAGATGATAGGCAAAATCAAAACATATTTCAGCTATTAGGCCGTTTCACTCCAAGCAATAAATTCGTTAGAAAACCAAATGCGACAAACATGACAGAGGCAGCTACTAACGTACGGTAAATTGATAGGGAGATTACTGAACAACCCGAACCGCAGGTTGCTCTAACCCGCCCCTACTCCACAAGAGAAAAACGGACCACCCAATTCACAACAACCACCTTCCCGCGAGTGAGCAAACGGAGAAGAATGGTGGGACCACCCCAAAGCAAAACGGCTGGTGACACCAAGAAAACAAGTAGAATTCAACAAGAGTAAACCACACAACATATCATCAATGACTTAACTTCTAATAAACTGCGAGTTCTCGAGAAGACCTGGCGCAGCACCCCCAAATCGCTCTCCCGAACCGTCCGCTGCCAGCCACTTCAACGGACGCAGGAAGGCGCGCCGATCTCCCGCCTTTCCTGGTCCGCACCAACCGACCGACTACCCGCTGCTCCGTCCGCGACTGCCTTGCTGGTGCGTCTCCCACACACTTCCAGACACATGACGGCGGAATTACTGGCTCGGACCCAACTATGCAGAGGAAACAAGTCCACTGGCAAAACGACATCCCTGCACCAGGAAAGGACCGAGCCAAGCTCCACAAGATGGTAACTGAAGGGGCCCAGAAGCGCTCGGAGAATCAGTTACACCATGGCGTCGCACCTCGCACCGGCCAGACTGATGTCGTGGGTTTACTCCTGTTGCTCTCGTGTCGACCGCAAAGTCACTACCCCTCACTATACGCCGCGGCCCACTGGACTGACGTGGCAACCTCACATGCGCCGACGCTCAAGACCGACAAGTCATCCTGTGTCTCAGTGCGCGGCCGGCCAATCGATCGATCCAACCGCCAATAACCATTGCCTGAGCAAAATCGAGCAGATTGGGGGCCTAATGCACAGATGCAGGAAATAAGCCCCGACCTGGCGACCACTCGCTGAGTTCTTCCCCTTTACCACCAGAGGGAGACACCAAAGCTGCGATTGCCACAGCGGCGCCACTGCCAGAAACGGAGGGCGACTGCTTCAAAGTAAGCGCTGCGGAGCGCTCTTCAAAACAGCAGTTTTTACCACGGCGCAAGAACCAGGGTTCGCATCCCATAAAGGGCACTGCCATTTTTAATTTCCCGTCTATTCTAAGGGCCTCTGGTGGTTCAATTAGGTGGTGCACTTTGTTTCTTAGCCCAGGAGGTCGAGGCTTCGAGACCGCCAATTTTAATTTCCCTCCAACTCTTGGGTAGGGGTTGGGATGAGATGGGCACATCAACCAGTCCTTTTGGACAAAGAAATTACAGCAAAAGTTCGAAATTCCTGCCAAAATTCAAAGTTCCCACCAAAATTCGAAATTCTCGCCGAAATTCATAATTCTCGCCAATAGGGTAGGTTGTGTTGAGGGGGAAGAGGGTGGATGAGGGGGCTAGGGTATATGTGCAGCTGAGAAAACATGTCATCTGGGACAGAGGGTGGGCGTGGATGAGGGGGAGGTGATGGGTGGGGTTGGGTGGGGGTGGGGCTGATAATTGATCAGTTTAAGTAATTTGCATATAAATTTGATGTAAAAATTGCACTACAAATTCCATCTTCCTACTATTAACACACACTGATTTGTATCTTAGTGCTCAGAGTCTTATCATCGTATCCTTAAGAGAGCAGTTTTCAATACATTGGTACACAGAGGAAAATAGTTTCCGATGGGGACCACGTGGATTCCTAAATTAATCATCTGAAGTACGAAAGAACAGCTGGGGTCCATGTTACATGAAGTCAGCATTGTCCAAGAAAACGAAACGTGAAAAACATTCACTGGATGAGCCACCAAATGCATTCCTTGCTCTCAGCAGCTCTACATCCAGCGAAATAGGTACAGTCCTGAGAAAACCTTTCCTTCCAAAGAAGATAAGGATGCTATGTCCTGTTAAGGACAGTTTCGGCTTCAGTATCCTGGGATATACAACATCCCATGCGAGTGTGGAAGCCATTACATCAGTCAGTACATCCAAAACGTTTCAGAGCGCTGACCAGAACATCACCGAGCGAGGTGGCGCAGTGGTTAGCACACTGGACTCGCATTCGGGAGGACGACGGTTCAATCCCGTCTCCAGCCATCCTGATTTAGATTTTCCGTGATTTCCCTAAATCGTTTCAGGCAAATGCCGGGATGATTCCTTTGAAAGGGCACGGCCGATTTCCTTTCCAATCCTTCCCTAACCCGAGCTTGCGCTCCGTCTCTAATGACCTCGTTGTCGACGGGGCGTTAAACACTAATCACCACCATCACCAGAACATCGACGGCATAATAAAATTCGAGATCTAGAGAAATGTGCAGTTGCCCAACCTCACAGACAGACATAAAATATTTTTGAAGATAGAAAAGTCTTGCCCCAGGCTCCTAAATACCAGAATTCTGTAATTAAAGCTGCTGCTGCAGACATATAAATGTTGAGAATAACTTAAACTGTGACAGCTTATATAATCTTATCGGTGCGTGGAAGCAAGCTATTGCTGCAGAAAAGTGGGCAGAAATATTATCGCTATGTTTACACTACTACTAGAGCGGTGGCGGCACCAGTGCAGACGTCGGCTCCACCTATGACATTACTGCCTGATTACTCACCTATCACAAGTGTCTATGGGTCACCACAGCAGTTATTTAGACAGTCAGTTGCTCCAGACGAAGACAGAGGAGGTAACTGACGAAAGCTCGATGCTTTTTAAAACAGACATGGCAGGAAGTCAGGGGATATATTTTACGAATAATGGCCTCAGTGCATCATTTTATATCATCCTATATCATTGGTCAGAAACTAGCAGCACCCGGACCAGGGGCTACAGGTTGATGCATTGGTTGCCATTAAAACTGCAACACAAGCGGCTACTTTTGAAGTGGTGCCGTGACCTGGAAGTATAGATTGCCAATAAATGGCGTCACATTGGTTTCAACGATAAGTTACATTTCAGCAACATCTCAAAAGGTGTCATTGGTGAGTATCGAAGCGACCTGGGAAGAGGTCCTTTTCTCCCAATGATTTGAAGAGACACAGAGGCATTACTCCTGTGGTCTCGGCATAGAAAACGTTAAATATCTATTCAGATCATGGATGGCAGAATGTTAACGGAACAACGATCCATCATGGACATCCTGCGTCCTTGCGTGTTATCTCTAATGCTACAGTGTTTTTCAGTAGGACAAAGCTCGTCCACAGCTGGTATTTGTCTCTAGGAACTGTGTACCTGATGTTGAGATACTTTCGTGGCCTATAGAATGGGTGCGGGAGGCGTAGTACGTTGCCTTCGTCCCTGTGCCAGTATCGGCGATATGAAGAACCAGATACAACAGTCGTGGGCCACCTTGCCCAGGACAGAGTACAGCGGCTTATGACACGCCTCGAACGGAATCAGTGCCTGCATCTGTGCTACAAGAGGGTGCAATGTCGTACTGATAAGTGCGCTCAAAATGGCAAGTTCTTTGAAAATGATACTCAGTTTTCACACAACCTTTAAACCCGTGGAGTTTGATATCGTTCCCATCCCCTTGTTGGTGGTTTACTTTTTGTCAGTCAGAGTGTATCTGAAAGCTCAAAAACTGTTAGATCAGTGGATGAATATACCATGACAAAAGTATTACACTACATATGCAAGATACAAGTACATGACATAACCCGAGTCCTGACATCCTGATTTGCGTTTTCTGCGATTTCCCTAAAGTCGTTCAGGGAAACGCGGGGATGGTCCCTTTGTAAGGGCACTACCGACTTCCTTCCACATCCTTCCCTAATCTGATATAACTGATGAGCTCGCTGTTTGGTCGCCTCCTTGAAATCCACCAACCAGCCATGCCGCAATTCTTATTTCTATTATCCACTGTGCCGCTTTTTATGTAACTTCAATTATTCCTATGAATACTATAATATCTGTGTTATATAGTTCTTTGAATTAACTCAAATCGAAATGGTCTTGCCTGATTTCGTGAAGTTATGTAACCAGAATTTCGTTATAAATATTCTTTTTTAAAATTAGCTCCTCTCCTTGTGTAAATATGTTGAAGTATTATATGTAAAACTGGCTCAGGCTTAAGTACTGTAGGGCTGTATGAAGTGCGAAACCTGGAGGGAAGACTAGCCGCAACGAAAAGCTTTAGGCGGGAGTGTAAAGGTGGCCTGGTGTGAAGTAGCGCGAGAAGTGGCAGTTAGAATAGTCCGTGACCAACATCCAACGAGCTAGCATACTGCGCGGTTAATGAGGCAAGGATTGTAGCAAGAGCTCAATAATTATGCCTCAGATGTGCATTTATATTGATTATTAGATCATAGAATTTTTTTGTTTGCTCTGAATCGTAATAATTCGACGCCAAGATGATATTTAGCAGAGAATTTCAAATCAAGAGGAATGATCATGCGTTACGACTGTATTCTTCTGCCACTGACAATTACGACAGCTGCGACATTCATGATGTGGCGTTCGCTGTGTTATTCGGTGGTTTAGTATTTTATTAATTTGTAAATGAAAATGATAATCTTATTTTATTACATTGAGTAATTACTAAATAATTTTTCTCCCGGCTAAAAACTTGGTCAAGTTGCTAAAGAACTCCAAGTTAACGTAGTGTTAAAGTGTTGTCTGTAAGTTGTATAAGTGTCACTAAATCACAGTTCATATAACAGATTCTATACAACTATTGATTATGATGGAAACAGTTATCTTCAGCAAAATGATCATTAAAACCACCCAATATGGGCCGCGCACAACACTGACGTATGTTACCTGAAACAATATTCTTCGCAACTCGTGCTTAATTAACTTCGGCTCCATACATCAGCTAGAAAACCTATGAGCACTGTTTTTCAAGAACCAATCTCATTCGAATTATTTTCATTAAAATGAGTTCGGGACCATCGGTGCACATTTATTTTCACACATTTCTATTACCTTCGGCATTTATGTCTGCAGAGTTGCGTAATTTCGAATTTGCCGCTGAGATAATTGTTAAGATGGCGGTAGACAATTGATACAGACTTTCTATTGTTAGAGCTAATAGGAAAAGTATTTGAAATGCTTATTAAACTTTGCTTTCGTATTGTGCACTATTTAGACTTCATCAAGCAAACATTTGATTTTTTTCTAAGGAAAACACACACAAAAAAACGCGATACAAATCGCTATCATCAATGGCTGCGCTCCTTGCAGCGGAAAGAAATAATTAACACACATAATGCTTACTGAGAGAGGAATTAAAGTTACAAATAATTATTCACTCATATTTATAATAATAATGAACTCAGTTATCAAGTAATAATTAACAAATAATTACAATTTCTTAACAGGCTCAGTTTGATGCGCGTCTTGCGTCCTGAATCTACAAAAGCCAACCAACAAAAGGTAAAAACAAAGAAAGGCAAACGCAGATCATAAAAGGAATTTACAGTTATCATTGTCTTTGTATGATACACATCGATATGTCCAATAACATCACAAAATATTATACACATAATTAATATTTATCATCGTTTTCACTGTTTTTTCATATGTCGAATAGATAATGTTTATAACTGTTAGAGGCATAATTTCCTCTCGTCGCACTGTAGCTAAAATTTATCTCGTGGATGTTACAAGGACAAGTAATATTTAATACTATATTTACGTTCATGGATCAGTAATTTGCAAAACATTGGAATGATAAGTTATTCTGAACTACATGTCAATAACACTGATCTATTCTCAGTCATTTAGCTCCATCTGTTTCTCTACCTAATGCTCAAACATTCTTAGTGTTACTGATTATAGTGGACTGCAGAAGTATAACTTCAAAATATTTATTAAATATCGTGAAGAAATAATTTTCTTAAGTGCTTCTTTATTCCTTTCTGTGAAAAGCTCCACGTAGTTATCTAAGTTCTGAGTTGAAAGTATCTCAAAAACATAATTGCTTGGGGAAGGCTTAATTGTAATAATTACTTTCAATTCTTGTTAAAAGCTTTACACAATACTAAATGTTTCATTATAGAACAGTGATATTAAAAACCAAGTACATGCCATAATGGTACAAAGATATAAACTTACCCTATTTACATTAAAGTTTTGCAGTTTTGTTCTCTTATTCACTTATTTCTGTTTATGTGTTCATTATTAGAGTATCATGTTAGAAGTGCTAATCGTAAGCCCAGTTGGTAGAAAGAACGTTTTCTGGTTCTCCCATTTAATGTTGATATAGTTGTTTAGCCTGTTTTACAGTGGAATATTTCATCAAGTTCAGCAATTATTCTAGAAACTTATATAAAATTATCATGATAACTGGAAAGAGCTTATCAAAACCAATAAAAATTGAGCGTCCCCATGCTTTCCTTATGTTTCAGGCAATGCAAAGGCTTATTTTCTACCCACAAATACATTTCCCACGTTAGTAACAATAACAGTTTGATAATTATTCCAAAACTATTGTCATCCAGTGGTGATGTATTATTGATACCTGATGTCCAAGTTATCTGTGTTGCTCCCTTAGTATGCGATACTTTCTAATAAGAATTATCCTTCATACTTCGAAGCAGGCAGTGTACGTTAGTGTGAAATAGTTTGTTGCTAATACATTTAATCATTTGTCAGCGTTCCTCGTGGTTACCTATTTAGTTAATACATGCTAGAGTATACAGCTGTTTTCTTGTCCGGTTTACGAAACAGATTCCATTTCCAAGTAAAGTTTAAAACAACAGTTAGTTTACATTCTGAGTAATATATTTATTAGTAATCTCTTTCCTAACTACGCTGGGTACCGTTTATTTATTTATTGCATGACTACCGATTTACTTTCCAAGCATAATATCGGTGAATCCATATCTGCTAAAATAACTGGTGTTCCGTTCAAGCAAGTAATCTTTCAGGTGATGGACTACAGCATTACAGACCGATTAATTTCCTCGGATACACGATCACAGTCATATAAATTCCTGTCAAAGGAGAAACTTTGTAGAGGACTTACTCCTGCAGTTATATCCTTTAGTGTTATACAGGGTATGTACAAAAAGTTATAAGACTGAGCTTGTGAATCCAAACTTGTTATAGATATCGCTACTACCACTCAGTACTCTTCAATGTATGACCCTTGAGAGTCAACAACCCGCTGCATGGGTGATTTCCAAGCTTCAAACGCTGCCACAAACGCTTGAGTTGGGAATGGCCTTCAAAGCCCTCGTCGTGGCTGCTTGGACCTCCTTGAGGGTCCCATGACGGTGTCCTTTCAGGGAAGTTTGTAATTGGGGAACAATAGAAAGTCTTCCAGGGCCACATTGGGACTGTAAGAGGGTATGGGGAATCATTGGAATCCCTTTCATGTCCAGGTAGCTGCCCACCATGAAGCAGGTGTGACTCGGTTCGTTTTCATTATGCAGCTTCCAATCATTGTCGATGGCTGCCCTGACGCGTTGGACCCTGGCTTTCAGTCTCTTGAGCACTTTGCAATTAAGAGCACCGTTTGCCAGTTTGTCCTTCAGGCTCAAACCCGTGATGAAACACACCCCTGACGTCTAAAAACACACCCAGCATGGCTTTCACCTTCGATTTGCTCATGGTAGCCGTATTTGGACGTGGGAATGCTGCGGTGCGCCGTGGGGCACTCATGTGCTTTGTCTCCAGGTCGTACTGAAACACCCAGTTTTCGCCTCCCGTGGGGGAAGAATACCGTCGTCATACATGATCATTGCTCTTGATGTGAAATTCTCTACTAAATAAGTTTTTGCCGTCAGATTATTACGATTCAGAGCAAACCGATAAATGACATGATCTAATAACCAATATAAATGCACAGCTGAGGCATAATTATTCCTCTCTTGCTACAATTGTGGCTTCATTGATCGCTCTGTATGCTAGCTCGTTGGATGCTGTCCACGGACTATTCTACCAGCCACTGCCTAAAAATGCCCGATCAGCTTCAAGACTCTGGAGATTGTCTTGACAGGCGTCCATATGTGCTTGCTTTTGAACGTCTGACAAAATCTTCGGCACCATCTTGGCGCAGATCTTCGTCATCGACAGTTATTTTGTGACGGTGTTGTGCAATGTCATTTTATCAAGTACGAGGTCGCCTGGTATCGTCCTGACACTCATCCGATGGTCGGTGATCAATAAGACAAGCACACAGTCGATCTATTCGTCAGTTTTGCTGGTTGACGAGCGTCCGGAGCGGTCCTCGTCCTCGACGCTGTCTCAGTCGTCTTTAAAGCTCTTCACCCACCTGAAAACCCCTAGGCTTTTCACAGGCAATCATCACCGTAGGCTTTCCGACGCATATCCAAAGTTTCCGTACGAGATTTTCTTAGTTTCACACAAAACTTGATGGCGTAACGTTGCTCGATAATTTTCTGGATGTTGTGCCATGACCGACGTGTCCACTCAACGCACAATGCTGCCGAGACAAGAACCCGTAGGCGAACTGGTACGCCGCGCGTTTTCGGCCAGACACCCCCCGCCACCAATCCCCCAGGCGAACGCCCGCTGCGAAGTACGGTCGCGTCAGCAAAGAATCATACTTTTTATACAAACCCTGTAATGAGGCTCATGAAATATCCATAGGCTTAAGGTAGAATGTTTATAATACCACATCCAAATAAAGCGTTGATCATTTTGAATATTACCGAACAGTAATTTGAGTAAATCGTAGTTACAAGATAGTGGCAGTAATGATTTATAGAAACACTGAGAAAAGTTGAAGGAGCCGTACTTGTGGAAATTTTTTGGGGGGATCTGGAGAATTTTCTTACGAATAGTCTCAAAGAACGCAGAAGAGCGTATGATGTAAATGCGGATTTAGAGAAAACTCTTGGCAATGTCGACTTGAATACAAGTACATTCTTCAGAATTCTGAAGGTAGCACGGAGAGAATACAGTGGCCTAAAATAGTGTAGAACCTGTGCAGAAATACGACTGCATCTGTAACACTAGGACGACATGAGACTGACGTACGTCTGTAGTCTACTAACAGAATTATTCAATTTATTCATTTAGCAACCAGCAAAGAAACCTAATGACATGGTTCGGGAAGTGAAATAATGTTCATGGTGATGAGAAAAATGTTTCCTCATAACAGCAGTTCTCCTACAACCGGGAAGGACTTGATAAATCAATTGCACAGAATTGAAAGTTCCTTGAAAGCGTTTATATTATTAATATCAACAAACGTAAGAAGTTCTAATGGAATTTAGCCAAGTTAAGTCAAGCAATGCGGAGGTAATTAGCTTAGGAATTTAGACTACAAAATAAATTACTATTACATAAGTGACGACTGTCGCAGTAGAGAGGCTATACAAATAACAGGGTGACACCTGCATGAAAAGCGGTTCTTGAGCGCAAGAACGGTAAACAGTTCACAAAAAATGAGAGTAAAAACTTCTTAAAAGTTGTACTATAGCTGTAACAACTATAGCTTAGTCTTTGGACTAAAGAGGACTCATCCAACATGGATTACTCGCTTCAAGACATCTCGTGTAATTGCCCAAAACGATAATAAATTATTTTTCGAGAAACAAGTCAAAGTGATTTAAATTGAGCTGATGGAAGCTTTAGTTACTGAGATTGTAAACCTGGCCGTGGGATTAGTTGTTATAAGAAAGTGTACTCGAGTGAGGTAAGGTCCTAAGTTATAACGTATTGTACTTGCTTACAACAGTACCTGTGAAATTTAGCTGAAGTTTCAGTAATTTTGACCATTACAATAGTAGTATAATTATGAACAATTATCGGACCTCATTTATTTAGAAACGGATGTAAACAGATGTCAACATGACTCTGTCTATATTCAATGCATAATATAAGTCGGTGAAAGTGGAAAAAGTTATGAAAAGAGAAGAGCGCGACTGTTGAACTGTTAAAACTGGAAATAGAAATTCATATGTATAAAATGAAGTAGTCTACATGAAAAACTCGCAATCCAGTATGCACAAACACAATTTTTAGCTATAGGTTTACTGAATGAATGCATGTTTCTCTATCGTTTTCAAGACATAGCTTTCATATGACAAGACATGTAAACAATACGAAAGTATCAATGCCTCACTGCAACGAACAAACTTATGATAACCAGTTTTGAGTACCAAAGAAATCCTTTAATGGAAACACTCCTCACAGTAAGTGATGCTAGTGCTACTGCTTATCATTTTACAAATACACCTTTTAAACTCGGTATGTGAAATAGGAATAGCATTATAAAGACACTTTCACAATGATGATAAAGCCACGCAGGAAAGGTCAGAGGAGTCAAGCATATACAAATGAAACGTAGCACTGTAATAATTGCCTAAATATTTTGAATGATACCTCAAATTATAATATTGTGTTAGAAACAGAAATTTAGATTTGACGTCTAAAGCAAATCACAGGCTATTTTATATAGAATAATAGAAATCATATAATCCCATGTAACGTGCAAATATTTTTGGTTTTCTTATTCTGGAATTGAACAAAACTGTATAAGTTGAAATGACAAGGTAATGTCGCAATATTAGCACAAAAATACACGCTTTTACACAGTTTTCAATATAACGACAAAAACAGTTGTCACGATAAAGCATATCGTCAACATCAAAAAGTGAAATAATCATAATCCTAAACACAACAATATTAAAAATTAACCCTCAGTAGTTTAAAATATCATGGACACGACCATATTAAAGTTTAACTAGTAGTTTCTTTATTCTCACAAATGAATTCAAGTTTATGGTTAAGTGGCCAATACTCTGGTAAAACGATGTGAAATTGACTTACAAATGAGGTTGCAAGTAAGCCGTTCCCACTTTCTTTGTAATGTTGGAATTTTCTGACTGTCAAAAGGTAATCATTGTATAATTTTTCTCTTCCACCATGCGGCGTTTGTGTTTGCACAACATTACCCGTTCCCTTTACCTGTGTTTTGTTTTTTTGTACTCGTCCTACCACATTGGGGTCTTGATGTAACATATTTATGTCCAATCTAGCATCGTATCTACGCAGTGGTGTGGTGTTATTACACCGTACCGTTCCTCGTGTATCAGACTGAAAGATTAGTTTACATTTCCTATTACCAGTTCAGTGTTTTGCCTTCCTATTAGATTCATATTGGTCTTTGGGTCTATAACCTGTTGTACTGTGACTTGGACATTGCGCAGTTGGTACATGTGTCGTCGTAACTTGCTCTGCCCTCGCGTCACTCGCGTACGTTCGGAGGGTCGGCTGCCGCTGTGTTGGAATGCGCGCGTTTTTCCGTTTCTCGCTGCCTTCTCTACTGTGACCTCCTATTTGCTATTGTTTAGGTTCCGTAGTCATGGACTCAACCTCTTGTGGATGTACGCTTTGAATTTCAAGACCGTTTTGTGTTTCCGCTACTGCTGCGGAAGATTGCACAACTGACATATTTTTTTCTGGATTTCTGTCCATCGCTATATCGGATGATACTACCGATTCCGTCACCTCGCTACTGTTATCTATACGATTTTCGATACACTGATTCCATTCTGTACGAAGGTCTTCTTACTGTTTCTGATTTTTCGAGACTATGTTTTCAATGCGTGTGTCTAGTCGTTTTAATGCAGCTCGCGTTACACGTTTTCTGTTCTTGAGCTCTTCCACGATTTGTTGCGCATTACTAGACGTTTTACGTGCTATGTTATACACTGTTTGATTAACGTTAGACACTGCAAATTGCACCTGGTCAACGTCAGAACGCATTTTTTCTGGTCAGCCATTAACGATTGTATAAGCTCCGGTGAGTCTCTCACTTCTCTCCGGATGTCAGTAAACTGTTCTTTAACTTCCATTCATAGTTTGTGCTGATATTCGCGTACTTTTTCGAACCCAGCGTAAGTTTCAAATTGGAGACTACTTAACGCCGCATTGGTCTCAGTTTTTAAATTTTCTAACCCTGCATTTGTTTCTCCTTTGAAGTCTGCTAAACATGCATCAGTTGCTATCTTTGAATTCTTTAACCCTGCATTTGTTTCGATTTTTAAGTCTTCTAAGCTTGCATATGTTGTTTCACTCGTTTGCTTTACGACCATAGTTAGTTGCTCGAATAATGCGAACACACTATCTGACTCTTCGCCATCGTCACTTGTCACTATTTGCTGTAAATTTTGCCGTTCGCGTCTTTCATGTGGCGTTTCATCGACTTCCGTGCACAGTGCGGACGCACTAACACACATTCTCTCTGTTGGAAATTGTCTCGTTTGGTTCAGATTTACTATATTTGGTTCAACATACCGAAGTTGAAATGGGAGATACGATACTGCGTGAAGAGTTTGACAGAGCACTGAAAGACCTGAGTCGAAACGAAGCCCCCGGAGTAGACAACATTCCATTGGAACTACTGACGGCCTTGGGAGAGCCAGTCCTGACAAAACTCCACCATCTGATGAGCAAGATGTATGAAACAGGCGAGGTACCCTCAGACTTCAGGAAGAATATAATAATTCCAATCCCAAAGAAAGTGGGTGTTGACAGATGTGAAAATTACCGAACAATCAGTTTAATAAGCCACAGCTGCAAAATACTAACACGAATTCTTTACAGACGAATGGAAAAACTAGTAAAAGCCGACCTCGGGGAAGATCAGTTTGGATTCCATAGAAAAATGGGAACACGTGAGGCAATACTGTCCTTACGACTTATCTTAGAAGAACGATTAAGGAAAGGCAAACCTACGTTTCTAGCATTTGTAGAGTTGGAGAAGGCTTTTGACAATGTTGACTGGAATACTCTCTTTCAAATTCTAAAGGTGGCAGGGGTAAAATACAGGGAGCGAAAGGCTATTTACAATTTGTACAGAAACCAGATGGCAGTTATAAGAGTCGAGGGACATGTTCTACGTCTATATCTGTATAGTCAAGATCTTTAGTTTGACCTATCTGCGACACTCTCCGTTCTTCCGGCATGTCTGATAGTCTCTCAAACCTCTGTCTTTCTCGAAATGTGCGAGGTTACGCTCTCGTCAACATCAAGTTATATTATCTTACACTTTTCCAAAATATCATAGAAAGTGTCTTAGATTATGTACACATCATTAGCAACACTCTTCACTGTTTGTGGAATTCCAAACCCTACCCAACATCGCCGTGAATAATTTCGCGCGCGCACAGCAAGGTCATGATCAAGCTACTTCTGCACAATGACAGGTGTACTTCTACTTTCTAATACAACTTTTCTACACTTTGGATCACACATTTATTGTATTCTATCCACTATACATTAACATACATTGGGTAACCTCGTCACAAAACAACACGAGAAAAAAATATTTTGTTCAAAATTAAAATGTTTTCTTCTTACTGATTAGATTAATTGTAATCCAGGAAGACCAGCTGCAATCCAGGCAGGGTCGCCATTTGTAAGTTGCAATATTTTTCGTTTACTTATTCTAGAACTGAAGACATCTGTGTAAGTAGAAATGACATGTTTAATGTCGCAATAGCGCAAAAATACACGCCTTTACATAGTTTTCAATGTGATAACAAAAACAGTTGTCAGGTTAAAGCATCTCGTCAACATAAAGAAGGGAAATAATCCTAAACACAACAATATTAAATATTAATCGCCAGAAGGTTAAATTATACTAAACACGACAATATTAAAGTTTCACTAGACGTTTCTTTACAAAATGGTTCCTACACTTACATTATGATGTTGGTCAGTACTACGAAAATCGTCCGACTGCGGTTAAAAGTTCAGTACTACTTTTAAGATAACAATCAAGTCTACAGGGGATGGTTAGTTATGTGACACATCGAGCGAAATATTACCCAAGATCGCTCGAGTTTACCATGGACACAAGCTGAGTAACCAAAAGTTTTACGCCTCTGCTCGTGGTATTTACCTTAAGCTGCGATGAGCTGTCTTTTCCTAGGACCCTCTCTTCCGCTGAAATTCCTAGAAAACTAATTACACCTTCGCTGAATTTTCCAGCAGAAAATTTCCGTATGTTTCTCGTTAGGCGAGAGAACATGTACTCAACAATAGTGTTAGATGGTGGCAATATACACGCTCAAGCTTGGAACACCATGCATATTATAATGCTCTCTCAGTCCTCGCAACAACAATTAACTAACTGGCTGGTTCATTTCTCCACAGCTGGAGCTAAACAATGCGACAGCTAATTTGTAGCTGTACATCAGCCGCTGTGAACACAGTGTTCACACAAATTACCCCTCTGTGTCGTACAGAGCGTTATTCGCTCCATTCTGCACTTGATGCCAGTTCAGAGAAAAGTCCACGAAAATTTCCGTCTTGTCTTACTCATAGCCGAACTGTCTCTCCACCAGGGTTCTTTCGTTCTTCACGTCATGGCTTGTTTCGACTAATACGATCGTTTCTCTTATTTTGTAGAAACTCTCTCTACCAATTGCAAGGTCCCTACCATTAAATAGTGTCTAAACTTCGGCTCTTTTCTCCATCCTAGCGGTTTCCGCAAATCGGACGTTTTGTGCCCGTTCCCGTTGCCTAAAAGTGTTCATTGACTCTCTCATACGTGTAAACCTTGCTGGATATGTGATCGAAAATGTGTCACTGATCTTGTTTCGTATCCATTCGGAATTCCGAAATACAGTTTTCTAAAGGCTTTCTTTCCTATCCTCCCTCGGATGGGCCGTTATAGTCACTCTTCCCATCTGAGCCACCTGGTTGGTCATTGACTTTCCACCAGGGACACCCCTTTAAGTGGTTTCCATGGTACGCTCTGTATCGCGGCCTTGCCTCTGCATCGTTCCTCTGAATTCCCAACTATAACTCCTCTCACTGCTTGCTTTACCTTCCTCTAAAACATGCATTATGGGAACAGTATGTTAATTACTGTCGATAGAATGTGATCCCTTTTTTCGTTACATACTGCTAGACAGAATTGCTCGTTACAGCCGATTTAAGTTAAGTGTCATATTCACCTTCCTGTTGCAATGTATAAAGCTCTCATGTAAGGTGCAAATGTGACCTTCATTTATTCTGCCACCTTTCACTTGTTATAGTCACAAACACTAATCCATCCATTACCAGAGGTTTTCGGTACTTTGTCTGAAGAGCTGAGGGCATGCACTGAGGTGTAAACAACGACTTACTGCCTCTTTACTTTCGGATTTCAACTCTTCAAAGAGTGTTACTGCTCACAACATGCCACGAAGACATTTATGTCCACTTCTTATTAAATTTTGTTTTGTGCCCATAGTCTTCTGACAGGTTCGATGGTGTCAGCCACGTATTCCTGTCATGTGGCAAACTCTTCATCTCAGAGAAGAATTTGTGACCAGCGTTCTCACTTTGACACCTGTAATTTCCTCTCTTCCATGTCTCTCACTCTTTCCTCTACTCACTGATTATGCAAAAACCCTACTGTAATGAACCAGTCTATGAGAGAGAAGTAATGCAAACAACCAGTCCCAATCGATGTAACGACAATGGGTCAATTATATTCTTTTGCTCTGAGAGCATAGTGTGTATGTTTGTTTGTTTGTTTGTGTGTGTGTGTGTGTGTGTGTGTGTGTGTGTGTGTGTGTGTGTGTCCTCTACATTATCACCATTTCGTTTTACCTCACATTGTGAATGGTACATCTGGGAGTAATGCATTAACGCTATTGCTACTTCTTTCAATAACGTTTCTATTAATCTACATTGTTCAAATGGTTCAAATGGCTCTGAGCACTATGGGAATCACATCTGAGGTCATCAGTCCCATAGAACCTAGAACTACTTAAACCTAACTAACCTAACATCACATACATCCATGCCCGAGGCACGATTCGAACTTGCGAACGTAGCGTTCGTGTGGTTCCTGACTGGTGCACCTAGAACCACTCAGACATGCCGGTCGGCAATCGACATTGTATTTAAGCCAATAACATGACAGTAACAGCTTTTCTGAAGTACTTTTGCTAAAAGTGATGGGTTGACCTGAATGATATCTGGAAGACACCAGTCAACTACTTAAAGATTTTTAATGTGATAAGCGACGCCGAAGTTTCAAAGCTATGGCTCTGATGTGAAGAGTGAGATACGAGCTGTTTGTTTTTCTTTCTCTTAAGTAATATGCTGGCCATTAGAAACTGAATGTAGCTACCCCTCAGTATTCGATTATTTGTTGGAAAATGCGTCCAGCCAACTGAACCGTTTACCAAACTTCTTAAAAAAAATTTATTTCATCAACAGGTTTTCGGTTTATGATTTTTGTCTAAGGAACCATTTCTTCAGTTCACTTTAAAAGTCGAATTACTCCGGACCATACAGCAGCTCACGCAACGTGTAATAATGATGGTATTTAGCGGGAGCCTGATGGTATCACGAGATTCCTCAACCAAGTTGTACATATTCTTCTTGAATGAAAATACCTGTGGAAGTAATGGGGCGAACAATAATAGATTTAACGTCCAAATAATTTTCTGTTGCCAGAGTTGTAACCGGCCAATGGTGGCGTTAGAGATATGGAAAACGTGCTGCCTAGGGGAAGAGTCGGAGACCCTCCATATCGAGGTAGATCAGGTCAGCACTGGCAACATCTAGACGTATGTTATGCTTGATGCCAATTATAATCTCAATATGAATTTTTTATATTACTATTTCATTTTTATCACCTGACGATAGCGATTTTATATTTCGCCCAACATTATGCTATGAATACTTGTATGACGCTAATGACGGTCAACGGACTGAAACTGGTTGTGTAGATAAAGTATTTTACCAGCAGCTGGAGGAGGAAACGTTACATTTTTCAAATATATGAGAGCTGTTGGGCACCACCTGATGAGACTACTGGGGAATCGCGTAAAACTTGCACCGCAAATATTGCTGAAATGCAAAGTGTCATAGATGTGTGGTTTCCGTAGAATGGGTTGGTAGTCAGAGGCTCTTATTGTTACCAAGTACATTGACTGTAATAATACGTAGAAAGTGTAGTTTTGCGAGAACACACAATTTTTGAAATGGAAAAATGTCTAATGACATTAACTAAAAGTAGGGTAAATTAGAATGTCAGTGGTGTTTGTTGCAGGAATTTAGTGCGGGTCGTTTACAAGACTACGTATTTTGAAAAATTTCCACACCGACACTTGTTTCTGTCAGTCAACCGGCGTAGTTGCTAGGCGCGATGTGGTTATGTTAGCTTACGGTGTGCTTGCGTGTTCCTGGAGTGCAATGCGACTTGCTAGTCCGTTAGTTTGTGGCAGTGAAAGCAATAGGTTGTGAGTGGATGACCGGATTTACCAAAAAAGAAAACGTTAACATGCTCACGGTGCATGGTGAGTGTTGGAAGAATGCAGATCGTTCATCTATGTGGTGTGCAACTGTATACAACGTATGTCCACAAAGTAAGTACTGTTTGGTTATATAAAACAAACGTGTACAGATAGAGAAAAAATATTTATTGTACAAAATTCTACAACTGCTATACTACTTTTCTACATAGCTTCCAAAATTTTGTAGACACATGTCATAGCTTGGCACAAGTTGTTATACGCCTTCTTCATAGAAGGATGCCGCCTGTGTATTCAACCATGTGGTAACATGTTCTTTCAGCTCGTCATCATCGCTGAAGTGTTGAGCATAAAGGAAAGATTTTATTTCTAAAAAGAGATGGAAGTTGCTAGGAGCGTGGTCCAGGCTGTATGGAGTATGATCAAACGCGTCCCATTGAATTTCCCGTAAGAGTTGTTTGGTCACATTCACCGTGTGAGGCTTTGCATTATCGTGGAAAAAAACACCACCTTTTGACAATAATCCTCGGTTCTTGTTCTGTATTGCGCGGCGCAAATTCTTAATGGTCTCGCACGAACCGTGTTCATTGATTGTTTGGCCTCGTGGTAAGAAATCAATCAGCAAAATTACTTTTCTGTCCCAAAAAACGGTGCACATGACTTTTCGAGGGTCAAGATTTGCTTAGGCTTAATCTACGTTGGGGATGATGTGTGCCTCCATTTCATTGATTGCCGTTTTGTTTCAGAGGTGTCGTACGATACCCAAGTTTCATCCCTCGTGAATATCCAAGAAAGAAAACCATTGTCCTCTTCATTGGAGCGTGTCGAAAATTGAAGTGCACTACGCATATGTTGTTTTTTGTATTGTTCAATAAGAATTTTGGGTTCCCAAAGTGATCAGAGCTTTCAAAATTTCAGTTTTTCATTAAAACTTTCAGTAATTAGTGATCGTGAGATTTGCGGAGCTTCCATAGCAAGGGCACTAAGTGTAAACATACGGTTGTGCTTAATCTTCTCTTCAATTGTGTGAACCAGTTCATCGGTAACCACAGACGGGCGTCCACTTCATTCTTCATCGTGCACTTGATCACGTCATTCACTGAACAGTCTGGCCCATCTCCTGACCATTGAATCACTCATAGTAATTTGTCCATAAACCTCGCAGATCTGCTAACGAATTTCCTTTGGTTTAACTTTCTTTGCATTTAGAAAACGAACCGCAGATCTGATTTCATACGCGGCGTCATTTTCAATTATGGCTGACATTATAAAGAAGCACTACAAAGCACACGTCGGTAGCAGCGATCTGGAAACGGCGTACATGTCTTCTCCTTGTGTCAGAGTAACTGCCGCGCGTGCTCATAACTGCGATCGTAGCGCTGCCGCGGATGTAAATACAAACGGAACTTACCTTGTGGACGACCCTCGTATCCCAAATGACGTCAATCATCTCGGTGATTATTTATGAACCTCTTCAACTAGTTACGTGAATGTGGTAGTGTAACACCTAGACTACTTAATGGAAGAAACAAGTGACTACAGAAGAGGGGAAGTTTATGTTCTTGCTGCTGTTGCAGTTGATACGCACCTTAGCGCCGGCGCAAGCGCCGGAGGAAGTAGCATGAGTCATGCAAGATGACCTACACATTTTACATCGACGTAGGTTGCATCTTTATCTCATCCCTCTCCATTAAGACATGCATAGAAATGATTATGAGAACCGTTTTATCTTCTGTGTATGAGTACTCCAGATGTACCATATACACTCCTGGAAATTGAAATAAGAACACCCTGAATTCATTGTCCCAGGAGGGGGAAACTTTATTGACACATTCCTGGGGTCAGATACATCACATGATCACACTGACAGAACCACAGGCACATAGACACAGGCAACAGAGCATGCACAATGTCGGCATTAGTACAGTGTATATCCACCTTTCGCAGCAATGCAGGCTGCTATTCGCCCATGGAGACGATCGTAGAGATGTTGGATGTAGTCCTGTGGAACGGCTTGCCATGTCATTTCCACCTGGCGCCTCAGTTGGACCAGCGTTCGTGCTGGACGTGCAGACCGCGTGAGACGACGCTTCATCCAGTCCCAAACATGCCCAATGGGGGACAGATCCGGAGATCTTGCTGGCCAGGGTAGTTGACTTACACCTTCTAGAGCACGTTGGGTGGCAAGGGATACATGCGGACGTGCATTGTCCTGTTGGAACAGCAAGTTCCCTTGCCGGTCTAGGAATGGTAGAACGATGGGTTCGATGACGGTTTGGATGTACCGTGCACTATTCAGTGTCCCCTCGACGATCACCAGTGGTGTACGGCCAGTGTAGGAGATCGCTCCCCACACCATGATGCCGGGTGTTGGCCCTGTGTGCCTCGGTCGTATGCAGTCCTGATTGTGGCGCTCACCTGCACGGCGCCAAACACTCACACGACCATCATTGGCACCAAGGCAGAAGCGACTCTCATCGCTGAAGACGACACGTCTCCATTCGTCCCTCCATTCACGCCTGTCGCGACACCACTGGAGGCGGGCTGCACGATGTTGGGGCGTGAGCGGAAGACGGCCTAACGGTGTGCGGGACCGTAGCCCAGCTTCATGGAGACGGTTGCGAATGGTCCTCGCCGATACCCCAGGAGCAAGAGTGTCCCTAATTTGCTGGGAAGTGGCGGTGCGGTCCCCTACGGCACTGCGTAGGATCCTACGGTCTTGGCGTGTATCCGTGCGTCGCTGCGGTCCGGTCCCAGGTCGACGGGCACGTGCACCTTCCGCCGACCACTGGCGACAACATCGATGTGCTGTGGAGACCTCACGCCTCACGTGTTGAGCAATTCGGCGGTACGTCCACCCGGCCTCCCGCATGCCCACTATACGCCCTCCCTCAAAGTCCGTCAACTGCACATACGGTTCACGTCCACGCTGTCGCGGCATGCTACCAGTGTTAAAGACTGCGATGGAGCTCCGTATGCCACGGCAAACTGGCTGACACTGACGGCGGCGGTGCACAAATGCTGCGCAGCTAGCTCCATTCGACGGCCAACACCGCGGTTCCTGGTGTGTCCGCTGTGCCGTGCGTGTGATCATTGCTTGTGCAGCCCTCTCGCAGTGTCCGGAGCAAGTATGGTGGGTCTGACACATTGGTGTCAATGTGTTCTTTTTTCCCATTTCCAGGAGTGTATCTTGTTTAGTGATGAAGCCATATTTAGCAATTTTGGCCAGCTAAACCTCCGAAACATACACTATTGGTCTCTTCACAATCTTCGTAGGCTTCGTCAGGTGGAACGTCGGCGTCCATAGAGTGCTGTGTAGGACGGTTAACCATCAGCTCATAGGCCTACTATTCACAGACGGAACACTGAATGCATACAAGTATCACAGCCTACTAACAGACCGTCTTCCACGGATGCTAGAAGACGTTCCTCTGCAGGCTAGAAGTAATCTGTAGTATCAAAATGATGGCTGTCCACCCCATAGTGCACCAAGTACTACAGCATGTCTCCTCGAATGGAATGGACACAGACGACATGTTCGTTGTCAGCCCGTTCCCCGGATTTGACGCCTGTAGACATTTTTCTGTGGGGAAAGTGAAAGACACTTTCTACCGGCGACATACCAACTACACCCAATGATATGCAACGACGTATAACAGTAGCCTGCTCGGATATCTCCGCTGAAATGATATCTCGTGTGCAGCAGTCGTTCCACACGAAACTGGAAGCGTGCATTGCCGCTGCTGGTGGCCGTTTTGAACACAACCTGAGATGATTAGTTGCCTCGTACCTGGTCAGAATACACACAACTACTTAATGCACGCGTGTTATTTATTAGTGCGTGTTACCATAGGTAGTGTACAACTGTCAGGGTGGAAACATTTCAAAACACGATATCTCGTAAACGACTCGCACTAGAATCTTGAAACAAGGACCACTGACATTCTAATTTACCCTACGTTTAGTATGTTAAAGGCAACAGACATTGCTCCATTTGAAAAAGTGTAGAACAAAAAATTAACTTTCTAAATATTATTACAATCTGTTGATTCGCTGAAAGAACGAGCCCCTGATTTCCATTGCATTCTGTGAAAACTGAACATCAATAGCGCTTTCCGTTACTGCAACATCTGCGGTGCAATTTTTGGTGATTCGCGTGTGTATTGGAAACTATATATTTAAAATCGCCTTGTTGTACTACAAAAGTTGACATCCTTTTTGTGAAACGACGATGTCGATTTACTTCCAAGTTTCCAGGGGGATTCGACAACTGTATGTTGGGCTTCTGTGATATATCGTTAATAGTCATCCTTGTTTACCCAGGAATAAAAAAGGAACAGAAAGTACATGGTTTGAAAAAGCCAAGTTGTTACTTTTCCTGTTAATATTTCAACCTACTAGCTAGTTCTCGAAAAATTATGTAAAGAAAAATGACATCGCCACTGTTTATTTTTTCGAGTTTAATGTTAATGTCTTTCTGGTTTGTTCCCTTTATCTGCTGTTCACAGTTTTCAGTTGCACTACCACTGCTCTGCCAAACTTGACCTTTACTAATGTATCTGTACATGGCCCTGATGTGTAACAAATTATTCAATGCTGTTTATGGACGGTTTTGACGAAGACAGTCAGATAAAGTCTGACAATAGTTTTGTAAGGCAAAAAGAGGTTAAAAAATCAATTACTACTGTACAACTTTACACAGTTATGTGCTCTTCATTTATAATTATGAAGTTGTTTTACTGTGAAGTTAGTTGCTTGTCTTCGTACACCACTAACGCTAGTTTTGTCAAACGTAACCGCAGCGAGGACGACAACAAAGTACTGAAAACAATATAGATGCGGGGACTGTTGAGAGACTTTTGTCCAGCTTTGTACAGGGAATATTGCCTCCGCTGCTGTCCTCTTCACAAGTGAGCATAAATTCTCCTGCGGCGCTCATTTGAATTCCGCTGTATATGACAGTCGGACGGACCGGCATTTACGCACGCAGAGTGGACAAATACTCCCCGAAGGTTTCGGCTCTCGGCGTTTGGCGCGGTACTCGCCGGCCGTTCCACGTGGTGCGCGCGGCTGCCGAGAGCCGTATTTCCACATTCCGGCACTGCAGTTCATTGTGCGGGGGCGTATATTTGTGAAGCACGTCGGCGTGTACCTAGATAACGGTTAAAGCGCGCACGTGAGTTTGGCTCTGGATGCCATCGTGAATTTCAATGCGAATGACTTGTTGATGCGGTCTGCTAACACGGAAAATGTGTTCCGGCGCGCAGTGTGTGCTCTGACAATTTGTGTTTTCCTACCTATAGCGCCGATTCGTTGTGTACACAAGGAATGTGTCGGCAGCGTGAGTTATTTTACACTGATGAAAGAAGCAATCGGTAATTGCTAAAATGTCATTAAAATACAAAGAAATCAGATAGTAGAAACTGCATGATCAATTCAGAATACGAGTACTAAATTTGTACCTGATGTCCCTATAGTTAAAGAAATGGTCTTGTATTTGGGACAAGCAAAAGTGAAATTTACGTCCAGTTACAGTAATCTTTATTTTCATTATTCCTCTAAAACACTTCAGGCGAAATCGGTAACGTTGCCCTTGAGGATGACATGGCTGAATGTTTCGGATATCTTCCTACAGCACTGCTTCAGTCCAACGTAACCGCCGAAGTGTTAAAGAAATTGCTCCAAATAACTTAGCACCATTCTCGTGGCTGGCGTGGGGTGTAGTTTTATTAATCATGTTTTGAATGTAGTAACTGAATGTTACTATTGATTCAGCCCAAACATCTACAGCAGCAGAAAAGTGTTTCTCTGCTACAGTTACTTAAACGTGGCTGTTGCACAGTCACTAATTGCAGATATGATTGACAGGGCGGCACCATTACAGATATGTTCAGTACAATAGGAAATATACTATTCTATTTTTTAAAAATATATTACAGTCTACTACTTAACTTCCGTACAGTTTCATACAGGGCACTTGGTGTCCTGTGCATAACACGATAAGATTTAATTAACTTTACTGCCGCTTTGCACTCTCTGAGATTGTCAGAGGAACTAATAGTAATGAGCGGACAGTCTGGTAAAGATCCTAGTTCTTCGTAAATAGCGACTACTGCGTCGGAAGGTAGTGTTCAGAGTACTGTGCTGGGCTAACTGTAGGCACTGAACTTGACTGTGTAACTGCTGGTTTAGAATTGTCCGATTATTCGGGGTGCGTCGTGTCTTGGTGCCGGTAGTTAGAAAAATTTCCGTGGCTGTCAGTGCAATGCAGCAGCAGTGTGGGCTGCGTTTGATAGCGGTCACTGTCGAGGCTTTCCACGCTATGTTGGACGTATATGATGTACTGAAGGCAGAAGCACAGAAGCTGTTAGAGGTCACTGTTTGTGAGAGCCGTCTGAATGCTGCTGCTTGGAACTGAAAGGTGCCAAGCGACTGGTTGTGCATCTCATGACGTATTCGGTGTCAACCTGCTTTCTCCAGAGTGGTCCAATCTGACACGTGTAACCTACCCTGAATTGCTTGAAATTTTTCACGCAGAATGAATACAGCGAAAGAAATGGACTTTAAAAAATTTTGCAAATAATTATTTTTTAAAATATTTTAAAGTTACTCAGTGTTGCCGTACGAACAACCGCTTATAACAGCGGTTTGTACAGCCTTTCTTGCTTCGCGAGCGCATCGGTGAATAAGCGGACGCACCCACGACAAGAAGACGTATCACTGCTTAGCGTGAAAATCAAAGCACACACTCGGGTATTTTAAACCGTACCGAAAAGTCTCAAATCAGTAGTTATTTCAATAAATTGCAGTTCATATTAACAGCTAAACCATTTCAGACGTAGATGTTACACAAGTAACAAGCAGGGTAAAAAGATTAAGATAGAGTATCATATATTATAGACGACTTCCATCAATCAGGACATTAACTTGTTGACAGGAAACATTCTACAATTCCTGTCGCCCAATTCTTATGAATATTTTTTAATCATGTATATTTTGCTAAGCGGATTGACGACGAGGGCTGGTGTGTTGGCCAGACTGGATATGGTTTTTAGGCGGTTTTCCACATCCCACTAGGTGAATATCGGGGTGGTCCCCACGTTTCGCCTCAGTTACACGACTCACAGACATTTGAAAACGTTCGCACTATGTCACGTGTTACACTAGATGCAGCAGCTGGGGTACACTAATTCCGTCCTGGGGTGTACAGAGTGGCCACGCTCCGACACTAAATTCGCCAAACCCGTAGTAACGAGGCCGACTCCACTTTGAAGTGGGGCAAAGGCCCGAGAAAATCATGAAAAATGACCGTTCCACAGATAAATTCGAAATGACAAAGAACTAAAGGAAATTATATCGTCTGACAATTTCCTGAAAAATGACTTACACCGTTCCAAAATGGTTTTATCAAGAGACTGTCTGTGGTGCCATTTCTTTTCATAGCAGGACCCCTTTGGCTGTCATCCTTAGTAACCTGAGAGCACAGCGATACGTCGACGATACTCTACGCTCCAGTTTGTTGCCCTTTATTGCAAGATATCCTGGGCTTAGTATCAACATCATCCACCTATTTAGTCGATGACTGCCCACAAACGGCGAGTGCTTCTACTGCTTGTCTACGTGATTGCAAAACCCTAACTAGTTGAGCACATTTGGAGAATCGTGGACAGGGACGTCCTAGCGTCTCGGGATTATGACGAAGTAATGCGCCTATTAAATAGAATTTGTCACAATATCCCTCAGAAGGGCATCCGAAACTCTATGAATCAATGATAAACGAAATAACTGCTTGTATAAGGGTCAGTGATGGACCAACGCGTTATGGACTTGCTCAGTTTGCGAATATCTCATTCAATACTTCTAAAATTGTAGTCATTTGATTCTCTGTACATGCACATCACATCTACCGACATCTATCAGTTTCGGGTAATTCTTTCGTTTTGCATCGTTCTTATGGTCTCTGAGCGTATATGTACCCAAAAGTGAATAATACTGATTTCTTAAATGACTATCCTATAACGACCACCACATCCTACATTTCAAAAGCTCCCATTTGTCTCCATCTTTGTCCTACTATCTTATTCGGAACGAACCCTACTCGCAGTCTACCATTTTCTCGTACAGCTGATATTACCACATACTCATGTGACCAGACATCCTACAGACTTTTACATTTTCATTCGCTTTTGAATCTTTTCTCCATTATAAAAAACCACGCCGCAGACCTTTCCCAAAGATCCGACTGTGTAAACGTTCCAGAATATTTATCAGTTACGGGACATGTTTTCTGTGGGTACTCAAATGGTTCAAATGCCTCTGAGCACTATAGGACTTACCTTCTGAGATATTCAGTCCCCTAGAACTTAGAACTACTTAAACCTAACTAACCTAAGGACATCACACACATCCACCGTAGCGGTCGCGCAGTTCTAGACTGTAGCGCCTAGAACCGCTCGGCCACCCAATCCGGAGTGAGTAGTCATTCCGTGTCTTTAACGCAGTAGGTTCCGCAACTGACTTCTAGATCCTCATGCAGCTGACCATGGCTGATTCTTCTGCTTTTAGGAACAATTTTGCTCCAGCAATTCCTTCGGCGAGCTATCGTGCTATCTTCTCGAAGAAATGAAGGTATGTAATTAGCTTTTGGTTTGCTGGTACTTGTATGCAGACTTGACATACAGTAAATTCTTCAAATCATAGACGAAGCAAAACGTAATCGCCACGCACTTTGATAAAGTGGACGTGGACTGCAAAATTTGGTTTTGCTTCCTCTGGTAGGTGCTGTAGTACTACGGTTTACATATTTCAGTGTATTCCATTAGTACAAAAGAATACCTGCAAATAAATATGTAAGTGTGTAACTATTTCTTAGAGACTGTAGTTCACATTTTACTATAACCTCAAGTATCTTCTGTTTCGTACATCACATTAAACCACTGTCACCTACCCAAAGAAGCTTTCATATAGGAACTTAATCCCGATACGTTAGCCTGGTGTAATCTGGCTCCCAGCTTATATTCCACAGTATCTCCATTCACACTATACCCTAAACGTACCACATGTAGAGCCAAGACCTCTCTCTACACCACTCCCTCCTAATATTCTCATGAGAACTGTCTTTTCCAGATTGACCCTCTCAATAGTTCGTTACATACGTCCTATTTTCATTTTCATTCTGATAGTCCTTGTCACATGCCATTTCTTCGTTTTAGTCAGAGTCTGCCCTCTAAACTGAAACTACCTAAAATACAACGACTGCAACTCCAGCATCAACATATTCTGCAGAACAGTATCATATCACCAAGAGAATTAGTTTTAACAAAAAATATTCTCAATTTGTTAATCATAGTTCAGTATCTTTACTTTAAATTTAGTGTTCAAATCCAGATATGGCTATAGGGCAACACACCCCAAAGAGCGATGAAACACAACACAAAAAGAAACATTGTTCCAGTTTTCGATTTTTGAACTACAATTTACCAAACCCCACTAGTTCCACTCTGCTATTCGGCACTTGGAAGATAAACGATTGTTATTATAACAGTTTTAACTATGTTTCAAGGCTCCAAGGATATCCGTTCCTGGCCAGACAATAAACCAGTCTTATTTTTGCTGTGATAATTTTTTTTGTGGGTGTAGAGAGGACTGTGTATTGTAATACTTGAGAGAGGACAAATCACTCTCTCACTATTCTCCGCATTCAAGGGTACAATATAATGTCTATTTTACACCCAAGAGATGACAAGAAGTTTTCAGCATGAGCAGTCATTGACGCGAGCGTGTATATTGTTAGTTTTCCGCATGATCTGTCATTGACGGGAGCGTGTACATTGTTAATGCATGCGACATACTTATGGTGGCTTCCATATGAATAGTATGAGCTGAGAACAAGCAAGCAGTTTGGTCACTGAACAGTAAACCTTGCAGTGGACGTTAGCAGCTCCAAAGCCAGGTGCAACTATTAGGGAAAGGGACATCTCAGAGCAGTTACCGGGGACAGAATGCTGGGCCCAACAAGTTCTCACACCAGTGTACAGACCGTGTGTGCGGTCGAAGAGGCAAAATAAAGGCCTACCAGGACCTACCTGTTAGGCGCCTGTTGCCACTGCAGAGGCATTGTGCACAAGAGAAATCTAGGTCACCAGACCAATGCAGTACGACAGTGTCTTAAATGCCCTTTGCGAAAAGGGACGGCGGCCATAAAAATTTTTGTGTGTCCGAATTCACCATGGACCAGACGCTAGTGAAGGAGCTGTCAGGTGGTGTCATTCGTCGACCTGCAGAGATTTTTGGGAAGCCTCAGGCCTTCAAAGCAATTTTAAAAGGAAGGCAACGTTCATGGCAGCTTTGAAACGATCTATGTTGGGACATAAATGCACATAGTTTAGCCATGGCCCCTTGTCAGACACACGGTATAACATTTAACTGTCCAGATAAGGATCTCCATGACCAACTTGTTGTTCACTTTAGAGCTATACAGAAACACAACAAAGTGCCTAAAGTGGCAGTAAGGATAAAGCAAGTTGGGAGCGCAATGTCTCCTCCTGCCTGGTTAGGAATTTATGAGTTGGGGATTAGCGGCTACTCCTGGAAAGATAACAATATTGTTAAATTTCGTGAGGATTGACCAATGAGTAGAGCAGATGATGGTAGAGGGGAAACATGTGGAGACTTGTGATTGGCACAGAATCCCTTCTGAGGGTGGTTGTGGAAGTGCTTTTTAAGAGTTGACCAAGTTATGATGGAGACTGAGGAAAGGAGAGGAGAAATTTTATCTTGTGTTTCAGACTACTGTCTGCAGTGAGTTTTCTGATTCACTCGCATGTCTGGAGTGGGTCTCCTGATTCAGATTTCAGTCTAGAGAGGATACTGGTCTTGACTTTTGTTATGAGTATAATGCACTTCAGACACTAGTCCTGAGTCTTCACTGGGGAGCCTATGGTTAAGAGTTTATTGTATCAACACTGCAGATCTCAGTCATTTCGGAAATTCGCTGTCTCGAAGGCAATCTCACTCATGACAGGTCTTCTGCTTTGATCTCCGTGTCTGCATTGGTGTGTAAGTGAGTCAAATTGGTACATGGTATGACCGGCCAATTTGAGTGCCACATACCGTAATCTGCCTAGAAGTCAAGCCTCAGATAGAGAGTAATTGCGAACTATCTAATAGATCGTCAGTGCGACACTGTGTATTTCGTGCCCACGATAAGGATTTACAGGCGCCGCATGTTGTTGCTTTGCAGACGCTGGAACCACGACGGTCACCTGAGACAGTGCCACACATCGAGGAAAGGGCTACTGTGCCCGCCCGGCTAACCGTGTGGTCTAACGCAGCTTTCCGAGCGGGAGGTAGTGCCGGTCCACGGCACGAATCCACCCGGTGGAATAATGTCTAGGTGCGGTGTGCCGGCCAGCCTGTGGACGATTTTTAAGGCGGTTTTCCATCTGCCTCGGCGAATGCGAGCTGATTCCCATTATTCTGCCTCAGTTACACTACGTCGGCGATTGCATCGCAAACACTGTCTCCACGTACGCGTCCACCATAATTGCTCTGCCATGGAAATATTGGGGTTAGCTCGTCTCGAATGAGATGTTTTCGTCCACTGGGGGCCGAACCGCACAACAACCCTAGGTTTTGTGGGAGGCGGCTGTGGGGTGAGTGGACTGTTGTAGCCTATTTTGTGGTTGTGTACCACTCAGGGCTACGGCAGGGTCGAAGCCTCTCCGTCGTTTGTACGTCCCCAGTTCAATAAATACATGGAAGGGGTATTGTACTGATACTCTGGCTTGTTAGGGAAAAGAGGATCACTATCTCGCCACCTGTTCCCAGCTGCACACACGTCTAGAATGAATCCATGAAAGTCCTTTCAGTGTTAGATAATTTCCGACTATGTTTTCAGCCAGAATAAACAGTTAAACCAGACAAAACATAACTCTCGCTTACTAGGCACCACCAAAAGGAATGTTAACTGATCATTGCATATTTGTACCGCCATCAAATCATGTTTTACTTTAGTCCTCTCAACTAACATGGATCTTTTTATCCTATTTTATAATCAATGAACTTGTGCCATAGCTCTTATGAAAGATCGATCTCGTGTTGATATATTTATCACCCAAAAACTGTTGATTAAGTAAATGACAGGCCCATATTATTTCAGCATTCAAGTTCATACGGATATTGATAAATGTGATATCTTCTAATATTGACGCCGGCCGTTATGGCCGAGCGGTTCTAGGCGCTTCAGTGCGGAACTGCGCGACTGCTACGGTCGCAATTTCGAATCCTGCCTCGGGCATGGATGTGTGTAATGTCCTTAGGTTAGATAGGGTCAGTAGTTCTAAGATCTAGGGGAATGATGACTTCAGATGTTAAGTCCTCTAGTGCTTAGAGCCATTTGAACCATTTATTTCTAATGTTGGTTGTCAACAATAAGCACAGTCAGAGGGTGATAATAATTTAGCAGATGCTTGGCGCACGTAGCCAGGTGGAAGGTTTACTAATGAAAGTGATTGCTGTCAGGGCGGTGACCCATAGTCGCCTGTCGCCTTCCAAAACATACAGCAAGTCCAGTATGGTCTCGCACACCCAGGAAGAGTATAATAAATACTACGAGACTGGTTCACGGTTCCAAATTTATGATAATGTCCAAACATAGAACTAGAACATAATTCCATAAAAGTACTATGTGGAGCGAGAATCTGTTTGGAGTGTACGGAATGAAAGTAGTGCTCAAGTGAATACAGCAACGATATCTGATATAACTATCGACCTCAGTATTCTTATTATTTGCTGTACTTATATGTGGTTAACAAAATCGACTGAGTTTGGCATCTACAGATATTTTCAAGTGACCGATACGTATTGGAACTTCCGATTATGGCAAATACAGTCTTATGTACATAGATACAGGGTGGAAAGAAAAAGCCATAAAAGCTTCTTATAGTATTCCAGGGTAAATAGTGTTGAGAAATAACTGTTTAGAAAAAAATTCGGATACGTTTCTGCATTTCCAAGTTAATTAGCATTGAAGTCACCCAATCAGGCCTTTGCGTGCACACATTAAAATGGCCCGTCAAAGACTGTGGCTAGAGACGTGTTCGTCGTTTGGTTTCCTGAAACCGAAAAAGAGAGTGATACTAAAATAGAACACAGAACGATAGTATCTGTTGCGCTTCTTGAATTTTAATGCGCAACAGCGTGATTGGCTATCTTCAAAGTTAATTAACTCAGAAGCGGCACAATATGTTTGATATTTCTCTGAACAGTTATTTCTCAGCACAGCCTTCCCTCCAACATCGTTACATGTTTTTCAGACTGTTCCTGACCATTCTGTATATGTACAGAAATGTATAACCCACCCACAAATATTGTGAAATTCACTTGTCTGAACGCTGCCTCTCAAACATCTGTGTATGAGTGATTAAGAGAATGTAATGTTTACCGCAAAACCCGTTTCAGAAAAGATGGAACCCGCTGATGCATTTATCTGAAGATACTGGTTGTAATAAAGATTTATCTTGCCATTTTCTGTTATCCACATGTTCTGCTGCCTTGGACATGAATACACAGGCAAACATCAGCTTTCTGTGTGAGACATATACACCTGTGCCCTTTAGCTACAGTCTGATAATGGAAAGAGACATCATTCTGTTATTTCTAGTAAAACTGGAGCGTGTGTTTTAGCCTGCAACACAAGCGGAGGCTATGAAGGGGTGCCGCATGGAAGGGTGCTGTTTAATCTAAATTCGGACGTATGCGGATTGCTAACGTGCTCTACCATTTAGGTTACATTAACTTCCTGTCATGCTTGTATTTCATGAAGGTTAATTTGCTTGACTAAGGTCTATCAAATAAACCAATAATGATATCGCACAATGGATAATTTGTATCTGCATAGGCACGTAGCAGAAGATACCATTAGAGTTCTGACACTCGGCTTTATTTCATTGCACATCTCTTAATTGGCATATTACTTTCTTTACAAGCAGATACATCAAAATTCTATATTTTTCTTCATTATTCTTTCGGGGATAGGTGCATGCGGATGGGTAGTGAACTAAATGCATGTTAGCCAAATATTTTACAGAGATGGTATGAGTATTCTACCACGTATTCGAGCCAAACAAGGAATTGCCACGGGAAACCCTTTAAGACGCATTTTTGAAAGAACGCATTATAGGTTCAAACGTGAGTGTAAGATTCGAATTTATAGCTGCTCATTAATTAGTGAGTCCCTTAGTTTATATCGAGATGGAACACAGAGGAAAAAGAGGTCAATGTTTATGGAGTCAGACTCATGTTCGGGATCATGCGACAAATATCTCTTATTGGTACAGTGTGACAGTGGGCAGCGCTTACTGCTACAATTTACTCCGGCCGAGGCAAGCAGAGAATTAACAGAGAGGGCAGGTTAATGACAGAATTTCATGCTGTATCAGATGCGTGGCCACGTTATCTGAAAATTGCAAACCTGTGTGCGTTTCACAGACAACGGCGGTAATGACAGACACAAAATTACAACAGTCACAGTGCTACTGATTCCACATATCATTCGCAACATCGATTAATAAATAATGAAATTAGAAAAACGGGAACTCATCACACATACTGCATCGGACTTGGGACACTCACGTTGGTGACTCGGGAAGGAAAAATCATACGCCCATCAAAATATTTACAACTCCCTAAATTAAGTAAAAGAAACGAAAAAAGTGGTCACGAAGCACCCCACTAACGTAACGAATCTGTAATAGAATGGGTGAAGCACTTCTACAAGCTAATATTAAAATACATGGATCCATAACCGAACAAGACAGCCGAAGAGAGAAAGTCTGTTCACTTATTCCAGAGGTAAAATAGTTCCCCATTCAGATGTCCGGGCGGGGACGTCTCAAGAGGACGTCGTTATCAGGAGAAACAAAACTGGCGTTCTACGAAACGGAGCATGGAAGTCAGGTCCCTTAATCGGGCAGGTAGGTTAGAAAATTTAAAAAGGGAAATGGGCAGGTAGAAAATGTCGTGGGACTAGGGCCTCCCGTCGGGTAGACCATTCACTGGTCGCCACTTCGGTGACTTGCTCGTCGATGGGGATAAAATGATGATGATTACAACACAACACCCAGGCCCTGAGCGGAGAAAATCTCCGACCCAGCCGGGAATCGAGCCTGAGCCTTTAGAAAGGACATTATGTTGCGCTGACCACTCAGCTACCGGGGTCGGGCAACGGATAGGTTAAAGTGGGAATTAGTGAAGTTGGGTGGCAAGAGGAACTAGACTTCTGGTCAGGTGAATGATGGAAATGAAATGAAGTCCCATGCTTCTTTACAGAGCGTAGGCCAGGGTAACGATGCTGGAGACCCGCACCGCCTTACTAGGCAAGGTCCTAATGGAGGTGGTTTACCGTTGCCTTCCTCCGAGCGTAATGGGGATGAATGATGATGATGAAGACGGCACAACAACACCCAGTCATCTCGGGGCAGGAAAAATCCCTGACCCCGCCGGGAATCGAGCCCGGGACCCCGTGCTCGGGAAGCGAGAACACTACCGCGAGACCACGAGAGGCGGACTGTCAGGTGAATACAGGGTTATAAATACAAATAAAATAGGGGTAATGCAGGAGTAGGTTCAATAATGAATAAAGAAGTAGGGGCGCGGGTGTGCTACCACGAACAGCATAGTGAACGCGTTATTGTAGCCTTGATAGACACGAAGGCCACGCCTACCACAATAGTACAAGTTTATACAATAACTAGCTCCTCAGACGACGAAGAGATTGAAGAATGTATAATGAGATAAAAGAAATTACTCAGATATTGAAGGGGGACCAAAATTTGATAGTCATGAGGGACTGGAATTCGATAGTAGGAAAAGGGAGAGAAGAAAAAGTAATGGATGAATACGGACTGGGGAAAGGAACGAAAGAGGAAGCCTCCTGGTAGAATTTTGCACGGAGCATAACTTAATCACAGCCAACACTAGGTTTAAGAATCATGAAAGAAGGTTGTACATTTGGAGGAGGCCTGGAGACACTAGACGGTTTCAGATAGATTATATAATGGCGAGACAGAGATTAAAGAACCAGGTTTTAAACTGTAAGCCTTTTTCAGGGGCAGATATGGATTCTGACCACAATCTATTGGTTATAGACTGTAGATTAAAACTGAAGAAACTGCAAAAAGGTGGGAATTTAAGGAAATGCGACCTGGATAAACTGAAAGAAAAGGAGTTTCAGAGAGAGCATTAGGGAACGATTCACAAAAACAGGGGAAAGAAATACAGTAGAAGAAGAATGGGTAGATTTGAGAGATGAACTAGTGAAGGCAGCAGAGGATAAATTAGATAAAAAGACGAGGGCTAGTAGGAATATTAAATTTAATTGATGAAATGTGAAAATATAAAAAATACAGCAAGTGAAGCAGGCAAAAAGGAATACTAACGTCTCAAAAATGAGATCGACATGAAGTGCAAAATGGCTAATCAGGGATGGCTAGAGGACAAATGTAAGGATGTAGAGGCTTATCTCACTAGGGGTAAGATCGATTAAAAAGTCCTTTGTGGAAAAGAGGAGCACTTCTATGAATGTGAAGAACTCATTTGGGAGACCAGTTCTAGACAAAGATGGGAAAGCAGAAAGATGGAAGGAGTATACAGAGGGTCTATACAAGAGCGATGTATTTGACGGCAATATTATGGAAATGGAAGAGGACATAAATCAAGATGAAATGTGACATATGACACGCGAGAAGAACTTGACAGAGCACTGAAAGATCTAATTCGAAACAATGACCCAGGAGTAGACAACATTCCATTATAAATGCCGATAGCCTTGGGAGAGCCGGCCCTGACAAAACTCTACCGTCTAATGAGTAAGATGTATGAGACAGGCGAAATACCCTCAGACCTCTAGAAGAATGTAATAATTCCAATCCTAAAGAAAGCAGGTGTTGACAGGTGTGAAAATTAGCGAAGTAACAGTTTAGTAAGCCACGGCTGCATAATACTGGCACGAGTTCCTTACAGACGAATGGTAAAACTGGTAGAAACCGACCTTAGGGAAGATCAGTTACGGTTCCGTAGAAAAGGAACACGTGAGGTGATACTGGACCTACGACTTAGGAGATAGATTAAGGAAAGGGAAACCTACGTTTCTAGCATTTGTAGATTTAGAGAAAGCTTTTGACAATGTTGACTGGAACGCTCTCTAATTCCGAAGGTGGCAGAGGTAAAATACAGAAAGCGAAAGGCTATTTACTATTTGTACAGTCACCAGACGGCAGTTATAAGATTTGAGGGGTATGAAAGGGAAGTAGTGGTTTGGAAGGGAGTGACACATGGTTGTAGCCTATTCTCGATGTTATTCATTTTATACACTGAGCAAGCACTAAAGGAAACAAAAAAAAAATTGGAGTAGGAATTAAATTCCAAGGAGGAGAAACAAAATCATTGAGGTTTTGCCGATGACATTGGAATTCTGTCAGAGACAGCAAAAGACCTGGAAGAGCAGTTGAACCGTATGGACAGTGTCTTGAAAGGAGGTTATAAGATAAACAGCAACAAAAGGGGAACGAGTTTAATGGAAGGTAATCTAAAAATCAGGTGATACTGAGGGAATTAGATTAGGAAATGAGACACTTGAAGTAGTAGATTAGATCTGCTATTTGGGGAGAAAACTTACTGACGACGGTCGAAGTAGGGAGGATTTAAAATGTAGATTGGCAATGACAAGAAAAGCGTCTCTGAGGAAGAGAAATTTGTTACCATCGAGTATAGATTTGTCAAAATGTCTTTTCTCAAAGTATTTGTATGGATGTGAAACGTGGACGATACAAAGCTAGACAAAAAGAGAATAGAAGCATTCGAAATGTGGTGTTACAGAAGAATGTTGAATATTATATGGGTAGATCATGTAACTAATGAGGAGTTACTGAATAGAAATGGGGAGAAGAGGAATTTGTAGCACATATTGTCTAGAACAAGGGGTCAGGTGGTATGACACGTTCTGAAGCATCAAGGGATTACCAATTTAGTATTGGAAGGTAACATGGATGGTAAGAATCGTAGAGGGAGACCAAGAGATGAATACAGTATGTAGATACGGAAGAATATAGGGTGCAGTAGTTAGTTGGAAATGAAGAAGCTGGCACAGGATAGAGTAGCACGGAGAGCTGCATCAAACTAGTCTCTGGACTGAAGAACACAACAACCACAATACTTTGTTGTGTCTTGAAAGACCGCAATTGCCAGCTGGAGATTTAGACAGTCGACTGATGACCTGTCAGCAAGACATGAGACAGTTGTGCGTTTACCTCCAGGCAACCATAGTGGAAGAGTGGTGAAAGATATATACTGATTGTGTCAAACAAGCTGTAATCAAAAGCTGTTGGCCAGGAAAATTACATATTTTTAGCAAATAACAACCTGCGATGAGAGGCAAATGATTTTATGCCATGGTTGGAACTGAAAATCGGCTGGCACCAAGTGGTAACGGTTGAAGACCTAGAAAAGTTGGCTACTACGCATAAATCAAAAACCTGCTCAGGTATACAGAAAACACATAATGAAAATGCAGTTCAAACGAAGTTCTCAATTGGGGAACAGTTAGTTGTGAATACAAAAGAACAATATTAGTAAAGGATAGTAGTACTGAAGGAAGATGGGCGTAAATGCCGTGGCTGGTTAGAAATTGAGAACGTAGCCCTTCATACTGCGTACCATCTCTCCTACTGAAAGGAAACGAAGCCTTTATGATTAAGCAATATTAAGTACTTAATGTGGGGTTGTTTATGACACGAGCTCTCAAGTGGCGTCCAGTTTTAACAACCTGCTCCAGCTGGTTGAACGCCATACTAGAGGGACTCTTAGCCAGTCATGGTATGGAATTGTTTATTGGACTACTTCAACCTTTGCCACAGGTAACTAATGGCGTTGAATGATGTCGAGTTAAGGGAAGCGTCTGGTGACTAACGAAGACTGTTGAATAGATGATAAGATGTGAATGTTATTTACGATGAACAAGATTTTTTTAATTTGTTTAATGTAAATGAATTTATAGAAAGCAATGTGTAAGTGAAATGCTATAAATAATATTTCAGTGTATTACCTTAATCTTCTGGTCCAAACGAAGTATTTTTTCTCGATGTTGCTATACATTGTTTTACACGTGTAAATGTTAACATTTGCTTGAAACCTAGTACCATATACAGTTCAAGAGAGGCAATCATTTGTACCTTTTTTATTTCAGTCGTATAGCCGCTGGTTAATAATGGTGATAAATAACGTGCTACTGCAGCAATACGCTGACACTGCACTGTGTTTCAATTTATGTCGATCTATGACACACGATCCGCTGAGACTGCACTGTGTTTTTGTTTATGTCGATCTATGATACACTATCCGAACCCACTGTTTAAGTGGGGGTTTTAAATTATAAATATATTTCATGTAAATAAATTGAGATCGTATAACATAAGTCACACGTATGTCGATAAATGTAGTCTAATGTAAAAACAACATAAACTATTCGCAGGTAAATTAATACAAACATGTTGAACATAAGTAATGGTCAGGAAATAATGTGTAGTTTATAAACGTTACACGCTAGTGGACAGTAAAATCACTGCCAGAATTAGTTAGCTGATTAAAGAAGACAGAGAAGGTCTTGTTACAGATAATTCCACTTTAATACGGCTATCCACCGTCAGCATCAAACTATGCAGACAGTGTCAAATACATACTCAGCACAAATGTAACTCCGGTTATGTTAGGCTGAAATTTTGAAAGATATTTTTCTGTATTATAAATAGGCAATCAGATTTTTTATACGGTAAAAGTATACATAGTTGATGTGTAGCATAAAACAGTACGAGGGCGTAACAAGAGCGATTATTTGATTCTACAGGTCTTCAAATTTTTCTGATACTATATTAAATATTTTTTTCTGCATATATAACTACATCTCTGTAGCGGAGAAGAGAAAGAACGAAGGGAAAAGAAATACAAAAATTTACGGAATAAACAGAGAGACGTAGGAAACCACAGAATGCACATTTCTTTCTCAGCTATCACGGGTTGGAAAGCTCCAAAGAGTGCTGTAGGAGACGGCTGTCCTGTGCAGTTCTTGTTGAGGCCACATTCTTAACGGTCAGCAACTTAGGAGTTACAGTTGTACACTATCTCGTCTCTGCCGCCATGTCCCAGCCAGGCAGGGACGAAAATAAAAATAGGTGCCCTCTCACATCACAGCTGACTACTCCCTTCACCAGGTATACTGGAACACCTTATGTTACACTGGAGTGATTTGTAACATTGTCGTAGAGATTCAAGCAAGTTTTACTTGAGAGGATTGAAGAAAGACACTGTTCTACACGTCTGCAATTGATGCTGAGAAAATGTACAATAAATTTCCTTAAAATTTCCTAATACATTTTGTAGATTTCTTCCGTATTTCTTTCATAATATACCGTCTTTATACATACGTGTATGGAGTATTAAATTGTTGATGTTTGTGGTTAATTAGTTTAAATGGACTTCATAAAATTTAAGCCAGTAAAGGAGTATGTGGCAACACACATGACTCTGTAATTTAATTGTCATTATTATGTTTAATTTTTGTTTTTGGTTATTGAAGTATGAGTACTATTTTATAGTCTTTTAATTGGTATCCTTGTGAAAAAGTAGTTGTCGGCAAAATGTAAACTGCTAATATACTTTTCTACGGCCCAAATTTGAGACTTAAATATGACACTTTTAAACCCTTTTATAACAGAAAAAGGTGAGATGTCAGAAACTAACGGCATCATTCTCCGAATTCTTTGACAAGGATATGTTGCGTTGCGTTGTTTGGGGGAAGAGACCAAACAACGCGGTCATCGGTCTCAGGAAGGATGGGGATGGAAGTCGGCCGTGCCCTTGCAAAGGAACCATCCCGGCATTTGCCTGGAGCGATTTAGGGAAATCACGGAAAATCTAAATCAGGATGGCCGGACGCGGGATTGAACCGTCTTCCTCCCGAAAGCGAGTCCAGTGTGCTAATCACTGCGTCACCTCGCTCGGTCAAGGATATGTACTCTACAATAGTACCTTACCAGTGCGCCAATATAATCACTAGCTGTTCAACTGGGAGTGTCGTTTAAACATTGGTCACCAAATTTTGCCATTAGGTAAGAAAATAGCACTATCTGATATTTTCTCTGATCTAAGACATTTGATGCTCTGGATGATAATATACTCGTAGATAAATTTAGTTGCAGGCAGCTAATGGATAGTATCATATCTGACAAAAAGAGTGCAGAGCGTTGTACTTAACATTCAACTAATGTAACCACTAAGTTCTGACTCGTGTGAATCACTTATTGGGTTTCGCAGTGCTCAAGTTTAGGTCCACTGTTGTTTCTTATATATGGTAACAATCTTACATCTAATTTTTAAGAAGAATCCGTTGTTTTGGCAGATGACACGATGCCTGGAGCCATGAACGACGGCGATCGAGTTTAGGCTCGTTCTGCGCAACTGACGTGACGTTATGATCCGACAGCCAATGACGTTCAGTAGTTTTCCAAGCGCTCTACTGTGAACGGCTTGGCCAGTGCGAGTGTAATCTCCAGTCGGTGGATTTTTATTCCGTTTGTTGTGATTTCTCATGGCTGACGGTAGTTGTAAGCGACAAATTCTCCCTAAGCAAGCGAGAGACATAATTTATAGGATACACGATTTCTTCTAGCGGGAAGCAGAAAAACGTGGACCGAACATAGATGCTGCCAGATCTCAGAAACACAGTGCAGAAGTGAATGGGGTCAGCTTGACAACATTCAGCGGATTGCAAGTGAAGGTAATTTATCTGTCTAGACAACTGTAAGCCCCAGTTTTCAAATCGCGAGGGAAATATCACAGTCCTGAGATGCCTGGCACGAATTTAGACGATTTTGTCAAAGATGTTCTAAGGCGAATTGTGTTAAATATGAACAAGATAGGCGAATTTCCTACTGTTAAAAAAATTACTTTGAAAAGGCTTGACACTATAAATTTTAAAGGCGATGTTAGCTCAATGCGAAGAATACTGAAAGACACTGGGTTCAAATATGGTAATACAAATGGCGGACGACAATTTTTAATGGGACTTTGTGATATCGTGGCTTCAGGATCGCTGTTTTTAAGAAGTATTCTGGAAATAAGAAAATCTGGCAATCGGAACATTGTTTACTTGTACGAAACATGGATAAACCTGAATCATAGGAGAATAGCGTGTTGGAAACTGAGTGATGGTTCAGGTGGTTTTAAAGTACATGTTGGTAAAGGTGGACAAATAATTTTGCTTCACGCTCTTCTGCTTCCGGATTCATCCCAGAAAGCAAATTAGTGGTCCTGGCAGGAAAGAACAGGTTAGGTAATTATCATTTTGAAATGAACTTAGTGGGATTTACACTGTTGTTTAGGAAACAGTCTCTCCCTTACTTGCCTACAAACTCGGCAATTCTTATGTACAATGCGAGTTACCACTCAGTTATTTGACAAGGCTCTTACAACAAGTACAGAAAACATCGACATTATGCGATGGCTTAGAATTAAGACGATTCTGCACACTGCTAGTCAAACTATGGCTGAATTGTTAAGACTTGTAGGACTTCATAAGTCCCGTGAAAAATTTATGAAATCGGTTGTATTGCACAGGAAGATGAACATACAGTTTTGCTTTCTCCACCATATCATTGCCAGTACAACCTGATAGAGCTCATATAGGCACAATTGGAAGCATATGTAGCAGAATAAATCTCTAAATTCAAAATTGTCGGCACAGAGATACTTTTGCACAAAGAATTTAATATCATCAGGCCTTCAGCGTGATCTGAATGTGTTCGATACGCAGAACGGCTACGGGAGGGCATGGAAAATTTTAACTGATAATATGCTCCATCCCACCGTGATCACCCTAAGACCAGGTGAGTCAGACACTTACATGGACTGCAGGGATGTAGGTGACGACGGTCGCAGCGACTGGAAACAACCAAAGGTGAGCAACACATACAATATTCACGTTGTCTTTTCTTTTTCTATAGCTTCTCTTCTGCAGTTGCTGTTTTACCAGTAATATGGAGATATATTCTGTCTTTTGCCACTGTAATAAAAAGTCTTACTTATACCAGTTGCTTTTTACTTTACTTTGAATCACCTTCAGTGTACAATATTGTGGCTTCTCTACTGCCACTTGATTACCTGTTGTAGTTTTATGCATCGCTGCGGTTTTAAGATCATTTTCAACGTTCGTCTCAACTGATCTATATTTTTGCAAACAATTGCTGTTTGTGTGTGACACCCACTCAAATGAGATGATTTTCTTGCGTACTCCACTTTATTATCGATCAATAAATTTTAGTCTTTATGTTTTTATGAGTCTACAACTGACTTTGCATACTTTATCAATTTTGTTTTAATCGATGTGTTTTAAAAAAAGTGAAATGTGTCTGGTATAAGTAAAACGTTTGCCACAATGAGAAAAGACGCAAAATTTTCCAATATTACATACAATATTTTCAGAACGCTATATAACATGTAATTTGTGGTAGACTATGTCCATGTAAGAAGTATTTAAGCATTGCGCATGACAGCAATTCTGTAAACTTTAATTTTGTTTTTGGAAAGAAGCATCCGTACTTGACTGTATGTAGATGCCCGGGACGAACATCGCAACTTGCTGTGCAAGACGACATTGCATGTCTCATTCCTTCCGATCCGACTATCTCACAGTGGTTGTCATGTGGTGGTGCATCACAGCTCTCTGACAAATGGAAACAAACTGAAAACAAATTCACCGAATAGCTTTCTCCGCTGCCCGCTACCCCTTAAACACAAGCTTCCGAAGTATTTGGCGTCCACATCTCTATATGCGTACCACAGCTGTTGTTTGCAACCACCACCGCGGCAATCGTCGTGTGTGCCCCTACAGTGCGCGGACCTGGGCGACCCGCCATCTTTCATGGTTTAAAGTGTAGTATTGTATTCAATCAAAACATAAAAACAGCGATAAAAGAAACGGTAAATAATCTTTTGAGAAATACTGAATGGTTTTTGCAGCAGTTGCGCTCTGGTTTAAAAAGACACAATTTCTGCACTCATAGAAGCACAACATCAATGATAAATGTAACTCATAACCAGGAATTTATAAATATATTCGAAACATGAAAAATTTTAGATGTCTACCGTGATGAGAACATAAAATGCACATTAAAACACATCTTAGAGCTCCTAAAACTACTTAATTATGCCACTTTTCTATTTCAAATCATTACATATCTTGTGAAGAGGCAAATCAGTAAATTAACATATTGTGAATATTTTTAATCAGTAATGTTGCGTGGAATATTGTTCTGCAACAATTCATCCTTAAGAATTAATTTTCGTCAGACAAAACTTTCTGTGAGCAGGAGACATTGCGCTCACCAATGAACATCTTGCAGTCATCCATTTCAGGAATTAGGCAGTTTGACTACTGCTTCAACGTCTATTTATTACTTCAGGAGGTTTATTCTAGAAGAAAGCTATAGAATTCCCAAGCGGAGCACGTTGTACATGATTGCAATCGCAGGCAAAACAAAAGAAAAGTAAATACATTCATTATACGACATTAAGTTTGTCCTTAGCCCAAAAAGGTGTCACAAAGCTGCCGTCAAAATTTATCATCTCTTTCCGTGACAGTAAAGGATCTGACAGATAGCAAACGTAAATCTGATAAGAAACTGAAATGTCTCCTAATAACTCATTGTATTTTGCAGCAATATATCTATTTATGAAACATATAAAACTTTTGTGACAGGAATTACTAATTCATATCTGTATTGCAAAAGAGGGTGTCACTTAATTAATCGTGATTAAAAAATCAAATGCTCATCATGTAGATACATTCTATATGAATTTGTGACATGACTGCAGAAGGACTCATTCCATATTATGACGATTAACGATGCTGACGATCATGGTACACAAACCTAACTCACAAAGTTAGTTGCAACGAAATCTAAATTTTGATCAAGATCAACAGGTCTCACACCGACACAGTGAAGCAAGGCTGTGTATTCGTCTGTTCTTCGAATATACTCCTTCCATCATTTTCATTTAAATTTAATAAATTTATTCTCTCTCTTTCTCTTTCTCTCTCTCTCTCTCTGACACACTCAGTCACTCACTCTGACCTGAGGTGTTTAGTGTTACATTAATATCGACTGTAGTCGCGTTAAGATTTTTGACCAGTCACAACCCGCTCTGTGGCAACGTTGTCTTTGACCCTTCCGGGAGTAACACCCTTATCAAACTGTAAAAATCTTTGTCAGATATCTTCTATAAAAGACGATTTATAAAATCTTGGACGGTGCACTTGGGTACTTTACAAATGTTTTACAAAAGTTAGAGCGTGATCTTTGCTTTTAAAAAGATTTGTAAAAGCAGTTAGGCAACGTAATACGGGCTTCAATGTTTCACGTGTAGCCTAGGCGTATTCTCTTCAACCTCCGAGCCGACGCGGAACATGCAGTTCACCAGTCTGTAGTAATGTCCCACGACTTGGGAGGCATCCGACAAACTATCAGTGTAGTCTGTCCAGTTACCTATTTCTGATGTTTGTTGTCATAATGCTTATTCTTGTTATGTGAGCTAGCCGTTGTTATCGTTAGTAGTATCACTAAAGCAATGGTTCGACAGTTAAGTCCATAATTACACGTCGTGATACAAATCAGGCAATATAGGAGGGTTGGAACTTAAATAGTGGCAATTATTTATTCACAACCGATACAAAAGAGTTACATGTTTGCACCTGTTACTGTCCTTCAAAGTAGTCCATGCAGTCCGAATAGAACAAAGGAAACGTGATGGTTTAAACTTCTGGAAACTTTCCTGGAGAATAAGTTGGTGCACTGGATCTCGTTTGGGACACTTCCCTTGAAAAGAACTACTCTACTTTGTGCCCGGAAATAGTGATGACATATACGATACTTTTGGACATGGTGTGTTATCTAAAGTGTAAACACCATGTCAAGGGAGCATATTTTTAACACGCACTGAAGTATTGATTCGAATTATTTGAAGAAGAATGGAAATATTGACAGGAGTCGACCTCGGTGAAGACCAATTTGTTTTACAGTGGAAGGCAGAAAATAAGTGGCAATAGTGATGCTACGTTGTGTATTACAAGACAGTGCGAAGCAAGGCTTTTGAGAATGTTCAGTATCTTTCAACTCCATACATATTATAAAACTGGGTAACAACACGCAAGTATTTAGGTATGTGTATGTATGTATGCCCTACATTTTCTTGTAAACCACCAGATCGATTTCAACCGAACTTGGTACACACACCACCTACAGTCAGGTAATCATCGCTGTTAAATAGGAAGCATCTTCCTAACAAAGGGGGTATGGGTGCTGCTGAAAAAGCAGTGTAGCCGATGAGGCACGAAAACTAATGGCTGACTCGTCCGGTATATGAGAAAGAGAGTAAAAACCGTTACACGTAATTTCAAAACTTTACGAAACTTTTTGTTGCTGACAAACCCCACATAATGGTGAAAGTAAAAAAAAAGTATCACTTACGACACTTTCACTATTCACGCAGTGAAATTGCTATAAGGCGTATCGTATCTTAATTCATTACTTATTTCCTGCTAACTGTATTCATGACACATTTTTCAGACAATATTCTCCTATATCACTACGTAGACCAAAAAAATTACATCTTTTACGACATGTATTTCCGGAAATATGAATTAATGGACACTAAGATGCGTTGTAAACTGCCACATAAGGCAGGACTTTTTAATTTTTTAGCTACTAACTGCTTTAACAGTAGCCACATATACCACTGGAAGTACCTGTAAAATAGTATCATTTGACAGCACATTGTTCAGGAGAAAAGACAACATAAACATACAGCACCCTGAAAATGAAACTGGAGGGCAAAATTCGCTAGAGATATAGGTAAAATACGTCCACAGTTACACGTCAGATATATTACATGTTTGGGAAATATAATGTACATATGCGTACGTGGGCAAAAATATGGGTAACATGCTTGCTATAAAGACCAGGAGCTGTATCAATCAAATCTGGCACAAATAATAGTTACAATTTGGACTGAAATATTGTCTAAGTAATAAGTAGAATGAGCGTGATAATGTGTAATGAGAGGGGGAGAGGAGGAGATGGACCGAGAATGATGGGGAAAGAGGAGATGGGCATGACGGAGAAAGGAGTAGGTGGAGACCTACACACAGTAGGGCTTGCAGAGGGTAGATGAAGATAGGGAATGGAAGAGACTGACAGGGAGTGAGAAGATCGACAAATACAGAACTGAAATAAAATCTTTCTAGGGCGAAGACGGGTACAAAGATAGCTTTGAATAAAACTGATGGAGGAAGAAGTTATTTACACGAACACCAGACACCAGTCACAAGCGTCGAAGCCAAGAAACGGAAACAGTAATTGAGAAACAAATGGAGCAGGGTGTAAACTATTCCTGATATTATTCAGTCTGTACATGAAACAAGCAATATAGCAAATGAAGCAGGAATGTTGGAAGGGAATTTAGTTTCCTTGAAAAGAAATGAAAATATTTAATTTCATCAATGAAACTGTTTTTTCTGAGCGAGGTGGCAAAGGACATGAAAGAGAACTGAACATAAAGGATAGTACCTTGAATAATGATTATAAGATGAACATTAACAGAAATTAAGAAAGGGTAACAGAGATAATGGAAAGTAGTTCAATAAATTAGGTACTGCTGAGGAAATCATATCAAGAAATTAAACACTGAAAGTAGTACCGCTATACGAGTTTCGTTATTTGGCATATCCTGAATCGTCAAGGCTTAGACGATAGATGGAGGACGGAGAGAGAGAGTCATGGGTAGGAATGACTCAGAGATATAGAGTGTCAAGCTGCATGAATGCAGCTGAGAGAGCGTGCTGATGTGTGTGTGTGTGTGTGTGTGCGCGCGCGCGCGCGTGTGTGTGTGTGTGTGTGTGTGTGTGTGTGTGTGTATGTGTGTGTTTGTGTGTATGAGACAGTGTGTGTTCTTGTGTAATTGTGTATGTGTTATGCGCTGTCGCATATTGGACAAGGTAGGAGCGTAAGGAATATTAGGCCAGCTTGTGATTGGTTTCAAAAGGTCCCAGCATGCAATTCGCAACTATGGGAAATCTTCAGATATTGTAGTAATTTCGGCAAACCTTGAAGATATATTTTTGAGAAAAGAATTTTCATGATTTATACACATGTCAGTAACGTCACAACGCTAGAAACTTGTAGCGAAATGGGGGAAGTGAAAGTGACAAAGTAGTCAAGCCAAAACTGAGTTGTTTGCGAAGATGATCATTCCTGAGTTCCAAATTAACTGTCTTGTTTGCCTATAATGAACATCAGTTTGAATCAAGGTGTAACCTAACTTTCTACTGGAATTTATTACATACATGTAAAAGACACGACATTTTGTGCCATATCAAAAAATAATTGTAACGCTGATCACAAAACTGCGGTAGCTGTACTCACTTGACGGGATACTGATATATTACAGTAACTAAAATCAAAATCTGATATTAATTTCTGCTTAAGTGTTGAGACGACTTTGTCACGTTTCGGGACGATGTGAAGGAGTCTCCATTCTTTCGTAACGCGTTGACGGGCTTTGCAATTTGCTCACATTTGTGGTGAATTCAATCGCATCGTTTATTTCTCCATAAATTCTTGCAAATCTCGTACATTCTGACAATGAGGCCTTTCATCTGTTACTTTCAGGTGCTGCTCTGTAGGAAGTATTACGGTTCTGTTATGGAGCCAATATGGTGCGTGGATTTTTTTTTTTAAGTCGACATCTTTTATGACATTTGAGATTTGATATTTGTAAGTTTTAAAATGTTTCTGTAACGCATTCTGTAGGGCATTCATACTTCCATTTTCTACAATTTAACATCGCCAACACGGTCACAGCACAACGGAATACCATCGAATAATTGTAATAAAAATCTTTCAAAGCTAATGGGGTACTTGCTGTATCGGAACATTGATTGGAAACGTTCATTTAGTTAGATCCTTAACTTCTTGGTATTTTACTTGTAATGGGCTTTGCAGATATGCATGAAAAGTCAGTCTTCGGGAAAGATACATTACAATTAAGAAGCAACGAAGTATGTTTAGAGAGCGGTATTAGAATCGGGACGACTATATTTTGAAAATTCATTTCTCTTAAAACACCATAAAGCTTCAGAAACCTGTTCAGTTTTCTAACAACCATTAACAGTGAATCCCAAGGACTTGAATAGATACGTACGTTTCTTTGGGAGGGGTGTATTATCATTAACACATTTGCTTATTTACTCATCCTGTAAATTTTTCCCAGAGCTGAAGTCTCCGCCCATAGTTGGCACTGCAGCTGCTGTGCTGCTATCACGAAGAGGACTGTAGAATTATGGGATTGGGGCCTCATGTGTACCAAATAAAGTGGCTGTGCTAAAATGTGTACATAAGCTGAGTCATCAGTAATTCAAGCGAGAGGTATTCAAAATTTAGGAGATATAATCGAAAGCAGTGTAGTGATCAGACTTTGGGGTGTCTGCACAAGTAAAATTTTGCCAACCCGACATAACTGCATGTGCCCTTTCTGAGGTAAATTGACGGTCTTTGATCACATTCAGGGTGTTACAGTTTTGTTACTTTGATAGTTGGCAGCCAGTTTTTGGCTCCTTTAAATCAGGTTATGGCACATATACTACCAGTTTCTGGTTATACTACGCAGTTTAAAGATCCAGTGGTTGACATCCATCGTCAGCTAACGGCACATACACTGTCAGATTCAGGCGGTAAAATACTATTCGGCATCCAGTGGCTGATACGCAATTAATTTCTCTTAGTGACGCAATAAAACTGTGCATTAAAGCGACGTTAGTCACCATGATTGGAGTAATAGCAGTTACCATGTCAACTGGCCATCGTTCCTCTCACCAGTAGCATCCATCATGAGTTCAGGGTAATGATAGTCACCATGATAGGGGTAAAGACAGCCACCACGTCCACTGGCCATCATCGCTCCTCCCACCCCACCCCCTTCCACCTGCCACCCCGCATTCAATGACATACGTATTGTACTGAAAGATAAAGTTAGTACCCCATAATGGTGCCGCTATAATGTCTGGATGACGTGGAAAATGATTATCTGAAAGAGTTTCAACCCTTGTTTCTTACCTACACAAACATGTATTACAATTGCTGAGTACGTAATTCCATCTAAATGACATGTTGTTTCCAATGTGCAACGGTTAGCAATATCAATAGAAGGTGGCAAACACCTTTACTGCAACAGTTCAATTAACCCGAGTAGTCTCAGTTGGTTTTCCATAACCCGCATTACCAAGATGGAGGGAGGGGTTTTTCATGCCCTCCATACAAAAATAAAGAAAACAAAATTCGTTAATTGTTACTTTAAAAACATACTTTCTAAAGAGATGATGATGTGTAAGCAGTGCCCACAACCTAAAAATTTATTTTAGCTTACTCTTATCAATACTGAAGCACAGTCAATAACCGATACTGCACGTGGAGGAGAGGGCTGGGGGTGGAGAGGGTTTGTCATGTGTCCCCGGCAAAAAAGTTTAAAAATGCAAAATTCGTTAACTGTTGTTGAGTTTTAGTCACAATATACTTTTTAAAGATATACGGAAAATACTGAATACGACTTTCATCGAGGGAAATGACATCTACTACTATGACTCAAATTTTTTGTTACATTTAACTGAAAAATTTAAACCATTCACTAAAAACAATAAATACTTTTTCAAAACTTTAAAATCAAAAGTAACTCACCAGGTTTCAACACATACAGAAAGTGGGCACAAAGTAACTACCCCTACTGCCATTGCGAGGGTTAGTACCCTAGCGCAAGGGTCACTAAAATTTTTGGCTGACTTTGCGATTGAGACAAAATTGCAACAAGAGAATTGTATTGTTTACTATCGTACAAACATCAAATTCTTCTCATCGTGCAATATGTCGTAAGGTGCAGGGTGACAGTTGTTGAACTATATGAAAATAAACGTAAATTGCTTACAGACTCCGGCGTGCACACACGTTATTCGACAAATAAACGTCATTATAGATATTCGGATTTCCGTTATGACTTGTTTGATATGCCTGCCATCATTGGTGATGATGTGGCGCAGACGAATAACGAAATTCCGCATGGCTCGGTGAAGTGTCAGAGTATCAAGGCTGTCGATGACCTCCTGAAGAGCTGTTTTCACCTCAGCAATGGTTTTGGAGTTATTGCTGTACATGTTTATCTTTAATATAGACCCACAAAAATGAGTCGCACGTATTCAGATCCGAAGAATATGGCGCCCTATCGAGACTCATGCCAGTGGCCTCTGGTACCTCAGAGAGCAGAATGTGGTCCCCAGAGCGCTCCACCAGAATGTCAAACACTCCTGCTTCGATGTGGCTTGCATGAACCACATCAGGGTCCCTTTGGATAATAGGGATGAAATCATCTTCCAAAACCTTCTCGTACCGTTTGCTAGTCACCGTGCTATCAAGTAATATCACACCTATTATTCAGTGACTGCACATTACACTCCACACAGTCACCATTTGATGGTGAAGAGACATCTCGATCACGAAATGCCGATTCTTAACCCCTAAGAGCACCAATTTTGTTTACTGACGAGCCCATACAAATTAAAGTGGACTTCGTCGCTAAACCAAACTGTAAATACGCATACTAATTCCAACTATGCACCGCGGCCAACCGAGCAATTTGAACGTCCTAACGCAAACCATTCAGTAGTTGTGACGATTTTATTTCATGTAGTTCAATAATTGTCGCCCTGTATATCAGTAGTGCTATTATGGGAATCACGGTTTTTTGATAACACAGACAAATCAGAGGAGAAAATACTTAATTTTATCGTTCATTGTGATTGCAAAGTGTGGCGTACATATCGAACTTCAGTCGACAACTGCAGCATGAGCTGTAAGTTTTGTCAGAGGTTCTATTGTGTGAGCTATGTGTCTTTCTTTTTAAATCTTACAAAACAGGTCAGTTACGACAGTAGTGACATGCTGTTTACTTAAAATTGTTATGTATTTTCGTAAATAATTTTATTATGGTGCAAAGATAGAATTTTAGTTCATGATCAAATATCTGTAATTATACTTGTTTATTTCAGTAAGCTACCTGCGTTTGTTTCATATTTAAAATCTCCACTTAAATGGTAAATAAATTTATGTTGATGCAATGATAATACTTTTAGGCGCTGTATGTTTCTTTGACCATGTTGGATGGTTGCATTTCGTATTCTGAACAGTATGAAGTTAGTTTTGTTTATTACAAAAATATGCAGTTTAAGTGATACAATGAACGGAAAATCTTGTCAGAATGCCTTCCCCTCATAGGATATAGCGCTTTGTTAGTTCGTTTGTCTTGGGCTTTGTTGTGTGTTTACATTTTGGTACATTACAACTAGATTTTGGTGTTATTTAGTAGTTGATTACGGAAATACAGTCTGCTGAAGCTATAGACGTCCTCGGTACCGTTGTTTCAACTGGTTAATGTTGCAGCCTTCTTAAGAAGTTCATTTTTAATTAGAGCCTCATTTATATCTAAAATAAAATTTTATCTCCCTTTAGCTTGTTATTTTAGCGACATGTTGTTTCTACAGTTGTAGAACAATTCAGATATGGAATTAGCATTTTGCCACTAAATTTGGAAGTTCAAAATCATTTTCTAGGCGTCAGTTAAACATGTAGTGCATTTTTGGTGTTGCTGACAGTTACAGGACAGTAATTCACACTATATGTTCGTGTTGTTGACTGCTTAGCATAGTACTTTAGCCAACATGCATTTTTTTCAGCCTTAGGATTGCCCAAGTTCGATTTGCTACGTAGCTTCGTTGAGGACTAAAAATAAAGTCTCAGCTTACTGATTAGCAGGACTTACGTGTTTTACGTATATGTAAAGCAGTTTAGATGTGGAACTACAATTGGGGCAAATAACACGAGGCTTTACGTTGATTCTTTAGGTTTCAAATGTATGTTATGCGTTAACTACATTCTTCCATTAGCCCATTAGCTGAAGTAATTCAGACTGCCTCTTGTTTATGGGATTGCCTGCTTATCATAGTATTGTAGCCACCTTATATTTTGTGTTCACTTATAGGCTTAGACCTCTATAAATTTTGGGCGTAACGGAAATGAAGCACCTAAATAGCAGCCGTGTGTGAGGCATAAAGACGGGTACAGAGACACCTAGTACCTAAGTTCACAAGCGGGCCTGCGGTACACCACGAGGCGGCCGGGTTAATCCGCTAAATCATGATGACATTGCGGCAACGGTCTGCAGTGACAGACCCGCCCGTTCATTTCCACGGTGTTAGAACGCCGAGATATTGATCAGCACATACCTGGAAGCAGCGTAACGCCGGAAGTGTGCTCCTAATCCCTGTAAATACCATCTAACGCTAGGACAGTGATGTTGCAGTGTGGCACACGACGTCGCGTTCATCTCGATTTCCAGTACGCTATGGGCCAGCCGGCAGTAGACGCCGGTCTGGGCAGTAAGCTCCTTCAGGCCAGCTACCCCCACCCCACGGGCTTATGCGTCAAACGGTAGTTGTCCTTCAGAGGCCACAGTAGCAACCAAACTTTGTTTTCTGTTTCGGAGGGCAGTCCTTTCCATCCAGGACGTTACTGCCTGCTCTACACCAGGGCGAACTTCTAGCATAGGAGCCGTGGCCGCCTTCGGGAACTCAGTGGTCGTACGTGTCGCTGGTATTTCTCACTCGAAGCGATATTGTGCTAACTCATCTGTGTGCTGATAAGTAAGGTAAACAGCGGCTGCAACGCAGAACGCGGACTTCAGTGGTCTTCACACTGCCGCGGTCTTCCGATGTCATCGACGTCGCTTGTGGACCACGCACTTCCAGGGGGCGTTTCCAGTGGCACCATAGCATTTCGACATTGTAACCCACGACGAATAAAACTCGTATTGTGTGGCAGAGTTTACCTAGAGAAGCCTGACCAGTACTTCCGCCTTCGAAACCCATCACCCCGACACATCTGCACCGAAGCGGCTCCATTTTCCTCAGGTATTGCCAAGTTAACACGGTACACTCAGGAAATACTAATGCGAATAAGATTAACTTTACTAACTGGTATCACTCTTTTTCTTTCTTGTTTTTATCGGTTTTAGTCATCAGTCTTCTGGCTGACTTGACGTGGCCCGCAAGGAATTCCTCTTCTGCGTTAACCTCTTCATCTTAGGGAAATACTTGAACGCTGCATCTTCAACTATTCATTGGAAGTGTTCTGTATTCCTCTATAGATTTTTCCCTCTAAGCTCCCTCTATTATAATGGATATTATTCCCTGATCTCTTGACATATTATGTCCTTTATCACACAGCATCCATTCTTCTACCCTTCTTAATTAGAGTACCTCCTTTTTGGTCTTCCAGTCACATTGTCCCGCCTAGCTTGTTATACGTAATGTACGTTGAAGTGACAAAAATCATTGGCTAGCGATGGCACGTATACAGACGGTGATAGTATCGCGTACACAAGGTACAAAAGACAGTGCATTGGCGTAGCTCTCATTTATATTCAAGTGTGCATGTGAAAATGTTTCCGACGTGATTATATCCGCACAACGGTAACTAACAGACTTTGAACGCGGAGTGGCAGTTGGAGCTGGGGGAATGGAACTTTCCATTTCGGATATCTTTAGGGAATTCAATATTCCGAAACCCAGAGTGTTAAGATTGCGTCGAGGATACTAAATTTGAAGCATTTCCTTTCACCAAGGACAACACAGTGGCCGACGGCCTTAACAACCGAGGGAAGTGGCGTTTCCGTGAAGCTGTCAGTGCTGACAAACAACAGTGTGTAAAAAAAACTGCAAAAGTCAGTGTGGGGTATACAACAAACGTATAAATTAGCACTGTGCGGCGAAATTTGGTGTTAATTGGCTATGGCAGGAACGATCAACGCGAGTGCCTTTGCTAACAGGACGATATCGTCTGCAGCACTTTTACAGGGCTCGTGAACATATCGGTTGTATCCTACAAGACTTGAAAACCGTGGTCTGGTCAGACCAGTCCCGAGCTGATGGTACGGTTCGAGTCTGGTGCAGACCCCACGGAACCATGGATCCAAGTCGTCGACAATAACTTTGGAAGCTGGTAGTGGCTCCATAATGGTCTGGGCTGTGTTTACACGGAATGAAGCGATCGTTGACTCGTAATGGTTACGACCGGCTACTTGGAGACTTCATGTCCCCAAACAACGATGGAATTTCTATAGACGACAATGCACCATGTCACTGGGTCACAGGCGTTCGCCGTTGGTTTTGAAGAACATTGGGGACATTTCGAGCGATTGATTTGGCCACCCAGATTTCAGAAGTTTGTTTTTGAGGCAACTACGAAACGATCCGCACATATTGGAGGATTTTGCTAGTTTCCTCTTAGTACCCTATCACATTCATTGGTAATTCCACATCCTAGGCAGATAAAACATTTACTTTGTTTTAATATTTCTTTTTCTACAAATTTTTTTAATCTATTTAGACCTTCTCCCTTAAAATATGTGGTTTTCTTTATTTTCTTGTTGATGTAATTAGGTTATATTCAAGTAAATATATTTCTTTTTGTAGGTCGTTTCCTATCTCGGCAGGTGTACAGTATGTTGAAGATCAGATAAATTTTTATCTTCATTAGTCGGAATACCTGTATCAAACTTGGTTTTCCGCTGTCGTCTTACATCACACAGACATACATTAAAAAGTGTGGGTGAGATGCTGTACCCTTGTGAAACCACTTTGTTCGTCAGTATGAACTGTATAAATTTACCGTTTGAATTTATACTAGCCGATTTACGTCCCTACAAGCATCTTAGAGAATCTGTAAAATGAAATAGGTAATCGCGTTTTATTCATTATTCTCCCCATGTGTTCTCGATTAATATTATTAAAGGCTTTTAGAAAGTCTAAGTCTGTGATACGGATTACTCAGTTAAATTGTTTTCGTTTTTAATCAGTTATTTGTCATAACACAAATACTGCTCTTACTTTTATAAAGCCTATTTTCGGCTCTTTGGAGAGTTACATACATTTTTCAACCCTTTGTTCAAAATCTAAACCTACAATCCGAATGCAGTGTCCAGCAAGCTGATGCCTGTAACGTCTTCACAATTACGATTATCTTCCTCTCGAACAATGAGATTACTTAAATTTGTTGCCAGGCTTTCAAATTGCTAGTACTTACCAACGTACGTTATACGTTACAAAAAAAAACCTCAGATGTAAGAGCAAAATGTCACACCTTAAAGGCTCATTATTTATGCCTCTTGCCTTCCAGTACTTTTAAGAATTTCTTGGGATCTATCAGTTAATTCATGTTTGAATGGTTTTGTGCATTAATGTTTCTTAACACTCAGTCTCAGATTCATGTACCGCTATCTAACCAGGTCGACTACATACTCTTTTTATACAATGAAGCGGTAGCATATGTGAGGGTTACGTTTGAGTATCCAGCACCCGAAATTTATTGAGGATTATTATGGCAATAACATTTACCCTTTGAGTATTACATTCAGTCTTAAGGTACTTGGATGTTCTTCGATTATCACAGGATGTAAATCAATACACCTGAATGAAAATTCTCTGAAAAAACATAGATGAACGTCTGTATCATTTACTGAATAACGCCTAAAGTAACTGACAAAGAAGATGATGATGGAGCAAGTAGGTTAGCGAGTCACCCTTCTTAAGAAAGAAGTTTGGGATATACGTATATATGTTCAAGAGAGAGAGAGAGAGAGAGAGTGAGAATCAAGGAAAAGGAAATGAGATATTTCACTTCGAATGCATAGCAGTAGCTTTCATGTTTATATCGAAGGTTACAGTGCTTTTTCTTGTGAAGTCAAATGATGAGTTGCTACTGAAAAATTCTTTTGGGTGCTAGAAAAAATCTCCATTTTGATGTATCGTAACTGACTAACATTAAAAGAGTTATCGTATATTCTTGATCTTACTTCCTACCTTCTTTATAATGCCTTAGTGCGCCCAACAGAGGTACATTGACAAAATTTCTGTCTACCTATTTCATGAATTCCTTTATATAATACAAAAATCTTTTTTGACTTAGTGATGAATTACACCACATTTGTTTCTATCTTACTTTCCAACACTAACTGCATAAATAAACACTGAATCCCACGTTATGATTTTGTGGTGTTTGAGAGTATTAATTACACCGTCTCCAATACCCTTGCTTTGTAAATCATTACTGCGCTTGCTTTTCGACGTTAATTGGTATCGGAGAATGAAGCAGGGAAACGAACGGATGTAATATTTCAGCATTAACTGCAGTGCATTTCGAAGCTTCTGTGTCTCTTTTGGGTAATAAAGAGTGCCTCTTCCATCTATTAATTATCCAGTAACACTTCAGAGTAGACTGCAACAGCAAACGCCGCTTTGAACATGAAGTAACTACTGGACTTCTTGTTATTATTTAGCTGTTTTTGACGAAGGCACATATAGTCAACAGAGTCCTATCTCAGTTTATTTATGCCTCTTCCACAAATGCGTGCCGAGTATGTAAACATAGATTTTATTGACTCATAGCTCTGACTCTATCGTTTTGATATGCACAGTGTCAGCTGAGATATTTTTTTATCTTATTCATGTATAGTTTTTGAGCTACGACGTGGGACTCGGAAATGAGACCGATATAGTTTAGCAGCGTGGTTAAGGCACAAGAGCGGTTTCTAAAACTCCTGTCCTGGCGGTCAGTATTGTTATGGGTTTCCCTAAGTCATTTCATTCAAAACTGTGTACGATATATTTAGAGAGGCAGAATCTGAATTTATGGCCCAGGGAACTTTCATTTGGTTTCCGTATCTAAAATTGTCTACCTAAATACGACGATATACTCGTAACATCAAAATCACTCGTCTTGAAATAGCTTTCTACCAGTTCTACAATCCATGAACTATGTAAATATTTTCCTATAACATTTGATGAGAACTGTGACGTCTCATAAACATCTGGAACAGGTAGCTCTCATCTGCTGCTTGGGGCACAATCTCTCCTAATACTACATACCTGAAGCTATTTGGAAAATCGTATCTGCAGTGCCTGCGTTGCTTGTGAATGCTTCTCCCACTGGCTTTGTTTGAGCTGAGCGGTATGCTAAGTTTGCAAAGCACCTCTTTCTAGTACCTTGCCACGAACTTCACTAGATACTTATTATGAAAATATGTAGTAAACTGACGAGATAGTAGCAGTAGATGAAAGTGGGAATCTGTCCTCTAATTCAACGATTCACGAAATAGTGTGATCTTTGGCTTAAATTTTTGTGAGTTATCCAGACTTCACTCTGAGCTCTTGGGTTTTAGATTTAGTGTGCCCGACAGTGGTTGGCTGATCTTTTAGTAGTTCAGTGATCAGCCAGCCACATCTTCTTCTCTACCACTTTACATTTTCCATCGTGCCTTTTCCCTTTAACTAAAAAATGGTTCAAATGGCTCTGAGCAGCATGGGACTTAACTTCTGAGGTCATCAGTACCCTAGAACTGAGAACTACTTAAACCTAACTAACCTAAGGACATCACAAACATCCATGCCCGAGGCAGGATTCGAACCTGCGACCGGAGTGGTCGCGCGGTTCCAGACTGTAGCGCCTAGAACCGTTCGGCCACCCCAGCCGGCTCCCTTTAACTGATCATTTTAGTGTGTGTGTGTGTGTGTGTGTGTGTGTGTGTGTGTGTGTGTGTGTGTGTGTGCTCTCCTGTGTCTGTGACTTTGAGCTTGATGTTTTTTTTTTTTTTTTTTTTTTTTAAGGAAGTGTTCTATTCAATTCCTGTTATGACGAACTTGGAACTGGTTTGTTAGCCGGTCGGCACTTAGATAAATTTGGTAAAATAAAACCCTGTTCGCTAGTTTTGACTGTGAAGTATTCTTCAGACACATACGTATTGTCAGTATGTGATACGAGATGACAGTCTATTTATCATTCCACACATAGAACCATGTTCGTATATTGGCATGTTCTGCATCACATATAAACAGAGAGGTTGTAAGATATGTGGAAGACCGACGTGCAGAACTGCTTGATGACAAACTAAACAATGATACGCTGAGGAACCAGATTATATCATGTATGAAGTCTTACAAATCAGGCTTCATACACGACATAATGCAGTTCTTCAGCGTTTCGCAGTTATGGCTATAATCAAGTAGTATTGTAAGGGGCTCTTACAAACATTTATAATCATTCTGTTCGTATGCGGTGCCCAACATACCAATATTGATACCTGGTTTCACATGTGGACTGATAAACTGATTGGCATATAATACCTCATGTTAGAAGGCGTATATGAAGTACGTATGTCCTTGAAAATGACTTCACCATCGAAATTTGCGTACGGCGTAGCAAATACAAGATAAATTTAACGGCAAGAAATGTAACATGTTTTCTTCTACGAAATTAAGTATATGTTTTGAAACTTTATGGGTAGCTTTTACCATCCTTCTCGTTGATCTTCGCACAGGCGCTAAGGACCCATCATCATCTAATCACCAATCTTCTGTTCAAGATACCACTGGATCCAAACACCCTAAAATCCTCACACGTTCTCTGACGACCGTCATGTTGTTTAGACACCGCCGCGTCTCCTTACGGCACATTCAAAAACACGAGTAAAATCTGACTGTCCTGTTTTGAAGTTGCAGAAGCAAAGTATCCAGTGAAAATGAGTCTTTAGACATTCTAGTTCGACTGACATTTTAATTAAATCTCAAGTAATTCCTATTAAAGTAATCTGTTTACAAACACTGCCCAGTATAGTGTACGTATCACTGTAGTGCCGTTCAAAACATATTATTGAAATAAAAACGTACGCCTTAACATTTATTACAAAGCTAGTCTTCCGTAGGGCGCCTATAATTAGCTGTCAGTCATCGGGATCAGCAGTCCATCGATACCTGCCCAGCACTCGACTTGCTGTGGCCAAGGATACCAACTATAACCTCTGCGTTCCTTGCGCACCACAAACGTGTTCGAGCAAGCACAAACGACACGGCGCCAGTTGCAATGAGGTGCCGAGAAGATCTGTCGAGAGACAAGTCTGCGGCATTCCCTTGTAACTAATGTTTAGCGCAATACTGGATGCCTGTTATTTAATGATATGTGGGAGCTACTAGAAACTAGCTTTCATTTTTTTCAGACATATTGCTGGAAACTGAAGAATGCAGGGAGTATGAAGAAATTAGGTGAAAGGTAACAAAAAATGTGAAATGTCTGTAAGCACTTCGATGAGGCTGATAACAAAACTCTTAGAACATATGATATCGAGGGATATAATACGCGTATTGAAAGCTGATTAGTGTCATTACAATGATAACATGTGTTAAAATATTTGTAAAAAATGTATTTGTGCAAATCTTAGTAAATAAAACACACACACACACACAAAATGGCTCGTCAATTTTTCACCTAAAAACTAGATAGACCTCAGAGAAGAATATGTCAGAATATTGAAACAGGTCCATTTTATGTGTGGTAATTATACTTAATTATTAGGCTAGTCTGGGCTTACTGAAATCTTTAGAAACCTGTCGTCTATACTTGTTATTGTCAGCTATGAGAGAGGGTATGTTCTCTGCTGGCCTCTCGCTACAATACATTGAAGACACCGTGATAAGGTTTATGGTACTGTGTACTTCACAATCTCTACAAATCTGTGGATCCTTACCTAAGAATAATAAAAAGGCTCAAAAGACAATGACTTACACGAATCCCACCTCTGAAATAAGAAGTAAGATCGAGAAGCTGAACACTTCATTTCAGTCATGGTTCAGATGGCTCTAAGCACAATGGGACTTAACTTCTGAGGTCATCAGTCCCCTAGATCTTAGAACTACTTAAACCTAACTAACCTAAGGAAATCACACTCATCCATGCCCGAGGCAGGATTCGAAACTGCGACCGTAGCAGCAGCGCAGTTCCGGACTGAAACGCCTAGAACCGCTCGGCCGCAGCGGCCGGTTCATTTCGGTGATGACAGATTATTTACCGCCACTTATAGCCATTTCTATTTCAACAGCCTGCTACTGGCCTCAAGGACATACTGTAGAATTTATTTCTAAGGTTCACACATTGTGAGCTTCTTCGAGTGCTGTGTCAGTTTCCTGCTGCCCCTGAATCTCTACTTGTTCCAGTTCTCAGTGCGTTATTTCATTCTTGTTCTATTTGTGTAGACAAATACGGCACAACTGGGTCATCTGGTTCATTATCAAGGTTTACATACAATTTTTCATTGTAGGAGAGACCAGAGTTAACAGGCATAAGGGCTAAGTTAACTCACTGCTACTATTTCCTGCCACCATACAGCTAGAACACTGTCATCGCCATACTGGGATGTTATTTAAAGGTGCTCCATTCTCTGTTACAGCACTTGCTTGGTAGTGTCGCGAATAAAAGACTCTTGTTTCGTTTCTCTGACAGGTGACTAAATATTTTAATCGTAAATTTCTTTCTTTTGGTGAACTTGTAGATTGCTGATGCACAACTGATGACGGATGTGGAATGTGTGGTGAACTGGCATTGCATGTTTATATCATAATCATTTGTTTATGATGATTGGGACTGTATGGCATCCGTTTCCTTTTCGATATCCGCGTCATGGTAGTTGGCGTAGTTAGGTATCGGGTCAGTTGTCATTATTGCGACAACTCGCCCCCAACCTATGCCAAATGAAGCATCCACGATGGGTCATAAAGTAAAAACTACAATTTCTTTAAAAACTAGGTAAACGCATATCATCTTAGAAGAAATTGGCCCTTTTCCCAAGGCTGGACCACGTCCGCAATCTAGCTTGACCGAAAAAGAAGGTTTACTGCTATTCTAACAGACAGTCCGATCAAACACATAATGACCTCTCAAAGGGTTAATATGAAGAAAAAGCTATGTAAAATCAAGAAGAGTGCAAGGGTAAGGGTGCCAAATCAAAGACGCAAATCTTCTCAGAATATTACGTCAATCTGAATTATGTTCTTCGGATTCTGATGATGGCATCTCAGCCAGAAGGTAGCGTTGCCGAAAGTGACGTCAAGTTGCTGTCTCTTAATGATAGTTCAGAGACTGAAGAACGTCGGCGTGTCGAAGGGAATTTACACTATGCCTTCTGCCAAGACAATAGGGAGAGTTCTCATTGGACAGTTCCCACTGACTGAAGAATCAAAATAGTGCCGACTGTTCACACAGAACAGGACCAACAAAAAATCCACCATAATCTCAAAGGCCTGCTTATCACCCTGACTATAACGTTACTGACTTTGTTTTTGTTACGGCGTAAAGTCAAACGCCGGTACGCCTGCCGGGAACTACAGGAAAGAGAAGTTTGTGAGAAGAAGTCAGTCAATCAGACGCTGGCTGGACTTCCCACTAGGACGACAACGCAACAGCAGCGTCCCCTATGTGAACAGGTCGTAAGAGCCGCAACCGACTGGTGACGACCAGTTCAAGATTAGCGACTACGATAGCAGCGTCAATGAAAGTCACTTCGCTTGTACTCCCTGTGTAGCACAGACTTGGGGTTGTCTATAGGGAAGTAGATTATTTTTTATGTCGCCCTTTACTTGCGACACATCTATGTAATTTCAAAGTTAAGTACTGTAATTATCTTATTTTAATAAAAGTTATTAATACGACTTCTTTGTTTGTCTAGCGATCCGAGTATGCAGGCTTCCTAGGCACTACAGTTTTTGTGATGTACAATGGCCTCCAGTACCCTGGGAAGATTGTTGACACGGGTGGTCAAAAGGGAAATAGTTGGAGATAGCCAAACGAGGATGATTCAGTTTGATACCGTGGTGCTGCAATCATGCGTTGATAGTCGGCCATCGTATTTTTCCCTTGGGTGCTAACAAATTCTTGCGCACGTTCGTCAGTCGCCTTCCTTAGTTCGTTAAACAAATCAACTGAGCTGAATGTGACACAGTACTATACTGCAAAAGAAATCGGCTGCTAAAATGCACTGATCACCAGGACACTATGGCCACCGACCTATTATCGATATAAATCCCTCCACACACGCACAGTGCATGCAATATCAGCAAGCATACTGTTTGTGTGTAGTATGAGGAAGGTGCGCCATTCATCTGAGTTTCATCGAGGGCACACTGTGATGGTCGAGAGCTCGGCTCGTGAATATCGAAAACTGCTCGTCATGTCGCGTGTACGAGGGGTGCTATAGTAATTGTCTTCAACACATGCCGAAACCAAGGTTAAACTACGTCCAGCAATCATGGGGTTGGGCGAACATCCGCCACTACAGATGTCGGACGTCGTAGGCTGGGCACACTGCTGAAACAGGAGAGGTGGAACGAACATCAGACCTTAGTACTGGGAAGAGTACATGTGTTTCTGAACACACAGAGCAACGAACACTAGTAACGTTGGGCCTCAGCAGCCGAAGACCCACGCATGTGCCAACGTTAATACCACGACATCGGCAGCTACGACTGAAATGCGCCCTGACCATCGGCACTGGACGTTTGCGCAGTGGCAGAGCGTTGCATGGTGTGATGAATCCCACTACCTTCTTCCTCATGGCGGTGGGAGGACGCGAATCCGTTGTCTTCCAAGGGAACAGCTCCTTGACTCCTGTACTACTGGACGGAAACAAGCTGGCAGCGGCTCCATTATGTTCTGATGAACAACCCTGGCCGGCCGAGTTGGCCGAGCGGTTCTAGGCGCTTCATTCCGGAACCGCGTGACTGCTACGGTCGCAGGTTCGAATCCTGCCTTGGGCTTGGATGTGTGTGATGTTCTTAGGTTAGTTAAGTTTAAGTAGTTCTAAGTCCAAGGGGACTGATGACCTTGCTTTTGCAAGGCACCACGGTGGCCGTGGAGTGTCGTAATCTGGTTGCAGACTACGTACGCCCCTTCATGACGATCATCTTTCCCAACGGCATCGGCAGTTTTCAACAAGATAATGCGCCATGTCACAAGGCCAGGAGTGTCATGAAGTAGTTCGAGGAACACTGTGGCGAGTTCCAATTGATGTGCTGTCCTTCCATCTCGTCAGATCTGAACCCGAAACATCAGGGATGTGATTGAACGTGGCGTCAGAGATCATCGCCATTCTCCCGGGAATTTACGGGAATTTGGTGTCCTTGTGCCCAGAAGTCGTGCCAGCTGCCTCCAGCGAGCTCCTAAGGCCTTATTGTTTCCATGTCCCGACGCTTTGCTGTTATCCGTGCTAAAGGAGGTGATAGGGGCTAGTAGTAGGTGGTCCTAATGTCCTGGTTGTTTCGTGTTTACGTTGTACGTAAAGGATGTAATTCCTCTGAGTGTGTAACGAAGATTGTTTGATTCTGTTACTACTTGTCAACAAGATACATAGCCGAACAATTAACAAATTTGCATAGAATTAGAGCTTTCGTAAATTCAGGGACCACTGCGGGTGAGTCTCGAAGTAGCGACAACCTTGGTCTAGCGACAACAATAGCTAGACACATGCGGCACGTCCCGATCCGGAAAGGTATTGCTCGTTACCGATATTGACCATCGACATGAGAAAAGAAAAGATAGTATCTCCTGCGATAACACAGGCATAATATAAATGTAATATATACGAAGATAAAATCAATAATGAACACAGTTTACCTACAACTCACTGCATCATCAATATAGCTAAGCGCAAATGAATCAGTCGGCCACAGTAAGCTGGTGCCTGTAAAATTTTTGGGACATTTCAGTACAGCCAAAATAAAATAGAGTGAAAATCGAACCAGGTTCAAATAAACGTGTTCCCGTTTCATACAGTCGTAGTTGACTTAAAACGTTTTGATAATTCTATTTATATAACATTCGGGAGCTGTAGTACTAAGCAGAATTAATTTTTCTTGCACAATCCACATTTAAGGTCATAGCGCTGTTGAAATACATTGACGCAGAATTTACTTTTTTTAAAGTATTATTCACTCACGAAGAATTAATTTTTGAAGAATTTGTACTTTGCGAAAGAATTTGCAGAAATTTTGGTAGAATACAGTATATCTCCTCCATAATTGCTTTGTTCTGCCTAAATATCCATATCCATATCAGGTTTTCGCAACTCACCACTAGCGGTTTGCCAACTAACCCCGCAGGCGAGGTTAGCTGAGATTGTAGCAATCTTTGATGGGAAATGTTTTAGGAGTTACCTAAACACGTATTTCTTTAACGACTGCTACGTGATTTTGTAGTCAAGAAATTAAGGTATCTACCACATTCACCAGAATCTGTCCAATTACTGCACACACTCACACAACAAAATAGAAAAAAAAACTATGCAAGGAAGCCCTGGCCTCTCTTAGACTGTGAACTCAGTCAGCAGTAGCAGCCTAGAGATGTATTCTGCGAAAGTGACTGAAGAACCAAGAGAGTTGCGCTGTTTAGACCCACTAAAGTTTGCTGGAACACGTTATCAGTGACTGTGTAAAGCAGCTACTGCAACCGACACCTATTATGGTCTGTTTACTGTAGTTAATCCTCCACCACTCTTTGCAACTGTTATCTCCATAAACCTCCCTCTAATAGCTAACAAAGTTCCTTGATGCGTCATTACGAGTCCTGTCAACTACCCTTCTTTTAGTAACGTTGTGCCATAAATTTTCCATCTGCTAGATCACTCTATGCCTCCTCATTGGTTATCTGATCTACCCAACTAACCCTCTTAGCGTTATTTTGTGAAACCATATTTCTAAACCTCTAATTCTCCTATTGTCTAAAATTAATATTGACAACGTTTAACTTCTGTGTATGGCTGCACTTCATAGACATAACTTCAAAAAATTTCCTAACACTGGAACTTATATTCAGTGTTAACAAGATTATGAATAATAGCCAGCTACACTGTTGTGTAAATTGTTTATATTTCATATCATTCACGATGAGCCCATTTCGGCAAATTGCCATCATCAGGTGCTCTGTAAATACACAATGGTCTTTTAACTATAATGTTAAAAGCTATAATACTTCATTGGGTGTTTTTACGTTACATGTAACATCGTTGCTGTCATGTTCTATCTTTGTTTAGAATTATAGCTTCTCCCAGGTATACACTGGAGACGTATATCGACGATTTTACTTGTTTTCCATGTATGCTACCTTTATGACAGCTTGGATGACAGTGGATCAGCGATATTACGTCTTGATATGATTACCATTATAAATAATTAATGTATGAAATATTTTTTTATATATGGGAGACATGCATCTGTGCTTGCATGGTACCCGTAGCAGTCACCGAAGAGACTCTGACAGCATTGAACCACCTATATCTCTTCATGCTTAAAGTCCTCCGACGATGACATCTTTCAGCAGTATAACTGTCCGTGCCTCAGGACATGAACCGGGCTAAAGTGGTTTGAGGAGCACTACTCTGAACGCACGTTTATATCTCGGGGACCAAATTCACCCGATGTAAATCCTAACGGACCCATCTGGGTCGCTATCGGCCGCCATCACTGTGTATACTAAGCAGAAGCCCGTTATGTACACGACTTGTGTGTGTGTGTTGGGGTTTGTGGGCGCTCAACATCGAGGTCATCAGCGCCCTGACACACAGTAAAAGGAACGAATGTGGAGAGACCTAATAAAACTGAAAAACATATTCAAAGAAAGCAGGAAAAGAGAGAAATTACTACATAAGAAAGTAAAAGCTAAGGGAAGGGAAAACATAGCAACGAGAATGACACAGGAAAGTGTCATTGGCTGGCCACTTACATAAAAGTTGGGCGAGCTTGTCACACAGTGAGCAAATTAATATCCTCTCCCTAAAATCTTTGTAAAAACATTTGACAAGGCACAGAACTTTAAAACTTTAACCACATTCGTCCGAGTGTTGCCTAAAAGAGTTGGCAGGTCCGCTGGCAAATCAGCCGAGGCCCGCTGGTCAGAAAATAAAACACAATCCAGTAAAATGTGGCTCACAGTGACCTGGACGCCGCAAGCACCACACAATGGAGGGTCTTCTCGCCGGAGCAGGAAGCCATGCGTCAAAGGGCTGTGGCCTATTCGAAGCCGAGTGAGGAGAACCTCGTCCCGTCGACGGGGCTGAAAGGAAGTACACCACACACGCGTTGTGGGCTTGACTAGACGGAGCTTATTGTCAGTCACTTCCAGCCACTCATCCTCCCACCGACACATGACTCGGGAGCTCAACAGCGAGGTGAGTGCGTGCAACGGGATAGCACACTGAGATACGTGTGGCTCAAGACATGCCTCCTTGGCTGCGAGATCTGCCTTTTCATTCCCAGCAATGCCGACATGCCCTGGAACCCAGCAGAAAGCTACAACCTTCCCCAGTCGCTGTAGCCAGAGGAGGGCATCCTGGATGGTCTGGACTACTTTATCCGCCGGATACAAATGGTGCAATGGTTGAAGGGCACTGATTGAATCGGAACAGACAAGAAATTTAAGCGAGGAAGAAAGTCTCATCGGCTCCAGTGCCCGCAAGATCGCAGACAATTCTGCATCAAAGACAGTAAAAGTCTGAGGCACGCGGACCTTGAGGACACGATCCGGAAAAACAACTGAGCAACCCACGGAATCCTCTTGTTTCGACCCATCCGTAAAAACAGCTACATAGTCGTGGTGCTCAGATAAAATAGCAGAAAATGCTGCAGTAAAAACGGTGGCAGGAGTGCAATCTCTCTTGTACTGCAATAAATCTAAAATCACACGTAGCCTCATTAGTAACCAGGGTGGCAGGCGGTTAAAACCCAGGATTTGGGGTTGGACAGACTCCACACCGAGGGACTCAAGCACACGGTGCACTCTGATCCCAAACGGCAACGTAGCCTGGGGACGGCGGGAAAAAAGGCGATCCAGAGGTGGAAGGGCAACAAGATGGTGAGCAGGCGAGCTGGGAGCTGCAAGAAACTTACAAGCTTGGCGCACCAGCAGGAGCTGCCGCCGGATGGTAAGTGGCGGTTCGCCAGCCTCAGCACAGAGGCTGGGTACGGGACTGGTCCGATAAGCACCCGTAGCCAGTCGAATCCCAGCATGGTGAACAGCGTCAAGGATCCGCAAATAAGACGGCCTCGCTGACCCATATACTGTGCAGCCATAGTCCAGCCGTGAGCGCACGAAAGCTCGATAAAACTGAAGGAGACGCGCCCTGTCCGCTCGCCAAGACCTGTGGCTGAGGCACTTGAGGATGTTCAGTGCCTTCAGCGTTCTGACTTTCAAGTCACGTAGGTGTGGCAATCATGACAACCTGGAGTCAAAAATGAGGCCCAGAAACCGCACTGTGTCTCCAAACTGTAGGACAGTATCCCCCATATGCAAGGCAGGCAACGTAAAAAGACGACGAGAACGATTAAAATGAACACAAACACACTTATCGGCAGAAAACCTAAAACCCGTCTTTGCAGCCCACTCCTCTAACCGCCGCACCGTTAGTTGCAATTGACGGCTCGCGGATGCAACACCAGAGGAGGAACAGAAAACAGCAAAGTCGTCCACAAACAAGGAGCACTGTACTGGACTCCTCACTGTAGACGTTATACTGTTGATTGCTATGGCAAAGAGGGTAACGCTTAAAACACTGCCCTGGGGGACACCGGTCTCTTGCTCAAAGCGATCAGACAGTGTGTTACCAACGCGGGTCCGAAAAAACCGCTGAGACAGGAAAGACCGAATGAAAATAGGGAGGCGGCCACGAAAGCCCCATTGATGGAGTTGTGCAAGAATACAGTGTCTCCAAGTAGTATCATATGCCTTACTGATATCAAAGAAGATACCGATACAGTGATGCTGACGGAGGAAAGCCTGCTGAATAGCCGCCTCGAAGAGGGTCAGGTTGTCGACTGTGGATCGATATTTTCGGAATCCACACTGAAAGCGGCTAAGGAGCTGTCTGGTCTCTAGCAGCCAGACCAGACGACGGTTAACCATCCGTTCCAGAGTCTTTCCGACACAGCTTGTCAAGGCGATACTACGATAACTACTGGGACATGTGCGGTCCTTTCCTGGTTTGAGGAGAGGGATGAGGATTGCCTCCCTCCACAAGGTTGGGAACACTCCTGTGTGCCATATGAGATTAAAACATTCAAGGAGGATTTCCTTTGACGCCGCTGGAAGATGTCTAAGCATGGAGTACCGGATGCGGTCGCAACCTGGTGCAGTGTCAGAAGTCTCAGTAAGAGCCGACTCAAGTTCCCACATGGAGAAAAGGGAGTTGTAGGCCTCAGAACCGTTCGACCGAAAGTTCAAATTCGCTCTTTTGACAGTCGCACGGTAGCGACGAAACGCTGGATCCTGGGTTGCAGTGGCAGTACTTTGTGCAAAATGCTCTGCCAGCGACTGAGCTATGGCGCTGGGTGTCGTTTGGAGGCATCCCTGGTTCAGGACTGCAGCTATTGGTAAACGGCTGCGTTTACCGGAAATCCTCCGGATGGCTTCCCATACCTTTGTGGAACAAGTGGAACGGTTGATGGAGTCCAGAAACTCCTGCCATGACCTTTTCTTGCTCTCTTTAATGACACGGCGTGCCCTGGCTCTCGCGATACGAAAGGCGGTAAGATTGACCGCTGTTGGGCGGCATTTAAATCGGCGAAGAGCCGCACGCCTGTCACGGATGGCTGAACGGCACTCTTCTGTCCACCAAGGCACAAGACGCCGCTTACGAGTGCCAGAAGACTGTGGTATGGACAGGTCAGCAGCATGGTGGATCACAAGCGTGATGTGATCCACCCATTCCTGTACGCTGTTGTGGCGGTCAAAGACAGCCAACCGAGTGAACAGTGGCCAGTTAGCCCTGCCAATCATCCACGATGGTGGCCGCTGCTCCAGCAATACACCATCCAGGAGATGAATGCGGATAGGGAAGTGATCGCTGGAATGTAGATCGTCAATGACCTCCCAGTGAACGGAGTCGGTGAGGGTTGGAGAGCAGAAAGATAGGTCAATGGCTGAGAATGACCCTGTAGCACTAGAGAAATGAGTCGGAGTACCTGTGCTGAGGATGCACAACACTTGAGATGTTAGGAGGCTCTCCAAAATTCGACCTCGAGCGCAAATAGAAGCGGAGCCCCACAGGACATGGTGGGCATTGAAGTCTCCCAGGAGGAGAAACGGGCGGGGGAGTTGGTCCATAAGGTTTGTGAGAGCCTCTAAGTTCACTGCATCCAGAGGGGGTAAATAAAGGGAGCAAACGGTAAGCCTCCGACCGGAATAAATTGCAACTGCAACTGCTTGCAGGTCAGTATCCAGGGGGAGAGCAGAGGAGTGGTGGTCATTATCGACAAACACGGCGACTCCGCCTTTGGCCCTGCCTCCAGTCAGGTCATCTTTGCGATACAACCTATAGCCCCTGAGTACAGGAGCATCAGATTGTTTTAGATGTGTTTCCTGTAAACACAAGCACAGGGGGCGTTGCCGTGCTAGGAGGTGCAGTTCCTCCACATGTGCCCGGAATCCATTCATGTTCCACTGAATAATGGGAGCCATCTATCGGGGCGGGAGTACCTTCAGTCGCACTTTCTGTCGGGGAGGAGAACCCACAACAGGTGGAGGCTCAGTTTTGGGGCGAGACGATTGCCCCAGTCTGGCATCTACCTCCATCGCCTCAGAAGAGGAGTCGAGAGAGACGTCAGAGAGAATGACATCCACATCAGCAGACTGTACAACTTCAGTCTCCTTTAGCGGGCGAGTCTGTACACGACTTACAAGACCTGTGTGTTGACATACAATGCCACATACTTCCACAAACCTACCAGCAAATTGTCGGATACGAGACACGCAGAATCAGTTATGTATTTCGATCCAAAGGCGGACAAACGGGCTATTAAGCAGGTGGTCATCACGTTAAGCTTATCAGTGTACGTTGCGGAAAGTAGCCGTCCCATATCACTCCTTTGGGACACAGCCACAGTTACTTTGACGTCTAGCGGCCATGTAAAGTTTAAGAAGAAAGAATATTGACTGTGAATTATTATAATGTTCGCTTATCTATCAGTTGCACAGTGGGTTTCATAAAATGACCTAACCACCTTGCAGAAATGCCACGTCGTATCAGTACTGGAGTTTGAGGTTACGTCTTTTCATCTTTTCACCCCCCCCCCCCCGAGCATCACGGATTGTGGTGGTTTGCTTGCCTCGCGTCTTCTGAAGTTTTATTATAGTTCTCGTCCCGACTGGCTTCTTCTCCATACAGGCGCAGTATTCGACGTGCAAACCACAAACTGTGGTAAACTGAATCTGTTCATAATGACGTGATGTGGTCCGTTTGCTGGAAACTATTCAGTTCAGTCACATAGTTGGTCTGATACTCTGTACAGTCGCAGTTTGCTCATTAGATGGCTATGTAGAACGTATGGAATGCCTGATAGAAAGCAAAGAGCTTAGCATCTGCGACGTCGCCTGTGTAGTTATATATTGCTTTCTGGGTTTCGTGGAGAAACAGAGCGAACTGGGCTAAACACTACCGTTGTATTTCAAACCGATATTGATTCCTTGAATGGAGATTCTCACTCTCCAGAAATTTTACATTACACGAGCTTAAAACTTGTTCCAAGATTCTACAACAGACGGAGGTTTTGTGCGGTTGTTCGACAACCCTTCTTGAAAACAGAATGAACTGTACTTTTTTCCAATCATTAGGAGTGCTTCGCTCCTCCACAAACAAACGGTACACTGCTACTAGAAAATGGACAAGCACTTTCGCATAGTCTCTGTAGAATCGAATTGCCACCCTGTCAGGTCCAGTGGGATTTACTACGTTGACTGTTTTTAGCCGCTTTTCTATCTCTTGGTCGTTTATTTCGATGTATGTCACTGTGTCATTCAAGCGAAAATTTAAAGGAGCAACCACAGAGCGCGATCTTCCCCTGCAAAACAGTTTTGGAATAGACGTTTAGCATTTCGGTCTTTCCTGTCTCATTCTCTGTTTCAATGCCATTATGGTCACAGAGCACCTGGAGGAAGCCTTCGATCCATTTACTGATTTAACATGTGACCAAAACCAATTTTTGTCGAGTTGGTAAACAGAATTTTACTTTCAACTGTTCTTGAAACTCCTTAGCCGTCTCAGAAGTACAATGTTATCGGCGAATCGCAAATATTTCTTTTCCCTTAATCTTAATTCTCTTTCATACATTTCTCTTCGGTTTACTTTTATTGAGTGCCCAAGTAAAGATTGAATAACATCGGAGAAGGTTACAACACGTTCAGTCTCTTCTTAACTACGGTCCTGACCTTAGATTCTTAAGATTGTGGACTGGTCTCTGAAAAACTGTAGGCAGCCTTTCTCTCTGTGTATTTTATCCAGCATACCTTCAGGATCTCAAAGTATATGTTTGAATCAACATGATCAAAGTAGTAGAAAACGTAGGTTTCCTTTGTTTTAGCCTTTACAAGTAAGTCTTAGGATGTGCCATGCGTATTCCTACATTATATGGAATCCAAGCCGATTCTTTCTGAGGTCAGCTTCAAACAGTGTTAGCATTCTTCTGTAACTAATTCGTTTCAGTATCTTTTCATAAAATGCATTTTAACGATCATCTGCTTATTGTCTCATCAGTCATGTATTGGTTTCGGTTATTAACCACCATCCGGAAATGTAGAGTACAACAGCTTAGTTAGAAACATCCCATATTTTCTTGAAGCCGAACCATATTAAATGGTTCAAATGGCTCTGAGCACTATGGGACTCAACTGCTGAGGTCATTAGTACCCTAGAACTTAGAACTAGTTAAACCTAACTAACCTAAGGACATCACAAACATCCATGCCCGAGGCAGGATTCGAACCTGCGACCGTAGCGGTCTTGCGGTTCCAGGCTGCAGCGCCTTTAACCGCACGGCCACTTCGGCCGGCGAACCATATTAAAAATATCCACCATTGTATAACCAGACGTACAGTTTTTAACTAATCTGTTGCACCCTACAGCCTGGATGATGGTTAATAACCGTAACCCACACGTGTCTAATGGCACACTACGTAGCCGATGGTTAAAATGCATTTTATAAAATAGTTTATGGCTGTTGAACCTCGCGTAATTGAAATATTATGTGTCAGTATTTTGTACCCGTCTCTTATTAACATGATAGTTCGGCAATAAACGCCATTCTTGGAATTTGAATAATCACATTGTTCTTTAAGTCAGATAATTTTTGCCACGTTTCATGTATTTTTCATGGGATGATGGGATAATCCCTCAAGGATCGATAAGCATATTTCTATAAATATTAAAAATTCTACGCAGGTATAAATAAAACATGAAACAAGATTAATAAATATTCAATGAGGGGAACTCAGTTTGGAAGGTGGTTTTTTCGCAGCAAGCGCTGTTTTCAATTAACCAACTACAGTGAGCTGAGGAATATACTGAGAACGTGGCTCAGGTCGTATCACGCCACGCGGTGCTGAGTTTAGTAGCAATAGTTACTCTCATATATTGCTTTAGTTTTATTTTAATATCTTTTCCAGCTTAGTGAAAGGAAAACGGTGAAAGACGGCGTCCGCAGAAAGCGATTAATTGAAGTAGAAACGTAAGGAAATGGGTAGTTAGCGAAACATGTAACCCCAAAAGGGTGATATGAAGGAGTTAGAGGAAGAGCCATTAAGCACGTAGACGAGGGATGGCGAATAAAGTCCATTAGTATCACAGCTTCATTAATAAGAAAAGTACATGGAACTCCCTACGACGGCGAAGAAGGGTATTCAGCCAACTTCTTTAATGAGGATTTATTCCTCAGAACTTGTTGCTAGGCAACGGCGCTATAAATTCGTCTCGTGTTACGCTGCATTTTCCTCAAATTTGAACCAGACTATAGTACTAAGCACATGTGTAAACAACGTTGCCTTTCATTTAGCACATGCAGCATTTCCTGCCTAAACTGTTCGTAAGAAGTTTCCCGCTCCCTTTGCACCTGTCAGTTTCATGGTAGAGCAGCCATTGTAAGTAGATTACAGTATCAGAACTATAGAACACTGAGCATTCTTAGGACTTTCGCAGTATACATTGATATCATACCTTTACAACGGCGAGTCAACTGTTCTTTCAACTGCATTTGCTCCTGCAAACAGTGTATTAAATTGCAAATGGTTGAGGAATATATTGCTGTTCACCCGTTGCTCTTCCACCGAGCTAAATAGCGGAGAGGGTAAGACGTTGTGCACCCCTTCTCAACGACCTTTATTGGAAGGCCGACCAGTCTTCTTAAGATACAATTATTTTACTTGCTGGAAATTCCTGCGCTCAAATGGCCGTTTTGTGCCTTGAAAATCTTTTGATCTCTTACTAGCTGTATCTCCTGCAAGAAGAGCTACGAAGGGAAAATAAATTTAAGATTAATTTTTGATGTGTCTTTACATTTTGCCACTAATTTTGGATCATATTGCCTGAAGAAAGAAAAGACGTACTATTAAATCTCTTGAGAGCTCGTCTGTTTTTTGGTACTGTTAAATTGAAAGTTCCATTACATGTAAAGAATATAGTAACTTCTTTAATATATTCCACAAGCGTCCTTGAAAACTTTTGAAGAGGAGGACGATCAGGTGGGTTCTGTGTGGGAATCGGTCTTAGTTTTTGCGAAGCCGGCATTGCCCTGAGAACAAGATTTCCGGGCGCCTTGTCAGTGACAGCGAGAAGTTGTAATAACTCCAGTGCCACTAGCAGCTAAAAAATCGCCCTGCCATTGGCTATATGGCGCACAGCCCCCTGGCATGTAACGAACTGTGACAGTTACGTGTTCCGACACGAATCAAGAAATAACATAACACAAATAGCACCGCAGAGATCTATGCCCACTGTCGACCCCATACGCGAAGACTCTCGTTGACAGCTACGAACTTGGCACATCGCCCGGTTGAAGATTTAAACCAACTGCATCTTCTTTTGAACGGTTATGCTCCTTAATATTTCCTTTCGTTATTGTGTATTACTATAGAAAAATATCGCAATTCCTGAAAGACAAAAAATCTTATGGAAGTGGCAAGATTTACCGAAGTGCAGTGCCTGCAAGAAAAAGGTAGCACCCAGAAAAGATGGTCGGATGTCAATATAATTTCGTACACATACACACGAGCGGCGGATATGTAAACCATTAGGATTCCAGTGCTCTGTTACAGGTAGAACGGCTACCAGACCTGGTAGGGTTTATGAAGGGCGTGAAGACCTTCAGATGTTGTTGTCCGCAGCTCGTGGTCGTGTGGTAGCGTTCTCGCTTCCCACGCCCGGGTTCCCGGGTTCGATTCCCGGCGGGGTCAGGGATTTCCTCTGCCTCGTGATGACTGGGTGTTGTGTGATGTCCTTAGATTAGTTAGGTTTAAGTAGTTCTAAGTTCTAGGGGACTGATGACCATGGCTCTTAATTCCCATAGTGCTCAGAGCCATTTGAACCATTTGAACCTTCAGATGTTGACTAGTCACCATGAAATACACAGAGATGCAGCTAACTCGTATTAGACGGCATTATTATGACCTAACAGAAAGGTGTCTCATTGTGGATCCATAATTGGCCGGCTGGCCAAATCGTGCAATATCCGTATTTGGGATGGATTCGGATCTGGCAATGGCCCGATATTTCACTGTAAGGGAACAAGAGTACAGGCAAACTCTTCGTCAGGATTTCGTTGGTCACGTCTCACCTCCAAGGCTGGATCACCGTATTGTGCACCAAGAACATCGTAAATCCTTCACATCTGCTCTAGCCATCCGAGAATAATTACCTGACTCGATGTAACATTCTGTGCCATACCACAACATTGGTAGAAGACTTGCAGCATCCGGACATTAATTTCCGTAACATCCGTAGACTGCCGTTGACACCGAACAAAAGCTGCGTATTTGGAGGTGCTGCGATGGGGAAGCATGGTGTGCTCACGAATGGTGTCGTACTGTGATCAGCAATTAATCATGGCTCTCCGCTACCCCGAATGACTGTCAACGGCGAGTATGGCGGAGACCTCGTGACAGGTCGAATTCCCCCAACATTTTGGTGAGGCACAGCGATGTTACTGCTGGTATTATGGTGTCATCGCGTATGTGTGCAGGTCATAGCTGGAAATGATTGAGGGAACTCTGACGACACGGACATCGTGCGTCCTCACGTGTTATCTGTCTTACGACAATATCATGGTGCCATTTTTCAAGAGGACAATGCATTTCGAAACATAGCACACGCTTCTACGAATTGTCCGCTTCATGTCAGTCATTCTCGTTGCAAGCAAAGTCCACTGATGTGTCCTCGACTAAAAATCTGTAGAATTAGCTGCTAGTGTCCGGGATTTCAAGGAACATTTGCAACAATAGTGCAACTGCTCGCATTGCGAAAGGATACTTCTATATGACACCCTTCCAAATATAATCTGTTCATGCCTCCAAGCCGAGAGTGTGCAACTTCATACTGATAAATGGGACCATACCTCCAAGTTCTTTGTAATTCTGAGTAGTTTTTGTAACACTGAAGTAACATCCCATACCCTCTCACCGCCTGAAGTTATATTACGTGTCTTCCTCCTCTTCTGTTTGCTTTACAGGTCTCCTCCTGACTTCTGTATTTATTAACATTTTATAAAAACAAGAAGAAGAAGAATTACTTTTCACAGTACAATCCATTTCAACAGGACAAGTTTTTCGCCCATACGATGTCCCACGAAACTATTACCGCAATCGGCTGCAGTTATGATAAGACGAGGGTATAAACACCGTTCATCATACGATACCCTATCAATACGGTGTGATTATCACAGAATGTCGTTGCCAAAGCCATATATACTGCCGCATTCATCTGTAACTTGACACAAAATCGTTGAAATCAATGACTGCTCGTGCTGTTATACTACGACACCAATTGGTTATTCAGAATATAACCGCGACCATATTACCTACTGCTGTGTTAGGTTGTGCCTAGTACAGAGTACAACTCCAATTCCCATCCGTAATATCACCTCAATAATTAACACTTAAACAGTATTTGTGGTGATGAAACACAGTAATCAACATTATTACCGTTGCTTTCGATTGCACTTGACTAATAATACATATCAGAAAGGGTGGACTACAGACAAACAACAGAGCAGAAACAAGACTGTCCCCCAGTCAAAGCCATCGACTGAATCCACCGCTGTCACCGCATCATTTTCTCTCTCTCTCTCTCTCTCTCTCTCTCTCTCTCTCTCTCTTCGTAAGCAGCGAACACATGTCGCAATCACCGTCTTGCTTAACGTGTTTCTTCTTAACTGTCACTTTGGCCTGGAAGACCTTGTGTGTTCTCTAAATTCCTCCATCAATAGCTTTTCTTCCCTGGTTTTCGTGGTCCATCTCCTTTTCTCAGCCGCAGAATCCCTATTGATACCATCCGTCCATCCTGACCGTGGCCTCGATTGGTCCAATCTGTCATTCCCGTATCCTGAGAATGCTGGTCACAAAGTCCTACCACTTTGATTTCAATTAGATCTCCTGCAGATATCAATTATATTTTCTTCATCTTTCGGCAGTTGTCAACTTGTGACTATAAGTCTGCCAGTTCCTGGTTTTTCGATATCCTCCATCCCTGTACCTGTGTGTCCCTCTTGGGGCCAAATATATTTCTAAACATCTTCACTCGAACAGTGTTCACTGCGAAGTATTACTTTGCCCTCACATAGGATGAAAGACGTGGGCTGTGTATACTTTAGAATCTGTCTGACCTAGCTTTGATTCTGTAGGCCTATTTCTGTTCTAAGACATCCCGTGTCTTGAGTTATAGATTTCGTTTACTTTCACAAACCATTTTTCAGATGTTCTCATGTGGATGTAACTCGAACAAAAAGCGTTTCAAATGATACAACTCATGTAGGACATGTTCAACATTTATGGGTGAAATGATGATCGTAGAAGAGATTTTGTTGAGTAAGTATATGATAAGACTGTTTGGAGCTGATCTCTTCTCTTTGTGCGTGGTGAGAATTTATCAACCCTTGCTGAAAAAACGGGCTAAAATGAGGCTACCGCGTCGCGTGGGAAGCGTGAGGGTTGTTGTTGTTGTGGTCTTCAGTCCAGAGACTGGTTTGATGCAGCTCACCATGCTACTCTATCCTGTGCAAGCCTCTTCATCTCCCAGTACCTACTACAACCTACATCCTTCTGAATCTGCTTAGTGTATTCATCTCTTGACCTCCCACTACGATTTTTACCCTGCACGCTGCCATAAATACTAAATTGGTGACCCCTTGATGCCTCAGAACATGTCCTACCAACCGATCCCTTCTTCTAGTCAATGTGTGCCACAAATTTCTCTTCTCCCTCTTTCTATTCAATACCTCCTAGTTAGTTGTGTGATCTACCCATCTAATCTTCAGCATTCTTCTGTAGCACCACATTTCGAAAGCTTCTATTCTCTTCTTGTCTAAACTATTTATCGTCCACGTTTCACGTACATACATGGCCACATTCCATACAAATATTTTCAAAAATGACTGCCGCACGCTTAAATCTATACTCGATGTTAACACATTTCTCTTCTTCAGAAACGCTTTCTTTGCCATTGCCAGACTAAATTTTATATCCTCTCTACCTCGACCATCGTCTGTTATTTTGCTCCCCAAATAGCAAAACTCATTTACTATTTTAAGCGTCTCATTTCCTAATCTGATACCCTCAGCATCAACCGATTTAATTCGACTACATTCCATTATCCTCGTTTTGCTTTTGTTCATGTTAATTTTATATCCTCCTTTCAAGACACTGTCCATTCCCTTCAACTGCTCTTCCAGGTCCTTTGCTGTCTCTGACAGAATTATAATGTCATCGGCGAACCTAAACCCTTTTATTTATTCCCCAAGGATTTTAATTCCTAATCAGAATTTTTCTTTTTTTTTCCTTTACTGCTCGCTCAATATACAGATTTAATAACATCGGGGAGAGGCTAAAAAACTGTCTCACTCCCTTCCCAACCACTGCTTCCCTTTCATGCCCCTCGACTCTTAAAGCTGCCATCTGGTTACTGTGCTATTTTAGCCCTGCCACCTTCAGAATGAAAGAGAGTGTTTCAGTCAACAGTGTCAAAAGCACCCTCTAAGTCTATAAATGCTAGAAACGTAGGTTTACCTTTCCTTACTCTATTTTATAAGTTGTAGGGTCAATATTGCCTCACGCGTTCCAACATTTCTACGGGTATCATATCTTAATTTGAAGACACGACCACGATTGATGGAATGTCCAACTGCATTAAGGATACTTTCTACTATGTCGCAAGCGGTATGTATAATTTATGCTACGTAGTCTATTTTCGAAGGTATGTAAATATTTGCCAGCTGCACTTTTTGCAGTTTTGTCTAAATGTCGTATATTACACTAGTGAACGGACCTCTCATCTAGTGCAGAAACGATTTGTAATGGCATCAAATCTGTGCTGTCATTTGTTTTTGATTTCTGCTACTAGACACTTCATATTTTGCATTTTTAGATGTTGGTCCTGGCGGTGTCAGCCCATACCAAGAACTACGCTCCCAAGTCCAGTCCTCTTACAGCTCAACTTAGCACCTGATGCAGCTTCATGTTGCTATACTGTCAGCAGCCATGACCGTTTCTACCATTACGCAACATTAGGCGGCCGCCTAATTTTAGGAGCGGCAAAGGGCAAAAAAAAAAGCTTATTTCGAATCAACTAGCGTAAAAATGAGTAAATGATGAGAAAAAATGGAAAAGAGGAAAAATTAAAAACCAACTTATTTACAAAAGATTGCGGAACAGATACTTAATAAGGGCCGGTTTGACAAAAGTAAACACGTTACCTCCGCCTACCTCAAAACAAAAACTGCCACTACTGACTAACGGAAACAACAGAAAGAGCCACTGCCTATACAAAAATCACAAAATCCATCCCCCACCTGCATTTGAATCCAGACCCATTTCGGACGATTTATCAGAAGCCAATCGCTTAGATCACTGCGGCTAATAAAAGTTGTAGAACTCTCAATAGAAAATGCAACGGTGGCGTCATTGATTTATTTAATCGCAATAAAGTGGACACTGAAAAATGAGAGATTTATTCCCCATTGTGAATCTATTTCAATTAAAACGTAAATGAAAAAACAGCATGATTATCGAGATGACCAACTCTGATGGTTCGAC